>NW_025814828.1:26337500-27587500 GCF_022079265.1 Lynx rufus | reverse complement strand
GCAATTGGTGAAAGAAAATAATAAGAATATAATACCTTTTATACCAATATTAAATTATAATTGTATCATTAGAGCATTTCAACTCATGACTTTCAAGAGGCTATAATATGGTGCCTTCACTGACTGAAGTGTTTTTGAATTCATTTTAAGCAGTATAATTGGAAAGTAATCTATATACATTATCTAAAATGTGAATGCACATTCACATGGAGATAAGAAATTATAATGGGGTGAGAAATTGCAGTATTTTTGCTCATTGTGATTTTTAACTTACAGGAAATCACTGTTGTCTTGGAAATCGAGCAAATACAGTGTTTAAGGTGAACTTATTCTTTCTAAAATACCAATACATTTTAACATAGTTCTCTCATAGGGCAACTGAGCAGGAGGCCCTCAGAGCCATTCACTACTGCAAGCACCATGCTCCACTGAACTTAAAATATATTCCCTTTCCAACTCTCGAACTGTTTTCTTTTCCAAGAGACTTGAAATGCCATCAAATTTAACATCAGTTGGAGGCACACCTAGGCATATTACAATGAAAGCCCCCGAAACCATGTTACAGTATTTATAATATTTTTGTGTCTATGTTTCTTATATATTATGCCTTGCAAATTACAGAAATAATGTTATTATTCATAATAACAAACCCACTTCAAGCGATATCCTACCAGTGACCAACTTTTAAATAACTTACATACATGTAGTGTGAATTGGAATATATATCTAGTCATAAACCTTCGTTATTTTTATGCCCTCATCATGCTGCTTGAGCCATTGAGGGTTTTGCTTGTATGTTCACTTATGACTTTATATTTCTAAAAGAAGATATATTTTAAAATGTAGATTTTATTTTTGAAAGGCCAGTATGTCCTTGCCTAATCACGTATATAACCTTACATAATGAAGATTGAATGTTATTTTGCTATTGTGATTTTATTTATTTTTCTTGCTTCCATTTTTTCTTTTACCAAAGATCCTTGTCGCTGTACTCTTTTGGTCTTGCCTATACGTTTATTATATGTGAAGTCATAATAAGATGAACTCTGACTTGAAATAGCACCCACAAATATTTCTAAGCACTAGTAATATAAATGAATTAGAAGCAACTTTTATTTCAATTAGATTTCAAATTATTTTACCATAAATGTTACTTTCGGAATGTCTCTAAAATAGTTTCTATGTAATAAACATGCCCTAACGTTTGGTATGACTTTGCTTTCAATACTGTTTTAGTAGGAAAAGTAATGGGGAATCCAGACCATTCTCATGACAGCATCCAGAGAGAATCAGCTGATGCTTTAATAGTTTACATTTTCCCATTAAAACCTGAGTGAAAATCCATGTGAGTGAAATGGATAAGAGTTCCGCTTTAAACGTGGCAGATTTGACATGATTCTATAGAAGCAGAACTGTGTCGGATGGAAATCAGTTGTAGCATCTTCTATAATTGCATCACCTACATTTGCCATAGGAGTTTCTGGTTTCCAGAGAACACGATGACCTCAAATGTTGTATCTTAGTAGAGAATACAAGTCGATTAGGAAAATTATTTGCCTGCAATTTATGGGGAATAGGCAAGTCTTAAGAGTTTATTGGGTACCCAGTACTAATGTATTTTCCTGTGTCTCACAATCATGTTGGAAATACAAGATTTTAGTTACACATAGTAACCAGTTAGTGAACACTGGTCTTCACTGTCTGGCGGACACTTGAAGTATAAGGATTTATTCATACTGTTAATTATTGTGAGAGATCTCAGGAGACTACAACATACAATTAGTTGTCAATATTTGAATTGCTTGGGTTCCGTATGCTTGGGAGTAGTTCCTTGACTAACGAATGAGCCTAGCCTATTGCCCAATTCTCCCTGTTCCATGAGAGTGACCTGTGCTGGAGACCTATGTTATAGTATTGTATGCAGATTTTCAAAAATTAGTGGTTCAGTCAGATTCTTATGTGAATCCAGGGTAATAAGTTCCTGTGCAGTTGTGTATAGTTAGGAAAAGATTCGTTTGGGGAGGGGAAACTTCAGCTATGGCATTTATTCATAGTCAATATATTTGTGTTAAGCTCCAAATACAGGACTCTGTGTTAGGTGCCAAGGATACAACAAGAAACAGGACATGAACACAACCTCTGATTTCATGGTCTGGTGCACCTACACAAGTTATCTAACTGTAATGAAGAGAAAATAGAAAAGGTTATTCAAGCAGTGTGGGCAAATCCAGAGGCAAGATGGAGGGTGTTATACCAGGAAGACAATAAGAAGAAAACCATATTGAATGGAGAGTGATTTGGGGAATGCCGGATAAAACATTAGGTTTGGATGCTGAACCACGATTAATTGATAGACTTGATCACATTGACAATAAGTTCTTAAATGATAACGGTGGTGGTGGTGGTGATTATAACTATTTTTCTTTACACCAGGTGGTAGATATGCACAACATTATCACAACAATAATGCACAGAGCTTTAGCTTTAATGTATCTATGAGGATACTGAGGCTCAGAAATTAAGTAATTTTCCCAAGGCACACAACAAGAAGTGAAAGACCTGAAATTTATAACCATATCTGTCTGACTTCGAAGACCATACAACTCTGTCTTTTACTTTTTGCCAAGAAGGATAGAGATGCTTCTACATCACCATGGCAGGAGTCATATTTTCTTTTAATTATAATTGTCCTGCATTAATGAAGGAAGTACGATATTCAGTGCATAATGTTACTCACGGTTTGATTTAAACGTCCCAACGTTTTGTGAAGTGAATAGTGTGAATAATATCCAAGAAAATCCAAGGGAACTCACCAAGTGGAAGTAAAGGAGCCAAATTTTAAAGCCTTTCTTTGAAACCTCTGTTTTTTCTCAGAGAATGGAAGGACAGTGAAGGTAGGTGAGGTAAGGTGGACTATTCCCTTCGTAATCTCCTAAGAATATTCAACCAAAAGGAGAGTCAGCAAATCCCCCTTGATGTGAGAACTTTAACACAGTGTACAGAGTGTCTCTCTGGAGCAGACATTCTCTGCAGTTGTCCCTCTTCTATAAAGTCTCAAGGCTCCAGCGAGAGGTCTGACCACATGGCCTGTTCCATCTGCACCATCTTCTTTCATTATACTCTTACTCAGCTCTTTGTCTCTGTGATCCATGTTGCTTTCTTTCCGTGTCCTTGTTTTGTTTGTATCCAACAATGCAAGCACCATGAGGGAAGGTTCCTTCTCAGTTTTTTTTTGGTTTGTTTGTTTCATCAATACATTCCTGTGTCTAGCAGCACTAGAGATGTAGTCGGCCCTCGATATGTATTTGTTGAAGGCATGAATGGATCAAGGAAGTCCGGTCCCCAGTCATCATCTTTTGTCTCCGTCTCTCTTCTGCATTGTCATTATCCTGCCAATCCAGTCTGTGCAGCCTGACCTGGCAGATTTTATTTTACAGAAAATGTTGCAGCTACCACCTACCAGTCTTGGAAGAGACCTCAAGACCCATCATTTTTCAGGAAGCAGTCACAGAGTGTTTTTTTTTTTTTAATTAAAACTAGGGCTTACTACAAGAGTATTTGTTTACTAATTATTTGAGAAACTATATAAAATCTCATGTGTGTGTTGAGCTCTTTACTATAATGAGTTCTGAGTTTTTTCTTGAAAAGAGACAAAAAATGTTTTAGCAGACCTAGAAAGCAAAGGAAAATAACAGTTGCAGGCTTAAGTTTACGCATACTAATTGCCATTGAGCAAAGAAAACATATTGAGGCCATGCAGAAGTGGAGAATTAACTCTTTTTTTTTAATTTTAAAATGCTAAACATTACCACATCAGCATTAATGGGTTTAATGACAAGGCGATCAGAACTCTTGTGTTCTATGCAGAGGCATGTCTCTAAGCTTTTGACTACTGTGGATTTATCAAGAATGTAAACCTAGTTGTGCTTACAGCTGCAAGTTACATCTGCCTTGTATGAGCAAAATTTATTGGTGAAAATGCCTAATATACATTTTTCCTTTAATAACTGATATAATTTTGAAAATTATTTGTTTAGTATACTTTGATGACAGAAACTGTATCAATATAAACCTCGAAAAGTGGCTGTCTAATGCCTTTTGATTTTCGATTAGGATTTTACTATTGGGACTTAAACAGTGTTGATGATTTTCATATGCTACTTTAAACAATTTTTTTGTCAGTAATTTGTTCCCATGGTGCAATCTTGTGAAAAGATTAACAATGCAAATGTAGCTAGACCATTTAAAAACATAAACAACAACAACAACGAGAAATAAATTGATGGTCGCCAAAAGGGAAGAAGCTTTGGGGAAGGTGACATAGATGAAGGGGATTAAGAGGTACAAAGTTCCAGTTATAAAGTAAATAAGTCACAAAAATGAAAAGTACAGCATAGGGAATATATTCAATAATATTATAATACACTAATTGTGGTGAGCATCTCTTAATGTGTGTAATTGTTGAGTCACTATATAGTACACCCGGAACTAGTTTAATATTAAATGTCAACTGTACTTAATTTAAAAATAAGAATCAATAAAAATAAATCAATATGTTTTTAGTTCAACCTATATAATCACTCCAGGTAAACGTCTTAAGGACAACTCAGTTCCATTTTAAGAGGAGACAATTTTCTAGATATATGTCACAGCACCATATGACCTTGCAACATCTTATGATCAAATTCCATCTTTAAATATATTGCAAATTCAGTCATAACTTAAGATTAGCAACTAAATAGTGGGAAGTTTACAGAACTTGTATCTAAACCTAAGACTAAAAGAAGAGTAGAATAAGTAATTTTAGTGTGTCATTCACATGCACAAAATTTCATACCTTAAGCCTTTTGAAGAAAATAGACTTCTGAAAACTTGTAAATAGAGCAAGTATATATATATATATATATATATATATATATATATATATATATATGTATATATTGTTTCTAGCATAAATGAAAATTTCCTATTAGGAATTAGCTACTTTCTTCCTTTTTCTCTGTTCTTCCTCTAATGATTTTCTTCTACTTTTTCTTAAAAGGAACAGTTTTCTACTGTATTTCAAAATGTTTTTAAATTTTTTATTGTGAAATAATCATGGACTCACAGTGAGTTCAAAAAATAGTGCAGAATTCCTATGTACACATTACGCAACTTTCCCCAATGGTAACATCTTAAATAAATACATTATCAAACCTAGAAAATTGACATTGGCGCAATACACTTGACGAGATAGTGGACTTATAGTTGTCCATTTTTTCGTACACTTTCTTACTGTAAATCTTTATGTGTTCTGTGACAGTTAATCATTTGTATAGATTCATTTAATCACCACTGGAATCAAGGTACAGAACTGTTTCATCACCACAAAGGAATTTATAGGATAATTATTAATATAATATAACCACAAATGTGTCAGTTATTACTGTATTATATAGCAAATATTTTTTTAATTTATTAAAACTTATTGATCGTGACTTCCAGTGTCATAACACTGGTTTCCCTCCCTAACCATTGTAATCCTGATGAATTTCAGTTGAATGTGAGAACATTTAACTGTTTCTGGCTCTATAAATAAGTTAACTGAGATTGTAATATTTTGGTGTCTTCTTATGGGGCACTTGTTTTATTATGATGATTTGAATATGGTGAAAATAGCAGGAGCAGCCTAAGTTAGCAAAGAGGATGTGAGTCTTCTATATCCAGCTCAATCATGGCCCCAGCAGCGGACATCTACTTAAATATCCCTCTGGAAAATGTGAAGAGTATGAAAATGAATGATATTCTCAGATTTCCCAATACATCCACTGTGAGGAGAGCAGAGATAGCAATTCAGAAGCTGCGTTAGCTCTTTTGGTTTCCAAAAAAAGTGTTAGTGTCCTAAGTCAGTCATTTACTAAATGATAGGGCAACTGGCTGTCCTTTTTGAATGGACTGATGATGATGCTGATTCAGCAGAGTAAGATATAGACAATGCATTTTCTCTCTTATAGCGCAAAAGGCCCTCATAGCAATTAATCCATATGCCAGACATTTGGCATAGGCATGGTAGGGGGGAAACTGAATGGTCATGACCTTAGTATCACATAGTGGTTAGGAGTTTGGGCTTCAGATTCAGAATTCTAGCTCTGCCCCTCAGCTAAGTCCTCCTGGCTGAGATATGTAAAGGGCATTGCGATTTCTGGCATCCACTCATCACACACTCAGTATGCAATGGCTATTATTAGCCAAGGATCTTAAAGGCTGGTTGATGAGGTAAATGATAGAAACAAGAGTCAATGAGATAAAATACAGTAATAGAGTACTTGTATATTTAAGAGGATTTAGAGGAGGAAGGCGAAGAAGAACTAACATGCTGTGGGCCCACTGTGTATCAGATACTGTGCCAGGTATCTGGGAAATCTTATCCCAGGTTACCCTCCCAAGAAATCTGAAATGTGGCAGATTTTATTTTCCTTTTGCAAGTAAGGAAGCAAATATTTGGTTATACTGTTAAGTGAGTTGTTTCAACACAGCTATTGATTGAATCAAAGTCTGTATGATTCCAAAAATGATGCCATTGACATTTGGAGAAATGAAGGATGAATTCATGAAGAAAATGACTGGAAAGAACAGATAAAATTTGAAAAGATGAAAGGAAAGGGAAGTATAAGCTGGAGCAGTGTCACAACTGAAGCTTCAATCATGTGAGTACAAATGACATGTGAGGTCTAATCAAACAGCTAGTGAGATCAGAATCGTTGCCCTATTAGAAAAAATAAATGGGAACAGGGTGGCTAGGGAATGAGGTGGGCAAACCTGGGGAGACTAAAGTCTAAGCAGGACTTTAGTCCCTCCTCAAAACCACATGAGGATGTTTTTGTTTCTGTTTTTTAATGTTTATCTTAGAGAGAGAGAGAGAGAGAGAGAGAGAGAGAGAAAGTGTGGGGGAGGGGCAAAGAGAGAGGGAGAGAGAAAATCCCAAGCAGGCTTAGCACTATCAGCACAGAGCCCCACGTGGGCCTCAAACTCATGCACCATGAGATTATGACTTGAGTCAAAATCAAGAGTTGGACGCTTAACCGACTGAGCCACCCAGATCTACCTAGTCAGAACATCTGATGATATCACCCAGGGAATCATAACAGCCGTTATATCTGGTCATGAAATAGACAGGACTAAGACTATGTGTTAAATAATTACATATAGGAATCACAGCAGAGTTGACAGGTCTACCATATGGCAAACTGGGTTGTAAGCCAGAGCCTAGAGAATTTTCCAGAATCAGTTATTGCACAAACTAAAGGCCTGGTCTAATGCAGCACCATGGACAGCTCAGAGGTTGTCTTCTTATGCCAACAATCTGAAATTGAAAACTGTCCTTTCATCTGCATACAGTTTTATCTTTGGCCTCACCTCATGAGCTTTACCCTAGAAGGGACACCTTCTAAGTTTTAAATGACCATCCCCTATTAATGCATGCCACACTTGTCCCTATCAGTCTCTCAGCATCCACGTATAATAGCATGCCTGGTGGCTGCATTAGGATCTCCTTTGCAGAGTTTACATTGGCTCAACCCATTTGTTCATGAAGTTTTATTTCATTAGAGTCTTGTCCATACTTAAAATTCTGTACCTCGAATTGGTGTATTTTTTTAGGAGTTCCTCTGACCTTTCAATTGACACCTTCCCCCTATCATGTCATTTTTGTCAAAGGTGCTTCAGATACTTGGTGTGATTGCAACAAAATACACAAATCAGGTGGGAGGAATTAATGAGGGCAGCACTTCCAAGATTTGAATCTCCAAGATTAATTTCCTATAGCTTAATTCAGCATTATAAATGAGTTTAACATATTTGAGGCCGGAATAGCCCATGTTTGAAAATCCTTTATATTATCTGTGTTAACGATGCATGTTACACATAATAGAGTGCTCTTTTCTAGATGGCAGTAGAAGAAACATCGAGACCTCTAATTTGTCCATCAGAAAATTTGAATGTGAATATCATGGGATGGTTAGTTTTCAAATCCAGTGTGGATCTCACAAAATTCGAATCCTCTTTTGGGTAGGACAAGTCAGAACCAGGTGCCAGACCATGCCATGTTCAAGTCATGATTCATCCTTAACCTTTGGGGTTTTCTACAGAAGTGCTGCTTGTTTGCTTTTCCTTGTGATATGCATTAATTTGCTGCCTGGGTTTTTGTAGATTGACCTCAACTGCCAGCAATGGAATGGTCTGTGTAAAGGAACATATGTCTTATTGAAAGTAACCTAAGCAGAGAGGAGAGTATGACCAATTGCCTAGGTAATAGGTAGTGACAACAGAGATATTATTCTAGTATAAATGCATTCAGCTTTTCTTTGCCCAGTAGGTATCATATCTGAAGGTCGAGCTTGGATACACCAGATGAGACAGACTGAGAGGTGCTAGAATGCCAATGGCCTCCAAATGAGAGAGAAACAAATGTTGAAGAGACATACCCAGAATGTAGCATTTGAGGTTTAAGGACTGGTTTAAATTGAACACCGTGACAAATGTTGCTAAAATGAAAAATGTGATTTCTAGCTATTAACAACTATGAAAAGTTACATACCAGAAAATTCCAATAAAACATTATAAAGTCCATCATTTCCTATAGACCTAATATCTAGTTCATGAAAATAGAGAGTTCCCAATGAATTATGTAATCAGGTATTTCTAACACCATGAATTCTAAACAGTTTTATTATGCCAGTTCCACTTAATGTCCTAATTATGTGTTGTCCATGAAGTTCATGACTAGATTTTAGTAATAATATTTGATTCGTATGTATCTTGATTCATACTTTTATGTGTATGGTAATAATAACTGCACATTAGGCATCTATTAATGTTAAATAAGGAGTATATTTTAGTAGAAAATTAAAGTTAGACATTTGAGATAACCTGAAATACTTAATAACTTTAAATTTGTATTTTGTGTGAATCACCTTTAAGTAGCTAATAAAACATGCATGTAAATAAAAATAAGCAACTTACCAGAATGATTATGTGAATATAATTTATTCTTCTAAAGCATAAATTTTTCAAACACACTTTTTATTACTGTTTTAAAAAAGAAATCATTTCCATATATTTGCATGTAGATCACTTTGAGTCTCAGAGAATTTTCCATCCTTTTTTTAATGCTATAACTGACAGAGATGGTGGAGTATTAATTTGAATTTGAAAATTGCACATAAAAACACATCTGTAGCTTAAATGACCAAGGATACCATTTTGCTTTTGGAACTTTAGATGCAAATTAAGTAATTACAGAATCCTTGTTAATTTTCAATCTAGACAATCTTGGCAATATCTTTTGGAAAGGGAAAACTATGTGTTTTATGGTATTTTGGGTAGAGTATCTTTCCTTTGTAACTCTTTTGTAAGGTATAGACCAGGAATGGTCTTAAAAATTGACTCTCACTTCAATAATATATTAAACCAAAAAGATTATTTTTTGTCCTTTTGCAGTCAGCTAATAATTTACTGTTTGTGTCCAGGCAGCTTGTCAATGATGGGAATTTTTTCATCTATGAGGCTCCCTTAGCTTCTCATTCTTCCATGGACACTTTCCTAAATATTTTGCCCACAAAGGAAATTGCATTTATCAAGTATTTTTTTTGTCTTTTTTTTATTAATCAGACTTCTATACGTAAGAAGCAATAACCACTCCTGATTCCCATGAAATAACCAGTGACCTTTTGAAATAACGTAATCCTGGGGGAAAAAAAAGAAAACTGATAGTTCAGCCAGCCTTTAAAACCCTATAACAATTAAATATATAATTTCTTTTAGCATTTTTGAAGTGGTGCAAATCTCTATTAGTATTTTCATGGAAGCCCCTTTGTCTACATCCCTGACCCTGTGCTCTACCTCCAGTAGGGAAAACAAAAACAAAAACAAAAAACAAAAAACAAAAAACAAAAAACAAAAAACAAAAACAAAACAAAACAAAACTGGTGTTTCTCTCTGTCTTCTCATGGCTTCCTCTCCTTTTCCTTAATTTCTGTTCAATCCATTTGTACCCACTTTCATCGTCTGTTTGCTTATTACTTTTAATACTCTAAAACTAGTTCCACCACTGGGCACCTAAAAGTCCTTGGTTTAGCATCAGGTTAATTCAAAAAATATTTATTGAGTACCTATGTGTCAGGCACTACCCTGGATTTTTGGGAACATCAGTGGACAAAACAGAAAATATTCAGGCCTCTGGATTCTTAAAGGGCACAGACAGTACACAAAACATAATAAACAAGTAAATGTTATAGTTTGTTAAAAGACAATGAATGCTGTGGTAAAGAAGAGCTAGAATAAAATAAGAGTTGGTTTATGCGGGGGTGCATTCGGATTTTAAATTATGTGTAAAGGTAGACCTCACAAAGAAGGTAACATTTGAGCAAATAGCTGAATGAGGCAAGGGAGTGAATACTGTTAGATATTAGAGGAGGAATCATCTTGGCCTGAGGGAACAATGGATGCAGAATTGCTAATTCATCAGTTTATCTGTTATTCCTGCTACTATATCTGCAGGTGGCTAGAATGAAGTAAGTGAAGCAGGTATAGGAGAGGATATTTGCAAGGTGATGGACATTGGAGGCCATTGTAAGGATGTTCTCTTTCCTTCTGAGTGAGACAGGAGCCAATGGAGAATTCTATGGAGAATGTCTGACATAGGTTTTAAAAAGATTACTGTAGAAGCTGAGAGTGGAGGCTCAAAGCAAGGAGACACATTAGAAGAATATTATGGTAATTTGGGCAAAGGTTATGGTGGCTCACACTAGGGCAGTAAGGAGTCATATTCTAAATATATTTAAAGGCAGAGCCAACAAGGATTTCCTAATGAATTGGGAAAGAGCCGTGGGAGAAAAATAGTTACAAATGCCTCTAAGGTTTTTGTTCTTATCAACTGAAGGAATACATTTGCCCTCAACTGAAATAGTAGGCTGCAGGTTGAGTGGAGTGATTCTTTGGAGGGAGGCAAATTAAGTTTGAGACGTCTATTAACATCCCAGTAGAGATATGAGCAGGCAATTGAATGTATGCGTTTAGAGTTCAGGAAATTGTTGGCATAAGATAACATTTAAAGCCATCAGATTGGATGATCTCACCAAGGAAAAGTATGGAGAGAGAAAAGAAGAGGTCTAGGGACTCCACCATTAAGAGGCAGGTCAGAAGAGGTGAGATATCAAAAGTGAACAAACAGGAGAAACCAGTGAGGTGGGTGGATAAACAAGAGAGTGTGGTATCTTGTCAATGAGCTTCTGCCTACAACATGTACCTTTGGGGGGCTCATTTGACCTCCTCCTGCCCTTCTAATCACCATATCCTGACTTTCTACCTATAAAACCAAAAGGAGAGATCAGTATTTTTGAGATATAGCATGTTAATAATTTCAGAGGGTATTGAGGGAATCTGAATAATTCATTGGGGGTAATGGGGGAAATATAGAATTCATAGGGAAAGGAATAGAAGTTAGCTCAGGAAATTACTTGAATTAACATTGATGCTATATCTCCAGTGTAGGTCTGCCCGCTCTACATCTCATAGCTGAATTAACAGTAAGATTCCTTAGCAGGAAAAAAAATGTTGTGAGCATTTGTATCTACATGGCTGAATTAAAACCCTCCAACAATGAAATATAGTTAACACAGTATCTTGAAAGGAACCTAAGTGGGATTCAGGGAACCTGAATTCCAACTATGGTTCTGCTGCTGACTGATTGCATTAACTTCAAATCTATCATTAACCTCCTTGTGCCTCATTATCCTCATTTCACCAAATAAGAAAAATGAAATATTCCTCCTTTCCTACCTCACTTGGATGTTGTGAATTTAAATGTGTGAGAAGTGCTTGAGATGCATAAAATTTGATGGAGTGTTTTATTCATGAATTCAAGGCATCTGAAGTAATTTGACCATGATGGAAAGTTGCTTCCTTGCGCGTTTTCTTTAGAATGACATTTCTGTTACTGACCCACCCATTTATGCAGCATATTATCTACTCCAAACGGTAAAGCAAACACAAATCAACCTTATGGGTAAACACTGCATCTGTTTATTTGATATTATTTCATAAAATTCATCATTCACTTACTTACTTATTCAATGCATGTGTATTGAACAAATATAGGTAAGGCCTCAATTCCTAAGTAACAATGATGGAGACTTCCATTTTTATATCCCTCTGGTATTTAAAATGTGCATTAATAACTGTGATCTCCATTGATCTCTCAATCCCATGAGGTTGATATAACAAATATGCTTTTTCCTGTTTGAACTTTTATTTATTTATTTACATATTTTTTCCAAGTTTATTGAGACATAATAGACATGGAACATTGTGTAATTTTATTTTTAAAATATTTATTTTATTTATTTATTTTGAGAGAGAGAGAGAGAGAGAGAGCATGCACATGTGAGAGAGAGGGAGGGGGATAAAGAGAATCCCAAGCAGGCTCCAGATTGTCAGTGCAGAGCCCGATGTGGAGCTCAATCCCATGAACCATGAGATCATGACTGAGCCAAAATCAAGAGTCAGATGTTTAATCAACTGAGCTATCCAGGTGTACCATTATTACATAATTTTAAAGTGCACAGTGTGATGATTTGATACATGGATATAGTGTGGAATTTTTACCACACTAAGGTTAGTTAATAGTCCTTCACCTTGCATAATTACCATTTTGTTGTTGTTACAGTTAGAATGTTAAAGCTATACTCTCATAGCAACTTTCAAGCATAAATATAGTATTATTAACTATAGTTATGTGCTATAATTTAGATCTACAGAGCCTACTCATATTATAACTGAAAGTCTGTACCCTTTGACCAAGATTTCTTGCATTTCCCTCACCCTTCACCCCCTGGCAATGACCATTCTACTCTCTAAGTTTGACATTTTTAGATTCCATATATAAGTGAGATCATACAGTGTTTGTCTTTCTCTAACTTAGTTCACTTAGCATAATGCCTTCAAGGTCCATCTGTGCTCTCACAAATGGCAAGGTTTCCTTCTTTTCGTGGCTGAATAATATTCCTGTGTGTGTGCGTGTGTATAATGTGTTTCTTTTTCTTTATCCATTTTCTTTTTTAATGTTTCTTTATTTTGAGACAGACAGAGAGTGAGAGAGCGAGAGTGAGAAAGAATGACCAGGGGAGGGAAAGAGGGAGAGAGAGAAAGGGAGAGAGAAAATCCGCAGTTGGTTTCATGCTCAGTGCAGAGCCCAACATGTAGCTCGATCCTACAACCCTTGGATGCCAAAATCAAGAGTCAGACGCTCAAGCAACTGAGACACCCAGGCACCCCTATCCGTTTTCTTTATCTATTAGTGCAAATGGACACATGTTGTTTCCATGTCTTGCCTGTTGTAAATAATGCAGTGAACATGAGAGTACAGATATTACTTCCATATACTGTTTTCATTTCCTTTAGATATAGATCCCAACGAGAGATTGCTGGAACATATGGTGGTTACATTTTAAATTTTTTTTAATTTTTTTTAATTTATTTTTTTATTTTTTTTTAAATTTACATCCAAATTAGTTAGCATATAGTGCAACAATGATTTCAGGAGTAGATTCCTTAGTGCCCTTACCCATTTAGCCCATCCCCCCCCCACAACCCCTCCAGTAACCCTCAGTTTGTTCTCCGTATTTATGAGTCTCTTCTGTTTTGTCCCCCTCCCTGTTTTTGTATTATTTTTGTTTCCCTTCCTTTATGTTCATCTGTTTTGTCTCTTAAAAGTCCTCATATGAGTAGGACACTTTTAATTTTTTTAGAAACTTCCATGCTGTTTTCCATAGTGTTTGTGTCAATTTACCTTCTCACTCACAGTGTACAAGAATTCCCTTTTCTCCACATTCTTACCAGAATTTATTATCTCTTGTTTTTTTGATAATAGTCATCTTAAGAGGTGGAAGGTGATATCTCATTGTGGTTTTGATTTGCATTTCCCTAATGATTAGAAATGTGAACATCTTTTCGTGTACTTGTTGGCCATTTGTATGACTTCTTTGGAGAAATGTCTGTTCAAGTTCTTTGTCTTTTTTTAATGGAATTGTTTGTTGTTTTGCAACCAAGTTGTATGAGTTCCTTATATATTTTCTGTATCAACCTCTTATCATATATATGGCTTGTAAATATTTTCTGATTCCATAGTTCTCCATTTCATTTTGATTACTTCTTTTGCTGTGCAGAAGCTTTTCAGTTTGATGTAGTTCCACTTGTCAGTTTTTCTTTTTATTGCCTTTGTTTTTGGTATCATATCAAAAAATAGATTTTTTTTTTTGCTAAGACCTATATAAAGGAGCATTTTCTTTATGCTTTCTTCTTGGAGTTTTAGAGTTTTATGGTTTCAGGGCTTATGCTTAAGTCTTTAATCTATTTTGAGTTAATTTTTGTGAATGCTGTAAGATACAGGCCCAATTTTATTCTTTTGCCTGTATCCAGTTTTCAAAACACCATTTATCGAAAAGACTATCCTTTCTCCATTGAGTATTCTTGGCTTCTTGGAAAATATTAGCTGACCATATATTTGTGGGTATATTTCTTGACTCTTCATTTTGTTCACTTGATCTATGTTTTGTTTTGTTTTGTTTTGTTTTGCCAATACCATACCATACCATGTTTTGATTACTTGAGCTGTGTGATATAGTTTGAATTTGAAGTGTGATGCCTCTATCTTTATTCTTTCTCAGGATTGCTTTGGTTATGCAGGATCTTTCAGGGTTCCATACAAATTTTAGGATTGTTTTTTTTTTCTTTTTCTGTGAAAAATATCATTGGGATTTTAATAGGGATTGCCTTAAATCTATAGGTGGCTTGAGTAGTATGGACAATAGTAACTCTTCTCATCCAAGAACATGGGTATCTTTCCATTTATTTGTATCTTCAACTTCTTTCATCTGTGTCGTACAGTTTTCGATGTATAGATCTTTCATTTTCTTGGTTAAATATCTTCCCAAGCATTTTATTGTTGTTGATGCTATTGTCAATGGGATTGTTTTCTTTATTTCTTTTTCACATAGTTCATTGTTAGTGTATAGAAATGCAAAGATTTTTGTAGGTTGATTTGTATTCTGGAACTTACTAAATTTATTAAGTCTGACAGTTTTTGGTAGAGACTTGAGGATTTTCTATATACACGATCATGCCATCAGTACAGATAATTGTCCATCTTTCTTTCCATTTTGGATACCTATTGCTTTTTCTTTGCTAATTTCTCTGTCTAGGACTTCCAGTACTATGCCAAATAGGAGTGGTAAGAGTGGGTACCCTTATCTCATTCATGATCTTAGAGGAAAAGCTTTCAACCTTTCACCCTTGAATATGATGTTAGCTATGGGTTTGTCATATATGTCCTTTATGTTCAGGTATGTTCCTTCTACACCCAGTTTGTTGAAGATTTGTAACATGAATGGATGTAATTTTTTAAATGCTTTTGCTGCATCTATTGAGATAATTTTATTATTTTTGTCTTTTATTCTATTAATGTGGTGAATCATATATATTGGTTTCCGTTCTTGAAGCATTCTTGCATCCCAGGGATAAATCCCACTTGATCATGGTGAATGATCCTTATAAAGTACTGTTCAAGTCACGTTGCTAGTGTTTTGTTATATTCATCAAGGATGTGGTGGGTAGTTTTCTTCTCCTGTAGTAATCCTTATATGGCTTTGTTATCAGGGTAGTTTGGCTTCCTATGTAGTTTGAGAGTGTTTTCTCCTCAATTTTTGGAAATATTTGTGAAGGACTGGCATTGTTCTTTTTAAATGTTTAGTAGAATTCACCAGGGAAACTATCTGATCTTGGATTCTTCTGTGTTAGGAGATTTTTGGTTACTGATTCAATCACCTTCCTTACTCATTGTCAGTGTCCAGATTTCCTGCTTCTTTATGATTTGGTCTTGGTTTAGGTTGCACATTGCGAGGAATTTATTCATTTTTGTAGGTTATTCAGTTTGTTGATGTATAATACTCATAGTAGTCTCATAATGATCCTTTGTATTTATGTGGTATTAGCTACAATGTATCTTCTTTCATTTCAGATTTTATTTGAGCCTTCTTTTTTATTAATGAAGCTAAAGATTTGTCATTTTTTCTTAATTCTTTTCAAAAATCAGGGTGTGTGGGTGGCTCACTTGGTTAGTTAACATGTCCTACTCTTCATTTCAGCTCAGGTCATGATTTCTGTGTTCATGAGGTCAAGGTCCACATCAGGCTTTTCTGGGGAACTCTTGGGATATTTTCTCTCCCTCTCTCTCTGCCCCTTCCCTGTACACATGCACATGTGCTCTTTCTCTCTTTCAAAATAAATAAATAAACTTTAAAAAACAGTTCTTAGTTTTGTTGATCTTTTCTGTTGTTTTTCTTATTTCTATTGTATTTATTTCTGCTCTGATCTTTGTACTTCTTTTTATCTGCTACCTTTGGGCTTAGCTTATTCTTGTTTTCCTAGTTCCTTGAGATGTAAAGTTAGATTATTTGAGATATTTCTTTCTTTTAATGTAGGTATTTATTGCTGTAAACTTTTCTCTTAGTACTACTTTTGCTGAGTGCAATAAATTTGGGTATGTGTGTTTCAATTTTTTCAAGAATGAATATATTTATATTTTTCCCTTTTGACTTCTTTTTTGACCCATTGGTTGTTTATGAGTGAATTCTTTAATTTCCACATATTTCTGAAGTTTCTACTTGTGTGTGTGTGTGTGTGTGTGTGTGTGTGTGTGTTACTGATTTCTAGTTCCATTGCATTGTGGTTGGAAAAATTAAAAAAAAAAACAATTGGTATAATTTCAGTGTTGGAAAATGTGCTAAGATTTGTTCGTGACCTAACATAAAATCTGTCCTGGAGAATATTTCATGTGTACTTGAGTAGAATGTGTATTCTCTTTCAGATAGAATATTTTGTCTATGTCTGTTAGGTACTATTGGCCTAAATTATAGTTCAAGTCCAAAGGTTCCTTACTGATATTCTATCTGGATGACCTATCCAATGTTGAAAGTGGGGTATTAAAGTCCCCTATTACTATCGCATTGCTGTCTACTTCCCCCGTCAGATCTCTTGGTATTTGTTTAATAAATGTACGTGTTCTAATATTGGGTGAATATATATTTACCGTTGTTACATTCTTTTGATGAACTGACTTGTTCGTCATTATATAATGATCCTTGTTGTCTTTTGTTGTAGTTTTTGACATAAAGTCTATTTTATCTGATATAAGTATAGTTATTGCTGTTTTCTTTTGGTTTCCCCTGCGTGGGATATCTTTCTGTTCTTTCACTTAGAACCTATGTGTGTCCTTGAAGTTGAAGTCAGTCTCTTGACAGCAGTATATAGCTGGGTATAGATACATATATATAAAATCCATTTGACCACTCTGGGCCTTTTCATAAGAGAATTTATCCTTTTACCTTTAGAGTAATTATTAAGAGGTAAGGATTTACTATTTCCATTTTGTTAATTGTTTTCTGACCATTTTATAGTTCCTTTCTTTCTCTCTTGCTGTCTTCGTTTGTGAAGTGATGATTTTTCATAGTAATAGAGTTTGATTGCCTCTCTTTATCATCTGTGTATCTACTAGAAGTATTTGTTTTGTAGTTACCTGAGGCTTAGTTGAAATATCTTATTAGTATAACCATCTATTTCAAGCTAACATTTTAACTTTGATCACACACAAAACTCTACTCTTTTACTCTAGTCCTCCATTTTATATTTTTGATGTCGCAATTTACATATTATGTGTCCATTAACAAATTACTATAACTATAGCTGTTTTTAATATTTCTGTCCTTTGACCTTCATACTAGAGTGAAGTATTTAATATAGCATCATATTACAGTGTTAGAGGATTCTACATCAGATGGTGTGCTTACTTTCCCCAATGGATGTTATAGTTTCATGTTTTCTTGAAAAATTCTCTATCTCACCCTCATTTCTGAAGGCCGCTTTGTCAGATAAAGTATTCCTGGTTGGCAGTTTTTTTTTTCTTTCAGCAGTTTGAATACATAATCCCATTCTCTCGTAAGCTGCATGGTTTGTACTGAGAAATCCACTCATAGCCTTATGAGGGTTCTGTTTATTAAAGAACTTTTTTTTTCTCTTGTTGCTTGTAAATTTCCCTCTTTGCCTTTGATTTTGGAGTTATTATAATATGTATAAGAGAAGATTACTTTGGATTGAAATTATGGAGTGACCTATTAGCTATTAGCTTTATGAACTGGGTATCCATATCTCTCCCCAAGTTTAAAAAGGTATCAGCCATTATTTCATTAATTTGTTTAACGTTGTGTTTTATTTTTGAAAGAGAGAAAAAGAGAGAGAGAGAGACAGAATCTGAAGCAGGCTCCAGTCTCTGAGCCGTCATCACAGAGCCTGACACAGGACTCAAACCCACAAACCATGCGATCATGACCTGAGTCGAATTCGGATGCTTAACCGACTGAGCCAACCCAGAGCCCAAGCCATTACTTCTTTATATAAGCCTTTTGCCCCTTTCCTCTTCTCTTCTTCTCTTCTCTTCTCTTATCTTCTCTTCTCTTCTCTTCTCCTTCTGAGACTCCAGTGATGCATAGATTGTTTCTCTTAAAGGTATCCTATAAATCTCGTAGGCTTTCTCTGACTGGGTAATTTCAAATGATCTGTCTTCAAGCTCACAAATTATTTTTTCTGCTTGGCCCACTTTGTGGTTGAAACTTTCTTGAAATCTTCAGTTTAGTAATTGTATTCTTTAACCCCAAAAATTGTGTTTGGTTCTCCATTTTGTTTCCTTTCTCTTTGTTGAACTGATTGTTTTCTTGTATTGTTTTCCTGATTTTGTTAAATTGTTTATCTGTATTTTCTTGGAGTTCCCTGAGCATGTGTAGAATAATTTTTTTCAATGTTCTTTTATTTACTTTTGAGAGAGAGAGAGAAGGAGAGAGAGAGAGAGAAGGAGAGAGAGAGAGAGACAGAGAGAGAGAGAGACAGAGAGAGAGAGAGAGAGAGATTCACAGCACAAGCAGGGGAGGGGCAGAGAAAGAGTGTGAGACCCAGAATCTGAAGCAGGCTCCAGGCTCAGAGCTGTCAGCACAGAGCCTGATGCAGGGTTCAGACCCACAAACCATGAGATCACGACCTGAGCCAAAGTCAGATACCCAACCAACTGAGCCACCCAAGCACCTAGAATAAATGTTTTTAATTCATTGGGTATCCATTTCATTGGGGTCAGTTAATGGAAGCTTGCAATGTTCCTTTGTGGTGTTTTATTTCTCTGATTCTTCATGTTTCCTGTTGCCTTGTATAGGTGTCTGCATATTTTAAGAAAGAATCACTTCTTCCAGACTCTATAGACTGATTTCATAAGTAAAGCCCTTAACATGCAGGTAGAGGCCCACTGGAGCATACTGGGGCCATGGGTCTATGGTACAGAGCACCATGTGCAGGGGCATGTAATAGCTCTGGGTCCAGGAGGACATGTTGTCTTGTCACCTTAGGCCACTGGGGTCCACAGTAACGGTTGTAACTGTGTGGTCCTTGGCAAGTACTATAGTAGGCCTGCAGTGGCTTCAAGGGTTGTTGGGGTCCTCAACAGCATGTCAAGTTCCGGGAGTTAGAGGTCAGGGAAGGCACTATGGTAGCTGAGTCTGGTGGTATGCACACTTGGCTAAGAGGGCCAGCCGATGGTGTCTGTGTAATAGCAAGGGCCATTTGCAGATGCATACTCAGTGATAGGGTCCAAGGCCAGCCGCAAAGGCCTGGGCCACCTGCAGGCACACTGGCAAATGTGGGAGCCCTGCCATTCAGGGTGCATGCCTATGGTTGCAGGATCTCCCCACAGATGTCTGCAGTGCTGTGGAAGCTAGTGATGAGGGGTGGGCTGGGGGTATGCAGGTGGCACAGCTAGGGCGCTAGCTGCAGCTAAGCACAGAGGTGCAGTCTAGTCACCATAGATAGGGCCAAATACAGGCCAATAATCAGGTATGGGTGCCTTAGCCATCAGTGTGCACTAGTGTGGCTACAGATTCTTGCCACAGATGTGCACGCAGCAATGGAGTCCAGTCGTGTGCAAGTACACAGCTAGAGGGGGGATCCTCAAGTGTGTACATGGCAGTAAGGGTCAGGTTCAGGGGTCTAGGCTGGCATCTTGGACACACTCAGCTGCAAAGGCCTGGGTTGGCTGCAGGTGTGGGTCTCAAATTCTGTTTGGGGTAGAGGTGGAGGAAGCAGGGAGGGTCTCAGCTGACTAGCATCAGCAAACATGAATACCTGTGGGACAAAAACAGTGAAATCTGCAGGGCATTCATGGTAGTTGTGGTGGTTTTGGTTTCTTCAGTAAAAACTGCTGAGCTAATCTGCAGAGTAGGTCACTGGGTATTGTGGTCACTCCTGCTGCATGGCTGACATTGGCATCTCTGTTCTTTGTTTCTGACTATCTGTATACGTAAATCTGCCAAAGTCCTGGTGGGGTATAACTGAGGTGGGTCCTTAGTGCTGTGCCCCAAGAGGCTGGGGAAACTGGTCGCTCACTCTTCTCTCCTTTTCCAGTAAGAGAACATCTTTCTAGCAGGGGAATTCCTTCTCCATGCTGAGCAGTGCTGGCCTGGGGGAATGGGATAATGCAGGCAAAGTGGAGGGGTTCTTCTTTCACATTTTGTGTGGTTATTTTCAGGGTTTTTGGTTTCACTGTGTTGCTGAAGTTTTATAAGTGAATTCCTGAGCTCTCTCAGAGCTCTTTTTGTTTGTGGATAGCTGTCTAGTTGTTGACCTTCATGGGGGATGGAAGCTAGGAATCTCCTAGTTCACCATTTTGGTGACATCACCTCAGGAAAGAGCTCTTCTATTTTAAAATAAAGGAATTGTGACCCTCAGATTCCTGTAACTACCAACTAACCTGTGAAAAAGCTAGGTCTGGTGCCGATGTCTTTTGACACTCAGTGTAGTGTGCTGTGCTGTATAACATGGCCTTCATCTGACTTGATTATGAGCAGTAGTTATTTTCCCTTATGTGCGTAATACTTAGAGGAGACTATGGTCTAAAGTAGGAGTGGTAGAACAGAGGATTAAATGATCAACTTTTGTGAAATTATCTTATTTTAAAGGGCTTTCTTTTTGTTGATATAGACTTCTTCTGATTAAGGCATCATTCTTGCACCACTTGATGAAATCTATGTTTCCTAATGTGACAGTCAGGCTAAGATAACTTATATATGATTTGAAAACTCCTGTGTCCATCATGATATGGACAAATTCATTTTTATTTGGTTGGGTGGATATATAGCCTTGACTTCAAAATATGGCTCTGCTGGTTACTTTATTATCTTCAACCTGTCACTTACCCTTTCTAAACCTCAGTTTCCTTACCCTTCAAATAAAAATAACAATAAAACTAGTACGCATTTCAAAGGGCTTTGTGTTCAATCACCCATCACATATTTATTGAGTACTTTCTATATGTCAGATATAGTTCTAAGTGATTGATGACACTAGTGTGTCTGAAACAAAAAGTACTTGCTCTCAAGGATATCACATTCTAATGGAGAACAAATAAAAAATAATATAATACTTAGATACTGATAAGTTCTATTCAGAAAATAAAAATTGGCAATATGGTAAAATATGACTGGAATGTGATATGGGAGCTAACACCAGACAGAGAAGTCAGAGAAGGTACTCAAGAAAATAATGTTTGAGAAGGTCCCTGAACACTGAAAAGGAGGAAGACATTTAAATAGCATCCAGACAAAGGGGACAAAACATGGAGAGCTCCCTATCAGGAATCATCATGGCCTATTTAAGGAATAGTATGAGTGCTATATGGTGATAGAGGTAAGTGCCAGGAAATGAGAAGGATCTGGCAGGGTTAGATGATGCTCGGTCTTCCAGGACATGGTAAGTAGTTAGGCTTTTTTTCATAAATTAAATTGCAAGCCATTGGGGTTTTTCATAAAGATTGTGACGTGATATGATTTATGTTTAAACATATTTCTTCTTGGATGGAGCCTACATTATGGGAATCTTTGTAAACATAACAGAGATTATAATATAAAATGTTTAGCATGGTACCTGGCACCTGGAAAATGATTTTTAAAGAGGCAAAATGTATTCATTGATGATAATTATGACACTGATGACGGTGATGACAATGTTGGTGAGGGTGGTGGTGTAGATGATGGTGATTGTGCTTACTTCCTTAACTCCCTGAAAATCTACATTTGACCTACAAATCTAAAAGTAAATGTAGCAAAATCCAAGATCTGCTCTTTTCGGCCCAACTTGGTCCAGTTTTGAATGGTAAGGAAAATTACTCAGGCGTCTAAGTCACCCTTCACGGTCTTCACTCCCTTGTTAGAACTCCCCATTAAGATTGCATTGGTAAAGACTTCCCTGACCTAAATGTCACTGTGAACTCAAAGGGAAGAGCAAAGCTCTTCTCATAAGAGGGGTAAAAACCAGATTAAAAAGACTAAAAGAGTTCTGGGACCAAAAAATGTCTTTTTAAAAAATGAGGAACAGAGGATAGAAGAGTTGCTCCTATTCACATTGTACCCAGCCTTTGAAAATAAAAGTATTGTGTTGTAGCTTAATAACTCTCTGTCACTACAGCCATGTGCTATTGTCTGACCTTTTAAAGTGGCCCAAACCCATTGGCCTCCAAATCAGAAGCCAAGGAAATAAACTTGGACGTAACATTTCCTGTAGGAACTATCATTTTTTCACTTAATTAAAAAAAATTAACCCTAGATTCAGCAAAAAGACTGTTGGAGAAGTTATTTATTAACAAATTTCCATTTGCTCTCTGGATATAATTGTTATTAGTGATCACAACCCTCAAATTTCTCTCTTGTTTCATTGGTGCATTTGAGTTTTCTCCTAAATCGCTAGTTATGATCCTTTTTAAATGGGGAGGGGGCTGGTATTAGGTAGTGTGATTATAATTTTAAATTCATAAAGCATGCTGGACATATCCCTCATACTTGCCTGACTGTCAAATTGTCCACTCATATTTTCACAATTTAATAGGTATCTAGAATGGGCTACTCCATTTTTGGTATTATGATTTCATCATAAAATGTGTGTTTTCAGTCTGGGGACTCTATAAATTCCTGTTGAATGAATGCATGATACTTTGTCTGTTTCTAGTAACTTAATCAAACCGTGTTAAAGAATATAATTTGAGACTTGTCAGTATGTAGACTTTTAAAAAGAGATTATAACTTAACTAAATTCATTGCTGATGCATTAATTTGAAAGAGAAAATATAAATTTTGGTTTAGGAAAGGTAAGAACGAGGAGGTTCTCCTTCTAGATATCCTCGACAAACTATAACTTTTTTGTATTTAATTTTTGGCTAAGTTGCTGAGGTTGGGCGAGCTTAGATGTGATTGACTGTAAGAGTGATTAAGCTAAATATTACATTGAATTTCTGTCTTCCTGTTTTCTTCCAGACCCTGTGTTTGAAAATTTATCGTAAATATTTGGGCATTTAAAAATCTTTCTATCTGGTATTTTTCCAATTGACAAGGCAAAGGGCTTTTAGATAAAGAGAAACTACCCAGGTTATAAGAGGACTATTTTAAACCCTGAGTTTCTATTTCATTTTTTTCTTTCTTAAACATATTTTCCATAAACGATGAATGTGAGTGTTGAAGGGTGATAAATACCACCCATAGGCTTTAGAGCCTAAATGTTGAGTTTGACACTCAGAGTTTAAAGGCATCATGAAAATTTCTCTAGAACTAATGTTCAAGCAATTTGGGTTTTACAGGCAACTCAGTAGTTTGAATGATGTAGTTATTTTGAAAAAGTAACCATAAAAAGCTATGTTCAGAGAATTGGTACTTTGCATTTATCAGAAGGATGTAAAAGTCAATTGATTGGCTTGCTATTTGGAATATACTTTAATTTTTAAAATTATATTTCAACTCATTAGTATTTAATTCATGATTTTGTGCAGCAAACAGAATCTATTAAAAGATTGGATGTTTATTTTAGATTAGAGGCATGTGGAGGAAAATATAAAAATTTTGAATATTCTTTTACTGTCTTTTTGTCTTCAGCCCATATCTAGGCATTTGTAAGATACATTTTCAAGATGCATTTCTACAGATTTTATAAACAAACATCTTATTATTAGACATTTCTTTGTTGCCTAGAGAAACATTGACCATGGTGTGAAAAATATCTTCACAATTTTAGCAGCTAGTTTTCTTTTTAATCACACAATGTTATTTGTTTACAATGAAATTAATGCATATTGAGAAGGATATCCATGTAGAAAGTTGAAAGCAGATTGCCAGGCAGTTACTATGCTTGTGGGCTGCCTATTTTCTGTGTATATTTTGCATTGGATAGTAGTGAATGCATTTAAAAGAAAGTGGATAATCTTTATTTTCACTGGAGGGGTAGGTAATGTATGTTAACTATGTACCACACTCTTTAACAATACTAATGTGGCATGCCTTTCCATTTATGGTCCAATCATCTTCTTCCTATGAAAACATGTAATTGACAATTTAGATAAATGCCTCCTTCCTTTGTGTAGCATGTTGGAAAAGGAAGAGAAATCAGAAATACTTTCAAAGATCCTTCAAATACTAATGATACAGTTGTTTTAGTAGTTAGGTAATTTTAAAAGGCCAACGTATTTTGTGTTTGATTATTAAAGAAAATATGTTCATCAGAATGTTGTTGAGAGCAAATATTTCATAAATGATGAATTTCTTAAATTATCAGATAGAAGCTGCTGATACCATTTCTTTTCATCCAGTACAATAGACTATATGAATCCTATCCAGAAAGATAAGGTAACCGTATACATGTAGATGTATGTGTATTTGTCAAGAAATGGGTGTACCCTTATTGATTAGACATTACAGTTAGAGGAGTTATCATTAAATATAACTATTTTTTTATGGAGGATGATAGTAAGTATACAAAACTAAAACTGTCCTGAATGTAAATTAAGCTCCTTGGTACAGCATCTACCTTAATATCCCAAAATGTTCCAAAATGATCATTAAAACCACAACTTATCCTTGTACTCATGAAGTAGAGAACACACAGTTAATAGAAATTTCTAGCTGATAGACTGTTATAGAGCAGAGAACAATCTGTGTTTTTGAAAATTAAACATATCAATTTGCCCCTCTTCCCCTTTTAAGGAAGAACTTCTTAATTGTGCTAACACATCAAGTGAACTATTCAATTAGATTTTAAGACCCACATGTAAACATCTGGTTAAGGTTACATATTTTGTAGCAACAAAACACCAGAAACCATTGGTTTTAAATATCACGGCTGGAGGATAATTTGCAGCAGAGGTTTATCTGTCAAACATACAGAATTGCTAATATTATTCTAAAGATGGGAGTGTGGGTGTTTGAGTCTTGAAAATAGCTGTTTATATCTATCAAGCTGAGACTGATGGTTAAAAGTTCCTTCTCTGTCAAGTTCTACAAAATCAACTTTTGCCTTCTTGTGTCTTAGACCATTTTACCTATTCAACTTGAATTGCTAATGTCAGTTTCCCTGGCACCAGTCTGTCCCTTTTGCAAAGCACAGAAATGGCATGCATAATTGTTAGGTTATAAAACACATGTACCAATGCTTTTTACAGCTTCTGTTGAGTTCAAGAGGGTCTATCTAGCTTATATAATCTCCTCTGGTACAGAATCAAGAACAGCCTCGCATTGCCCCTGTTCCCTCTCTACCCATGAGTGTAAACACGCCACTTGGCTGACTGCTATTCAGTCAGGGATGGAACAAAATAAAGTGGAAGTTCCTAGATCTGAGTACCCATCAGATCTGCCAGGAGGGCAAAGCCCCAATCCAGAACTTTTGATTCATTAGATCTAGGATGGGGTCTGATTATTTGCAGTTTTAATGAGTTTGTAGGTGATGTCAATGCTGTTGGTCACCCCAGGATGACATTTTGAGAAACACTGATGTAGAAGTCAGAAAATTAGCTCTACTTTTGAGATCTAGCACATGCAATGAACTTTTAGTTTCCCTTGTCTTCATCTATACCATGGGTGGTTAGGTTGGTTTTTCTTTAAAAAAAATTTTTTTTAATGCTTATTAATTTTTGAAGGAGAGAGAGATACAGCGTGAGGGAGGGAGGGGCAGAGAGAGAGGGAGAAACAGAATCCAAAGCAGGCTCCATGCTCTGAGCTGTCAGCACAGAGCCCGATGTGGGGCTCGAACCCACAAACTGTGAGATCATGACCCGAGCTGAAGTCGGACGCTTAACCGACTGAGCCACCCAGGTTCCCCAGGTTGGTTTTTCAATTTAAAAAATAAATAAATTAAATTAAATAATTAAATTAAATAGGATATGATTCTGATTCACTACACAGTGTACCAAAAAAAAGGAAGAATATTTTCCTTCATTTTTTAAACTTTTTTAATGTTTATTTATTTTTGAGAGACAGAGAGAGAGAGACAACGCATGAGCGGGGAAGAGACAGAGAGAGAGGGAAACACACACAGAACCCAAAGCAGGCTCCAGGCCAACAGCTGTCAGCACAGAGCCCAACATGGGGCTTGAACTCACTAATGGCAAGATCAATGATCTGAGCTGAAGTCAGATGCTTAACCAACTGAGCCACCCAGGTGCCCTGTATTTTCCTTCATTTTTTACTCTGCCTCCTGTTCCTAGGTGATCTCATTCATGATTTTGGCTTAAATACTAACTTTCTTACAAAGCTTCTAAAATTTACATCTGCAGCCCTGAACACTCCCCCGATTATTTGTCTTACAATAATTAATGTCTCCACAGTCGAAAGCAGGCCACATTTCACAAACACCACCAAATTGAACTTATGCTCTTGTCCTTCAAATCTGTTATACATCTATTTTATTCTATTCTAGTGAATGACATCCCCAGGTGAGCAGGTGACAGTCTGAGATTTGTACTTGATTCCTCCTCACTGTCCTCCAACTACCTTATCAAATCTGCCCAGTCCTACTGATTTAACTTTTTCTATACCTCTGCCGTTTTCCTCTATATCCATCACTATCCCAAGGCAAGTGGCCATCATCTCTCTTTGGGATGACCACAATAACCTCTTAATTTGTTGAGTTGAAACGAATCTACTCCTCCCCAACAGACTGTTCTCTCTATAGACAGAGTAGTATTTTAGAAATGTAAACCTAGCCTTGTCAATTTTCTACTTCAAAGAATTTTTATACTCTTGGTCTTAACATGGCCTTCAAAGCCCAAGATGGTATAGCCTCTGCCATATTTTCAGTAGTATCTTTCACTACTCCTTTCTTCTCCTCATTCTTTGTACTCCAACCACACCAACTTTTTTTTTAGATCCTTCTAGATACAGTGCTATAATCTCCTCTGACACTGTACATATTATTCCCTCTGTCAGGCACTCTGCACATGATCTCTGTCACTGCTCCCAAGCCCACACGTTCACTAACGTCTTCCTGATCATCTGGCAGAACTCATTTGGTTGTCACCATCTCAGGAAGATTTCTCTAGTTCCTGCCGCCCTCAAATTAGAGTAGGTCCTCTTGCTACCTGCTTTCTTAGTGCCCTTTATTTTCCTTCCGTAGTGTTTTTTCAGTTTGTAATGAGACACTATTTGTGTGAGCATTTGATGATTATCTGTTTCACCCACTAGGTAGTGGGCATGCTTTGCTCACCACTGAATCCACAGAACCACGATGTTGGCAAACAACAGATGGCCAAGAGATATTTGTCACATTGATGAATGAAAAATTATACCTTAAAATTTTTCTAATATGGACCTCAAAATGAGCTTCCTTTGGGGTCTTTCAGAACTTTGGACACATGTAAACTGAACCAGTAGCTTTATTCAGGTTTAAATCTTAGAAAGTAAATCGGTTTCTTGTGCATGTGACTCTCCTGAGGGCCGAGCCTCTCTTCAGAGTGAGTCAATACAGTGGAACTATTGAGAGCAAACTCTACCTTCGGGCAACCTAAGTTCAAGGTCCTCCTTCCACCATTTCTCCAGCATTCAGTACATCTTCCAGGCATGTAGTGGGAACACAACAAAAAATTTCATTAAATTGTGTAGATTCCATTTATGGTATCTGTCTAACATTTTAATTCTTCAGGTATCTCTAAGTATTCTTTGCATATCACCTCATAGAAGTTAGATGTCCTGTTCACCTATGTGAATCATTTCAGATGAGAAAAGAAAACCAAGAATCCAATCAGTGAAATCAATAACGTACCTTAAGTTACAGATTACTTCATAAAATTTCTACCAACCTAGATTAAGGTAAAAAATTTATTTTCTTAAGAATTGTTTTAATCCAGGGGCGCCTGGGTGGCGCAGTCGGTTAAGCGTCCGACTTCAGCCAGGTCACGATCTCGCGGTCCGTGAGTTCGAGCCCCGCGTCGGGCTCTGGGCTGATGGCTCAGAGCCTGGAGCCTGTTTCCGATTCTGTGTCTCCCTCTCTCTCTGCCCCTCCCCCGTTCATGCTCTGTCTCTCTCTGTCCCAAAAATAAATAAACGTTGAAAAAAAAAATTAAAAAAAAAAAAAAAAGAATTGTTTTAATCCAGCAAATGTTTACTGAACACGTACAGGCCACGATAAAGGTGAATAAGCTACGCCACCATTTTTTAAGAAGCTCGTTATCATAAAAAAGAGGATTCACACAAATAACGATATAAACAAGGAGTCAGTTTAGGCTGGTGTGTGCAACAAAGGGTTATTGATGTACATGACAGATGCAGTTAATTTTGCCTGGAGGACTTCAGCCGACTGATATTTGTATTCTTTTCTTCCCTTTCACCTTTCATGTTTTTCTTTCTTTCCTCCGAGGTAGAGTACTCTTCGTAGCATATGCAGACTTCTTCCTTCATAGAGCAGACCAGTGGTTCTCAAAATGTGGTCCCCGACATCACCTCGAATGGTTAGAAATGAACATTCGTGGGCCCTACCCGAGATATACTGAATCAAAAACTCTGGCATTCGGGGTCCAACGATCTGTAAACAAGCTGTCAAGGCAATTTTGATGGACACTCAATTTAAAGAACCCCTGGAATAAAGGATCACTTTGTAATAGAACAGCTTGTCTCATTACCTCAGTTCTGATCTTAAATATACAGATGCTCACAAACAAAATTTACCAGCTTTAAATTTTCTCCTTTCCATATACACTAAACAAATATATGTTTTATCTTTTATCTACAGTGTAGTAAGACAAGGTGTGTCCCCTTTTAGGGCCATCAGCTGTCAAGGTCATTGCATCTTTACTGCTTTCCTTGGGTGCTTTTGAAAAGTAGATTTTAATGTGAATGCCTGTTTTTTTTTTCTTTTTCTGTCTCAAAGAGCACTTGAAGGGGTGAAATCTGGTTACAGTTAGTGAGGGGACATTTACTTAGACACAGTTATTTTGATTTATCTGGTGATGTTCAGCATAAGAAGAAAAGTTCTTCTTAGTAGTACTTTACTTAAATGGCGACAATAAAAAAAAATCACCATCGAAGGTCCTCAGTCTAGTTTTGCCTTATTTTTCTAGGGAAGAACACAATGGTTCACATTACGAGTGTGACTTCCCTGACAAAGTACAGTTCACTGATTCAGAAATATTTGCTGAGAAATTATGTCCGTTATGTTGTGGGCAGTGTGATAAGAACAGGAAGTCAGAGAGGAGTAAGGCAGACCTTGAGGAACTTCACAGAGCAGTGGAGGGTGGCCACCATTTATCGAGGGCTACTATGTAAGAGGCACTCTGTCAATTGCTTCTTCCTTTGCCTACTTCATCTTCGCCACAGCTCTTGAAAGTTGGAATTATCATCAATTTACAGCCAATAACGCTGAGGCTCAAAGAGGTTAAGTAGCTGGTCCAAGGTCATGCAGCTAGTAAGAGGTGCAGTTATGATTTGAATCTGGCCTTTAGGCTTTCTTAGGGTGGGAACCGCGCCCCGTTTGTTCACTCTTATATTTCCAGACCGTAACAAAGTCCCTTGAACAAAATAGATGACAGGTGAATAATCGCCAGATGGATACATGACTAATCCCGGGTCTTTCCAAAGGCCTCACTTCTTCAGATGGATGTCTATGAACCACCTGTTAGAGGAGTAAAAAGCAAGAGAATGCACGTTGCCTGAGGGAGCTGAGAAAAGGTTTTCATAAAATGTGAAGAGGTATACAAGTTGGATAGGCCGGGAGAAAGCCTGGTGGCGAATGAGGCAGAGGAGAGTCCCGGCATGAAAATGAGAGCACATGGCACGGGCATGGAGAGGACAGAGGAAAAGGAGGTGTGAAGGAGGCAACGGGGAGAAGGCTAGTCTATCGCATGTTACCCTTAGCGGTTCAGATACTGTCTGTCCTGTGGCCAGCATTTCGCTAAGTACATTCCATACACCCCTTGTCAGAATTGCCTAGGTGCCTTGATAAAAGCTGTAGACTCCTTACCTTGATCTCAAGCCTTATGAATTAGTCTCAGTGGGTGAGGACCTGGGTTCTCTGTGGTTTTGTTTTGTTTTTTTAAACCACAGTCCCCAGCTGACACCTACCAAATGTTAGAAGCACCTCTGGGCCAGTGGTTCTCGTACTTCAGCAGCACCTGAGTCACGTGGAGGGTTTGTTATACCACACATTTCTGGGCCGCACCTCTAGAGTTGTTCGTCCAGGAGCCCTGAGGTGGGGCTCGAATCTGTGGTGCTCCTTGTCATTGGCCTTCTTCTCCTCTTGCTTCGAGAAGCGCTGCTTTACGCTAGGCTACACCTTTAAACGTAAGGAAGCAAATAGGCAAATGAGTTGAATAGGCCTGAATTTTCAAAAGACCAGTTTGGCCAACAGATTGGAGGAAAATAGAACAAAGTCAAGAGAGGCGGTTAGGGCACAGTGAAAGCCATCCTGACCTGCCGAGAAAGGAGGCTCAAGATCTGGGTCACAGAACAAATGGAAGAACCCTGGGCCTTTGCCCTCTGGCCCACCGTGAAATCAACTTCTTTTCTCTTCCTCCCTATAGCCACATTTATTCCTTTCTTTGGAGTGGTTAGACCAAAATGTTTGAGAAATACTAGAATCCATGCCACTAGTTTCTTTCCCCCTTCAAATGTGTCCCTGCTGCCTGGGTACTTTGACGGTTTCAGTACATCCTTGTCTCCCAGTTCTGCCTTTTCTCTTTGGTCTGTATCGATTATATGTTTCCTTTTACAGTCTGTCCGATGCTCCCCCTCTCCTTAAATTACACCTCTATTGCATTTTGAATAAAACTGAAGAGATGTATTAGCGTGTTTTTTTTTTTTTTTTTCTGAAAACCTTATTTGGAAAATAAGGCTCGCGGAGCAAACATTATTTAGCTGATTAATCAAATCTTTTAGTGAGAGACCTTTTGTCATCCCCTAACTTCCTGTTTGCAGTCTACAGGCAGCAGGAATAATTCAGGAGAAGAGCGAGAGGCTTATTTCACGGGGTCAGGGGCCAGCGCCACCACCTGCAGGTGGAGACATCAGAAACAGGAAGGGACCCACCAGCTGCAGGGAGAACACCCCGCAGAGCCTGACCAAGATGAAGGGCCTTTTAAATTCCAGCCCTCTCTTTCAGTTTTTGTGCTATAAATGTGAATATTCAGGTCTGCCCTGATTAAGAACCAGCAGATAAAATGCCTCTTTGTGAATGCCACACTTCCTTGGCTTATTCATTCTTCATCTCCCTATGTCAAATTATTATTTTCAAATGCATCGCACATAACTACCATGGATACGTATTGTGATCGGGACGGAGCAATCGTTTTGTATCCACACTTGACAAAGAGAATGGACTGCCCAAGCCACACATCGTTCTGTACAAATCATTAACTTCTAACTAACATTTATATTTCCAGGCTTGTTCTCTACCCAATTTGCTAGATGCGGTTGTAATATTGACCTCAAAGTCCAATTTTAATAATGCCACAATCAGACTGCAGTTTGGACCTGAGCAATCAGAATTTCAGGAATTTGGTTTGGTCTGGAACAGTGATAGGTCTATAAATCAGAGAAGCAAGGGTTTGGTTGCTATTAAAATGCATTTCATGCCCATCAATCTCGTAGGTGGTTGTTAATCAGCCAGGGTGGCTCATTAAGCACCTTGGAAGATCAGTATACAATTCCAAGTAACTCTGGCAATTGTAGACGTTGCCGACTGAATTTGTATGAGTTTGGTAAGGTTAAGTGAAAACAAGCAGCTTAGGGCCCTGATTACAAAGGGAAATCAACGGTGGAGGAAGTCACAAAACCCCAGGTAAATTCATTTTAAATTATTTTCCTTCTTCTGTATCCTCGCAAACGTGTTGAGGTTCAAAAAACACATTTATTGCATTTTTTTCTCCTTAAAATCCATTGTCTGGTTTCATTCATTCGTTAATCAAAATGTTGTCAAGTATCTACTTTAAGTAGGAACTGTGCAAAATGCCGGTGATCGATTAAAATACACAGCCTTCGAGGAGCTCCTAGTTGCGTGTAAAGACATAATTGCAACACTGTACTCTGAAAGGAGTGAGCACAGAATGTGACGGCTGCCCAAGGATGCAGAATCGGTCCCAAAATGAAGAATCATTAAAGGGAAGGGTAATTCAAAGAGCAAGGACAGCTTCATAAAAGTCCATAGGCAGAAGCGAGTCCGGCATGGTTAAGGCAAGACTAAGCTTCACAGGGCTGGGACCGTCTCAGCTGTGGCATCTCCACTGCCTGTTTGGTACCGGGCTTTGCAAACATAGGATGAAAATGGGGCAGTTCCCCCTTCCTGGTATCAGAAGATGAGGGGGTGAGGGAGACGGTGATGTTTGCGGGCACAGTAGTCAAGTGTTCAGTGGTGTTCAAACTGTAGGGAGATACTGAGTCGTGGGAGCTTCACTCCCGGAACTCCAGCCTGTTTTTATCCAATTTTGGTTTTAGCCCAAGACAGCAATAGGTGCTTTAGCCACAGGAAAGGCTCCACTGTGGATATAATAGGCACATCATTGGTGCGCACAGGGTGTGGCTTTAGCCCTGACGACTGCCTGGCAGTCCTTAATGCTACGGTTCATGAAACTTGTTGCTACCTGCTCAAATCCCTTTGGCTTTTAACACTGTAGGGGAATGCTTTTCACACATTAGGGTGCGTCAAAATTGCCTGGAGGGCTTGTTAAAACACTGATTGTTGGGCCCCGCCCCTGGAAGTTTTGATAAGGTAACCGTGGGGGAACACCTGAGACCCTGCTTTTCTAACAAGTTCCCAAGTGCTGCAGGTGTTGAGAACCCCTGCTCTGGAGGCGCTGAGACTCAGAATCTCCTTGTGCATAGCCCAGTATTTACTGGGACCACCAGAGTTACTAGAAGTTTTCCAAGATTCAGAGCGTTATGCCCTATGCACTCTGTAACCTGGAACTCCCTATCATCTTTAGAACTGTGATTGAAGGAACGCTCTGCCAGCCTTTGTGTTTTGACTGTATTCTTTGCACAATTGGAAAAAAAAACCAGCATCACAGGTTTGGAGGAAAGCTATAGAATAGATTATTGATCTCAGTAATCAGTGTTTAATAAAGTAAAAGAGTAAGCTTTACTGTATACATCTGGTCCCTTACCTATCAGGCTGGTAAGCTAATATGTTTTGTTACTGTTGTTGTTCTTTGGTGTGATTTTGGTGGAAGCCTCTGGAAGTAGGAGAGGCACAGGCTTATAAGTGCAGAAGGCAAGACTAAGTGAAAACAAGCAGCTTTAAACAAGTTAATCCTAGCCTAGGATTAACAGTAGCATGGATAACCCCAAAATAGACTATGTTACATTTATCAACACTGAAGAGAGTTTGGGGTGAGAAAAAACCTCAATTCCCTAACAGACATTTTGTCCCACATCTCAAGACCTTTGGTCTGTGCCAAAGGTAAGCCTCTGAGATGACTTAAAGTGGTACCTATCCCAGGGCTCTCAGCATGAAAATGGGCAGTGTTGGCTACATTTGGCTTGGGCTTTCCACACTTTCTGAGGTTCTGTGCCTCACCAGCCTCTGGTTGCCTAGTCTGTAGCCAGTAACATGAAGTTATACCCTCTTTTTTTTTTTTTCCTGGTGATAATCTTTCCAGATCCATATGGAGGACTCCTATCCAACACATCCCCTGAAAAAACTTTTTGGTTAAATATCTTCTCAGCTCAAGGCATCTTCTTGGGTTTGAAATAAATGGCCTACAGAAAGCCTTTCACTAGAAGAGTAAGATGGAGATATGAGTGGATCACAGTCGGTAGATCTGGGAAATTGACCTAAGATTCACATGTCTCTTGGTAGGCATTCAGGAACTTCCTGCTGGATTTGTATGGAAGCTACTTAATATTAATTGGAAGAGTCTGAGGGCGTAAAAAACACCAGAGTGGTGGTAGAGAAATTTGTGAAGGATCTGAGGATATCTTCACCTCATTGGATGGCACTTTGGCACCTGGCCACATCTGCGGAGACCTGACGTTCAGGGAATCTTATCCTTCTATGAGGGGACACTGCTGGGTTCTGGACTCTGTGGAAACATAAGACTGGAGTAAGCACTAACCTTGACCTGTGTCGCAGGAACTTCTGTCTTTTCCATGTGTCTTCAGACATCTTATTAATCACATCACTGGGATCTTTATGCAGAGTGACGTCTCCACTCTCCATCCTGATCCTCCAACCTATCTGGTTTAAGGATGGCGTCACACGAAGACTACGTAGACCATTTCTCAATGTGGCAGCTCTTTATGGTAGCCTTTTAACATTTTTAATGCCTTTACTTTTAATTCCAATCTTTCCTGGCATTGATGATGTGATTAATGAAAATAGTAATGGGGTGAGGCGTAGAAAGATGAGGCGAGTTACTCAGCTTATCCATTTATTGCTGTGTTCATTCACGTTGTCAAAGAGGAAAAACTTTTCCTCTATCCCCTTAAGTTCAGTACTTAGGAGCCTGTGAATTAAACTGACAAAAGGCAGATTAACAAGGGAAAAGGCAAAATTTATTTATGTATGTACATGGAAGGATGTACACAGAAAATACAGCTCAAAGAAGCTGTTAGAATATAGAACTTGCATCCCATCTTAACAGAGAGAGTGGGTTAGGATTTCATGGTACAATACATGGTGGAAAGTGATGGAGCAGTATATGGGGGAAACTAAGGGAAGGTAGGGTGTGTTTTAATAAGGTCTCTTTATGCGATTTCTCATCCTGGTGCTAGCTTCCCATTTCTGGTAATAGGTAGGAGTCATTCTTCCTCCCTGCTTTGGGAAGCCTCCCTTAAAGGGGAATTTATAATGAGTTGAATTCTTTTTGAAGGCTCTATGTTTACGCAGAAAGTGGAGTGCATAGGAAATGTCTTCTTACATCCATTGGTTCTCAGATGCCTTCAAATTATCCGTATGCCCCAGTGGTGTAATTTGGATCTGTCCAACATGTTTTTTTCATTCAGTAGACATGTACCAAGCACATGTTACATGACAGGTACTGGGAATACAAGGGTGCATAAAATTAACTCCCTACCCTCATGATGCTTGCATTCTAATACAGAGCCAGACAATAAATATATGATATTTATTTGTTACATTTATTACATACCTATGCCTGTGATTTCAGATAGTGTTATGTTCTAGAATGAAAACTGGCTATGGGGATAGAAAATTATTTTGAAGGTGGACTAGTTTAGATTAGCAGACATAGCTTCTGTAGGAGGCAATATTTGAGAAGAGATGCGAGTTATTTCAAGTAGCAAGCCTGGTGAATATTTGGGGGAAAAAGTATTCCCGACAGAGGAAACAGGAAGGATAAGGGCACTGAGATCAGAAGAGACTTGACTTCTACAAGAAATAACATGGATCACAGTATATGAGGAGGATGGAGAGGAAATGAGGTGGGACGGTGGGCAAGAGCCAGATTATGCAAGGATTTATCTTACTGGATAAGGCTCTTAATTCTTTCTGTAAGTTTCATGGGACGTCATTGGAGAATTTAGAGCAGGAGAATGAAATGAGCTGATCTGTCTTCTTCAAAGAGCTTTCCTGTTGCCGAGTAGAGATTAGACAGAAATGGGACAAAAGTGATGGGGAGAGTTGCCATTGAAAGCCACCCTAATAGTCCATGTGAGAGGTGGTGGTGGTTCAGGCTAGGATGGCATAGCGGGGCCAATGAGAGACGTTGGATTGAGGGTACATTTTGCAGGCACGGGTGATGGGATTTGTGGTGATAGATTAGATGCATGGTACCTGAAGAACTGAGAATTGTTTCTGTGTTCTTGGCTGGAGGAAAATGTAGAAAAGTGGAGGAGGAATGGTGGGTCCAAGGAGAGGTGAAATCAAGAGTTTTATTTTGACCATGTTCATTTCAGGGACTCACAAGACATCCAAGTGGAGATGGTGGGAAGGAAGACACTCGTATGAGAGCCATAGGCCTACAGATGGTTTTTAAAGACACGGAACTGGGTGAGGTCTCCTAGGAAGACAATTTGTGAATAGGGGCTAGGAAGTGACTGCACATATCAAAGACAGGAGAGGGAAAAGAAAACATTCAAAGGAGAGTAGGAAGCAATAGCTATGATATGTAAGAAAACCCAGGTAAGGGTGAGGTTCCTGGAACCACATGAAGAGCGTACTTCAAGATAGAGGGAATGACAATGTCAAATGCTGCTGAAAAATTCAATTACACAAACACAAAAGAATCACACCGGATTTAGCAAGATGGGGCTCATAGTTGACTTTGACAAAAGACATTTTTATTGGAAGCATGCCTCAAAACCTCTTTGTAATGTGTTACAAAGATGATGAGAGGTGAGAATGTACAGACAGTGGCTGTCACCGCCCAGATATTACTGTCATTCATGCACTAATTAAACAATATTTGTTGAGCATTTACCGTGTTTTACATGTTGCATATGGCACATGCTCGCTCTCTTATGGGAGGACAACATTAAAATCCTTATAGTACTCCAAAATGGTTGCAGTAAAATCTGAAAGAATCAGAGAAGTCTGAGACCCAGTTTTAGAGGGAAGGTGGCAGATGAGCTCATTTGGGAGATGGAGTAGAAGTTTGCTGAGATAGAGGAAGAAGAAGATCTGAAGTGAGGACAACAGCTTGAGTAAGCATGAAAGCATAAAATAGCATGGCCTGTCCTGGAAATGCCAAGAAACTCCACATGATTTGGACACACAGTGAGAGGTATAAGGTGAATGCAGTGATGAGATCCAAGAAAAGCAATTTGGAGAAACTGGCCAAATTAGAGTGAATAAAGATCTATATTCAAATATCCATTTCAGAGAGGTTACGTAGGATGGGTAAGAGGAGAGAGACGCTACTGGCACAGAGCCCGATTAGAAAGTTCTAATAATAATTCAGAAACATGAAAAGCCCATAGAAATCTGTTGCAGCTTATCCAGTCCCCAAGGTTAAACAATTAAGCACATTTTCAATTATTGTGCCCATGATATTAACATATTTAATAACTGCAGTGCCTGTTGAGGTCCAAAATAAATAGCAACATTCTACTCATTCTGTGTTAAAATGTTGTGGCTGAAAGTTAAAGCTGTTTCCTAGCTAAATGAAAAATATGTGATCTGGATTAATTTCCATTATAATTTAGCAACACAGTATTGACATCATGCTTGCACAATCAAAAAGAGAAAGTGGTCTCTATTGAATATCTACGTTTTCAGCACAAATCAAGTGAGACAATAAATTACTAGAAACATTAATAGGTTAATAATAATGCAGTGAAAAATTTAATTATTTTATTTGGATCTAGGAAAGGAAAGTAGGTTGAAATATGTGTGCATATAATACTGTGATTTGTTTTTGACAGGAAGAAAATGAGGGCATGAGGTCAGAGTTTGATAATGAGCCTCAAAGCTCTAAGTAAATTCCTGAACTGAATAAATTCCTCAGGATTTCCAGGAGTCACTTGGGAAATTGAGAAAGATGAGGAAATATACAGGAATAAAAACAGCCAACATTGTCACAGGAGTCTGACTCTTCTAGTAGTTAACTGACAGACATTTTGTTGCTTGGATATAGAACATGGGGCTCATACAGGACTCATCAAAGTCACGTTACCTTCCATCCTTCCCATGAACGAGGTAGAGATCCTGCAAAACCATGGGGTATTTACTGTATCTCATTGCTTCTAAGATGCACATTGTTTTTAACATCTCTGAAACCAGATATATATCTCACAGCTGATGTTGTTGAGGTCGTGAATTCCTTTTTATGCCTGCACAGGTGAAAACTTGATTGTAAGTATTCATGTTGTAGTCCATTAAGTGGCTAAATGGATTTCTGGGCCTTGTTATGGTATTAAACAGAATGTTTGGGTAGTTGTGTCCTAGTATTGACTCTGTTATTAACTAGCTAGGTTACTGAAATCTCCTTAAGTAATCTGGCCTTCAATTTTCTGATCAGTAAAATTACAGCATGCGCTCCTCCTGCTCCAATAGTCTGAGAAATCTATGAAACAGATGTGTACAAATGTTAATATTATTTGAGGTGGGATGCCAGGTACCCACCTACCACTAGGTGAGGGAGAGGAGAACTTGACTGGAGGCTGTGATTTCCCAAGGAGATTCTTAAAAATGTCCAGGTGAGGAAAGCTGAGACAGACCAGGTGCTAAAAGCATGGTATCTAACCCTGAGAGTTGAAAAAACAAAATAATTTTTTCATCTTTGAAGTCTAAATATGAGCAGGATACAAATCAGTAGGTGTATCCTCCACCCTAATTGTTTTCTTTCTGAAAACTAAAGTCCAGGCTTGATCGCACTCCTCCCCTATTTACACGTTTCTGATTGTGCGTCATGCCTCTAAAATCCGCATTCCTTAGCACGGTGTCCAAAATCCGTGAACATTCCTCTGTCCCCAGCTACCATGTGATATTTACCCTCAGCACACCCTGTAAGCCCATCATGCAACCTTCGGGCTGCTCCGAGGGCAGCAGGCTCTGTGCTCCATTGTGTCTTTGCACATGTATCGCCTCTGTGATTGCTATCGTCTTCTCTAAATCACTGTCCCCAGACCAGCCACTTCAGCATTATCTGGAGATGTGTTAGTAACACAGATCCTCAGGCCCCATCCCAGATCCACTGTATCAGAACCACTGGGAGTGGAGCCCAGCAGTCCGTATTTTATCCAGCCTTCTAGGTGATTCAGTGTATACTCAAGTTGGAGAACCCCTGGTCTAGAGCATTCTTTTCTAACTCTCTTCTAGCAATTATTGGATTGAGTTACAGGGACAGAATCTCCTTGAAAGCCAAGAACATTCTTTGCCACCTCTCTGTCTTCAGGGCATAGTACACTATTTGGCCCATAATTACAGCTCAATAAACGCTTTCCATGCCGATGAGTCAGTTAATCAAATATATTGTCCCTACCCTTGAGATATCTGAAATTTGTTTGCTGAAGAAAAAAATATAATCTCATGTAGATTAATGAGAGAACAATTTATTGCCATCTCTAATAAAATGCTAGATTCTACAATAAATGCTAGACACTGTCGCTGGGCAACAATTGGATTGGGATTTCAGATAAAAGAAAGGTTATTGGTGATTAAGTCACCTGGGGAAAGCTTTGCCATGGGGGTGGAGAGTCGAAAGCAGAATAAACTATTGTGAACAAGTCTAAGTGGATGGGAGCATAGTTTTGTGCAGACCAGTACAAGCAGTAGTCAACACTGGATTTTAGACTCTCCACATGGGACTTGATATCATAATGACAATAAAAAGGATATCTGGGGTGGTAGCAAGCTCTGCATTTAGACTATATCCTAGGATAATCCCAAGAAGAATATAGACCCATATAACTGAGGTTTGACTGAACAGGGACCTGACATAACGCAAATAGGAAAGCCACAGATAATCTCTGAAGCTTTCAGCTTGCCGCAAAAATAATTTTGGACTGCAAGCCTTAGTTTCTGTATGAACCCAAAGAAAGACGTAGCTTATCTCTTTAACAAAGTGCCTCATTGTTCATCATTCTGCAGTTGTATTTACTGAAAATATTTTAGAAATATTAGTTGGTATGCTTTACTCAATTCTAAGAGGTAATAGCTCTTATAAACAGATTGTTTAAAGGAACAGGCCCATTTGTCTTTGGAAAAAGGCAAGGAGAAAGGAAAAGATTGGAACATGTGTTTCTGCTCAGATAGCAATAAAATATGGGGTGAGTTCCTGTCTTTAAAAATGTATTTTCTCTATCCCTCTGTATATATACCTATCCCAGGATTGCAATAAAATGGTGCATTGTGTGTGTGGAAGTGGTACCGTATTGGGCTTTTGGGTAGATCATTAAAATATATTTCTGATGGAAGCCTGGAAAAATGATTGCACAGCCATTTATTCAGTCATCGTGTATGGAATGTCCATTTTATTTGCTCATGTTAAGTTTGAGTGAACTGCCTTTGATTTTGGATCGTCCTGCTGGAATATTCAAGGAGAGGTTCATTTTCCTTCTTCAGCATCTGACCTGGTAACATGTGCATCCTCTTCTCTGGCCATGAGGAATAGCAATTTTGAAAACTAGCCTGACTTTACAGAATTGTACGTGGTCAACATTCCACCACTAGATTTACCCAAGAACCTGAAACAAACATTTTAAAAAGGAAATAGAATGTCCTTTTGTGACTACACTGGAATTTTGCATGCAGCATTATGCTTTTTCTCCTAGGGGAGTTAGCCATGTGGACCTGGAACCATTAGCCAGTTCTTCAGTGGATAAATACTATCGCCTGGGAAAAGAGGCAAACAATGTGTTCTCTCCAGTTAGAGATTAGAAGAAGAGGAACAATATGGGTAGTTGTGTTTATCAAAAACCAGAAGGACGGTTTTATTTTAAATTTCAAACCCAAATATCTAGCTTTTGTGACTTCAAAATCAACCATCACATATTTGTATGATGACAGAAGGAAAACTGTTGGATTTAAGCAGACAGCACATCTCTCATTCTTTTGTAATGTGGAAACTCGTTGATTCCAGAATCAGCTGTAGCCCCAGTTTTCTGCACTTTGAGTTTTGGTTTTTCATTTGCATTGTCATGGGAAACGTTTATGGCAGCGCAAATGCAGTTTTGATAGGCAAAATGATTTTTGAAAATGTGTAGGGCTTGATCTCAGAATAAGTGAAACTGGAGAAGATCTAAGTTTTAATATTGAAAACGTAGTAGCCATTGAAAAATAATTATTTTACGACGTGGTCGGTTTTTTTTTTCTTTATCTGATGGATATGACTGGCTAAATTTTGATATCATTGGTATTATTTGAGTGTCTTTGTCAAGAATTCACCTTATTCAGCTCTCATTTAAACCAAAAATATTTTAAGCAATGTGTAAGAGCTTATGATGGAAAAATTAAAAACAAGGTCATTAGGCAGAGGGGCAGAACTATCAGAAAGGAACAGGAAAATTACATTCCGCTACCTGTTGGGTTAGCTGTTCTATGTATTCTAATTTCCCCTTCTTAGCCCGTAACACAGAACTTTAGCATTGCTTCTGATTTGTTTGTATCACTCACTAGCCTACAAAGACTATTCTCGCATCAGGTCAAGATTGCTGTCTGCTTTACTCACCGCTATATCTCTAGTATATTCACAGTGCCTGGAACAAACTAAGCAGTCCAAAACTGCCTAAAGGAAGAGAAGAGAAACAGACATTTTTGTGAAGACTGCTTATCCATGTGACAGCAGACTGATCAATTTTTCTAATTTTTTTTGAATTTTTGAATTGTAAAATGACTCTCTTCCGGACCTAATATTCTGTGATTTGATAATTTCCGTAATCACATTTTCTGTAATAAATTTTGCATGACGTTAGCTATTTTTATACCACATATTACTTGGCTCTAATTTCTTTTTCACCCTAGGAAATAAAAGTATTAAATGAATTTCCCATTTTCGTAAGTTATTGATACACATCACTGTGGGGTATCTCCACGATTAACTTTCATACTGCGTATTCAACAAGAGTTTAGTGAAGATATCATGTATCAGAGCCCCCTGTCTGTATAGACGTTTGAGTAAAGAAGAAATACATAGCACAGGATGATAGTGGGTGCATAAAGTCTCTAAATGCAAAAACTTACTGTAGCAGTTGATTTTCTTCAGGCAAATTGAGTTTAGACGGCAGGGGGTGGTGGAAAATTGAGTAGAAGAGACACAAACTGAATCAAGTAACATGAAATTTTAGTTGACAAGTAACTACTATTTTTTCAGAATATGAAAATTATATTGTTCATTTCAAAAGTTTTTGAGGAATATAGAAGAGTATTAGAGAAGAAATTAATCTCTCCTTTAATATCACTTTCCGCAGAAAATCACTTTTAACTGTCTAATATATTTCCATGTTAAAATATGTTCTAAAAGTCTTCTGTTATGTACATATGGATTTAAAACCTCCATATTTTCATGAAAACGGAATGATACATGCTGTTTTAAAACATGTTTAATTTACAACATGCAGTCTGTTCTAACATACTGCTTGTGTTCTAAAAAAAAAAATAAAAACTTCATGTTATCAAAAACTGTCTTAAAATAACTATCGATTGATAGGGGGCCTGGGTGGCTCAGTCAGTTGAGCATCTGACTCTTGATTTCAGCTTAGATCGTGATTCTAGGGTTGTGGGATCGAGCCCCAAGTTGAGCTCCACATTGAGCGTGGAGCCTGCTTGGGATTCTCTGTCTCTCTCTCCCTCTGCCCCTCTCCCCTGCTCATGTATATGTTTGCTCTCTCTTTCTCTCTCTCTCTAAAAAAAAAAAAAAAAAAAAACTATCAATGGAGAAAAGATGTTGGAGTAGAGAGTTTCAGACTGTCAATATTAAAGTTATATTTCCTATAAGTGTTTCCATTTTTAAAGAAATAACTGTGAATATGTGATTATAAAACCTATGACAGAGATAAAAATATGACCTTTGAACGTACATTGGTTTGGCTCCATGGCAATAGTCTTCCTTTCTCTCCCTGTTACTCCGTGTCTCATTAACCCTTTTTACCTGTGAAAGCCTTAATTTTATTGCATTTATCCACTGTCTTTAGGACAAGGCACTCTTATTTTTGCCTTGTTAGTGTTTGTTCTAGTCTTGTTTGTATGCTGCTGTTTGTTCTTGCTCTGATTTGATAGGATTGTAGCCAGTGGCAATCCAAGCTTTATAAATCCCTTTTCCTAAATCATTTGTTCCATGCCATCCATGGGAATTCACAGCACTTGCACTGTAAGAGAAATTCCTGCAGCACAAATACTCTTCTTTACTAAACTTCTTCTTTCTAAATGGCTGAATAGTATTTTGTTGTATTTGTGCCAATAATTATTGAGACACTTAGCTTGTTGGGCGTATAAGTTGTTTCCAACTTTTTGCAATTTTGAAAATGCAGAGCCAAGATCATTAAATTGTTAAGAATCTAAAATAAAACAACACAAAACATTGGCTATCATCTTGTTGGACCCCATGAATTACCATTTCCTCGTTTTTGCTCACAGGCCATCCTTCATCACTGCAGTACATAAACTCCTTTTTAAGTTGGAGATGGGGGGAGGAGGGTGTCCATTTTTCCTCCAAGGCAAATCATATGAACATTGAGTGTCATCTGGATTAGGTATTGTTTATAATGTTATGGGGCATCAAACCTGGTCAGTACTGTTTCTGGAATTCAAAGGGGCTTTGGACATCCTCCTGTCTTGTGATACTATTCCTCACCTTGTATCTACCATTACTGCTTTTGTGATTTGCCATCATCCCCTGTGATGGTTCATGCTATGTGTCATTTCATATCATTTTGACTGGGCCAGGGAATGCTGACATATTTGGTCCAATGTTTTTTTTTTGAGTGTGCCTGTGCAGGTGTTTCTGGATGAGATTAACAATCAAATAGGTAGGCCCAGTAAAGCATTACCCTCCCCTAATGTGGGTGGGCCTCATCCAATAATTTGAAGACCTGAATAGAAAATGAAGGCTTGGGGTCCCTGGGTAGCTCAGTCACTTGAGCTTCTGACTTCAGCTCAGGTCATGATCCCATGGTTTGATTTCGAGCCCCACATCGGGCTCACTGCTGCTGTCAGCTCAGAGCCCACTTTGCATCCCCTGTCCGCCCCTCTCTCTGCCCCTCTTCCACTTATACTGTCCCTCAAAAGTGAATAAACATTAAGGAAAAAATGTCAATTCTCCCCAGAGTATGGGAGAATTCCTTCTGACTGAGTGCACCTGAACTGGGGCATTGACTTTTTCTTGCCTTTGAACTTGAGTTGACACATCAGCTCTTACTGAATCTCAAGCCTGCCAACCTTTGGACTGAAACCACACCATCGGCTCTCCTGGGTTTCTAGCTTGCTGACTCACCCTGCAGATCTTGGGACTTGTCAGCCTCTCTCATTGCATGAGCCAATTCCGTATAATAAATCTCTTTTTATCCTATTGGTTATGTTTCTGTGAAGAACCCTGACTAATAAACTCCCTATTGCCCTTTCTACAGCCTTCGAGATCTCCAAAGCCACAGGCATAACGCTCCACTCCTGGTGATACCAGCTCTTTTGCTGACCTTTAATGATCAGATAATAGTTATTTAGGTCACTTATAAATTACTTTGTTCATAACACTTTACAGTCCCTTTCACTAAGGAATATGGGATGAGGCCAGAAGGTATTTCAATCAAATAGTGCCTCAACAAATACATTCCTGTTTAACCCCTCATCACTCTCCCGAAATGGGACATGTACCATTACAACGTTAGTTCCAGTTGATTCTCCTGCCTTCTCAAGGATTTTTGCAGAACTGGGGAAAGATGCCTTCTGCCTTTGCCTAAGGGGCTCCATTCTGTTGGAAAGGTAGACAGACGATTTGGCACAAAGGAAAGGAATCAGCTTTGCCTAGGTCCCGAAGAGGTATTTTCTCTCTTTCATGACATTTTTACATGCCATTTGATGGTATTGCTTAAGCAGAAGTTTTGAAGTGAAGAGTTAGAAGAGGTAATTCCCAGAATATGAGAGGGTAGGGTAACTACCACTCTGCAGAGAAATGGCCGAGGTTAAATGAAGCAAACTCGAACTAGAGACCCTGATATAATTCTGAGTCTCTGGCTCTCTCAGAAAGGGGGCAGAAACAGTCCTGCCAGATGGGAAGAAGAATAAATCACTTGATGGAAATGCAGATATAAGTACCATAGAAACAAAAGCTGAAGAAGATCCTTAGGATTCTCTGTCTAAACACCTTCTCCTTTAGATGAGGGAATCAAAGCACAGAGAGGTCAAATAACACGCCTAGTGTTTCATCTTAAAAATCCCATTCAAGTCCATTTTAATAACCTGCTACTAAAAATGATGGAAATCATTCATTTCAAACTTACACCTTAAAAACAGCATTAACCCTTTCCCCACTTATACTCATATCTTTTTCTTGAGTTGAGTTCCTTAAGGACCATGGAAATATGGTTACAGATAGCGGTTAATTTTGTATCTATCTTCAGGCATCTTATTGACTCTAATACAAGAATTTTCAGATTATTTTAAAAATATTATTAAAATCGGCCCAGTAAAGAACATGTCACTTTGAAGTACTACAAAATACACTTTTTTACACTTTCCTTTATTAACTTTAATATTTTTCAGGTAGAAAATTCTGAGTTAGATCTGTTAGACAGCATTAAGTATGTTTTCATCATTAAGATTAAAATATAATTTTACTTTAGAGTATTTGATGTTTCTAGCCTTTGAGAAGTCAACATTTAATCACATCTAAAAATTGCAGGATAAAATTTTGAAAGTCCTCAATTATTAACATTATTTCAAGAGAAAAAAGCCACTTTGCCACAAAACTTATATTTTTCTTTTATGAATTGGGTCTGGTACAGAATATTCTTTACGGTGAGGCTTAAACATAATAGAGTCTAGCTACTTCCATGAAAATACTTTTCAATGAGTTTCTGCTTTGACCCTGAACTGACCTTGTAATTAATGTTGTACACTATCCTTTCATTATATGCTGGATTATAAGGTATGACTTATTGGCAGCTTAAAAGCACAAAGTTGTGAAATGCAATTTATAACCATGAGAAAGGACTGAGCTTTGAGTGACAGTTAAATTTGAATAGATGGGTCAGTGTTATGGAACATGAATAATGAAGCATTTTAAACTCAAGTTTTTGGTTAAATCATTAATATGATTGTTTTAGAAGAAAGTCTGCATCTATCATGTAACCAAGAAGATGTGTAAAAATGCAACATTTGTATTGTGTGAAATAATTAAAATGAAAACTGGTTTTCTACATTCATTCTTACATTGATTTTTAATTTAAATCACTTAGGTGTCACAAATAGGCTTATTAATTTTAAGCTCTGTATGTTACAATTGCGTTTAAGCTGTTAATATAACTTCTCCTAGAGTGATACTGTTTAAATGGTGAATTTTCATTATCCAATGATAGTTACCATTTATTCAGTGCTTACTGTGTGCAAACATACTACACTGAGATCTTTTGCATATATTATTTAATCTTAAAAGCCTCACCTCAGATGATTCCGTTTACAGTGTGAATAGAATCCCCCTAAGTTGAACCAGGCAGACATTTTTGGTTGTTATACTCAGAGGTGGATAATACCCCCCGGATGGATGTGGGTAAGGAGATGCAAGAACAGTCCATCCCCCACAGTGCCCCTGGGCATGCAAATTGGTGAAACCCTGTTTGTAGTTAAATGCACCTAGAACCTAAATCCCTTTTACATGTAAAACAACGTGGATTGTGTGTGCGTGTGCGTGTGCATGTGTGTGTGTGCATGTGTTTTGAGGGAGAGGAATCACAGCTTCAATAGTTGTTGAATTTTTCAGGAATGAGTTAACAGTGTTCAAAGCTTTACTCAGAGCTATTTCCTATGTCAGAAAACTTGGAGAGTGGCGCCACTTGTGGGACTTGAGTGTCCCATACAAGTCTTCTGTATTCAGTTTGGCATTTGGAAATGTGCACATTACAGGGGAGTCTACCCCGAGGTACAAGTGTCTGAGCCCCTTAATAAGGCCTTCCAGCGTGGCCCTATAAACATTTACACATACAAAATCATTTTTAAATTAAATAAATATTGCATTTGGTTATGAAATAAAATTTTCATTATCGTTGTTAAATAAAATAAATTATTTCACTTCTCCCTTATAGTTAGAGCACTCTCTACAAGCTTGGGTACGTGATCTATCCATTCCATTTCAGATCGGTAATATAGGTGTTACCAGTATTTGTCCTAAAAAGGTAAATATTAGGTCTATACAGTTCAGAACAACAGATCTAAACCCTGTGTTCTTTTAGTGTTAAAGGACACAGCCAGACAAATCTGGCTTCCCATACAGGCTGCTACTTAACTATATATTTGATGTTGGGCAAGTTGCTTTACCTCTGGGTTTTAGTTTCTTCATTTGTAAGATGAAGCTACTAATAGTACCTTTATCCCAGGGTGACTGTGGATGTAATAAAGCACCCAATGCAGTGACAGCAGATAAGGTAATCAACAAATAACTATTTATCACTAGTATGTTGCATTACCTCCAGAATAGGCCATACGTATATTTTTCACATCAGAGAGGATATAGTGCAAAAATCATGCCTAAATTAACAGGCATGCAGTGGGCCAATGAGAGAGGATAAACATTATGAATTCCTCCTGCCTTTTTGCTGAACACGTCTTTGGCTTTGCCTCCTCAGTTGTGTACCCCAACCCACCACTGAATTCTGAGAAGGGTGTGCCCATGGCCAGTTCTGTGATAACTGCCCTCCAATGATGAAACCCCAAAGTAACAGAACGCAATGGCTGTCAGCTTACTCATTGCTTTGTACCAGTAATATAAATGACACTCAATCCTATTGCTTTGTCATAAAGGGTAATGTAAGTGAGCAGGCACCAGAAAAACACATAATGGTTATGCAGGATCATACACTGTGAGAACCTGATCCAGGCAGATCCCGATCAACTAGCTGAGTTTCTCTTAACTATTTACCACCACCTAGAAACAAGTTTTTCCATCTTGCAGTGTTGAGGTGTGTGTGTGTGTGTGTGTGTGTGTGTGTGTGTGTATTATACATTATATAATGGGCGTTTTCTTATATATCTGAAGCCAGTCTAAGGCAGGAGAAATATTTTGGAAAATTATGTTGATTCTGTTAAAGCAAAACTACTTGTTACCAGTGTGGTTTATTTTTTTTAATCAAAGTCTTCCTAAACAGTGGGCATGACAAGCACCTCCAGAGTGCAGTGATCAGTCATTGGAACTTCAGGAATGAGTTGTTTTCTAGAGCTCCACATTGTAATTGAAATGCCAGCAGAAGGAACGACAGACATACCTGCAAGAGAGGCCATTTATGTGCTTTGATTTTCAGCTAATTTACAGAGTCGTCAGGAGAAGAAAGATGCCTTTCTTAGTAAAACTCACTTAATGGTAGATTGACACTTGATATTAAATCTCTTCCCTCCTTCCACTTTCTATCCCCATCCATTCAAGCCCTAATGAGTGTAGGGCAGCTACAAGACACTTGATTCCTACATTACAGGTGCCATAATATCTGCCATTGATTACATCTCATTTGTTATTAACACACACACACACATAGAAAATACTGATTTTCTAAGTGTGCCGTACATTGTCTGGAATAGGAATTGTCAACAATTTGAATGCTATCAAGGAAATTATAGGACATGTCCAACAATATTACCTTAATAGTGCTACCATAGCAGTGTGGTACTGAGATCAAAAGTAATCACAAACGTTAACCTAAATGCAGTTAAGTTGAGCTAAAAATAGTTTCTCTAAATTATATGTCTCATGGGTTTGCGATCAGTTTATACCAGGTGATAAGGATCTTCGTAAGTTATCAGTGATAAATCATGTGCTTAAAAACCCCAATTTTTTTCCCTAAGATATTATAAGGCATTTACATTTAGGATTGAAATAAAAAGATTCAGTCTTACTTAGGAATCTTCCAATAACTAGCTTTTCATAAAAAAGTAAGCAGTTGCTCAACGCATAGGAAGATTTTTGTAAGCCAACCCCATTTTTATTTCGACAAATACTCTTCCACTCCATTTAAAATTGACTGTTTTTTTTCTTTCTTAAGAAAGGTACAACAAGTTTCACATCAACTTTTCTTGAACCAGACTGCTTGTTTAAGTAAATATGGATGAAGTATGCATCTAAATTCTAACTTGCTGTCACGTTACATTTCATAGGTAGCCTATGGTCCTATTTATTCCTCAGAAATACTATGAACATAATCTTTATTTATTCTAACACAAACTAAACCATGTTATAAAATAGAATTGAAATACCCAAATTATGGAAACAGCCCAAGTGTCCATTGACTAATGAGGATAAAGAAGATATGGCCTACAGTGGAATATTACTCAGCCATGAAAGAGAATGAAATCTTGCCATTTGCAGTGACATGGATGGAACGAGAGAGTGTTATGCTAAGTGAAATAAGTCAGAAAAGACAAATGCCGTATGATTTCACTCATGTGGAATGAGGAAGCAAAACAAATGAGCAAGGGGGAAAAAAGAGAGACGGAAGTAAAGCAAGAAACTCAGCTTTAACTATAGAGAACAAACTGATGGTTACCAGAGGCGAAGTGGGGGGAATGGGTGAAATAGGTGATAGGGATCCAGGAGGGCACTTGTGATGAGCACCGGGTGGTGTAGGGAAGTGCGGAAACACTGTATTGTACACCTGAAACTAACATTACACTGTACGTCGGCCCATGGAATTTGAATAGAAACTTAAAAAGGAAGTGAATACATGTTTTTTTAAAAACATATGTGTACGTTTAAATGTACGGTTTTTAATAGTAAGGACATTTAATTTTTTTTTGTATACACTTCATCCATCTGAGTTTTGTGTGCATTATTTAGGAACAATATATGAAACTAGTATAAACTCAATTTTGGTAAGCAGAAGCAAAATCATCCTATTATTCTACTCACTTTGTGCCAAGAAAACTTTATGCTTTGAAATAATTATACTAAGAATATTGTAGGAGAGAAATATTTTCACTGATTATTATATCTGTGAAAGTGTTAATTCCTCTAAATATAGGGATGAAATTTCACTTTATTAGAAATAACTTTGTTTTATTTTTTATGAAATTTATTGTCAAATTGGTTTCCCTACAACATCCAGTGCTCATCCCAACAGGTGCCCTCCTCAATGCCCATCACCCGCTTTTCCCTCTCCCTCCCCACCCCCCATCAACCCTCAGTTTGTTCTCAGTATTTAAGAGTCTCTTATAGTTTGCCTCCTTCCCTCTCTGTAACTTTTTTTCCCCTTCCCCCCCCCACACCCCCGGTCTTCTGTTGAGTTTCTCAGGATCCACATAAGAGTGAAAACATATGGTATCTGTCTTTCTCTGCCTGACTTATTTCACTTAACATAATACTCTCCAGTTCCATCCATGTTGCTACAAATGGCCAGATTTCATTCTTTCTCATTGCCAAGTAGTATTCCATTGTATATATAAACATCTTCTTTATCCATTCGTCAGTTGATGAACTTTAAACTTACAATTCAGTATGGATAGAATCTTTTAATAGGTACTTTCATCAACTAGAAAATCAGAAATATTTAGAAAAAATATAATTAAATAAATATTTAATTTTTTTTCTTTAATGTTTATTTATTCTTTGAGAGAGAAAGAGAGAGAGCATGGGTAGGGGAGGGGCAGAGAGAGGGAGACACAGAATCTGAACCAGGCTCCAAGCTCTGAGCTGTCAGCCCAGAGCCCGACGCGGGGCTCAAAGTCACAAACCGTGAGATCATGATTTGAGCCGAAGTCAGATGCTTCACTGACGGAGCCACTCAGGCGCCCCAGTAATTCAACAAATATTAAGTGCAAACTAGGTTCACAGTTTGTGGAAAGTTCTCGGAACAATTTGCAAGGGGAGGAAACTGTTAACTAGCAATGATGAAGATGACAACAAGAGTAACAGTGAGCATGGATTGAGGGCGTAGTATGTTCTTGCCCTGTGCTAAGTTTGCCACATGCTTTTCCCATTTATGAGGTTTGCAAGATTCTTCATACAAATCTTTCCAACCCAAAGTTTAGAAAGGTTAAGTAATTTTCACAATGTTACATAGCCACTGAGTATTGAAACCTAAATTTGCATTCCAGTTGGCCTGACATCAGTCTGGTCTTCTAATCACCACTGCCTCTCCTATATAACATTGAAAATCTAGGTGAAAAGAATGAGAAAAGAAAACAAAGATAATTTTTAAAAAAATTTTTTTAACATTTATTTTTGAGACAGAGAGAGACAGAGCATGAACAGGGGAGGGGCAGAGAGAGAGGGAGACACCGAATCTGAAACAGGCTCCAGGCTCTGAGCTGTCAGCACAGAGCCCGATGCGGGGCTCGAACTCACGGACGGTGAGATCATGACCTGAGCCGAAGTCGGACGCTTAACCGACCGAGCCAGCCACCCAGGCGCCCCGAAAACAAAGATAATTTTATACAACAGAATATCGCAAAATATTGAAGTATATAAACACATATATATGATATCCCTCTATCTTTACCATAGCAAAGATTCTGTTATGAGCAATTTACATAGTTCCTGAAGAAAATGTATTCATTACATTATCTGTGATTATCTATCTGTGTGTATGTTTGAGAACTCTGGCAACCAAACATCAGCTTGCAGGGATAGTTACAGAGAACTCAATCTTTGCTTCCGGAAACTTACAGAAGAAAGATGAATAGATGAATAGGAACATGGAACCGAGTACACTGTCAAGTTCTACTAAAGCAATTGATGCAGTGGCTGCTGGCTTATATTGTTCTAGGCAAAAGGAGCCCAGGGAAGGGAGATGTAAACTTAAAAACAGAATTCTTAGAAGCAGATGGTAGCAAGAGGGAATGAAAGACCATTCCAAACTCCAGAAAGGCAGGAATTGAATAAACAATACAGAAGGGCCAAAGCCTTTGAAGGATGCAAAAGATGTGAATGAAAGAAAGGCAGAAAGAGAAAAAGAGAAAAGGAAAAAGAAAAAGGAAAAGGAAAACTTTCGTCAGGAAGGGCCAAAGCCTTTGAAGGATGCAAAAGATGTGAATGAAAGAAAGGGAAAAAGAGAAAAGGAGAAAGAAAAAGGAAAAGGAAAACTTTCGTCAGGAAAGAAGAGGCGAAGAAAAACACTCCAAAGCTGAAAAATATTTTAATGAGCAAATTGAAGATATATACCATGCTGTTTCCTCATTGCAGCAAAAGACAAACTGGAGTGATTGACACTTTTAAAAAGCACAAATCTAAAAGGCAATGGAGGAAGAAGTGATGAAAATGTGTTAATACAAGAAAGGTGGTCCCAAGGTTTCAAGCCTCCTTGTGAGATAAATACATGTACATTTTCTTTAGTAGCCAAAGGAGGATATCTGGGAAAAAAATAGACAAAGATTTTCTGGTTTTCATATGCTTGGTTGAAAAAAAACCAGTAAGGCTGTTTGACAGAAACTTTTCTATTAAATGAGAAAGTTAGGTAATCTCATAAGTAACTATATGTCCCAGGTAGTGTATACCCCTTGTGTAGTTTTCCATGCTGGTCTTTAATAGCAGTTTCTCCTGGGGTGAGCATTTTAAAGAAGCTATTTTTTTCCCTTTCTTACTGCTTATTTTCAGCATAGAATTAAGTCACAGATTTGGTTAGGAATAGATGGATCCTAGAGAGAAGTATGTAAGTGCTTTGAATTCAGAAGTAACATCAAATTAGATCATATTTAGTCATGCATGAGGTCAGAGGACAAAATGAGGATAAACTGAAGTCATTTATTAGCCAGCTTGGGTTCTTTTATGCAAATCCTGGGAAAAAGGCACATCACCATAGGATACATTCTTAACATCAATTTATTCCTGAAAGTTATGTTCATAGGGCACACTGCAGGCCATAGACGTGCCTCACAAATTCAAAAGGCTGAACCTTCTACATGCACAGCAATAAACTTGGAGAATAATTGTGAAGATGATGATTCTGGAACTTTTTAATGGCCCCAATCATTAGCAAAGATTAAAATTATATTCAACATTCTATATTCGCCAAGGCAATAAAGTGGACTAATCTATTTTAAAGGGGTTTTAAAATGCAGAGATGAAATAAACAAAATGATTTTGATTTAAACTTCAGAAAAAAAACATAAGTTAAATTAATCGGATGATTCTTTTTTATGAGTGTTCTGATTGAAGTGATTATATTTAGCCAAGGGAGAAGAGGCGATGGGGAAGTATGGGTATGGCATGGTACTTACTTAGAGGATTATATTGTTTGGTTTGTGCTAAGCAATTACTATGTGCCAAACATTGTCCTAGGAGCAAAGGCTGCTAAAATTATGTGGTGAATACTTCCCATGTGGTTGACAGGGAACATGAATAGATCTAGAATGAATGGGAAAACTCCATGTTTTCAATGTAGACACCTGACTTCACATGGAAATACTGAATCAAACAAGGTAGTTTTTATGCAGACTGGATTTTTAGTGAAGCAGAATGACCATGCCATCAATATAGCACCTGTCATAAAACTGATAATTTTGATCATTTGTGCTTTCATTGTAAAATTAGGAAAAATCTAAGGAGAACAAATGGATAATTTTTCTGTATAATTTGAAGCATGGCTAACTTTGATTTTTTTTTTTTTTTAGTAATTGAGTTCTCCCTAGAAAACACACACACACACACACACACACACACACACACACACACAAACTGTCAAGACTCCTTTTAGATATTTTTCTTAAAGAGTGTATTATCTCAATATGTCTATTTTTTATGTATAATGTTTTTTGAGTATTTTTGGTGTTGTTGATCTGGATGCCGTGAAACCAGTTGTTAGCAGTGTAAGGAAGAAGTAGAAAGCCTGAATCCAGAGTGACTTTTATATTAACTTCATTGGCTTCATGCTATGCGGTGAAAATATGACATCGTCCTTGTTGAATATGTTTATGGGACAGATGTTCAGATCCCAGATCCAGTAGTTTCTAGTTGAGATTTACTTGGATAAAAATGCATTTTCTCAACTGCAAAACGCACAATATGCCTACCTCACAGGCGTTTTGACATGAATAACTGGTATGATAAGAAAAGAATTTGTACACTGTCAAGTGCTAGGTCAACATGTGGAGTTTACTTGTTATAATATTTACATATAAATTATATATATGTATATATGTTGCTGTTTAATTTTCAACTTTAGAGTTCATTTGTGGTTCAAATAAGTCATTTTATATTTCTGGTCCCATTTTAGAGGTTTCTAGCTGTTCTTAAGGTATGAAAGTTTGATCTTTATCAATATTCATTACAAGAGGTTAAACAATTATTTCCAAGCAGATTTCACTTGAATACTTTTGTTTGTTTCTGAGAATTTTTTTTTGCTACTAGAGCCATCCAAATTCATTTCCATTAACTATGCTAACAGATTTTAAACAGTAATGCTTGAATATGTAAAAAATATGCCAATATACATGGTAAATGGCATGTGAAGAGCAGAGGTGAGGGAGTCATATGATCATATTTAAAGTCTTGGAAAAGTCTGCTTGTCTTACCAGTGGTTGACTGGCTCATGCTGTGGACGGACAATGTTGCTTGAAGTGATTGAATGAAGTGCCTCTTAAGCACTCTGGTAAATGTAACTGGGATCTAACTAACTTGGACTTCACCTCCCCAAGGAAACATCCATAACTTTCTTTTTTAACATGGTAACAGTCTGTAGTCTATGTTATACTCCGGCCATTCACTATTAATAAAATATTCGCGTTGGATGATTTTGCTATGTTTTTGGTTCCTTTTTTTTTTTTTTTTGCTATGTTCTGTGAATAGATCTCTTAGAATTTTCTTTATTATTTATGAGAGCTTTCCACTGTTATCAGTGTGTCCAAACCATGGGCTCCTATCATTGGTTTTGGTAATAATAATCCTTGGATTATGCAAATTAATAACAAACATTTTTCTCATTGCTAGAACCTTAGAAACTGTTGTGGGAACCATCAAGCATGATTTACTGGGGTTTTAATTTAAGAGCTATGTCAAAGCAACACAGAGTCGTATTTTGTTGCAGCAGCTACAAAGTCAGAGACCTGAGTTCGGGTTGTGACTCCCCAGATTTCTAACTATGTGATAGTGGGCTTGGTTTACTCTTGAAGCTTTGAATTTTTCATCTATAAAATGAGGTCGCTGGGATGATTATATCAGAATGCGTGTGAAATATTTAGCGTAAAGTTAGGGGATTTATTATGTCAGGGATTATACTGTGCACTTGGAATACAAACCTGGATAATATATGACCTCTGACTTGAAGAAGGCTAGAGTCTAGCATAACATACAGGCAAATAAATTGCTTGTCATTTTTCCAGGTATGTGTTTGTGTGTTTGTGTGTGTGTGTGTGTGTGTGTGTGTACTATATGTATATGTGCTTACTAAGTACTTAACACACACTAACAGCTACTACTGTTATACATTTTCTTGTTATTATCATGAGCTTACAACTGCATAAAAATAGTTTTGATTTATAGAAAGTCAATTCAGAAACAAGATTTTATATAAATAATGTGAGGGGCTCCTGGGAGTCTCAGTTGATTGAGAGTCTGATTCTTGATTTCGACTTGGGTCGTGATCCCAGGGTTGTGATATTGAGCTCTGCATGAGGCTCCACACTCAGCATGGAGCCTGCTTGGGATTCTCTCTCTCTCTCTCTCTGTCTTTCTCTCTCTCTCCCCCACTCTCTCCATCTCTCTCTCCTGCCCTCTACCCCCTTCCCTACTTTCTCTCTAGAAACGAAATAATGTTGATGAAGCAAGAATTAAAATGAAGGATCAACACTTACTGTCTAAATTAGTTGTCTTTTCTTTTATATTTACAACATTTATAGGAAAATGCTTTGTATTTCATGTGGTGTAGAGAAATAAAATGCACTGTGATGTAAATAATCATCGCCGTTGCTGTTCAACTTTTATTCGTAATTTACCAACCACTTACTTTTTCCTAAAGCCTCTAGCAAGCCCTGTGGGGAGGATTTCAGATGATTCATATACATACCTGCTCTCAAGGAATGTAGGATTTTCTTAGAGAGGGAAAATAAATACTTTCCACAACTAAAGAATAAGCATTGTCTTCAAAGTAATCTTATTGATGAAAAGACGTTATATCAAATGACGTTGCCATTCTCACTTTCGTATTGCTGATTGTCTGTTAAATATAGTTTGGAAATCTGGGCTCAAAAACCCAGAGCCACGTCAAACTCCCTTTTGCTTTCTCCCCATACATGACCACTCACCAGATCTTGCATCACATCTGTCACCGCCGTCTTTATTTCATCGGTCCGTCACACTACGACCACCACCACTTGAAACATAGCCCTCTCCTCCAAATGGAGATATTTTACATTACCCTCACTAACATTATTATTTTCAGAAAGGCCATGATTCAGAAGGCAGGGCTGTCACTTGCTGAAGTCATAGAATTTCCCCGAGCCTGTTTCTTCACCTGGGAAAGGAGGAACGGTCTTTAAGTCCTTTGGAACTCTTTTGATGATACATCTCTGGCCATATCACCCCAAACCTGCACTTGACTCTCTCTAAGCTTGCCTCGTGCTTTTCCACCCTCAGGCTCTCTTGCTTGCCATTTATCCTCAGGCAGTGTACGACTAGCATTCATCATGCCATGACCTCTGCTCGAGACCCACCGCCTCCGTGAACACTTCCCTTATCTACTCCCAGAAGCCACCTCTTTCTTCAAATCCGATGCAGCTCATCTGAAATTTACTGTGTACTGCCATAAGCCACTAATCACCCTTTTATGAATACATGACCACTAGCCTTAGCTTGAGTAAAGATGTTTTAAGTTTGTGTATTTATTTTGAGAGAGGCCGAGAGAAAGAGAGAGAGAGAGAGAGAGAGAGAGAGAGAGAGAGAGAGAGAGAATCAGGTGGACAGAGGATCCCATGCAAGTTCTGTGCTGACAGCAGAGAGCCCTTTGTGGGACTCAAACTCAGGAACTGTGAGATCATGACCGCAGTCACTAGTAACCACTTCAGTAAAGGCAAAGTGTGTAAAGACTTTTTCATCTCTTATCAAACATCGAGTTTTTTTTTTTACCTACTAACAATCAGTGGGACTCTTGAGTGATTTTCTAAGAAAGTGAATATTACAACTTGTAAGGCATGATTATCCTCATCACTTGTAATTATGCAGCATTATGTCAGTGAGCGCAAAACCATTGTGGTTCTTTTTCACGTTTCTTAAAATAAGTTCTTCATCACCTCAGTGATATCGGCAATAAATCTAGATAAAGTTTGTTTTTAAAGAGAGGATTAAAAATGACGTTTCAAACCAGTTTTTATTTTGCAAGTTATCTGTAAAAATGTCCATGTGTTATTTTCTGTGAAATATAGAGATAATTTCTTTTAACATACTCCTAATTCTGTTGGCCATTGTCTTAATTCTAATTCTAATGCCAAAACTGTTTTAATCCACTGAACACGAGGAATGAAACTATGTATCTTGCTCAAAACACAAAAGTGATATACTGTATAATATACCTATTATATGTAAGAAATGAGTAATGAGTAATGAGTCCCATGTGTTAAATTACATTCCATAGATTTCAAAAAATGTGTTTTACCACTTTAATAGTTTAATAATAATTTCTAGTTTGGTATTTTTTAGCCTGTCTTGCTTTTTAAATTTTTAATCTTTGATGAAACAATTCACATACTCTTTATAACCTTCTAATAGATTTTTAATGGCGTTGTATAGAGGTAGTTGTTCTTGAGTAGTTAACAGTGTAAATGCTTTCTTAACAAAAAGGAAATTGGTCTTTAATTTATAGTAAATACACTCATATTATTCTCAGCTGTTAACTATTGAGTCATAGAATTAAAGAATTCTATTGTTAAGACTAAAGTGAATATTACTATAAGAAATTATTCTTTCCATTAAATTTAACTTCATATACATTATGGGTAGCACCAATGAGTAAGTCTATTAAATGCAAAAGCTAAAACATTAGTGGTGGTGGTACAACATACAAAGAAAAAGATCTCTCTAAAAATGAATAAAAACAGTGAGCAGTACAAACACAGTGAATGAGCCCAAGGTGGCTTAGTAAAAGAAAAGCCAAAATATATCAAAAATAGTGGTTTGTTGTTGTTACTTAGTTATCTTATATAAATAGACCTTGATTTTTTTGGTTGTAAAGAGAATTCTCCAGGAAGGTTTCTCTCAAGACCCAAAGAACTCTCTCCCTGAATAATTATAAAGTCAGTTCCATCCTTGAAAGAAAGAGAGAGAGAGAGAGAGAGAGAGAAAGAGAAAGGAAGGAAGGAAGGAAGGAAGGAAGGAAGGAAGGAAGGAAGGAAAAGGAAAAGGAAAAGGAAAAGGAAGGAAAGGAAAGGAAAGGAAAGGAAAGGAAAGGAAAGGAAAGGAAAGGAAAGGAAAGGAAAGAAAAGAAAAGAAAAGAAAAGAAAAAAAAAAGAAAAGAAAAGAAAAGAATGTTATGAAAGAAATCAAGAAAGAAATGTAAATGATGAACATTTTGAGAAAATATAAAGCCCAAGTAGTACACTGGAAAAAAGTCAACAGATAGTTTTGCAGCTATTTTGCTGATATAACATAACACAGTACATGTTTTGGCTTTGGAGTCTCTACCTGTATCTAATGTTACATCATCACTCATTGTATCATACATACAATGATAATGTATATTGTACAAATCAATGTATATTATACAAATCAATGACAAATGACAAGTGAAATAAAGGAGATAACATATGCAAAGTTCACAGCCCGGTCCCTACAACTATTTAAAACAGAAATAGTAAAATAAGTTTGGTTTCTAATCAGAAAGCTATTTAGAAGAGGTTCAAACATTTAATGTCATTTATTACTTTTGCAGCTCTTGTATCTTTTTTTTTAATGTGAGACTGGAAGAGAAATAGACATAGAAGGGACTTTATGTGAAGGGCCCCTCATTTATGCTGTCGCTGCTTTAATAGAAAGAAGACGAATGCAGTAGGAGTTTCACAAAGGTGGAATAAACCAATGGATTGAGAAGCCTGAGAAGCATTCTGGGAGTTACTTATGTCTCATCGAGACCGAGGCACGTTATCATGCATAATCTAATGCTAAGAAAGCTTTTAAACCGCTGGAAATTGAACCCAGAACATATCGTTAAGCCAGCTTTTTCATTTTGACACCAAATCCTAGCAGGAGCCAGCCTGTCAAGGATACTGTTGCTCCCTGGGCAGACCTTGCGTGTTGAAATAAAGAATAATATTTTCATGAAACTTGTGTGCAATAAAGGAAAGCTAGCCATTTTATATATGATGATGTTAGTATCTTCCTAGATAAGCTGCTAAATTATCAGGTTAAACATTTTCCAGACTGGTACTATTCAGAAGTATTCATTAAACCTAAGCCCTTATACTCATCAATACGTTCACTACTAGCTATGAGAAATTCTTATAATCATTTTGTTTTCTTTCATTTTTTAAATGAATTCATGTTGTAAATATATGGATATTATTTAATTCTAATGTTTTATATCTGTTTTAATGACATAGTTAACTGTCACTTTTAAAATCTGTGAATAGGGCCCCTTTGAAATGCTTTGGACTCGGGAAATCTGATGGGTTTGGGTTTAGCTCCGGCTACAGATCACCTGTGGAGATTGGAACTGCCAAAAACATTGCTTAAGCAGCCCTTTGAGTATTCTTAAATAGGGACATTTTCCAGAGCATTGGTTTCTAAAGCTTCCATTCTTTCGTGATGTCGAGCTTTCAGGATTTAAGTGCAATATTTACTCAACATCTAAGCTGCGTTTTTTATCAGACATATTTTTATACCTTTCATAATCAAATTGCTGATCATTGAAATATATATTTAGTTTCCACGACCCTGAAAGAATTCTCCTTGGTGTTTCTTTGATGTGCTTTTTGATGTGTGGAGTATGAATTCAATTCAAGAATAACAGAGATGTTGCAAAGAAAAACTTAGAAAATCAGCTTTTCTTAATAGTCTGTCAAAACTGTCAGTTCGCAGGTATCAGCACTATTTTTCCAAAGGTGCCTTCTCGTCTCTGAAAAATCAGCTTTCGGTGTGAGGCCACCAGTGTGCTCCCATGGTGCCTGGGAAGATATGTGGCCTCAGGAACTGGCATGGGCTCTGGTTGGAAGAGCGGTCTTTAAGCCAGAATTGGGCTACTTCTTGGTTGCCTCATCGTAAGCAAATGGCAGAGAATGCTTCCCTCTTGCCGTGCCCGCTTCTGGATATTAAACACACGAGTGGAGCTGTCTCCGCAGGCAACTGGCTGGCCTCTCAGGCAGTGCCTCATGGGAAGCCTGTGTTAAAGCATCTCCATTTGGCCAGTGTCTGTCCCTCAGCTTTGGGTCAGCTCACATAGATTGGATTGTCCCACGAGAGAAAAGTCAAGATTAAAAGTTACATCCAGAGAAGAGTACCCTTTCATTTATAGGAATTGCTCTACCTTTTCAAGACCTGGATACTTGAGTCTGCCAGAGTAACTGAGTTAACTGATTTCGTGATCAAAGTTAGAGCATTAGAACAATGGTGTGGGATGGGTCTGAGGAGCATTTTCTTAGGGTTGTGGAAAAGCCGAAGAAATGATCGCCACCTCAAAAGGGAGCTTACCACTCTAGAGGCTGAAAGGTAGGAGGTTTCCTTCTTAAGAGAGACAATCTTGTGCTCCTTGCTTGCTCATTTCCCAGGCTTTCCTGTAGATAGAAACCCTCTCTCATCTGAAGACACGCTTCCTTCAACTTGTTAATATCAGAGAACTGAGTGTGTCTTTTACACATTTTCCTGAATATCTACCTACTTTTCCCATTTTGTCTCTGAAAATAATCTAACCTCCCTCCAAAGGAACTTCTTGAACTTTCTAAATCCATGCCGTTGCTGTTGACTTTTCCAGGTAAACTAGGAGGGTAATCTTTGTTTCAAATTCTTGAAGATCTTACTATGTCACTTCTTTGGATCGACCTTATTTGACTTATGATCTCTTGGTGTGGACTCATTCAACATGATAATGCAGGTGAAGAATCTTTATTAACTCTCTAGCACCAAATGTTGGCTGTTGTTTATAGTAGTAGCTTTAAGATGCCACTTGGTTTTTAAATCTTTCACCAAGTGTTGCTTGTGTGTAGATCTTTACTGTGTTGTGAGAAGTTTTCTGAACGGTAGGGCTTTAAACATCTAGTTCTTAAACCACATTGAAAAGCAGAGTGGAAAGATTAAAAGAGATCGGCTGTGATCATTTGGGGTTGGTGGGGGGGAGTGTTGCCAAGAGAATTTTGTAAGGTGACAAATCGGTTCTGTCTCTTGGCTATGGTGATGGTTACATGACTATGCACTCGTCGAAACTTACAGAACTTTACACCAAAGGAGTGGATTTCATTATCTGTAAATTTGTTTGTTTGTTTACAAATGGTAACAGTTTCAGGTTTATTTGGCAGTGAGATAGAATGATAGTAAAAAGGTCAGAGAGCATGCTTTTATCCTATATTCAGTCTCCGTTCTAAATAAAAATGTCCTTGTTTTAAATAAGAGAAAGCTTTTTAATTATTATTTTTCAGATCCACAGAGATTGAACTAAGTAAAGGCCTTAAAAATTTCATAGGAGATAAACTAAAGCTTCAAATGGAAAGCCAGATGGAACAGAACTACACATCATTTACCCTGGTGATACTAAGAAAAAAGTTACGTTAAAATCCATGTGGTAAAATACAAACAATACTGCAGCCAACAAAGATAGATTCTTTCTTAGTAATTACAAAATTTGGAGACGATAGTTGCAAAATTAAAAAGAAGAAAAAAAGCGATCAACCTCCATGTTTGGGGAAAATAGGTGGGTGCGTAAATAGTAGCCTGGTATAGACAGAACCATTTAACAATCCATGTCATTTAAAGATCCTGAAATAAGTAGAGACTTGGAAAATTGAGTGTCAGAGAGGAATCTGTGCTCAAAGCTAAAGAAAAAGTGAATTTTAGCTAAAGAAAAACCACTATCAAACTTAAATATTTTTTATAATTTGAGGAACATATTAAAAATAAATGTTCTTTAAAAGTCAATTGTTTATTTTTCTTAGTAAATCCAATGTATGTGGATGGTTGATGGCTTTAGCAACCATTGACTAGTTCTTTTACCATGATTTTTTTTATAGTTCCGAGTCTTTGTTTAAATTCCGTGCAGTTAACATACAGTAATATTAAACTACCTGTAAATTTAAAACACACATTTACTTTTTAGAAAGGAGATACCTAAGTATTGCTTATTGAATGGATCTCCAGATAAAAACACTTTTAATTTCATGTTTCAGCCTAGGTTTCATGCCATCCAGAAAGCCTTTTTCTGCTTGTCTTGACATACAGGTGACACTCAGTGATTTCCCCTTGGAGTTCTGGGTGCACATTAGATGAACCTCAGTCTTAGGACTTGTCATAGCAGACTGGAATTCTTTATTTTTATGGAGTAAAAGAAAGCGGTTGGGACCATTCACTTTTGTACTGTTGGTGCCTAACAGTCGTTGACACATAGAAGACACTTAACTATGGAACTTTTGTTTATACCAAGGTTGATGATTGATTGATTGATTTCACAGGTCCTACTCTCCACTGTAGTCTCTTAAGGCCCCTCTGCCTCGAAACCAATTCTTTCCCATCGTCCATCAGCTCCTCTCCTTTTCTTACTCTATCTAGGTCAGCCCACTTCTTTTTGATCCCTTTGAAAGTTAAATTAAGTAATTTCTACTATTTTTCTTTAGTCATTGCTTCATAAAACAGCCTTTTCCCTCTGCTTATAACAGCTATTGAGACATTTACATATATTAAGAGCTTCTGATTGAGAGCTTGAATTTGAGCCACTCTCTGAGATTGGTTTTCAGACTTTACCATCTTTTACCTGTCTGACCTTGAACAAGTAGCTACAATATCTGATTCTATTTCCTCAGTTGTAAAATGGGGGAATAACTTTACCTAGCCCATGGGCGTTAGGTGAAGATTAAGTGAGAAATTGCTGATTCAGTGCTTAGCACCGTGTGTGGCACGTAGGGAGCCCCCCAAGACTATTAACTAGTGTCACATGTTTTCAATGAAATCCATGTGTCTACATGTCCTTACATTATATGTCTTAGTGGCTTAATTTAACATACGAAGAAAAGACTTTTTATGTTAAATGATTTGCCATGAGACTGCAGAACTAGTGTTGATCAGCCATATCCTAGATGTTTTATCTAGGATAAACATATATATGTATATATATATATATATATATATATTTAATGTACTATACAAAATATATAAATAAATATATACATATAAATAAATATAAATAAATATATAAAGTGTATTGCATAAATATATGCAAATATATGCAAAATGCATCAATATATGCATATTTTATACATAAAATATATGCAAAATATATTGCATAAATATATATAAATATAGCACATTTCCCCACTCTTATTACCTTTTATCAAGTTTCACCATTCTGCAGAGAAACTTGTCACAGAATTCTGGTTCATCTATGTATATTCTCAATAGTGCCTAACATATCCAGAAATATCCCTACCCCATTGTCCAGAAGTTATAGAGTAGAAATCCTCTAAAGACAAGGCTCAGAGTGTCCAGTTTTCCAAAGGGTAGGGATAATGATTACTGGTCTTTATTTTCATGAACTCCTAAGGTTCATTTCCCTAATGGTCACACACTGACTTTTAGCCTATAGTGAAGAGAGAGAAAAACCTGTCCACTCATTTTTAGAAAATAAGTCTCTCTTCATTCCAGTTGAACCAGTTTAGGACATGACACCCCTCTTAATCCAGTCACTAGGAAAATTCCAGCTCTGATTGACTTAGACTATTGGGGGGGGGTGTCAGGACAGAAATTGCAACACAAAACACAGTGTATCAGTAAGGAGAACCACCTACATTTTTTTTTTAAATACCAAGTAGTGGAAAATGTGTTAATTCTTTCATGATCTGTTATGTACTTTTCCTGATCATTAGGAAGGTAATGGTGGCCATTATAAGCAAGAATGCTTTATTGTTTTTTAACTTTTTTAATGTTTATTTATTTTTGAGAGAGAGAGAACACACAAGCAGGGGAAGGTCAGAGAGAGAGAGAGAGACAGAAAGGGAGGGAAAAGGAGACAGAATCCAAAGCGGGCTCCAGGCTCCAAACTGTGATGTAGGGCTTGAACCCATAAACCAAGAGATCATGACCTAAGCCGAAATTAGAAGCTTAACCGACTGAGCCACCCAGGCACCGCAAGGCGAGAATGCTTTATCATGACACTACTCTCTTAATGATTCTTAAAAATAAAAAAAAATTTGAAAGTGAATAGTGTATGAAATAAAATATCCGGTGAACCAAGAGAATTGTGATGAGCTTTGGAGGATTTTTGGTAATGTCTGTGATGTGTGCGGAGTATTCCTTGTCAAGCAGCTGTGACTAGAGTTACAGGCTCCCTAAAGTTCTTTCTGTTTGTTTTTGTCCGTTTTTGTCCTGAAGCTATTTTTTACTCTGTATACCTAAAGCTTTTTCTTTTTCTTTTTTTTTTTTGGCATTGTAAATAACCAAAATTAGACCAATCCAATAGGCAGAAAACAATCTTAGTTATATTGTTGACACAAATAAGCATGTAAATTAGAGCACACTATCACTATTCACATGCTTCTGTAGACCGCTTTGAGAAAGATTAGCCTCAAATACGGACATCTTTTCTATGCTCCTAAAGAGTCAAGGAAACAGGTCAGATAGTGTGGTTCCTTGTTAAATTGCATGGAGTTGGTGGTTATATGCGGTGTTCAAAGGTGTTTATTATAAAAAAAGAGCTGTTTACTATTGGAATATCTCTGGCTTGACTGAACTTAAAAAAGTAAAATTCTGTATCAGCTATTCTGCAAAAAATTAAGAAAGATTAGCCTCAAATAAGGACGCAATTTCTATACTCCTAAAGAATCAAACAAACTGGGGTGACTATTCATATTAATACATCCACATTGATCATAATCTACATTTCCCCCCCAAAAAAGATGCCAATAAATGTACACAGTTTTCATGTAAAAGTGTGAATCACCTGTACATGGGGATAATCATATTGACCAAAAGGCCCATTACAGGGATTAAAAATAATACATATGAGACACCCAACTTAGGATGTGCTTCAAAGCAACACTAAAAAGATGCAAACTGTGATATTCTAGCATTTTAGAGATCTATACTTCAAAAAAAATTTACTAATGTATACATAGATGGAGAAAAGTGAAGGTATCACATGCATATAACCCCATGTATTTTCACAAATAGAACACAGCTGTCTAATCAGCACCTCCTTTAATAAACAAAAAATAAGTAAATAAAGCATTCCAGAAGCCTGGCAGCTCCCCCTTTCTGTCATTAATCCTTCCAAGAGTAATCACTAATCTGATTTGTAATAGCATAGAGTAGTTTTATCTTAGTATCTGTTTTGCTGAATCAGATCACATGTAATATTTTATGCCTGGTTTTTGGCTCCTTGCATTTGTGTGATTTATCCATTCTCTTGTGTGTAATTGTTGAACATTCGTTTTCAGGGCTGCATAATATTCCATGGGTGAATATAACAGTTCTATTGTTTAGTTATTATGAATAGTGTAGCTATGGACATTCTAATATGTATTTTATGCACAAATGTACATATTTTTGATGAGTATATGAGTTTGCCAGGTTTTAGGGTACATTATACACATTTAGTCTTAGTAGATATTGCCAGACATCATAAGTACACAGTTGGTAAATTTAGTAATCTGTACTTTTGCTACAGAAAAGTGACATTTGTAAGTGATGGTGTATATATGTACATATGTGTCTGTCTATATGTAATTTTGTTTAATATGTAATTATAAATATAATTATAGACAAATATTTATGCATATTTTCAGTGTACATTTCTTCACTTAAAATGAGTACATATACTTGGGGCACCCTGGGTGGCTCAGTCATTTAGGCCTCCGACTTCTGCTTGGGTCATGATCTCACTGTCCGTGAGTTCGAGCCCCACGTCAGGCTCTGTGCTGACAGCTAAGAGCCTGGAGCCTGCTTCAGATTCTCCGTCTCCCTCTCTCTCTGCGCCTCCCCTGTTCATGCTCTGTCTCTCTCTCTCTCTCTCTCTCTCAAAAATCAATAAATATTAATAAATAAATAAATAAATAAGCACGTATACTGCAGTTAAACTCAGTTTGCAGAAGACTTGTCCACCCAGACGTGCGGCAAGTGCTATATCTCTTAGAATAATCTGGCCGCCTTTCTGGTGTATGTGGTCAAAATGATATCCCACTCAGGATGACTGCAAGCCCCTATGCATCGTTTGAGAAGCAGAAAATTATGGCCCTTCCTCTGGGAAGTTTTCACTGTCTGGGGCCAGTTTTCACTGCTTGAAAATTTCAGTTTCTCTTCCCCTCTCAGCAGGGTGCCTTGGTGGCCCTGTTATTAAATCTCTTCCCACCTCAAAGATCCCATTTCAGAGGATTGCTGTTGTTCTCTGAGTGCATTTATTGCTGTCTGAATTCCATATTCCCATTAGCAGATCAACTTCACTTATTAAAATAGCTTAACTTATTAAAACAACTTAAGTTAGATTCCCTGGTCCATCTGGAAACGGACCTACTCTTTATCCTTTGGTTTTCTGATGGAAACATCTGCTATTCAAATTCAGTCAAGACCATACCCTATTTATAAAGCAGATATTGTTTGTGTCTGTTAACTTTGATCTCAAATAGGCATCTTATTATTAATAAGATACTTATCTTTGAAAATAAGCCTTACCTATCTGCAGGTCTGCTTTTGGCATATGTAGAGTCTTTGTGTGAATTAGAAATGTCACCCCTTTTGGTTTGATGATTTAATAAAAACATGTGTCCTCTTTGGGCAAACACACTTAAAAAAGATACCCCATCCTCGGGCCTGGGGGTGATGGGATGCAGCCCTGAATCAAGGCACATGACCTAGAGAGGGAAATATGTATTGGCTTTCACATCATTTGTCCTGCTGTGGGCTGGCTGTCTTTCTGTAGTACACAAACAGTTCCCATATGTGGCATCTCTGCTCATATGAAACACACACACACACACACACACACACACACACACACGTACACTTATTCACTTAACTCAGCATATTGTCCCTTTTATTCACTATATCTTTCTTATTTTAATTAAATCAAGCTCCAAAGCCTTTTCATTAACCTAAGATGACTGTGAAAAATATTTAGGGTTCCACTATGTAAATTCAGAGATATTTATAGTTTGGTTTAAGTATTAGAAAGAATCCATATTGACAAAATACAATCATAGACAAAAATAATATTCAGAATGTATAAGATTGAACGTGGAAGTCGCAGCCCTATATGTGATGAAGTTGGAGAATTTTGAAAAGAGAAAAAAACATAGTTTTGTAAGTCTGATAGGAAGTGTAACCAAATAACTATGCATATATTTCAAATGCAAAGGTTCTGGGCCATCTATACCTGTAAAGTTACATGTGACTGCCGTGGAGACTACAAGAGAAAAGTAGGCAGAAGTTAGAGATGAAATAATGGTCTGAGATGGCTTATTTCCTACATTTTGGATATTTGAGCCATCTTCAAGGGTTTGGTTGAAAGAATGTAGTCACGTATCAAATTGTTTTGTGGAATGGGTCTGCTGTTTTGCTTTGTAAGATACTTCAATCCATGAGATGTCTCGGGGCCTCCTTCCGCAACACTATTTGTTTTTCCTTTTCTATCAAAAGCTTTTTGATTCAGGTGATCATGAGATTCATTAAAAAGGGGGATTTAGGGGCAGAAAACATGAATAGACACTTCTCCAAAGAAGACATCCAGATGGCCAACAGGCACATGAAAAGATGTTCAGCGTCGCTCCTTATCAGGGAAATACAAATCAAAACCACACTCAGGTATCACCTCACACCAGTCAGAGTGGCCAAAATGAACAAATCAGGAGACTATAGATGCTGGTGAGGATGTGGAGAAACGGGAACCCTCTTGCACTGTTGGTGGGAATGCAAATTGGTGCAGCCGCTCTGGAAAGCAGTGTGGAGGTTCCTCAGAAAATTAAAAATAGACCTACCCTATGACCCAGCAATAGCACTGCTAGGAATTTACCCAAGGGATACAGGAGTACTGATGCATAGGGGCACTTGTACCCCAATGTTCATAGCAGCACTCTCAACAATAGCCAAATTATGGAAAGAGCCTAAATGTCCATCAACTGATGAATGGATAAAGAAATTGTGGTTTATATACACAATGGAATACTACGTGGCAATGAGAAAAAATGAAATATGGCCTTTTGTAGCAACGTGGATGGAACTGGAGAGTGTGATGCTAAGTGAAATAAGCCATACAGAGAAAGACAGATACCATATGGTTTCACTCTTATGTGGATCCTGAGAAACTTAACAGGAACCCATGGGGGAGGGGAAGGAAAAAAAAAAAAAAAGGACGTTAGAGTGGGAGAGAGCCAAAGCATAAGAGACTGTTAAAAACTGAGAACAAACTGAGGGTTGATGGGGGGTGGGAGGGAGGGGCGGGTGGGTGATGGGTATTGAGGAGGGCACCTTTTGGGATGAGCACTGGGTGTTGTATGGAAACCAATTTGTCAATAAATTTCATAAAAAAAGGGGGGGATTTAGTTTAAATTCAAGGGTTACTAGTTAGAACCTGCCACCAACCGTGTTCATAAGATAATAGAAAAGGAATTAAGCAGAACTTTTTAAAATGTTATTATAAAAAAAAGAAGAAACCTTCTATTATTTTTTGAGATAAAATAGAGTGGTTTCTATACATTTCATCCAGGGTGGTAGCTTATACATTAAGAGGTGCTTAATAAATATTTGAGTAACTAAATGAGATAGCCCTTAGGAACATATGAATAAAATGGTATTTGCTTTAGATCTGATATTGGCTCCCATGCCTAAATCCTTCTGGGGAGTTCCTTTATTTCCCCTATTACAAAAAGCTGGTATAAATTAAAAACACCATTTAAGGGGCCATCTAGCACACTTAAAGCTTTCATTACCCATGTCGGGGAGGTATGACTTTGAGGGATCTTTTCTTAGGCCTTCAGGTCCTACAGGGTTTTTGAAAAGTAAGGTAGCCTGAAAATAGCTGAGTTCAGGATTAGTTGTAATTGAAAATAGAAATTCAGGTGGACAGAACTAGTTGGGGGAAGAGTAAGGAGAAAGAAATGCATGTTAACCTCAAGGGCTGTTTTATAGAAAAGAGATTAAGACATAATTTTTGCTCAGAAAAGGACAAGTACAAGAAGTGAGTGGAAGGAATAAAGGAGTCGATTTCTTAGATTTCACCGAATAGAATACTTCACTACCCCTAGAGTGCTGAAGTTGTTTTGGAAGAGGCTGAATGATTTGATGGAACTGTCCTAGGTGCCTGCTCTGTAATCCTCTACTAAAGCACCTAAAAACATGCATGATACAATTTCAAAGGGAGATAATGCACAGGAAATAATGTTATGGACTCTTCAGCTAGACTAATAAACACACCTTCTCCTAGCAGCCAAGCAAAAAGAGAAGTGATACAACATAATATTTATCTCCGTACTTTCTTTCAAATACTGGGTTGTGGGACAGGTTGGGTTCTTGGGGAAGCAGACTCTACAATTGGAGTTTAGTGTGCAGGATACTTTCCAGGGAGTGCCTTTTGGACCAACATGCTTGGAAGGCACAGGTAGAAAGCAGAAGTGGACAGAGAGAGAGGGGTTGAGCTCCAGCGCAGGCCCAACAAGAGCCTGGGTGCCAGGTAGGCTGAGATTTTCAGCCAGTAGGAAGACAGCCCAAATAGTCGAATAGCCAGCAAAAGCACAATCAGCACGATGTCCACTTCTTGTGTCGCTTCTTGCACGGGATGACACCTAACGGAAAGGGACCAGATGAAAGGCAACACAAGTGGTGGGGCACTCCGTGGCTGAGAAGCTACTTTCATGCTACAACTAAGCAATTCCATACCTAAGGCTATACTTTGAAGGGAGATGACATAGAATGTCTCACGTCTTCCAGTAACCAGACAGGCCGGTGAGAAAATACCCTATGGCAGCCTCCCTCAAGAAAGGTACTTCTTCTTTCAAAATTGTATATCTTCCCATGTTCTGAGAACATCACAGAGCACTCGCCAAGACTTGGGTCAGTCGGAAGTTGAGCTCGCCTGTGTGGCCTCTGTGGATACTTCAGTGTTGGCGGCCACTTCCACAGCACGGTCTCTTGGCCAACCACACTGGATGTTCTGGAGGCGGAACAACCCCTCACAATGGTCCTGATATGGTCTGAGATTGTCGGGCCTTCATCCTCTTACATTAATCGGTACTCCTTGGAAAAGGGTCATGACCTTGGGCAAAGAAGCTCACTGCAGCTGAGGCATCCCCTAAAAGGGACTGATAGCTGAAGGCAGTCTGCCAACAGTCCTCCCAGCTGCTGAGGCAACAAGTTCTTCATTGAAGGAGAATCAGAATAGTTCATCAGTGTCCACTACAGTAGTTAAGCGATTGTTCGTCCTTAGGACAACATTGCGCTTATTGCTAAGCAATCATTTTTCAGAACTTTTCAGGTCAAGTTTTAAAAATCACGCGTATTAATGGAAATTTCAAAAATTCAAAGAAACTTGCACTTTAATTGTTACAGAAATGCACACACTGGAAGGGCTGGTTTCTTCTGGGCATTTACATAATTTTATAAAAAAATATCAATCCATTTTTAATTAGCTGTTTTTAATAGGCAGTTATGCTAAGATATTATAAGCCATATATTAGGCTAATGGACATTTAACAGCTGACTTAAGTTCTTTTAATGGAAATGCTGACAAACCTTTATCTGTAATTATAGCAACACTGTGATTACATACAGAAGGAGCTACCTCCCCTTGTTGTTTGCAACTCTAGAATTCCATACGCTTCTATGGAAAAAAGTCCATTATTAGCCAAACGGAAGTTAAACTTGGCACCAGGCATGACTCATCTCCTTGCTAGATTTGAGTCATAGTTTTAAAAATCAGGGTGCTAGCCAGTTAATAATGTACATTCTTCTTTTATTAAGAGATTAGCAGGAACAGTTCTCCAGTTTGTGGTGGCCTTTGTAGCCACTGGCAAATCCTGGCCATTGTGACTTAGAATGAACACTTCTGAATGGAAATGTTCCTTGTCCTTACCCTCAGCAACTTTTCATTTATCGCGTCTCGCCAGTTGTTGAAGGGATTCGAAATCAGCATTCAACAAATGTTTATCATACATCTCTTGCAGGCCCCTCACTGGGGGCACTGGGCATACAGCAGTTAACAATCAAGATAAGGTTTGTACTGTCATGGAGATTATATTCTCCTGTGGAAGATAGAAAACAAAAAATAATCTAGAAAAAATATGAAGAGACTTTAAAATAGGGCAAAATAATAGCTGGTAACTGGGTGATTTAGACTGTCAAGGAAATAGTTTCTAAATTTCATCATTTAAACTGATACCTGACTGAGATGAGGGGGCCAGTTATGTGACAATCAAAAGGAACAGCGTGGTAGGTGCTGGGAGTACTAATGCATAGTATTTGGGGTGAAGATGAGTTGCCATATTCATGGAATGATAGCAACACAAAAAGCCAGTATCGTTAAAACACAGTGAGTAAGTGGGTCAGAGAAGTAGGCAGTGACCAGTTCATGGTTGTTAATCATGGTAAATTGTTTAGTTTTTTTGTAATGTTGACCTCAAGTGATTGGAGAGTGTTGACACCATTTTGACTGGTTTATAGAAAATGGATGTGGAAGGTGAAAGTGGAATAAAGTGATAGCTATTAAACTGAGTAGTCTGTGTGAGGTAGGGGCAGCTTGAACAAAGATGGTTGTGGCGGAGAGGCTGAAGAGACAGATTTCAAATTTGAAGTCACCAGTGCTTTGTTGGTAAGAGAAATGGAGAAACCAAGGATAACTCTCAGATATTTAACTTGAGAAATCATAAAGATGGCGATACCATTTACTGAGCAGGGGATATTTGAGGAAGAGCATATTTGGGGGGGCAGGGAATCAAGCATTCTCATTTGGACAAGTTAATTTTAGAATGTTTATTAGACATCCTAGAGCAGATGTTGAATAGGCAACCGAATATGAATTTGGACTTCAGGGAAGAGCTTGGGGCTGGAGATATAGATTAAGGAGCTCTAAAAAGCCAAGGAACTAGAGATCTCCAAGAGTAAGTTTATAGATGAAGAAGACACACGGTCTCAGAATCCAGCCCTGAGGCACTCAAATATTTCAAAGTGGGACAGAAGAGGGGCATCCCACATAGAATACTGAAAATTAGGAGGAATTTCAGGAGAGTGTGATAATATAAAAAAATACAAAAGGAAAGTATACGAGCAGGAGGGAGTGACTAACAGCATGAAATGTTATGAGGAGCTCAATACAATAAAAAAAAAAAGAGAAGTAACCATTAGTTCTGACAACACGCAGTTTTTGATGATCTGGACAAGAGTAGCCCCAGTGGAATGGTGAGATTGGAAGGCCCAGAGAGTGCTTTGAGTAGATAATATGTGGTGAGAATATACATACAAAAATTATAGACAACTCTTTCAAGTTCCACTGTAAAGAGTCACAGCAGAATGAGACAATGGTACGGAATACAGTTTAGAATGGTGAATCTCAACCGGATGAGTTCTAATTGTTAGCAGGGAAATTGCAATAACTTATTTTTCCCCACTAACATGATCTGAAAATGTTTTTGAGCATTTCTATCTTATATTCCATCATATCAAATATATTTAACTTTCAGAGAATTGAAAAGGATATAAAGTTGTTAGACCTTATGAGATTAATAAGACGATAGAGAACATTTTCCTTTAATTTAAATATACCCATTCAGCCTAAATTCTAGAACTTCTTATTGAACTATAATATAATTCAGTAAAAAAAGAAGACATAATATAAAGGTACAGTTTGATCAGTTTTCCCAAACTGAGCATCATTCTGTAACCAGCACTTAGCTTAAAAACAAAACCTTAATAACACCGCAGAGACTTCCTCATGTCCCATTCCAGTCATTCATTGCTCCTCTCATGGAAAAGCAATATCATGACTTCTAACAGCATAGATTAATTTTGCCAGTTTTTGAACCTTATGTAAATGGAATCTATTTAACTTGACTTTAAATATCTAGAATTGACATTGTAAGGCACTCACTGTCTTGCACTGACAATTATACTGCCTCTTTGCCTCCCTCCTCATTGCATCACCGAAGCCTTGCTTTCTCACTTCATTATTATAAAACCTATGTTTTTCACAGTATACCTTATTACTATCCTTTCCTGTTCTACTTTTTGACACATACCCTAGATTAATCTTAAAGTGCAGTTTTCAGAACTCCTGTAACAGAATCACCTAGGGAGCTTGATAATAATGCAGATCTCTGGACCCCTACCATGGTTTTTCAGTCTGAGAGTAAGGTAGATAACACCCTACTCCTTCATGCCTCTGTAATGCTGTAATGTCTTCCTAGAATGTTCTTTGTTGGACCACTTCTTGAGGAAGTCTTCTGTTTTCTTTATAGCCTGAGCCCAAAATTTCATGAAAGCCATCTGAAATTTTCCATCAGAGGTGATCTCTCTCTCCCCTGTCTAGCTCTCTTAAAACATTTATCTCCATCTGCCTTGTATCATAGTTACTTGCATACCTGTCTGTCTTCCTACCCAGGTTATGATCCCCTGGAGCGCCATTACTTTGCATTCCTTTGTATCTCCCATAGCACCCAGCACGATGCCTCGCATATAGAGAGTGCTAAATAACTGTTTGTTGAACGGAATCCATAAATACTGGGAAGAGATTATTTCCTTAGAATAATTGAGAGATTAAATGTGCATTCCCTAAGGACCCATTTTTTTTTTTTGGTAGAGACATTATGGTGGCTAGAAGAATAGAAAAATTAAGTATCTGTAGGAACTTGGAAAATAAACAGCAGTTTGGTAAGAAAGACCTTGTTAGAATTTTATTTTCTAATAATACTTCACAGTAAATAAGCCTTTGCCACATAATAAGCATTTGCAGGTTTTCTTTGCCCACCAATGGCCTAATTTGATTTGTTCATAGGAATGATTTTAGTGAAAGCATCAAAGTCTCTGTGTTCTTTTTGACTCTTTTTATTCCATTATTATTGTAGAACTTCTGCAAGTACCCTTCCTGTTTGTGTGGTTTCTTCCTTTGAAAAACTCCATAAGTAGAAGAGTTATTCTTACAGTTCATGTTTAACTTTATTGCCTCTCTCTCTCTCTCTTTTTTATTTTAGAATGAGAGATTAACTGTTGGCTTGCCATTAAAACTTACCTATGCTTAGAGTTTGAAAGAAATGGGGCGGAAAAAAAGGAAGTGGCATTAACTTCTCTTCTCCAACTACATTTCCAATATTAGAGCTTTCTCTGAGCAGTTTTATTCCCCTACTCCCGTTTTCATTGCTTCTTCTCTCTACAGTTCATTCAGAAGTCCTCTGAAAGCAAAAAAGTCTCCTTCCTGTGATTTCATGGCAACATGAGGATGTTACCATGAATCCCTATGACGAAATTTCCAAAGGCTTTTCCCCTTAGCTCTCCTCCCTTCTTCTTGTTTTTTTTTTTAATTCCTTTTTTAGGGATTTTTAAAAATTTTAATTTTACTTAGTTAATATACTGTGCAGTATTGGTTTCAGGAGTCAAATTAGTGATTCATTCATCACTTACATATAACACCCAGTATTCATCACAGTTCCCCTCATTCCCCATCACCCATCTAGCTCATCCCTCACCCACCGCCTTCCATCAACCCTCAGTTTGTTCTCTTTTGTTAAGTGTCCCTTGTGGTTTGTTTCCCTTTCTTCTCCCTCCCTTCCCATATGTTCATCCGTTTTGTTTCTTAAATTCCACATGTGAGCGAAATCATATGATATTTGTATTTCTCTGACTGACTTATTTCACTTAGCGTCACACATTGGAGCTCCATCCATGTGGTGGCAAATGGCAAAATTTCATTCTTTTTGATGGCCGAGTAATATTTCATTGTATATATACCACATTTTCTTTATCCATTCACCAGTCAATGGACATTTGGGCTGTCTCCATAGTTTAGCTATTGTTGATAATGCTGCTATAAACATCGGGGTACATGTACCCCATTGAATCTGTATTTGTGCATGCTTTGGGTAAATACAACATGTCGGATAAGGTACGCAAAAGAACTTATCAAACTCAACACTCAAAAAACAAACAAACCAGTTAGGAAGTGGGCAGAAGACATGAACAGACAGTTTTCCAAACAGCACATCCAGATAGCTAATAGGCACGTGAAAAGATGTTCAACATCACTCATCATTAAGGAACTTCAACTCAAAACCACCATGAGATACTACCTTATACCTGTCAGAGTGGCTAAAATCAACAACACAAGAAACAACAGGTGTTGGGGAGGAGACAGAGAAAGGGGAGCCTTCTCACATTGCTGGTGGGAATGCAAACTGGTGCAGCCATTCTGGAGAACATATGGAGGTTCCTCAATAAACTAAAAATAGAGCTACCCTATGGTCTGGCAATTATACTATTAGGCATTTACCCCAAGGATACAAAAATACAGATTATCCTCCATTCTTTTGATTTTTTCCTTCACTTACCATATTTGAACTCTTGAGGTCCAACTAGAATCTGATTGTCCTTTTTTATTGTTAACTTCTTATATATGCTTTCTCCTAAAACAAGAATCAACAGACTTTTCCTATAAAGGACCAGATAGTAAATATTTCACTTTGCAGGTTCTCCAGCCTCTGCTGCAGCTACTGTATTGTGAAAGCAGGTCATAGACAATACATGAGTTTTGTTTCCATCAAACTTTATTTATGGTGTATGAGATTTGAATTTCATATCCTTATCATGCTGCAAAATATTATTATTCTTTTGATCCCACCCCCCAACTATTTAAAATGACAAAACCTTTCTTAGCTTGTGTACCGTATATACAGAGGTGGCAGGTGGGAGTTGCCTCACACAGGCTGTTGTTTGGTGACTCTGTGTCTTAAAGGAAATTATTATTCTCTTTTCAAAATAGCCCACCACTATTCCCTTTTATTCATCCCTTAGGTAGTGAATGCAATTTCTTTATTACCCCACATTTTTCAAAAATATATTGTATGTTCTTCTGGTATACTAGATGCTGGGAAAAGTAGACACTTAGACCTGCTCTTCATTGATTGTAAAATTCATTGGAAGCGGCAGGGTGTTATGAACAGATAAACAGCATCATAAAGTAAAATTGCATTATTATGATTATTGTTTAGAACTACAGCTCTTTTATTTTTTAATATATTTTTTAATGTTTATTTATTTTTGAGAGAGAGAGAGAGAGAGCGAGCATGAGCAGGGAAGGATCAGAGAGAGAAGGAGAGACAGAATCTGAAGCAGGCTCCAGGCTCTGAGCGGTCAGCAAAGAACCCAATGTGGGTCTTAAACTCACGGACCGTGGATCATGACTTGAGCTGACGTCAGGCGTTTAACTGACTGAGCCACTCAGGTGCCCCAGAACCACAGTTCTTTTAAATGACATGGTTTTTGCATGATAGGTTACGTAACATTTTTCTGATTTATAAATAGAAAAAGTATGAGAATTTTTATGTGCTTATTTCTTCCGTTATTTGGAGAAAAAAAGTTACTCTATAGGCTTTTATTTTAAAAATGTCCTTTGGGGGCGCCTGGGTTGCGCAGTCGGTTGAGCGTCCGACTTCAGCCAGGTCACGATCTCGCGGTCCGTGAGTTCGAGCCCCGCGTCAGGCTCTGGGCTGATGGCTCAGAGCCTGGAGCCTGTTTCCGATTCTGTGTCTCCCTCTCTCTCTGCCTCTTCCCCGTTCATGCTCTGTCTCTCTCTGTCCCAAAAATAAATAAATGTTGAAAAAAAAATTAAAAAAAAAATGTCCTTTGTCTTTCCTTATGGGGTATGATTATGACATTATTTTATGAATTAATTACTAAAAATAGTTTTAGAAATGTTCTCATATTTAGTAACTTTGTGTTATAAGATAAGACATTAATTATGCCAGTTTATAGTTGGAAAGGATTTTATTTTGTCTCTCTCTCTCTTTTTTTTCTTTATCTTTCTAGTTAATGCTATACTCTTTCTTTGCAGATATGAAAACATGTCTCCACCAGAATTTTATATATGTGCCAACTCAAAACAATACTAGTTTATCATCTCAGCATAAATGTTCACAACTAATTCCATTCTGTTGTGCTGTAAATTACAAAGTAAAATATCTTCGTTGTATTTTTTTAACATTTTGATTGTCATTGTTTGAGAACTTAACATACTATTGAGTAAGAGCAACGAATCAGATCTGTTCACAAGTGGAATGGTTGAGTTTCCTTTGTAGTCCTTCAGGAATTTTAGCCACAAATTGAAATATAAATAAATACCATATATCCTTAGGCAAACTTTCAAAAATATGGACTTGTGAAATACTAGCCTTCATGATTTTGTAGCCACAATATTTATAATATACCAATATACATCTACTTGTTACTGAATGTAAGAAGTTTCTAATTTACCAGAAGGCAAAAGAATAACCCTGGAGACTGTCTCAGGGCATGTTCCAACTCTGTGATTTATTGCTCACATATAATAATTTGCCAAGTGACGTCCTGGTGAACCAAAAGAATTAATGCCTCTTCCTACATTACTTTCACTGAGGAACTGAGAAAGTCTGCAGCTTTTTGCCAGTTAAGAAAGGAAACAATCGGGGCGCCTGGGTGGCGCAGTCGGTTAAGCGTCCGACTTCAGCCAGGTCACGATCTCGCGGTCTGTGAGTTCGAGCCCCGCGTCGGGCTCTGGGCTGATGGCTCAGAGCCTGGAGCCTGTTTCCAATTCTGTGTCTCCCTCTCTCTCTGCCCCTCCCCCGTTCATGCTCTGTCTCTCTCTGTCCCAAAAATAAATAAACGTTGAAGAAAGGAAACAATCTACATCTCGGAGTCAGGAGTGCTGGAAAAGGCAGATAAGAGGGTTGCTTCTTTTTATCCTTACTTCAAAAATCCCATCTATCCTGAATCTTTGTTGAAGAAATACTAAGTGAAGTCATGAGTACCCTTTTGTAATACTTGAATTTAGCAGACTGGCCTTGTGATCTCATATTGTCATAACCATCAAATTTAGCTTTAACCATGTCATTTATTTGTGGTTGGTCTTGGGCTAATTCTGAAACCTTTTTAGCAGTCAATGTCAATAATAGCACTCCTGCCTATTTTAAAGACTGTCATGTTGGTACTTGGTAAACTATAAAGCTAAAAAAATGATAGGAATATATGATACTAAAAGGTAGGAAATGGGGGCGCCTGGGTGGCTCAGTCGTTTGAGCATCAGACTTCAGCTCAGCTCATGATCTCACAGTTCATGGGTTCGAGCCCCACATCGGGCTCTGTGCTGACAGCTTAGAGCCTGGAGTCCATTTTGGATTCTGTGTCTTCCTCTCTCTCTCTCTGCCCCTCCCCCACTTGAGCTCTGTGTGTCTCTCTCTCTCAAAAATAAATAAACATTTAAAAAAGTAGGAAATGACAAAATTATAAGACAATAAAGCTACATGTGAAAGGAAAAGGTATAACTAGAAAAGAAGCTCATTCTGTAGAGATTCTTTCTCCAAGCCACGTAAGATTTTGAAAAAAAAAAAAAAAAAGGCTAATTGTTCTTACATTTCTAGTAAGCAATTACCAGAGTATTGACCACCCTGGGAAACTTCATCAGAGGATAGTTTGTCTGGAGTCCTAATGTATACATGATAATTAGTGACCACATCCTGGGTTATTTTACAGTGATTAAGGCATATTTGAAGCATTAACTTAGAAAAAAATGAGTAAGAAATTAAGAATTACTTAGAACTTTACTTGAAGTAACATTCAAGGAAATTATTAGTCAAAATCACAGTGAATGTGGGCCTCTCTGGATTTTGGAATTTCTTCTCTAGGACACATTATTTTCTAATTAGAAGGCATTGTTATTATTAAAGGGAAAAAATACTTCTTATTCACTAGATCATTTCCTCCTAAAGGGGAAATTAATCTATATGAAATACTGTTATATAGAATAGCAATTTTAAAATCTCAAATAGAAGAGGAGAATTTTAAAGTATTTTGGGAAAATGTGAATCTATTGAATTTAAAATAAGAAAAGTATTTCATTGGAGGGCAAAGGGTTTTTAATATTACATTTATCACAAATATCAGGCCTCAACCTTTCAAGATACAGAGTAACTTATAAAAATCAAGTTGAGGGAAAATATAATGCCACCTTGTCCATAAACTATATTTAATATAGCAAGCAAGAAAGATAAAGCCACTTGCACAAATAATGGGCTAGCCCATGGTAATATAATTCATTTACAATGCGATTTATCTCATGCAGTTTTTAGATGGTGCTGTGAAATTTAAATAATGCTAGTAAATGCCAAGAGAATGGAGAAATCAATTTCAGAGCAACCAGGAACAAGTTTTGGATTACTTTTCTAACTTTACATATTTCTCTTCATACTTCTCATTGAAGAGAAAGTGGAGGTAGAAAATAAAAGATGAGGTAATATATTTGCTTTCTCCTACAGGATTTTTACAGTCTTCAAGGTTAAGTTTTATTCTTCTTCCTAGTCAGCGATCTGTTCGGGAAGCATGATATAAATGACACAGAGATTTACTTTTTAGACTGCACCCGTTTATTTGTCTAGGCACTCCAAGTCTTTACCAGCTTGGGGTTACATGGCTAAGAAACCCTATATATATCTGAGAATTTGCCATTTCTACTAAGACTTCCCTCAGGGGCTACAATACTCTTGTTTATATCCGGAACCCATTTGGTTTTGTGTGTCCAGGATGCGCATATGGTATGCTAACTTCTTGACCCCACTTCAAAGATCCTCTGATAAATTGCATGATTTACATAATCCTATAGTTTTTTGGGGGGTCTGACTGGTTCCTAGACCTCTAATGTTGGTCTAGATAATTATAATTGCATTCATGAAACAAATTTTGTTCCAGATCATACCCATTGGATTGCATTCGTAGGTCTGACTTTGGGTCTGCTTTCCAGTTTCCCCTTTACATTCTGTGTCTGTACCCCTTGTGGTTACCTACTACCCTGGTGCTGACTGATACACTAAACAAATAGCTCCCAATTAACACGCTTACATGTTTTTCCCCATCTTAGCATATTGCCCTCCTCAGCAATTTAGGGTGAAAATGTAGCAACATTTTACTGATGGTTTAATTTATGAAATCCAGGTAATGAATGTGTTTTTGCTTATTAAAGATATCCTATCAGATGTCAAACTCAGAGAAACAGTGTTTAGAGGTCCTAAATTTAAGCCGGAGTAAAAAATTCATAGCTCCCTTGAACATAGGCAAAATGTACCCTGACAAGTCAACCGGATTTTCACAGATGGTCTGTAAGATTTGGAGGCTAATTTGATGAAATAAAACTGAATGAGTGAAATTGTATGCAGTCATTAATCTATCACACCACTACTTAAAATGCTTCATTGAAATTGTTTTTACTGTTTCAAATGAAAAAAGATCCAAAAATATATAGAGAAAAGCATTCAAAACCCATCTATAACATATATAAAACTTGGTGTGGAGAGTTGTAGAACTTTCTCCCATGCTTTTAGTAAGTATGTTGTCCACAAGTATATTGCTATTAGAAAATGTTTTTTGTTTTTGTATCCATTCAATGCTCAACTCTACCATGACCATGTATGTGACAAAAAGTCCTTTAAATATAAAATGATCATCATTGACTTAAAAAAAAACAACCCAGTATGCTTTTTTATGCCATCATATCAAAATGAAATAAATTCAATTTCAAATTATAAGGGCAGTCATAATTTTATATACATAGATCTGAGGTCACTACAAAGCATAATGTTCAGATACTCTCTCCCAATTATTTTATGATAAGGACTGGGTCCTTACTTAGTAATAGAAAGACCAAATGACTAAAATCTCTCAGAATAGTACTGATTGTAAATATTCTTCTGGTTTTCAGGTCAGTGTGTCCCAACCTGGGGTTTGTAAAATTGTGATTCCCACCCAGTCTCACCTACTCTATTTCTACATTATGATGGCTTATGTCAAGTCATTTTAAGCTAATGTTTGCTTTTCATGTAGATACGGCGTGTAACCTAGCTTTTCAAGTTCATGCCGAAGTTGCCCTGCTTATCATAGAATTCAGTAGGAAGTTTTCAATTTTAGATTCAGTAATTTTTTTTCAACTCTCTTAAAACTTCTATTTCATTAGGACGTTGAACAGGTTTAAAATCTTATCAAGATGGCACCTGAATATTTACAGTTACTAAATGTATCAAATGTAATGTAGGTAAAAATAAAAATTGAACCAGTGAGAAGAGTACTCTTTGTTGCAGGTCATGTCAGACATCATTTCCTGTTCACTCACAATATGAATTATTTTCCATTTTTGTGACCTGAGTTAAATAATCAGTCCAAGAGACTTCGGTATTTATTGAACTAATAATTACATATTCTGATATTTCATAAAGATAAAAACATGCCTGCTGAATCTCCATCTATCTAAAGTTTTTCACCTGTTTTTTTTCTGTTTTTTTTTTTTTCCGTGAGAAAAGCATGCTAATGCTGATAATTATAAGTTGTGGACTCTAAAAATTTATCTCGATCTATGGGTTGTATTTAATCATCTTAATAAATATGAAATATAACTTATTTTAAAATTACATGCTCCATTTTCCATCACAGACAGTTTGTGTCAGTTCAGGAACTTTCCTTCTCTCATCCAGTTTTGTTTTAGAGCTCGAACTTTCTTAAGATTATGTTGCTAACCATCCACTATCCGTACGATCCACCGTTGGTACTGCTATATTGTAAATCAAACAAACAAAAAGATGTTAGCATGATCTTGTGCCCACAAAAGCAATTTCTGTTACTATTTCATACGCTGAGTTATTTATTCTTTAAGTGCATTTGTTCCTGCTGGGTGTCCATCATGCACCCGGATACCTGGGGGACTCGTAGTGACATGTACAGTGGAAGCAGAAGGTAAGGGAGCCTGCTCACGGCTACAGAAGTGAAGATGTCTCTGCAGCTGAGCTCCAGGTCTCAGTTATGCAAGTGTGGATGACATGAGGATTGGATGCCACGTGAATGTAACACAAAACTGTTGCTGTGTCGGCACGTAACGCAGGCATCACAAACTGCAGTGTACGCATGCGCGAGGCAGGTAACACAAAAGCATGAAGTCGTAAAGGGCTAAGTAAGCAATGAGTGCTAAGCTGCCCCTGTACTGAATATTTAAACACTATGTGGGGCAAAAAAAAAAAAAAAAGGGCCTTACAACAGTTCGGTTGCCAGTTTGAGTTTTTTGATCCCCCTCCCGGTCTCTGAGCACATTTGAAGCCACAGTTATCTATTTGTATTTGTTGTTGTGTATTTATCTCTAAGCTAATGTCCCTCTGATGGAATTTCTGTAGAGATGGTGGTTTGGAAAAGATGGGTTATTGGGAGAAAGTTTGTCTAGTGCGGTTGCCCTCGGTTCAAATCCTGTATAAAATTTGACCACATGAAGCAGGTAGTAAACAATGAAAACAAACCATTGATGATGTTTCCACGAGTTTGTTTCAAACCACATGTATCAAGGGGAACTTAGAAAGAAAAATATGAAAATGGGAATTGAAGAGACTCCTTCACGGGTGCTTGATATGTATGTATATGTCATAATTGGGACAGTTCTTAGACTGTGTAGATTTTTTTAAAAAAAGAAGATTCACTCTGTTATGGAGACAAAAAGATATCTTGATAATTGTCGTAGAAAAAAATTTTTGTGAGGATGAGTAAAACGCTACAAACAAGAAGCAGACTAGAATTTGCCATATATTCTGTTTCACTGTTTTAATTCATGATTCAAATGTTCAACATTTTTATATGAATACTGTTTTCCACTTACCTTACTGTTCACTTTAAAAACACCTATGTTGACTTCTGTGTCCAAGGAATTTTAGCTTTTCACATTTTTCCTTAATGCGATATTTGCTTTACACACACACACACACACACACACACACACACACACCATGTGTTTAGTATTCTATCAAGGAAAGAATATATGTGTTATCAAATTAAACATTACTTTCAAACGTTAGGAGAGGTTGACATTAGAATGTTACACCTGATTTTATTCCCTCATTTAAGCAAATTAGCTTAGTGTGAAGAAAGTAAATGTAGCAATTTTTTAATTTACATCACATTCAATTATTAGAACAAACCTTTTTTTATAGATTAGAATTAGTTTCGGTCACAGCGTTGGAATTATAATATGGCAAATTCTAAGCATAGAGAAATAGAGAGTTTAATAACAGTGTGTCTTTGGCTATAGCTTCTTTGAGAAAAAGAAAGCAATTATATATGTTCACATAGCACTGACAAGGAGAAACACAACTTTGGATGGCAAAGAACTTGCATTAGTCTTTTTGACATGTTCCTGTGGTGTGATTTATTATGTAGACAATCAGCTCAACTTCTCAAGTTTGATATCTTTGGAATCATTTGAAATTTAAATTTTAATGAAAATTCATTAATTCCAAGGCCAAAAGAAGTGATTCTAATTGCTTTTGAGAACCAGACTCTGAAAGAATTCTTTGGCAAACTTGTACTGTCTTTTCTCCCGTTTATCATTGGTTGCTTTGTAGGTACTTAATTGAAGGTCCTCTGATTATCAGCATGGGTTGACATCAGTGCACTCCATGCATTTTAAACAGCAAGCCAGATGTTTAAAGGATCAGCCCAAGCATCAATAGCTTGCTAGTGTGAATAATAAAATTGTAATTATCTACAAGAAGCAAATAAAAAGCATAAGCTTTTCCCCCGTTAGCCTGAAGGAGAAGATGAATGCCTAAATGGCATTTTACAAGCGGGTTGACTGCACTGTGGGAGAATTTGGTAGAAAACTCATAGTTAGCTAACGTTGACTCTGCCTCTTTAGCACACCAGGCACTTACACACACGAGTGAGCATACACAGACCAAGATCGAAACACACACACAGTCATTAAGGAATTTGAGATGGTCTGAAGAAATTTATTTGAGGAATAACAATATAAGCAAAATCCTTAAAGATGCTGGGTTAAAAGGGAAGAGGGGCAGGACATGATGGCCTGTGCTTAAATGAGTTACTGGTTTAATGTTTGCCACGGATTAAGTTAATGTAAGTGTTTTATGGCCAGAATGAATGACCCGGCAATTTGGAATGATTTGGAGATGTTTAATAGTATTTTGCACCTAGAAAACCTAGCAGCTGACAGCATGTAAGAATTCAGGTAAATGTGTGCATTTCTCACACAGAAGAGAGAAATTATAAGTAGTCAGGATTGACTCCGCACACGCACACACATTTTTTCTTTAATACTTCTTAAAATGTAGCAAATTTATATATAGCTTGTCTAAAAATGCACTTTATGTTATGTTTAATCTATTAATAAATAAATAAGTTGGTCTTTTCTAAAAAAAATCCCTCGGGTTTTCATAACTTAAAAACAATTTATCCTTTATATCAAACACTGAACTGGTATCATTCTGGTATAAAGGTAAATGTTTATCTCCTATACATCAAAGTGGTCGATGATTGATTTTTGATTTGTTAATAGTGATAGATAAATTCTGTGGGTCAAAACTCTTAACATCTGCTAGGGACTTTGAACTACTATTAGCTGGTTTCATATTATTTATGAAATTTCCTTAATTATTTTTATTTATATCCCTATTTAGCCCAGACATCTCACAAAATGAAAATGTCAACTTAAGTAATTTAATTTCTTTATTATCCATCCAGAAACATCCATCACATGAAAAGAATTTACATAATATGGTTTGCAAAATTTTGCACATATGATATTTAGTAACTCTTAATGTCAAACATTTTAACTTCCAGGTAGTGTTTTTTTTTTTAGTTTTAATAGCCACAATCTTTGTATATTTGTTGAACGGACTCTAAGTAAGAAAGTAGGTCAACATCTTTCCAAAACTAGCTGATAGTTATCAACTATTCATGAATATCTGGAAAATATGAGAGGAGTAGTAATTTGTGGTTGTACCCTTTCATCCTTGGAACCCTGAGTTTTCACTTTGAGGGTCTAGACTTTTTAGAGGAAGGGAATAAACAACACAGAAATAACTAAGACTCCAGTCTTTAGGTTATCATTTTACTGCCTAAAGCAGAGATAATATTTTCAGTTTGTCTCAGCGACTGGGCCTAAAGTCTTGGCAGTAACTTCATTGTAGAAGGAGGTCAACTTGGGGCACCTGGGTGGCTCAGTTGGTTAAGTGTCCAACTTCAGTTCAGGTCATGATCCCGTGGTTCGTGGGTTTGAGCCCCACGTCGGGCTCTTTGCTGACAGCTGGGAGCCTGCAGCCTGCTTCCAATTCTGTGTCTCCCTCTCTCTCTATCCTCCTCTGCTTGCATTCTATCTCTTTCTCTCAAAAATAAATAAACATTAAAAAAAAAAAGGAGCTCTACTTTCCCTTCCAGCAGAACTTGGCAGGTCCGGTTTATTGACCATGCTGCAGTCGAGAGAGGATAAAACTCCCAGGAGTTCATCACTCCAAAGGATAGATTATGTCTTTGTTAAATTCAATGAAAAAAAATTATGATGAAGGTGTATTTGGATTTTGTTGAAGGATATGGATATACAACTGTGTGTGTATGTGTGAATTGTTGGTCATAATTAAAACATTATTTGAATGGAAAATCCTACGGGCAAGTGAAATGGAAAAGTATAACATGCTGTGTCTACACTTGTTGGGCGTTTACCTGGTTTAAAGATCAAAATGTAATCAACTTAATTGAATGTTGAATGCTGCATAGTTACTTAGTAGTGACTCACTATTAAAACAACCTTCTCAAACTTTGAGTTAAAAAACAAACTCAGCTTAGTGTTGGGTTTACTAAAACAACAGATTTGATTTTACTGAATTTTTTTTTCCTTTAAGTCACCACTTTCTAATCCAGAAGGTAAATATCACGTGCAGCTCTAGGTTGAGTTTCTCATTTATTTATTTTTTGACTGCTTTTGTTCTGTATCCCACTTAACACCTATTTTTGTAACATAAAGCCATTAGTGTGCAGGTTGAACTCTACTGAATGTTTTAACCTATTTAAAATATCTATCCAGAAGGATTAGTATGAATTCACATGACAGGCTGCTTGTTTAAAATGATGCATTTATTCTAAAATTCTTCTTATTTAAACTTCTTAAGGAACGTATTTCTGAGTTGTATAAGTAACACATACTTATTACAACAAATTTAAAATATACAAACTTGTATAAGGAGCTAATAAATTTCTGCCTCGCTCTCATCTAATGCTGTTAAATGTTGGTGGGAATCATTCATTCACACCAATATTATCTGTGCTCATTTAAACATGTACAGATATGTGTATATGAATATGCATATTATAAATGAGTATGTATTATATATACGTATATATATCATATATGCATAGTCGTATACATCTATAGTCTTTCATTTTTAAAATGGAAATGAGATTAAACTATATATTTACTCTGCATCTGCCTTTTGTCACTGAACAATAATTCTAGAATGTATCTCTAGGTTAAAACCTATAGTCCGTGTATCATGTGATGACTCATAACTCCCCTCTTTTCTCTACTCTAACTTGGGTTTGACGTTTCTTCATACAATACTGTGGGTTGTCATTTCATGTTCATTCTTTGAGAAGGTACAATGTTCATCCTCATCAACTTTCCACACTTTAATTGTTTGATACTAAACCCGTCCTTATCAACAAATCAAGGGAAACATTAGCTATCAGTTTCAGTTGAGCTGAATCGCCCAGAATATGTGTACAAATTTTTTAGATTTTAAAATCAGAATTTCAAATTTGTAAACCCATGAGTAACAGTGGTATATATTGTTTAGTGGAGTAATTTTACTAAACGGTCGTAAGGCATCCCCCTCATGTGGACTTTGTATTTCATTAGTGTAAAAGTCTAATAAGTATCTGAAGGATTCAAGCTAACCTATTGGCCTGTATACTTTGGTTTGGTTTCTGAAATACGGGAGGCCCAACCCAGTTTTCCCCATGGGTTTCCTTCCTTTCTAGCTCATCATTTTACAGACAAAATACTCTTTCATGGTATTGTGGCTATAGAATTATTTCAGATTCTATGAGTTGTTCAACCAAGTGTGACAAATGCAACAGTCCCGACAAAGACAAAAGACCCACTAAGAATGACTGAGATGGTCTCAGGGAACAATGACACCTCCAGTTCCCTAATTCCAAGGTTGTAAACAGTGGTCCAGGCAAGTCTCAATTCTATATGCTGAATTGTCTTATAATTTCAAACCCTGTACTAAGAATTATTTACCACTACTGAAATCATGAATCAGACCCCACCAGGTATAGATGATATGCCTGTAGCTAGAGTAAACTATAGAAAGGAAATAACATTTAATTTATAGAGGCATGATAATGGCTGTTTCACACCATTTTCAGAACTATGAGTTGGCCTGCTCGGTAGGTTCTTGTCATTGTACTGAACATTTTAAATTTTTCTTTTTTACCAGCTGAGATGAGGAATAGGATCCCAGCGTGCAGATTAAATCGGTAAACAGAAGTCATTAAAATTTGGAATAAATTCTAGAGATCTGCTGTACAACATAGTGTTTATAGTTAACAATATGCTATTGAGCACTAAAATATGCTATTGAGCACTAACATATGTTAAGAGGGATAGATCTCGCGTTAAAGTGCTTTTAATACACACGCATACATACATACACGAAAAGAGACACAAAAGGACATAAGAAAAATTTTGTGAGTGACAAATATCTTTAGTACCTTGATGGCAATGATAGTATCATGGGTGTATGCCTATGTCTAAACTGACCAAACTATATAAGTTGCGCATGTGCAGTTCTTCAATACAAATTATACCTCAGTTAACCTTACAGAAATTGGAAGAGTCAGGACAGCATTAGTCAAAATACTCTCAGGGTGGGAAGTCGACAGGTAAACAAGCACTAGCCTGATTTGCCTATCTCTCCTTTTAGACACTTGAATAATGTGGCACCCATTTTAAGGTGTCTGAAAACAAGCAAACAGATGTGGAGAATTATATATCTTGCCTTATTCTGCCTCTCGCCTGGGGTTATGACTGGCTATTGGCTCCAGACCTTTTGGGGAAATTGTAGAAAAGTGTATCAAAAAGAATTCTTTGACTGTCTTCATAAAGATAATAGTGAGTTTTTATTGATGGATTCCTATGTGCCGGGCCCAGTGCTAAGCTGCATTTATTATTATCCTCATTTTATATGTGAAGAAACTGGAGCACAGAGAGACTAAATATTGTGTGTAGGTTGTCTCAGCTAATACACAGTGCAGTTGGGATTTGTGTCCAAACTAGCTTCCTTTAACTTCCATCCAACCCTGTTTCTTCACTATTCAAAAAGTGTTTCAACTCTGAACCTACAACATTATAGGGAAGGAAATTCTAAATGGCAAGACTAGATTTTGGTCAATTACGAATTCTCTTCCTTCTCCTCTTCTTTGTCTCTTTCTCAAATACTCCAAGCTCTGATTAAAGTCGTCTTTCACTCTGAACACTGCAGAACTGCTGAGATAGAATTGTTAAAAGAACTAAATTCCAATTAACTTAGCCATTGATTATCGTGTGACTCTGGAAGGGTGTTCTTTCTTTCAGGTTAACTGGGACCTTATAGTATACCTCCAAGATTAAGAATAACACTGAAAAAAGTAGCAAACCAGGATCCCTCTCACGATTCATCTTTCACTCTCCTGTGCTTCAAATGAGGGTAAAGAATGGCTATGGTAAGGTTGGAGGAGACATTGTGTCGATGAGGTTTCCTGTAAACTGGTCACTAAATGTTCAATAGTCTTAGAAAGTACTGGTTTTTTGAAAAAGATCACCAGGTGGAGGATTCACTTAGGTTTTTCTAGAGGTCTTCATAGAAAGTGATCACTTAAAAAGCATAGAGTAACCACCTGAAGTTGAATTTATTATTAGTCTCCCTTAAGCATTTCAATTTCTTAAAGGAGCTTTATGACCCTACAAAGCATTTGCATTCCTGTGTCACCATTTGAATTTTCTAGGGTCGTCAGTGAACCCAATGAAAAGAAACTAGCCTATGAGTATAATGGACTCTCAAATTATGTTAGCATTCAGGTAATCACTGGATCTGGTTTATATGACTTTTGAGCAGGCAGGTGAACTCTTTCAAACAAAGAAAAAATAACAGCTTGAGCACAAACATCAAATTAGTTATTCCCCACTCCATGGCATCACCCTTATAGAGTATGTATAAAATTATAAGGTAACACCATCCAGAGTTCTTTGTTTTCCTACTTTGGAAAATAACTGCCTAGGTTCCCTTTTGACTATCTGTGGCTATTTAACAGAACATTTTAGGGGTGCCTAGGTGGCTCAGTCGGTTAAGCCTCTGACTCTTGGTTGCGGCTCAGGTCATGGTCTCACGGTTCGTGAGTTTGAGCACCGCGTTCGGGCTCTGGGCTGACAGTGAGGATTCTCTCTCCCTCTCTCTCTGCCTCTTTCTCTCTCTGCCTCTCTCCCTCTCAAAAAAAAAAAAAAGTAAATAAACATTTTTTTTAATTTGGAAAAATTGTTAAAAAAAACATTTTATGGGAAGTCTTTGAAAAAGTAAATATCAGATTTATAGTTAAAGTCTCAGCATCCCATACCAATTTGCACACCTACTATTATCACCCCCCTTGCCCTTGAGTGAACCCTTTGACCTATTCCTGTTCTGTCCCTACACAGGCTAGTCTCTTTATTGTGTCTGGTTTTGCTTTTGTTGCAAATGTCTGAATGGCCTCTCTCTTCCCTTCCTTCTCTTCATATCTCTGGATATTTAAAACCCAGCACAACCTACCTTAATTCAAGACACAAGCTACAGTATTCTAGTGATGTTTAGGGATGTTGAACACCTTTTCGTTCATTTATATATAGTGTTACTGTTTCTCTAGTATAAGGGACAAGCAACAAATCCATTCTAATCATAAGCTAATCTTTGTTTTATTGCTAAATACCCTCCGTTCCTTGGAGCTTTTCTCTTCTATCGTGTTTCCTTTATAGCACTCCTCACAGTTTGTAATTCTTCTCCTTCTCCTTTTCCTCCTCTTCTTCTTCTTCTTCTTCTTCTTTCCTCTACTTAAGTGAAAGCTTTATAAATGTAGAAACTGTTTTGTTTTGTTTACTAATTTATCTTCAGAATAAAATACTGGGTTTCACATATGGAAGGAAGGAAGGAAGGAAGGAAGGAAGGAAGGAAGGATTAGTTAAGGTTTAGACAGGATGTAATTTAGACAGAGACTAGATTAATATTAGACGAATAATTAGATACGCTTTTAATATTCAAGATCCAATTTTAGAATCCTTCTTTAAAATTAAGGTATATCTTCTTACACTAAATCAACTTTATATATAACATCGTTGTCTTTGGAAATCCTTGCCAAATCACCAGATTGTTGAATTTCCGTAAATGTGTATGCTTTTTTTCCCCCTTTGGCCTTCCCTTTCAATATGAAATAAAGATCACACTACCCACCAAAGATCTGATGATACGTCACAAAATCAGAGAGAATGATTATCAGTGTTAAACTATTAACTGTCACAAATGATAATAACGCAATGGAAAAGTGACAAAACCAAGTAAATATCATTAATGTAAAGTTGAGAACTATAAAAGAAAACCACTGCCATAAAAACAAAATCATTTCCAACTCTTTCAGGGACATCAAGTGAGCTCTATGCAGAATATGACTAATTTACCTGGTGCCTTTCAGAAATCAGGAAATGTGCTGTTTAGTTGTAAATTCCATAACTTTAGAGAGGTGTGGGAAGTAAAGAGGCTACCAAAGGCTCGTCTCACAGATTAAAGGATAGAACCTATGGGGTCTATTGAAGTTGGAAGAAAGATCAGACTTAAGGATATCATAGCATCATACACATAGTAATAACCAACCATTCCATGGTTTCTCTTCCTGTGTGACCATTTGACTTTCACTTCCCTTAAATTAATCCATTCTCTGAGCTCATATTTATGATAGACCAATGTAGTGAAATGGAAAAGAAATTGTTTGGGCCTTGAAAATATACACACGCATCTCCCCCCACCCCCAATACAGACATACACATCCAGAAAGATCTTGCCTAGACTTTTACTTTGTTTTCTTTTTCTGATCCCACTTATAATTATGCCTCTGTTTCTTCTTCTTTCTAGCAGTAGAAATTGTCATTTTTGTAAACACATTCCACTTCCTTTCCATTTCTGACTCTCTGCCACTTGCTCAAATTCTGCTTCACACACACAAAAAAAAAAAAAACCAGAAAACGGTAAGGACACGATTCTCTTTAATAGTTACAAGGGCAAGGTTGTAAACAATCAAAAACTAATGATTTTTTAGCGTTGTGGCAAATGAATACAAATAAAGTACAAAAGCACTTTTCCAAGCAATGTAAATTTCTTATTTGATTTAGCAAGTCAGTAAACAGACTCTTTGGTTGAAGAGAAGACACTCTTTCAGGTTCCACAAAGAAAGAGAATTAGCAGCTAATAGAACTCACTCCGTCATTATACCCAACATTCTTTTTTGTTAAGATGGAGAAACTTGGGCCCAGAGACTAGGAAAGACTTCCTTGAGAGTTATACACAACACTAAAGCCCAGTGTGGCAGCAGCCTAGGTTTCAAAGAATTGTGCTGCCTATGAGGTTTGTATTTTTGAGAAAAGCAATGAGTCCTCCAGAAACTGGCAAAGAAATCCTATAAAATTTTAAGCTCTTCCTTTGCCTCAATAATGAAATTTGATGTTCCAAAGGTGATTGGGAAGATTTCCTGATAGCTTGTTTCAAGGTAGACTGTTTTTACAGTATTTACTTTTCGAATACGGGTTTTCGGTTAAACTGAATGTCATCACTGTTTTGAAAATATCCTTAATTTTTGGTGAGCAGGCACCATCACAGGTCTGTGTAATGTCATCAATTTAAATAAAAAGTTACTTTGGTTCATTTCCCGGAATGTGGAACCCTAGTCTTTTTCAAGTTAGAAGGGATTTTAGTGATCACCTAGTCCAAACTTCTTATTTTACAGATAGGAAATTGAGTCTGATATAAGTTAAGTGATTCTTTCCTGTGAGCAGCTTGTTAACATTAGCTCTGAGACTAAAACATACACAGTTGGGCCCTCAGGCCAGTATTTTTTTTCTACTCTGCAGCTGCCTTTAGTGTGGTTCGAAAATACCATTTTCCCCATGCTTCATTTTCTTCCATAGTTCTTCCCCCGCCCTCTAACCCCCCCACTTTTTTTTGCACAGGTCAACTAGATTTTAGTAGAAGAAGGAAATATGCCTTAGTGTCTGGCTCATTTTCTTTGTCCTTTGGTTCCTCTGTTCTCTATCTTTCTGGTGTCTCTGTCTCTGTCTCTCTCTTAATGGCACTGCAGAGAGGGTTGGCTATTAGAGCATTACATTACACTGTCGCATTCCCTTTACATAGAGAAAGGAGTGGGCAAAGTGAAAAATGTTCCTCTCCAAGTGTCCACCATTCTATAGGCCATTTCCATAGTCTCAGCAATGTCCTATATGGGGCCTCAGGGATGTGTAAGCAAACCAGTGAGTAGTCAGCTAATTCTAGCTTTAGCAAACACTTTTCATGAATTCTTTGTGGAAAAACCACTTCCCCAAAGTGAAAAAAAAATGTGCACAGGCAACTAGATCTTTTAAATAGAAAAAGGAAATATGTCTTCTATGGCTCTGGCTCGTTTTCTTTGTCCCTCCATAATGTGTCTCTTTGTCTGTCTGTCTGCTCAGGTCCTCATCCCCACCATTCATTCATTCATTCATTCTCCCTCCCTCCCTCCCTCCCTCCGTCTGTGTGTGTGTGTGTGTGTGTGTGAGTCTCTCTCACACACACACGCACACCCATGAACATACACACAAACAACTTCATTATGGATGTGTGTGAATAATGATAGCTTGCTACGCATGGGTTTATGAGTCTGACACCAAAAGTGTTTTATTCCCTTGGTGCCCTTAATCCTCTGTTTGACTTGGGTATGTAGTATTTAAAAAAAAAGGATAGCAAATGATTAAGGGAGAATAAGGTACAGCTCTTGCCTTCAGGGTGTTCACAGAGCTGGGGAGCTGAGCATGGACAGAGATGTAAACAAGTAACCATTTTAGGCAGAATAAAATGCAAGTTATGAAAGAAGCATACACTGATGTGTAGATGGCAGAAAAGGTGCTATTTAGGATGATATCACTGGAGAGATGCCATTAGAACCAAGGCTTAAAAGATGAGGACTTAATGAAGGTTAGAACACAGGGGATCGCTGGCAGATGGAACAGAGTCACAGTGCCGAAAGTCAAGGTCACGTTCAGGAATGGAGAGTGCTTTGTGTGACTTCAACAGAGGGCAGGGACAACAATGCCTTTGTAATGGGACAGTAGTGTTTTGAGAGCTTTTGACATCCATGCTAAGAAGTGGTGAAAGGAGCCAAAAGAGGGAGAAATGTACCTTCTCTTATGTATTTCTTTCTCTTATTCATATACCTTTTGAGGGAGAAATTTATTCAGTATTAATCTAGTCAGTTACAGTAGGACCAGATGATAAAATGTACAGGTAGTCTTGTTTCACCACGCTTTATGGCATAACTTCCCCATAGTTATTCTCCTTAGCGTTTCAAGCATAACAAAGCAGTGAAACCTTCCCAGCCAAAAGTCACTTGCCATCTGTCAAGGTTGCCTAGATGGAAATTCTTCCTTTGATAGCTGGTTTGATTCATTGGCCACGTTGTTCCTATCTACTCTAAGATACATGAGTCTGTGATTCCGACTAGTATACCTTCTTGCAGTTTAATTCTCCATTTCTTCTTTTCAATTAGGCATGTTCCTGAAATGGTTTATGAGTGCAACTCTGTCAGTGGTGTGGAGATGCTAAGAGAGAAGGGGGAAAGGCTCTAGGAAGCTAAAGTCACAATTTAGGACTCATTGCCTAAGGCTTCCCAAAGTGTTTCATCCAGAAAGAGACATTTTAACTCTCCTTTTGGGGTTTGTTTTTATTCTGCAGCAGTAATGTGTTGGTGGAGACATGCTTCAGTGCATAATTAAAGAACCCATTTCAATTACAGTTTATCTGCTGCTGCTCAAGGTACTGCAGATAGTTGGGTCTACTGCTGTCATCCATTTCCGATTAATGTCTGCCTTGGATTTATTCCAATATGCTATGTTATAAAACTTGATTGTTGTTGATCCCACCTTCCCACTTAATTTCCAGCAGGATTCTTGATGACCTGGTAAAACCAATGGAAAGCTAAATGAAAATATCGTTAGACCGTAGTATAATGCTACAGATTTTTTATGTTAGCCAAGTCACATTGATGCCACAATTTTCATATAATACCACAGGAAACATTCCTCTTTGGATCCTTTTCATTGATTTTGAATATCTAAATAAGAAGAACAGTACAGTAGGCTGACAAATAGAAGGAAATACGGCTCCAAAGAGGTAGACAACTTGAGATCTGGATCAGATACATCAGTAAATTTTGTACTCCACGATAACAACGAGATTTGGGCAGATGGTTGTGATACAAGGGAGATACTATAGTTTTTGAAGTGTTGCATTCATTTATTGTGATTGAATTAGGATCAAGGACCTAAATGTCATACCTCTGGGTTTAGGGATCTTATTTAAGAATAAGAAAATTAGGCTAAGTGAAATAAATCAGACAGAGACAAATAATGTATGATCCCACTTATATGTGGAATTTAGAAAACAAAACAAATGAACTAACAAAAGAAAACTCATGGAAATGGAGAACACAGTGGTGGTTGCTAGGGGGAGGGGGTTGGGGGGGACGGGTGAAATGGGTGAAAGGACTCAGGAGATACAGACTTCCAGTTTGAAATGAAGAGGTCAGGGGGATGTGGTGTGCAGCATGGTAACTATGGTCATGAGTGTTGCGTCACATATTTGGTTGCCGAGAGAGTGGATCTTGAAGGTTTTCATCGCAAAGAAAAAAAAATTTTGTAACTTTGTATGGTGATGTGTAGTGAGTACACTTGTGATGTCATGTCACAGTGTATACGTCGTGTTCTACACCTGGAACTAATATAATCTATGTCAGTTTTACCTCAATAAAAAAAAGAAAGAAAAAAAAAGATTATGAGCCTTGGTTGGTCCACCTAACAGCTATAGGAGAGAGAGTATATCCTTCTGGAGTTTAACTTCGATGAGTGAGTGAAGTGTATCCAAGGATGAGTTATAGTGGGAATTTATCTGCTTAGTTTAGATGCCTAGATGGCTACCTAGGTAAGAAACTTTATTTTGCTGGCCCCTCATCCTGTGTTTCATACTTTTGTGCTACACATGCAGAAAAGAAAATACTGCTTCCTGCGGCTGAAAGTCCCAAGAACAGTGTTTTTTTTATTATTTTTAATGTTTATTTATTTTTGAGAGAAGGAGACAGAAAGTGAGGGGGAGAGGGACAGAGAGACAGGGCGACACATAATCCAAAGCAGGCTCCAGGCTCTGAGCTGTCAGCACAGAGCCCGATGTGGGGCTCGAACTCATGAACCGTGAGATCATGACCTGAGCTGAAGTCAGATGCCCAACCGACTGAGCCACCCAGGCGCCCCCCAAGAACAGTTTTTTTTCTAGTTGTCCCAAACGATTTCAAAAAGCATGCTTAGGTTATTTCATAACTACCATTACAATGAGCCTATAATCACAATGGATTTTGTCTTGTGAATACAAAGACCTTGAGTTTAAAGAGTAAGGAGTGCTCACACCTTCCAGCTAGGATTCCCTTGTGGCAGAGGGAGATCTGGTTTACTTGGGAAAATCAGTCTGCTGCCCCAAATGCCAGATATCAATACAATTCTTACTTATACTTGCGTCTCCTAACTTCTCCCCCTAGTTCCTAATCCCTTGATTATGCAAATGAGCATGTGAAAATATTTTAGATAGATTTTAACTATCCTAGTTCACTTGAAAACTAGGCTTTAAATGTCAGTATCCTCTCAATGTTAATATTGAACAGTTTGGAAGGAACTGATCTTCTGTATGTTCATTCATCCCAAGCATTCTGTGTATCTGCTGTGTGCCAAGGAAAAAATTAATTATTCTATAAATTCAACACTCTGTGTACTTGAAATCATAAGAAAATAGGGCATTTCTTTTGGTTTTCAAAATTATTTATTTAAAAATTAATCTACATTAAAATAAAATCATATCATTCTGCAGCAGGAGATCTATATTGTGCTTTTTTTTCCTTATGTAAAATATATAATTGAGATAAAAATTATGTCTAAGTTCCCAAGAGGCATTTTTGCTGTAAGAATGTACATCCATAAACGATGGGGTTGTTTCTTCATTACCTTTCATAGTATCAAGTTTGTGTCTCTTCATGATGATAGAGACAGATAATAAACATAGAAGGGGATGTGAATGACCACTTTCAGATATTTCATTATGTGTGAATGTGTCTAACCTACACTTTAGTTTTAAAACTACTTCTCCATTAAAAAAAAAAAAGAGTATCAGTTATTGTGTGATCAAGAAGGCAGCCCAAGGCCATGTAGACAAAAGCTGTATCATGGCTCATATTATTCACATGAAGATGTGTCAGAAAACATTGTAGGTACGTTCTATTACACTATTTTACCAGGATACCAAAAAATTCAGAGTGTTTTTATTTGAGGTAATTTAGAGAACCTACCTAATCTGTACTTTTCCTAATAGACACAAAGGTTTTAAAAAGTAGATTGAAAAAGTCCAGGTGGTGAAGCATTTTTGACAGGCTTAAAAACATCTAATTTATCTTTAACATTTTTTGATACTGTTGATTCTAACAGATTCTCTCCTTTAAAAAGTCATTCCTTATAGAATATAAGATTTGCTCTTATAGTCAGTAATTTCTATTCTTACTATATAAAACATTCACATATGAATAATACAGTTGCACATTTAGTAGGTCTAACTGTACGTTTTAATATAGCAGCAAGTTTAAAGCTCTAATATATTAACATTATTAGAATGATTTTAAATTTTTTTTTCAACGTTTATTTATTTTTGGGACAGAGAGAGACAGAGCATGAATGGGGGAGGGGCAGAGAGAGAGGGAGACACAGAATCGGAAACAGGCTCCAGGCTCTGAGCCGTCAGCCCAGAGCCTGACGCGGGGCTCGAACTCCCGGACCGCGAGATCGTGACCTGGCTGAAGTCAGACGCTTAACCGACTGCGCCACCCAGGCGCCCCTAGAATGATTTTAAATGAAGCACAGGTAACGTTGATTTGGACAAATGGCATATGTGGTGGTTACATTTTATTTTCAATTCTGTAGTAATTCTGGAACTTAGGCACGGTACTTTGTAAAATTTGTCTTTTCTTATCATAATAGACTTCCACTCACTTGGCATAAAGAGAAAGTAGAATTTTCTATAAACTGAAGTAGCTCCTTAGAAGCCTGTTTTAGACTCTGAATATTTATTTGGTTTAAGCAGAAAAAAATGCACATGTCGTATTCAAGTTTGAAAATGACTGGACACTTTTGGTACTATACTAAAGGTTAAATATAATCAAGATTCCAGAGATATTTTTGGACCCACACCTTTGTTTTATTAAAATGTATAATTTTTGTCATGTATCTGTTCAGTGTTTTTATTTTTTTAAGTTTCTGTTTTAATTCCAGTTAGTTAACATACAGTGTTTCATTAGTTTCAGGTGTACAATATAGTAATTAAACACTTGCATACATCACCTTGTGCTCATCGTGACAAGTGCACTCCTTGATCCCCATCACCTATTTGGTGTGTTTCTTTTTGTTCATCCTGTAATGATTTTAACTAAAAGTGGAAATGCTCTTCTTTTATTAATAAACTAGCAGAATCTGATTTGGGGAAATACACTTAAGTAGGAAAGTAATTACCTATTTTTTTTGGTAATTACCTATTTGAAGAAGAGTTTAATAGAGAAACGTGGTGTATTGCCAGTTCATGGCAAGGTACCGAGTATATCTCTGAGTGAGTGAATAGCATATTGTATGGAATTCCTTGGTAAGAATACAAACATTACCGAAAAATATTTTTTCTTTCTGGAAACCTGAGTGTTGTCCAAGTGCCAAATCTCACCCGATTAATTCTCAATGATTACTAAAGCCCAGCGCCTTCCAGTTTACAGTTCATTCAAGTAGCATTTTGGGGTCCTTAGGCTGGAAGATGTAAACAGCTGTGAAAACTCTTAACGGTGTCTGATGTGAACTGTGGATCACTTTCACCCATCAGTTTTACTTCTGGACCTTGCATATATTCCGACTGCTATGGGGGGTCATCTGTGTTCAAGATGTGTGCTTGCGGAGGGGGATCATTTACAGAAAATGGAGAATCTGGAGGAATAAGGAAATGATATATCGCTTCAGGGCTTTTGTTTTACCTTGGGAGTCAGAAAGCCTTTTCCTGTCAAGCTTGTCCAACCATTTCCATTTGGAAATTACATATGTACTAGCATGTATCCCTGCTTGCCTCTTTATGCCCATTTCTTTGGAGTTATGGCTGTGCATGCATACCAACTTATCCCGTCTTTTGTCTCCAATAGGGAAAAAAAATGGTTCAGAAAACTTTCTGTATTTATTTCCAGTAAGGGTAAGAATTTTAAACATAGGGGCGGGAGTCAGTTGAACATAGTATTCCTCTTTGTGAGAATTCAAAGTCAATGCTTACTGTTTGTCTCAAGTCTCAATTAGATCTGGCTTTGAGATCCCTTCACCACCAGTCATGCTTGCGCCCAAGTATCTCATAGATGACTCTTTATTTTCTTGATCACTCTGTTCTTTCAGAACTTCAAAATCCAGCTTAGGTAGTTTTGTGTTTTTTTTTTTTTTCTAAAGTGTCTACATTTCACCAAAGAAAAAAAGTATTATTATTATTTTTTTTTACAATACTCCCTGAGACCCCCATCAGCCTCTGTCCATATGGTTCCCCGCATTTATGGACCTGTGTTAAGTATCTCAAGATTTGAAATCTTTAAGGTAAATCTCAATGGTCATTCATTTTGGTTCTCATTTTACCAGTATTCGTTGACCTACTCTGTGCTAGGTTTTGTTGTAACCTTGAGCAAAACAATGTCGCCTTCTTGTGGAATTTACATTTTAACAGGGGAAGCAAACAATAACCAAACAAATACATGATGAAATATATATTAAAAGTGATTTAAAAATAATTGGGGTATGAGGGGCCTGGGTGGCTCAATCAGTTAGACATCTGACTCTTGGTTTCGGCTCAGGTCATAATTTCACGTTCGTGAGTTGGAGCCCCGCGTCGGGCTCTGTGCTGACAGCTCAGAGCCTGGAGCCCGCTTCAGATTCTGTGTGTCCCTCTGTCTCTCTGCCCCTCCCTCGCTCACATTCTGTCTCTCTCAAAAATAAATAAACATTAAAACATTAAAAACAAATAATTGGGGTAAAGGAGAAAAGGCAGTGATATTTTAGACAAAGTGGTTAGGGAAGGAGGCTGAGAGTGTGGCATCTAAGCAGAGATATAATGAAGTGAAGAAACATGCTAGTATCTAGAGGAAGCAAAACACGATGAGGGACCAGTAAGTGCCAAGGCCCTGAGATGGAAATATGCTGTTCCAAGAATAGCAAGGAGAGTGCTCTCCTCACCGGAACTTGAGCATTGGTTGGTGTGATATGGTAAATGAGAAGGAATCTTATGATAACAAGTAAAATCTGTCATTAGGGGAAAAAAAGCATACATGACAGCAGACGCCTCAGTATGAAAAGACACAGTTCAAATATTTGCTCAGGTATTTAGTTTCCTGTGTGATCTTGGGCAACGTGTTAGGTTTTTCTAAACCTCATCTTCCTCATTTGGAAAATGAGCGTAATGACATCTACCTCCTAGATTTGTTGTGAGGAGTATATGTGAGATGTCTGGCATTATATAATACCCTTAATAAATGATAGTTATGTTGACTTACTCATTATTGTTTTTACCATCATTTACATGCGTGGACATGTTCTTAAGATGAATGAGGCCCAAACTGAAGATGTTATCAGGAGTTGGGATCACTCAATTCAATGTATTTGCTTGAATGCAATCAGCAAATGTGTGAGGATACCAGTAATTAAATTTCAGTACGTTCTTCCATTTTACTTGTGTTTATAAACTGATGAAATATCAGAATGTAAGTGAATAAATTGCATACTCAGTCTTAACCCCTGATATGAAAAATTGTATGTAAAATTAGCCCTCAGCCTTCCAATTTCTTATTGCATCCCATAGAAGTGCATAATCTTTAAACTTCCATTTTAAAGGTCTGCAGAACTGCCTAATGTAGGGTCTTGGTAGCTATCTCACGTCTGTCCTCCAGAGGTAGTGGATTAAAGTGCCAGTCGATGAACAATCTGTATTTACTAACCACGTGCAAGGGACAAAGAACAAAATGGCCCACAAAATACCACAAAACTAAAGCATATTCCAAAATTAAATACACTTATTTTTTTTATTCTAGGTAATGTTTGCTAGACTATTTCCAATATCAATGAATATTTTAGGAATGTCTTAATACCTACCCACCTATATATTTTAAATTCAGTCACATGTCATTTCTAAGCCTAAATCTTACCTCTAATAATAAGGTGTTTGTTAGGGTGAGAGAAAGAATTTATTACACTCAAGGTAAAAATCTATCTATCTATTTATGTATCTATCTTCCTACGTATCATCTATCTTTGCATGCATCCGTGTATCAACCTATCTATCTATGTAGACTCCTATTCAACAAATCATGGTAATTGTCAGTAGTAGAAAAATTAACAATATTAGAAGGAAAGAATATTTAGGGAAGAAATGTTCTGAGGCATAAGGTCATTTATTGCTCTCTTTTTGGCATATGAAGCCTAAAAATCTCAGTTCCAATAATGTGATAATAAAGATTGTTATTGCTAGAAGGTTTATGTTTGATAATTTGTATGCTCTTACAAATATATGAACTTTAAGCATTTCAGTATGCCAGCTATTGATTAAGCAAGCACTATCTTATGGACTCATTTTTCTCAGTATGTAAAAAACAAAGACTGGAGTTATGATAATTGTAGTAGATGGGCAGTAGGGAATTATGCAAAATAATTTGTAAATTTAATATGAAACCAAAACATCTGTTCAAGTCAATTTCCCACAGGTAATGTGACAGAGACTGAGTTTCAGACAGAGGAAGAGAAAAGGTTCTTTTTCCACAGGGAAAGATACTGAATATAACAAACGTAATTTTTCTTTTTTATCTAAATATTATTTAAAAGAAAAACTTCTGCCATTAAGTCTACCTTTCTTGCCTCTCTTATCAACAACTGCCTTCCCTTTCACCTCTTGCATCAAACCCCGAGTATTGGGATTTTTGTTTTGGCTTCTTACAGTAATATAACTAAAACAGGGAAATCGTAAATATGAAACTCTTCAAGGAGTTTAGCAGCTTTTTTCTTACTTTTTCCCTTATTTGTTTTTTGGAAAGGTAGATTTAAAACTTAGAGGCCAAATATACAGAATGCAATCAACTCAAGAAGATAGTGTTGAACTTCTAATGCAAAAAAAAGAACAGGACAAAATGAAACAAAACTCTCTACAAAGAGACTTTTCAACGTTTTTAACTTTCCGTGGGAGGAGAAGGGTGATGAATGGGAGCACATTAATGGGATTCACGCTCCTCCAGCAATGTCAAGGGTTAAACTGACAAGGAAATGATCACTTTCTACCCATTCCGTTATATTAGTCTTAAGTGGCCAACGGACATCCTATCTGACGCTGGTTTCCAAGGCATAAACGTAGGTAAACACTCTCCTATGTATGCTGCCATTTATCAGGAAAAGATTCTATTCACTTAATTCTCGTTTAGGTAAATTATTCTGTCATTAGCGAGAGAAATGACCCACAGGCCTTTCATTATCCACCCTAGAGTACACAGCTTTCACAGTTTGTGGGTAGCTTCTGTTTATTTTGCTTGCCTCTCCTACAGCATGAACAGAGAGTTGAGATCCATACATTTCTGAGGAGCCATGAATGAATGAATAAATGAATACAAGGAACTAATTGTCACTCAATTCATCCAAGTGTTCAGTCCGTTGCCAATAATTTTATCACTTCTGTAAGATTACGCAGAGGGTATAGTTTAGAAATTATTTTTGGAAAATCTTTAAAATCTTTATATATGTCACTCTGGTAACTAAGGACAAAAAAAAAGCACTTGATTTTCATCTTTTTTGTTTTTTTTAATATTTATCTTATTTTTTTATTTTGTTTTGTTTTTTGTTTTGTTTTGTTTTTAGACCCTTGTGTCAAGGGCTGACTTCCAATAGGTCACAGCGAGGGAGCTACTCTGCCATGTACAAAATCCTGACCCAGAAGCAGATCATCTACAAATGATTTAGCACCAGGTTCCCCATCATATCATTTTCTTATGTGTAGCCTTATTTTGAGTTTTCCTTTTAAATTTACTTGAACACTTATATCAAAGAGCTTAGAGGGCTGTGATTTGAATTTTTGAAGCAAAGATCATTTCTCTTTCTTAGCATGAAGGTAAAACACAGAGTAGATGCAGTTGGAATGAAAGCAGTTGGAGAAACAAGAATAGCAAAGATAGATGGGATGAGTGAGCCCATTTCCAGGGGCACATCAACCTGCCCACATTCAAAACATCCTGCCCAAGTTACTGACTTTTCATATCATCTCTACCTTTTTTTAAAAAATATGAACACAAGAAGATGAAAGAATACCGTTTCTACCTGAAAGCCAGTGGATGGCATATTAGCCTTGAAATAACAGTGATAGTAATAATAACAGTAACAATAATTGCAATAGTAAAAGACATCTAAGGCTTTTTTTTTAGTTTTTTGGTGTGTGTTGTTGTTATTGTTTCTGGATTTGGTTTTTTGTTTGTTTGTTTTTTGGGTTTTTTTGTTTGTTTTTGAGTAAGCTGCTAACCGACTGTGTGACTTCAGGCAAATCCCTAAACATCCTGGTCCTCAACCATCTCCTACTGAAAGCAAAAGTCTTAAGTTAAACTTCTTAGGACCACCATTTTCTTATTGTATTTGCAGGGCATAATAGCCACCTACGCGTTTGTTGAACTGACACTTATGTAACTTTGGAACTATTCCCATGTTCCTTTATATACTTCTTTAATGTTGAAAACTTAATGTTAAGCAAAATTGCCCCTTTGATCATTTTTAGATTCTTCATATTTGTTTCATTAAGCTGGCCAATATTATCTCCAAATTCTGCAAAGTTAAATACTATGTTGGTTAGTGTGAACTTTAATGTAGGCATTTCACAGGAAGCCTACTCATCCAGTCTGCTAAAATACTCTACCTGTGACAATGTCATATTATTACTCACTGACTTGTTTAACACTTTTATTATAAGTTGTTAACATTTGTATAAGAACCACAAGAATATCAAGCAACATTTTCTAGAAAAATATTAATCTCTTTCAAAATTCATATCAGCGGTAGGTAGATGTAGAAATCTGATATTGTGATTTAAATACTTGGGCTTTGGGCACACTGCCTAGGTAAACATCTGGGATCATCACTGTCAGTATGACTTAGGGATAGTTAACATATTTATACCCCAGTTTTTTTTTTCCTCTAAAATGGCTCTAATAATTATCCTTAGGATTAGGACTGTGAGATGATGACCTGAGCCTAATTCAAGAGTCAGACACTTAACTGACTGAGCCATCCAGGTACCCTCTAGGCTTATTTTGATGATTAGATAATTCAGTGTATACAGCACACTTAGCACAGTGTCTGACATCTAGTAAATGTCTTTATTATTTTTTCTTTCTATTATAATAATTTATGGAAGAGGAACGGTCACACATTAAATCAACTAAAATAAAATGCTTCTGTGTTCATTTCAAAAGGAAATAGGCGGATATTTCATTCACCTTCTAGGTACCTTTTAGAGTAGGGCACTGCATGGTTAGTTTGTGTAAAAGTTCAATGAACTTTCTCATAATGATTTTTTATTGAACATATGGAAACCATTAAGCGTTAGCAGAAGTCACTATCCACTGAGCTGTATCCAGAGGCTGGCAGTTATGTCTATCTCTTGCAAAAATAAACACATGAATAAGTGTACTAAGAAATATATTACCTGTCATTTTCATCTCTAAGGGCATTTCAGCAAACAATATCTGCATGCTAAATATACCCATTCTAGTCTTGGTATGAGAAATTTCTTTTTTCCTCTAGAATGTACTATGACACATCTATGGGGAAAATGTAGTAATCTAATTGAGGCCATTTCCTCTCATTTTATATTTAAAAGATTGTGCCGTATCAATTTGTGTACTTGTGTAGCCGTAGGCAACCTGTAAAATATTTAAACTTCTTAAATATCACGTATTTCAGTTAATATTGAGATTATATAGTTGGTTTTGGTGAATGTGATCATCTATCAAATATAACACACATATTCTCTCTTTTTAATACAATGCTTACAAATAATAATACATGATAATTATATATTATATAATTTTGATTATGTACAATTATAATTTATACTTAAATTTATAATTATATGTAATTATCATGCATTCTATATTATAACCGTTGACCTATTCAGATATTAGATATTATGGGTATATAAAATTATTTACAAATAATTAATTTCTTATGAATTAAACAATGTGTTCTATACCAACAAACCACAGCAGAAACACTTTTATTCTATAAAATAATTAAGTCTTTAATTAGAACTTGTTAGAATAAGTGGTGTGCAGCAATTCAGAGTATGTGCGTTGAGACGGAGTTGGCTTTCTAATTCCTGGTCCCAGTACCTACCATCATCGTGACATTTTGCCAATTACTTGGTTCTCTGTGACTCCATTTCTTAATTTTCAAAAAGAGAATGTTAATATCTGTGCCACAAAATTATTTAAAAAATTATTACAAAGATCCATCAAGATAATTAATGTAAGCACTTAGCACATTGCTTAACATATAGCACAAACCCAATAGATAGCGACCCCATGTTATTATTATTATTATTATTATTATTATTAATTTAGTGTGGGTTTTTGTTTCCGTAGGTAAAAATAAGACTGGCTCCCACCATAGACTTTTTGCCACTCTTCTATCACCAACACCACCCAGCCACAGAGATGATGTTAACAGTTGGGCACTGATTTGTTATGTGAACTGATGTGTTCTTCCTTAGTTATAAAACATTTTATCAAGACTGTTAACTTAATTGTGGCTAATGTAAAGACTGCAAATTTGCAAGTGTTAGAAACTAGAGGCCTATCATAATATTGAAAGATAGATATAAAACATGTAAATGATGAGACAGTGATGAATGTCGTAGCTGCATATGATGTGCATCATTTGACACTAGAGGTGATGCTCAAGGACAGACAAGATACATCAATGTGTGGAGAATGTGCTGCACTTACAGTGATACACAGGTCAGGAGGAAACTGAGAAAATGCTAAAGAGTCAAAAATCAACACACACAAAAAACCAAAACTCAAAAATTTGAAAACCAACAGTACTGGATGTCAAAAAGCCCAACATTAACTCAGGAGGAGGCAGAAGAGTTGTTCTTCAAGAATTTGGGGAACCATGTGGCTGATGTCACTTAGGTTTTAAGCCACAGATGCCTCATGGGCTCTGGGCCCATTTGAATCTGCACCACCTGGCAGTAGGTGGGGAGGTCCAGGACTGCCAGGGCATCCCTTCCAATACTGTGGAGATCACTAGGAAAGGGGGAGAGACCTGCCTTGACAGATTTTCAACGTGGGCGAAACTGGTCTATTTTGAGAAAAGATGTTCAATAGAACATATGTCAGCAAGGAAGAGAAGATTATGCTAGTTTTAAAGCTCGAAAGGACTGGCTTACACTCTAATTTGGGGGAATGCTTCCAGGGAATACAAGCCTCATCTCTTAGTCATTCTTTTGAACAGATGGGTTGTGCCCCTTTTTACTTGAGGGTAGAAAACTTAACCATGTCAATCCCTGGTTTTCCACATCAATTTCAGATTAAGATTCTTTCTCCTTTTCTCCTTCCATTGCTAGCATCCATGTTCCCAAGCGTCCATGAAGCATGCATGGTCTTCAGAGGATATGTCTATATACACTATTAACTTTGGATGCACAACCTTGTCTCTACCTTGGGTCTGGATGTCTTTCCTCTTGGCCATCTGCTGATATATCCACTTCCCAGTCTATTTTAAGGCCATATGGTCCATGCTCCTTTTCACTCACTGACTCATGACTGGCACTCTTTGTCCACTAACTCTCACACTCCTATCAGGGACAAGAAAATTTTGGCCATTGTCTTGCTGTACTTCAGGGCATCAAGAGATTTGAGGAGACTGCCTCTGCAATTCCATTTCATGAAACACTGCCACGCCAGGACCTCTCCTCAGAAATCCACCAGCATCTAATTTTCTTGCTTCCTCTCCAAGTCTCTTTTACTTGCCTTTCCCAAAGAGTTCTTATCTTTACTGTGATGAGGAAAACTCATTCTTAAAATCTTCATTTTCCAAATGTTTCCTTGGCTTTTACTTAAACTGAGGCATTTAAAAAAAAAACAACCAAAGGGAGGCACCTGCGTGTTTCAGTCAGCTGAGGGTCTGATTTCGGGTCAGGTCATGATCTTGTGGTTCATGAGTTTGAGCCCCCCCATCAGGCTGTGTTGTCAGCACAGAGCCCACTTCAGATCCTCTGTCCCCCTCTCTCTGCCCCTCCTCTACTTGCTCTCTCACCCTCTCTCTCTCTCAAAAATTAATAAACATTTAATAAATATGTAAATAAATTAAAAATAAATAAAAACAACCAAAGACCCAAATTTTGATGAAATGAATTCCTTCTTCCACAGAGCAAACACCCCTTTGGAGCAAAAGGTCTAGTGATCCCACTAGAGAAGTGTCTCAAGGAACAGGAGTGAAGAGAGATAGAAAAAAGGAATAAAGAATTGTTGGTTCCCCTACAAGATCACAATCTAGTGGGGAGGAAGACAAACATGCCACACACACATCCACACATACACACACACACACAAACGGGCCAGGTTATGGAAGACTTTGTCATTCCAATGACATTGGAGTTGATTCTCTAGGTCAGTTTCCCTAAAAGTAGGGCATATATGCCCCAGGAGGATGTGTGCGGAACAGTTGGGTTGTGAGAACAAAATAATAATATTTTGATTTATATTTATCCATTTTATTCTTTAAAAATAACTGTTTTGAGTATTGTGTTATTATACACATACTAAGTTATAGCTACATGAATAAATTGTGTCGGTGTAATTTCAAATTTCCTATGTTGGTGAGTACATATTTATATAGGGTACAGGCTTAAGATGTTTTACTGATGAGGTACAGGAATGTTTTGAGACCCTCACTGTAGGTAAAAGGTAATCATTTCTTTCTCTTACATATTTGAATATGAGTTGTGATCTGCCAAATCCTTATTTAGATCCTGCTAATCCATATCTAGATTTATGGCATTACTTTTCTACTTATTATAGATATCCTGCTTATAGACAGATGCTCTGGATTCTTGGACTTCGGGTACTCACGAGTTGAGAGAATGAGATCTTAGGACACAGATCTATCGTTGAGTTTATCTTCGTGACAGCGTAATGGGTTTGACTTGTTTCATGAACACAGCGTGCATTTTAGAAAGTGGAAAGACTTGGAATCAGGAGATATTTTTGAGCTCAGGCTTTGCTAATTACTAGCTGTGTGATTTGAAGCAAGAAATTGACTTTCCTGTGTCTCTGTGTCTATACCCATAAAATGGGGAAGTGAGGATCCAATTCTTCTCAAAAGATTTTTGTGAGGATCTAATGGGATAAGACTTTGAAACAGCTTTGAAAATTTTAACACACACTGTTGATACGGATTCGAAAATATCTTGATATTTGGCACATACCAGATTTTCATGTGCTACTTGTTTCTGGTTTTCCACTCCAGAATGTCCTGCAAAAATTCAAAGGGCCTTTCCTTTCAAGATAAATAGAAGGGCAGAGGGTTGACTTAACATGCATTATAGCAACAACAGCCATAGTAATTCTCAATTCTTGAAGGTCTATTACATACTTTCTTGGCACTGTATATGCTGTTTCTGTTTCCCTCGTTCATTTCACCTGGAATGGATTTCCCTCCTCCTGTCTTCTGGATTACTCTAATTCATGCTGCTAGGAATGCTCTGTGGTTCTCATTTTCAGCTGAGAAATAGGACACTTGGACAGGATCAATAACTTATGTAAAACACACACACATACATGCACATGCACACACAATACACATACACACATCTATGCGTATTGGGCTTTATGTATTTCCTCCATTCAGGAGTTCCCTGTACTGCCTCCTTTTCTGATTATGACATTCTGGGTAAAACAATCCACGTGACATGGTTACAGGCAGATTGTAAACCCTCTAGGGGCAGAGGCTCTCTATCAGTGTCTAAAGTTTTGCTTTAATTTGCTTTAATTCTAGTCATCCTGTGACTATGCAGTGACTACAAGTGAGTTTGACTTGCTGTGCATATTTCAAATGCTGGACAAAGTAGATATTTAATGATCGAATTTGATTTTTCCATTGGCATTGTTCTCTGTGTAGCGGTATGTCATCTGGATTGAGATTCAGGAATCCTCCAAGGGCACCTCTTTACTTTCCAAATAGTTCAGATGCCTTAGCCTGAACAACAAGAGCCCTGACACTTGGAGCCCTGTCTACCCCTCTAATTGATTTTGTCTCTGATGACCACGCTACTCAGAGGTGTCCTGCATCACACCCCTGCTCAGCTGCTAGTGTTTCTCTTATACCCCATCCTGGCATTTCCTTTGTTCTCTTCCTAAGAATCCATTTCCCACGCCCAAACAGCAGTTCTTTCCTAACAGTCTTTTGCCCCATTTTACAGGATCTTTATTAGTTAATTTACTTGGAGAGTGAGAGGGACAAGATACGTACTGAGACAACAGGTACATGTACATCAGAACTGTTCCCAACAAACCCTGATGCATGATCTCCCTAGTCCGACATCATGGCCTTAGGAAGTCTGTGCTGGCCAAACCAGGCAATTGATACATCTACCCCCATGACCTTGTTGAGTTTTATAACGTTATTATATAATGTTTTATTTCTGTCTGAATTCTTTCCCAGTCTAACCCTAAAGGGCAATGGCTATTTATTACTTACTCCCCTTTGTATCTCTCAGATCCGGTGTAGACCCTGGCATATGTCCTAGGTAATGAGAAGATGTTTGTCGAATAAACAAGTAACTCAACAAATGACCCTGTGCTCTACCATGATACTCTCAGTTCTGCCTTGATTTGGACATGCGGTTGCCAAACTAAAACTGTAGCCTAAGAAACACAGTTAGAAAATGCCTACAGAACAAGGAAAATTTGAATAATTATCTCCTCATGAAATTATAGTAGTTTAAGATAAATGATGAAACAGAGAGGGAGGCAAACCATAGGAGACTCATAAATACAGAGAACAAACTGAGGGTTGATGGGGGGTAGAGGGGGAGGGGAAAATGAGTCATGGGAATTGGGAAGGGAACTTGTTGGGATGAACACTGGGTGTTGTATGTAAGCGATGAATCATGGGAATCTACTCCTGAAGCCAAGAGCACACTGTATACACTGTATGTTAACTAACTTGACAACAAATTATATTTAAAAAATAAGAAATAAAATAAAATTAATTTAATTTAAAAAATAAATGAGGAGTAGTTTATTCCATATATGACCATAAGCCAGAACTAAAGAATTTCTAGAAATCTGAAGATTCAAGAGTAGCCTCCTTGAAGCAAAGTGAATAAAAAACAGGATCTAGTGTAGGTGCTCCTTAATTTACTAGATACTGACTGTGTGTATGGCACTATTAAGGGTATGACGGAGACTTACAAAGAGAGGTGTCTAATGAGATTTTCTATGGAAAAATCTAACAGTACCAATAAAATGGAGCATTTCCAGAGACTGATATTCCTCAAAGCTTGGCGTTATTTATGCACTGTTAACACTGTCAGTGTCATTTGTTTGAATCAATGGAAGGGGGCTCTAACTGAAAATTATTTTCGTTAGTGCATTATATCTTTGATAATAAGAGCTTCAAGAATCTATCATTAGATATAATTACTCCTCGATTTATAACTCCCAACATTTATACAAATAAATGCTCTGTCTCTATCAGTCTATCTTTCCCATGGAGATTGAGTAAAGCATACCGGTTTTACAAATGTAATTTTAGAGATGGTAATTAATTTGTAAAATATTTTATGTTAACACTTCAGTGAATATGTTCTGTGGGAATATACTGTCACCACGTTGCTGGCTCATGAAGACATGTGATATATGCAGTTGGTCTATGTTAATGGCATCCTATCAGCATTTTGAAAATAGGTCACATATTCTATGAGCACGTACACATCCCTATAGTAGTTTCCAACATTAAAACAACCCTTCAATTCTATGTCCTGCACTAGTTATTTCTCTTTGACTCTCCTTTACAGACAGATCTTGTGAAAAATGTATCTGCATTTGCTCTCTCCACTTCATGCTCCTAACCATGCTTGAACACAACACACACTGACTTCTACCAGTGATGCTTCATGAGAGGGGCTCTCACCAAGGACACTGATGGTCCTTCTGTTGCTAAATTTGGTGGCTCCTTTGCAGTCTTTATCTTATTTCCCCTCATTAGGGACCATTGTCAACTCTATCCTGCCTAAACACTTTATTCCTAATTAATACGACTTCACACTCTTATCTTCTTTGTGCGTCTCTCGTCTGCCCTTTGTTTAAGTAGTAATGTGTTTCAACATTTTTTCCCCGGGACCTCTTTTTCTCTTACTTGAAGTTCTTTTTCTGGGTAATCTCCTGTGTGAATAGAATTACCATTCTTACATTGATGACCCTTCAGCTGTTAACTCCAGCCCAGATACTTTTCCAGAGTACTCGAGAAGAATAAACAGGAGTCTACTAGATTTCTCTATTTGGATTTCCCACAGATACTTAAGCTTAAAATACTCAAACCTGAGCTCATGGCATCCCACTGACCCTGATCTCGTGCTTAGGTATTAAAACATTCCTTGCCTAGATTCTGGAATCCCACCCTTGCTGTTCTCCAGTCTATTTCTGCACGCAACCTAAAGTAATTTTCCTAAAACAAAAATCTGATTATGCTCATTTTCTGCCGAAAAGCTTTCAGTAATCCTTCTGTTCTTCCACGGGTAAAGTCAGAACTTTGAGATGTGGTCTATTAACCATGTCTTAATGTAACTGCAGATTACTTCCTTCGTTGTCCTCCCCTACCACACTTCACCATCACCTCCACATTTCTCCCCTCCCCCTTCCCCTCCCAGATAGAGTCCAGTCCTTTTAGCTTCCAAAATGCTTCCTCCTCTAGTCTCTTTTGTCACTTTTGCTGGGGGTCCCCAAAACTAGTGAGGTTTACAAAAGGAAGAATGTCTGCAACAAATTCCCAGGGCCAGCGACCCTCACATTTCACATTTCTTTTTCCCCTGTGGGGACTGGAACTCACTCCCAGGGGCCCTAACCTTTACCACTGCCCACTTCTCCCATTTCTGCTTTCCCTCATTAGCTTGTACATATTCTTCAAGACTTAGGTAAAATATTTCTTCTGACCAGAAGTCTTTACTGGCCTTACCATCGCACCACCTGTCCCCCACCTCTGATTAGGTGTATTTCTTTGTATTCTTTAAAAGCCTGTACTTCAGGGGCGCCTGGGCGGCTCCGTCGGTTGAGCGGCCAACTTCGGCTCAGGTCACGATCTCGCGGTCCGTGAGTTCGAGCCCCACGTCGGGCTCTGTGCTGACCGCTCAGAGCCTGGAGCCTGTTTCGGATTCTGTGTCTCCCTCTCTCTCTGCCCCTCCCCCGTTCATGCTCTGTCTCTCTCTGTCTCAAAAATAAATAAACGTTAAAAAAAATTAAAAAAAATTAAAAATAAAAAAATAAAAGCCTGGACTTCCACCATCGCAGATCTTCCTTCAGTGTCATACAATAGCCCACAGGATGTAAGTCATGAGAGAGAGAGTGAGGACTGTGTTCCTCTATGACATCACACGTTCATGCCTGGGACCTAGCGCCCTATCTGACATACAGCAAGTGTTTGATCATTGTTCTTTCCAAACAGTTTTAACAAACCAGGAAGGTTAAATAAGAAGTAACTGTGTTTCGGTACTTCATGTGTCTTTATTGGAGTCTGAACTGAGTAATGTTTACATCACTGGCAATTTCCCTTTCCCTCTTCCAATCATTTGTTTTAAATTTTGAAATCAAATGTTCCTTAGAACCCAGGATCGGTTGAATAGAAAGATGCTTTTCTCATCTTTTGGAAAACAACTGTATCTTGAATTCTTGATTGAGATATTATGAACAAGCTTAAAACGGTAGCTTTAGTCTTGAGATGAGGTACCTCCTAACTGAGGGCTGATGGTTAGCAATAATATCTCGTTCGTTTGTGTACCCAATTCTAACACAGCGTCTGGCTGCCAGGCACCTATCAGTAAATATTTGTTGAACGGTATTGAAAAGTAGGTAGAAAATAAATTATTTTCACCTGCAAAGCAAGAAATCACGTTTTTTCCATTATAGTTCCTTAAGAAGAGAATTAATTTTTAGTTTGTAAATGTTAAGGGTTTATTTTTATGTCCTATTTTCATGGTTTTTCCCCATGAAAATTAATTTCTGAAAAATAGCCTACGTCTCTTCCCTTAGCAGAACATTTATATTTTGAGAACTGAGTCTGGATTTGTGTTTAAAAAGCAAAAATAAGTGTGAAATTCATGGTTGAGTTTATTTCAGTGTTTATTTCCATGTATTAAATTTCCATTTTAAGTCTTCTTTGAAATATGCTATTTTTGACCCCACGAAACTGTATTAGATCTTAGCATGTTAAAGATGGTTAGCAGATTTCAAGCCATAATTATTTTAATGGCTGCTTTCAGCATATACATTTTCCATAGGACAAACAATCTCGGGAACATAAAAAGTATAGTATATATTTTTGGCCTGAAAATTATAAATTTTAGATAAAATACCATATTTTTAATTTGTCAGAAAACAGAAGCTAGTAGATAATTTCTAATGAGACTCAGTGTTTAAAGACTTATAATCCTACTGTCAAATTTATATTTACAGGCCTTGAGGCTATTCACTTGCATTTAAAATAATTCAGTTAGAAAATGTGACCAAATTAACAAATCCTACCTCTCCTTTTGAAGAGCTATATTTGTTGTTTAGAGCTTTTTTCCTTCTAAAATGCTAATGAACTATCGATTTAATTATTGACCTCGGAGAATCTTAATTATAGAGCCACAGATAAAGAAGGAAATGGATCCCAAAAGATTCACACAATGGGAATGTATACCAGGGAAATGCTTTTGAATGTGTTTGTGGCTTTGCTTATGGTTCATGTTGTGTCTGGCTTCCCTCCCCCAAGAAAATGTTAGTGCCTCTGAGAGGCACTAAACTGTAAAAGTTACACCTTGTTTAACAAACATACCATCATGGTGACCTGGAAGTCAAGATTCAACTTAGAACTCTTAGAATCCTTCAAGTTCTGTGCTGGAATGAGGCAACTTGAGAAGAGCTGACTGTAAGCATTTTGCCAGGAACCTACTGCCTTTTTGTACCCACCTCCTTCCCTCCATCCTGTGCTGTGAAGAAACTTGTGCACACAGGTGTGGCCACCCCAACCCACGCCCAAACGTTCAAGTTCTGCCCTCTAACTCCAGGGAGAGACTTAACCCTTGGCCATACTTAGAAGCTGACTTGGAGCCAGTTGGCTAGGGAATTCAGGGGTCCTGGGTGCCCAGAACATGAGAATGTCAGGTCCTGATGGGCGCGTTGGCTTTGCCTTGCAAACATCTCATGTCTAGAGAATCATCAGAAGTGGGGCCTTTAAAGCGAAAGGGTAGGGGCCCCTCTAGTCAGGGTGTAAACTTTTCCCAGCCTAACAACATTGAGCTTTTGTGCTAGTGGCCTAAACTGGGATAACCCAGAGGCAGTAGCAATAAGGTAGTTTCTACTTAAATATTTTCCACATACTTCTTTCCCTATTTCTGTTACTAATTTTTTAAATCTACTTTAAATTTACATATTAATAAATAGTTACCATGCACATTTCAGACCGAATGTATGAAGGACATTGAAAATATTTGGTGACCAAATAACAATAAAATAGTCTAAAAATGAGAGTGCCTATCCCAACTCAACATGTGTGAAATAGAGGCAGTATGGATCTGAAACCGTAGCACTTGGGAAGTATTATTTAAAATAAGAATAAAATACATCCTAAATCAATTTATTTTCATTTCACTTGTATAAAAATCTCTCAGTCTACCTTAACCTTACTGGAACACTGGATAGAAACATTAAATATATGTGTGTGTATAAATACACATTTGTATATTCCCCCTAAAGAGGATGCAGTTCATAAGAGATTATGCACTGAACACAGATAACACTAGGTTAACAAAAGACCTCCACCAAATTGACAACAGAATGTTCAAAATATCACTTCTTTCTGGTAGCAATAATAAGATAATTCTGCACCGACTTATGCTCGAAGTATTAGATGTGTAAAGATTTTTGGTGAATGGATGGTAGCTGAAAAGTAAATTTTAAAGGGCAAAAAAATGAGGAAGTCAGAAACAATATTTGATTTGGGGGAGATGAATAAGGTTCCCGTAAAAATGAACTGTATAGTGTTAAACAGATTGTGTATGAAATATTAATGGCATATTGTCCCGAGCTCCCCTTCTGCTGTTTCCATGTAGATGACTGAATTTCAAAGAGAAATATGCCAGGAACAATGATGGGAGTGAGTGTTACTACTTGGAATTGTTTAAAAAGTGTTTCTTCTTTTACCATGTGTTTGTTCTTTTGTCATTTCACTGCAGTCAGAAAATATTATGGACAAATATGTGAGAACTGCTTAATGTGCTTTGGAGACATTAATTAACTAATTTAACAGAAACGTATCGGTCGTGTGGCAGACATTCCTTTGGTGAATATGCGGATCATTGTTCTGGTGAGAACTCTCCTCCGGAGACCAACTTTGATTGCTCTAGCGACACACATATAGCCCAGGTCTGGACAGATCAATCTAATCCAAATAGGCTCAAGGATGAGCACGTGACCTATCAAGAGTGAATGAGGTTCAAGGGGACATACTGCGAAGGCTTCTGAGGAATTCTTTGTGTCTTGCTCTGCACTAAGTTATATACAGCTGTCTTACGTGGAGCTTCTGCAGCCATTCCAGCACCCTGAGAGAAGGTAACGTGAAATAAAGTTGACACACCAGAAGGAGTCTGAGAAAACCGAGATGTGGAGCAGGATTCTTTTTTTTTTTTTTTAATTTTTTTTTCAACGTTTATTTATTTTGGGGACAGAGAGAGACAGAGCATGAACGAGGGAGGGGCAGAGAGAGAGGGAGACACAGAATCGGAAACGGTCTCCAGGCTCTGAGCCATCAGCCCAGAGCCCGACGCGGGGCTCGAACTCACGGAGCGCGAGATCGTGACCTGGCTGAAGTCGGACGCTTAACCGACTGCGCCACCCAGGCGCCCCATGGAGCAGGATTCTTGATTGCACTTCACCTGCAGCCCGCCTCTGCACTTTTCACTGAAGTGGGCCAGGGCATCCCCTTTGTGTTTTGTTAATTTGACTTCGGTTTTCTGTACTGGGAAACTGCTAGCGTCCTCACTGTCACAGATACCCTCTCTGTGGCAGGCGCCGTGTGATGTAGAATAAAGCAGCCCACACAGGAGAGCAGAGCGAAGAGGGCGGGCCCCGCGATTAGACTACCTGGGTTTGAAGTCTGTCTCTTCCACTTGCTAACTTTGTAACTACTTAAGTCATTTAACCTCCCTGTAATGACAGCTACCTTGCAGATTTGTTGTGACAATTAAAGTACAACAGTGCTGCCATAAAACAAGTGCACAGTAAAGCTTAGCTACTATTTTTATTAGATTGCACTGTGTCATTTCATTCAAATCTTATAACCATGTTGTAAAGTAGTATCATCCTCGATCTGTGGATAACACAGCCAAAGTTTTGGCTGAGTGGCTTTCCCAAGGTCATATAGCTAGGAAATAATGGTGCCCGGTTTCAAGCCAAAGCTCTTTAATTGCAAATTTTTTTCATCTCCCCTCACTTGAAATGCAAGATTCACATGAGGAGGAGTGTTTCACTGAACACTGCTAACTCCCCATCGCGGAGAACAGTCTATGGTCCATAGTATATGTTGAATAGATATTATTAGAGTCAATAATTTCCCTCACAGACTCCACAATCTGGTAAAGGAGACAGATGCGTAAGAAAAGTATTTAAGAATTCTGCAGATTAGGGGTGCCTGGGTGGCTCATTTGGTTAAACATCCAACTCTTGATTTGGGCTCAGGTCTCTCTCTCTCTCTCTCTCCCTCTCTCAATAAATATATAAATAAACATTAAAAGAATTCTACCAATTACGTTTTAACAAAGTCGTGTATAGGTCGGGGGGGTGGATGCGTCTCCCTCAGAGAAATGCTATGGCTATTGTAATAAGTCCTGTCTGTGGTTTGAGGACTATGGTACGTGGTAGGTGAGAATTCTACCCCTGAACCGCCCATGCAAGCAGTAAGTGTAGATCACAAAACAAATAACAGTTAGTTAACGGGCTGTTGGGAAAAGGGGAGGGTGGGTGTCTGGCATAAACATTTCTCAAAGTCCCATGTCAGGTGTTTGACTTCCCGATATCCTATGTCTTTGACTTTTATTTTCTCTGTATTTTTGCATTTTAACTGCCAGGATTATGAAGTCTGAAAGCATACATTTCAACCCCTAGCATTGTAGCATCTATCATGTTCTCTTAGGCATTAGAAAAAGTTCTGATACTTGAATTTGTAGCCAAGTAGTCTCCTCATGGCATTTATATCTCTGGGACCAAGATCAGGTTGCTAACCCTGTAGGCACAGAAATGAATTTCATCAACTGAACCCAATCTACAGCCACCAAACTGGTGGACAATGATGATAATGTCAATGTGGTTATTTATAATGGAAGAAAGGTGACCTAAAAATAGTATGCTATCATCCCCAAGGACTAACCTTTTCCCCATGACTAAGTTCACTTAGCAAAACAAATTAAAGAACAGAAGTTTGTTTGGCAGCATAGAATAGGAGGAAGGCAAGCAGATGGTTATAAGGAACATTTATCCAAACTATGCCAGAACCAAGAGAAATTAAATTCACTCAGTGTAAGAATTGTCTAGAATAAGAGAATCCATTTTTTGTGTGTCAGCACTAACCAAGTTCTTGTTATACTACCCTGAGTTCAATTCCAACAATTTTTGCATGATTTCTATAAGCTGAATTGTATCCTATGAGGGCTTCCTTCTAGGAACTGACTGCTGTCTTCTAGATTAATTTATTTCTGTCTCTCTACCTCATTTCTGATTCCAATGTCTTCCTTATTTCCTAGTATCTCCCTCCCTCCCCCCAGCAGAATTGGAGGCAAGAAGGTGTCTACATTAATGTCTCTGGCGTTTATTATTTGCCTCAGTTTTTTTTTCTTAAGTTTGACCTTTACCTAAGTAAATTACAGTTTAAAGTGTTTCTTGAATTGACTTATTCAATAGTCTCTGAGAACTTTGTCTGAGACAAGTCAGGTTTAATCAGACATTAGGAAATAATAAAAATCTGTAGATTGATACTTTTGGAGCTTGAAGGAAGAAGGAAATGGAATGTTAAATGAGGAGGAAAGAGCTAGGAGAAGTGGAGAAAAGCTACTCCAAATCAGTTTCCCACCTGTTTGATCTCTGGCATATAACTTATGATCCTTGAACTTCAGCTTGTTTTCTCTTCCAAAAAGAATGCAGGTTTGTGGCGAGAAATAAGGCAGTTCCTAGACCTTAATGCGCTCAATAAAGAGCATTAATTATTCACATCATTATATTCTTTAGATTACTTATACCTCCTTGCTTTTTGGCAAGACATATTTAGGAGTACTAACTAAAATCCATGTTGACTTTCTGAAAGAAAAAAATGCATACATGAGCATGGGGAAAAGAAAACAAATGGTGTTTTGTCTGATAATACAACATTATAGTATCACACGGCAATGTAATTGGTATGCGTAGTAACTACCATTGCTTGCTTACAATGCAACTTTGGGATCTCATTAAGAAGATACTTCTTCAGAAACTTTAGTGCTCAGTAAATTTCAGTTCCTTTCTTTCTTTCAGTTCAGTTCGGGGAGGTCCAGCAGCAGCCTCTTTGTTGCCAAACCTGGAAAAAATATTTATTTTTGAGCATTCTTTAGCAGAGTCTGTAGATGGAAATGCTCTCCTTTAGAGAATTTAACTTACGTGACAACACATTTTCCTTGTCCTTGTAATACTTTCGCCTTAGAAATCCCTACTTTTTGATCCCATTTGCTGGAATCTCTCCCTGTAGACATCCTTAAGTTGCTGTTCCTCGAGGTTTATTTCAGACTCTTTATGCTATAGAGTCTCTTTTGGCCATTCTTATCCATTCCATGGTTTCAACCACCATTTTTCATTCCAGCCTGACTCTTCTTCCTTCTAGACTTGTGTATCCAGCTGCTCCCATTCAGAGTCTTCGTGTACCTTTTAAATTGCACATATTCAAAGCCTGAGTTCATAATTCCCCCTCTACCATTAAGCATGTTCCTCCTTTTGTTTGCTTATTTCAGACACTGGTGCCACTGTCCCCCAACCAAGCACATTCATTCCTCAGGTCCTGCCATATCTACAATCAGTCATGTCTTGAATATCCGCTTCTTTCCATTCTCAGTCACTGCTTTACCTGGGTAGGATGTATCTCCCACCTGCACGGATGCAGCAGCCTGTGTACTGTGTGTCCTCCCAGCCTCTACTCTTGCCCCTCCGGTTTCTTGTCCACTCGGCAGAGTGGTTTTTATAAATGCAAACATGACCTTGGAACTTTCTTGCTTAAGGACTCTTTCATGTTTGCCTTTGTGCTTCCAATTTCAAACCCAGAGGTTGAACATAGCAGGTGCTCGGTAAGTCCGTGTGGAATGAATGAATGAACTGTGTAAATACTGGAGGATCTGCCACGCACCTTCTTGGGTCAAGCAGGATCTCTTGCGGTCAGGGAAGATGGGGCATTTGGTCTTTTGTAGGCATTTGATAGTCTTTAAGACATGATAGATGTTTCTATTCTCTACTCGAGGTCGCTCAGTTTTTGTGACATCAGGGGCTGTCGCAGTCATCCAAGGAATAGCCTAAGGACAAGGGGCTCCACAGTCTTTTTCCAAAGCTAACAGTCTAACGGATTCAGTCTTGGAATTTTTTTTTCAGATCGTAGTACAGGGTGCCTGTAGTGGGCTGTAACTCTGAGTGACATCCTGCTTTACTTCATGTCGAGAATAAGGACTACAGCCTAGGGTGTTAAGAAAGAGTCCACAAGTGTCAGGGAGAGCAATAAAAACTGAATGTGTAAAGATCTCCAATTTTCCCATCTTAGGGACTCCCTGCCTTCTTTACGCCAAGCTTTCTTTCTCTGCTGGGATTCCTTCCATCTTTTACTTGTTTCCGGGAGGGGGAGGAGTTAAAAGGAAGAGAGGTACCGCCTTTCTCTTTTCACTGAGAAGTTAGAGAACCGAACCAAAGATAGGCAAGATCTCAAGTGGTTTCCTTTTTGTTTCAATAGCATTCAGCTCTTCACATCTCTGGTCTCTCAAACCTACACCGTGGCGCGGGCAACTAACTGTCTATCAAAATTTGTGCTCCAGCTTCCATAGTGCAGAGTTCTTGTGAGGATCAGCCATCAGGCCAACAACTACATTTCCCAGTCCCTCTTGCTTTTCTAGTTAGAGCCACATAACTAGTTCTTACCAGTGGAATCCGAGTGGGGGTTACGTTGCAGGCGTGCCTTCTCCACCTCCCTCTCTCTAGCTGCTGACCTTATGGAAAAGACTCCAAAGCCCAAGGAGATGAAGAAGCATGAGGTGGAAGGACCCAGAGTCCCTGAATCAGTCTGTGGAGAAGAGCTGTGTACAGACAGGAATGCTCCTTTAGAGTGTGCTTTTTTTTTCCCCTTGGGTCACTGAAATTGTCAGATCTGTTTGTTACAGCAACTAGCATTAACCTCACTAACACACATGCATACTTCTGTGTGCTCCAAAGAGAAATGTGTGCATTCTTTAATAGTAGAAAGAGGAGGAAAAAACATATAGAGGAGGAAGCTTTTCAGATTCTCTGTTCAGTTTTAAAACAGTGTGTAATGAGTGATACTGTATGTTTTAGAAGAATGTTAAAATCTTGAGCAGCTGAATTACATTAATTTTCAATTATACATATATATATATATATGTCTTCAAGCTTTAGTATCACTGATATATACCAGCTTATTTGTTTCTTTTAATTTCCAAATTTAAATGTGTAAGTTTGCCTTCTAGGCAGAAATTAAGTCCCATTGTAGAATGAGATTAAATCAACACTTCACAAAGATCATTTCAGTTCTTTGTAACCTTAAATGAAGTAAGCTAATAAACCATTAAATTAGCATGTTGTAAAACTTCCTGAAGTTTTAATATGCTCTTAAGTGGCAGCTCTGAGCTTATTATCTCTCAAGCTAAAGTCAAAATCAATGTCTTTCAGTTGATAAAATGGAGATGAGGCATCATTTTATCAAATTTAACAAAATATTCTGCTTCACATCTAGAAAATACACATTACCAGATAATTCCCATATAAATGTATTTACCCAGAAATGCATTTTTTCTCTAATCAGTAGCCCTGGAGTCTTTGGACCATAAATATGTTTTTTTTTTTTTCTCAAATGCTTTAACTGTGACATTTTCCTTCAGACTAGCTCAACTGTTTCTACAGAAATTATACACTTCATTCACATTCAGCCAAGCGAAAATGTAGAAATGATTATAATGATAACTAGCATTTGTTTTGGGTTCCAAAGTTTACAGAGGGCTTTTGTATTCACATTCTCACTTGTCCCTCATAAACCGTTTAGGTAGATAACTATCATTACACCTGTGTTACTGGATGCCCTGAGACCTAAGACTGCCCGATCTCCTCAAGGTCATGCAGATGCTAACGCATGACAGTTGTTTTTCCTACTCTTCTGTATTTATCATATAAAAACCATACTGCAGGAAATTTAAGAGAAGGACTTAAGAAAATAAAATCCTCCAGAAAATTAAATTTGAATTGTTTCATTATCTGCAGTGAATTTAATGAAAGGAAAAGTATTCCCCAACCTGTGTAGTATTTTACTATTGCTTATAGTAATGTTTTATACACCAAATATTGGCAGTATAATTTTCCACATAGTGACATGTTCTAAATCAGTGCCATCCAATAGAAGTTTGCCTGATGATGGAGATTTTCTGTCACTGTGCTGTCCAGTACCATAGCCACAAGCCATGCGTGGCTGTTGAACACTGGTAATATCACCAGGAAAGCTAAGAAATTTGAGTTTTATTTTAGTTCAAATTTAAATTTCAAGAGCCACGTGTGACTAGTGGTTACCATATTGGAGTGTAGTTACTGAAAATTGACATTATTTAAATGTTACATCTAATTTTAAGTGTTAATTTTCAGGTTAAAAAATATATTTCAGGGGCACCTGGGTGGCTCAGTGAAGCATCCAACTCTTGGTTTGGGCTCAGGTCATGATCTCATGGTTCATGAGTTTGAGCCCTGCTTCGGGCTCCCAAAATAAATAAGTAAACTTTAAAAATATGTCTTTCAAAGTGCTTTTATCTGGTATTATTTAAGTCAAATGTAAGATTTCTATTGCTATCAGTACTTAAAATCCAGAGATAGTCTTCAAGTGTCCTTATACATTTTCTTTGTTGCTTTATTATAGTTTGTTTTTTTAACTGCTTTATTATTTTTTTTTTTTACGTTTGAGAGAGCAAGAGTGTGTGCATCAATGGGGAAGGGTCATGGAGAGAGGGAGAGAGAAAGAGAATCCCAAGCAGGCTCTGCTCTGTGAGCACAGAGCCCAATGTGAGGCTCGAACTCACAAACCGTGAGGTCATGACTTGAGCCAAAATCAAGATTTGGCCCCTTAACCGACTGAACCACTCAGGTGCCCTTATTTTTTAACCACTGTAAACGCCCATATTCCACTTGGCTTTGACTCACTGCAGACACGACTAAGTAGGGTAAATAGAAATATGCAGAATCAGGACTTGAGGCTCCCAATCTGGTTCAAACCAATCTATTCTGATTTCACTTCATTATTGGGGTCCTCATGACATTTATTAGAGGAAGAAAAAGGAATTATGCAACCAAAAAAAGGCGATTGAGAGAAATTGCATTTGTTGGACATCTGATCACTAAATAAGTGGGGATTTTCTGCATAGCGACCTAATTTCTGTTCACATGCTCTTCAGGAACACTAGCGATGATGATGATGATAATGATGATGATGATGATATCATCGATACCTAAGAATTACAGTAATGTTTCTTAGGTGTCAGACACTAGACTAAAAACTTTCTATACATTAATTTAAGCAATCATCACAACAATCCTATAAGGTAGGTTCTATTAATATGGTGATTTAGCAAATGAAGAAACTAAGTTAAATTACCTGCCCAAGGTTGTGCTCACTTCAGCAGCACATATACTAAATTACCTGCCAACGTTATACAGCCAGGACAGGGCTGTAGAGCCAGTGTCACTGCTCCTAACCATATACTCTACTGCCCATCTAGAGCTGAACCTAGAGTTTAAATGTTTTTCTCTTTCTGAATAATAGAACTGTATATTCCTTTTGTATATTCAAAGACGAAGAGTATTTCCCCATTGCTATTTTGAGAAGATGTTCATGTCAGGTTTCCTGAAATTTAGCTTCCTCCGCTTTTTAGGTCCACCATTCTCTTCCTTTAGCATTGTGAATAAAATGGCTTTTGTTTTCCTGTTTTAATCCGTGTAGTTTTGTTAACTGAGAGGGATATGCAGATACTGATATTACTGCTGGATTAAAGTCTTGTATTAATTCACTCAAATGTGGATTATCAAACACTGTTAGTGAGGGGGACAGAACAGTAGAACTAATGCTGCTTCCCCTCTTTGACCCTCCTTGGTGATAGGGAAAGAGGATAATACTGCAGAGGTAGTGGCCATTTGCAATATGCCAGGCACCATGCATTTCAAATATTCCTGGGAATCGTTCAAAGCGGTAAGATTGTCAGTATACAGTAGTTGAGCAAACTAAGGATTGTAGCAATTTCCTCAAAGTTGCAAAGAGAACGAATGGAGGGAGGTAAACCAAGGTTTCATTGACTCCAGTCCCACTTCTTTTTTTGCAATAGAGCACACTCTTTCAGTATTTGTCCCAACCATTCTGTGTATCCCCCATTCTGTGGGCTGATCAGAATTCCCTGTCCGATTCTGAACTTCCTTTCTTACTCAATCTATATAATTGATAAATATGGAGGAAATACGCATACACACATATAATATGTGTTATAAAATGTTATATATATTAAATAATATGTAATATATGTGTCTTATGTGTGTACATGTTTCTATACTAGTGACAGCTAATTCAAATAAAATTTTAATTCACTGTACCAACCGCCTTGTAATTTCCTTTTCCTCTTACAAATCCTGTTTGGCTTATACGTGACGTTCTGCTGCTAGTAGAAATTAGAAAACAGAGAAGCTGGTAGATATTCACACCTCACCTCTTCAGATGAAGTATTTGTATTTGAACAGTAAGATGATATTTCTTCTTTGTAAACTGAGTGGTCAGATCGAGTTCCACAAAGGAGAGATACTTAAAATATTGGCATTCTGTAGCTTCTCAAATAATCAACTTAATTTAGAAAAAGTCTCATCGCTTCTCGGCCTTGTGGCTAAGATCAAGTGTAGAAAAAGTCTCTAAGTTTTGTAGTTGCTACAGTCAACTTATTTATACTGATCTGTATAGGATTTTATTGAATTTCCGTTCCTTTCTCAGCAACTGGCCGATAATTCAATATATCAACTAATCATGCAAATTTAGTTTGGTGAAAATCCTGGCCAATTTTTCTAGATTTATTTATTTTATTTATTTATTTTTAGATTTTTAAAGCATATTATCAAGAACTCTGTGTGTGTGTGTGTGTGTGTGTGTGTGTGTGTTCAATTTAATAACATTCCATTATTTGGGGATCGTTGAAGTAACGTATAGCTACTACCTCCAAAGAAAGACTTAGAAGATTAATTGGATATGCTACCTTGAACTTCTTTACATTGTGTTTGGAAAGTAAAACCACTTGTTCTTATGTCCTTAATGATGAAAAAGTGGATATTATTATATAACTAACACCAACATATAGTTAAAATGTTTACCATGAAATATATTATATACACTTGAATGTAAAATTTACAGAGAGGATCCAAAGCAGTGTTGGCCAATAGACACATAATGTGAGCCACGTATGTTCTTAGATGCATTAGAAAAAGTAAGAAGCAGAGAAACTAATAGTATCTTTGTTTAATCCAGCCTATTTCAAAATAGGATCATTTAAACATGCCATCTACATAAAAACTACTAACTATATGCTTAACATTTTCATGACCTAAGTCTCTGAAATCTAGTGTGTATTTTACACCTCCAAGCCATTTCAATTTGCAGGTTTCACGAGTGCCAGTGGCTTACATATTGGACAACATAGGTTTAAAGACAGACATGTCTGGGTTCCAACCTCCTGGGTTCGAAAAATAGAACATTATCAGTATCTTGGAAGCCCCCTGTTTCCCTCTCCTAATCACCACCTTTTCTCCCATTCTAAAAGTAAACACTATTTTGATTTTTGAATAAGTCATCCTCATGTCTATTTGTTTGCTTATATATTTTTAATACCTACATTTCTATTTTTCAACAGTTTTGCATGGATTTGAACTTTTTATTAGTAGAATCTCTTTGTAGTCTTCTCCGTAACTTTTTTCTCTCAACATTATATTTCTGAATTTATGTTGATCAATGCGCATCCCATTGTAGAAAGATAACAGAATCTATGTATTTCACATGATGATAGACATTTGGGATTTTTATTGCTTTTTTTTTCTTAATCACAAGTCATACTACATGTGCTTCTTATATATGTTTTCTGGTGTATTTGTAAGCATTTCTCAAGGAGATTATATATATATATAATATAGAAATATAAATATATTTATATTAAATTTATATTTATTATATTTATATTTATGTAATATATATTATTTATATTATGTTTATTATAAAATTATATTTATATTAAACATATATATATACACACACGCACTTGTTAATAGAATTGCCAGGTCATAGGGTATATACACAGAAATAGATTGATTTACTGCAATTTGTAGTGCACACACATTTGCTATTTTCACTAAATCACATTTAAGACTGATTGAATTAAAAACAGTTTTTTGGAGCCAATTAAAGTGAGCTGAGTTTGTGTTTGTTTAAACACAGCACAAACAAAGTAAGTCTGCTTTCCCGGACCAATTCAGTTGGTTAACTTTACAGCAAGCTTTTAATGTTATATAGAAGCATATCTGTAGCTAGTCATTAAATATAGTTATTAATTATAGTTAAATTTTGTCTGTATATAAAAAACTCAAACCATCCAAGGCTTAAACGAGATACAAGTTTATAATACTCAGGAAAAAGAGGTCATAGTGAGCACTCAAGGGAACGGATCTATTTGATTCTTCTACTCTTCAGTCTTGGCCCATAGCTTCCCTCCTGAAATTTACCTCATATTCCAAGATACTTTCCAGAGTTCTTGTCACCAGGTCTGTCACAGACTAAGTCTGGAGTTCTCTCTCGTCTAGCAAGAGAGAGGACACAGAATTGAATACGAGACAGGTTAATGTCCGGGAAGAGACAAGAGCCCCAAACACAGCTTTCATCTCTGTATTTATTAAACGCAAAAGATGTTACACACGTGGTGAACGTGAAGCGAACAAGATGTTACACACGTGGTGAACGTGATGAAAACAATCAGACAGTAATTGTTAACTTGTGTGTGAAGAAGCAAAGGGTTCTGGTGGGAGGGGGGCAAGTGGAATGTGTGATCAAAGTACAATAGTATATTGAAGTCAGATGGAAAGTAACTTCCTGCAGGTGATGTAACAAGTTACTCATGATCCCATTACAATATCGGGCTAGCTAACCTCAGGCACTTTCACCCCATGGTGGCAGTTTTCTGCCCTAAAGCTTCTTTCTAACCCATTTATGTAAGTAGAACCTATTTCCCCACGCAAGTCTATATTACATTGCAGACCTAAAAATGTGTGAAGGCAAAGGGTCACACTTCCTAGCCGAATCAAAGAGTAGCTCTGCATGTCCTACGTAACAATTCTATTTTACATCATATTAGCCTTCATGTGTGGTGTTAATCATCATATCACGTAGTATTTTGAAACTTAGTTTTGGATTAATGAGTCTCGGGGTATTTACAACATCGCTATGCCTAGCTGCTGAACAGGCAAGAAGTAACTGAGTTATTTGTTGGCTGGTCAGTTATTTGTAAGACAAGGGTAAAAAAAAGCAAGTGTTAATATTCAGTATATTGATTTTGGTTTTACAACTCAATCATACCAAAAAAGAATTCTATTAATTGTTCAGGAGAATTAAATCAGTTTTAACTTGATACACTATGGCATGAGCGTTTTCAAAGTAAAAAAAGAAAAGGAATTTTGTCCCCAAACCTCTTGGTGTTCCAATAACCTTCCCCTCATATTGACTTCAGTATATAAAGACTAGAGAAATTCAAAGCAACTGACACATTTTGGAATGAACTTCATATATTGTCAATAGTTTTATTGAGGTGTATCACCCATTTAAAGTGTACAACTCAGTGCTTTTTAGTATATTCAGAGCTGTGCAATCGTCACTAACAAACAATTTTAGAATATTTCATCTCCCCCCCCACACCAGAGAAATCCTATACCCATTAAAGGTTACTCCTCATTTACCCCTCTCACCTTCTTAAGGCGAAAATACATCTAATTTCCATCCATATAGATTTGCCTGTTCTGGACATTTCATGTAAATGGAATCACACAGTATTTGGTCTTTTATGATTGACTTCTTTCACTTAGCATAATGTTTTTATAGTTCATCCATATTATACCATACAGCAATACCGAATTCCTTTTCATGGCCAAATTATATGCCATGCTGTGGACATGCCACCTTCTGTTTAGCCCTTCATCAGTTGATGGACATTTGGGTAGTTTCCACTACATAATACTGCCATGAGCATTTGTGTATAAGCTTTTGTGGGGAAATATGTTTTTATTTAGTATGAGTGGAATCGCTGGGCTGTATGATAACTTTATGTTTAACTGTCTTGGGAACTGCGTACCAAATTGTTTTCAAAAACAATTCGCCGTTTTATATTCCCACCAGCAATGTATGAGAATTCTAATTTCTCCAAATCCTCACCAACACTTGTTATTTTACGAGGCTTTAAATTTCTTATAGCCATTCTACCGAGTGTGAAGTGGTTCCTCATTGTGGTTTTAATTTTCATTTCCCTGGTGATTAATGAAGTTGAGTGTCTCTTCATGTTCTTATTGGCTATTTATTTATATATCTTCTTTGGAGAAAGGTCTATTCAGAAACATTGCCTGTGTTTAACTGGGTTATTGCATTTTATTTTTGATTTATGAGGGGTTTTTGTGTATTCTAGATACAAGTCCCTTATCAGGTATATGATTTGCAGGCATTTTCTCCCATTCTGGGGTTGTCTTTTCACTGCCTTCGTGGAGTCTTTTAAAACGCAAAAGTTTTTCATTTTGAGGAAGTTCAGTTTCTCCCTTTGTGCCTTTATCTATTGTGCTTTTGATGTCATATCTAAGAAGGCTTAACCTGATCCAAGATTATAAAGATTTACTCCTATGTTTTCTTTTAAGAGTTTCACTATTAAAATTGTAGTTTAATATATAAAATAAATAAATAAATAATTATTAAATTTAATTAAAAAATAAATAAAATTGAAATTCTTACATTTTCTTCTGCTATCCATTTGAGGTTAATTTTTGTGTATGGCTTGAGGAAAGGATCCAATTTAATTCTTTTGCATGTGAATATCCAATTGTCCCAACACCATTTGTTAAAAATATTATTCTTTCCTCATTAAATTTTCTTGGAACTCTTGTCAGACATTAGTTGACAATCTCTTTTATCTCATTTCTCTCCAGACTCTCAATTCTATCCCATTGATCTTTGTCTACTTTTATGCCAGTACTTCATGCATATTTTTACAGTATATGCATCCGTACAGTACATTTGTGTGTGTACATACACACACACACAATAGGTATTATACGTGTGTGTGTGTGTTATACATGTATTCTGTAAGTGGTGGTAAAGACTTTGATTTTGAAATTGACTTCTGGTACTAGTCTGGATGTTTTGAAATCACAGCTACATCAAATACCAGCTGTGTCACTTAGAGCAAGTTCCTTTAACCATGGAACTCGCCTCACTTAGGAAGTGGGATAAGAATACTGCCAAACTGATAGGGTTGTTGTGAGAATTCAATAATTCCTATGAAAGCTCTAAATCTAGTACGTGATTCAGTAGTTGATGACTATATTTTTTGCTGCTTTTATTATTGATTCAGTGTCGTTATTATAAAATTTCCTGTAAGTAAAAGCTGTTCCTTAATTACATTATAAATTGTGCTCGTCAAGTCATATTTCTCTTGAGAGGAAGTTCAGCAAGATAACATGTAGGTGCTATGAATCGAAGGGACGAAAGATAGAATACTGAAGTTGATCATATGTTTTAGGACTACGAGGACAGTGCCAATCCCATATATTTTGTTTTCTTGTGCATTCATGTGTCAGGCCGTGTGTGCCAAGTCCTGGTTTGGAAAAGAAGATGACCTTTGGAGCAGGCTCTGAAATGTCATGAGATAATGAGTTACGCATGTGGCTTTGGGTCTCTTCCAACCTTGTTTTAAAGGAACCTCTTGTTTACTTGTAGAAATCTATCAATGCTTACCCACTCAAAGACATGTTCCCCTTTTAACAACTCACTCCTTCTGTATCTTCATCTTTTATGTGGTTAATTAATTTAATTATTTATTAATATGTAAAAATAATTATAATTAATATATAAATAATTAACCTAATTATATTTTCTCCAACCTAGGTATTTCTCTCTGTTGCTTAAATATTTGTTTGGAGGGTACACCTTCCCAGGTGCATTGTAAGTGTCCTGAGAAGAGGCGAGAGTGTTCGTATGAGTTTTCTAACGCCACCGTACAAAATAATACAAACCGAGTGGCTTAAACAACAGAAATGTTTTCTCACAGATCTAGGTGCCAGAAGTCCAAGATCAAGGTGTTGGCAAGTTTGGTTTTTCCTGAGGCCCCTCTCCTTAGCTTGCAGACGTCCATCTTCTTGCTTTGTCCTCGCATAGCCTTTCCTCTGTGCACACACAAACCCAGTATCTCTTCCTCTTCTTATGAGGACGCTAGTCATATTGGATTAGAGACCTACTTTTATGACCTCATTTAACTTTAATTATCTCTTTAAAGGCCCTGTCTTCACATACAGTCATATTGGGAGCTTGGGTTTCAACATATGAATTTGCAAGGGACGAGGGGCACAATTCAGCCCCTAAGTGTTTGTATTCTAAAGATAGACCTTAATTAGTTAATTAATTAATTCCAATTTACTGAGAATGTCTTTCGTAGGGGGGAAATAAACAAAGGATATGGAAGGGGCTGGTGATTTTCTCTCAAGTGTGAAATTGGTCTGGCCCAGCATGATTTTCAATCAAATGCTCTTTGGGGACAAGTAGGTTGAATCACTAGGAGAGGAGGTTTAAAAGAAAACAAGTTGTAACAGCAACTCTTAATTAAAAGAAAACCGGGCTTTGTTGACATGCCAGCAAGACAAATAACAAGGCAGCAGACTCCATCCACCATTATCACGACCTACTGGAAAATCTCAACGGCTTACCCATTAGAACTACAAGCCCTTTCTTTGCCCACATTTGAGGTGGGTCAATAGAGAAAACCAACTTGCACACACACGAAAATACCACTGTGTTTCAGAATTAGTGCCAAGCCCTTCATGTCTATAATTTCTCCAAACCATCACAGCTTACGATGTGAGTCAAACTGACACCGTGTGTCAGATAAGCATTCTAAAATAATTTCTATAAATACAGACAAGTAGAAAAACTGGAAATATTCTATATTAATGCAATTTTTTAAAGTAAAATTAAAATTTGAGGAGTTAGTGTTGAAAATACGACTTTGGAAAACGCTGATGTATAGAATTTCACTGAGGTGAGACAAATTGCTGTGTGTCACATAAAGAAATTTTAAATAAAATAATTATCAAAAAAGATGTTAAACATGCAAGAAGAATATGAAAAAGATTATAATCATAATAGACCAAAATATAAGAAATACTGTAAAAATTGGAAAGCAGTTACATTACAAATACATAATTTTGAATATTTAGAATAATGCTTTGGGAGAACATTTTAACATTTTAGAATTAGAATTTTAACACTGTCTTTTAAAAAATAATATATTTCTTTTTAAAATAAAACACCAGGGGGCACCTGGGTGGCTCAGTCAGTTAAGCGTCCGACTTCGGCTCAGGTCATGATCTCACAGTTCGTGAGTTCGAGCCCCGCATCGGGCTGCATGCTGACAGCTCAGAGCTTGGAGCCTGCTTCGGATTCTGTGTCTCCCTCTCTCTCTGATCCTTATGGGCTCATACTCTGTCCCTCTCTCCTTCAAAAATAAATAAACATTAAAAAAATTAAATAAAACGTCAGCCTGTAAACCTTGACAAATATCAAGTAGATTTATTGAAATAATATAAAATTATGCAAAAAGTCACCTTAAAGAAAAATAGATCACGTAGCTCGATACTCAGTTTTTCAGATGTTTGGTTTTAGAAATACATGCATTTTGATACAATGCGTGGTAATCTAGTGAGCCCAGAAAAAGCAGTCAGTGTTTCTTTCCATCAAAGGGAGCAACCTAATATCTGTTCACGTTGCTTAAATAAAAATTTTTAATATGCTTTTTCATCAAAAGAGAATCTATATAGTAATTTTTGCACTTTATAAGTAGAAAATGTCCTTCACTGTAAATATGCCACAAAGCAGAAATAAATGATTTATTATGTCTTCAGAAGCAATGTTAATACAGTTTCACAATTATCTTACCTACATTTAGGCTAATATTTTTCAAGATGGCACATTAAAAACTAGATCTTGCAAGAACAGACAAGCCTCCTTTTGAATAGAAAGAGTCACTCGGAGGTTTCATGTATTCATTCAGACCTAAAGCTACTATTATGAAGTTATTACTAGAGAGACTAAAAAAGTTAAATCTAAATCACAAAGTCCCTGGATAATAGACTCGTCTCCTTTAGAGTCCGTTTTCTCGTTGGAGAGATCAGGTTTCCATCCACAAAACAGGTAACACTCCAAAGTTCTGGGGCTATCCATGTGAAAAGAAACAGGACAGAAAGCATTATAGTGTTGTCGTAGTTTGAAGGATGAAGACATCATGATGTGAAGCAATAGTTGAGGAATGCTTTCTAGAAGGTGCCGGATCTGATTTGGCCTTGGGTTGCGAGCAGAGTTTAAAGACAGAGAAAGCAGTGTTATACCAGAATCACTCAAGGGCCTTAAAAATACAAACTGTAAGTCCCTTCCCAAATGTGCCTGCAGCTGAAATGAAACAAAATGCCTTGAGCTCCCGTGCCACCCATGCCAAGCCTACAGGTGGTATGCTTCGTGGCCAAGCAGTGACTAGAGGGGCAAGTCCATGTGGAGGGTTAAGGGAGTGCAGTTAGGAAAGGATGAGGACAAAGTTGCAGTGGGACAGGTTGCTGAAGAGTTTGGATGTGAATCGGTGGCAAAAAAAGAGCCGTTAAATGCTTCTGTAAAGACCCTGATGGAAAGAAAGTGATGGTCTTAGAAAGATTCGATCTGTAGTAGACTTTCTCGCAATTTATTTAGTTGCGCACCCTGAGAGCGACGAGTCAGGGCCAAGTATGTCTACCTGGGACAACATAAGAAGCCAAACTGTCATTCTTACTAGACTAGAAATTCTGTGATGATAGACTGCCGTGTTCATGGTTGTATTCTCAGTACTTAGCGCACAGAACAGATGCTAAACAAATATTTGTGGAATGGATGGATTTCTGTATAAAAGCAAATATTGTATAGAATTAGAAAGGGGAGAAAAGCGTGGTATGATGTTAGCAAAAATGGCATTTGATAGTGAGGCTGAAGAAAGTTTAAAGATTTTGCAAAGCCAGCCATGCAAAGAAACATTCAGCCACTTTCCAAAAATGCTGAAAGAAGGGTGCCTGTTTCTACCCTGGCAACACAATGGGCCGAGTGCGATCAAGAAGACATATGCAACACAACAAAGGTTTTCTGGAAGACACTATTTCAGGAAGTCAATCTACCTTTGTTTCAGCCTCTCCTCTTGAAATATGATGTTGGCAACCCTTTCGGGGCCAGTTCCTATTGGGTCCAATAGCTCATGTGTGACACCTCTTCATAACGCGAATCCAGATCGTGACGGAACATTTCAGTACTGACCTGAATATTCTGTTTAAGAAATTAGATCCATGTGTAATGTGTTTCTTAGGAGCCCTCGTGTTGCAAAAAGAGTTAACATTAAAATGCTGACACACTCGGTGTTAGACCTCACCTAGCTGGAAAATGGTAGTATCTGAGAGACACGGATGGCCAAGATTGTGCTGTGGTAGGCAATTGATACTGAAATGCGAGCTCCTTTTTCATTTTACAGTGTTTTAAATTCATGAGGATGTCCCTTCTCCATTTTTTTGGCACCATGTATCGGTATGCTTCATTAAAGAGGCGAAAGGCACAGAATTAGGGATTGACTTAATCATTTTGCCACGGTTAACATATTTTAGCAGAATGTAGGTTTTAAGGATGAGAGGGAAGTAAATGGTGTTTCGACAAAGTGTTTTTGACCCGTACCCCCTGTCTCCCCTCAGCTGTCTCTAAAATCTTAATTTGCCTCTAAACTTCTCTCTCCATTTACATCCTTTCCCGTACAATGTAATAACAGTGACAGTGTTTGTTGACCTGAAATATGTCATAAAACATCAATACGGTTTTGAGCAGTGCTTTTAAACTCTTAGTTGTCTCTTCTATCTCCTTTACTTGTGTCCCTTTTTGAAGGCAGTGCAATATTTTTAGTCCATTGTATAATGCTTCCACATTCTTTAAAAATGAGTCATCCCATCCCCCTTTTACTCATCATTGCTAATTACAGTAGGTGTTTGCTTAAACAACAACCAGTCGAAAGATAAGAAGAAGAATTCAGATATATCTGAGGGAAAACTCTTTGCAGAAAGCAGGTGAATGACCTGGGAATTCGAACCAAAGAGACTCCAAAGGAAACACTAAATGGTTGCTAAATGCAAAAATATTCTCATTGCTCATCAAACTTTATAACAATACCTTCAGTGACTTACTCTGTTGACATATTTGGCAGGCTCTAAGTTAATATTTATAGCTACTTATCCCTGTTATTTATTTTACTGAGGAGTTGAGTTTTTTTTTTTTCTTTCGGCATCCATATTGAAAGAAAAAATTTGGCAAGCATTCAGTTTTCTTCTGAGTCCAGGGCTGAGGACCCTAGCCACTGGCCACTACATCGTGCATGTAACAGACAGGAAGCAGTGATCTGCGTCCGGAGCCAGCTTCCCCCAGCCTGAGGCAGGTGCTCTTATATAGAACAAGTCTGTGAGCTCCTTGACTGAGATAAATAGAGGTTTCAAAGTCACACTCTATTAGATCCAGACTTGGGCTCTGCCACTTATTAGCTGGGTAATCTAGTTCAAGTATCCTACCCTCTCTGTATCTTTGAAATTCTCATCTGTAAAATGAGGAAAACAATATCTCTCATCTCTTAAGGCTACTGTGAAAACTGAATCGCATATGGTTTCTGGTGCCTCACATAGTGGCTGGGATGTCACAGCCACCACAACTGCCAGAAGCCTTCTTCCCTGAAATAAATGAAGGGACGCATGTCCGCCCCCGTCAACCCTGAGTATCTGAAGGTGGAACATGTCTCACAGCTGCTTGTTCCCTTGTCCGCTCATCTCAGTCTTACGCACCTACTGTTTCCACTCCTTTGTTCTACAAAGGATCGAAAACGTTTCACAGTTGGCTGTATACTAAAGGTCACCGGTCACCAGCAGTTTTGTTCATCACCAAGTAAATTATGAGCTTCCTCGCCGTATCTGCGTTGCCGTAAATCTCACTGTATCCCAGCACCTAGCAGGGCACTTTGGTTTGTGAACATTTTCAGTACAGCTTTTTAGAAATGATTTTCCCGAGGGGCTCCTGGGTGGCTCAGTCGGTTAAGCGTCCGGCTCTTGATTTCAGGTCAGGTCATGATCTCACCAGTTCGTGGGACTGAGCCCCTGCTTGGGATTCTCTCTCTCCCTCTCTCTCTGCCTCTCCCCTGCTCACCCTCTCTCTCTCTTTCTCTCTCTCTCTCTCAAAATAAATATTTTTTAAGATTAAAAAAAAAATGATTTTCCAGAAAGGTTTCCCACGTTCTCCTGTTCAAATGCAAAAATATATGTGATGTCAGGATTCCAAGGATATTTTCTGGATGTCATTTCTGGGTTATGGTCTCTCCTCCTCCCCTTTGCTCTCTCCCTTTCTCAACTGTCTATCCTGTTAACCCGCACTGTTTTCACCTGTGCAGTTACCACCAGCTAAGAAGGTATGCTCTATTGTATTTTTTATCGTGAATGTATTAGTGCAGGGACCAGGGCTCCCGCGCTGCCATATTGCCAGCCCCACCACTTTTCTAGGAACTCAATAAATATTTGCCGAATGAATGGATGCAAAGTAAAATGTTCTTTTGCATCTGCCATTGGAGATTTGCTACTTCCTTTGGTGCTGTACCACATCAGGCAATAATTGCAATTTGCCTATTTTAGAACTAGAGAAAGTCAGAAATGGAAATAAGAATATGAATAACAGAGGCTTTAATGAGTGTTTATTGTGTGTCAGGCACCGGTCCAAATGCTTCTCATTTAACCCTCATGGCAGCCGTAAATGACAGATACCATTATTATTCTTATGCTACAGGCGAAGATATCGAGGAGCCATTAGTTGAAGTAACTTGAGAAAAACATGCGAAATCACATAGTCCGGCTCCTCATTTCAGAGGAGAGGAAACTGAGGGCCAGAGACTAAATTTACTTGTCTAGAGCCACCCAGCAAGATGATGTGAGATCTAGAATTTGAATCTAGGTTGCCTGAACATGATCCCAAGCCCCTTCCTGTACCATTTGTATCATACCCGTGTTATGGATGACTCAGCCCCCGGTATATTTTAGTATACTTGAAAGCGGCACAGTGACTGTAGGAGGGGTTTTCGGAAGGCAAACGGTGCAAAATACATCCCGACCGTATTATTAAATAGTACCTATTGGGATGCTCATTTTTTTCTAGTTAAGAATAATCAAAATTTATTCAGCCACACAGATGGAATTTGAACTTCAGAAAATTAGCCTAATACTATCCATAAACCAGTTTAACAGCCTGTTTTACAGAAACACTGGAACAAAGTGCTGATGGTAGAACTGTAAACAAAATAGATTCTCATCAGGATCACGGTCAGGGCTAGCTCGCAGACATGTGAAAGATCCGTGAAAATCAGAGGCATAAGCTCTGCATTTGGGAAGAGCACAGAGAGATTGGGAAGCATCTATGAGACTCCCAAGACAACAGAAGGTGAGGATCAGTGCTTCCAAGAACTTCTCATGAGAGATGTTAACTAAGTACCTCCCTTCTGCCAAACACTGCTGGAGGTGCCGGAGAGAGAGGTGGGTGAGGCACTGCCTCTGTCGTCAGTGTTTCTGCCATCTGGGGAGGAGAGCTGGGTGATATCCAGGTCTCATACGGTGAAATAAGCACAGTAATAGACATATAAACCACAAACTAGGCAGCACGGAGGCAGGCACGGTGACTGGACACAGGACGTTAGGAAGGACCTCACTCAGGTGGTGATATCTCAATCAAGATCTGAAAATAGATGAGTAAGGGTGATCTAGAAGCAGGAGGGAAATAGAGACTCTTTCAGAACAAGTCCAAAGACGTTTAGATGAGATAGAACATGGTAGATTCTCCATAACCTTGAGTTATTGCTACTCCTTAGGCTAAAAGGAATGCGCTCTCCTTCGTCTAAAACTTCAGTGCCGCAGATTGTGTAACAGAAGGTCATTTATTGGATCTCAAACTTAAGGCATCCGTGAATTCAATCACAAAATACCCGCGATGGTCAAAAGAACCACCGCCTCCTCATGCCAACATTACTCACAGCACCGGCACCTGCTGTTCGGCCACCTGGACGGTTGGGTGTTGCTGCCTAAGTGATGCTTACCAACCGATGCCCTGCCGCAAGTAGGTTTTGCCAGGTTCCACAAACAAAATCTTACTGTTCCATCAGCAACTAATGAGAATTACAGTCATCAGTTAAATAAAAGAACCAGTAGGTAAGGAACAGAACAGACGACACACAATCCATCAACTGGATGAATGTTGTCAGATAGTTTCTAGGTTCGAGGCATCTGTGCATCCAAGTAGACAGAATATTTATGTCCTGTCCCTTATGTACTCATGTGTCTAATCCAAGGGTGATAACATAAGCTACTATTAAAAAAAAGGCTTTGTAGGTGAAGATGTCTTGAAATCCAGTAGGGAAAGAAAGGGAAGTATTTAAAATGTAAATAAATCTTTTTTTTTTAATGTTTTTTATTTATTTTTGAGACAGAGAGAGACAGAGCAGGAGCAGGGGAGGGGCAGAGAGAGAGGGAGACAGAGAATCGGAAGCAGGCTCCAGGCTCCGAGCTGTCAGCACAGAGCCCGATGCGGGGCTCGAACTCAGAGACTGTGAGATCATGTCCCGAGCCGAAGTCGGATGCTCAACCGACTGAGCCACCCAGGCGCCCCGAAAATGTAAATAAATCTTGAGTAAATTGTAAATCAAGCAAATAAATTGCTTTATATCTCGAGTAGCGACTCTCGAAGTAAGGTCCCTGAATCATCACCATTAGCTTCACCTGGGAATTTAATGGACCTGCATGAAACCCTCCGTTCCCAGGTCATTTGAATTGGAAACTCTGGGGGTGGGGCCCAGCAGTTACATGTGGACCGGGAAGCCAGGGGATTGTGATGCAGGCTGGCGTCTGAGAACTGCTGAACCGGACCACCGCTCCTCATGAGCCCGCGTGGTCAGTATCACCTGAAAGCTTGTTAGACGTGCGGGGCTTTGAACGTGTTAACTACTCCCGGCCCAGGTCACATACTGGACCAATTAAATCAGAATCTGTGGAGGTGGGACCCCTGCACCCTACTTACTCTTCAAGTGAGGTAGATAAGGCTGAGAAACACTGATCTAGACCTGAAGTAGTTAAGGTATTTGAAGCTACCTGAAGAGCTTAGTCAAACCACGGGAGCGTGAAGTACAACCACCTCCGGGAAAGGAAAAGAGAAGTCAGGTATGCTGGCCCCTGTGCTTTGATTTCAGCTTCGGTGTTCTTATTTCTGTTATTCTGAGTGTGCATAGCAGTAGTATTGAGTCTTATTACTGATTTACCATGTTAAATTTTGCCTTTCCATTAAGGAGCTCTAAACTTTTCATCCCGGCCTCCACAGTGCTTTACTCTCTGGCCCCGCTGAAATTTTGCCCGTCATTTTGTTAATACTTCCCCCTACCTTGCCTTCTGATCCCCACTTGTGCTGCTTATTTTCGGCAGGCTTGACGTGTACATTATCACCCCGTGAATGTTTTCTTCACATAGTTCTTTCCCCCGAAATGATCTCCTTGACCCCCTTTTGATTGAGGGAGAGGCTCCTCCTTCCTTGAGAGCCATGGCCCTCAGCCTTGACCACACAACAGATTCATGTGGGGAGCTTGGAAAAATACTGATGCCTGAATCCCATCTTTGAAAGTTCTGGTGTTCTGTGATGAAGTCAAGGTGTGGGCATTTTTTTGAGTCTTCCAGGGTGATTTTAATAGGCAGTATGAGAACCACTACAGTAAGGGAAATCTCAAACACTTCCTCCTTACAAAAACTTGTCAATTCCATGTGGCGATTATAAATTGCCCCATCTCTGAATCTGTGTAGTAAATCGTTGGCAGCATCTAATTTAGCAACCCTGTGTAGTTTTGATTTTAGTTTGCTAATTGTTTCAGTGTGTTAATTTGTAATCACAACCTAAATTCCTTAAGAGCTGAGGCCTCGTCAGATTCCTTTGCCTAGGTAATGACCAGCACAGTTGTTAACTAATAAGGTTGCTTGTGGTTTGACGATTAAACTGAAGAGATCTATGAGATCATACAGGATGCTGCATGTATTACAATGAGAATAATAACCACTGTTTATTAAATAATTACTATGTATCACATTCCGATGGGCTTATGATCACATGGGTTCTGGAGGCAGGTGAGGATCCTCCCTGATTAGCAAATGAGAAAATTGTGTTGTATAGAGCTTAAGCAGCTGGCCTAAGGTCATATGTGGCACCTTAAAGGGGCATCGTTCAGGGACAAAAATGAATCCACTGTAGTTGTAATAAAAGGTCCATATTTGCCTTGTATCCCTGATTTGGAGGAGACCTATCGAGTCAATTTTCAATGCTTGAATTCCTAGATATGTACAGTTATTTTAAAAATACTACCCTCAAAGAAAATCTACCCTGGCTCCTACGCCTAAAGTATTATGTAACTTAATTTGTATTTTTTTAATTTTTTAATGTTTATTTATTTTTGAGAGAGAGAGAGAGAGAGAGACAGATCATGAGGAGGGGAGGGGCAGTGAGCGATGGAGACACAGAATCAGAAGCAGGCTCCAGGCTCTGAGCTGTCAGCGCACAGCAAACGGGGCTCAAACTCGTGAACCGCGAGATCGTGACCTGAGCTGAAGTCGGACATTTCACCGAGTGAGCCACCCAAGTTTCCCACTTAATCTGTATTTTGAGAGAGAAAAGAATCCTGGGTAGAGTACAATTAAAAACAAGATGGCACTTCCTATTTACTGAAATTATCTGACGTAATATCCAATGACCAGTGTTGAAGAGGGCTATAAAGCTTCTCAAATACAAATGAAAGTTTACTCTTGAGCTGCTCTTTCTATAACAATTAAAATCTTCTCTAAAATATCAGAACTTTTCATTAGGAGGCACTTTAAAAAATAGCAAGACTGATACGCATTGTGATTTCTGTATAGATTAAATTGAACTTGTAAATGATTTTATAAAATACATTATAGAAACCAAGAGATACTCAATTTAGATATCTGTCAGAATAAATTGCGTGTGTTCAAACAAATACCTATTGAAAAATAGATTTATTCTTTTCCCTTTCAATTATCTGTGATTTCTTGTCTATCTCTTCAGGAACAAAATGTCCTCACTCTGATTTGTTTCCTGTTAAACCTTCTTCAGACCATGTAAATATGGTACCTTCAATCTTCTTATTTCTGTTTATCTTACCACTATTCTAATCTAGACATGATCAATGTCTGATCTTTTCTGCGTTTTGTAGGCATTTGGATTCAGAATAATTGGGTGAACTTGAGACAACAACGGCAAGAGTGATGATTTCAGTACCTAGCAATCACTCATATAATGAATATTCATTGGCCACTGACTATGAGCAAAATACTACTTAGGCAATGTGGAATATAAAAAAAAAATGTATTAACATAGCTCATGCCTTCTAGGAGCTTACACCTGGTAGTCAAGAGAAGGCACGTGCATAAATAGAATGTAGGATAGAAAACACAGGTCCTAGAATGTATAGTTTCAATGCAATTTTAAGTGAATAAAAGGACTAACTCTCTGGTGGACAAATCAGGGAAGGCTTCATGACAAAACAGACATTTGAATGCACACGTAAAGTATCAAGAGGATCAAGTCAGGGTTGGGGCAGAGTGAATGGCTTTCCACCTTAAAAAGAGATATTCAGGAACAATTTGAAGAACAGTAGAAAAATCAATCAGTGGAAATACACCCAATTTACAATGTCTGCCTGGAGTATTTTATAAATATGGTGACAGTAAGTTGCAGCTTGCTCAGAAAGAAATGTCAGTTTATGTTCATCTTTCCTGTGTAATTATTTATTGTGCCCTCTGTCACTCTCAAAAGTTCCCTGGTTCGGATGATAAATTTAATGATCACTCTATTTCTAAGGGAACTGCCCTGTGTCTGGGCCCTGTGCAAGGGTGAGTTCAGGTCCCACATAACTCTGCCCGCTTTTTGTTTGATGAGACCCAGAGCTCGGCCTCAAAAGATAAGTTGCTTAATCAGATCTCTATCTCTTTGTAGAAATAGGAAACCCAAGAACCTCACAACAGGTACAGAAGCTACATTGCTTCAATTACATGGCAGGGGTGTAGCCATGAAAGTTATGTATAAGTCAATTATAAGGGAGCAGAAACCGAATAAGCTACAGCAGTCAGACATAGAACCAAATGAGACCGACACCTAGAGGGTAGGTGAGCCACAATAATGAGAAAAAACTGCAGTGAAAGTGTGCAAACTATTACTGGTAGGGTTCCTACTGATGCCTTGAAGCCCGGACCACCTTCCTATCCAGTCTCCGTGATGCCCAGCCTTAAGACAGCTGCTCTTACTGAATTTCCCTTATTGTTTCACCTGAAGCCTTAAGGTAATCCCACCTATGTTTCCGTCCATCCAAACTACCTCCAGTAGGCCCTGGGCTCCTTGTTCTTGCTGAAATAGAAGGGGAAGAGGCTGAGAGCAGAGGGTCCAAATGCAGGATGCCGCAGTATTTCTGGGAAGAAGCAATGGTATTTCAATCTGAAGAATGGGAATGGAAAGGAGGGAGGATAATAGAAGTGGAATGTATGAAGCTTGGCAACAGATCGGATTTAAGGGGTGAGATGAAATAAGCCAAAGATGATTCAGAATTGTAAATTTTCATCACCTAATAAAACACCGTTGCCGTGAAGAAAAATAAATGATCCTGAACCAACAACAACAATAAAGGAAACTGCTCTAAATAATTCCAAGGGGGGGGGGGGGGTTCTTAATAGTGGCAGCGAGTTACACAGGTGATAGAAGACCTTAGAAGCCAAAAAAGTGGTAAAGCAACGTAGAGATGAGGAATAGCAGAAAGCCTCTCCCACCTCTGTGGCTGAGGATTTAAACACCAGGTGGTAATACTAGATTTTGCAAGTCTAGGTCGTGTGGAGGGAGTTATAATCAGGTGAGGACTGCCTGGCAGGAGCTGCAAACAAAAAAGGAGGAGGGTGTGTCCTGTAGAGATCGAGGAAGCTGGAATACCAAAGGAGATTCAGTGGCTGCCAGAAAATACCCTCCAGAGCAGGGAGAGAGAGAAAAACTCCGAATCTTCCCTTTTTCCCACCATTTAATTTCCTCGCCAGTGCCTCACATTTTCCGAATGCATCCACAAGTTAATTGGCAAATTAGTCTGGGAAATGTAGTTTGTAGTAGGACATGAAATGGATCTTAAGGGACATAGATAATGACTGGTACAACATCTGAGCCGTGTGAGGCAAGAGTGACGAGTAGGAAGAATACAGTTTTGCCTAGAATGCTTCATGCCCAAAGACGCAAAAAAAAAAAAAAAAAAAAAAAATGTTTGCTTAGTAAGCCGTTCTGACTGGCCCTGTGGGCATCTGTCCTATGAATAAGATTTTTAGACCAAACAGATGACTTCAAATGTCACTGTTACATAGTCACAATAAATTTACCAGACAGGAATTAATATTGACTTGATCTGTCACAGTCATCAAGTATTTGTTTTTAAACCAATGATCTTCCATGAAAATGTCCGTGAAAACTGCCAGCAGCATCAGGACTAATTGTCTAGATTAGTGTAGTAGATTCCCCCACTAACATTCAGAAATTTATGTCAAGCGCAGAGTGCCTGTGTAGGAGTGGTTATGCTCTACTTACTATATTTCTTGGGCTAACAATCCAGTTAAATTTCCTGTATTGCTAGCATGTGAAAAACCAAATTGGGTTTATTTAGTTGTTCATAGAACTCTCCTTCATTGAGTACCTCCTCTGGGAGCAAGGTCCAGAGACTGTAACTGTGAATAAGAGAGTCCTTGTGCTCCCAAGAGCGCTCTATACAAATAAGCAATTATTATAATACGTTGGGGTAATATTGTGGTGGTAACTACTGAATGATAAACACCTCCAAGAGATACCTGAGTCTGACTTGGAGGAATCAGCGTTCGTTTTTAAGGGTATAACATCTGAGTTAAAGTTAGCTGCAGGGTGATGTGATGTGATTTCTGGGAGGAAAGTACTTCAAGCCAGGATGGTGGTTGGGCAGTGACCCAGAGAGCCTGCATTGTTGGTGCGATTACAAGTATTTCAATTGTAGAGGAAACATAGCATAGGCCAAATGACAAAGGTGGGAAAAAGTGGTATGCTGGTCAGTGTTGAACAACTGGGTCTTGGGTGTGAGGGTCTGAGTTGTGGCTTTTGCCAAGTTGGGTGGCACACATACTCCAACATGGCCAATTTCGAGCTACCAATGTGACATCTTTGACTGTAGAGTTGGCAAGAGATGGGCAGTAGTTCAACATTAGTTTTTTTTCCATCATAGGTACAGTAGATAAAACTTCTAAACCTAGGTGCTTCATTTTACCAAATACTTGAAATATAAATATTCATTTATCCATCCATTCATTCATCAGAAAATATTTTGAGCCCTTACTATCTGTCGAGCATGTTTCCAGTTGTTGGCAGTTCATCACGGAGGAAGAAATGGAACAACCTCTTTCTCCTCGCTGTGTTAAAATAAACATTATTGTGCCCAATTTATAGGTGAGAACTGGCTTATGAAGATTAAATACCATGGTTAAGATCACACTATTAGTATGTGGAGGAACCAAAGGAGAAAATCATTCCCCTAATTCTAAATTCAGCGGGTCATTTCTACTATATCATGCTACCCACACACTTGAGCTGGATTTTATCAGAGCATCTGTATTTTTATCGCCATGCAGTTGGATAAGTAAAATAAATTTCTCTGACCTTTCAAATAAATTTAGGTCCTTTTCCTTGGAAGCTTATCTGGTGTGAACTTTAAAATGCTGCAATTAATAATGATTATAATACCCTGGAACTCTGTAGCAACTTCTTTCGAAGAACTCCTAGGAGCCTCTAGATGTATTAAACTAAGTTCTTCAAGCTAATTAGTTATCCTCCAAGAGTAAGATAGATGTTTAAAATTACATTAATTGTATTAACACTTTGAGGCCCATAGACTTGTGTCTTGCTTTCTCCCAAAGAAAAATATTCCTTGCAATTTTCTCTTGAGAATAATAACCTCCTTTTCACTGGATATGTTGTCAACAGAAATAACTCAATCATGAAACAGCTTTCAAACATTTATGATCTCAATATTTAAACATACGTGTAGATTCCAGTGATTTAAAAATGTTTATTTTTTGCTCTGTGTCTTCTAAAAGAAAATTATGATGAAATGGTATGCTATGGAAAAAAAAAAACACTGACTATAATGGAGGTACTTAAAAAGCCAAAAATCTGGACAACTCCTTGTTTGCCAGAGAACCCCCAACAATAGTAACCAAAGCTTTGACGAAATTATCTCAACTCTCATCCTTAAGACACTCTTTTCCCCTTCTGATGCTTTTCCAGCCATGTGAAATCTTGTTGGTATCTCTTCCTTCCATTCATTATTTTCCACCTCCACTGTTCCTATCTGTATTTAGGAATCCATCCTCTTGGTTGATTATCAGGTTAGTTAGCTTCTCATCTCCACCTTTCCAATCTGACTACCTTATTTTATGAACCTTCCTAAGATAGATCTAGACATATAAATAGATATATAGATTAGGTTCGTTATATCAGTTAACCAACCACAAAAATATCGATGGCTTTCCAATCCTCAAAGACTCATGTTCACCCTTGTAATCTGATTTTCACGTTCTCGGTTCAAGCGCCTTCCCCCTCCTAGTCCCTTAGGAGACCCTTCAGTTTCCATCTTTCTCCTTCATGCTAGAAGATCTCCTGCCTCTTTCCCCACACAAAACTGTGATACCTGGACTTTCTTTTCGTCCTCACGCCTCTACGAAAACTTGTGATTTTTTCCTCCCCCCATCTCTGACCTCCCGTAGCACTTAGTTTTCATACATCACGTTTGGCACTTAATTAAATCTACACTTTAAAAAATTACGTTTTCCTTTCTTGTTCATACCAAAGCTTTGAAGCCTCTTCATCTCGCACAGCTACATGAACTAATTCTGTTAGGTACATTAACATCTAGTTAACTACCTTAACTAATCCGAAAGGTCCTTTAGGTCAGAGAGGACAAGAGGGGGGAAGAGCACAGTAAATCTGCTCATAATGGGTAAGTCCAAGCAAGTCATTTGACCCCAAGGAGCCTTGAGTGCTTCATCTGTAAAATAGGATGCTACCACTTACCTTACAGAATTATTAGAATTAAAGATGTGTACGATAAGGGGTTGTGTTTGGCACATCGTAGGTACTTGGGAAACACTAGTTATTAGTCTTCTTCTTTGAAGGTCCATGGTTATGTATGTATATTACTCTTTCTATCCTTTGTAAAAACGCATCCTATCTCAACCCCTCCCACCTCCTCTCCTGTGTCTTAAAAAGCCACCTCTCCCCTCCTCTTGTGTTGCCGTGTCTTCTGCCTGAAATCTTCACCATTAGTCAATCTTTGGAGTTAAGGGTCACCAGCTTTTGTTGGCATCCTTGGCTCAAATTTACATACGCCTCAGTCGTGAATAGGTGCCGAAAACAGACTTTTTATTTTTTAATTTTTTTAGCATTTTACCATTTTTTAATATGAAATTTATTGTCAAATTGGTGTCCATACAACACCCAGTGCTCATCCCAAAAGGTGCCCTCCTCAGTACCCCTCACCCACCCTCCCCTCCCTCCTACCCCCCATCAACCCTCAGTTTGTTCTCAGTTTTTGAGAGTCTCTTATGTTTTGGCTCCCTCCCTCTCTAACCCTTTTTTTTTTCCTTCCCCTCCCCCATGGTCCTCTGTTAAGTTTCTCAGGATCTGCATAGGAGTGAAAAGATAGGGTATCTGTCTTTCTCTGTATGACTTATTTCACTTAGCGTAACACTCTCCAGTTCCCTCCACGTTGCTACAAAAGGCCGTATTCCATTCTTTCTCATTGCCAAGTAGTATTCCGTTGTGGATATAAACCACAATTTCTTTATCCATTCATCAGTTGATGGACATTTAGGCTCTTTCCATAGTTTGGCTATTGTTGAAAATGCTGCTCTAAACATTGGGGTACAAGTGCCCCTATGCACCAGCACTCCTGTATCCCTTGGGTAAATTCCTAGCAGTGCTGAAAACAAACTTTTTAAATACTTGCGATTTAGGATAGCAGCAACTGTGTTCCCCATAGTAGTTTCCTAGGACTGCTGTAACAAATTACCACAAACTTGATCCCTTAACAGCAATTTATTCTGTCACAATTCTGGAGGCTAGTAGTTTAAGACCAAGGTCAACAGGCTCTCTGAAGGCTCTAGGAAAGAACTTCCCTTGCCTCCTCCCTATTCTAGTGGCCCCAGGCATTCCTTGGCTTGTAGCAGCATAACTCCAACATCTGCCTTCCTCTTCACATGGGCATCTTCTTTGTCTTAGAAGGACACAAGTCAATGGATTTAGAGGTTACCCTAAATCTGAGATGGTTGCATCTCCCAAACCTTAACTAACGATATCTATGAAGACCCCGTTTACACATAAGATAACACTGTGAGATTCTAGATAGCTGTTACTTCTGGAGAAAAATGATTCAACCTGTTATACTTTTCTTGACAATTCTGAAGAGCGTAGTAACAAAGACATCTGATGAATTAATGTAGGGAGAATTCCCATTTATAGATTACTGGAAAGTGTTACCACGTGGCCTTAAACAGAAGGACTTCTAAAAGAAATACTTACTTGATTAAAACTACAAATCTAACATTTGTTTTTCTGTTTATTATTAGTTTTAGACTTAGAAGGACTATTTTATGTAAATTTATCATTGTTTTGTATGTCCATGCTACTTAATAAATATTTGAGGGGAAATCATTTAGACTGAAATTCATCTTGGTAGTAGCATTCTAACGGCTCGAGGAAATAACCATAGGAACAAAATCCTCTTAGAAAAAGTGCCCCCCCCCACACACACACAATATTGTGGAGTAGATTCCAGATAAATATATTTGTTAGGAGTTGACAGGGAGGGAGAGATCCTCTGATAGAGAAATGGTAGAGTGTTATCAAGCCGACTTTATAGTAACATCATTCAGAACTTGCCTTACTGTCTCTGGAAAAGTTATGCAAGATTCATATATTTATGTTAAAATTGAACCACCTCTGCCCCCTCCCCAAAAGCCAAGTTTTATCGGAAGATTGAAGTAATCAAAATCTTGACAATGTTTGTGAATCTGGCACCTCGACCACGTCATTAAAATAGAGAGTATCACGCTTGTTAGCAAATCTTCTGGAGTACGAGGTATATGAGTATTTAAGACCATTTAGCAATGACGTTCCACACTAGCCAGTCAAATGGAGACGTCAGTCACAGAATATGACCGTGAGTTTTGATATCACTATCTACAAAAATGCCATTTTTGCTTTAGAACCATGATATTTGGTGCTATAAAAAGGAAAGGGGGCAAATGTTGTTAATTTTTACACTTTACCCAGTTCTGTCATCAATCCTACTCATCTCTCTATCCAACCAACGAGCGGTCCGCAATAGTCAGGGAATGTCTCCTTGAATCAGCGGTATCGATGTTTCTTCGCATTTCAGGACAAAAAGAGCCGTGCTAAATCCTAGCCTGTTTCATTCTCAACCCTCATTATCCTGATAACACATCCATCCCAAGAAAGAATTCATCAAGACCAGAGGGGGAGTACATAAAATTTTTGTATAGTACAGTATTTAAAATGAAACTGCTTTTGGCCTGCGTGGTCTCAGTGGGTGCAAGGCGAAATTGAGGATGCTAGCTCATCTCACACCGAGTTTAATAAAGGGTGTCCTATAAAAAGCTAATTTCTTGCTGCTAAATTGCTTTTTAAGTAATGCTTGCTGTTGCAAGAGACCCTTTCAGAGCCCTGACTCTGGGAGCCATGTTTGAAAGGCTAGATGTGCTCTGTGAGATAAGGTAGGATCCAGGTGGAATTCTTCTCCTTATGGGATGACAATGTATATAACTAATATTGTCCTTTGAGACTAGTTTGCATGCAGTTGCTGGTATGGCACCTGCTCAGCAGCCTGCTGCAGATAAGAATGAGTGATGATGCCCTAGATTTTAATGGAACTTTTCGAGTGCATACAGCAGTGGGGTGCAGTCTTCAGCAAAGAAAAACGAGCTGACTTGCAGGCATGAGAGGTCATCAAGAAAGACATAGAAATAGGACATCCACTCTAGGCTAGGCAAGGCTTTTTAGAGGATATTATGGAAATGAGCAGGAACCAATTTAATTTTTATAATGCCACTCCATTTAACTTTTTTTTTTTCATTTAACTTTAAAATACAAGGTCAAGGTATGGTGTTTTTCATAATGATTAAAGATTTGGAACGCTCTTTCTGTTGAACCCTACTGTATTTGTTTGGCACAAAAGGAATATGACAAGGAATAAAACTGGGATCAGAAAATAGAAATATGGTTGTCAACTGCCCAACACGGGTTTAAAATGAAAAGAAAAAAAAACCTGATGGACACATTCATCCTTAGGCTGACGGAGGGATTTCTTTTCCTAAGGTTCTATTCTTTAGAGTTAGTTTGATCCCAGGATTGTAACATAGCTCTTTTTTTATGAAAAAAAAAATGTATGCATGAGATCAGCGGAGAATCACATATCCATGGATCAAACAGCAGAGTCCTTCTTCTGACTGAAAGTTTGTTTTCACCATCATCTGATAAACCATTCGTCGTTAGATATTCTGAGTTACACAGATATCGTAAAACAATTGCCATTTGCATCGTGTAGGTTTTGTCATTTTGATACTCTACTTTGAAAGATTTAGTGTGGGCATGAGGAATTTTATTCACTATGCTAAAGAGCAAAAAAACTGAGAAAATGAAGATGGTGAGAAAGAACGGAGTTGATCTAAATATAGGACTATAAACCTTTAAAATGGAAGCAAATGTGAGGTCACCTGATCTGACTTTTTTTTCCCCTCGCAAAAGGGTTTAGGTAACTTAAAAATTGTTGAGGCAAACAAGGTAGGCAGTCTCGTTCTGTTTCAAGTCTAAGGATTCACCATTCTTCATTCAGCAATTACATACTAGGTAGATCCTTCAGAAGCCATGACTAGATTAGTCCAGGCAAAGTTTTGCTTTGAAGAGCCTCTGTTTTCCAGCACTGTCCGTTGTAACATCAAAATACTTGGCCCAGATCCTGATTCTGTGGGTATATCTGTCCGGACTGCGAAAATGGTTGAAAAACTGTTATTCAGCAATTGTACTTAGTCATAGGACAAACAGTAGCTTGAGAGAGAGTGGAGAGATTAAGTGTCCTATAGTTCGATCACCTCACTTAACCAAGACATTGAGCTCCATTTTTTCAATTCAGTTATCTGGTTGAAGATACATAATAGCAGAGCAAAGTCAAGTACCTCTTGGGGTTAGAGTTTTTGTTTATGCATGACTTTGTTTTGGAATTGAAAACAGTGCCTGTTTGCTAAGTTAAATTGAAATTTTTGCTTTGCCCTGGAGGGAAAAAAAAACCCAACCCCAAAAATAGACTTAACTTCCAAACTATGGGCCACAACAAGCTAAATAAATAATTTCTGTAAAAATAGTGTAACGCATTGTATATAGTCAGAAAGGTTGGATGAGGAAGAGGATGAAAACTGCCTTAGGGGCTTAGTGTATGCATGGAGAAGGCTGGATGAATGAACCGGTTATAAGAGAGCAAAGCTTATAGTAACAATAATGCTAATAGTAAAGCTCTCGCTTATTAATTGCTCTTTATGGGCACAGTGACCAGGTGCTTTATATCTGCTTTCTCATTCCATCCTCAGTTTGAATCACCTCTAGGACAGATCACCTCTTCACTGAGAGGTCAATGAATAGAAGGCACATGCATGGGCAAACTAAATTTAGGTGTATTATATCCACCACATGGAACGTTGATATCTACAGGACTAGGGCTCAGTCCATTGTGGAAGACAAACAGAATTATCATCCCCATTCTCAAAACAAAAAACAAAACACCCAGGCCCCAGACATACCTGTGCTGCTTATAGCCTGGAATGTGAAAGAAAAGGACACAGGTTTTCATCATGGGTTTACCAAAAGGAGAGGTTTTGTGTTTTTGTTTTTTTTTTAATTTTGAGATTGGGGAGTTTAATAACTTGAGTGTTGTTCACTGATAGTTAGAAAGGTGATATGTTACCTACTGTGACCTTGATGAGAGGAAATCTGTAGATGATCATGAAGAGTGCCATTCTTTTGGAAAGAGACTCAAATCCCTCAATGCCCTTTTCAGAATTTACTCAATATTCACCAAGAAAAGTAGATGGGGTCGTTTTTGCAGATCCTTCTAAGGATAATTTATTCTTATGGGCAGAGACATACCTTTTCGGGCATAAATTGTTCCCTTTGGGATAAACACCACTGTGGAAAACAAACAGGAGGTAATGACATTGAATTAAAAGACACCAGAGAGGCAACAGTGACCCACATTTATTGCAGCGAATAGACAGTGTAAACAGATGTGCTTTGCATTCTGCTCTGGAGATTAACAGGCACGGTCAGGCTTTGACCATCGTGGTGGGCAGGAGGTTCTTCAAGTGGAAATCCCTAGTCAAGCTGCCAGTGCACCATAAAGAACAGCTTGCAGAAATCTCCTCTTTCCTTGCACATGTCAAGCTACTTGCCATATTTTATCACAAGCTTTAGTTTCAAGAAATCATGATCTCAATTCCTAATTGAGCCTCAGAATTTCTCAAAATGGTAGGTGCATGGCACTCTCCACTTTTGTACACTGTGGAAATGAGAATCAATCACATAATATTTCTCAAGCCAGTGTTTTAGATTCATATAATATCACCAAAACCGTGTCCTACTAGTATAGCTCTGTGTTTATGCTTCCCAAATAAGTACTTAATAAATAGTGGATTAGATCAACAGAATTGATTTTTTTCCCCTCTGATGATTTCAGAAATAACATCCAAGACAAGCTTATTGAAGTTAACACTGTTCTTTCTGAACCTTTGTTGTGCCAGGAGTAACAGATGGCACAATGAAAAATGATTTAGAGAATCACTGAGATCGGGGCGGGGGAGGGGGCTGCCCAGTGAGACCCACTGGTGTTTTTCCTGAGCAGTATGGAAACCCATGACGATTTTAGAAATCTGGACCCCTAAATGGCTTAACATTTAGGGGCACACCTGATGCTTCCTACTCTGTTTTTCCAGTCTACTTCACTGTTGCTTTTTCCGCCGTATGCTCTGCTCTGCTCACTCCAAAACTCAAGGACCAAATTTGAAAATGCAAATAAAAGCACCTTTTTCTCCCTCTCCAATTTTTTTTTTATTGAAGTATGATTTGTGTGCAATAAAACCCGCCCTTTTTAAATGTACGCTTGGAGCGTTGACAAACACGGTTTTCTGTAACCACTGCCACCATCAAGATAGAGATTTTTTTATCACCTCAGAAAGTTTCCCCACACCTCCGTTGCAGTGGGCCCCCTCCCTCCCCAGCCCCTGGCAAACACTAACATGTGAAAGCACTTCTAATCTGAAAAGCATAATGTACGTGGATGTGCCTGATAGTTATCAGTGAAAACAATAACAAGATCTCCTGATTGGCTCTCTAGGTTTAAGTATGTGCATGTGCTAGTCTGGGTGTAATAGAGCCCCCAGAGCCCCTCCCCTCAAGAGGTAAACTTGTGGATTACACAATTGAGCAGTGTCATACCAGCTCTGTCTGATAAAACATTCTGCCAAGTTAGAAATGCTCTTTAATGCAGCTGTCGAGCACTCACAATGTGCCTAGTGGGAATGAAGAACTGAACGTTTAACTTTATTTAATTTTAATTAATTTAAATTTATAGAGCCACAAGTGGCTATTGGGTGATTTCTGGGGAAACACGGTTTTTATCCAATGGGATAATGCGATAGGTTCTAACGCAGGGATTTAGCCAAGGGCTAAAATCTGCACAACATCAGGGTTATTGGTTCACCTTATATAAAGTAACTTTATAAGAGAAACAAAAATAGCTTTATAAATAGAGACCTGAGAAAGCGTTCTTAAGGGAATACACGTTGACTCTTAAATTCAGAATATGTAAGAACTGGCCTTTAAGAGAAATCCCTGAGAATTTCCTTTGGGTTTCTCATGCATGCTGTGTACATAAATGTCTAATTTTAGGTGTAAACTCATAGACTGCTGTTTTATGTGGTTCAGCACTTCATGTAGTTTAACCTATTCTGTCCTAGAGTAAGTAGAATTCCTCTAAACTGTCAGAGTGAGTTTTGCCTTCATTGTATAGAAGGCATTTTCAGTGTTGTAAACGTTCACTTTTATAACAGGTCTGGAGTATTGTGCAACTCTGACTCTCAGTCTACCAATCATGCATACAAAAGCCATTTTTATGTCTGTTTCTAATTGCACATGGGTTTTTCTAGATACCCAATTGGAGTTGCATTCTGGTTATCTATTCAAAGAGGTTTTAACCATCTGGTCATTTTGAGGTCACATAATGTGAAGATACCTTTAAGCCATCAAGTATTTGTTTTAAATTTGTAAGTTTTTTTTTTCTGAGGGGAAAAAATGTGCATTTCTGGATTTTGAATACCCATTATCCGTATAATTATGGTGAGAATTTGCATCAGATAGGAAAATGTTCTAGGGAGGAACCAATTGAAAAGGAACTTGGTTCTGAGTCAAATTCTACCTTAGGCCCTGTTGCTGTTGAAACCATCATTGCAGTCTATCTCCTGTGATCCCTGAGGCGTTTCACAACGAATTTTTTTAATGTTTATTTATTTTTGAGAGAGGCAGAGACAGAATACAAGCAGAGGAGGGGCAGAGAGAGAGGGAGACACAGAATCCCAAAGCAGGCTCCAGGCTCTGAGTTGTCAGCACAGAGCCTGACGCAGGACTTGAACTCAGGAATCGTAAGATCGTGACCTGAGCCAAAGTTGGCCCCTTAACTGATGGAGCCACCCAGGCGCCCCTCAGAGCTGCTTTTTTATCCATTAGAAACTCATTCCACTTATCGGCCCGTTCACTCTCACAATAGAATATAGAACGCTATTGGAGTTCAAGAAGTAACTGATTAGGGATAGAGCTTTGCCTTTACAAATTCCTTCTTTTCCTGGATACAGCAAAAAGGATTGCATTAAAATTGTCTAGTCCGTCCCTAGAATTACTCTAGAAAAATAGAGCTCACAGTAAGGTCATAGTTTTTTCCTGTCTTCCGTTTTTACAAATGAGCAGTCGTTTACCTCAAAATGATATGGACGCTTTTTCTTTTACCTTTTTTTCTATTTTGAAGCTAGTGTTCATTCAGTTATTATGATTAGGCATCCTAAAAAGGGTAAGTCCACATTCAAATGGTATTCTATTTTTTATTTTTACGCAATGCTTTATATATTTAAACTACATGAAAACATTAGATGGTATTGCTTGCTATTAATTGCAGTCAGGATAGATTTCTCAGGGAAAAGTTTGTTGGATATAGGTAAACAACACATGATACAAAAATAAAGATACATTTAAGAGATTGTCCATTTGTTTGATGGCATTGTAAACTCCAAGAGATTTGATGCTAAATCTAACAAACTACTTTAACGGAGAAAGTGTGGAGTCAGCAATTAGTATTAGAGTTTGCCTAGAAAGATAATTAAAGCATCTTACCATTGGTTTGTTGATGTCTTTGCACTTCATTGAATAGAGTTGATTTTTTTTTAAATTTATATTGATAATCATCAGTCAACTCCTGCTTTGAGGCAGGAAATATTTACCAGTAATTCCCCCGTGAGCAAAGCAAGGAGCTGAATTGAGCGTGTCTCAAATGTGCACGTAATGTCAAAATGGACACAAAATGTCTTTGAGGGAGAACCATTGTCCTTATACTCCTCTTCTGTTAGTGTAGTATGACTATGTGGAAAGATAAATAATGTATTTACCAAATTCTTTGTTTTTAAAATAAAAGGAGACTTCACAGTTTGTGCATTGTAGAATTTATAAGTATTCTTTTGTGCCTTTCAGTTTGCCAGTGAAAGTTTTATGAAGGCAGAACTTTTTATCTATTTGAATGAAATTGTAAGCCTTCTGTGAATTCTTTTATTAATTTTATTCTGGAGGAAATCTGACCAGGTTAAGGAAATCAGGTCAGGTTAAGACGTGATCCCAGCAGGAAAGCTCAAGTACAGAGTGTGATTTAAAATAGGAAAAAAGATACTGACTTTTTTTCTTTAATTTTATATCAGCCTTTTTCTTTTTAACTACTGTGCAATGCTATCTGTATATCTTCTCCATTCCTTCAAAATGTGTTTACAGGTATGCATTTAATTAATTTCCTTGTGATGATATTAAAATTAACCTCTTCTGTCAGGCTGTCTGGGATAAAAGTACATAGTCCTATTTTGGTCACAGTTAAGTCTATGTAAATATGCCCACACCTACTGATAATGTTTACCATTAATCGTGAATGAACAGCAATGTAAATATTGTTTGTTCTACTAAGGAAGTCCCACGTTTTAATTAAAATTTGTATTTGTATAATGCTAGAGCATCTGGAATTTTTTAAGTCACAGATACTATTTTATTTGTTTATTTATTTATTTTAAGTGCTGGAGTACTTAAAATCAATGGTGGGTGGGGAATAACAGCTGATTTAGCAAATTTCTTCCCCTTTGTTTTGACGTATTAAAATGTAATTTTTGGCACAGACTGAATAGTGGTAGACGATATAAACCCTGCATTTTGCATTGTAGTGCTGAGTTTATTCTCATCTTCTCGCTGTCCACTGCCTTCTCATGGATACAGTGTGAACATTAATTAGATGAATTCCATAAAGTGCTTTAAGCTCTTTGGAGAAAGATAGTCTCTGAATAATTATTCTTAACTCCCATATGCTCTTATGATATAAACTCTTCTGCCAAGAAATCCTTTTTAGGGATTATCGCTTAAAATGAAATTTTCATTATTAAAAGCAGGAAGAATATACATCCACTGACAGGCTAAAATATGCTTTAGGCAACTGCTATTAAATAGGCAGAAATCTTGAACTATGGAGCCATCCGTGCCCGAAAATACTAAGCAATACTGAAAACCGGTGGCAAATTTGGAATATTAATCATTGCACTAGGTTGTGATTAAAAAAAAAAAAAGACACCTGCTCTTTAAAAATAGGTGCACATATCTTTACTCCAGAGATGTATAACTTTAGGCACAAGAAAGTACAAATGGCTCTCAAATTAAAGTATATTTAATATACGTTATTAGTATACCTGGTGGACAGCAATGAGTCTTTAAAGAAGTAGTTCTCAATCTAAGCTACGTGTTGGGAATCACCTAGGAAGCACTTTTTTTTAATTATGCCGAGGGCCCACTTGGAGAAATTCTGATTTAATTTGTTGGTGTGAGGCCTGGGAATGAGAAGTTTTTAAATTTTCCTATAGTAAGTCTAGTGTGCAGCCTCAGTTGACCTAAGTTAAACCTAAGAACATGAAGGAACCAACAGTCACCTGATCCCATACCTGGATTTTATGGATGAGAACTGTATGACCCAGGAAGGCAAACTGACCAGTCTAAGAATGAATGTGCAAATGATGCAATATCCAGTATAGAGGAAGGCTCGTTGATTGGAGCCAATGCAGGCATTAGAATGATCTTCAGAGTTCACCGAATTGCAGGCACTTCTTCGTATCAGTACCTGATTGAGATTCGTAGAATTGGATAACCGTAAGAGAAAAAAAAAAAAAAAAAAAAGACTAATTGTAAAGAATTGAATCCGCACTGTGGAATGGAAGATGAACAGTTTACAAGTTACAGATGATGAATATCCGTGGGAGTGTACTACCCTCTCTTTTCCCTTGGTATTGATGACATCATTTTATTAATGTAGCTAGGGTCGGTTGTTTCTTGGTGTTGATGCTGCTTTGGAGACAATTCATTATTTATTATCCTGGCTCATTATCTATATTCATTTAGACACCGACTCACAGATTCAACACATTTTTATGGTTTGGGGTCTGCTACATACTACAACTGTATTTGCTACTAAGGGTACTGCAGTGAACCATAAAAGTCCTGAAGTTTAAGGAATCAGGTCTTCTAATTACCATCTTTTATCACAGCTGATAGAAAATTGAAGGCTCACTTATTATCTTTGTTAGTAATTGCTTAAAATAAAGTACTTAAAATAAGGAATTTTGATTCAGCTCGAGAAAGTTCTGCAACTTTGTTTCCATTGACCTTGCTGGTTTTGTTCCTAATTCTCAATATATAAATCTACACAACTTAGAGCTTGGGAAAGGTGTGATGTTCCCTGTATTGTCCCTTTTGAATGGCATTTGGAGTTCTCCCTCAAAGTGTGGAGTGATGACCACTAAATAAGGAATGTTTGAGAACTAAGTTGTTTCTGGAAGATTTTCTCAAATTCTCTACAGTTGTTTTCCCTGTAGAAGTTTCTGGATAGTGATTTTAATCACTTGAGTAGAAAGATGTCCAGGAGACTCACTGTACCTCATAGAAGCACTGGTATTTCAAACATTGACACTCAATCTGCAATGATTACATTAGCACAAGCACTCTTGACAAAATTCTATTTCACATTATTTTCCTTTTTCCATTTCTTTTTATACCATCACTGTGTTATCTGGCAGTCATAAAACCATGGTCAATTCAGTTTTGTTAAATAGCTCTGCCAGTAATGTTTGTAAATTTTTTAATGTGATTTGAAGTTCTTTATTTGTCTGTCATGTTTTCCAGCTCCTCAACAAGGAAATTTAGACAAAAGAAGAAATAGTAATTAAATACTGTGTGTACTACTGTAGGTGTCATTAGTGGGATGGGGAGAAGTAGAAAATAGTTGCATAGGTGCACTTAAAAAGTAAATTGAGATTTTTAGGTTGACTATGAGTGCTGCCTCTTCTATACAAGGTAGTTAACACATAAATGCAAAGTCATACTTTATCAGTTTGGCTGTAACCTTTAGCTAATATGGAAATATGGAGCTGTGTTGTGAGATGCACAAAAAAGAAAAGTCATTTTTCTTAATTATCATCAATTAACATTTACTGAGCGACTACCCATGAAGCAAACTTAGTTTGCGCTTGAACAGAGGTAGTTATTTGCATTATTATTCTTCCATTGGTCTTCCTTCTCTGCCTCTTTTCCTGCCTTCCATTCAACATAGAAAAATATATATGGCACTTTCTCGTTAGCCAGTGTTGAACTTTAATGTAAAATCCCCAAAGAGTGCTAGAAATTATCCACAGAATGCATACCTTTTTTTTCCATTTCTGCTTGCATTCTTATCTTTTTTTTTTATTAGAAAATGAGATATTTTGTCACTGGAGAATTTGGAAAAAATGGGAAAGCCTACCAAAGAAAAAAAATTAGCCATAACCCTACAAAGGTACTTAGATTCTCATATAGTTCTTTCTGGTTTCTAGTGTATTTGTTACACTAGGGCATCTCTTCAGCTGTGAGAGTATTCACAGGCAATTTTCAAATGTTCCTGTTTGTTGTCCACTCTCTGGACTTGAACCACTCTTGCCCCTCTGCCATAAATGAACACACAAATATTTCAATTAATAAAAACAAATTTCATAGCTTACACATGCACTTTGGAGCTTCAAAACTGCCGTCCCCTCCCCACCATCACAAATGAGTTGAGAAGCACTGTAAGGAAAGTTTCCAGTGGTATTGCTCACAATTTCTCATCATTTCCAAAGAACTACTTGGAATTTGGAAGAAATGTCCCTGACCCCTTTGAATTCCTTAACTTGTCTTGAGTTCACTTTGAGAACCAGGTACCAAGTAAATTTCCTGACTTTGCCTTTTGAACCTGGTAGAATAGTTCCCCTGAAGTCTTGTGGGCACAAGATGACAAGGAAGAGATCAACAGAGAGAAGTTCACTTTCCCGTATGTGTACAGTTAGTCTGCTGCAGCAAGGTCAGATATAAAACAAGTGCCTGCTACTGTGTGTCTCGAAATCCAACAGTTTCTGAGTGCTGATGACGTCCCAGCATTGTTGTGCAAATGACTTATATACCGCTTCAGGTCCATTTTTCTCGAGTTAGTCTGTGTCTCTGGAAATCCCATCTCTGGGGGAGCAGCCCCATGCCTTGTCAGGTGCTGGGCCCACAGAAGGTTAATGAGAAAAGAAGGCCTCTTGCCAGACTGTTCTCCAGATGATACATGCTATTATTAGTTTTGGCTCCGTAAGAAGATTTTTCTCAACTGTCCTACCAACTTAAGTGTGTTTTATCGATGACAGAAGGTTTTAATGGGAAAGTAAAATACTTCAGGGAAAAGGAACAGCATTCGTGGGAATTCTACATCTCTTACTTTTGTATCTTTAGCTCACTTGGTAGTCATTTTACTTCTTGTGTTCTCAACTGCATTTTGTTTGCATACAATGGCACAAAATTTTTCCTTCAGACCTGTCCACCCCTATTTTGAGCATGATTGGGCAAAAACGGAAGTGCTTTCATTGTCTTCCTTATCCAGTTTAAGTGCTGCAAAATCTCCCAGGCGATGTCATGGGAAACTGAGGGATAAAATCTGAGATTTAAAGGGGACAGGTTTCCCACGCGTTTAACAGTTGTCAGTTTGCGTGTATAAAATTCCTCCGCTTTCTTCTTTAGTTTATGGAGTTTCATGGTGGTAATAGCAGGTTTTTAGCTAAAATTATTATGCTGTTGAGTTGGGTCTCTAGTGCATCCTGAAGATTTTGCATTATTTACAGAGGCCGGGCCATCATGTTAAATCCTGTTGTTTCTATGCCCGTTACCATCCTTGACAAACTCTTCTAGCCTGTGGTCTGTTTTCCTCTGCTTGCTTCCATTTAGTCTCCCAAAAAACCAGCTGAGCAAAGATTTACATAGCTTTTGTTTCAACAAACCCTGTACAGTTCACTCTTCAGCCAATATCACAAACACTTGCGAGACACAGTTACATTTTCCTGTTTTAGTCCCAGATTCTGTTTATTTGCTATAATTTTTTGTGCCCACATGCCTGCTTTTGTGAAGTCTCTTACAGACTCAAATGAAAACCCAGCAACCATGGCTACGCAAAAGTCATTAATAATGAGATTTTTAGCTACTGTTTCTGCTTGTAAATTCTTCATTTCACATAATAAAGTCTCAAAAGACCACAGAGAATTTAGCCTTGCTTATCTCTGTGTTGCAGATGATGGTTTCTAGTCTTACCCGATCCCAGTGCAGCTTGCTTTGGCCATCCAGGAGTCGATTTTGTTTCCATCTGACATTAGCGTCTTAAAAAGATGGGAGATTGACAAGCAACAGTGTTCTTATTAGAAAAGTAATCAAGGTTTAGAGCCTGTGTGTTATGAAACACTAGCATCTGAAAACACCAAGGGATTGGCTACCAGTGACCCAAGCACCTATTTAAGATTCTCCCCCATGATAAGGGGAACTAAAGTGATTAACATACTGATAAGATTTTTCTAAAATAATGTAATTATTTCAGAATTATTCTTTCAACTCTTAATTACAATCTTTTAGTTTTCCCAGGGTCTTCTTTCTACCTCTGCAACACATTTAATTACCTATATTCCCCAACCTGTGCCATATTAAATTTTTTATGGAACTTTTATGGGGTAATTTATTGGAAGGATGGCCTTGAGTGCCATTATGTTCCATGAATGCCCTATTTTGACAAAGGGATTGCTAAATTATATTGAAATCTTTTTAATCCACTGTGCTTCTGCTTAGATGTAAATGCAAATCTGTTCTCTACATTTGTGATTGAATTGAACTTGAGAAGTACTACCATATTGATTCCTTCTGCAAATAAAATATAATGAGATTCCCCCAAACTTTCTACATTCTCCCAACGGATTGGCTGGTTTTATATTGTAGACTTCTGGTGAACATGAAGGACAGTGCCTGGTAAGATTTCTTTTTACAACAGTGAAGAATTTTAATTTATTTCCAGTGTTATTTGCATTCATACTCATCTTCTCTACCTGAGTGAAGTATAGGATTTAAGAAAAGACGGGGGGGGAAGCATAACGATAGCTTATAATCATTCTAATAATACATATTTCAATGTTATAAATTTTTTATGGCTATACAATGAAGGCTAGCTACTCAAGTATCAATCTCTTTCCATTTCTCTTATTGGAGTACTTTTGTTAGTCACCAGTATCAGATTAACACCTACCCAAATCTTAAATATGAAAGAAATTCTCAGGAAACCTATGAGTATAGCAAGAATTTTCTAAAAGTGGAAGTATTTTCTTCTGTTGGTTTCCTCAAAAATGTATCAAAATTGGTATTTTAAAATAAATATTATAGGTATCAAGAAGTCAATTTGTGTGTTTTTGTCTCATATGAGAAAAGCTCTCTAAGCTTTATATGAGGAAAAAAATTATTAGACATGCTTTCTCCTCAAGAAAGTGCTGTCTAAAAAAGTGATAGGGCATACGGTGTGCAGATAATCATTATATAGTACACTGACAGTCTTGATGCTAGGAAGATTTTTTTATTATTAAACATAGTATGTGATATTTAGGTTGACCTTGGAGTTTAGGAATATGAAAAGATGGCCTTTCATACAGGGTAAGAGTGAAAACCAACGTAGAGATGGAAAAGTACCGTGTACAACCTACTTCCTGTGACCCCACCTATAAAATTAAATTACCAGTACATTTGTGGGATATGTGTGCGAGGATAGCTCTTGCATCATTGTCCATAATGGAAAGTAAAAAAGAAAACATTGAGAGAAACAAAGAATAACTTGCAATAGGAGAATCATCGAATAGATTTTAGAACCTTTAAGCATAGACCCTTAAGCAACTGTGGATGAGTTTGAGGTATACTTAGTGACTAGGAAATGTTAACACAGCACAACATAGATTACAAAAATCACATGCATGAAAGTAAATACCGTAACTTAACAATTGTATTTTAAAATACAATCCTATGCAGATATGTACCTTCATATGTGTGTAAGTATGTTTTATATGATCATATAAATTGGGGGGAAATATTCAGTGTAAAACATACAGAAATACAGAATTACAGAAGAGTAAGACAAAAGATAGAGGGTATCAGATCATATGTATACAGCTACTTTGTGATACGTATTTAAGAATCCTATAAAATAAAATTTAAAATAAAAATGCCTATTTATAGGCAGTGATGAAGGATAAATTTAGAAAGGTAGCACCATTGTCGAAGAATTTTTCATGGTCTTTTTGACATTTACAGATACTTTTAATGACCTGGCCTTGGAGGAGTTGCCCTCATTTTAGCACATCTCTTTGCTACTGTGATTTCTTTTGGTTCCTTTTAAATGTCTTCAACTTGTTTCACTACTGGTTCTTTATTAAGAGGACGTACTAATTTATTTTTTTAATAAAGTACTTTTTATTTTTGAGTAGATATTCAAAACTCTAATTGATTCCAGCGTAAATTGTTCACCATCTTTTCTCTGTGAATTTGGTTTTGACTCCTCCCATTGAAATTCAACCTTCTTCAGATATCTCGGGTCTCACTCCCTCATTTCCTGTGGGAGGGTCTATGAGCTCTCATTACCATGAGCACCATAATGCCCTCCAATCCCCACTTCTCATCCCCTTACGGTGTTCTGTGTCTTCATGTTCTTTGTCACATTGGAGTATTACAAGTCTATTACCTTGGTTGTTTATTGTCTGCTTCCTTTATGTAAGCCGCATGAAAGCTCACTGTTCTCGCCTCTGCACCTAGAATACTACCTGGTACATAGTAGATATTCTTTAAATAGCTGACCAAGGAACTTTCAAAATTAATGCAAATCTAATTGCCAAATCCTTTGACCTCTTTGCCATTTGATCTTGTTCTGTAACAGCCCTTCTCGTCCTCTTTTTGTTTTTTTTTAATCCAGAAGCCCTTTAGCTGCTGTAATATTCCTATTTTTTATTTCTACCATATCCCTAAGTCCTTTCGTGGCAACTCTCTTCTCCCTCAACTTAAATATGCGCCCCCACTGGGTTTAGGCTTGGTGTTTTCACCTTACCTTGCTAATCCGGACTTTGGTTTTATTTCAGTCTCTTGGTTTTGGCTATCCCATCAGTTGATCTCTATTCCAAACCTTACCTCCATTTCTACCACCTTTTCTGTATTTGTAAACTCCTGATGGGCCTCGTGTTTGGGTATCCTGACGGTACTGTAGTTTTCATATACCTTCCAACAAAATCATCTCTACTTTCCCCTCTAAAGCCATCCCTCAGTTGACTTCCCTGTTTCTTCCCACCTCTCTTGGTTCAAACCCCTCTTTATTCCTCTCCGTAGGCCACGCTTTTACTTTGCAGTACCACTGGATTTTTTCTAAGCTCTTCTTAGATAAAAAGTCACAGTACCTTACAGTATAACTGCCTCTAACCTGGTCCCTTTGCCTTTACGTTCTCCTTTCCAATCCATCTGTAATACTGTGATAGGTCATAAAAATCACTTTTATCGTGTCATTTGTCTGCTCACATCTTCAGTAGTTCCCCTTTCTTTGCAGGATCTGGTCTAAAAATCCCTGTTCCTGGTATTCAAGGCCCATTTGAATATGCTCTCAGAATGATGCTCTCATAAATCTACCTGTGTTTTCCCACTTGCTGGTTCTTGTACTTGCTGTCAAGCACGTCCTGTCAGTTTGCACTATATGTCTGATTTTCAAGAAAACTCACAAATCACTCCTTGTAGACCTTGGGTTTGCCATCCGTCCTTAAAAAGATCTCCCTCTCTCCTCTGAACTCTAAACACTGTTGTCTGTTTAATTAATTAATTTCTAACATTTCGTCATGAACCTTTATTTAAAACTTTAACTTTTTAGGTGATTATATCTTGTTTCCTACCATAGTGTTAAGCTTCTAGAGAGTAATGAACTAGTCTTAAATTTAGTTTAGCTCAGATTTAGTAGATAGCCTTGGACACGGTGGGAATTCAGTAAACACTTGCTGACCTGAGTTATTAACGTCTTTGTCTATTTAATCCGAGGAAATATTGGTGCTATTAAAACTGTACCACAAAGACTGGAATAATTGAGCCTTTCATTTTTTTAAAATATACTGCTTCACTTACTATACGGTTTTCCCATAATCACAACTTAATTTTGTGCTTGTCGTGTATTATTTCTTATGAAATGCCAAAATCTGAAAGAAATGAAAGTAACACCTAGCATCACATATAAAGTGAGACCTTAACACTAGTATAGTCCCTCAGGAAATATGGAGACTATGATAATGTGCAGCGACAAGCAGAAAAATGTACTTGCTTAGCCCACGTTCGCCTTCCGCTCTAGGATAATGTGTGGATAATAGAAGACACACTTTAGGAGAAAAATGTGTTATTTCAAAGCGATGCCTTAAGGTTGACTACAGGAGGAACTATTTGAATGAACTATCTAATAAAAGAACGTTTTAAATAATGTCAAATTCTTACCCCAAAGGACTGTGAAGGGTTTAGTTCAAAAAAGTAAAGATGGCAAAGATTTGTATACAAGTGGTTTTTTGCAGTATATTTTCTCATCCTTCACTTAAATTATGAAGACATTCAATGCCAGAACATTTATTCAAAAACCATTTTTGTCCATGTCTGTTAATGAAAGCATGATGTCAAAATAACACTCATCATTGAAAACTCGTAGAGAAACTCTTCGGATACTTTTTCCTATAAGTATATCCCTAAGATTAAAGCAAGTTTTCATTGAGAAACAATGAAATACCTAACAAATACCTCTTGAGTTTCGTTTTTTAAAGCTCAAATATACATATTTTTTGAAGTAAATTAGCTTCTTCTTTGTTGATAAGATTATGTCTGAGTTACGAATATTTCTTCTCCATGTTTTTCCCCTACATTGCCATGTTTTTGTCCTATATGCCCCCTCTCAATGTTTACTGCCACAATCAGATAGAAATCATGAGGTCACTTTTCTTGTATCTGTAGTGGGAACCTTCGTGGAGATAGTAGCTGCTATAGGTCTGTCAGAAAGATGCATTTGAACTTTCTTCATACATTGATAAGGGTGAGATATATGAACTAAAGAAACTTACAGTTTTGCCCGTTTGCCTTAAGACCACTCGTGTAAGAAATTTAATATAGTATAAAGAAAAACTACATTGGGTTAGAGGTTGAAATATCTGGGTAATGGCAATCTCAACGTTATTGATTTAACTTAAACAAAACGAATTACTTAATTTCTGTGATGCATAATTTTGTGTGTCAATTTGACTCGGCCATACGGTGCCCAGACATTTGGTCCAATGTTATTCTGGGCATGTCTATGAGGATGTTCATGGTTGGAAGTGTGTGTGTTTGTGTGTGTATTGTGTGTACACACACACCTATATGTGCACACACACCTATATGCATGCATATACACTTGCACACATATGAACACACACATGCACTTGTATACATATGTATACGTGTGTGTGTGTGTGTGTGTGCATACATATTCCTTCTGTTGATTCTGTTAATGTCGAGAATCCTAATACGATTTCTCTGAACACGACTGGTCACTCTTTAGAAAAAGGTGTTTCTGATATTTCATAGGGTTTATGTGTGGAAGTTTTTCAAGCTAATTAATATGCTTTGTAAGCTGTAAAATACCATAGAAACTTAGGACGTTATCGTTCTTAATGTTGTTATTTTTAAATAGCGTTTTTTTAGTAAATCATTTTTTTATGCTTATGCAGATCTTGTTGCCATTTTATTCTAGCTAATGTTCTAAGCCAAAGACAGTATCACGTTCTGTAAGCCAAAACTTCAGACAGACATCCTGGAAACTGCAGGTGCCTTAAAATTAACTACAAAGGAAAATTAACACTAAGCACTGCTTTCTCTGCCCACTGGACATCCGTACAAATAATACTCACTTTGCTCTCCCACCTTCAATATATGGACCCTGTTGACATCCTCTATTTTTCAACTAAAGTTACCAGCCAAAGTGCATACGTAGACCTCTCCATAGTTTTGATCCATTCCTGTACTGAAAAAATACCTCAGAGAACCTGGTCATATTGAATATGGAGATGTTATGGGAATACAGAAAGGAAAAAAAAAATAGGAGCAGGACGCTAGAACCTTTTGTACCTGAAAGTCACTAAGTTGCCGCCAATGTGTTTGTTGGGTACATTAAAGGTCAGCTGAGTGGCCCAACACTGTTCCATTACAACAGAGTTCTTTCAAAGCTAGACATGATTAAATAAACTCCAGATACTCTTTTGGCTGCTATTGTTTGTTGGGTTGATTGACTGATATTCGAATCTCCATAGTCAAAAGCCTATGATGAGAAACTTACTCTGACTATAACAGTAATTTGCTGTAACAAGGCAACCACTTTCAATGGGTTGAATGTTACCCAGGATAAACATATATCATCTGCTACAGCAGAAGCTGGGTCAATACACGCAGGCTCTGGCGTTTGGCCTAGTTCTTGTTACCATTGCTTTTCTTTATTAAGGACACAAAGCAATTGCCTTGGTGCAGGGCTGAGTTTCCCTTTTTATATAATAGAGCAAACATTTTGCCATTACACAGGAGGAGGAAAAGGATTCAGAAATATTCCTTAGGCTTGTCAAAAACCCATTCACTGATAGCAGAGGCATGCGCAAACATTTCTGATCCATGGCAAACGTGGATGAGGGGGGAACAATTTAGTCTGAGGTGTTATTGGACAAATCAAAACCAAGCATTGGGTGGGTGCCCCGGTGGTTCAGTCAGTTGAGCGTTGGACTTCGGCTCAGATCATGATCTTGCGTTCATGGGTTCAAGCCCCACATCAGGCTCTGTGCTGACAGCTCAGAGCCTGGAGCCTGCTTTGGATTCTGTCTCTCTCTCTCTCTCTGCGCCCCTCCCCCACTCATGTCTCTCTGTCTCTCTCTCTTCCCCTCTCTCCTTCCCTCCCTCCTCCCCCCTCTCAAAAATAAACATTAAAATATTTTTTTTAAAAAGACAAGCATTTTTTATTTGAAAGAAGGCTTATAAAACCTGGCTGTATCAACATTTGTCATTCTCCTTGCTGGAACCAAATCTTTCAAAACTGATTGTAAGGTAATGGGTACATTGGGAACAACGGGTACATTGCCATACTGGAGTGCACTGGCATCACCTCAGTAGTTATAAGGACAAGAGGGAATTATCACTTGTGATTTAAGACCGATTTACTACTCCCGGCGAATTCTGCCACTGTCTCACATTACAAAATAAAAACTCCTGAGAACATATGTATAAATCAATTTTTAGAAGAGAATTTTTATCAGCAATGCATAACGGAGCAGGGAAAAAAAAGAAATTAAAACGTTCAGGAGCAGGTGCTCACTCCTTGGGTCTCATTTTATCCTCATAACAACACTACGTGGTAGGTGCTAGTGTTATTATTTGTGAAATCTTACAAATGAATGACAATCAAGTGATTTGCTCAAAGTCACATAACTGATAAAAACACAAACTGTTTTGCCTTCTGATGCCTCTGGACTTTGTATCTAATCACCCACCTACCATTCTGTGATAAAACACAAATTTCTCTTCGATTTAGATAACTAAGTAATAAATCCTTTAGTCCGATTTTTCTGTATAAGGGCCTATGTTCTCAAACAAGGCAGTAAATATCCGACTTTTAGAAGTTAGTTGTTTAGATGCACGCTAGGAAACAAACAGTGAGAGCTACTACTGAAACACTTTTTGTAAGGTACATACTTTAGTACTTTACTATTATTGTTACCTCTATTAAAAAGAAACATGTTCTTGCATCATGGAAAATAGACAACAGATATTTTTAGTAGAAGATGATGAGATTTGAATACGGTTATGATATTGTCATTCTTGCCCAATGACAAGAGAAGGCAAGCAAATGGATTGAGGAGCCGTGGTCAGTTAAATCTTATCATCAGCTAGGGATTTGAAGATTTCTCCTCTAATAGCCGTGACTACAAACAAAGGTGTTAATTGTTTTGCCAATCGTGACGAGCATCACAAGTGATTCAATGGTGATTTTTGATAATGATTTCATAGCAAATATTATTTTAGATGTTTTTGCCTCATGCTACTTGGACATATACTCGTACAGGTGCATGTTCTTCCCCTTTACACACATACCTGTAGACACTCCATTTCTACCATAGTTAACAGTATTCAGTTTGTCTCACTGAGTATTTTTCTCTACACGAGCATACATATAAGAATACTAAGTTTCAGTTCTGTGTCCACGTGAGCTTATTTTTAAATAATGCCACTTTTGTGAATTGTTCTCATCGATAGAAATAATAGTAACTTATCACCATGTCTCTTCTTTTACATTGTTTCTACCTCTTATGGTGATCTTCAAAATTAAAAGATTTCTAAATACTTAGAAAATGAAATTATCATATGTCATTGGTTTTTACGGTATGCCATGTGGTTTGTTGATCTGTGATTATCCACATTATGACTTATTTCTACAAGAACTCAAATCATCCCACATTACTGTTGGCCTAGTGGATGTTGTATTGTTGAAGCAGCATCTCAGACGAGCATCAATCAATCTTCTGTTTTTTTAATGTTTATTAATTTTTGAGAGGGAGAGAGAGAGAGAGAAAGAGAGAGAGAGAGGCAGAGAGAGATGGAGACACAGAATCCAAAGCAGGGCCGGAACTCACGAACCACAAGACCATGACCTGAGCCGAATTCGGATGCTCAACCGACTGAGCCACCCAGGTGACCCAATCTGTTATGTTTTTAAGTTTATTTATTTTGAGAGAGCGAGAGCATGCTCACACAAGTGGGGGAGGAGCAGAGAGAAGGAGAGAGAATCCCAAGCACACTTTGCACTGTCCGCCCAGAACCCAACATGGGGATCCAGTTCATAAACTGTGAGATCATGACTTGAGCAATAATCAAGAGTTGGTCACTTAACCAACTGAGCCACTCAGATGTCCCCAGTCTTCTATTTTTATAGAAAAGTGTTAAAGGTCGTATTTTCATTTCTGAAGATTGGCTAATATTATTTATTGAAAGATGCTGATTTAACACTTGCCCATCTGTATAGCACCTGGTCTGGCCACATAACCTCAAAAATACAAATATAAAAATAAAGCATCCCCTACCCCCTAGTATATATTTTGCCACCAAGTGCATCTGAAAGAAATTAGGGCCTTGTTTGTGTTTTTTCGTCATGTTAATACAGGTCCTTTCCATAAAAATAAATTACTTTTGAGCATGTTGGTTTGGACAACAAAAAGAGAGCATCCATTTGATTGATAGCGGACAGAATTTTCATTAAGTTGAACAGCAAAAGTACCACAATTGGATCACTCACCTTCCTGTTTCAAAGGAAAACCAAAAATTAGATGCTGTAAACTCTTCACAAATGTTTACTATGCATATTTTAACCATTAAATACATTATCAAGAATCATGTCAGCATGACATTACAATATAGTGACTTTACAGAAACATGTAATCTAATCTAGGAATGCTGTAGTCCTCCCTAAATCAGCTTCAAACATACTCGGGGCTGATATTTCTCATTATTTTGGAATGAGAATTTTGTTTTCTTAAGAATGATGACGTGTAATTGAAAATGCAGGCACTGTCAGAGTAGACCAAATAGTTGTTTAATAGGAAAACCAGTAACAAGTTTTTTCTCCCAAGAAAAAGAGCTATAATAATGAAACACTGGTTTTTTATTTTCAAAATTATTTCAGCATGTATGCAATTTGCCCAATTTTGTGTATTTTCTACTTTCCTTGTGTCTGCATCTCTCTGGAAAAACTAAGTACATGAATCAGAAAAGAGGCAGATCTAGCCTGATTGACAAATATAAAATTATACATATTTAATGTATACACTGGGTGATTTTGGAGATAAGTACGTATCCATGAAACTATCACTACCATCTATGCTATGAACATATCCATCCTCTCCAATGTCTTATCTTTAACATGGGGATAACATAACTTTTGCTTATCTCATGAATGCCTATGGGTCCCAAATGAAATAATCATGGCACTTTATAAGTTATGTAAGAATAAGATGTTATCACAATAATATCATTGTAATAATTCTCTTAGTGTAGTATTAATATCTTGGCCTGTTGGACACAGTCAGATTTTCTCTATGACAAATGCCATTCCTGGGTTGAACAACGGATCACACCAGGGCAGATGACGAGGTTGATACTTCAGTTGTTGCTGAGTCTGGAATGTATTGCAAATGTCACAGATTGACCTTCTGGCTTTTTTTCTTTTTAAATAACTTTCTTTTCACATTGAGAACGTGATACTCGCTTTAAATGTAGAAAACAAAACCTTATTTATTGTTACTGATAAAAACATCTCAAGTGCTTATTTAAAGGTGCAAATTGAGTTTTAGGTTTTATTGATGTGTACACTTCTTTAATTCACGAAGGATTTGATTCTGTGCCTAACAAAATTTCAAACTACAAAATGAAATAACAGAGAAAATGGAAGGTGGGGGATACAGACTAAAGTTTTATTTTAAGGCCAAGGAGAAGAAAAAGATCATAAATATGAAAAAAAGAATGGTAGAGAGTGGGAGTTTTGAGAAAATGCCTCCATATCATGATGGTCTTTATTAGCCTTTTGGGGGGTGGTGGGAAAACAAAATTAGTGCTGTTTCCAGCTATTTCCTAAGGTACATTTGCTATAGTAATTCTGAGTTTCCACCTAAAAGGCAGCATGTCCATAGGGCATCAAGTAAACTGGACCTGTGGAATTGTTAACAACCTTTCTTCCTTGATAGTTTCATGGTACACGTTGATGTATTCAAAACGAATATGTAGAAAAATAGCATTAAAGAAAGCTATGAAATGACAATATTAGCAGAGCTTAATATTACTTGAGAAGTGATGAATTACTACTTCTGATGTTGGATGTATTTTGTTCACTATGCATGGCAATAGCCATAAGTAACTTTAACACTATCTACTTGAGCAAATAATGTAGTGAATTATATTTTACAGGTGCTGCTATCTTAGTAGATAAAATGAGATGACCTTACTTAAAAATACTGCAATTTGAATAATTAAAATACAGCACCAGGAAAGGCTATTTTGTCTGTCTTCTTACCCTTAAGTAATAAGTCTAAATAAAATATTTTGTTTGGGTCAGATTATATCCATTTATATTCCAAATGAATTTAGCATTTCTTTCTGATTAAAAAAAAAAGGTATACCTTCTCATTGGAAAAACACATTTCAAATGACGAAAAAAAGGCATACACATTACTAATAACCTCATTTCCCAGAGATCACACTTCACATTTTTGTGGATATTCATCTAGTCTAATTCTCACATGCCCTGCCCCCCACCTTTTTTTTTCTTCAGGAATCTCCCTGCTTTGTAGATTCTTGAGTGCTTCTGCGTCTTAGGTCCTCTTGTTCTCTTGTGCGAAGGAAACGCTTTTTTCTCCATGTCAGATACACAAAGTGGTTCATGCATCACATCATTGTCTCTGTTCATCATTAGTCAGAGGCCTGGGGACTTGTTCAGGTGGTAGGCAATTTGACGTGATGTTATTCCTTGTAAAACACAACAAAATACTTCCACGGTTACTTCATTTTAGGAACTGGGGACGGTTTTATTAACTGGAAAAGAAGTTATTTTAAGTCGCTCAGAAATCTGAGATGGAGTGTTCGTACTGCAAAAGAGATGACGCCACAAACTCAGGCACATGCGTCTCCCCTAAGAACCAGTAATCGTACAAACCCAAATTAGCTGACTCAGTTGTCTTTATTAACAAGTATTCTTTGGCTCCTCATCCAGAAATGCTCTTTAGCAGGAATAGATGGAAAGGAGTGCAGTCACTTCTTCCCATTTGTGCAAATTGGGATGACATTTGCCCATCTCCTGTGTTAACGGAGTTCCTCAAAGACCACTGACAGCAGGGTAGGACCGCATTGAGCAGGTTCTCTCATTTCCCTGGGATATAATTGGTCTGGGGCCAGAGATTTTAGCTCATTTAGAGCAGCAAGGTGCTCTCTTAAAATTCCCTCACCTATTTTGGGCTTCATTTCCCTCGTACGGTTATGCCTTTTCCAGTCTGATGAACATTCTCCTTGACAGAGCAGACAGGCAGAGGGACCGAGCAGTTTTGCTTTCTGTGTCATCTCTATCCCTAACCTTCCGCCCTTCTGCCCCAGTCAGTGAACCTATGTCTTTCCGGTTCTTCTTTCTCCGGGAGGAAATGAAAAGGCCCTGGATGTGGTTTTTTAACATTGTATCAGGTCTCAATTCCAGGCTTGGCTTTTCCTCACTGTTTAAGTAGTTCTGTATTCTTTTTTAAGATTTGCCCTCAGTTATGTGTCTCTTATGGTATCTCATGTTCGTACATTTGTAGAATCTGAGCTCCTTTGAGGATCCCCTGGGTTGTGGCATGCATCTGGTTAAATGACCCCCCCGCCCTTTAAGAAAATACTTATTGGGATCACTTGCTATTTTGTTGTCGAAATTTTCTTTTTGAAAACCTCAAAGTCCTCTTGAGCCATTTTATCTCTTAGAATGTAAGATCATGGGATCACTCTGTTCCCCCCCTCTTAATCTAATAAACATACCACACCCCACACATGCACGCGCGCACACACACACACACACACACACACACACACTTTACTAAAATACGGATGCCACTTTACTTGTCTTCTATATCGCCCAAGTGAAACCTCTATAGCCTGACTAATCTTCTGAACCCTTTTAAATTCTGTCTGCAGATTACTGAGGTTTGCCAATGAGGCTGTCTTAGTTCTTATCTTGCATAAGAAATATCTACAGGTACTGTGTGAAGTGAGAGAGAGCGAATTTAAATTTGTTGTACATCTTCATCAGTAACATGGCTAGAATAGTGTTTGAGGAGAGAGAAGTACTTGAAAGTGACATGTTCTTATTTCTTAATAGAAGTAAAATATATCTAAGATGAAATAAGATTTATTTGGGAGGGCAAGAAGAATTGATTCCTATAAAAAATTTGAACCTGTTGAATTTAGTTCATTTCAAGCTGTCAGGGTATTTTGAGTAGTATTGAGATTTTGCCATGTAATTTATTTCCCATGCTTTCTGGATCTGTATGACTGTAGCGAGCATGTAAAGAAGTGTAGAAGGATGCCCCTGGAAACAAATAGATCGTGTGTTCAATTTAACTTCATCAATTTCTTCTACTCATAAAACCACGACCTCAATAACAAGAACATTCCCATCACCTCACGCCATCTTCCAGTAGCTTCAACCCCCATAGGCACCTATTGTTTTCATTTCTATCGCCATACTTTAGTCTTGTCTCCTATTGGTTTCATATAAATGGAATCATGCAGTATGTAGTATTTTGACCAACATAGTATTTTTGAGATTCATCCATGTTATGGCACCAGTAGTTCATCCCTTTTTACTGCTGGCTCATTTTTTCACTGTAAAAATATGCTGTGATTCGTCTGTCTCCTACACATATAGTAAAAATGTCTTGATGGAGAGTCAGGCGACTTTCAGTTTGGAGATACTCGGAATTAAGATGCTGTGAGTGTTTGTGGAAAAGTCTTTTTGTGAGTGTTTTCATTTCCCTGGGAATGGCTAGGTCAAGTGCTTAACTTCGTAAGATACTGCAAAAACAGTTTTCTCAAGTGGTTGTGTCATTTTACACTCTAACCGGTCATGTTGGAGAGCGCTGTTTCCCCTACATTCTCACCAACATTTGATTTTAGCAGTTCTTTTTAACTGTGCCGTTTTACGGGATATAAAGTGGTTTCTTGTTGTGGTCTTAATCTGTGTCACCCTGATGGCTGACAGTATTGAACTTCTTTTCCTGTCCTGGCCATTCATGAACAGATGTCATGTCTGTTGAAGACAGTGCCCTTCTTTTGGGGTGAAAAGTAATATTATCTTTTTAATTTTTTTTTCATTTTGGAGCGAGAGCGCACACATGTGGAAGTAATATTATTTTGAGGCTATTGGTATAAATAGGCAAGGTGGGAACGATAGAGACGTTTTCCGACTTGGTTTCTTTTCCTTTTATTTTCTCTGAAGACTCTAGTGCAAAGCAGTGTTGCTGCTTGGGCTGCTTCCTGGCCATTCTGTCACTAACGTGGAGTGCTGAATATTTTGATTTTCTTTGACCGGCCACTGCAGATAGCCTTTTCAGAGCCATCAGCACTAATGTGTTGGTCAAAGCCTACTAGATATTTAAAAATAGAGAAATATAATTTAATCATCATTTTGACTATATGTATAATGCTCATTCCTTTGGTCAACAAACTTTCATTGATTAACATGGTAGAAAACTCAAAAAAAAAGAAGACAGTGTCCCTGCGTTGAAGAAATTGAAAACCTTCCAATCAAAATAAAGATGTTTAGTTTTATAGAGGCTATGAAAAACATCCTAAAGTAGACATAATGGATCTGCGGTAGGATTTTACAGGATAATTTCTTGTTGAAAATTTATTTTGTGAGAGACATGGTATTTGGAGTGTTTATCTACATACGTGTTTAAGGCACTGCCATGTAGCACATGCTTTGCTAAGAACTAGAAGGAGAGAAAAACAGTGATTCCTGCCCTCATGAAGCTCATGGTCTACTGGATTGGAGTGAGAGGAAAACGCAAGTAGAAATGAGGGCATTAGTGATGGAGAGAGCACGGACGAGGTCTGCAGAAAGCCAGGGTATCGCTCTGAGTTGTCAAGTTGTGCTGCAGCCATGGATAAGGAATTAGAGAGTCACTTTGAGAACCTTAGGAAGGTTTCTTCCAGGAATGTTGTGAGGTTCCAAAGTTCATCTAAGCTGTTTGGGCTTCTTGAGGCAGGTGCCGAAGATCTCGATGAAGATTTCAGCAGGAAATCACCCCCAGAGCTGTCCATCAGAAGAATTAATCTGCAAGGAATATGTAGCGTATTTTGGAGTGTGAAGGGTCAAGGGAAATCACCTCAGAGGATGTGTTACTAACATAGGTGAGATATGGTGAACAACCTGTCTCGAGGGAAAACAGTGGTGGACTTAACTGGTCAAGAGGTACGGCAGTCGGGACCACTAGAACTTGGACTGGGGAAAAGAAAGAAAGGGATAAAACAACAGATGAACCCGTGGTGGGAGTGTGCATGGGTAAGTGGGAGAATATAGATGTCATTCCAATAAATAATGAAGTCAACAAGAGAAACTCATTTCAGAATTATGTGAGTTTGCTTGAAAATGTTTTCTTTGAAGTTTAAATGACATGAAAATGTGCAGAATGCGAGGTAATAGTTGAGACGGAGGCTTCGCTAGAGACAACAAAATTTAGGAAACATTAACATTTGATAAGAGAATCTTTTCCTCTACACAAATTAGATTTGTGAGGAAGTCAAAACCACTATAGTTGTTTTTCACCTCTTTTTTTTAACTGTCCCTGATCTTTTAGGTAAGCACATGGGTAATTCTGGAATTTTTAACGGGCGACATCCTTAAGTTCCCTGGCTCTTTTATTCTTAGGTTGCTCTGCTTTGTATATAGTTCGGTAAGGAACAAGTTGTTGACATTGTGCAAATATGTTAATAATAGAACCGATTCTTGTGCCTGATTTCTCTGATTTCCAGAGGATGTGCTCAGTCAATAAGAGATGCACAGATGTGTTTCACCATCTCCCCTTCTCATCTCATTCCGTAAAGAACAAGAGCATTACCCTATAATAGATAATGAGTTGGAAAATAAGAAAGCCAACCTCAAAAATTAAGGCTTAAAAAAAGTAACTTGTTTTTAATGCCTGTATCACTTGATGAGAGGGACATAGAAGGCTTAGTGATGCCCAACATGTGCTTAGAGGTGGATTGTTAGTTGATGTCTTGGGGTTCCATAACCTGAGCTACATGCTTAAAATCAATTAATTGATATTAGACACAGAGATCTGTTTTTATCCCTCTTTATTTTATTTCTGGGCTTTTCCATGCTCGAGAGTATGAAAGACTAAACCTTACCTTGATAACTTGTTATTTGTGGTAAGAGAGGCGACTTGGGTAAAACAGTTATTTTTAAATGTCTCTTTTCCCTACCGGGGTGTTGTATATACTTTTCACAATTTTACTTTTGAACCTTTCTCAAGTGGGAAACCATTAAAGAGTACGGTAATATCTTACCTAGTCTTACACTCAGTTTATCAACGAATATCTCTTGAGCAAGTATTAAGGTAAGCAATGCCCAGCACTGTGTCTGGTAATATAACGAATGAAGAAAACTGTCTTGAGTCTTGTATAGTCTTAATTACTACCATGTTTATGTTCCTTTTCCCACCTTCCCACACACAGATACAGACATGTGTACACATATCATCGTACTCCGAATCACACGATTGATCTATCTTATTCACATAGCATCTCCATAGCTGTGTTGTTATACACCATTGTATATAGTTATTTACTAACTCTGCTCTCCTCCGTTAAATCGAGTAATGGCAGGAAAAGACAAGATTATCTATCGCTGTAGAAGCATCAGACACAGAGTAGTTACCTAAGTATTTGTTGAAGTGAATCATAGTGAAGGTAATACTTACTCGCATTGAACAGTGTGCCTACATTAAACAATCACTTAGAGATTATGCCAAAGCTAAGGAACATAAACTTCCTCTGAGGACAGAAGGGAGTCTCTGAAGGGAAAGGTTTAATTTCTGATTTCTTAAATAGCAACATGAATATATTTTTAAATCATCTCTGCCCATTGATTTTCAGCAACGGATGGGTAGAACTTAGGATGGGTGGCTAAAAGCAACTTCATGAGAACAATACTCTTATTTTTTTCAGATGTTATAGGGAATCTGAACTTTGCACATAATGTGAATCGTGAGATAGCCTGATGGATCTCTTTGCCAGCAAATGAAAGTAAAATGGAGCAGTCTCCAGATATAGCAAGGGTCAATAATGACATTACTCCTCTCACTTTCCTATGTAGCAGTTGTCAGGCACATGTTCAGAAAGTCCCCAAATAGGTTTGAATTATGAATTCTAACTTTGAAGCTACTGTTTTCCGTGAAAATGGGGAATCCAACCACATTCAGAGCCATACCCACGTGACAAATCTTAGACTTAGCTCATCCGATATTGATCTCAGTTATATTTTCAAACCTAATTTTCCCTGTCGGGTTCAGCCCAGTATTCTCAACTGCTTGGTTGCTAACCTTGCCTTCCCTCACATCCTTAGTGAATGGCTAAATCCTATTTACCTCCCAAATGTCAATCGTTTCCAACCGCTTCTCCGTATTTCTACTGCTACCTCCCAGTCCCCACTACCATTTCTCTTACCTCAACTAATTGGTCTCCCTACTTCTACTCCAGAGCTTCTCCAATCCACTCCTTCTGCAGGCGACAATAACTGGCACCTGGAAGAGTGCCTGGACCGTAGGAGACACGCAGTAAACAGTTGTGTAGTCAATGAATGACTCACGGAGTGAAAACTTTTCATAAGCAAGGCAAGAGCCAATAGGAAACTACAACTTTCCAAAGCCAGTGAGATTGGACTTGTAATCAAGTATTTTCAGTTCTTAATTCCATTTACACGTCATCTTGCTTTAAAAAAAAAACCAGTTATGTTGCTTTTTTTGTACATTCACTACACTTTTTATTCCACCAAATGTCTTTTGAATCAATATTTGGGTGGCTCCAAACTGATAAGACCTCTAGAAAGAAGGAATTTTAAAATGACCTGTGTCTCCTTTCAAGTTCTTCTGCCTCAGAGCAAGTATCTTCTGGTCACATGCCATATGTTTCATGATGAAATATGTCACATGTTTTTACACATACCCTAATAATTCTTTAGAGAGAAATTTATGGCTGAAGTCATATGTTCTCTTACCAGGATCTCTTATTAAGAGCGCAAGCATGTTCTCTGTATTTAAGAGTCTGGGTTTTTCTTTTTTCATCTTTTTTCTTTGTTCTTTTCTTAAATCCCACATATATATGAAATAATAGGGCATTTGTTTTTCTCTGACTCATTTAACTTAGCATAATACCCTGTAGATACATGCATGTTGTGGCAAATGGCAAGGGCTCACTGCTTTTTTATGGCTGAGTAATATTCCATTGTATATATGTACCACATCTTCTTTATCCATTTATCTCTGGATAGATGCTTGGAAGAGAGGTGAGTGGTGGGAATGGGTGAAATAGATAATGGCGATTAATGGTATACTAAATCATAATGAGCATTAAGTAATATATAGAATTGCTGAATCCTTGTATTATACACCTGAACCTAATATAACACTGTATGTTAATTTTCCTTCAGTTTAAAAAAAAAAAGAGCAGATATGGTCATAGAGAAGAACCTCCTTTTGATCAGAGAAAGGTATATTTGTTTTCATAAAAACCTACGTAAATGGAGACAAAGGACAACTCTTAAATATTCCCAGCTAGTTCTCCTGAAGTTCTAATGAATGATTTAGAAGCCAAGAAGGATTGACTAAATCTGTGAACCTAAAGAGGCCTGTCATTGATTTTTAACTAAGTAAAACCTATTAACTTTGCAAAGTTGTGTGTTTTATAACAGTTTTCTTTAAAACAAGGACCACTAATTCAAATGCCTTCAGAGAGTAGAATGTATTCATGCCCCACCCAAACTTATTAAATTTCTAACGCCAAATCATGTCTGAGGATGGGTTTAACTTGCAGTCTTTAATATCAGAGCCCCAAAGGCAGAGATTTAACATATGTACTTTTTTTTTCCTATGGAATCTCTGCTTGAAATTAAGGAATGTATGTTTTGGGGATTTTCTGCCCAGGGCATTATTTCTTGGGAAAGAAAGAAAGAAAGAGAAAGCCTGACATAAACTTTCAAAGCATGTAGTACTTAAAGCACTTTGATGCATCCATTTGGTATCCACATTAATAGCACTGATAATGATGACTGTATATATCACTGATGTCGATGAGATAAACACATCCAAAGGAAATTTCATTGTAATTTGATATTAGGTAAATGTCCCATTAAAATAGATCGCTACTGTACATAATTTTCCTCTAGTTCATTGGCAGGACATTTGCTTTGGAATAGACTGGAAAGGAACAGTCTAATTCTAGTTTTAAAAGGAATTCTCATTATTCTTTTATAGCCACCATTATCAGGAGCAGTTAGGGAAGTGTACCTGTACCAACAAGCATATCTAGTATCATACCACCCAGGAAAAAGAGAATATGAGATAAAATTTAACAGCCATCCCCTTCCTGCCTCCAATTCCTGCAACAAACTAACAGAAACATGCAGATGGTTCTAGCATTATTATTAGTCAGACATGATACATGTTAACTGAAATGCAAAATAAAATTAGACCCGGAGAAAGAATAGGATAAAAAGGTGCATTTTGTGTCTGGTCGATCATTTGTAAAGGTCGTTCCTCTTTGATTTGACTTACGTTGCAAATTAGTAATAAAAGGCCTGTAAGGTACTTAGGTAAAAGTTGAATCTGAGATACGGCTCAAACTTAGATTCATATTTTATGGTCAAAAGAAGAAAACATTATTTCACTATGACTTAATTATCAACTATGAAGTCTCATAGAGACATAAATGCTACCAATGAATGATGCTAAATAGAAATATTTAATAAATACATATTGGAGAGGCACGTAGCTCTCTCTGGGCTCTTAACGGGTCCAGCAGAAGAGGGAACGTTTAATCTGAGCATTACAGATGAATAATGACTTTGCCCTGCAAAACTTGGGAGCATCTATATATAAGTAGAAAGTTACTCAGTTTTACTGGGAGTTGGAGCTAAGGTAGACAGTGGGAAACATCAGGCGAGCGGGGGAAAAGAGGCAGCAGAGGCCCTTTCGGCCTCAGTAAGCTAGTGTTTGGACTTGATCTTGTAGTAAGTAGGCATCATTCTTGACATCCTCATTCTAGGTACCCAACCTGGGCCTTGCTCCTTGCCTCCTACAGCTTTCATTCTTTATTCAAAAATTGCCGTTTCTCTACACCACGCTTCTGTTTTTTCATTCCTTTTTAATAGGTACCATTTCTCTAGTCTTGCCTTTCCCTCTTTTAACTCCTGCATTTCCCAGATTTCAGCTATCTTTTAGTCCTTGTCCCTGTCATCATGAGGTCTTCTCACAGGGACATCAGGTCTTCCGCCAGGATGGCATCACCAGTCCACCGACGGGCTAGGTTGCACGTGTACTGTTGCTGAACCTCCTGTATGTTTTCGGTATTTGCCCATTCATGTTGCTTTTTCACAAAAATTCATCATCTGATACAAGGTGAAAGATATTGTCTGAAGCTTATTAAAACCCCTAAAAGCAGTGGTGACTATATACTGTAAGAATTAACATGAGAGGCAAACTCATTTAATTTATCTCTGAGAAAAGGACCCGAAACTGTTTTTCAGACTCTTGCTTGAATTCTAGGAACTGACAAAGAGAAGGAGTGGTCATGGTCTTAAGCAGGACAGAAAGCGTAAAGCAAGTAGGTAAAAGGTAATGCATCATATTACTATGAAATTGTGCAGTATAATTCTGTCCGGACATTTCACAAGTGTTCATAATGATCATATTCTTACGTATTTTCACTTGACCAGTGAATGAACAGAGTCAATGATTAATCTGTCTCAAAGGAAATCTTGAGCAAAATTACAATTAAATCACAGAATTGCATTCTTGACACATCGACGTGTTCAATGAAAATTTGGTTTTCTTTCTTCTGTTTCCCTCGGTCTTGATCTTTTCTCCCAATCACTTTTTTATCTCTTCTGTTTTCCTATTCTGCCGAGTTTGTGATATTTTGCCAATTCTTTATCTCCTATGTAGCTTGTCCAATTTGTCATTGTACGATTTCCCGTAACTGCTTCATAGCTTATTCTTTTTTCTTTATTGGTCATATTTTATGTTCCATTTGTTGTGCTTTCATACAGTTTTGAATAGTTTGGCAAGCATACTTTTTTTTTAATTTATGCAGTGTTTTCATATCAAATGTACTGGCTTCTTTTGCCTTGTATTCTTTCTTCTATAAAAATGTAGCAGTTCCTTCCTTATCTATAATTTCTCTTCCTTTCCCTCAATTGGACCAGACTTGAAGGACTTAAGTGTATATGTCATTTTCTATAATTTAGGAACATTTCTCAATTTAAAAAGCATACAAGAAGTTGAGGATAATGGCGGTAACTCTAAAGCATGTCTCTTCTGTTCACTTGCCCCTTCAACGTGTCTCTTGCCTACTCTCTCTTTTATAGTAAATCTATTTTGTACTCCTTTGTCCCCTTACCTCTAGAGATTCTGATTGAGTCACCTTACAGTGGAATTCTGGGCTTTTATATTTTGAAAAAGTTCCCTCGGGAAGTCTGATACGGAATCCTTATTAAGAATGATGCTTTCATATCAGAATCAAAACACAATAAGCTTTCTAACTGTGATGAATAATCCAATAGATTTAATTATGATTTTCTTTCTGTCCCAAACTAAAACTAGATGTTAATTGCCAGAGAAATAGATAAGGATGCCTGTGACAACAGAACATTAGTATGATATCAAAGCTTGGAAATTTCGCTGGTAGTGAATAATTTAGTGCTTAAAATATTTAGAAGCTGTAGAATTAAAATTAATTTGTTTTTCCCTAAGTGAATAAAGTCGATTGAGGTTTTACATTTAATTTGTTAAATCACATTTTATCTTCTTTGGGCTCAGAGGCTAACTGTAAACCAGCATGTACCGATTTTTACTTCCTGTTTCCATCCATTATCTGTCTTGGGCTTTATTACTGAAAACCGTCCTCCCGCAGATCAGACCCTGTAAATACCTCTCCTGATTACAAAATCTTCTCACACAAATGCAACAGACTATTTAATGAGCTATTCTTTCACAAAATTAAAAAACCTGAAGGCTCTGATTTGGGACTCTATGTAAATGAGATTTAGATCTAACAATTTTAAATTATTGCTTTATTCTTAGCTATTCAATTCTATCTCTTATCTGGGAAATAGAAACAGTAAAACCCTTGTTGATTCTACAATTGGGTTGTAAAAGTCACTGTAGCCACCAGCCATGGAGTAGAAGGGCCAAGATCAAAACTGCGTAGCACGAGGGCTGAGATAAATTCCGTAGCAGCTTTACCTCATAGCGTTATAAGCCAACATCAGGAATTCTTTGATTACTTAACCAAGATTCGGAAGGCATTTAGTCTATCATCTTACCACTCACTGTGGTGTTCCTGGACCGGGAGTATTGACATCCCTGTGAAGCTTGTCAGAAGTAGAGAATTCCAGGCCCTCCACGGGCCCACTGAACCAGAATCGGCAGCTTAACAAGTTCTCTAGGAGATTCTCGTGCACTTGAAAGTCTGAGACATAGTGCCAAGGCGCACATCTAATAGGTATGCCACGCATTTTGTCAAAGTGTTACTAATACATAGGGGCATTGGACACCACTGAAGGTAAAAATGAGAGTCTTAATCTTTCTCCTCTACTTCCCTGATTTCTGCCTTTTAGGCAAAAAATTCCCATTTCAGTAGTTGTACGTGATTGTCAGATCCATCCAGTCCCCAAATCCTGTAGATTCTGCCTTCACAGTGGATTAGGCTTATCCTTTACCTTCTAGTGCATCATCACAAGTCTAATTTTACGCAACTACCAGTCTCCCAGAATCCTGTCCTCGTATTTTATCTGCGTCCCTGTCTTAGCATTAGCCTCAACTCTGCCTCAGAATTACCCAGAAACACAGCTCTAGCTCGGACACTCCTGTACTTAAAACTGAAGTTATTTTCTGTTGCCATTCAAAGAATTGCAAACTCCTCAAGGAAAAACCAAGTCTTCTCTGCCTAGGCCCAAGATAAACCCAGGACTGCCCCTCTCTCTGAACTCCTACTCTCATATAGTGACGCTAAGCCCAGATACATAGTCCTGATCAGATCGTGGAGATTGCACATCGTAGGCCTTGCCTTGTGCTTTCCCCTTGCCCCCCTGACCCTCCATGTTTCTCAAATATACCCATTCTTTACATTTCACAGTCCTCCAGAAGAATCTCCTCCTCACCCTTCCACCAAGACCTTCTCTCTTCTGGTACGTCTTTTATGAGCCTCTTGCTTTCTCTATGTAGTACAACAAATCATCCTTCACAACTGTGTCTACCCTCATCAGCGAGATTAAATACCGACCAAAACCTAGAATATTGTACTAACGTCTTTGAATCTCTGGGAGGCCCAACTACTGTATTAATACTAATGATACCATGGCAGTGATGAAGCCGAACATTTTCCTTCCTACTTTCCTCCCCCATTTCCTTCATTTATAGATGCATTCATTCACTCAACAAGTACTCACTGAAACCTCCCATGCGCCAGCTATTGTACTAAGCATTAGGGACGCAATCATGAATCAGACATAATCTATGACTTCCGTGAAAGGATGGTATAATAGGAATATAGGTATAATTTGTTACAAATGAGTGTATCTCTTACTAAGCAAGTGAGTGTCGTGTGCGACACTGATATGAATGGGTAGTGAAGAGTGAGATGTAAATAATGGTGCAAAAGCAACTAATTGCAAGCAAACATCACATGTTTACTAGAGCATATCTTATGTACATTTAAGAGAGTATGAGGCTGCCTGGATGGCTCAGTCAGTTGAGCGTCTGACTTCAGCTCAGGTCATGGTCTCACTGTTCGTGAGTTCGAGCCCCACGTCGGGGCTCTGTGCTAACAGCTCGGAGCCTGGAGCCTGCTTCAGAGTCTGCCCAGAGTCTGGTTTTTCTCTCTCTCTGCCCCTCCCCTGCTCACACTCTGTCTCTCTTTCACTCTCTAAAAAATAAATAAACATTAAACATTTTTTTTTTAAAAAGAGAGTATGGTGAGGAAAGCATATGAATAGTTCCATAACTGCACTATTTTATATTCATTTGAGGCACCATATCCTTGGAATAATGGCCTTGTTGTCATTTTTTGCTGATTTATTGAGTCTTTTAACTGTTCAAGTTATACTACCAGAAATTTTTGTATTCAAAATAATACAGAAAAGTAGAAAAAACGGTTTTTGTGTGTGTGGAATAAAACTTAGGAAGATTTGGCCCAGTCTCAGAAGACATGCATTCATTCATTTATTCCACAAGTGTGAACTCCGGTTTACTATGTCCTTGGTATTGGCTCAAAAGACAGGGAAATAAGAGTATTGTTAGATAATGTGGATCACATATTTCAGGAACATGTTCTGCATACTGACTTTCTGCTATCCGTGTGTAAGGATTTTTGAGTTCTTTCGATGTAAACATGGTAGAGATCTCAAGTTCTCAGACTATTTCATTTTCTAACCTTCAGATTTAGTAATAGACTATTTTAATTGCCTCAAACATCCTGTATGATCTTTTTCTTAAAGGTACAGTGCCATTTTTATGTAATGATAAAAAACATTTTGTTTTTAGGTATGTCTGGTTGTACCAGTCTCCTTTCTAATGACACTCCTTTGCTGATACTCTTAAAATTTCATTCAGAGTAAAAAGTAGAAGGTATTTAAGCTTGACACCATCAATGACTCATAAAAATGTTCTGGCGGCTATAGATTATTTTTAAATTTATCACTGTACCTTAGGGATTTTTTGATAGGCTGCCCCCAAAAGCAATTAATTCTCAGTTTTAGGTGGTTTTATAATGCAAAATACCTTGATGGAAACAGAATTTGAAATAAATTTCCTTTGAATGTAGCAATGAATTTGTGTTTAAATATCTCCAGAGGTTTTGTTTGTTTTTTTTTTCAACACTGTGCCTAAACTATGTGTGTTCTTTTTCACCTCTCCTATCGATAGTCATTAAGAAATCCAAATACTTTTTTCATGTTGAAATTTTACAACACTTCATAGACTGTTAAACATGGAACATCCTTGTGGGGACAAGAAATCGAATTTGCTCTTGAGAAGGTTTCCAACTAATTGATTTGTAGGACATTAGAACATCGTCTAGCTGACAAGCTTTACAAATAGAAAAACTGGAGCTGAACTGAGAGGGTGCTTTTTTACTAACACATAAAAGGTGTCTTTCTGTCTTGTAGCCTTTGGATATAGGCATGTCAGTTTCACAGAGAAACTTTCACGTGGAGCTTTTTTATTTCTTTCTCTCCCGGTAGAACTGCATGTGGTAGCACATTGTTAAATCTTTCTCAAACAAAAGGATGTAGGGCTTCATTTTTGTTTCGCCTTTTTGGTATCTTACAGGAACTCCAGGATGGCATCGGGCAGCGGCAAACTGTTGTCAGGATATTGAATGCAACTGGGGAAGAAATAATTCAACAGTCCTCAAAAACAGATGCCAGTATTTTACAAGAAAAACTGGGAAGCCTGAATCTGCGGTGGCAGGAGGTCTGCAAACAGCTGGCAGAGAGAAAAAAGAGGTAGGACGATAGATAAAAATAGGAATTCTAAAATTTTAGCAGAGCTATTTAAGCTGTCTTCTAAAAAAGATTTTGTCAAAGATTGTAACCAGAGTGGGAGGCACCAAGGTTAAGAAGCGCCTCAACACTTAATCAGTAGCAATAATGATTTTTTTTTCTTTTTCTCATATACTGAAACATGTAGCTGTTGCGAGTGAAATAAGCAGTACCTTCCTGCTATGTTAAACTTTCAAGTTCGTTGGAAATATCACTCATGGTTGGGGCGCCTGGGCGGCTCAGAAGGTTGAGCTTGTGACTTCAGCTCAGGTCATGGTCTCATGGTTTGTGAGTTCAAGCCCCACATCTGGCTCTGTGCTGACAGCTCAGAACCTGGGGCCTGCTTTGGATTCTGTCTCCCTCTTTCTCTCCTCCTCCCTGTTCATGCTGTGTCTCCCTGTCTCTCAAACATAAACAAACATTTTTTAAACATTTAACAATAAATAAGTAAATAAATAAATGAATATCACCCATGGTTGTTCAAATATGAATATCTTCAGTATATTCCAATCTTTTTTTAATGTTAATTTATTGATTTATTTTTGAGAGAGAGAGAGAGAGAGCGAGCGAGCATGAATAGGGGAGGGGAACAGAGAAAGCAAGAGAATCCCAAGCAGGGTCAGCATGGAGGGCCACATGGGGCTCCAACCATGAACCATGGGATCCTGATTTGAGCCAAAATCAAGAGTTGGATACCTAACCGACTGAGCCACCCACGTGCCCCTGGTATATTCCAATCTTAACAAACTGAGTTTTATTCATTTTAAAGAAGATGGAGAAAGGAAACTATAAATGACTGTTTTGTAGAAAAGAATGCTATCTGTCTACGCTTTTTAGCAGCTACGAATATGACTATGATGCTAAAAACCAAGATAGTGATATTTACTTTTTAGTTCCACTCCATTTGTTAGTACATGCTTGCAGAGAGACTTGGGCCACAATAGTCAAACCCAAAGGGGAAAACAAAACCTCGGAAAGGTTATTGTTGAATTCAGTCACCTTTTAACTTTCTCTTGGAAGGTCCTGAAAGCACAGAAAAGCCAAATGTATGCTGCCACACTTGGAAGGCGTACATATTTTTATAAATGGGATTTTGTATTATGTTTCCAGTTGTTGATGTTAATGTTGCCTGTTTCATAAGGGAGGACTTGGCCTTTATTTACCAAATGAGACTATTGTTATGAACAATGAAAACTCAGTTCTGTTGCCAAGCTCTTGCTTCCTACCTATCATCTACATAATAGGTGGATTTTAATATTCAGAAAGCTAGGGCCACACTTTGATGAACGTCTTTGGTGAGGATGTATTAGAAAGGTTTCAGAATTAGGTCCATTGTCTTTGCCCACCTCCTCTTCGAGCCTTTGCTCCTTTTGCATAATTCAGGAAGTAGATAGAATTCATATTCCTTTGCAAAAGGGATGCATTAGTTGACCTCCACACACACACACACACACACACACACACACACACACACAAATCTTGATAAAGTTTAAAAAGAATAGTACTGTCTAAAAACATGGTTATTTTATATTTTGGTTTAGAAAATATTATAATTTTTATATAGATGGCATAAAATAAAGTTCTAAGCTTTGTGGTTAAACTGCTTCCTTGGGAAAATCATATGCTTTTTTCCCACGTTGAAATCTCTCTGTTATACACACTACTATACCATTACTTCACTGATACATTTATGGGAGGAGCAGCTTTAAACCTGTATAATATCATTTCGGAGCTAAAGTCAGTCCAGTCTAAAATAAGATGTTAACAAATGAAAATATTAAGGAAAATTGAATAACATGCTCTAAAAACGAATAACTTGAATTCATACAGTAGATTAAATGGATTGGAAGATTATTTTTTATTATATTTAAAGTATTGTTTCTCACTTTGTAGTGTCTCTAGCTCATGTATCATTTAAATATGTTAATATTTTTTCTGGTAACAAGTTTTTAAAAATTCAGTTGAAAAAATGATCTAAATGAAAATGAAATCTTCTAAATGAAAATCGGAACTTTTAAATAAAAATAGGGCAATATGCCTGTTACACTAAATAAGCTCTAAAATTGTAGATCCTTCTAAGTTTATAAGAAAGTAGTATATGCTGACTCTGTGGTGAAATATTACACAAATTGTAGGTTAATTACGGTTAGGGATTTGGCTGTAATTGGTTAGAAATAGTTCTCCCATTTAACCATTTTGACCTACATTAAATATTGCACTTTTGTGCTTTAAAAAGTCCAGATCAGCTTCCTGGAGTTTTTCTTTTTTTTTTTTCAACTCAGCTTTTAAAGTTGTCTACTTCACGCTACATTTTAAAAATAAATGTTAGCATATTTAAATTTCCACTGAGATCAATTTTGCGGCATACTTCCTGAGGATTTTTGTATCGTTTAAATTTTATGAAATGTAAAAAAGTAATAATATAGAAGTGCCTTTTCTACCAATACACTGACAACTATTTCCAAGCACCCAGTAGCAAATAAAGTAAAAAAAAAGTTAAAAAAAATTTATAAAGAATACGTTAACCTAACAATTGTGGGAGAGTTGTACTCATGAAGCTATTATTAATCAGTGGCATGCTTTCAGTACAGTCCAAGCAGAAGTTAGCAGGAAATGGAAGTTAGGTATTGCACAGGTGAAAAATAAGATGACTATTCAAGTTCACAATGGCATTCTTAGTTTGCAATGGGCTTTTAAACGCAGCTGTTGGACATATTTCATGTTGCCTAGTTCAGGTACCCATATGAAAGAAAGTATACAATTTAAGCAAAAAAAAAAAAAGTCTGCAAAAACTATCTGGAGCCTTACAGCTACATAAGTTTAAACCCTTCTCTTGAAAATGCAAGATATCAGAAATACAAGCAGAAAATTCCCAGAACAAATTCACATATCAGTGGATGTCCATTGAGGTTAGTGTATATTGGAATTAAATGAAGTATAGAATACAGTCAATTAAGTATACAATTTAAGGTAGAAAATTCACTGTTGCCTCGATTATGTAGCAGAGGAACTGGATAACATCTATAGGTTTAAGCTAGAGAATATAATGAGTTTAACGATAGCTTAACCACCAAAGTGGTCTTTGTAAATGAAAAAGACGCAAAGGTAGATTTATCAGCCATAAAGGAAGTCATAGGTTATAACAAAGCAAACCTATATCTGAAGATTCTTAAGCCCAGGTCCATGGGTAGAATTCAAGGGGTGCCATGAGCTTGAATGGGAAAAATAAATACCTCTTTGTTTTTGCTAACCTGTAATGGAAATTGAGCATTCCCTTCCATTTTGAAGGAAGGTAACAAACCAGAGTAATACTAGCAGCACCTGTGAGATCACAGGTGTTTTTTACTATTTCAGTAGCGCTGTTATAGATGTCTCAAAGTATTGTTCATGGTTATCACTCTCCATAGCTACACTAGTTATCATATCTTCCACAAGATCTTAGGAATGTGTTAATAAGAAACAAGCCCAAGTATTGCTATATCACAATTTTTTTTTCCAATAGTTTTATAGCTATATTTCAGTACAACTGACTTTCTTCAGAGTTCTGGGTGTGTTATATTCTGGACTTCAAACATTATTCTGAGAAGACTCCCAGGCTTCACCAGATTGCCAGAAGGGTCCATGGCATAGGCAAAAAAAAAGGATCTTATCTGTATCTAGCCAGCTGTTTATCTGCCCAGACCTCATTATCCTGTACTGTGGTTTCAGTCCTTTTGATGGTGGAGTCACTACCTTCATACACTTTTTTTTTTCCGGAATATTCCAGAAGATGTACCAGTCAAGGGAATGTGGGTAGGCAGGCCTTTAAACAATGGGTAGCTGACAACATAAGGAAATCCATTTCACTTAGAATAATACCAGTTGATAAAAGATGGAATGGAAGAGGGCTGCAAGGTGATGGGAAGTAGAATTTCTAAATGGAGGACTCTCTGAATCATAATCCATAGCAATAAAAAATGACCTCAAGAATTTTTCCCTGTGCACAAGTATGGTATTTTTTCCACCATTGTAGAGATAAGGCAATTATTGTTCTAACAAATACTGAGGAATCAGAGTTTAATTTAAATATCACCTGATGGAATACATTGCCTGAAATCTTTGTTTTTCCAACTTTTTAATGAAAAATTAGAAGCATATAGAAAAATAGAAAAAAGTAGCCTAAGGAATACCCATATACCCTCCTCTCCTTCTCCTAAATCCCTAGATTCAGGAGCTAACATCTTGCCATATATGTTTTTTCTCTCTGTATCCCTACCTCCCCTATATGTGCCTTTATTTAATGTAGGGAATTCTCTCTCTCTCTCTCTCTCTCTCTCTCTCTCTCTCTCTCTCTCTCTGTCTCTCTCTCATACACACACACTTTTTTTGTTGTTGTTTTAACATTTGTAAGTTATAAACCCCTTATACTGGACCCCTAGATACTTCACTATGCATTTCCTTAGAATAATGGCATGCCATCTTGCTTATCATGCTCAAGAAAATTAAAAATACCATATTATCCTGCCCATAACCAAATTGACCCACTGGTTCAAAAATGTCGTTCATATCATTCTTTGAGGTTTTTTTTCATACCAGTGTCCCATGATGTTTTATGTATTGCATTTGGTTTTTTAAGAGAGGGGGAAAAAAACTTTTTCTTCTACCCTCTTGGTTTCAGTGTCTGGAAACCCCAAGTTAAATTGACAAAAGACACATTAATAGGAGAAAAGGCATGCACATTTTATTTGATGGTAGTGTTTTAATGTGGCATGAAGGGCTTCATAGAAAAGATCTGAAAATGCCAAAGAAGTGGTAGGCCTAAGAGTTATATACCGTTTTAACAAAGAGTGATCAAATTGTAGCAGGGTGACGAGACAAAGGAAAGGCGTGTGGTTTTCTAGGGGGGATAGATGGCAGGAAGTCAAATATATGGGGAAACTAATGCAAGATAAGGATATTTCAGTAGTAAGTAGATTCAAGTCAGTGCTGCAGACTCCAGTGATAAAAAGTCTTCTGCTATTCCTGGTCCAGAAAGAGGAGGGAGAGTACCTTCGTGAAGGCCAGGGTATGCCCTGCCTTCAGACAGAAATACACAGGTTGGAGAGCTTTTCCTGTCTCTGCTGTTTCTCAGTTGCCTTCAGCCCCAAATAATCCTTACTCCAAAGTGACATATTGTGATTTCTTTCTTTTTACTGATATTAACATTTGGAAGAATTTTGTACAATATTGTCAAAAACAAAAACAAAAACAAAACTCACCTTTCTGCATTTATCTGATTTTTTCCCCTTCATTGTGTGATTTAACTTGTTCTCTAGTCTCTGTATTTCTTTTAAACTGGAAGTTGGGTCTAGATGAGACTTGAAAAGATGCAAGTCAAATGTTTTTGGCAAGAATAGTTCTTAAGAATACTTCATAAAAGAGGGAATGTACTTCAGACCCCATCGGGAGGTCATGGTATGAGGTAGTTCCCACTTGTAATGCTGCTAAGTTTGATTACTTGTTTAGGTAGTGACCATCAGATCCTGAACTGTCAAGTGTCATCTTTTTAAATTAGTAAGTCATCTAATGGCTTCAATATCCTTTGATGGTCCTTCCCTAAGTCGCTACGTTAGGGTTGCATAATGGTGATTTTTCTGAATTCTGACATGATCCTACCAACTGATTTCTTCTATTTAAAAAGAAAAGCTTTCATTTTTCTCCTTGATGTCAGTACAGATTTATGGATTCTTATTTATTCAATATGTTACAGTGAGTTACAGTTATTCCTCTTGTTGATGTTCTCACTGTTATTAAATCTGACCAGTGGGAGCTTGTCCAAGGTTCTGGCTTTAATGTTCCCATGCTCACCTTGTACTTTCCCTGCCCCAGGTTTGGAATCAACCAGTTGTCCAAGAGCCTCTGGTTTCTTTCGGTGGGGAATGGTATATCGAAACCAAAATGTGGGCAGTAACCCTTTCTGAAAGGAAGATGGGCAGTTTTCTGGCATGCAGTCCTAGGGGGAAATGTTTTCACACTGCTTTCAAAAGGACACAAAAATCCCTTTCAGTTCTGCATCAAAGTTCAGAATAAGGCTAGTTGTACTTAAAAGCCCTTATTGTGAAAACTAGGGCTTCACTTTTTGTCATGTAAAATCTGTAACTTCTTACTCATTTCAATGCTCCTACTTCTGATATTTTGAACCCAAGTTTACCTGCATATAATCTATGCCAGTTTGCCAAGCAAATTAATGGCGTAAATAAGCTAATGGGAGGCATTCCTAAATGTACTTAAGGGAAGAAATTGTTTTTTAAAGACCTGAGTTCATTGTTTGCATGCAAATGGATGCTGTTAATTAGAAATGAGCCTTATCTAATTCATTAAAGTAGGCCTAGTAGGACCTCTTCTTGAAAATCTCTATTAGCAATTCATATTACTCTATGCAGTCTTTGTGAGACGACTGTTTTCTCTTCGTTCGTCTTGGATTTTGTCTCCTGACGAATTCAGGCTCCCCTGACCCAAGTAGCCTTCAGTATAGTACCTTATTTCCTACGAAACGAAACCCTAACATTTTAATAAGATTCAGAAATCTCTTTACAGTGCATCCTATCTCTTCAATGGACTCAGCATGCACGTGTGACACCAGTGCTGAAAGCCTTCTCACAAATTCACACTCTGCCCCCCGGGATCTTGTCAGCCCTAACTCCAGTCTGTTTGCTCTCTTGAACTTCCCTGGTTTCTCACCACCAGTTTTGATCCTGGCTCACTGCTGAGTCAGCCAGGAGTTTGCGGACTGAGTGCCCACGGGCAGAATCCGGCTTGGAAAGTATGCAGTGTCTTTACACAGGCATTGTTTTTGAAATAATTGCGAACATTTAAACATTGAGAGGCTTCGTATCTTCTAGAAAACAAGGACTCCGGTCTCCTTTTGAAAGTTAGATCTGGCTTTTAGGTGCTCATCCCCACATTCTCTCAAGGCACAGTCAACTGCATCTGAGTCAGAGATGTTTCAGACTTGCTACTCAAAATGTGGACATCACCTGGGAGGTGCTACGAAATGCAGGACCTGATCAATCATGGTCAGCATTTTAATAAGATTCCCATGCGACTGACATGCGCATTAAAGTTTGAGAAGCACTTGTTTGGGTAAACAGGCCTACTCTTCATTTCGCAGCGCCTGTCCCACCTCAGTCGTTTACATTAACTGCTTTCCCATAGACATTTGACTTTATAATACTTCATATAGATGCTTATATAATGGTGGCAGTGGTGACAGCACTTAATGTTGCCAGATGTCGTTCCCAGTGTTTGACATAGCTCCAGTAATCTTCATTAACGACTCTGATATCCATCTTTACAGAAGGGCAATTGGGGCACAGATTGCTTTAGCTCTGACCTTGAGTATTCTCTAAGATACACTTCCAGCGTTTGCCCACCCACCCCTCACTGAGCAAGCCCATTCCCTTAACTGGCCACGCTTTGCTGCAAGGGAATAGGACACAGAATCTGTTCTGACCTATCTTTCCAAACATCTTATCCATCATACTCATTATTTGCCGCTTGTGGCTCATGCATAAAATGACCTGAACTTTCTTGTCCTTCAGCTTTTGCAAAAACCATTTGCTTTTTGAGATTGAACTGTTTTTCTCATAATCTTCTCTCAAAATCCTACTCATCTTCCAGAACCCACTGTCAGTGCAATTTCCTCAAGAAGTGTTACCTCCTGTCCTCAAGCAGAAGCAATCTGTTCTCTTAAGTTCTTCTTGCTCCTTTTTATAACACATTAGATCTTGTGTGTCTGTCATGCAACATACCCACATGTGTTTCATCTTACTTGGCAAGATTGAAAGCTTCATGAGGGCAAGACAGTACCTTAATCTCCTCTCTAGAGCCCACCGCACTTAGTGGAGTGTCTAGTACATTGTTGATAACCAGAAAACATTTTCTCAATTTAAATTGTAAGATTTCTATATTCACATTGAAATTAAACTAGGATTATAAATCTCTACACTTGACATTGTTACAAAGTTTAAAAATAGATGCACAGAGCCAGAATCATTTTTTACATGTTTTTATAATATTAGCACATTTCCGGGGCTCATCTTTAGCTCTGGAAATTGGACTTGATCAATTCTAATCTGAAAGAAGTTGGGATAATAATTCATGTCTTAGGTATTCTCCAGAATTTAAACCTCTTAAGAGACAGATGACTTCAACTTCCGAAGCATTTATATCAAAAAGAAGCTCTTTGATTCAAATAGTTGGTGCATTTGTTTGCATCATTTTTACTGTATCACAACCAATAAATTCTAGGTGAAATCGTAAGAAATTAGCCTTGAAACTGGGTATTTTGTTTTCATCCAATCTATAAGCACAAGATGTTTTTCTTGCAATCCATATCATCAAAAAGCTATTTTTTAGACCGATCCAAGAGGATCCTACAGATATCATTATCCACAGGTGTCTACGGAAAATCTGGTCTCTTCCCATCTGTTCTCTGATGACTCTTGAAAAGCTTTCAAGGACATTCATAATTCTTCATCAAAAGACTATGAAAAATTAGCTTCATAGTTAATCTTTTTATGTCATATCTTGTTCTTTACGACTTGGCAAATGCTAGTGAAACTGACTAGCTGGAGCCAAACATGCTGTCGCATTGGCTGGTACTGACACCATCACTCTCTAAAGACGCACACGTGGACGTGCTTTATTCATGGCCTTCTTGGGGAGGTAGGAGGTAGAATTTGTTATGGAGGACCATCTCTGGGATGGGCCTTGAGGGATCACAGGAGTCAAATGAAGAATGGAGGGATGGACATGCCAGAGAGAAAAAGTGACGTGAGTGAAACCAATGCAACAAGAAATAGTGGGCTACATTGAAGGACTCCATGTGGTTTAGAATACAGAAGCTCTCTTAAGTCCCAATTTAAATGTGTGCAGCTAATCATCCTGGGCTCTTCATTCTATACGTAAAATCAACTGCCCAATTTTTATTCCAAAGTGAATGCTAGATATTAGTAACCTCTATATGTTCTTGAAAGTTTTCCGAGTAGCCTTATTGGAAGCATGTACCTTGCCCCCCATAACTTGAGAATAACATTTCCAGGAGCCAACTGTGTGTTGTTCTCAACGTGTTTAATACAAATTATTCTTGCTTTTATAATTTTTCTTATTTAATTAAATATTATGCAAACTATTGAGATAGGAACGCAAAGAGAAAGAATTTTGGTTTCTGTGCAAACTAAGTCATGTGCTTTGAAAGACTTGATCAAGATGACCAGGAAAAAAAATGCTGTTCAATTAGATATAGATGAGGAAACTATTTAACATTGGGGGTAGAGGGTAGAAATCACAAAAGTCAGGAAGAATTGTACATTTAGATACTTTCTAATCTCTCTAAGTCTTACTCTGAAGAAACCCAAAATAAAAGTCATAGATGATAAAATGTGGGAGTGTTTTGTGCAAGAAAGAATGGCTGAACTTGAGTTCCGTGCTGAACTTGATCCTTACTTCAGGAAAAGTCTTAGACCCCATCCCAAATGAGTGCTCAGATGAACATGTTCTAAAAGAAAAGGAAATGTTGAAATATTTGTAAACAACCTTACCTAATCTGTCCAATTTAATTTTTCCCCCCAAAACTACCTGTACGCTAATCATAATCAAGTTTAATAAGAGGGTCTCTCTTGTGTGTCTAAAGTACAAAGTATGGTGTGATGTGAGTAGTCAAGATGGAGCAAGTCATAGAAGATTTGGTATCTCAAACCTTTTTCTGGGGTGGCATAGAAGGATCTTAGTAGGTTTCAAACAGTCAAGATTTGGAACCACATAGGTCCCTATGATAGTTGAGCTCAGGGTGAAATGAAGAGGGTGAGGCTGGCAGCAGGGTGACTCAGGTAATTTTGTAGTCTTTGAAATTAAGGATGAGAAATGTCTGAGCAGAATAAAAGTCATAAAGATGTGACAGATTTAAGATACTCAGTGGATGAAAATAAAATAACTTGGTAATTGACTAGATGAGATGGGGGTGATGAAGGGAGGGCTCTAGGGTGACCCCTTATCCACACGTCTAGGGCTTGGGGAACTGGCTGAATTGAATGCATTAGCTACAATAGGAAATACAAGGGTAAGAACCCAGATAGCAAAAGGGATGCAAATCAGACATACAGACTTCAACTTGGGGTATGATGGGTTTGAGGAGCCTGTGGAACATCCAAAATAATGTGTTCAGAGAACATGTATTTGGATGTATAAGTCTGAACATCAGGAGGAAGACAACGTTGCTGAACGCACTGAGCCTTTTTTTTTCTTTTCCTCAATGGAGAGGTGATAGCAATCCCCAGTGAACAAACTCGATGAGATCCCATTAGTTCACTGACTTACTAGATGGTAAACAAAACAGTTTCCAGGATACATATTAATAAGTGATACTGTGGAGAAGGACTTCAGGTATCATGAAGCCAGATGAGGACTAGTGGTAACTAATGAACTGAGGTAATAAATGTGATCTCCACGGGGCACAGAATATTCCCCTTTAACTATCATAGATCAGAAGGCTTGGTGAACCAAATTTTGGGAATATGTCACGAAAACCCATTGATTACAACAGGCAGGAAAATAAGCTCAAAGTTCCCATCTTCCTGATTACAGATCAGAAATGTCCCCATGATCCTATATACGTATGGGACACCCCGGTGAAAGAGAGGACGTCTACAAGCATATTTAAAGCATGGATACAGTGTCCAGTGAAACGTGAATGGTCACTATCTAGACAGATGGTACGGGAGACACTGGAACCTGAGAAATCAGCACAAAGCAGAGCAGGCCTCCTTGAGGTCCTGTAAATTCACTCTCCCTTTAAGGTTATCGCTATCTAAAATTTGTCTCTTGTCCATCTGTATAGCAGCTACGCCTGGGAGCCTCCACTTTCTGAAAACAGGGCAGGGGCATCTTGCATTCTTTTCATTTTCCTTGTTGCTGAGGGAACTTGTATTGTCTACCTTCAGAGGCTAGCCTGTGAGGCACAGGTGTATTACAAGCAATCATTTCCAAAGTACTTTTTTGTTAGAATTACAAACCTTGGGGCGCCTGGGTGGCGCAGTCGGTTAAGCGTCCGACTTCAGCCAGGTCACGATCTCGCGGTCCGTGAGTTCGAGCCCCGCGTCAGGCTCTGGGCTGATGGCTCAGAGCCTGGAGCCTGTTTCTGATTCTGTGTCTCCCTCTCTCTCTGCCCCTCCCCCGTTCATGCTCTGTCTCTCTCTGTCCCAAAAATAAATAAACGTTGAAAAAAAAAAAAGAATTACAAACCTTCATACTACTAAAAAGGAACACAGTATCCATGGGTCAGTGGATTATCTTACTGCACAAAGGAAAACCCAAAGTCCTCAGATAAAAATGTGTTGATCACTTTGATTCCTTCCCTGGATTTAATGTAATTAAAGGATGCTTTAGATGTGTGTGTGACTGTCTTCTTATGTTTTCTTTAACAAGTCCCTTCTCTTTTACTAATTCTCAATTGTGACAGTGTGGCTATTAGTATAAATCTAAAATTATCACAGTAAGCTGTTTTCCACATTGGTTAATAGGAGTTAAGATTTTTTTTTCTCTACTATTATAAATATGTTTCTAAAACCCCTTTCTATAATGGAAAATACCCCGGGGCACCTGGGTGGTTCAGTCGGTTGAACGTCTCACTCTTGATTTCAGCTCAGGCCATGATCTCATGGTCCATGAGTTCAAGCCCCACATTGGGCTCTGCACTAACAGCGTGGAACCTGCTTGGGATTCTCTCTCTCCCTCTTTCTCTGCCCCTCCCCTGCACATGCGCTCTCTCTCTCTCTCTCCCTCTCTCTCTCTCTCTCTCTCTCTCTCAAAATAAATAAATAAGCTTTTAAAAAAAATAAATAAATAATAAAATAAAATGGAAAACACCCTACATGTGTGAGCTGCTAATCAAATAATTTTTCACTTCCTATTATAATGGAGAATGTATAACTATCTCCTTGTTTTTAGTAGAAGGCCTTATCTCTTATTTCACAGGAAGCTGGCCCCCATTGATTATTCTCTGACCCCCAAATGCACACAAGCCTAAGCGTATCCTCACCCTATCTCTCCTGTCTTCCTACCCCCGACCAAGTAAACATTTTTAGCTCCCAGATTAAAAAATAAATTAGAAATATTCCTTTCATAATGTTCTCCACTGTACCTGTCAGAGTTCTTAGCTGTGAATAACAGAATCCAGCTCTGCTTCATATAAGCAGAAGTCAACTTTATAAGAGGGATAAAGACTTGCTCCCATTGCCAAGGAGTAGAGTAGAACACCAACTCAAAAATGGGAAGAAACCAAAGGAGAGGTTCAGTTTCAGGAACTATACAGCCCAAGTCACACCTTGAGACTGCATGCTCTCATAGACCACGCCAGCTCTGCAGACGGGGTGAAGAATCCCGTTGGTACTGAAAATAATTAGAAATGGTACCTTGGAGTTGTCATTCGTTCCAGATTCACAAGCTGAACTTCCTCCATTTGATTCCATACTGGTCTTGGAATTCCCCTCACATATGCAGGGTATGCAGATTCTGAGCAACCAAAGGTGAGAAGGGTCTCTTGCTTCGCTTTCCTAGTTATTATTCCCATTTAAATTCTTCTCTTCATAGTCACCAACGTTAAAATTGCATGTTCTCTATTATCTTATCTGGGTTGTTTGATTTTTTTTTGTCTTAGTCTCCACCAGTACTCTGGAAATACCTTTGCCAAGACCATCAGTGATCTCTTACAGTTAAAGCCACTGGACAGATCTCAGTCCTCGTGTAGGCCACCTGGCATTAACTGATCACTTTCTATCTTAGCACTTTGTCCTACCTTGCCTTCTGTGTCATTAATTTCATCTGATTTTATTCCTACATTTCTTCATAATTCCCTTTTTAATTGCATTCCTTTCACCTGACCCTTAAGTCCTGATGTTTCTAAGTGGCCTTTCCTCAACCTTATCTTCTTAATCTATATACTTTCCCTGGTTGTTACCCATGGCCACAGATGTTAGCTCTCCCTGTATCAATTAGAATCAAATCCAGAGGTGAACAAAAATAAATATAGTGCTTGAAATAAGATAGAAATGGATCCGTCTATCCTGTGTAAAAGTAATCTGCAACTAGGCAGGCTGGCACCGTTGCTCTATGATGTCAGAGACAAAGGTTCCTTCTGTCTCAGAAATCTGCCGTCCCATGGTGAGGCCCTTATCTTCACGATCCAAGATGACTGTTCGCTCTCCAGATATCACATCTGCTTTTCAGGCTGCAGGCTTTTAGGGGACTACACAACACTCTTGGCTTACATCGTATTAGCCAGCATTGATTCTCATGACCACATTCTTTGAGCTGGGCAGCTAAACATTGGGTTTCTGTTATAGAGAAGAAGAGAAGAATGGATCATAGAGTATGCAGATGAGTAGTCTGTGGCATAATCACTTACTTTATGTTGGATCCTAAATGTAATGCTCACCTCAGTATGTGTTTCCAGATTACACCTACAAATCTAGCCTCTAATCAGGCATTTCCTCTTCGATGTCTGGAAGCCACCTCAAAAATCACTATATCCAACACTGAATATATTCTGTTCTTTCAAGAATCTACTGTGAGTGCAGTCTCCATCTATGTACTTGCCCAAGCTAGACACTTGGAAGTTACAAGAGTTAATGTTAATAATGCTCAGTTTTGTGTGCTTATGCTACAGAATGGTCTTTAAGAGTTTTACAGAGGTTTCCCCCCTTAATCATCACAACTCAGCTTTAAAGATCTTTTGTGTTCATCCTCTCACCTGGCTGTGACATGGTAAGCAACGGATGGAAAGCGGTATTCTTAGGTCCATTTTACAAGTTATCAAATTGCAGCTCAAAAAGATTAAGATTGTTGGCCAAGGCTAATCAAAGTTATGGAAAGATTATGAACTAAATATCAGTGATTCTGACCCCAAACCCATGCCTTTTCCATTATGATCATTGTTACCTAAGTAAACAAAACGATGGATAAGGATAGCAGGGACAAGACAAATGAATGAGTGTTCCCCACTACCTGGATTACCTCTCCCTCAGCCAATTAATGAGACCGGAGGCAGTATTTTCCCAGATTTGTGCTTCCTCCAGTATCTAAAGATAATACTCTCTTTGATATATTATGAATTTTTAATGAGGTAGGATTTGGATAATTAGTAAAGAAGGAAGGCTAGAGAAGACTAAGGCAAAGTAGCTAAAGAGGCAGAGTTGGTCTGCAAAATAAAAAGGATAAGAGAATCCTTGAATATGTATTTTGTTTGTGGCATTTCAGAACTTGCAAGATTCTGAAGCAGTTGATAGAAATGAAAAGAAATGAAAATTCTAGAATTTCCTGTTGTTGAACATATTGTTGCCCATTATGAATCAAGAAATGTGAATTAAGATGAGAATTATTGTTCAGCAATCTTTTGTTGCTAGAGTTGGCTTTTGTGGATGTAGCTCAGTGGAGAATATAGGTCATATTTTTGTTAGGTTTACATGTGAGCACCAAACTCTACCCTTATGAATCAATAGATGATTTTTTTTAATGATCAGAGCGTAACCATGACAAAAATAGCTTGTTTTCTGATATGTTTGGTATTTTCTTGCCAATTAACCTTTCTGCTGGACGGTGGAAACTAAGTAATTAGGGCTGGAGAGTGGCCAGTTACATAAACCTGCTAAGAAAATGCTGGGCAGTAATCCCCGATGCTCCTACTTGTGTTTGTTTCCTTTGGAAGTAAATAGTACTTTTGTGTTTATATTTTTACTTTGCTTTTTTGTTTGGCAAGATACTTACCTAAACTATATGAGCCTCATTTTACTCATTAGAAAAATAAGAAGATAGTGCATATCTTGTAGAATTGCTGCAATGGTAAGTGATAATGTAAATAAATTGGGTATTCCTGTGCCTGACATTTGATTAGGGCTTAAAAATCCGTTTCTGGGAAAAGGACTTCTGGGATAGTGAAGTGAGTAGCTCAACACATCTACTTCCCAAAACAACAATAAAACTGGACAAGATATTTCATGATTCTGGAGATCAAAGGCATACTCATAATTGGAAAGCTATTATTTATGGAAAACTTTGAAACTTTGAAACAGAACAGTGGAAATCTGTGGTGTTTTTGTCTAGCTGTTTCCACTCCATGCTCCCAGCTTGGTCAGCATAGTTGTTACATCGAGGTAGTATAACACATGAAAGCCAGCAGCTTTGCTGCCCAAGGGGCTGGCTTTATGTGAAGCCAAACGTGTAAAACCCCATGCCCAGAAGCACAGGGATAGTAGACACGTAGGTGGCAAATGAATGAGCCATCTAGCGACTTAGCTGTCCTAAAGTGGCCATCTTGATTAGGGCAAACAATTGAATGGAAAACTAGCCAAACATTTAATTTTTCAGGGATTGATGAAAAATGAGACTGTCATAAAGGGCTGGACAATCTCCATATATCTGCTGTAGGATGACTTCAAAGCTGAACTTTGAATAAATTCCCCAACCTACATACAGACCCAGTGACAAAAATTGGAACTTTTACTGACTCCAACTGTTTGAGTTCAACTCTTGACCTCATTGCCTAATGACAACTAAGTTCTCCTGGTCTCCAGGAAGCTAGGCGTATTTTTTTTCTAAACAGAGAAGGGATGTCTGCAGTCACACACTAGGGGGAAACATTCCACAGGTATTGCCTAGGTAAGTTATTAAAACCCTAATAACAACAACACTGATGTGGAGGGGAATCTGGAGCTCCTTCAATATATTAAAATGTTGAATTTTTCTAGAAAAATAGTGGTACATGCAAAGAAACAGGGAATTATGTATTATACTTGGGGAGAAAAAGCAAGCAACAGAAATTGTCTCTGAGTTGGTCCAGATGTTAGACTTATCAGATAGAGACTTCAAAGCTCCTACTATGAATACTTTTAGGAACTTAAAGAAAATCGTGTTTAAATAATGAAAGTATGATGACAAGGGCATAAATAGAGACTATCAACAGAGTTCCACATTATAAGAAAAATAAAATTCTGGGATTGAAAAGTACCATTTTAAAAATTGGGGTACCTTAGTGGTTCAGTCAGTTAAGTGTCCGACTTGGGCTCAGGTGATGATCTCACGGTTTATGAGCGTGAGCATCATGTCAGGCTCTGCACTGACAGCTCAGAGCCTGCTTCAGATTCTTGGTCTCCCTCTCCCTCTGCCTCTCTGTCTGTCTCTCAAAAATAAATACATAAACAATAAGCAAACAAATAAATCCATCCAAAATGGCTCAAGAGCAAATTCAAGATGGGAGAAGAAAGAATCTGTAAACTTGAAGATAAATAGAAATTGTCCAATCTGCAGAACAAAGTGAAAAAAGAGTGGGGAAAAAAATGACCAGAAACTCAGAATGGTAAGAAAACACCAAGTGTATCAATGTAGATCCCAGAAAGAAAAGAAGGATATAGGAGCAGAAAAATTATTTGAAGATGTAATGGTCATACTTTTCGTAAATGCAGTGAAGTTGAACAAACCCCAAACAAAATAGACTCAAAGGGACAAATGCTCAGAGACATCAGGGTCATGCTATTAAAATACAACCACGAATGTAAAAATCTTGAAAACAGTCAAAGAAAAATGACTCCTTCCATACAGGAAGCATGACTTGATTAGCAGATAACTTCTTAATATTAACAATGAAGCCCAGAGTCAGTGTGTTGATCTAGTCAAAGCGCTGAAAGAAAAAAAAAACTGTCAACCAAGAATTTTACATAAAGTAGAACCGTTGTTTAGAAATGAAAATGAATAAAGACTTTCTCAAAAAATCAGGATATTTCTTTCTCGTTGTCCTGACTCTCGAGAAAAAAAAAGAAAGGAACTCCTTCAGGCTGAAAGCAGTGATATTATTCAGTAACTCAAATGTACATGAACAAATGAAAAGCAACAGAATTAGTAAATATGCATGGAAATATAAAAGACTGTACAAACATAGATGTATATAGGCTTTTCTTTCAGGCATATTTTTGCATAAAACAATTTTATCGCCGTATTCTTGTGTCATTATGTATAGATACAATGAACATGATGACAAATAGCACAAAGGAGGAGGAAAAATGGAGCTTATCAGAGCCAAGTTTCTATACTTTACCAGAATTAGTTGTTTTTCTGGCTTTATTGAGGTTTGCTTGACAAATTGTGCATATTTAAGATGCAAAATGTGATATTTTCTTACAAGTATACCTCGTGTACTCATTAGGACAATTGAGCTAATTAACATATCTGTCACCTCCTGTAGGTACCATTTGTCTACATGTGGTGAAAACACTTAACATTTACTCTTAGCAAATTTTGAGTTTGGAATACATTATTATTAACTATGGTTATCATGCTGTACATTAGATCCCCCAAACCTACTCATCTTATTACTGAAACTTTATACGCAGTTACCACCATCTCCCCATTTCCCTCACCCGCCGCCCTTGACAACCATCATTCTTCTCCCTGTTTCTCTGAATTTGACGTTCTTTCAGATTCTACATACAAATGAGATCATACAATATTCGTCTTCCTGTGTCTGACTTATTTCGCTTACCACAGTGTCCTAAGTACATTCACAGTAGCACAAATGGAAGAATTTCTCTCAAGGGTGAATAATATTCCAGTGTGTGTGTGTGTGTGTGTGTGTGTGTGTGTCATACTCTTTGTCCATTCATCCACTGATGAACGCTTAAGTTGCTTCTGTATTTTGGTTACCGTGAATAATACTGCAGTGAATATGAGAGTGCAGATATTTCTTCAAGACAGTGATTTCATTTCCTTTGGATAAATACCCAGAAGTGGGATTACTGAATCATATGCTAGTTCTATTTTTAACCTTTTGAGGAACATCCATAGTGTTTTCCATAGTAAATGTACTAATTTATATTCCCTCCAACAGTGTACGAGAGTTCCCTTTTCTTCATATGCCTGCCAATATTTGTAATCTCTTGTTTTGTTTTTTTTTTTTGATGATAGCCAATCTAATGGGAGTAAGTTACATTAGTAGATCTGAAGTATACTATGATAAATAGAGATGTGTTTGTAAACTTTAGATCAACCCCTAGGAAATTAACCTTATGGTTTAAAAGTAAACAGAGGAGTTAGATTTGTACACCGAAAATAACTATTTAACAAAAGAATGTGGTAAACACTGTGAGACATATAAAAAGACATGAGACAGGGTACCTGGGTGGCTCAGTTGATTAAATGTCCGACTTCAGCTCAGGTCATGATCTCACGGTTCATGGGTTCAAGCCTCGCATTGGACTTTGCTGACAGCTTGGGGCCTGGAGCCTGCTTCAGATTCTGTGTTTCCCTCTCTCTCTCTCTCAAACATAAATGAACATTAAAAAATTAAAAACAAAGACATGAGACAAATAAAAAAGAGCAAAATAGCGATTTAAATAGAACTACATCAATAGCCACATTAAATGTGAAGATATTAAGCATTCCAATTAAGATATTTCACGCTGGATTTTTTAAAAGAACTAACTATATTCTGTCTAAAAAAATGCTTCAGAGCCAAAGACACATACACTTTGAAAGTAAAAAAAAATGGAGAAAGATATATAGATAGTATCCATAAGAAAAATAAAATGGTGATACTAATGCCAGATAGACTTTAAGGTAAAACATGTTACTAGTGCTAAAAAAGGACATTTGTGATTACAAAATGGTCACTTCATCGGAAGACATAACCACAAACCCCACAATTGATGATGCAGAAATTAACAGAATGCAAATGTGAAATAAACAATTAAACAACAATTATTAGAGATTAATACCTCAGTCTCAATATTTGGTCAACCAATTGGACAGAAAATCAGCAATGATATAGAAGACCAACTCTATCAACTAACTTGATCTGACATTTATAGAATACTCCACCAAAGGACAGAATACATATTCTTTTCTGCATTTTAATTGAGGTATACTTAATATACAGTGTTATATTAGTTTCGGGTGTACAATAGAATGATTCATCAATTCTATCCATTACTCAGTGCTCATCACGAGAAGTGTACTCTTAATCCCCTTTATCTATTTAATTCATCTCCCTAACCCACCTCCCCTCTGGCAACCACCAGTTTGGTTTTTATATTTAAGAGTCTACTTGTTTCAAAATACCTTTTCTTTGAAAGTGCCCATGGCATATTCTCAAGGATAGATCATATGGTAGGTCACAAAACAAATCGCAGTTAATTTTAAAGGATTGAATTCATTAAAATCATATCGTGTTAACATATCAGAATTAAGTTAGAATGTAACAACGGAAGGAAATCTGGGAGATACCAAACTATTTGGAAATTAAACAACACCTAAATAATCCATGAATCAAAAGAGATATCACAAGGGGAATTAGAAAATATAAAAGCACATGTCAACATTTATGGTACACGGTTAAAACAGTGTTCATAGGAAAATTTAAAACTTTAAACACTTATGTTAGAAAACGTTAAAATTCTCAAATCAGTAACTCAAGCTTTTACCTTAAGAAACTAGAAAAAAAATAGCAATCTAAATCCAAAGGAAATAATGATGACTAGAGCAGAAATCCATAAAATATAAAGAATAGAGAGAATCAATGAAAACTAATATTAATGTTTGGAAAAATTTTGAAAATGGCAAAGCTTTAGTTAGATTGACCAAGAAAAAAAAAAAGAAGTCTAAAGTTACCAAAATTATCAAGGAAAGAGAGGACATCACTACCAGCCCTATTGAAGCTACGACTAGAAGGTAGTCCTGTAAACAACTTTATACCACAATTTCTCCAAATTACACAAAATGGTAAAAATCCTAGAAAGATATAAATTACTAAAATAGATTCAAAAAAAGTAGAAAACCTGAATAGACCTAATACAAGTACAGAAACTAAATTAGTGATTGTAAATCTTCTGACAAAAGAAGCCTCATTAGAGATGATTTACTCATGACCTTTCAAAAAAAATCTCTTTTAAATACCAATCCATCACAAATCCTTTTGGAAAAAAAGCAGAGGAGGGAACTTCCAATTCATTCTGTAACACCAGCATTACTCTGATCTAAACTATACAAAGATATTATAATAAAAAATTAATAGAACAACGTCCCTCATACACATAAACACAAAATTTCTTAACAAAAATTTAGGAAACTGAATCCAGAGTATGTGAAAAAGATTACATACCATGTGAAGGGGCTCCTGGGTGGCTCAGTTGGTTGAGTGCCTGACTCCTGATTTCGGAGCAGGTCATGATCCCAGGCTCATGGGATCGAGCCATGTGCCAGGCTCCTTGTTGAGGCATGGAGCCTGCTTAAGATTCATTCTCCCTCTCTCTCCGTCTCTCGCTCTCTTGCTCTCTCGCTCTCTCGCTCTCGCTTTCTCTCTCTCCCTCTGCCTCTTTCCCACTCTCCCCCACTTAAGCATGCTTTCACTCTCTCTCTCTTTCTAAAAGAAAAGAAAAAAAGATTACGTGCCATGTGACATTTATTCCAGGAATGCAAAGTTGGTTTAACATCAAAAATAATTATTGTAGCATACCATAAGGGCAAAAACCAAATGATCATGTAAATGGATGTAGAAAAAGCATTTGGTAAAACCTAACACCTAGTTATGCTACAAATTTTCAGGAAATAAGAAAGCTTCCTTAACATGGTAAAGGTCGTGTATGAAATACCAATGGCTAACTGACATCATTCATAGTGGTGAAAGGGTGAATATTTTCACCTTCAGGTCAGGAATAAGACAAAGATATCTACCTTTAATACGTCAACATTCAACACTGTACTGGAGTTTAAATCAAAGAAAGACGGAGGAAGGCAGGAAGGTGTAGCGATGGGACACCGAACTCTCTATGTTTACTAAAAGCCATTAAATTATACACCTACCATAGGTGAGCTTTATGGTATATAAATTTATACTTGAATAAACCTGAAAAAAGAAATGGTTGAGAATGAGAAAATAGAGAATCAACACATTTGGCAATAAACTCGTAATTGTTAAATCTTGATTACAGATAATCCGAGCTCATCATGCTTCTATACTTTTGTGTATGCTTGAACTTTCTCAAAATGTTTTTAAAAAACCTCTGCCTGCATGTCCCTTGTTCTCCAGCGCAATTTAGGCATGGTTCTTTTTGCTTCGCTCTTTGAGAGTGTAATCTAATTTTCCCCTAATAAGTGTGTAACACAAGTGTCATATATGTAATAGTTTCTGCCTATTGGCCTTTCTATTTCTACTCACGTTTGCATTATACTTTGCTTTTTGAGTCATACACTGATGAAATGACGTGGCGTTTGCTTAGAAACCATTCACTGTCTCTAGAGAATACAACACTCTCCTATATTCAGCAGGAAAGTGATGTCAGTCAGCTCCCAGTGAAGAGAAAGAAACTATCCTCAGTCTTCATGAACCTACAAATAATTGTTTTCAGTGTTATGTCAGTCTGCCGTCTGTCCTAAAAACAGATCTGAGAACAAGGAAACATATTTTAGTTCACAGTGTATTGACTCTGTCATAGGTGACTAAGTCTATTTAAAAAAAAAAAATCTTTAGAGTTCTCATTTGGATTCTACTCTTTTTAAAGGTGTGCTTAGGTTAATTTAAACAGTCTCCTTTATGGGTCAAAGCTAATCTTAAGCTATCTACTAGGTAGACTTACTAAGTTCCTCTGTACCCTATACAAAATATTTAATGAGTTTAATCATTGATGGGGAAGGTAGAATAAATAATGCACTAATGAATTTTATTCGTGATCAAATTTCCATACCCAGAGGTAATTCAGCAAAAGTTATATTTACACAGACTATTTAACTACATACTTTTATTGTATATACCTAATGACAAATACGTTATTCTAAAAATAAGTAGAAACATGCCATACCTCTACTTAGAAACCTTTAGTGGTTCTCTTGTACCACAGAAGGAATGTTTTAACCTCTGCAGGCATGTGGGGCTTGCAGAACAAGACCCAAACGTACCTTTCTAGTACTTTGTCTCACCACTCCCCTTCCACATTCCTTCACTATGAAAACGTGAACTAGGCCACACGCTTTTACATCACTGTGCCTTTGTCAATGCTGATCCTCTTTCTACAATGCCTTCCCCCTTCTTCATCTAATGAGCATATTTTCTGGGCTCCTGGGAAGTCATTCCTCCCTTTGAATTCCTAGGACCCTTAGTAGACAGTTTCCCATTGAATGTAACATAAAATTCAAACTCTTTCCATGACCTCCTGGCCCCTGCTCCTCCCTCTGGCCTGATCTTCCGCTCTCCACCTTGCTCACCGCATTTCATTTGCGGTGACCTACTTTCAGTTCCTCTGAATCTCTCTGTATGTACCGCCTGAAGGATGTTGATTTCTCTGCGTGGAAGCTATTCCCCTACACTTCATCTAGGCATATTTACACCTATTTCATGGTTAAGCTTCAATGTCCGTGACTCACAGGGGCTCATTTTTAAAACGACCACACCGTCCTCAGTCCACCGTTCTCCTTAGGAAAAGGTGACATTCCAACCTACCGTTTGCAAGTACATTCACTCTTTGACCACGTACCTACATATAAGAAACCAAGAGTTCAGTTAAGTCCTGTGGAAAAATTCGAAATGTTAAGGGTATTGGAGGAGGATTATTCTTTTCTCTGGTTTGCCAGCATTTTCAACAATGTCTCTCTGTTCGACCATGTTTGAAACTAAAACTGAGAAATGTTTATATAATTTATTTATTCACCAAAAATTATAATAGCTCATTCCATGTTAATATAGGTAACATATGTTTTATGATTAATAACCATTTTCTACAACAACAAAGAGTGTGAGAAGAGTGACATTGTTTTACATTTCTGAATAGCGCTTTAGTTTTTACCTTAAGAGAGCTGATGATTCTGGGGCACCTGGGTGGCTCAGTCGGTTAAGCATCCAACTCTTGATTTCTGCTCAGGTCACGATCTCATGGTTTGTGAGTTCGAGCCCCAAGCTTGGTTCTGCACTGGCAGCATAGAGCCTGCTTGGAATTTTCTCTCTCTCGCCCTCTCTCTGCCCCTCCCCAGCTCACTTTCTCTCTCTCTCTCTCTCAAAATAAATAAATACACATTACATTTTTTTTTAAAAGATAGCTGACTCTGATAGCCGCTTCTACATTGTGTTTCCATATCACTTATAATATAGCCTCTGGAAAACTCATAAGAGAAAGGAAGAGAAAAAGGGACAATGGTATAGTATTATTATGAAAATAGTTTTGACCTCAAAGGCCCCCCAAAAGTATCTCAAGGACCCAGAGGTTCCCAGACAGCACTTCAGGAACTGCTATTTGAGGGAATAAAACTATTTTTGTACCTCCTATGGCTATATTCTTTTAAAGTATAATAAAAACTTACCTGGAGTTGTGGGAAGATTTTAAATAAATCAAATGGAAATACCCTTTACCTTTTTTTCTCCAGGATGAAAGCGGTGAGACAAATATGTCCTTTTCCTCTGTATAAGGAACTTTGGTCTTCCTTGTCTATCAAATGCATTTTGGTGGGGGTGAAAATTACAAGTACCCTGAGGAATTCAAATATAGGCACCGTAATAAAACTCACCATAAAATCCACAGAAAAAGACTGACTGACAAAGAAAGGATGTAAAATGATAGACGTGATAAAGTTGGTTTGAGATTAGGAAGAAAGAGAAAAATAATGAAAGAAATTCAAATAACGTGAAAGCAACGAATAGGAAAAAGAGGAAGAGGCCCAGATCTTTCTGTTTTTCCATGTTTGATTCCAAGCTAAGTAAACACAGCTTCTCATACTGAGAAACTTTAGTAAAGTTAAACAGAATAAATATATGTAATTAGATATAATGTCTAGTTTTCCTTTTAGCCATCCTCTTGTTATGGACCATGGAATACTACTTGTGTAAAATGTTCCTAATGATTTCAAAGGGTGAAGGAGCATTTTAATAGCCATGCACATTTTCATGAACGCACACATAATGGGACTAAAAAGGTAATACCAGTTTGCTTATATCAGATTTCTCATACCTTTAATTCCCTAGTATGTATCTAAGAAATGGATTTAATATCTAGCAGATATCAGCAAACTTCTGTACAATGCCAAATAGTAAATGCCTTTGGCTTTGTGAGCCGTCCAGTCTCTGTTACAACTACTCAGCTCTGCCACTGTAGTGTGAACACAGTCATAGACGATACACAAATGAATGAATGTGGCTATGTTCCAATAAAACTTTATTTTCAAACACAGGGACGCCGGGTGGTTCAGTTGGTTAAGCCTCTGACTCTTGGTTTCCTCTCGGGTCATGATCTCACGGTTCAAGAGTTCAGACCCCACATAGGGCTCTACACTGGCAATGCAGAGCCTGCGTGGCATTTTCTCTCTCTCCCTCTCTCTGCCCCTCCCCCACTCACACTGCGTCTCGCTCTCTTTCTCTCTCAAAATAAATAAGATTTATAAAAAAGAACTTTATTTTCAAAAACAGGTGGTGGGCAGGCTTTAGCTGATTGGGCCATAGTTTAGAAACCCCAAGAATACAGCTTTCACCGATTTAATTTAATTTTGCACAGAACTTGTCTTCCGTAACACATACTTTATTTTTCATGGAGATTCTCCGAAGAATAATGCAAATAATGTTATTATTCTCAAATCCACATTTATGATGCTATCATTCTGAGATACTGAATTTAAGAACGGAACAAATACTACGTTCCAGGTACTGAGAATAGAGTGTGATTGCAGTATAGTGCCTGTCCTTATGGTGCTTGTAATATATTGGCAGACATAGGAAATTACAACATACCCTATGATGGAAACGGGATGAAGACCTATGGGACTGTATAACAGAGCCCATAGTTAGACTTGATTGGGATGGGAGTGATAATTAATTAAGAAAAGCTTCCTAGAGAACGTGATGGCTAACCTGAGATTGGAAGGATAACTAGAAGCCACCTAGATCAAGACATGGGGAAGTGAATCCCAGACAGAAGGAGCAAGAGTACGCTAAGGCCAGACTTGAACACAGTACTCGATTTCAAGGAAGCATAGGTTCAGTGGATTATGGAACGTAAAGAAAGACGAAGAGAAGTAAGTAGGGATCACGTCCTAAAGAGCTTTTTGATCCCTGTTAAAGCAGCTGGATTTTACCCCATTAACCCTAGGGAGTTACTGAAAGTGTGAGAGTATAATCAGAGACATAGTTTTAGAAAGATGATTCCTTCGGAATGTCAAGAATGGATACGAAGACGGCAACGAGGGAGGCAGAACCCAATTACGATATAGCCTCAGTAATCCAGACAGAGAGGCTAGAAGAAGGAGTCATTGGCAGGGAGAAAGGAGCGAAGTGGGCAAATTCGAGAGAGCTATCTTGCATGGAATTGTGAGAACACATTTATTGATACACTCTGGGAGTAAGAGAGAGGAAAGAATCAAGGATGCCTCAGATGTCTAGCCTGAGAGACTAGGAGCTGGCAGATACATCCGTGGAGGCTGACGGAGAAGCTGCCTTGGGAGGGAAGATGACGGTATGTGGGAAGAGAAGAACCTGGCTGTGATTGAAAGCAGAAAAACTGAGGCCATTCGCTTTTCACTGCATCTTCCACCGCATGGCAATGGCTTTGTTACAGGCTTTGCTAATGAATTATGTCACTCTGCCTCTGACAGATGGAGGGCCAAAATATCCTCAGCGTTCTTCTAAATCAATTCCAGCACCTGTGTAGACAGCCTACAACAAAAATACAGAAATTCTGAGATTCAGTTAGTCCATTGGACCTATTCAAGTAGGATTGGAGAACAGAGTTCTATCTGGCACCCCCCAGAAAGATTATTTTATTATTTCTTTTTATCTAAGAACTGAGTTTGATGGGGAATATGAATTATGACAGGCCTGGGATTCTCAGTAGAATCTATTTAGATGTAACTGTTTGGTCTTATCTCCCTACTACTCTCCCCCTCTCTCATTCCATTGCAAATGTATTTTTTTTTCTCACTTCTTTGTTGTTCTGGGAATATTCTGATCACATTCCTGCCTCAGGACCTTTGTATTTCTTTTCTTTTCTTTTCTTTTTTTTTTTTCAACGTTTATTTATTTTTGGGACAGAGAGAGGCAGAGCATGAACGGGGGAGGGGCAGAGAGAGAGGGAGACACAGAATCGGAAACAGGCTCCAGGCTCCGAGCCATCAGCCCAGAGCCTGACGTCTTTTCTTTTCTTTTTTTCTCAGAGTGCTCTCCCCCCATTATTTGCATGGCTTACTCCCTCACTTTTTTATTATCTAATTTAATTCAAGCTGCTACTTGAAAAAGAAGCTCCTTATTTCAGTGGCTTAACACAGTGCAAACGTGTCACTCATGCAAAATTCACCAAGTTGTTTTTGATCAGCACATAGCGCCCTTCCAAATTGTGAATCCAAGACCCAAGCTACGTTGCTTTTGTGGCTCTGAGATGGTTAACATGTGGCTTTAGAAGGAGGAATCATGAAGAATATCACATGTGTAGGGGTTAAGTTCTGAGCCGGCCCTGGAATCAGTGCACATCAATTTTGCTCACATTCCGTTGGTAGCATTCAGTTACGTAGCCATACCCAGTGGCAAGGGAGGATGGAAATGGCAGCTCGCTTTGTGGTGAAGGGAGGGGGGATCAGATTTTTTTGATGAGCAGATTGCCATTCTCTACCATGACGATTTTACTCAAATAACTCTTTTCAATGAAGTTTTCTCTGATCAATAGAACATTGTAAAACCACCCTCCAACTTTAATTGGTATTCCTTTTCTTCCAGGCTTCATTTTTTTTTTTTTTTTCGCTCTGGAGCCCTTAACACTATGTCACAATCTACACGTTTCAGTGTAGCTTGTTTATTGTCTGTCTCTCCCTAATAGAATATAAGCGCTACGAGGGCAAAAATTATTGCCTGCATTCATTGCCATATCACTGGACACTAATAGCCTTCAATAAATATTTGTTGCGCTGTAATCATACGTCTTCTTCACCTAGAATTAGTCTTATGTGGCGACACTTTTACTCATAGATTGGCATTTTGACTCTAATTGTGTTTCCCCCACAAAATGTGTCAAAGAGATTTGTCAGTAGAGAGAAATAGAGCTGTCAACTGGTTCATCACAAAGCTCAATTTCAAATAGTCCTTCTGTGCACTCATGCATGCTTTATAAACACTTTTATGCATGTAAGTGTGTTGGCTTAAGCAAAATTCTTAGCTAGAAATAACAGTTCACTATCCAGATTCACCTTGTTTTTTAACTCTTTCTTTTCTCTACCATTTCTTAAATGCTCTTAGTAAAGCCCTAGACTAAAACGGGTGCTTCTTTTTTTTTTTAATTTTTTAATGTTTATTTATTTTTGACAGAGAGAGACAGAGACAGAGACAGAGTATGAGCGGGGGAGGGGCAGAGAGAGAGGGAGACACAGAATCCGAAGCAGGCTCCAGGCTCCGAGCTGTCAGCGCAGAGCCCGACGCAGGGCTTGAACCCACAGACTGAGAGATCATGACCTGAACCGAGGTCGGACGCTCAACCAACTGAGCCACCCAGGCGCCCCTAAAACGGGTGTTTCTGAGAACAAATTATAGCCATACAACCAAGTCTGAAGTGTTCACTGTCCCGATTTATGGATGAAGAAACTGAGGCCCATAGAAATTTAAGTAACTTCCCCAAGTTCACACCCTCAATTAATAACTTGCAAGGCCTCCATTTGGTCTTTTCCTTTCAGTAACTCACCACTAAGCTTCATGATATCCCTCCTCATTCTCTTATTATGTTCCTTACTATTGAGAAAAAAAAGACTGAGAATCTTTGATATGTTATTTCTCTCAGGAGCATTACTCTTTAATAAAGCACAAACAGTGGACAAAATGAATAAATGGCTAATTGTGTAACTCAAGCACTAACCAGGTACGAGGGGCATGTGAATTTAAAAATAGTTGATGATGGGGGGTGGGAGGGAGGGGAGGGTGGGTGATGGGTATTGAGGAGGGCACCTTTTGGGATGAGCACTGGGTGTTGTATGGAAACCAATTTGTCAATAAATTCCATATATATAAAAAAAAAATAGTTGATGCTTTGGGGCACCTGGGTGGCTCAGTCAGTTAAGTGTTTGACTCTTTGATTTCAGCTCAGGTCATGATCTCCTGGTTTGTGGGTTCGAGCCCCACATCGCGTTTTGTGCTGAGAGCACACAGAGCCTGCTTGGAATTCTCTCCCTCTGCCTTCTCTGCCCCTCCCCGACTTGGATGTATAATTTCTCTCTCTCACTCTCTCTCTCTCTCTGAAAATAAATAAGTAAACTTTAAAAATTAAAAAACTAGTTTATGCTTTGGTTCTGATTCTGACAACGTCCCATAGAGGGTGTGACCTGGGAAAGTTAACATGTGTGGCTAAATATGAATTTTTTTTTTTTTTGCCTTAAGGAAGACCTTTTATTCCTTTGAATGTTTGTGAAATTTCTCAGGCTTCAAGATACGCATTTTATTTTGCTCAGAACAACAACGTGCTGTCTGGGAGAGACATTCATTTAACATCAATTGAGTCGCTTGATGGAAAAAAACAGGAAAAATTTAGTTAATGGAAGTCATGATTAGCTTTGTTGGTATGACATCACAGTTGTAAGAGTTGTATGTCATTGTAAACAAGGTCTGAAAAGATTATTTTTAAAGCAACTCAGTAAGTGCTTACATTGTGTTCCTCATGGACATATGGCACAGAAAAGAGAAAAACTGTCTTTACATAACATACAACTGTCTGGTGTGAATGTGTGCTTATGGCTTGGAATAAAATTTCCAGTAGAATGTTCAACATGGACTCATCATTGCTGTACCTCAGGCCACGTGGGTAGAGGTGAAAATGACTGTGACTAGAAAACTGAATGAGATGACTCAAACCGTGGGGCGCCTGGTGGCTCAGTCGGTTAAGCATCCGACCTCACCTCAGGTCGTGATCTCACCACTGGTGAGTTCAAGCCCTACGTCGCGCGCTGTGTTCACAGCTCGGAGCCTGGAGCCTGCTTCCAGTTCTGTGTCTCCCTCTCTCTGCCCCTCCCCCACTCACACTCTGTCTCTGTCTCTCAAAACTAAATAAAGTTAAAAATTTTGTTTTTAAAAAGATGACTCAAAAAGTGCATCCACCGGGGGGCGCCTGGATGGCTCAGTCAGTTGAGCGTCTGACTTTGGCTCAGGTCATGATCTCGCGGTATGTGAGTTCGAGCCCTGCCTTGGGCTCTGTGCTGACAGCTCAGAGCCTGGAGCCCACTTCTGATTCTGTGTCTCCCTCTCTCTTTGTGCCTCCCCTGCTCGTGCTCTGTCTCTCTGTCTCTCTCTCTCTCTCTCTCTCTCTGTCAAAAATAAATAAACATCAAAAAATTAAAAAGAAAAAAGTGCATCCGCCAAGGTGATGATTCCCATGTTGAACACGCACGTGAGGAAGGCATACACAATTACTGTATCAACTGTGAATGGGAAAATGTGTTCTTTCTAATATGGTATATAATTTTCAGTTAATATGCACAATCAAATTAACTATGCAGTGTATATGGACAGGTGTTGATTCTGTCCACATCTTCTGAAATTTCTGTGTTCTAGTTCGCCCAAAACTTAGAGAAGTACTTCTTATTTGGAAGACGGGAGAGATGAGTATACAAAAAAAAAAAAAAAATTCAAATGGGAAAATATCTAGCACTTGGCCTGAAACACTTGGTCGATCCTCTCTTTCTAAAATCATGCCATGTAGGGGTGCCTGGGTGGCTCAATCAGTTAAGCATGTGAGTTGATTTCGATGCAGGTCATGATCTCACAGTGGGTGAGGTCAAGTCCCGCATCTGGCTGGCAGCGCGAGGACCAGCTTGAGATTCTCGCTCTCCCCCCTCTGTGCCCCTCCCTTCTTCTCTAATTAAATACATACAAAAATAAATAAAACTTCAAAATCGTGCCATGATTTGGCACTCTTCCTCTTACCATAACCGCAGCTCCAGAGAACGTGTTCATTACGAGTTAATGTGAAATTCATTGAATTTAACAGGACATCCATAACTCTTCCTTTCTGATTATGCAGATTTCTCCCCATCATGATATGTGCTTCCTTCAATTGCATTAAGAGCATTTGTAATGTAAATGGCAACAGAGCCAATATTTCAAACAGAAGCCATTCTTTAAAAAAAAAAAAAAGCTAAATGTATTGAAATGCCTCTAAAAGTAAAATATTTAGCACTTAATTGCAGATGGGTAATGTTAAATATCCCATTCATTATTATTACTACCACATGCCTGAATAAATCCTACCATAAGCATTAAGCGAGTAGGTAAACAAAGAAATAACACTTCATGTGATGAATGCCAATATAAAGCACGTTTAAACTGTTGTGTCAAGAGACAAGCCTGGAAATGCTGTGTTCCTTTGCTCTTCTGCAATCATCTGAATACATAAATTCAAATTGCAGCTTTTAAAACTTCAAATCGAGGCTTTTGAAATTTCAGAAAACACATGAGCTTGAAAAAGCAGATTATAACAAGGTCCTGGTGGGATTTGGGCACCATCTTTTTTGTATTTCAAAGGATAAAAAACAAACCTATACAAGAAATGACTACCAAATGTTTTCATATTTAAAAAAGATGCTGTACTTTTTAAAAAATTAAATCATCAGGAAAGTTTTCCGCACACACTGTGTGAAGAGAGAGATTAGGGCAACTAGCTTCGCCAAAACTTTTACTTTTTCAGTGATGATTTATTCTATCTGGAAGTCCTGAAGAATTTTCTAGATTAGTATACAGTTACTATCCATAAGATCATATGCAAGTCACTGCCTTTCAAACTGATGCTGAAAGTTAATTAGAAAGCATACTTAATTATTTATAACGCATGGATGAGTCCCCGATACACTCCAAATGCCCTGTAAATATAGAAAATTTATCGGATTTGTACTGAAAAGACAGTAATTCTTCAGAAAATAATTTATTGATTTAATGGAATCCCTATCACAATCCCTGGTGAGATTTATTTTGATATTTGAGCAAATGATGCTCCTATTACAGAAGTTGGAATAGCTAAGTGCTTGATGTAGCGCGTTACTGTCAAAAAATCTCCAGTAGATCAGTAAACAGAACCTCATTACATATAAAACACAAAACAAAATGAGGCCATCACCACAAATCAATAGAAAATAAATTGTGCTCGGAGAAAAATATATCAATTTCTGAAAAACCCTTCAAGGTCAGAAACTTAGCTATATAAATTGAAGATGGATTAAGTTTGTACTCTTTGAAATGAAAGAATAATGTCCTAGAATACTATAAAGGTGAATATTTAAGCAACTAGAGGATATTCATAATTTTCACGGTAGTGTCAGTGAAAAAGATAACAAAGAACATGACAACATTTTATTTAGAAACAAACAAAACTATTAAATTTCACAAGGTAAAAAGGAAGCTAGAAAAATCGTCTCGGTAAGTATTTTTCTGACTTTTTATTTTTTATCAAAGCGGATAATGTGAAAAGAGCTTCACCAAATAAAACACTGAGGAAAAATGGGCAACAGACACAGCAGACCATTGATAGCAGAAGCAAATGACAAATACACACCAATACACAAATGTTTTTCAGCTTTTCTAGTAATAAAAAAAATCCGTGGCAAACTGTTTTTCTTCTTTCAAGCATATAAATCATCATGCACTACAGCAGTAGACATGTGTTGAGACAAGTATTTTATAACTGTTGGTGGAAGTGGATGAGAGTTCTTATTGCCAGCATGGCGAAGAAATTTAGCAACCTGTATCTAAATCCTTAGTATTCTAATTGTTAACTTTTCTTCCTTATTCGAAGCAAATGAGCAGATCTGTAAGCCCAAATGCATAAACAAATGTATTTGCTATAGGGTTATTTATTATAATGAAAAAGTGGAAACCAAACTAAATGCCTACTAATGAAAGAATGGTGAAATACGGTGTACCTACTTATGGGTTATTGCTCAGATCTTAAAAATCAATTTTTCAAAGAATAATTAATGACCTAAGGAAATACAGTCGAATATTCAAGTTGGAAAATAGGTAGACAGTGTTTATAGAGTTTAACACCAATTAAATATATAAATCCCAATTATCATGAATAAGCACATTTTCCCTCGTTTCCTTGGCTGGATATTCTTCAAAAGAAAAAAAAATACACAAGTAATTAATTTGAGACGTGTTTGAAGCAGAAGTTGGGGATAGTTGCTTTTAGAATTTTTTTCAAGGTTTGAGGCACTTTTGACGGGGGGTGCGGGTATTTTTCTTGCTCTTCAGTTTTTGTTTGTTGAGTCTGGGATTTGTTTCTCTCCCTGATAGGGTCAATTTCTAGGTGAGGGCTGAGAAAAGCTTTACCCATCCGTCTAGGTTTTACATATGTAAACTGATTTTAGCAAGGTTTTAGTGAACTGAAATGAGGAGGAAAATGGTAGGAGTAAGGTTGCTGCTCTCAGTATTTGGGACACTACGCACTATGACGGAGCCAGATACTGAAGGAGACAAAGATTTGCAAAAGAAAAAAGAAGAAAAAAGAACGATAAGGTAGACTCACAAACACCCTTGAAACCTAGACCCCAGTATTTGAGCCACCTTAGAACTTGTAGACGAATAAAGGATGTCTCTAATGGAATTTTTCCTTTTAAGAATTGCTTCTCAGTCCAGAGTCTGTGGAAAAATGGTTCTATTCACATTCTAAAGCTGCCAGCAGTTGACAGGAGCCCTTTCACCCTAGGGGTTAGTAAGAAGTATCACCAGCACTATGACTACCACGGGTGATTTCAACCTCCTCTACATGCTGTGCCCCAGTCCACGCCAGAGAACTCACGTGGGATGAGATAGCTTTGTAGGGAGTATGCTTTTTCTCACGAGGCTCAGTTTCGTCTCTTCTCCCCTTTCATTTCCCTAAAGTCAAAGGGAGGGGCTTGGAGATCATCCCTGAAAACAAGTATGTGGAATGCAAGCAGGGAAGACCATGTTGTTTTTCAGCTGCGTATTTGTTGAGCTGAAGAGCTCCTTCCCAAGTCCGTGTAGCTTTTCGAGCGGCCAGAAGAATACTCTAGGCGCTCCTTTGGCTTTTCCACATCACAGCTGGGCAAGCGGAGGAGGAGCAGGAGCCACAGGTTAGCCATCCACAAGAAAGGAATGAGTGGCTGTGAAATGGACGTTTTCCTTTAATTTTGCAATTTAAATAAGCAGGAGGGAGACTTGCTAATCTTTAATCTGAAAATGGGGGAAAAAATGGGCTCACAAGGTGCCAAACGTGAAGTGTAAATTATTAGTGCAAAGGTTAGTTGACCATGTTTTATCCACCAACCCGTTGCTGGGGACTCTGAAGTCTGTATTTCCAGCTCTTTGAGCTCCGGGTCTCTTATTTTCTCTACTAGGAATTTCCCCTAAATATCTGATGCAATGAAATGCACTCTCATCTGGAGTAAATATTGTCCACTCGGCTAGATAAGGTGGAAGTACTCATAGACCAGATGTCATGGTCAAATGAAGAGCATAGACTCTGGACCCAGATGACCCAGGACTGAATGCTCGATTGACCGCTTACTAGCTGTATGAGTTTGGGCAAAATACGAAGCCCAGTTTTCTTTCATCTGCAAATGAGAAAAGATGAGTAACGTGTCCTAGTAGTAATGTGGGGACTTGGCACTTGATTCAAGGCTACCACGCAGTAATTGCCCACTAATTCCTAGCCACACATACCAGTCTGCCTCCTTTCAAGTCCTGTTGAAGCACCTTCTCCATTTTACATGTATCCTGTCTTACCCTTTTGTCTTATTACGTCTTGACGATTTGAACCTTCATGACTTCATCCCTGACCTCTTATGATAGTCTCATACTTGATTCATCAGTCTCTTGTCATACAACCCTTAGGCACACCCATTCTCCATAGTGTAGTCACAGTGAGCTTTGGATCAAATAAATCTTGCCCTACTCAAAACCGTTAAGTGGTTGAGCACCTACAAATTGAAACAAAACATTCTAGGTGCTTCATCACTCAACGTCTACTCACCTCACCAGCTTCATCTCCTGACCCTTCCTGTATAAATCTTGAATACTTTGCTAACAGATAACGTTAGTGTAAGGCTTTAACGTAGACACCCTTACTTTTCATGTACAAGAGGGGCCAACACATTTGTCAGTGGCAAAAACTTGTGTAATCAAACATTAAGTCCCGTGGAAAGTAAAGCCAAATCTTACTGACTCTGTTCATGGAAAATGAGCTCAATCATCAGGCAGGTAATGCCGATAATAATATCCACTCACAATTATAAACTAAAGATAGCAGTAAACAGTCATTGTGTTACGAATTTTTAAAAAAAATTCTGGACCTATCAGCAACCTGGTAGCAAGTGAAAGAACCCAAGTCATTATGTCAAGTGCTGGGAGGCTGTGCATATGAATTAAATTTCATCCGTTCTAACCTGCACATTTTATCCCATTAAAATCAGTGAATCCAGGGTGGGTTTTACAGTCTCTGCTTGCCAGGACGCATATGGTTCTGAAGAAAGTCCAGGAAACAGTAGTGGAACCCTCTTAAGAAATGATATGTTGGCAACACTCTTGCCACCACAGAGGATGCCAGGGTGTAGGTAAAGATAGAGGTCAATTATCCTGAAGGGAAAAGTGATATAAAGGAGAGGTAAGTTCTAAATACGACAAAGTTTTAGGACTACCTCACTAATTTTTCACGTATGTTTTACTTTTTATGTGTATGACAAAAAATATACAGAAACCTAAAAGAACAGTGTCTTAATCGGAAAAGCTTCTAAATGATAAGGGTCATCGTTGAATCAGTACCATGCCTTTTCCAGCTTGTGCCTGGCAGACCTTAGGATGATATTATATGACCTGCAAGTGAAGGTGTCTTCAGTTGCGTGAAATACTCTAGTACACATTGGCAAGTAAAGTAGACTGTGTTTCAGAATGTCTTACAAAGAATGGGCAAGATTCTTCTCTTTAAACTTTTTCTATAAATAAATTCCAGTTACTTAGGGGCAACTGGGTGGCCCAGTCAGTGAAACGTCCAACTCTTGAATTCAACTAGAGTATGATCCCAGCATGGTGGGACAGAGCCCACGTGGGGCTCTGTAATGAGTATGGAGCCTGCCTAAGATATATTCTCTCTCTCTCTCTCTCTCTCTCTCTCTCTCTCTCTCTCTCTCTCTCTCTCTCTCAAATAAAATAAACAAATTCCAGTTAACATATAGTGTATTATTAGTTTCAGGTGTAGAATATAGTGATTCGACACTTCCATACATCACCCGGGGCTCATCGCAACAGGTGCACGTTTTAATCCCCATCACCTATCACTATTATGAAGAATGGGAAAGATTCTTTTCAAAGAGAAACACATTTAAAATGGAAAAGCGTGATGGCAGAATTCATTCATTAATGCAACAGTTACTGATTTGGTATCTGTTTTCTGCCATCCATTGTTCCGGGAGCAACAATTATGGCAATAAATAAAAATCTTGGCTGTCAGGAAGCTTCATTTGATGTGATAGACATCATATAAAATAACACAAGTATAGTGTTTGTTCCTTTCAAGAACTAGGAATTTGGTAGGAGAGGTGTCGTTTTCTTTAGGGTCATCAGGAAAGACCTGCAGGAGATGATGGTTGAGGGAAGGACATTGAAGGCAGAAAAATACAGCAAGTACGAAGAATCAGAAGCAGGGACCCATGTAATGTACTTGAGGAGCACAGCAAGGAAGCTAGAGGGCTTCAAGAAGGATACGAGAAATACAGAGTAGTTGGAAATGAAGTCTGAGAAGGAGATTAGGGATCGGCAGATTTCCTAGATCAGTGCTGGTCAATAGAAAAATAAGGTGAGGGGCACCTAGGTGGCTCAGTCAGTTAAGCGTCCAACTTTGGCTCAGGTCATGGTCTCATGATTTGTGGGTTCGAGCCCCCATATCGGCTCTCTGCTGCCAGCACAGAACCTGCTTCAGATCCTCTCTCTCTCTCTCTCTCTCTCTCTCTCTCTCTCTGTGCCCCTCCCCTGCTTGCTCACTCTCTCTCTCTCTCTCAAAAATAAATAAATATTTTTTTTTTAAAAAGGAGTTGAGCTGCTTATGTAATTTAAACTTGTATAGCTGCTACATGTTTTTAAAAGGAAGTAGGGACAGGTGAAATGAATATATCTTATTTAATCCAATATATTAAAAATATTACTTCAACCTGTACCTGATATAGAAAGTACTAAGGAGCTGTTTTCCCTTCTTTAAAAAAATGTTTCAAATACTTTTATTTTTTACAGCAGTTGTAGGTGCTCAGCAAAGTTGAATAGAAGGTACAGAGATCACTTTGATATCTGGTGTATATTTTACACTTAAAGCACATCTCAGTTCCCCTTACATCATTTCAGGTGCTCAGTAGCCACAGGGAAGGTATCTACCATTTTGGACGGTACAGATCTAGACCCTCATAGAACACTGTACGGACTTTGGCTTTGCTGTGAACAAATTGGGAAGCAAGAGAAGAGTTTTGACTGCGACAGTGACATGACATGACTTGGGTGTCCGTAAGATCCCATATTATGACTTGGGTTTTCATGAGATCTGCTTTTTTGAGATTAGACAGAGAAGAGAGTGTCCCCTCACATGCCCCAGAACAGAATTTGAACAAGCTCCCAACCTAGAGCAAAACTGAGTAGAGACAAGCATACATTCAAAAGTGGACCTGGTTTGAGAAGTAGTGTAAGAGTAGTTCTCTCAACACCCTGTCTTTGCACAGGCTGTAAATAAGATAGGCTGTGTCTTATTCCGACCCATGGGAATCTCTTGTTTCCTCTCATGGACTGAGATCATCAGGGCAAGCTATGCAACATATCTTTCTTTAATCCTAATGCCCAGTAGCCTTGCTGGAAGTTAGTAAGCCCTCAATAAATATTTGTTAAATTGAAACAAAAACAATAGCTAAACATCCCCCAAATGGAAACATTCCAACTATCCACCAACAGAGATATGTATTTAGATAGTTCAATACTCTGCAGCCAGGAGAATAAACAAATAACCTCCATGCCACGTGGTTGATTATTGTAAACATTATGTTGAGTGAAAGAGACAAGACACAAAAGAGGATATAGCATATCATTCCATATACTCAGTGTTCAATATAGACAACATAATCGAAGTTGACAGGATACTGGTTATACGTGGAAAAAATGCCTGCAAGGGACAAGAGGGGCCCCTGGGCTTCTGATGACATTCTATTTTTCTGGTTATTTGTATACTTTTAAAAAATATTTTGAGCTATTCAGTCATATGTGTACTTCTATATATATGTATATATAGAAGTGTATATATACATATACATATATATATATATTTATATTTTGCTTCAATTAAAAGCTTACATACAGGAGATATATCTCTCAAAAGTTATTTGAGGTGCAGACCATTTTGTTCAACGGTGTTACTATTCAACATGTAAGGATAAACTTATGGCCAATAAATGAATAACATATTTTAACTCAGTTTTCTTCTTTCCTCCAAAAAAGATGGTGAATCATAATTTGGAAAACATTTTAATATGCAATAACTTAGTGTTGTTTTTTTTATTCCCTTGTTTTTATTTTTAACCCTACAATTTACCAGAAAGGTGTATTTTATTTAAGCACGTTAAAACATGCAACTTTATATTATGTAGTTGTTCTACATAATATACAGTACAGAGAACAGCCCCTCAGAACTAAGAATTATTTAACCCTAAATGTCAGTAGTGCTGATGTTGAGAAACACTAATTTCATGACATAATATTGTTGGAATTTTAAAATTAGAATTTTTTCTTCACCAGTTTTAATCTCTTATATTTTAGAGATTTTTAAGAGATTAAAATTGCTTTGTTCAAAGTAAATGAATTTCATTTAAAAATGTGTATTGCTAACATCTTTTAATTTGTTTCTTTCCTTGAAAGTGTTACCATGGTTTTTGTTTGTTTGTTTGTTTGTTTGTTTGTTTCTGAGTTTCCTTTAAAAAAAAAAGAAAGAAAAGTTTGAGAAATACGTTGTTTATACCAGTTTTATTCTTATTTCTCCAGGCTAGAGGAACAAAAGAATATCTTGTCAGAATTTCAAAGGGATGTAAATGAATTTGTTTTATGGTTGGAAGAAGCAGACAACGTTGCTAATATTCCACTTGAACCTGGGAATGAGCAGCAGCTAAAACAAAAACTTGAACAAGTCAAGGTAATTTTGTTTTCTAAAAACCTCCAAGGACTACTTGTATAAAGAGTATATGAGTCTATTTTTTAATATATTTAATCATTGATTTCCTGCCCATTACGTTATTGATAGGTCATCCGTAAATTTTCTCAAAACTTTACTTTGTTTTAACCCAGTGTTTCCCAATGAGTATATTTTTTTGTAAAAAAAAAAAAAAATCTGTGTGCGTGTGTGTGTGTGTGTGTGTGTGTGTGTGTAAAATATGGCAGTATTTTGCAAACTAACTTGAAATTAACTTTGCACATATTGGAGAATTCTGCAACTCCAAATTATTTCAAAAACTTGGAGAGACTCTAGAAATGAATCCTATTTCTTAGGAAAGATCATAATTGCCAAATCAATCTCACTATTTCAGCCTCTAATTAGAGGTGTTCGATTCGCCTGAAACAATGTTTGTTTTGTCTGGGGCTGGTTGGGAGCGCGTGGTGTTGGTGCACATTCTATACTGGTTGAATAGGCATCCAGCTTATTCAAGTGGCTTTTCATGCCTTCCTACTGTGATGTCTGCTTAGTACTGATTACCCCAGCTGGCTGACTGACATGCGCTGATTGTGCAGTTCGATTAACTTCCATGGTTTTAGTCTCAGGAAAGAAACTTATTTGGATCTGTTTTGCTGTAATTCTTGAAGGGAAGGTGAAAGGGAAAGGGAAATTAACATTTAATCATCCTCTATTATGTGCTAAGTATTAGATGTACTTACATCTGCTATTTTATTTAATCTTCATATAAAACTTTCAAAACGGTTGCTGTTATTCTCATTTTACAAGGTCAATCAAAGGGAAATGAAATTGCTCTTTTATCAATGATTCAGTTGGTTTGTACATGCAAATTAGACTCCAATGTCAACCACTTATTTCTGTGAAACAAGAAATTTGTACCTGAAGAGAGGATAAAGTATAAAAATAAAATTAATGTTAAATTCGGTGAACAGATACTGAGTCCCTACTATCTATCAGATAGCAGGAAAAAAAAAAAGAAAAAGAAAACAAGTTTTGGATCTGTAGTTCATCTGAAGGTGAGGATGTCATAGGAAAATGAACTCAGTCTTGTTCTTGAAAATCAATCTTTCCTGCATGTATTGAGTGTTATATATAGCAATATAATTGATAACTCATTTAAGAGACATGTTTAGTGGGATTTACTTATTAATAAACAGGCATTGATTTTCTTTTCTCCTTAGACAATCTAGATCAGCAGTGTCCAATAGAACTTTCTGTAATGATGGTAATGCTCTATATTATCCACTGCAGTAACCACAAGCTGCATGTGCCTTTTGAGTACTTGAAAGGTAGTATGACTGAGGAACTAAGTTTTTAATATTATTGAAATTTAATTAATTTAAATTCAAATAGCCTCATGTAGGTAATGATACTATTTTGGACACCGCAGCTCTAGGTGGCACGAATAAATAAAGAAAACCATGGCAGTTTTGTAAGTCTTGGGAAAGGGCATTTATAATGTGATGCTGAATGAATAAAAGAAATTCAGGAATGTGGAGGAGTTACAAATGAGGGTTCTTGAATGAAATTGCCCAAGTTTGAACCACAGTTCTATTGCTCGCTGCTTTTGTGTCCTTGGAGCTGGTATTTAACCTCTTTGTTGGGATTTAAGGTCTCTGTCTCAGTCTTCTTCCCTATAAGATGAAGATAATAGGGTCTACCTCATAGAACTGTATTATCTCAGTTAACTTTTATAATATGTGAAGAGGTCAACACAGTGTCTTGTACCGAGTATGTTCTCAGTATTAGTTATCTCTCGATATGATAATGCATTTTCTTAATCAGTAGTAAATTATAGCATGGAGGCTTAGTACCTGAGAGGATGATGAATTTACCCAGATTGTTCTATTTCTGATTGCGATGTGTTATTTTGGAGCTCATCCTGCCCTGTAACACCTTGTTTTTCTTGAAAAGAATCTTTGAGGGGTAAGATATGCTGGTCCTTTCTAGGATAGACCTCTCTACTTGGGCGTGAGTGCTTTGGTCCATCAGTTCTGTACTCTTTAGAAAGTGGTTTGTATCTGAGGTACCGGTTGGCCTTCAGTCAAGTTGCTTCATTTTGAGAGACTAATCAGTAGAGACAAAGACAAGATAGTTGGAATTGTGCTGTAATTCATTTTAAATGTTGTCGCATTTGTCTGTTTCAGTTACTGGCGGAAGAGTTGCCCCTGCGCCAGGGGATTCTAAAACAATTAAATGAAACCGGAGGAACAGTGCTTGTAAGTGCTCCCATAAGCCCAGAAGAGCAAGATAAACTTGAAAATAAGCTCAAGCAGACAAATCTTCAGTGGATAAAGGTTAGACATTAACCATCTCTTCTGTCACATGTGTGAAATGTTGCAAGTGTTTGTATTTGTTTTGGTTCATGGGTGTTTTATTGCTGGGGGGGTGGGGGGGGCGGTGAGTGGTGGGGGCCCGGTAGGTGGATTGTTGTTTTTCCAACCTGACGGTCTGGTTTGGCCATATGATTCATTATAGTTGGAAAGAATGGTGATAGTGGATGACAATATATTCATGACCAAGCGCCAAAATATTACTTTGCGTTGTTACTTTGCGTGAGCCACTCTGAGGAACGAGAGTGGAAAAGGGATGAAGTAGTTCAGCGTTCGGGTGCATATTGATGGTCTTTAAGCAAGTTGGAGGTGGCCCACTTCAACAAAGATTATGAATCACAATTACTTATCCTTACTTCTGGTGCAGACTTAGTAGTGCACACTAACCTCCCAAAGGTGTTCCATGTATTTGTTTCTTTGTTCATTCAGTTCCTTAGGTTTGCTTAGTCACCTAACTTGGGAGTCTGTGGCTCTCTACCTTGGATACTTTATAACTTTAATATTTTTCAATACTTACCGTATTAATGGATACATATTCTTTAAAATCAGTGGCGCGTATGAATTTATCACGCAAAGCAACATCGATCTATCAAAGGCAATTCTTTTCCCATCGTACTGCTGTGAACATCTGTATGGATCTGCTTCTGCATTCTCTTTACTTTTCCTTGTGACTGTGTCTGTCCCTCCACCAATACCATCCTGGCTCAATAACAATCTTCAGCTTTACTGGGACGTAATTCGCATGCCATACAATACATCCGTTTTAAAAAGTATATTTCCATGATTTTGGTGTATTTATTTTTTGTAATTGTGGGAAAATACATATAACATAAATTTGTCATTTTCATGATTTTTATGTGTGCAATTCAGTGTCATTTATTACATTCACACTGTGCAACCATTACCATCATCTATTTCCAAAGCTTTTTCATTGCCCCAAACAAAAATTCTGTAAACATTAAGCAGTCACCCCACATCCAGCTACCCACCCACACAAAATGATCTCTAATCTACTTTCTGTCTCTATGAATTTGCCTGTTCTAGATAGATTATAAAGTAAACTGATACTTTATCTGTCCCTTTGTGTGTAAATTATTCCGCTTAGCATGTTTTCAAGGTTCATTCATGTCGTAGCAGGTATCATAATTTTATTCCTTTTTATTTTTTTTTTTAATTTCTTTTAACACTTCTTTATTTTTGAGACACAGAGAGAGACAGAGCATGAGCGGGGGAGGGGCAGAAAGAGGGGGACAAAGAAGCCAAAGCAGGCTCCAGGCTCTGAGCTGCCAGCACAGAGTCCGATGCGGGCTCCCACCCATGAACCATGAGATCATGACCTCAGGTGAAGTCGGAAGCTTAACCAACCGAGCCACCCAGGCACCCCTCCTTTTTATTTTTTTAATGTTTTTTTTTTTTGTTTGTTTATTTTGAGAGAGAGAATTCGAGCAGGGGAGGGGCAGAAAGAGAGGGAGGGAGGGAGGGAGAGAAAGAGAGAGAGAGAGAATGAATGAATGAATGAATCCCAAGTAGGCTCTGCACTGCTAGCAAAGAGCCCAATGCAGAGCTTGAACTCCCCAACCGTGAAATCATGACCCGGGCGGAACTCAAGTGTTGGACGTTTAACCGACTGGTGCCCCTATTCCTCTTTATAACTGAATGCACTTCATGGTCTGCATACATGCAGTTGTTTTGTTTAAGATTTGAGGGTCTCTCTGATCATCTAACACCTCCAATTTTGTTCTTTTTAGTCCACATGATCTTTGCTATTTTTGGCTCATTGATATACCCAAGTACATTTAGAATCAGTTTATCGATTTTTACTGATGCTTGACAGGATAGTGATGGAATTATGTTGAATTTGTAGATCAGTTAACATTTTTACAATATGGAGTCATCTGATCTGTGAAAATGATATATCCCTTCGTTTATTTTAGGTCTTCTTGAATGCTTTTTTCCAATCATATCTTTCCATGTTCAGTGCAGAAGACCTGCACATGTTTTATTAGACTTCGTCCCCAATATTTGACATTTTGATCCTATTATACATGGAATTTCATTTTGAATTTTATTTTCTCTTTGGTGTTGGTTTATAAAAATATAATAGATTTTTGTAGATTATGCACATATTCATTGCCCTTGCTAAATTCACTTATTAATATTAATAGTTTTCAGCATGTTTTGCATTTTTTATGTGCACAGTTGTGCCATCAAATAGAGGTAGTTTCCCTATTTTCAATCCTTAGGATTTTATTTTTTTATTTTTTGCACAGACTAGGCCCTCCAATACAATGTTTACTGGAAGTGGCAATTAGGGGAAACGTTGGCTCATTCCCTGTGTCAGGTGGAAAGCTCTCAATAACTTGGCATTAAATAATGTACTTGTTGTAGGACATTTTATAGGTTCTTTTAATCAAATTAAAGAGTATCTCCTTATTCCCAATTCATGTTTTTATTATGAACAGGTATTGAATATATTCAGATGATTTTTCTGTATCTATTGAGCATATGATTTTTTCTTTGTGTGAGTGCGGCAAACTATAGCCATTGGTTCTGGAATGTGAAACGACTCTGGAATCCCTGAAAGAAATCATATTGGTCATGAGGTCTTGTACTACTTACAGATGGTTGGAGTCATTTTCTAATATGTCGTTTGGGATTTTTATATTGTTCATGACAGAAAATGGTCTGTATTTTTTTTTTATAATATCCTTCTCAAGTGTGGATAGCAATGTTAGGCTTGTCATAAAAATTACTGGAGAAGTGGTCTCTCTTTTTTTTTCTGGAAGAAATTGTTGAAGATTGGTATTATTTCCAAGGTGTTTCAGAGAATTCAATTGTAAAGCCATCTGATGATGAAGCTTTTGTGTGTGTGTATGGGAAAGTTTCTGATGATTGGTTCAATTTCTTTAATAGATACAGGGATGGATAGATTTTTTCTTTGTGGGTGTGTGTGTGTGTGTGTGTGTAATCTTTTATAAGTTGTGTATTTCAAGGATTTTGTCTATTTCCATGTCCTTTTCTCTTTTTGAGGTTGTGGACTTTATTCATGCAGCCAGTGGTCTTTTATATATTTATATAAACCTATTTATTATATATTTGTATGATATTTATTATATAAATATATTTATATTCATATTTATGAAGAAGAATGAGAAAATCGACTGTTTTTACTCTGTGTGCTAAGGAAGAGAACTGACTGTCTTGCTAAAAGATATTCAAGTTCTGTACTGCAGTGGGCTTTAGGGTGAGGTACGCACAACACCTGCCGAGATTCAGCCCAGGTACCAAGTTTAATTTCTTTAGATAAGAATCACACACTTCTTATTTATCTTGATTCATATTTATTTTTGCTTGTAAGTAAATGTTAAGGACAGGCCATTCATTGTGTGGTAGTTTCGAGCTAGGGGCGAATTTCCACCTACAGACTTTAGTACCGCAAGTTTAACCCACCTCTTAGCCCCACCCATCATGGTATCTTTCATCCGGTTGCCCAATTCTGCCAAGGTCAGATCCCCCCGTACCTAGGGCTACTTCTCCTTTATGTGTCTTCATGTATGCCCTACTCATATATGCTTTAGACCTTCCGAAAATGTTTTAAAACCTCACATCCATTTTTGACAACAGTTCTAGTGCTTTACTGAGCATATTTAATACCTGTTAACTTTGTCCTATCCAAAATGTAAAGCAAACTGTAATCCTTTAAACCAGGGGCCAAGAAGATACTGGTGGACTATAATTTTCACATAATATAAAATGCCTTATTTCAAAGATGACACAAATTGCTTTTTAAGTATTAGGTATGGAAAAGTTATACTGAGAAAAGTTTATGTAAATGATGGGAAAAGAGAAAAAAAAAAAACAAAACTAGAGACTTCACTAGGCAGGGAGGGGGTTGTCCAACATGGAGCATAGGAAGATCCTGAACTCACCTCCTCCCGCGGACAGAGTGAAGATACAGCTACGTATGAAATAGTTCCCCCTGAAAAACGGCTGAAAACTAGCTGAGCAGTTCCTCCATGACCACGGATAAAAGTGCCACATCAAAACAGATAGGACAGGCAGAGACACTGTCTCTCCAGAAACCTCACCGCTGGCATGGCAACCCATAATCGGCATGGATTTCACGAAACAGCAACTTCTACCTGAGCAGCAAGGAGTTCATGTTCCACAGCAGCCACCCCAACTCATGGGACCTGCGCTGCAGAGATGAGCCCCCAAAACATCTAGCTTTGCAAACCATTGGGTCTTACCTCCAGGAGATACCCAAAGTGCTGTAGGGAACTGAGATACTGCTCTTAAAGGGCTTACACACAGACTCCCTTGCCCCCAGGCTCAGGACAATGGTAGCAGTTTGGAAAATGCCTAGACTGTTGATGAAGGAGACCCATTTGCTAATGATCCAGAGTGAGGTAGGGGGGCAGGAATCTGCTGGGAACCTCTCCCAGAGGGAAATGCTGGTCAGTGCCACTTTTGCGCTCTCCCATGCTAGCACAGGCGGGCTTGCCTAGTTCTTGAAGTCTCTGGCTTCCCTGCCAAAGCCATGGGCAACACGTGTTTCCTGCACTCTCCCACTGCCTTGCCAAAGCCAACAGATGTGCCCACCCAATTCCTGAGCTCTCCAGCTGCCTTGCTGAAGTCAGGAGGTGCACACAGGCCACGTGGGGCACTCTCCTTGACTGCCTAACTTTGGTGGCCAGAAAGGCTTGCATTCCTGAGTCCCATGGGACTGTAACGACGAGGGAAATAGTTTTGGGCAGGCTTTCACACCCAGGGCGCAGTATAGACAGCATACCGAAATATACCGGAGTTTTTCTGTCAAAAACCTATTTTCCTGGAGGTTCAGCCTGAGGGGCAGGTTTCAAGTTTGCCACAGACATAGAAACTATGGACGTGCTCTCAGGGAAGGTAGGTCGGGGGACACTATCTAGGTCCTTTCTCTTGACCTCACTCTACTTCGCTAGTACCTCTCAGAAATGACCTCGTATACTCAACCGTTGCTACTTTTTGTAACTGTCACCCGGGGGACACTTCTGGATCTCCCGGTCTGGATGATACCAGGGTTCATGATTGTGGCCCCACAGGACTGTGTATATTTGCATTTTTAAAAGCTGCAGCCTGAGCATCTGGAACCAAGTCAGCCTAAAACTCAGAGCTGACGGAGATCCCCTCCCTTGGGAACAGTCATAGGTCTTGGTACATCCTCAATGACTGAAACCTATCAAGAATAAATCAGCCTGCTTAGACGATTGCAGAGATTCAAGAAACAAACAAGAGCTAGGGCAAAGTTGAACGACAAGTTTCATCTCCTACCCAAGGCTATTCCTTCAAGGCCCAGAGAGGTAGCTGTTTCTCCTAATACATAGAAACAAACATAAAGAGTCATGTAACATGAGGGAGTAGAGGAATACATTCCAAAGGAAAGCGCAGGATAAAACTTCAGAAAGAAAAACAAAAAACTTCATGAAATGGAGTTAAGTAATTTACCTGTTAAAGAGATTAAAGGAACCGTGATAAATTGGTTCACAAAACTTGGGAGAAGAATGGATGAACCTTGTGAGAACTTCAACAAAGAGATAAAAGATATCAGGAAGTACAAAACAGAGGTTTCAGGGTTGAAGGATACAAAAACAGAACTGAAAACACACTAGAGACATTCAGTAGCAGACAAGACAACACAGAAGAAAGAATTCGCGGGCTAGAGTACAGTGCCCTAGAACTCACCCACATATAACAGCATATAGAAAAAATAATTTTAAAAAGTCAGTATAACTTAAGACCCCTTGGGACAATATCAAGTGGAATGGCATTCACATTATAGAGGTTTAGCAGAAGAGAGAAAGGGGCAGAAAACTTATTTTAAGAAATAATGGCAGAAAACTTCTCTAACCTGGTGAAGGAAATATACATTCAGATCCAGGAATCCTAGAGAGTTACAAATAAAAAGAACTAAAAGATTTTCACAGTAAGACACATTGTAGTGAAAATGTCAAAAGTAAAGATAAAGACAGAATCATAAAAGTAACGAGAAAAAAATGCATTATATACAAGGGAACTCCCGTAAGAATCCCAGCAGATTTTTTTTTAATTTTTTTGATGTTTTTTTTTAAATTTATTTTTGAGACAGAGAGAGTGACAGAGCATGAGCAGGGGAGGGGCAGAGAGAGAGGGAGACACAGAATCTGAAGCAGGCTCCAGGCTCTGAGCCGTCAGCCCAGAGCCCGATGCGGGGCTCGAACTCACAGACTGTGAGATCATGACCTGAGCTGAAGTCAGACTCTTAACCGACTGAGCCACCCAGGCACCCCAGAATCTCAGCAGATTTTTAAGCAGAAGGTTTGCAGGCCAGAAGAGAGAGGCATGATATATTCAAAATTCTGAGAGGAAAAAACTTCCAACCAAGAATACTCTATCTGGCAAGGTTATCATGCAGAATTGGAGGAGAAATCAAGAGTTTTCCAGATAAGCAGAAGCTAAAGACATTCATCACCATTAAACTGGCCTTAAAAGAAAAGTTCCAGGGAGTTCTATAAGCTGAAAAGAAAGGGCACTAATTAGTAACAAGAAAACATGAAAGTATAAATCTCACTAGTACTGGTAAATATGTAGAAAAGATAGTAGGTTAACCACTTACAAAGTTAGTGTGATGGTGGTGTGCCTGGGTGGCTCAGTTGGTTAAGTGTCTGACTTTGGCTCAGGTCATGATCTCACAGTTTATGAGTTCAAGCCCTGCATCAGGCTCTATGCTGACAGCGCAGAGCCTGCTTGGGATTCTCTCCCTCTGTCCCTCTCCCACTCATTCTCACTTCCCCTCTCTCTCAAAAATAAAATAAACATTTAACAAAAGCTAGCATAAAGGTTAAAAGACAAAAGCAGTAAAAAAAAATAAAACTACGATAATTATTTAAAGGATATATATATATTTTTTTTCAACGTTTATTTATTTTTGGGACAGAAAGAGACAGAGCATGAACGGGGGAGGGGCAGAGAGAGAGGGAGACACAGAATCGGAAACAGGCTCCAGGCTCTGAGCCATCAGCCCAGAGCCTGACGCGGGGCTCAAACTCACGGACCGTGAGATCGTGACCTGAGCTGAAGTCGGACGCTTAACCGACTGCGCCACCCAGGCGCCCCAAGGATATATTTTTTAACGTTTATTTATTATTGAGAGACAGAGAGAGACAGAGTATGAGTAGGGGAGGGGCAGAAGGAGAGGAAGACACAGAATCCAAAGCAGGCTCCAGGCTCTGAGCTGTCAGCACAGAGCCCAACGTGGGGCGCGAACCCACAAACTGTGCAAAATCATGACCTGAGCTGAAATTGGACACTTAACCTACTGAGCCACCCAGATGCCCCTAAAGAATATATAAAATAAAAAGAATGTAAATTGTGACAACAAAAGTATAAAAAGGGAGTGGGTTTGGAAAAGAAAAATTTTAGAATGCATTCAAATTTGAGTTGCTATCAACTTAAAATAGACTGTTAGATATATAGGATGCTGTGAGAGCTTCGTGTAACCCTAAAGCAAAAACCTGTAGCAGGTATGCAAAAGATAATGGGAAAAGAATCTGAACATTACACTAAAGAAAGTCATCAAACCACCAGGGAATAGAGTAAGAAAGGAACAGAGAACTACAAAACAATTGGAAAACAATTGACAGAATGACAATAATAAGTACATACTTACCAATAATTACTTTAAGTGTAAATGTATTAAATGTTTCAATCAAAAGACATGGAGTAGCTGAATAGATAAAAAAAAAAAAGACCCATATATATGCTGTCTAAAAGAGATACACCTCAGATATAAGAATACACTGAGACTGAAAGTGAAGGGATGGAAATCAGTATTTTATGCTAATGGAAATCAAAAGAAAGCTGACGTACCTACATAATCAGGCCAAAAAACAAAAAAGACTTTAAAACAAAAACTGTAAAAAAAGACAAATAAGGGCATTAAGTAGTGGTGAGGGGAGTCCGTCCAACAAGAGGATATAATATGTGCAAATATTTATGCACCCAACATACTTAGCACCCGAGTATACAGAGCAGACCTTAACAGACCTAAAGGAAGTAAGAAATAGACAGCCATACAAAATACAGTAATAGCAGGGGACTGTAATACCCTACTTATATCAATGAATAGATAATTCAGACGGAAAATCAGCAAGGAAACATTGGCCTTAACACATCAGACTGATGGACTTAATAGAGAAATACAAAATATTCCATCCAAAAGCAGAATACATATCTTCTCAAAAGCACATCGGACATTCTCCGGAGGAGAGCATATGTTAAGTGCTTAAGTTAGTCAAGTCTCAATAGATTTAAGAAGACTGAAATCATATCAAGCGTATTTTCCAACCACAATGGTATAAAACTAGAAAGCAATTACAAGAGGAAAAAAATGGAAAATTCACAAATATGTGGTGATTAGACAATACTCCACAACCAATGAATCAGTGAAGAAATAAAAGTAGAAATGAAAAAAAAAATACTTGAGACAAATGAGAATGGGAATATAACAATACAAAATCTATGAGATATAGCAAAAGCAGTTCTAAGAGGGATGTTCATAGTGATAGAAGTTTACCTCATCCAAACTGATTTTATGAGGCCATCATGAGTCTGATAACAAAACCAGACAAGAATACCACAGATAAAAAGGAAGAAAGGAAAGAAGGAAAAGAAATTGTAGGCCAATATTCCTGATGAACATACATGCAAAAATCCCCAACAAAATAGTAGCAAACCTGATTAAACAATACATTAAAAGGATCATACACCATGCTCAAATGGGATTTGTTCCGGGGATGCAAGAATGGTTCTGCATCCACAAATCAATCAATGTGATATGCCACATTAGCAAAATGAAGGATACAAAATACATAGTCATCACAATAGATGGAGAAAAAAACACTTGGCAAAATTCAATATCCATTTATGATCAAAAATTCCCAATAAAGTAGGTATAGATGGAACATACCTCAACATAATAAAAGCCATATATCAAGCCCAAAGTTAACATCATACTCAATGGTAAAAAGCTGAGAGCTTTTTCTCTAAGATCGGGAAGAAGGCAAGGATCCCCACTCATGCTACTTTTATGCAACATAGTATTGGAAGTCTGAGCCACAGCAGTTAGGCAGGAAAAAGAAGTAAAAGTCATCCAAAGTGGAAAGGAAGAAGTAAAAATGTCACTATTTTTGGACAACATGATTTTATACAGAATTTATATTTATTTTCCCTGTAGACTTTATATAGAAAACTCTCAAGACTACTGTAAAACTGTTAGAACTAAGAAACAAATTTAATAAACTTACAGAGTACAAAATCAATACATAAAAATCTGTTGCATTTATATATACTAACAATGAACTATCAGAGAAATTTTAAAAACAGTCTCATTTATAATTTCATCCAAAGAATGAGATACCTAGGAATAAATTTAACCAAGGCAGTGAAAGATCTGTACTCTGAAAACTATAAAATATTGATGAAAGAAACTGAAGAAGACACAAATAAATGGAAAGCTATTCCATGCTCAAGGATTGGAAAAATTAATTTTGTTAAAATATACTACCCAAAGCAAAGTACAGATTCATTAAAATCCCTATCAAAATTCCAATGCCATTTTTCACCAAAATATCACAGGCCAAAAAACTTGTATGAAACCACAAAAGAACTCCAGTAGCCAAAACAATCTTGAGAAAGAAAAATAAAACCAGAGACATCATGCTCTCTGATTTCAAACTATATATTACAAAGCTATATTAATCAAAATACTGTGGTATTGGCGTAAAAATAGACAGATGAATGGAACAGAATAGAGATCCCAGAAATAAAGCCTCGTATACATTGTCAGTTTACAACAAAGGAGGCAAGAACATGCAAGGGGGAAAGGGCAGTCTCTGCACTAAGTGGTGTTAGGAAAACTAGAGATCCACATGCAAAGAATGAGCCTGGACCACTACCTTACAAGATACACAAAAATGTACTCAAAATGGATTGAAAACTTGAACATGGGGCTTGAAATCATATAACTTCTAGAAGAAAACAGAAGTGTGAAGTTACTTAACAATGGTCTTGGTGATGATTTTTTAGATGTAACCACAAAAACATAGGCAACAAAAGTAAAAATAAACAAATGGGACTACATCAAACTTAAAAGCTTCTGCACAGCAAAGGCAACCACCAACAAAAGGAAAAGGAATGGGAGAAAATATTTGCAATTCATGTATTCAATAAGAGATCAATAGCCAAAATAAATAAAGGTGTCCTACAACTCCATAGCAAGAAAACTAACAATCCAATTAAAAAATGACAAAGGACTTGAATATTTTTCTAAAGAAGACTTACAGATGGCCAACAGGCACATAGAAAATGCTCACCATCACTAATCATCAGGTAAATTAAAAGCAAAACCACAATGAGATACCACCTGACACATGTTAGAATGGATATTACCAAAAGGACAAGAAATAACAAGTGTTGGCGAGGATGTGGAGAAAAGGGAACCCTCGTGCACTGTTAAGAATGTGAATTGGGGCATCCACTATGGAAAATACTATGGAAGTTCCTTAGAAATGGTTTCTTAAAAAAGTGCTATCTGATCCAGCAATTCTACTTCTGGGTATTTATCTGAGAAAAATGAAAACACTACATCAAAAATATATATGCACCCTTATGTTTATTGCAGCATTATTTACTGTAGTCAAGATAGGGAAACAACCTGGGGCACCAGGATCGCTCTGTTGGTTAAGTGGCCAACTCTTGATTTCAGCTCAGGTCATGCTCTCTCATTTCCTGAGATCAAGCCACATTGAGCTCTGTGCTGACAGTGGGAGCCTGCTTGGGATTCTCCCTCCCTACCTCCCTCCCTCTCTCTCTCTCTCTCTCTCTCTCTCTCTCTCTCTCCCCCCCCTCTCTCTCTCCCCCTCCCTCCCCCTCCCTCCCTCCCTTCCTCCTCCTCCTCCTCCTCCTCCTCTCTCACTCTCAAAAATAAATATTCTTTTAAAAACATACGGAAACAACCCAACTGGACATCAATGGATGAATGGTTAAAGATGTGGCGCACATATGTGTACAATGAAATGCTACTGACCCACTAAAAAAGAATGAAATTTTGCCACTTGTGACAACATGGGTGGACCTTGAAGGAATTGTGCTAAGTGAAACAAGACCGAGAAAGACAAATACTGTATGATTTCACTTGTATGTGGCATCTGAAAAATAAAACTGACAAAACAAAGCCCATGGGAAGAGAACAAGGAAGAGTGATGCCCCAAAAGTTTCCATATCTCAGTGCATCTTGGTCTCACAAAAGGAACACAAACATTGGAATTGTAGAAAATGTAAAGAGAATGATTTAAAACTATGAAACACACAATGGCAGCTTTATGGAACATGGGTCAAGGTTTAATCTGTTCTGCAGCAGAATAAAAAGTCAAAAAAAGTTTTTTCTGCTACAAAATTGAAACTAACACTGTGAATACTGGTTTGTATAGAATTGTATTAATATACCGTAATATCTGGGTCCCATTCCAAAATTATAATTTTAATGCTATGCTTTTGTCACCAGATGTCATAAAATTTGGAATCTTATTCATTAGTCACAGTAAAAATTATTTAATTGTGTCTTATCAGTCCCTATGCCACCCTATCCTTCTTGGTTTAAATTAGGAATAGAAAACAATGAGTGCCATATTTAGGTCAGTACACAAGTCAGTAGTTTTTTTAAAAAGTAAAGAAAGAAGTCACAGTTATCAAAAGATCTGATCATCATTAAACCTCAAATTCTCAGTCTAAAGAGAAGAAATGATGATGACCCCTTTCCCCTTTATTCTCTAGCCCGCTCCTCCACCCAAGCGCTGTAATGGGTGGTGTAATTGTAAGTAATAAGTCAGGGTTGCTGGGATACAAATATGCCAATTTCTTAATATATGAATTCTCCAAAGATGTCAGGTCACAATCCCTAGTGGCAGATGCCTTTCTCCCCATTAACTGTAATATGCTGTCCTGCATATTAGCCAATTTAGCAATTACTTTGGGACCTTTGTGTTTCATTAGTGAATAGAGAAAAAAGCGACTGGAGGTAATACAGCTATTCCTTTAAGGGAGTGTTGGACCCGGTAATGGGTTCATTGCAAAACTGCGTTAACTCGTCTTGACCTGGATAGCTTCTCTTTATAGCAGAGATGGGAACTGTTTCTCTAAAGCTGAATACAAGCCTTGGTTTAAATGTATGGTTACCTCCACCTAAGGATCATGAAATGAAATCCTTGTTCTTATCTATTGCATATCTTGACATTTACAGTCTTTAATAATAATACCTTTAAGGTCCGCAAAATGGGAATGTTACTAAAGCTAGCTTCTGTGTGTTTTTCTGAGTGTCTCACTCTGTAATCTTCATACACATGTCTGACTCTGTATAGTTTTTAATATTTATCACTCTTCATATTTCTTTCTATGTTCTCTGAACCTGTGTGTGTGTGTGTGTGTGTGTGTGTGTGTGTGTGTGTAAGGAATTCTCCCTTCCTACTGCTTGCCATCACTATCATTCTCTTCCTATTTCTCTGTTACGTGTGTCTTTGACTATGAATTGACATCTTTCTATGTGTCTCATTGATCTCCTTTTCTGCATGTATATATGTCATTTTTGCTCTGCCCATTAGTGTATGTGACATGTTATTTCCTGCTTTCTCTCTTTCTCTGATTCTTCACCTTCTAATCCCTTTCATCTTCTGTCTTTGTCACGTTGTATCTGCTTTCTTTGTTCTTCATTACTAGTTTTTCTCGTTACGTGTAGGTCTTTTTTCAACTACCTGTTATTTAGAACTAAAACATGAATGGATCAGTATTATTTTTGAATTGTATTGTATTCTTCCTATATTTAAAGGTGAAATACACTTGATCTTAGCCAAAAGGCCAAGAAACGATTACTTAAAGGTGAAATAAAGTGGAATATTTCTTTTGTAGACTCATAGGGATTGTTCAGAGGGAAGAGTCTTAATGAAACTAAATTACTCTCACATCTTCTCGACTAGAACACTGAATCCTCGAAAGGTTGTGTGACTTATTTGACAACACATTGTTCTCTATTTAAATATAAAAGTTTTAAATATAAAAGCTATTTTTTTAGCTTTTTAATGAAACTCAAGTGATTTTTCTGTAGTTAAAATGCTATAAACATCTAGTTTCAGAATTAGTTACATGTCTTAGTTATTTGATGTTAAGTAACTTTACAGATAGTGAAGTTAATTACAATAAATCTATATTCATTTTGTTGAATACATTTAAAAGTTTGCATCCTGTTTTGCCACTTATTTGTAAATAGTAAATTACTACTTTAATTTGTTAACACCTAGATATTATAAAACAGTGCATACAAAAACTAAAACATTTTGCAAGCACAAATGAGAACTTTTGCTGGAAAATGAATTTCTGATCCACTTTGCCTAGAAAAATTAGATTTAAAAATATATCTAGCAAAGCTTTAATAGAGGAATAATGTTGTGATACTGATAATAGTATAGGAGTTATTTTTATACCAAATCACAAAAATAAATAGTTTGAATGTAAAAATGGAGCGAAACTGGCAGGCCATCTTCTGCAATATACAAATGACTTTATTGAAATTTCCAGAGATATAGCTCATTTTATATTAACTTCTAATCATGTTATTTTTAAGTATTCATCTGAGAAGTAAACAGCTTAAATCTGTTCTTTTCATTTGTGTCAAGTACATAGATGCTTCATCTTTTTCCAGATTATGTTTACTATGTAATGCTAGTCATTATTAGTCGTTACTATGAATATAGATAGTAAAACAGAATAAGTTAAATCAAGCTAAAGCTTGGCTTTTTAAAGAAAAATGTTTAATGTTTATTTTTGAGAGAGAGAGAGAGAGAGAGCGTGAGTAGGGGGTGTGCGGAGAGAGAGAGGGAGACACAGAATGCGAAGCAGGCTCCATGCTCCGTGCTGTCAGCACAGAGCCCGATGCGGGGCTTGAACCCACCAACTGTGAGATCATGACCTGAGCTAAAGTCAGACACTTAACCGATTGAGCCACCCAGGCACCCCTAAAGCTTGGCTTTTTCACTCCTTGCTCAAAAATGGACATTTGTTCCAATTGGTTACTTTCCCATCAAAGACTGGTTAATAGATTGTTCTAATTGTTACCAATCATTCCTGCCTTTAATGTGAACTACATTTTTTAACCAAAGAAAAGAAGCTTTACAAGGAATAGAAGAAAAACATGTTTGCCTATTCATTATTATATTATGACCCATAGCCTGGTATTTCTTAGAAATCCATCATCTTGGAAATTTCCATTATGTAGTTAATAATTACATCATAACATTTACTTATGAAATCATTCAACAAACATCTAATGAGTGACCACTATGTGCCACATGTCTTTCTAAGCATTTCATAATCACTTCTCACCCTTACTTTATTTAAAGAGCATTCAGATTGCATAGAGCTTGACATTACAGCTATTTATATCTCTTCTAATTAATAGTTGCTAGTTTGATGCTGAGAGTTAAGTAGGGAGAATAGTAGTTAAAAGTTTCTAACATAAGCATCTGTGACTTTGCCTCCTATGATTTCACGTTGAGATGGGGATTCTTACCAGGTTGTATGTCATGAGTACATCTCAGTTTGCTCTGACAAGTCCTGGTTTTGCCTGTAATCACATCATAATTTTTAGTAGCTCCCTCTTTGACTTACATGAGTATTCTACTTTATTAAAAGGATGTGTATATATGTATGTATATTTGTGTATATGCATATGTGTGGGCATATACATGGTTTTTAACTTTCCAAATTACTGAAATTTCAGAGAATGCCAGGAATGTCAATCAGATATCTTACAAACAAGTAAAAAGTACACAGGAGTTGCGAGGAGGCACTTTATCTCATTGATTAGTAGCGAGGTTTGCGGACTATGGATTCTATCCATTGCTAGCTATGCCATCTTTTATTTGCCCTGTCCATACTCCAGTAATAATATCCTAAAATTCAGGTTAGAACATACTGTATAGGTTGTGGTGAAAATTTAATGAGATAGCGCCCAAGAAATGTGTAACCGTGTCTGGCACATACATTGTAATTGGTCAAAAATGAGAGTTTAAAAATTTTTTTTTTCAACTTTTTTTTTATTTATTTTTTTGGGACAGAGAGAGACAGAGCATGAACGGGGGAGGGGCAGAGAGAGAGGGAGACACAGAATCGGAAACAGGCTCCAGGCTCTGAGCCGTCAGCCCAGAGCCCGACGCGGGGCTCGAACCCACGGACCGCGAGATCGTGACCTGGCTGAAGTCGGACGCTCAACCGACTGCGCCACCCAGGCGCCCCAAAAATAAGAGTTTTAATGTAAAACTAGGGATGGTGTTAAACCACAAAAACACAAAGACCCAGCCCAAAGCTCATATGGAGCCACCTTTTTTATTGTAGCAGGAGTTCTTTTTTTTCTTTTTTTTTATTATTATGTATTCCTTTTTTAGTGCTTATTTATTTATTGAGAGAGAGAGAGAGAGTACAGGCTTGCACGCAAGTTGGGGAGGAGTAGTGAGAGAGAGGGAGAGAGAGAATCCCAAGCCGACTCCGCACTGTGAGTGTGAAGCCTGAGGTGGGGCTCAATCCCAGGAACTGGGAGACCATGACTTGAGCAGAGATCACGAGTCAGATGCCCAACTGACTGAGCCACTCAGGTGCCCCATATTAGAGTAAGAGCTCTTAACATGAGATCTACCCTGTTAACAAATTTTCAAGAGCACAATACAGTGTTGGTAACTACAGGCATCCTACCACATAGGAGATGCCCAGAAGTTTGTTACCTTGCATGGCTGAGACTCTGTCCCCATTGCACAGCTCCCATTTTTCTCTCTTCATTGCCTTAATAACCACGATTCTATTCTCTGTTTCTAGGAGTTTGATTATTTTCGATACCCTCACTAAGCACAATCATGTAGTATTTGCCCTTCTGTGACTGGCTGTTTTCAGTTAGCATTACGTCCTCCAGGTAGATCCATCTTCTTACATATGACAGGATTTTCTTCTCTTTTAAGGCTGAATAATATTCACCATCTTAATCAAGCAGTTATAAATATGACTTTTGTGGAGAATACTGCGATGATTTCCACCATGATCGATTCAAGAGCTGAAAGACAGAAGAGTTAGAGTCATCAGTCATGGAAAGCAGAGAGGGTCTTCAATCAGCACTCTCCCATTTCACTGACCTCATGATTCGTATTAGCTATAACCAGCCAAACTTTCAGATAAAATTATTGGAAACTGGTGGATTTTTCTCTTAACATTGGCTTTGCAGTCCAAGTAGTCAACCATTGGTTTCACACACTAACATTTTCCCGTTTGAAGTATGAGGATAATTTAAGATGACCTATTTAACCCTGAACATCTTTGGGATCAGTCAGCTTTGCCGACTTTAACCCAGAAACCCAGACAGAGCCTCACCGAATCTCCACTCTGCTTCCCCACGCCCTTCTCCTACTTCCGTTCTTGATGTTGATTTCCCCCATTTTGGTGGAGTGATGAGAAACCATTTGTAGAAACTGTCATTGGAGCCATGTAATGTTCTATTAGGAGGCCTCACTGTAATACTAGATAATTTGTTCATTTCAATGCAATGCTATTTTTAAAAATACGAACAAACAAAAATCCAGCATGCAACAGCTCATTTCCATATTAAAACTGTATTTTCGGCTATATACATCCTGATAGTGTGCAGCGAGTATGAAAATTTGTCATTTCAATATGCTGTGGACCAGACTTTATTAAAAAGGTAAACTAATTTCGGATTAAAAACAGATGTGACTATTCTTGGCAAACTTTCTTTCCTGTTCACAATGAATGTAAAATGAAGAGAAGTACAATGAGGACAGAAAGAGAAAAATTTCATCACTCTGACCTTCAGTGTAACTTTTTTGAAGGAAGTCCTTTATGAGCACAAAGACGTTTGCCCTATAGCAATGAATTTTAGAAAGGAGAAGAAATGACATAACAAAAAAGAGATTCTTTGCTACTATGAAAGCTTGTTCCTTTTGTTTCTGTAGTGCCTTTGCTTTGGAATGACTGGGTTATATAGTGTCAATCCTGAGACTTTTAGAGGCATTGCTTTTCTTTCTAAAAATATAGTAATCTTGAAATGGCGTTAAATGGAGGCTTTTATATACCAACTCCTTAAGCTGATGTCGAATAACAAATGAAGATTAAATCGGTATTTAAGAGCACATATTGTAAATTCTAAGCCAGTTTCCTTTATTACTTAGCGTGCAAAGCCAATAAGTCATGCAAAAAAAATAAAATAGAGTGCTATTTGTATAAAAGGTCAGAATCATACCAGAAGTGAACTTTCCTGTCAAGTCTTTACACTTATACCACAAGACGTATGAGTGTATATATACCTAAAAGAGTTTAATATTAAATCCTGGCTACTATATACATGCCAGCTGACCCCCTAGTGCTTCAAACTCCAGAAAAAGGGACACTGAAGGTTGGGCTGGTTGATATATTCCATTTTTGTCATAGACCACCTTCCAGGGCTTATAACCAATCTGTAATGTGTTTCATACCTTTTATTGTGTGGAAAATGGATTGATAGATTAGGTCTGGGGCCAGCGAACCATGGAACCCTAGGTTTGCAGGGAAGAGTTTATCACCCTTTGATGTTATTTCTGTCTCGTGTCAGCTGAGAAGGATGAGCTAGATTAACAGAGGGTAAGCTGGATGCCAAAATCAGCATTCCCCTCGTTTATTCCCCTTATAGTTCAAGACAAGGCCACCGTATGGGTTATGAAGGACTGATAAGGACCTGACGGACAAACTTTGTTTTGCTGCCTTTTAATTTACTTACTGATGTTAGAACAAATTAGAAGACATCGAAGAGACCATTTCATTGTTTGTCGCTGGAGAAAATCAATCTGTTTTGCTCTAGAAGTAAAAGTATCTGAACCGAATGGTACAGTTATAATTTGTGAACATTTTCAGTTATCACTGGGAAAAGTATGAGTCCATTGTTGGCATGGTTGGCCAAGTGTGGAGGAAAAGAGATGGACCAGGAAATGGGCCAGAAACCAAAGTCATCAGAAGGATATTTTGAGAAAACCCCATTTGTCCTGATAGTTGCAATCTTTGGGCAACCTGTGACTGATGGTTATACCTTGAACACAGTCTAAAAATAAATGTCTTATGAAGGTGACACATTCTGCCTGTTCATGATGTGGGTGACATCAACACTTTTGAATAGGACAATCATTCTTGGGCTTACTTAGATGTTTACAAAAGAATAAAAATCTGCAACTGAATCAAAATTTAAGTGACTGTCCTGATGATAGCTTTTGTTGCTGCTATTAAGGTTGTTACAAATCCTAGACCCATACTGTTGTCTCTTTGAAGCCACTTCATTGTTTTGTTCATATCAGCGACCTGTATCTTTCTGCTACAATCACTGATGATGCTGGTGAAGGGAGAGAGAATTACTTTTGAGGTTGTATGAGGTTCTCATTCACTGGCAACAAATAAAAGACAACCCAGGGAACAGAAAAATTAATGGAAAAGATAGTTTGTAGTTGAGATTTTATCGTGTTTCACAGCAGATGAAAACAATTATCAAGCACTGAAATAATTAAGGAAGAAGTTGACATTAACACGCTATGTTGTTTATTCTGAAGCTGGAATGCAATATGATAAAATAATCACTTCTGCCTTGAAGAATCAGTTCTCTTAAGATGCCCCTTGCAACTTCGTACTTACTCCTAATGTGGTTATTTCTGAATGGAGCCCCAAATATTGTAATTGTTTGTGCAGTGACTCTCCAGGCTCCATCTGCCCACCGTCCACACCTCATGTCAGTTCTGGAACGATCACTAACCTTTGCAGTTAATAACGGTCCCAAGCAGGCTTACCCCTCACTAGCTCCTAACTATGGCCCACTTATTTAAATTTTTGTTTGTTTGTTTGTTTACTCTCTTCCCCCATTTTTGCAATGGTGATGCATTATCAGACTTGTTCGCTCATCTCCCTGGGTTCCCTGAAGAACTAAGGACACAATATGTACTATAATACTTTGTTATGAATAACATTTCTCCAACTTTAATGTACACGTGAATTACTTAAGGATTTTGTCAAAATGAGGTTTCTGATTCAGTGGGTCTTGTAGAGGATCTGGGATGCTGCTTTCCCAGAAGGCTTCCAGATGACGCCAGGGCTCTAGGACTTGATCCACACTTTAAGTAATAAGAATATAAAGAATGGCTGGCTAGAATCTGTGTGTGAGTTGACTGCAGGTCCCATACTTTGAAATATTGAAGCGATGTATTCTGAGATATTCTAAATGTATTTAGATGTATTTAGCAATGTGTTCTGAGGCTTCTTCTAAAAACTTTTGTTTCCTGATACGTGTGAAGCACATCCATTCATCCCCAGTTGATATATATTCATCTTTAATTTTTTTTTACTGTTTATTTTTGAGAGAGACTGAGACAGAGTGCAAGTGGGTTGGGGCAGAGTGAGGGAGACACAGAATCAGGGAGACACAGGCTGCAGGCTCTGAGCTGTCAGCACAGAGCCCAACGTGGGGCTCAAACCACAAACCATGAGAACATGACCTGAGCCGAAGTCGGACGCTCACCCGACCGAGCCACCCAGGGGCACCTATACTCATCTTTAACAGAAAACATGAACACATCCAACTTATTCATACCTTTGAAACATAGACCCTTTGGGGACTCATAACCCACATATGCTCTTCTGTACCCTGTGATCTCACATCCATTCCAGTTCCTTCCCCTCTTACATTGTATATTTCAAGAAGCTGACCTCTGACCACCTCGTTTCCCAGGCTTTCTGGCCACCAGCTTCTAGATATATTTAGCCAGTAGGAGGCATTGGTGGGAGACTAGAGAGCAAAAGATGTTTCTTCCCTTCCTTCACTGCTGTGGGCAATGGCTGATAACAGAGTATGTAGCCAATAAATACTAGCTGCTATTAAGTCTTCTAATTGTGATCTAAAATCCCCTCATTAGTGGTTACCTTCGTCAGTTTACTATGAATTTTGTACAGGTGCCTTTGCAAAGCATTGAGCCTACCTTCAGTTACATCATCATACTCAGCATTTTTTTTTTTTGATTTAGAACTCTAGTATTATTTAAGAATACCAAGGCTTGCTACCATTTCTAGCCTTCCCTCAAGTACCAGCTATTGAGTGCTAGAAAAGTGTTATGTAACAAACCCCTAAGGTCCATTGACTTAAAATGATAACAGTTATAATTGCATATAGTCTCTGGGTCAGCTGGGCTGTTCTACTGATATATCTAAAGCCCAGAAGGTCTTGCTAGGGCCCACTGATGTTTTTGCAGTCAGCTGGTGGGTTGGTTGGGTGGGGCCTGGCTTATCTAGGGTGAGCTCAGCAGGGATGAGCCATGTAATCCATATGACTTCTCATCCCCGAGCAAGCTAGCCTGGACTTATTCTCATGCAGAAAATAGGATTCTAAGAGAAAAAGCAGAAGTGAACAGGTTCTCTTAAGGCTGAGGCTCAGAACTGAGTCGGTGTCATTTCTAACGCATTCTGTTGGCCAAGCAAGTCACAAGGTGTCATTTCTAACGCATTCTGTTGGCCAAGCAAGGATTAGGGAAATGGGCTGCACCCCTTGATGACATCGACTTTCATAACCAGGATAGCTATGTGCATATAGAGAGAGATGTGCACACAGGTAGGTCACCAGTGAAATCAACCTACCATAGTGTAATCTGTCAGGTTTCTTTCTCATCTCAAAAGGAAAATAGTCAGGACACATTCCTATGTATTTAGGCTTCTATTCAACGAATCCTGACTCTCCTGTAATATTAGCTCAGGATCAGCACTCTGAAAAGCCAGTAGTCTGAGAGTCACAAGGATCCTCAAAGATACTTGAGGCCAAATCCTAGGAGGGTAGGAACATTGTTTTATTAATATACTCAGTATTTATTGTCTCCAATATGGTTAAGTATTATGCTAGGGAAGAAGGATAGAATAGTGAGCAAGATAGACACTTATGTTTCTATATGTTGCTTTTGATGGGAGCAGATAAACACTAAAACTAATTATGTGATTATATATGCATCTGTTCTCATTCTCTTTTTATGTTTGTTAGGTTGTAGGCTGAGCTACTATACTAAAGAGACCCCCAAATTTCAATGGCTCAAGCAATGCATACATTTGTATCTTTTTCACATAAAGCCTACCCTGGGTATGTACTCTCTGCCCTAAAAAGTTACTCTAGGAACCCAGGCTACCAAGATAGCTATGCTATCTCCCATGTAGTGCTGCCTTTAAAAACCGCCACAGTAATCACCCAAATATCTGTGTACTCTTGCCCACCCATAGTACACACTCATTGTCTCCCTCAGCATAGGCCACAAGAGATCACTTACCACATCCAGCTCAAAGGTCATTTGTCTCTGAGTTATATGCTGTCTTCATCAGACCCAGATGTGGCTCCTCACGGTGCAATGACCTGGAAAGTGAAAGTCATGCTATCTGCTTCTATCATAACCAAATCATGAAAGTAGAGCAAAAACAGGCCCAAAGACCACAGTGAATACTGACCTACCTGTGTAAGACCTAGGTTGTGACTCCAGTGCGTTCCCACCTCACTCCCCTCACCTCACTCCAGACTGAGATTTCAAATGAAAGCTAAGAATAATAATAGAGCTTCTCTGAAGGCAGAGGTGAGGAACAATAAAGTCAGTGTCTGCCTAACCCCACCGTCTTAGAAATCCCCACTCTTCCAGAAATAATTGCTTAGTTCAAATTGTGGTGACATAAAAAGGGATAATGTGAGAACATATAACAGGCAGCCTGACACGGTCCAGAAAAAGGAATTGTATTTTTTCAGATAACAGAGGAATACATAATAGATGCTATTTGGGTTGGGGAAAAAAACCTCACTTGAGTTTCCTAGTTGTGGATATTCCTACCCAAACATCTCAGGGTCAAGGGCAGCCTTTCCCTGGATACACAAAAAGTTGATATGTTTTTTTTCCCCTTAGTCTCCTTCTGACCAGGGTACTGACCTTTGCCATTGGCTTACTCTTCCCCGGGACCCAGAGTCATTATATTAATCCTGGAGGAGACAGGCCACTACCTCCACTAACAACTGACATAATTATTTTTCTACAATTTGGTGCTAATTACAATGTGGAAAGAGTGGCAATGATCTCCATAAATGTAATAAGGTCTTTCTTTGTTCTTGACAAGGGATTTTGTGTATGTTCACCTCAGAGTAGGAAAGAGGGAAAAACATGGGATGAGGTGAGAGAGCCCAGTAGTCATCACATAGGCTGGTATAGGCAATGTAGAATATTTATTTTAATGTAGAATTTTTTAAAAAATGGAATTCTGCTAGGTTTTGTTGATTATTTCTATGGAGTTTCACTTGTTAATAGCCTGCCTGATTCAAATTGTGGTTTCACGTTGTTCTACTTATAGATGCTATATAACAACTTTCCCTAAAAGTTAATGGCTTAAAACAACAAATCTTTATCATTTCTCATGATTTTGAGAGTTTAGTATGGTTTTCTTCTGCTTCACATGTTGCCAGCCAAGGCACTGGGAACGCCAAAAAGTCCAAAATGGCCCCACTCACCTGATTGGCAGTTGGTGCTGGATGCCGATTAGGAACTCAGCTGGAGCTATTGGCCAGGAACCTCTGTTGGTTTCCACTTGGTGTTTTCCATGTGGTTCCGTGGGCTTCCTCATAGCTTGGTGGGTGGATTCCATGAAGAGCTCCAAAAGATCCAACAGCAGCGTTCAAGCGCTTTTCAAGTTTCTGCTTGCAGCACACTTGTTAATATCCCATTGGCCATAGCTAAGGCATATGGGCAAGCTCAGCCAAAGTGAGAGTAGACTATGCGTAGACTTGAAATATGGAAGGCATGATTCACTTTAACTGCCAGATAACAGCCTACCACACATTCTTTACTAGCCGTCTGGTCTTTCTGTGTCTCAGTTTCCTCATTTGAAAACAGGAACAAGACTGGACTAAGCGAGATATAGCCCATGTAAGCTTAGAGCCATGCCCATTACATAGTAAAACACCAAGAAATACTGGCTATCGTTTATATTTTAGTGTTATTCCTACGTAACTGAAAGAATAAAATGGCTTTCCCAACACTGGTAACACCGTTAAACACAAGCTTCTGCTTCGATGTGCCTTCCCCTGAAGCCCTTCAGGTGTGCCATTAGTCAGAATATTTCCTGTGTTGTGAAACCGCTAACATACTGTTCTGCAATGCCTGGTTGACTCTGACAGGAGCGTCTGCTAGTCACAAAATCTCAGGAAAACAAGTTTTATACCAGTTTGGGGGATGCTGAGGGTTCATCAAGTGCAGAAGTTCCTTGGTAAATTTGCCTTCTAGTCCAGGCTTTGCAGACCCTATGTAATCCAATTCTAGCCGTCTTCCAATATTTTCTCCCACTGTTCATTTTCACATCAGCTGCCATCCCAATGAGATTGCCCAGTGTTTCCCCACATTTGACCTGTGTTCTTCCTTTCCTATCCTACTCTTCCTGGTCCACCCACCTTCTCAAAGAATGTCTCTCTTCTTTACTCTCCCTTATACAACAGATTGCCATATCTGACTACTCTTTTATACCTCCATGAAGCCCAAGACTCATCTTACCTTCCTGTTGCCCTCCAACCCCCAGCAGTATTTCTTTGACTATATTCATTGCTTTCTACCTCGCGTGTGTCAGGCATTCAGTTTGCATCATTCCTTTATTTCTTTATATACCTGTACCAAGTCTATACCAGACTGTCCAGAGAAAAACTTCATCCTGTTTTGAAGTCTTCCCCACTCCCTAAGAGAATTAAAGAGTTCTGTCTGTGTTAGGTAATGATAGGTAACATTTATTGATAGTTTACTGTGTATCAGACTTTCTTCTGAGCACTTTCTTAGAAGGAAAATCATCTAAGACGACCCAACAGCAGTCTCGAACAAAGCTGAATGCCTTGCTAACCTGGCACGTATTAAAGGATCACCAAAGGCTCACTATGCTCACTATCAAATGGACTGATGATTGTTGGTGTTGTGTCACTGGTGGTGATTTTTATACTATAAGTAGAAAAATAGATTTTTTGCAACACATCTTCATCCATTGCTTTAGGAAAAGACAGAAATTCTATCTCAATGTATGTACCTTTGCAAGGATACCCCTGGCACTAAACTCTCAGACAAATGCCACCATCTGTGTGATTTCTTTCCATTTGCCAATGTAGGCACAGCAGGTGCTATCAAGTTAACCTTTTCTTTCCCCAGCATCCACTCAAAAGAGTATACCGTTGGCTCTTGTGAAGCTCGATTCCCAAACTACCAATTACAAATCTCTGCTTCAGAACACAATGACTGAACTATTACTGTAGCACGTGATTTTGTATAATGGGGTAACAAAATACGCATTATAGGTATTAGAAACATGAAAGATAAGTATGAGTTGTTAATTTTAGCCAAGAGTTTTTATAAGAGTAAGATGATAAAATTAATTATATTAGAATGGCATCAATCTTCAACTTCTGTCATAGGTGGTGGAGAATTAGTCCTCACTGATACAACTATAGGTAACTGATTCAATGGATATATTGTTTAGTACTCTTTTTTATTACTTTCTTAATGTTTATTTATTTTTGAGTGGGAGACAGTGCAAGCAGGGGAGGGGCAGAGAGAGGGAGACACAGAATCCGATGCAGGCTCTAGGCTCCTAGCCGAGCCAGCCATAAGCACAGAGCCAGACGCGGGGCTCGACTTCACGAATCCCTCACAAATCGCGAGATCCTGGCCTAAGCTGAAGTCAGACGCTGAACCAACTGAGCCACCCAGGCGCCCCTGTTGCCTACTCTTAATGCTGCAAATGACAGAAAAAGCTGTCTGTGATTTAAATAATAATAGTCGTGAGGGTTCTGGTTCCTTTTCCCCCCGCCCCTCCCCCCCCCCCAATTCTCTGTGGGTTCTGCCTTTCTTTGACCACCTGTCGGCTTCATATGGCTCCCTGTAGGGTGGCGAAAATTGCCTGCAGATTTTCAGGGCCCGCTTTTGCAAAAGATATTCTCTTTAGGGACGTTCTTTCCTAAAGCATCCAAGAAAGACCTCCTTGAGATTTATTGGCCCAAATTAGATCATATGCTGGCTGCTGAGCTAAATCAGACCCAATTCCACAGCCAGAAGTGGTTAAATCTCAAGACCAGATTCTGCAGCTGCAACACAGCAAAGGTATAAAGGTCTCCAAAGGAAGGAGGGGAGAGAGCTAGAGGGAAGGAGAGAGGAATGGATTGAAAAAGGTAACCGACTAATATCTATAACATCGTTTTGACCTGATTTTTTGGCCAATTAATAGAACTAAGCAGTGATCATGACATTATATCAATGGTTTCCAAATATAGGCTAGTTGTAAAGATCACTTAAAAAACTACATTTTGCTGTGGTGGATACTGTTAGTGCTGCTGTGCGCATCCCTTCAGCACTTAGCACTCCTACACACGCTGCCTGATTTCCAAAGATCAGCAAGTGATTTTGTTTTGTTTTGTTTTTGTTTTTGTTTTTTTGCTTGGTGATGTCTCTGCTTGTTCTTGAGACATGGTAGAAAAGTAGAGGAAGTAAGGCCCCCTTAAAGCAGCAGGTGATGCATAAATACCCCATCCTCGCACCTTTCAGGTATGGCAACTTCCAAAGTTTGCTTCTTACATCTTCCCTCAGAGCTCGCAGGCATTATTAAGCGTCTGTTGCCCACAGTGGTCCTGTTTTACTGGCTTTTTCCTTTATGTGGCTTTTCCCCACCCCCTTGATGTGCCCTAGTATCACATCCCCAAATGACTCGAGTTCAAATTCTTGCTCCAGTGTTTATTTCTGGGGAGACCCAAATGAAGAAAAGTACCTTTTATATGCAAGTCCTCAGGAGGTGACTGTGGATATCAGTTGAATCAGAATTCTGTATCATTGCTTTTAAACTTCATGTTATGTTAGGATAAAAGGATGTTGATTCTCTTTGCTGACTTGTTCTGTTTCTGTATCTTGCATTTTGAGTTCCCAAATAAAATATGGCCACACCAGGGAAGGAAATGAAAGCCAGAGTAAATGGCCTATTTTGGAGGTCTAAGCTTAAGATAGGGGCCTAAAATTGAGATTATTCACAAAGGTAGACACGGTAGATATGGAAGGTAAAATGTGAGATTGGGGGGTGGGTTGCCTGATTTTACTGTTCACAGCGGCACTGTTTCATGATGGAATGACAGTTAATTGTGCGAAGAATAGAAAACTGACATTACTCGAGACCTCTGGAGAAGTTCACTGTAATGTTTTACTAAATTTGAATAAGAATGTGTTTATTCAATATTATTATGATGTCAAAATTATGATCGCATGGATATAGTCTTTAAAGACAATTTGAAATTAAATGCATTAAATATGTCTACCCAGTTATCAAGGACTTGCCATTCATTGCGATTTAAGAGAATTCTTCTCTTTCGCTTTCAAAACCTTCTCGAGAGGCAGTTTCTCAATATCTTAGATGAAAGTACACAATTTGATGAAAAATAAGGGGGGAAATCAGAAGAAAATAACTTTTTCAGAAAATTTGTGAAGAACCACCTGTAAGAACTGGTGTTAAGTCTCCGTTGGTGTTTTACAAAATGGAGTTTAGACCGTGAAAAAGATACTGATTTAGTGTCAGAAAGTTAGGATCTTAAGTATCATTTTAAAATTAATTTTATAATTTTTCATGCACTCTGAAACCTCAAAATCACTCCTTAAGTGGAAGAACATACAGCTATTTTTTTTCACTTCTAAATTGCGCATTCTCAACAGCTTCCGGAAGTTAATTCCGGTGTGCCGCCATCATCCTCATGTTCTGTAACAGTGCCTGCACCTCAGTTTCCATATTGTCATTTATTCCTTACTCCTTCCCCACTCTTCCTGTTAGTTCCCTTTGCTCTATTTCCATCTCCTCTCTCCATCCCCTTGTCCCTTCTCTCTCCTTGTAATTTCTCCTCTCTTTCACCTGAACTCTTTCTTCATCATTTTTATTTTTTTTAATGTTTATTTGTGAGAGAACAATAGAGCATGCGAGAATGGGGGAGGAGCAGAGAGGGAGGGAGAAAGAGGATGCAAAGCGGGATCCGCCCCGACAGCAGTAAGCCTGACTGGGGGCTGTGGAGCTTGAACCCACAAACCCTGAGATCATGACCTGAGCCGAAGTTGGACACTTACCAGCTGAGCCACCCAGGCGCCCTTCTTCATCTTTTGCTGGCAATTAAATCCTTACTTGTTGAAGTGAGCAAGGTAGACTGTTTTCCATTTTCTTCCCATTCTCTCATGAGGTTAACCTTTAATATGTGTTTTAATAAACAGTTCAATATGAACCATGTTTCTAACATGGAAAATAAAGAAAATAAATGAGAATACCCCCAAGAACCAAATTTAAAACTTCTCATGATTCTGAGACATCATTTTACCTACAAAGCTTAACAGATTTTGGCATTCGTGCCTATATGAAGTTGTACAAAACGTTTTAAAAGACCATTTGAAGTAGCAACAACACAGAGATAACTGGTCTTTTTCAAATGCAAAATGCTGTAGTCAAACTGGAAGGTTGACAATATTATTTATCTTTATCATTGTTCTGCTTAAAATTTGAGAATGCATATCAGAAATGTGAGCATGCACGTGAAAACTTAATGGTGTTACCATTTGATCTGAATGTGTATTTGATCTCTTCATTCTGAAACTGAAACTTTAAAACTAGCCACATTTTCCCAGTAATTCATTAACATCTGGCCTTTTCCTACATTTGCAGTATCTCTATACTGCAAATCATACAGTATCACCACCATTTTATTTGCATACGTATTATCATATTTGCCTCTTCAGTTGTTGATAAGATTATATACTAGATATCATTTTCTGCATAACAAGTTACCACAAATATAGTGGCTTAAAATATGTTTTTTTTTTTTTTTTTTAAATCAAGGTATTTTTGGGTGGGTCAGGAGTCTGGGCATGGTTTATCTCAATTCTCTGCTGTAGGGTGGTGTCTCACAAAGTTCCATTCAAGGTGTCAGCCAGGGTGGATGTCTCATCTGCAGAATGGACTGGGGTTGAATCTGCCTCCAGGTTTACATGGTTGTTGGCGAGATTCCGTTCCTCATGGGTTGTTGGAGTGAAGGCCTCAGTTTGTTGCCTGAAGCTAGACTCAATTCCTTGCCATGTGACTCTCCAACATGGCATTTTGCCTTATCAAAGCCAGTTGAGAGAGGGAGACTGATAGTAAGACACGATATCATATAGCCTAAAGTGATACCTTGTCATCTCTGACATACTCTGTTTGTTAGAAGTAAGGCGCAAATCTTGCCTACTCTCAAAGGGAGGAGATCGTGCAAGGGCGTGATACTAGGAGGTGGAAATCACTGTATGCCACTTTAAAGTCTGCCACCATAGATTCCTTTCCTCTACCTGTTGGCATTTGAAAACACAGGTAATAATTTAGGATTCTCCCTAAAAGATACCTTTTTATGTTTGTGCATGTACCACTTTTATCATTAGGGAAATGTTTGACGTAGCCTTTTTGTGCAATAACATATTATTTTAAGGAATTGAAATTGCTCTTTCCAGGTTTTGAAAAGTACATGGGATTAGGGGAAACTAGGTTGACATCAGCAAGGTTTGCATTGGATTATGACAGATTTTCTCCTAAGATACTGTGGGTTCTACTCCTGAAAACGATACTACACTGTATGTGAAGAAACTTGAATTTAAATAAAGAAAATTTTTAAACAGATACTATGGGACAGAAACCACTGAGGCTTCAAAATATAGTTGGTTCTAATTTATCTAGTTTTCATGCCGAGTTTCTCATGCTAATTTAAGCTCTCAAATTTAGTACATGGTGTTTTCTTTTTATAAAATAAATGGCCATGAAATTCCAGTTACTTTCTTAAGGGAATTATGACAAGTATGCCCTAGTGAAATTTAAGGATATCCTTGAAATAATTTTCATGCTCTCCTTTATGTTAAGAACCCTATGTTGAAGTAATTTTTTTCTAGTAACTAAAATTCTTACTCTATTTGTGAAGAGCTTTGATTCTGTTGATGAAGTTGTACTGCAAATAGAAATGTCAAAATATGACCAAAGTAGAGCTATATTTTCTAAATCTATAATGTAATTTTAAATGTACAGTTTACGTGTATAAATAGAGATTTATACTCACACTTGCTTTCAATATTCACAGAGGAATTTTCGTGTGAATTTTTTAAACTAGTGGGTTACTACTTTGAAGTGAGGACAGCATGGGGCACTATTTATTGTGACAATGATTCTCATCTTACATGCTTTTAAATGACAGCTTCATTGTGTTTAACATCGCTGGTTTTATAATATTTCACATGTTCCTGAGAGAAAAATAATCAAAGTAAGAAACCTAGAAGAATAATCCATACTGTTCAAAGCTTCATCAGTTTTTATTTGGACAAAAACTCAAACCCTCCACCTTTTCCTTTTACGTCGGTGCTGTCCATTGTGATAGCCCCTACCAACCATATAAGCAGCAGAAACATGGCTAGTTCAATAACACAGAATGAAATCTTGTCATTTGCAATGATGTGGATGCAGCAAGAGAGGATTATAAGCAAAAAAAGTCAGTCGAAGAAAGACGAATACCATATGATTTCACTCATATATGGGATTTAAGAAACAAAACAGATGAACATAGGGGGAAAAAAGAGAGAAAGAGGCAAGCTATAAAATAGACCATTAACTATGTGAGTCAAACCATCAGAACAAACTGATGGTTATCAAAGGAGAAGTGGTGGGAGATGGGCTACGTGGGTGATGAGAATTACGGAGGGTACTTGTTGTGGTGAGTACTGGGTGTTGTATGAAAGGGTCGAAACGCTGAATTCTCCATTTGAAACTAATATCACACTGTATGTTAGCTAACTGTAATTTAAGTAAAAACTTGAAAAAGAAGAAGAAAAAAGAAAACACATGTGGCTAGCCCAAACTGAGATGTGCTATGAGTGTACAATACTAACCAGACAACAAAACTGTAGTTGAAAAATAAAATAAAATATCTCGCTAGTAATTTTTATGTTGAATGCAGAGTGAAATCATAACAGGCTATATTAAGTTTTAAAAGTATAGTATTGAAATTAATTTTGTCTTGTATGGAAACCAATTTGACAATAAATTTCGTATATTGAAAAAATAAATAAATAAAATAAAATGAGGAAAGAAAAAAAGAAATTAATTTTGCCCATTTTTTTTCACTTTCTAATGTCTAGGGAATTTAAAATTACATGTGTGGCTTCCATTGTGTTTCCAGTGGACAGCGTTGCTGTAGATAAACCATGGTATAAACAGTGTCGAGAGAAGTCATAACCTGGGCGTCTGCCTCTGTGTAGAAGAAATTACATTAAACCTACGGAGGGATATAATTCTGGAATTTCTTTTGGACTTAAAGTAGCATGCTTAATACCTACAAGATGCTCAACAAATTATTATTGAATGGTTGAGGTATGAAAACCAGTTACATTTTTTAGCAGCACAGGTATTCGTAGCCACATTTGAGTATTAACTAATTTCCTAATCAACAAATCACTCCTGCCTTTATATTGCTGTGCTCCTTCTCAACACACAGGGTTAATCATCATTGGCGTTGCCTGCGCCGTCATCTCCAAAATTTTTCAGAACGTCACAGTTTATAAGCCAGGTTATATTTCACCATGGTTCCCACACGCTGGCGCACTTGAGTCTCACAAAAGTTGTACGAGATGGATATTGTCTCCCTGTTTTGGAAAAGGAAATCCAGATTCAGCAAGGTTCACCGACCTTGGTTAAGACCAGCATGCTGTTGAGTGACAGTGTTCGCTTTCTCACTGAACTTTACATATCAAAGAGCTTTGAAAAATTAGCCTTGGAGTGCAAGAGTGAAGGGGTGAATATTTTATCCCAGTGCCAGTATTAATAATCACCAACTTGATACTAAGAATGCTAGCCCTCTCGAAGGCGGAGAAGTTAGGTTGAAGTTGGTTGACTGGTGATTGACAGAAATATTAGTTTGCAAAATGAATTCCTTGGAAAACTAAAGCATTGAGTTTATCCATTCAATAAATAATTGGGTGTTTATTATGTGCATGATGGAAGACTAAATGATGACTCAAAAACGTTATGGATTACAGTGAGGTAGGAGACATAGTAACCTTTTAGCCCTCGATGGGCCTGTCATAATCTTTTAGTCTACCTGGGAAGATAATCCTGGGGCGACTTGAGATAGCAACAGAGGACGGTAATATAGGAGATATCCGAGGACAGGCAAATATTTTCTCACGTATACTACAGAGGAAGCACAGCGGCCTTGGAGCGCAGCGTGAAGGGAAGCCCTCAAGCAGCCGCTCTTCCGGTCTGAAGTAGGTGTCAAAGCACTCGAGGAAAGAGGAAAGATATTACAGGTGGAGAAATGAGAAACAAAATATTAGAACAGGATTACCTACTGTCAGGTGGTTATTTTAGAGACTGGAAAGGCATGTTTGAGCAGGAGTTTGAAAATCTTTATGTGCCAAGTTTGACTCTTTCTCTTCGGCGTCAGAGACCTGGTGGGCATTAATAACCATTACGTGTAACTCTGTCCCATGACGGAGAAGGGACTCAACTGCTCCGAGCATCAGCCCACGTCAGGGAACTAAGCGATCTGCTCTTTTATTTTCCCCAGTAATCAGTCCACATGGAAAGGTTTGGCTCTGCTGCGTATGTGGTATGTCTCTGGGGTGAAACACATCAGGATCTCGAGAGGAGCTTGGGTAGTTGGATCTCTCCCTGTATGCCCATGCAAGAGAGCCCGGTAAATCTATCTGGAGGGGAGAAACTCCTTGTTAAGAATTAAGTCTTATTTTAGAAAACCCCACCGGGTGGCCATGCAGAGGTTGAATTATGGCAGGTAGAGACTGGAGGTTTGCAAACTGATGTGAGATTTTTTCCAAGAGCCCAGGCGATCCGGGCATGAACTAGCCTTCTGCTCCGAGAACGTGAGAGGCGAGGCTGGATGTAAGAGACATTATTTATGATGCAAGATAAAGGGAGACTCAGGAGTGAATTACATATGGGAGAGCAGGAAGCAGGATGAAAGGTAACTGCAAAGTGCAGGTACTGCAAAAATTACGGGCTCTGTTATACACAAGAGGAAAGGGGTTTAAGAGAGGTTACCCAACACGAATGAGATCCCATTGCTTCCTAAGTGGTAAAATAGATCATTAACCCGAGGCCTTTCACCTCTGAAGTTATTTGTTTTACTACACTACACTTGCCTTCAGTTTTAAACTTAGTAAATTTGAGGTGAGAGCAGATTGAGACTGGGAACAAAAAGTTAACAGAAAGTCTAATTTACTTCCTAATAGACATTCCAGTTTGAGTGGAGGGAAGCAGGAATGTTTGTGCTCCTGGAATCCAGGCATCTGTTTACAAATCATAAGTATAAAAATTAGATACAGACGTCAGGACTGCATTACACATTTACTGAATTAGATGCTCTGGTGTGGAACTTAGATGTGCGTATTAAAGCAAAACAAAATAAAGACCCTTACCCAATTGATTCTGCTATGGACTCTGGTTAAGAATATTACGGTTAATGGGGCGCCTGTGTAGCTCAGTCGGTTAAGCGTCCGACTTCAGCCCAGGTCATGATCTCACAGTCTGTGGGTTCGAGCCCCGCATCGGGCTCTGCGCTGACAGCTCGGAGCCTGGAGCCTGCTTCGGATTCTGTGTCTCCCTCTCTCTCTGCCCCTCCCCTGCACATGCTCTGTCTCTCTCTGTCTCAAAATAAATAAAAAGCATTAAAAAAAAAAGAGCATTACGATTAAGAAAACAAACCATTGTACTGTGGAATGTTTATTGGCATAATGAAAATTAATTAAAAATGACTTTATAGGCCCTCCCACCTTTTAACCTTTAGAGACACAGAATCCAGTTTTGAAAATTATTGTCACATTTCAGAAACATATTTAGATTTACCCTTTATTTTTATGTTACTGCTTTTTTCAATTTTCATAACATATTTGTTCATCAATTGGTTTTGATGGACTTCACTTTCTTTCAGTCTTACAGATGAGATTTCTCCCTCCAAAAATCAATAGGAGCCTACTGATTTTATTTATTCTAATATGAAGGCACATAAAATGAATGTGGCCAAAAAAGGTTAAAGTAAGCCTGTTTTTTCAGAAGACTAGATTGGCAATTGAAGCAGAAAATTATATTCAGTGCATTGAATTTATGCATTGTTTTAGTCTTCTCCAACCAATTTAGAAATGCACTTTCTTATAAAATTGAGATTATTACAAATCCTGTACTTAGCAGCTGAAAAAATGTGTCTATGCCAAGGTCATATCTTAAAAGTTGGGAAGGACATACTGCATTTGAATAGAAGTTCAGGAATGTACTCCATGTAATTTTCTGACATAATTCAGTAGCTTAATTTTTATTTTTTACCTAATATTGTCTTAATTTTTACTTTACCTTTGACAATGTTTCATACATATTCATTGCTTGAAAGAAATTAAGCAGACATTATTCTAAAGTCAATATTGAGCCTGCTAATGAAAATGGCTAAGTTAATTAACTAAATGGCAACCCTCACTGAACTTATTCAAAGCTATTTCCCCTCGTGATGTGTTTTCCTGAAGAAATGATGCATAAAAATTAAACTTTTATCCTCGGCTGTTCTATACCAGACTCTAAATTGTTACTTTACATGTTACAACCTGTTGCATGATGAGTAATTATGAGATCACCTCAATTTAATGGCAGCAGACCAAATATAAAGCCCTCGGAGATTATTTAAACCATCATTCTTTACGAAAAGATTTTTAAAATGTTCTATCAAAGGCCGTTCATTGTTGACATAGAGTTGATAACACTGTATCGTATAACTGAAATTTCTTAAGAGAGTAGAACATAAGTGTTATCATCAGAAGAGGGGAAACATAAATACTGGCAATGACGGATGCATCAATTAACTCAATAGGGGAAATATTTTCACAATGTATACACATATCAAATTATCACATTAGACACTTTAAGTATCTTGTCAATTCACTTGTCAGTTATACCTCAGTAAAACTGAAAAAAGAGAGCAAACACAAAACTAAACTCATACTCTTAATGTACAAAAGTAGTTTTAAGTCATAGATAACCTCATATTTTTGTCCATTTATTTTTGTTTATGCATCCGTAAGAAATCATAGAGTCCTGAAAATGAAAGAGAAAACCCTCCACTTTAGCAGTGCCTTTACCAAAATGAGTTTTTGGGGACACTGAATAAAATTGTTTTCTCTACTCAACAAATTATGAGCAAAAGTAACTCCAGGTTATGTGGAGCTTAACGTATATACTACTTTGGCAGTCTTCTTTAAGTCAAAAAATGCACCCGCATGAATGAAAAAAATTAGCTATGAATATGAGTATTTGTAAAAAGAAAAGAAACCCTGACAGTTTCTAAAAGAAGCTGAGAAATACCACATGCGCCAGGGAATTGAGAAAAATATTACAATATTTTTTTAGTAATTACCCTCTCTGTAATACTGTAATATCTAATACCATGTCATGCTTCTTTCCATATCTCCCTGGTAGCATCTCTTTGTGTGTGGGGTGGTCTTTCCCCTAGCATGGTTAATTAACATTTGGGCTTTGTCGTTGAGGGTTGAGAACAGTTTCTGTTTTAAAAAAGTGTTTAAGTTTATTTATTTATTTTGAGAGAGCACAAGCAGGGGAGAGGCAGAGAGAGAGGGAGACAGAGAATCCCAAGTAGGCTCCATGCCATCAGCACAGAGCCCAGAGTGGGGCTCGAACTCCCGAACCGTCAGATCATGACCTGAGCCGAGATCACGAGTCAGACCCTTAACCTACGGTGCTACCAGGTGCCCCAAGAGAAGTCTCTTTCACATACAGCGGTCTTTATTGGTTATTGTCATGTAAATTATTAGAATTATGATCAAATTTAGAAAGACCCTGTCACGTTTCTTCCACATATGCACTGTAAGATTTGGGATCGTTTCCAATTATGTTGTCCAGTGACTCAGGAATATTTTCAATCTAGCTGTACTGAACTCTGCTTCTAGGGAACACTCACACTTCATTAAGGATGACAGATTGCTTGCAAATAAATCAAGGACTATTAATCCTTGCTTTTTCAAAGAAGTAGAGAGGGGGAATGTCTTAGTTTAAGTGAAGTCCAGAACAGAACCTAAGACATGAAACTGAAAGCAAGAACGTTGATCCTCAGAAGTAGTAGTGAAAAGAAGAGGGTTGGTGAAGCAGAAAACGAGGAAATCCCAGAAAAGCACTCCCAGCTCTGGAGAATCCCCTGAGGCAGATTCTGAGGCCTGAGGCAGAGCAAGGAAGACACACGGGTGATGTGCAAAGGCTTTATCCATCACGCTCCAGGCACGTTAGAGGTAATGCCAGTAACCCCGTGTCTGTTACACGTGAGGTGTTTGTAAGGCAGCATGGTTTCTGTCCATGCTTTTACTGGGGTGTGGTTTCTTAATGGCTCCACGACACCCCTTTTACTCAAATCCCTCTGAAGTCTGCTTTGTAGGAACTCTATTTAAAAGTCTTTATCCTGGGGGCGCCTGGGTGGCGCAGTCGGTTAAGCGTCCGACTTCAGCCAGGTCACGATCTCGCGGTCCGTGAGTTCGAGCCCCGCGTCGGGCTCTGGGCTGACGGCTCGGAGCCTGGAGCCTGTTTCCGATTCTGTGTCTCCCTCTCTCTCTGCCCCTCCCCCGTTCATGCTCTGTCTCTCTCTGTCCCAAAAATAAATAAATGTTGAAAAAAAAAAATTAAAATAAATAAATAAATAAATAAAAGTGTTTATCCTGGAGCACCCGGGTGGCTCAGTCATTTAAGTGCCAACTTTGTCTCAGGTCGTGATCTCCCAGTTCATGGGTTTAAGCCCTGCGACCGGCTCTGTGCTGACAGCTCAGAGCCTGGAGCCTACTTCGGATTCCGTGTCTCAGTCTCTCTCTGCCCCTCTCCCACTCACGCTCTGTCTCTCTCTCCAAAAGAAATAAATAAACATTAAAAAAATGGTTAAGCGTTTATCCCTATAGAACAAGCTCAGTACTCCGCATGGTGGTGCCCAAAACCCTTCAGACCTAGCCGGTCTGCCACCATTTGGTTCTACACTCCCATCATAACCAGGGTTGCAAGAATTGGTGAATCAAAATACAGAAAGCCCAGATTTTTTAGCGCAAGTATGTCCCAAATACTGCCCCCAAATAGGACTAAAAATTACTCCTTGTTCATCTAAAATTCAAATGTAAATGGGCATCCTGTTTTGTATCTGGCAACCCAGGTCACGATTAAGTCTTTGCTGCTTCTCCCACATTGTCAAGCTGAAGCCAATGTCTCTCCTTTTTTTGCCCCCACGGGCTGCCCAGAATGGCTTTTGCTAGTTTAACCATTAACACACAACTTGAAAAAGATCTCCTCTCTGAAACTAACTTGCCCCACTGCCACCTGACTCCATTCTTCCTCCAGGAGACGTGGACCCTCCAGACGCCATGCCTCCAGAGTGCTTTGTGTCAGTCTTCATTAAAGCACTCATCACTTGGTAATTCAATCTTGTGGTTTAATGTCTTTCTTTTCTTCCTGAATAAGTGCTCGTCGAAGGAACGAAAAATTTACCTAGCACATTGTCTGCATATAAAAGGCACTAAATAGTTTTTATTTTAGCCATTAAGCAATTCAACAGTGAATTTTAATGATTGAAAACAATTTCAAGACTGGTAAAAAAAATTCCTGGTTCACCTGTGGAAAAAATATATGAATCAATGCAATCTGGAATCCTGAGAATTTGTGGAAAAGTGATGATAAAGAACATGACTTCAACTTTGTAGTTCTTTTTTTTTTTTTTAAGTTGAGAGAGAGGGAGAGCACGAGTGGGGGAGGGCCAGAGAGAGAGAGAAAATCCCAAGCGGGCTTTGCACTGACAGTGCAGAGCCCGACGCAGGACCTGATAGCACAAACCGTGAGATCATAACGTGAACCAAAATCAAGAGTTGGACGCTTAACCGACTAGGCCACCCAGTCTCCCCTCATTTATAGTACTTGATTCCAGCTTTAGTCCAGTCATTGGAAAATGTCACCGTATCTATGGTTTTATCAGTCTCATCACAGCAGAAAAATAAAAACATTTGTCCAACAGAGTTGCTCTAAAGGACAGCTGTGTGTGTGTGTGTGTGTGTGTGTGTGTGTGTGTGTGTGTGTGAAGGGTTTCCACCTCAGTGTATGGCCTCTGGGGGATGAATGAATGAATGAGGACTGGAGACGTTAGGAGCAAGTTGTGCATTTGCCTTTCCCAAGAATGGGATCTTGGGGCGCCTGGGTGGCTCAGTCGGTTGAGCATCCAACTTCGGCTCAGGTCATGATCTCGCGGTCCGTGAGTTGGAGCCCCACATCGGGCTCTGTGCTGACAAGCTCGGAGCCTGGAGCCTGTTTCGGATTCTGTGTCTCCCTCTCTCTCTGCCCCTCCCCTGTTCATGCTCTGTCTCTCTCTGTCTCAAAAATAAAAAAACATTAAAGAAAAATTTCAAAGAATGGGATCTTTTCCCTTGAAGTTTGCAAATGCTATCCTGAGGACCCCAAACTTCTGTTGTCTTGTGTATCTCAGGATTTGAGATATTCTAGATTTTCCCAACCCGCCCCTGCAAGCAGCGGCTTCCAGGGCCCGAGAACAACTGTGTCTCAGCTCTTTCTTGGAAACCGGAGCTTAAAATGTTGCCACATCATCAGGAATGTAGCCGCAACCTTAGCCAGAGCCAGGAAATACACGTCCGACGCCGGCAAAGCCCTGGAGCTGGACAAAACTGTCAGCCATTCGGTGTCGGTCGTTGCGCTAAGTGCATTCCACAGGTTATCTGGCAGGAATCCTGGCTGTAGAGGAAAGTTGTTCCGATGCTGTAAATAAATGACTGAAACACCATGACAGTTGATTGTGTTAAGCCTTTATCCAAAATTGCTTTGTTAGGCTCTATTATATTGCTCATTATCTTGCTGTGAGGAAAATTAAGCTTACATCTGCTTAGGGTGACAAGGTATCCTGCTGTCATGGGATTTTCCACATTTTAGGCCTCTGTCAAAGGCTCCTAATAAACCCTCAGAGAACATCTTTTATGTTCACAGGCATTCAGGTGTCGGGCCAACACAGTCTTTGTCTCTTTTAAACCCAGTGACACGCTCAGGGCTGTGTACATTGCTCTGTCCTCTGCCAGAGAAGGAATTTATTCATAGAACATTCAAGCTGGAGAAGGCACTCCGAGCTAGTCTAATCCAGTCACTACATTTTCCAGCTGAGAAAATGATGTTCCAGAGATACGGAATGAACGACCACAGATGACACAGATAGAGGCAGAGGTGGCGTTAGAACCGGGGTCCTTTGACTTCTAGTCCGTTACTGTCATCACTTACCCCACTGCGGTAGTCATTGGAAGCCTCTGACTCTGCCTTGCCTTTCCCATCCACGTGCCTGTCTCTCTTTCTTCCCCTGGGTTACCCTGCTCAGCCCTAATGCAGAGGAAACCACATCTGAGACCCAGGGAAACCCCACAAACCCCGGGTCTCTATTTCTCTCCTGTCTCCTTTTCCTTTTCTCTTATGTGACGAGAACATGTTCAGTGTGTAGCTGTTTCTTTGTTCAGCACCCTCCCCCGAGACAGAAGTAGGTGAAAAATAGAGTTGCACGGTAGACAGCCTGGAGGTCACAACAGTCGGACGATGCCGTGATGTGCAAATGGAGCTCTACAGCACCGGTTTCTAGGCACCCTGTGGATGGAAGACAATCCCCAGGACCTCACAAGAGCGCTCAGTGCCACATGGAAGCAGCAAATAAGAAATGGAATTCATACACAGAAGTCTGCTTCATCCCTAGGAGTGTAGGAAGCATATTGGGGACAGCTGGACCCATCTGAGACAAGCTAATAACTCATTGTTCCTTCGTACCACTTGCTTAAAATATTTATTCAGCATTCATTTAATGGAGGCAAAAAGAAATTGATGTTCTATTCATAAAAAACTTCAGCTCTTTCTTTTAAAATAAAGAGCCTAAATGTACTCGAAGTCACGTGACTTCTTTTTTTTTTTTCCACGTACATGGATTATCTTTCATTTAATAGTTTCCTGCTGTTTCTAGATGCATAGCATTATTCTATGGAATTTGAATGCAAGCCACATGTGTCATTTTAGATGTTCCAGTAGCCACACTAAACAGACAAAAAAAATAAGCAGGTGAAATTGATTTTATTAACATTTTATTTAATTCAGTATATCTGAAATGATATCGTTTTGATATTTTAATCCGTATGAAAATACGAAGATATTTTGCATCGTTTGTGTTGTACCAAGCCTTTGAAATCCCCAGTGTATTTTGCATGTTCTTTGAGTCTCTGTTCCAAAAAACCACCTTCCAGGTACTCAGTAGCCACGTGAAGCTATTGGCAAGCATGTAACCAGTGCCCATCAGTGTTAACAGTAACTTACGAGATATAATAACAGTATTTTTCACATTTGTTTTTCCCGCTTTTGTGTTGGTACATCATTTCATTTTCTTTGTTCCATGTTTTGTTGCTTTTTTCTGAATCATATAACTTCTGGGAAAGTAAATGAAAAGATTTCCTTTTTAATGTTTACTTTTGAGAAAGAGAGAAAGAGAGAGCCAGAGAGAGAGAGAGAGAGCCAGAGAGAGAGAGCGCTCACACAAGCAAGTGGGGGAAGGGCAGAGAAAGGAAGGGAGACCGAGAATCCAAAGCAGGCTCTGCAGTGCAGCACAAAACCCGACGCGGGGCCCTAACTCCCCGAAAGTGAGATCATGACCTGAACTGAATTCAGATGCTCAACCGACTGCGCCAGGCAGGTGCCCCGGAAAGATTTTAACATTAAATACTAATATAGATAATTCTGTCTTGTTAAACATTTGCCATGTGTGATATTCAGGTTCTAATTTCAGCTGACTACCCTTGCAAGCTTGAGCTAGCTGGTCCTAGGTGGAGGGTAGACGTTTGCAAATAATGGCCGCACAAACTTCCTCAACGATAGACCAGGAGGGTTATGGGATTTTTTTTTAAGTTTATTTATTTATTTTGAGAGATGGAGAGAGCGCACGAGCAGGGAAGGGGTAGAGAGAGAAGGAGAGAGAGAATCTCAAGCAGGTTCTGTGCTGTCAGTGCAAAGCTTAATGCAGGGCTCGAACTCACAAACCGTGAGCTCATGACCTGAGCCGAAACCAAGAGTCCCAATGCTTAACCAACTGAGCCACCAGGGCTCCCCTTTAAAAATTTCCTACATAGGTCGTGGTCCTCTCACGTTTTCAAAGTTACACAAGGAGTTCCCGGAGGGGACAGGAGGTAATGGATGCTGTGTTTAAATTTGTCTCATACACTGAGCCCCAGGCACCTCCCTCACCGACCGACTCCTTAAAGCAGCTCTGGGAGACAGGCAGGGAACAGACTTAGAAGACCAGGAGACTGAGTGAAGAAATGCATGGTCATGTAGATCAGGGATCAGCAAACTTTAAAGGCACAGATGGTCATCGTTTTAGGCTTTGCAGGCCATAAGGTCTTTCCCTTGACGGTTCCATTGCTGCCTTGATCGTGCAAATGTGGCCAGAGTCAATATGTAAAGAATGGGCACAGAAGTGTTCCAATATTACTTTATTCATGGATGTAAATTTGCATTTCATATCATTTCATATGGTTTCCATGTGTCAAGTGTCTTTTAATTTTTCTTATCGGTTATTTAAAATGTAAAAAATAAATCATTCTTAGCTCTCAGACTGCATAAAAACAAGCGGTGTCTGAATTTGATTCATGAGCCATAGTTTGCTGCCTCCTGCCCTAGACTCTTGTTAAAATGGGCCGGTAGTAACAACACTGGCAGAAAAGTAAGTAGCTTGGGCCCTGCCTTCTGCCTAGATTTTTTGGTTATTCTCTCCAAAGAAATGAAATTTTCTTCTTTTTCAAATTTCTATCTGTGCTCTTTTTTTCTTCTGGCTGGCAGGAAGAGAGCTACTCCCCCCCCCCCCACCTTGGGTTTTATTCACTTTCGTTATAATGTCTGCACACCTAATAAAGCTTCATCTTAACATACGCCAATGACGCATCCGCTCATTTTTTTGTGTTCAAACAGCAGCCCCCCCACCCCTAGACATCCCTATTTCCAGCAATCGCTATTCTATATCATATTAGCTTTTTTTATTTATCAGTAAGATTAAAACTCCTGGAGACTTTGATTTTCTTCATTGTTAGGCATATTTCATTTCATGGGTAATGCAATATGCATTCACTTTGTGGTATAAATAACAATAATGCATCCATTTGCAAATAGAGACTATTGCACAGAGAAAATATAAATGCGAGTTATGCAGATTATGCCATTTGTTATAAAAATACTTTTTAATCTTGACATTTTTAAACTTAATAAAATGATTCATTCTGAGGAGGGCAAAGAAACAACTCTTTTTCAATGTGGTGATTTTCTTTCTTTTGGAAGACGAGTTTTTGAAAACAACAGACTAGCCAGAAAATGTTGAGATTAAAAGCAGCAATTCATTGTCGTGCCCTCAAAACTGTCAAATGCTTTTCTAAAATCTTTTGTTCTGCTTCAAAACGAAATCATGAGGGTGGTTAAGTCTTTTAGGAACATCAATCCTGACGCAAGCACTATAGTATGGCCTGTAACCCTGTGTGAGATAACTGTTCGCAGTAATGGATATGTCCTCTGTGGCTTTTGAGCACTGGAAATGGGGCAAGTGCAACTGAGGAACTGATTTTTAAACTGGATTTAATTTTAAGTAATTTAAGTTTGAAGTTACGTTTACATAGTGAAAATGTTTTTTGTTTGTTCTTTAAAATGTATTGCTTTACATTCTAGCTAATGCCCATCACCCATTCTGCCCATCTCACCACCCACCTCCCTTCCAACAATATGAAATTGTTTTTAATGGAATTTCTAAAAGTGAGGGTATGTAATCATGCAGTGTGTTTTTCGCCCTTTTTCTCTGATGTTTGTATTCTGAAGTATAGTGATTTCTATGTTAACAAAGGAGAGGACTCTGGTTTTTAAAAATTCTATTATTAAAATAGCTAATTTGATCTGACAGCTCAGGGATGATCCTAATAAATATCAAGCTATTATAATTTGTTATGATTCCTATTGCTTGGGTAGAATTACACAGCTCCTGGCTTAGTTTCTTTTGAATTTTGATCAAGCAAAATGAACAGAACACACACACACACACACACACACACACACACACACACACACAAAGTGTTTGCTAACAATCCAGAGGTCTGTTCAGCAAATAAGAACAAAGACTGCTGGTGGGAGAGTGTGAGAATAAAGCAGTTCTTTCCTTTTTCTAGAATGAGTATGAGCTGGGAGAGAAGGAGAGAGAAAAATATGGGGTTAATTTGTACCAACACATTTTGTGGTATGTGTATGTGTCATGTAAAATTACGTTTTACCCTCTTTGTAAGTTTTATTATCCTCGGGGTTTAAATAGTATATGGTCAAAATCACATTATGTAGTAAAGAATGTGTGGGTAGGTGGCTAGTTAGGCGGGTGTAAATCCCTACCAAATCCATTTTAAAAGATAAATGATAGCTATTGAAGTTTGGGTAAATCAATTTCACCAATTCACTTTACTTGTCTAATGCCTCTGGGAGCCATTACAGAAGCTTGTTACCCAACGTTAGGGTAGGTTTAAATCAAGGTGAACAGTCAAAAAACATTTTTCCATGAACTATGTGTATTATTAAGGATTATTTTACTATGGAGTTAGTTGCTTATATTGCAAACTAAGAAATTAATGAACAAGAATACTGCTCATGAGCACCAAGGTTTATTTCAAAGCCAATATTGGTTTAGTGTGGTAATAAGGGCCCAGTTCTCCCAGGACTGCAAACCTATTTATTGTACATCAAATTTTACTGACTTTGAAATCTCCCTAGGCATGTTCATTTGGCTCATCATGTATTATGTGTTTCAGATCTTTGGCAACAATAACAAAATTCAGATGTGCTAATGAAGTGGTTATGCAATGAAACTAATATATACTGTGATCTGATACAGGAGACTTCATTATTACATTCAGTTAAAACTGACAGCAACATAGGAAATACAGATCTTTAAACACTGCACGTGATGACCACATATTTTAAGAGAAAACCCACTTATGTTTAAAGTAAAATCCCAATAGCTATGCCATTGGAGAGTGACTGTCCTAAAAATAAATTATAATTGGTCAGTTTAAAATCGTATATGGATTTGTAATTTTTAAATGTCTGGTGGCATATAACCGTAATGTATTTTTCACTTTTATATTCATTATTCTTTTATTAAATTTCCAGAGGGAAAGAAAATAAATGACCTCCTAGTGAGAGATACTTTACCATAAGACCAGTTGTAAAAAATAATTGAATATTGTGCCTGAAAATATATCATTCCTCAGTTCTGGTTCTCTGGTAGCTTTAATTTATTGAGGTAGAAAAATACGCAAGGTAAAATGGGGTCTCCAAATATCCCATACCACATGCTTTTTATCCAAAGGATGATAATGGTCTACTTGAATTATTCAATTGGTATTACTAAATTTTGGGAGATTTTTTTTTTGGTTGGTGGAAAGAGAATATTTGTTTAAGATGCATTCAGAATGCACCATTATTTAGCTTTTGTTTAAGGTGGGGGGTGGTGTTGGCAGTGAAGTTTTATACTTAGCCATATAATGAGCAACTTGAATCAATTAAAAAGAACAGATTTGTGGATAGTATATAGGGTGGGAGTTGGAAGAAAAAATAATGACTAGGTAAATATTCATTGAATTAATTGCACGGGCAATGTTTCTGCCAGTGCTGTAGTGAATACATATCTAGTCTTGTCTCTAGCTCGGGAATGTGTGACATCAACATAACTAACAACAATAACAAAAAAACCCATGAAGAATTGAGTCTTATACTGTCCTCATGGGTTTGGGTGCTCACACGTAGACTAAAACAAGAAGCAGATTTAGGAGTGCCATATATGTGAGAATATAAGTACTCCGAAGAGAGTTCCGCTTTTCATCCTCAGCTTTACCTTCTCTTTTCTCTGCTCTGTTAGAAATTGATTGGTTACTTTGTGTGATTGTTCACCGAGCAAATGCTACCCCAAATAAGAGAAAGTGGTAAGAGTATACAAAGACGCGACATTCAATTTTGGTTAGATGTGTGTGATGTGTTCAGTGTGCTGGTGGTTGTGTGTGTGTGTGTGTGTGTGTGTGTGTGTGTGTGTGTGTGTTTGAAGGCTTTGGGGGGAAAGGTAAGGGAAGAAGATACAAGTGGAAAGAAATTAGTAACATAAAGAAAAAAGCAGTACCTGACAGGGCCTGATGAAGTAGCAAAGATAATAAATGCTACCGAGTTTATTAGAAAGAATAATTATTTCTATCCAGAGGGATTAGGCAATCTTCTCTGAGAACGTGGCACTTTCATTACCCAAAACATGAAGAATGGAAAAGAGTTTTATATGTGTCAATTAGGAAATGAGGTATTTTACTGAGAAAAAGAAGACATTTTAATGGTAGAGTAGACAATGACAGAGGAACAGAAGCAAGATGGGGTTTTGTTATCAGAAAGATGTGAATAGTAAAGTCAGATAAGGTCAGATTGTTGAGAGCCATTTTTTTCCCAAAAGGCAAGCTAAAGGATTTGGAGACAATTGGGGATCAGTCATATGATTTAAACAAGAAAATAAAACAAGGGGCAGTTTTGGAATTTGAATTTAGTAGTTGCAAGGGCAACAGGACTTCATTATCCTACATACTTTCTGAGTTAGGAAGAAACTGTATAAGATCTAGTAAGTAACTAAAGGAATTTCTTCTAATAACTGCTGGGAAAGAAAGGAGACTTTCTTTTGTGCTCTTTTCGGTATATTTTCTCAAAGTCTTATAGCTAAAAGGAATGAGAGACAAAGTAGAACAGTGGTTAAGAGCGTGAATTTCTCAGCTTGACTTCTTGGGTTCACATTCTAGCTTGGTTATCACTTACTGGCTCTGTGAGCTTGGCCAAGTCACTTAGTCTCTCTTTGTCAACTTTTCACGTGTAAAATCTAGGCATTCATAGTGCCTATACCATAATCTTGTTATTACTAAATGTGGTTGATATGTAAAAAAAGACTGATATACCAAAAAAAGAATAATGCTTGGTACATTGTGAGGAATATGCAAATAATCTGTTTCTACAGAAGTGGGTATGTATACCCACATTTAAAATAGCCATTTTCTGATTAAAAGTAGTACATGTTCCTTGGAGTCAAATTAAAAATGCAAGTAAGAAAAGATGACCTATTGCCCAGCAATTAACACTTTTAAACTTTTGACACATCACATATTTTTTCATAGTACTAAATATACATGTTCGTCACTTATGACACATCTGCGGAGTATGACTGCATGGATGTCCCAAAACCTTTCACCCATACCCCGTTGGTGAGCATGTAAGCAATTTCAAATGATGTGTATCTATAAGTGAGGCTGTGGCAGACATTCTTGTGATTTCACATGTGTACACACCATTGTTGCCTTGAGAGAAAATATTAAATGTAGGATTTATGGTCTAAGTGTGGTAATATATTTATATTTGAATACATATTGCAAAACTCTACCCAATCCACTCCCAGCCCTACCCTTCCTGGAGGGATATTCCAGCTAACTTACTAGCACTTTTTTGTTATTACATGACACCACTGTATTGTGATACAAGAAGTTTTTAAAAAAAACTTGCCAAATCGATAGGTGCACTTGTAAAGTGCTAGTAAGTTAGCTGGAAGCCAGATTTGCTTGAATTTGATTCCTATGGTTTCTAGTGAAGTTAAACAGTTTGAATAGACTTCTAGGTCAGGTATAGTTCTTCTTTTATGAATTTGTGAGCCCTGTTCATTGTTTTCTGTAGCGTGTTTGTCTTTGTCCTGTTGATCTGTGAGAATGGTTTTATCTTGAGTGTCTGTCAAGTTGTTTAATACGGATTGTTTTGGGGTTTGATTTTGCTTTTGCTTATTTGATTTTTTTATATGAGGAGGTTTTATACTGCTATGAATTTAAATCAATCACTTTATGATTTTAAAATCAAAATTGTAACTTTTACATCAAAGTTATAAGAACATTTACCCGCATCTTCATTATTTGTATGGCTTTATTTTTTACACCAAAATTTCATTTACCTGGTATTTGCTTTGGAATTATATGAGATAGGAATTTTTAAATTGAGTTAAAACTCCATCAGGTATCATCTTTATTTTTAAATATGGAAGGTTCAGAATTCAGTATTTATTATTAAATTCTTTGGAAATAATGTTAATTTATCATTAGAATTGCTATGTACTTGAACTGGCAATTTTTTCTTACCATTTTTAATTATTATAACAACTTATTTTGTCTATATCTTTATTTTAAAATGGATGACAAATCTACCAAAATGGGGAAGATAATTACTACAGTTGCATGGAGATCATTTATTTAATCATGGTTTTAGATTAATCATAATTCAAAGATTGATTCAGTAAGCAATCTAATTTATCTTGTAGTCCCTATATAATAGGTAATGTTGTAAAAAAAATTTTAATATTTATTTATTTTTGAGAGACAGAGAGAGAGAGAGCGCACGCACGCACAAGTGGGGGAGGGGCAGAGAGAGAGGGAAACACAGAATCCGAAGCAGGCTCAGGGCTCTGAGCTGTGAGCACAGAGCCCAACACGGAGCTCGAACCCACAAACCGTGAGATCATGACCTGAGCCAACGTCAGACGCTTAACCGACTGAGCCACCTAGGCACCCCGATAGACAATGTTGAATTAACAAATGTCAAATTGTATTTTTTTTTTGTTTTCAGAATATGTTTATACATGCATATCATTTATATTGGTCATATTAAAGTTGACTTCTAAATATATATCTCATTAATGGTAATTAGCATGAAGGATATAGATTGTCTCCATAAATATTAAAATCTTTGGAAAAGTATGAATTTTAATACTCCATTTATCAAGTAATACATTAGATTTTGAAAGATCGGAGAATGTATGTTTTGGCAGGGAAGAGAAAAGGAAAGTTAGAATATGGAGTCAGGAAAACCCAGATGTTTAATGCCACATTTTTTTTTCACTTAACAGTAATGCTGGGAATATTTATAGTTTTGGACCTTAATTTACTCATTTGTCAGTTGTAGAAAAGAATATATATTTCACAGAATTATGGATGAGATCAAGGAAGCTAATAGAAGTAAAATCAGTCATATAGTACCTAAAGCATATTGTAAATCTAAGTAAAAATGGTAATTTTATTGTTGGAAATATTTTAGAGGGATAGCCAGTCACCCAATCAGTATTATCCATTTATTCATTTTCATTTAATGTTTAAAACATAGAAAATAAAACTCTGTGTAGTAAGAAAGAAAACTTTGGAAAGAAAACTTTGGAAAAAACTAAAATATATTAGCAATTAAAAATTATCTATAATTGGTAACACCCTCCCCAAAAATCATGGTTTATAGTGTTATGTATTTCCAGTCATTTAAATATATATATTTGTGTGTGTGTGTGTGTGTGTGTATATACTGATATGCCAAATATACACAGAAAATCAAAGATATAATTTATGTGTGGTGTATAACTTATCTTTTTACTAATTAACAAATCATGAATATTTTTCAAAGTAGAATGTTTTTCATAATATGTAGTTTAAAAGTTGCAAAGTATCCCATTATATGCAGGTAATTTATTCCACTTGAGGGGTTTTGTGTCGGTTCTTCACTAGTATAAATGACAGAATTGAGCATGCTCATCACATCTCTGTGTTTTGTGTATCTCTGATATTCCCCAAGAAAAATTCATAGAGGTCAAATTTTTTCATTGAAAGGAATGAATCCTTTTTTATTTTAATTTTTAATATTCCAGTTAATTTACATACAGTGTAATATTAGTTTCGGGTATAGAATTTAGTGATTTATCACATCCATACAATAGCCAGGACTCATCACAACAGGTGCCACCTTATACCCGTCACGCATCTAGCCCATCCCCCGACTCACTTCCCCTCCAGTAATCATCAGTTTGTTCTCTGTAGTTAAGGGTCTGTGTAGCGGTTTGTCTTTCTTTTTTTTTCCCCTTATGTTCATCTGTTTTGTTTCATAACTTCCATATAGAAGTGAAACCATATGGTATTGGTCTTTCTCTGACTGCCATTCCACTTAGCACAATGCACTCTAGCTCCATCCACATTGTTGCAAATGGCAAGATTTCGTTCTTTTTTATGGCTGAGTAATATTCCGTTGTGTATATACACCACATCTTCTTTATCCATTCATCAGTCGATGGACATTTTGGCTCTGTCCATAATTTGGCTATTGTTGATAATGCTGCTATAAACATCGGGGTGCATGTATCCCTTCAAATCAGTATTTTTGTATCCTTTGGGTAAATACGTAGCAGAGCTGAGAAAGAGGAACCCTCTTATGCTGTTGGTGGGAATGCAAACTGGTGCAGCCGCTCTGGAAAACAGTATGGAGGTTCCTCAAAAAGTTAAAAATCGAACTACCCTAGGATCCAGCAATTGCACTGCTAGGTATTTACCCTAAGGCTTTTAAAATATTTCCATGTAATCTTTTAAGTTGGAAGATAAGAGACACATAGGAAGGTACACAGATCATAAGAATAGAGGTTGATGGATTTTTTAAAAATTAGCTTACCATGCTTCTAGCACCCGATCAAGAATTAGAACATTATCCCAGCATCTTCCTTCATGTTCATTCCCAGTAATTAACACCTTCCCAGTTACCTCCCTTGCCAAGGATAAGCTTTCTTCTGACATCCAACACCTGTAGAGCGTGTGTATTTCTAGATCATCCACCCTCCACTCAACTGAAGGGGCACCATTGTCATAAATTAAGTAAATACATGTAGTCCAGCAATACCACACAGAATTCATTATATTAAATAATGATACCTGGTAGTAAACATTCTATTTTTTGGAAGTTTATTTATTTATTTTGAGAGAGAAAGAAAGAGAGAGACTGTGAGCAGGGGAAGAGCAGAGAGGGAGAGAGAGAGAATCCTAAGTAGGCTCCCTGTTGTCATTGCAGAGCCTGATGCAGGGCTCGAACTCATGACCCTTGAGATCATGACCTGAGTCAAAGTCAAGAGTTGGACGCTTAACTGACCGAGCCACCCAGGCACCCCATTCTTTTTTTTTAAGTTTGCTTGTTTGTTTCTTTCTTTGTTTATTGAGAGAGAGAGAGAGAGAGAGAGAGAGAGAGAATAAGCAGGGGAGAGGTAGAGAGAAAAGAAGAGTATTCCAAGCAGGCTCCATGCTGCCAGCATGGAACCCGCTGAGGGGCTCCATCTCTCACACTGTGAGATGATGACCTGAGCACAAATCAAGAGTCAGAGGCTTAACATGCTGAGCCGCCCAGGCGCCCCTCTGATAGTAAACCTTTTTAAACTTTGTTGTTCTTCCAGATCGTGTTGGATATTCTTGGTGCTTGGCATTTGCATGTAAATCTTAGACTTGGCACATCACTTTCTATTAAAAACCAGGTCTTATAATTTTAAAAGAGATTGAATTGAATTTATAGCTTATTTGAAGAGAGTTGATATCTTTACAATATAGGACCTTCCAAATGGTTTCTTCCAGTAGGAGAATAAGGTATATTCCTTTATTTGTTTAGGCTTTTCTTAATCTCTCAGGCATGTTTGTAATTTTCAGGGTAGAAGTCTTGCTTTTTGGTATGAATTATCAGATTAGTCCCTAAAGTAAATGTAAGAATTTGTCTTCTAACAAACATCTTAAGAGTGCTTATTTTCTAGAACTTTGATAAATACCTTTTACAAAAGCCAGTATAATAGGCAAATGATGGTTTATTTTTGCTGTTTTAATTTGCATTCCATTGATTACTTTGGACTTTTGTTTATTGGATGTTTTCATTTTTTGTCAAATTCCTGTTTATACTCTTTATCCAGTTTTCCAGTAGATTCTCCATCTCGTTTCATGTATTAAAAGATCTTTTTATATGAAAAGATTACTACCCATCGTCTGATGGATGCTACAAATAGACTCAGCTGTCATTTGTTTTTAATTCTGCTAATTGGCCTGAATTTTGAATGAGCAATACAAATATTATATTTAATAGTTTATTCACATTACTTTCTTCTTCTAAAGAGCTTACTCACAGCAATATTTTATTCTAATTCTGTTGTTAATTTTTTTACACTTAACACTTTAATTTCTCTAGAATGTTTTTGGTGTAAGATATGAAGCCAGTATTTAATATCTGTTTATTTCTAAAACAGACACCTCTGTTTATCTTAGTATTAAAATTTCTACACAGTTGAAATTAAAATTCAGAAGTTGAAAAAAACGGAAGCTAATCTTGTGTGAAATTAGGTCAAGACTTGGTTAGATACTAAATTAACACATAAAGAAACTGAGAGTGTTTAATTTATTTGCTTTCACCACAGGGAACATATTGTATGAAGAGTATGGTTATATAATATTTAAAAAGATTATTAGGAAAATGATGCATTTTACTAGTAAACTGTTAATATACATATTTTGATAAGAACATAAAGTAGTAGTTGTAACGGTAAATAATTTTAAGACACATAAAAGCTGACATGTAACCTACTCGTATTCTACATCATAAATTATTCACGTTATCTTTTCCCATGAACTACACAGAAGCCATCAATTCCTGAAGATTCTTTTGAAGGTGTGGAAAAGCACAAAAATTATATGTCAGAAAGTTTCACATTCTACCCTACCATTAATTAAGCGATATTGTCATAGGAAAATAATCACAATTTTGGACTGATGGCTTTAGATATGTTGTAGCCTATTAATAATGATTTGTTATTAAATTATATATTGTCGCCATTATTTTTGGTAAGAAGAGAATCCGGTAGTTTTCCTTTCTAAATTAATTTAGTTCTTTGTGAAGGTGATACATTTATATTTTGCAAAAGTTTCAAATATAGTGAAAATCTTCCACCCCATCCACCATCTGCCTACCGTCACCACGCGGTGACTTTTGTTGCATAAATACATCTACAAGATAAATTCCTAGCAGTAAAAGTTCTGGGTCAAGGGTTATATGCATTTGATAGATATTGCCAAATTTTCTTCCACAAGGGGTACACCAGTATGTACATTTCACTGGCCTTTTAGAATAGTATATTTTCCACAGCCTTAGCAGCCTGGTGTATTTCAGACTTAGATTTCCGTCAGTGCAATAGATGAAATTTTCGGATCTCTCGTTACAAAGTTTAGCTTTTTTATGTATGTTTAAAATCCATTTACGTTTTCTTTTTTGTGGACTGTCCTTAACTTCTGTCCAGTTTTTTTTTTCCTCTGGGTTGTTGGCCTTTTTAAAATTAATGTGCAGAACCTTCCTATGTATTAAGAAAATTAGTCCTTTATCTGAGATGTCACAAATACTGTTTTTATAATTTGTCATTTGTCCTTTGACTTTGCTTTGAAGATTTTTTTTTTGCCATGCAGAAGTTTCTCCTTTTTATATACTCCAATCTACTAATATTTTTGTCTGTTAATTAAAGCTGTTTAACTTGAGGATGAAATTATATTCTTTCTGTTGATAACTCTGGACAGACATGGCTTCTTAAATTGAAAAAAAAATCCGGAATTTTGAAATTTTTTATCTTTCATTCACCAGGTGTTTATTGAATGCCTGTCATGTGTAGGAACCCAGTTCATCCAGAAATCAAAGCTCAGTGCGGGAGGTCAATGTAAACAACAAATAGTATAAGACATATGCTATAGTGGTGGGAAACACAAGGATATACCCAATGTAGATGTCATAATTACCCTGAAAACCACTTGTGCCCCACAATCTCTTTATAGACGATCATTTAATTATTTCAGATATTGGTCAAGTCTCACCCACCAAACTGTGTGCTATCAGGAATTGTTCTAGAACCGGGAAGGGATGGGTTTGGAATATGAAAAGGAAACTAACAGTCTTAGTTGTAAGTTATACAGATTTCTGTGTTGAAATGTGAACCCTATGTGTGATCAGATGTAAATAAGTTCATAGCTCAATTTTAGAGATTTTAAGAAAATATGATGGCTATTATTTCCATTAGCTTCAGAATCTGGTGGCCCTTAGATGCTGCAACTTGAAGCTATAAAATATTTTTTTCATGTACTTGTGACTAGAAAATGATCCAATAAAAATAAACTGTTTAGTACCTTCCTGATAAATGCTAGAAAAGATAAGTTGAAAGCATTATTACATTATATATTACATACATGGAATTACATTTATGATATCAACTATCACACACACACATACACACACACACTCAAACACTCACACACAAATACGTTAAGTATAATTCATCACCATAGGTGTCATTATGGGTTAGAACTCACGAAATACAAATAGGCCTTTATCTAATATTTTGTTTACTAGACTTTATAGCAGGATACTAGTCAAACAAAGCAAATACAGCATCATGATTCATTATCCGTGGACAAGCTTTGCATGCTAACTTCACACTTCGCTTCTTTTGACTCCTTGCGCACACAGGGAAAGGCTGCCAGGGGTAAAAACCAAGCTCTTTGCAGCTCACTTTAAATAGAAGCCACGGTCTGTATTTCCCTTTCATCTTCTACACCATTCTAGTCATATAGACCCTAGGTTACATTCGAATTCACGAATTCCCCAATGCAGATACAGTTCTATACAACAAACAAGGCAGGCCTAACATTTCCCAGTCATCTTAAAGTTAGCATTACAAGGAAACATTGCTTTGGGAGCCTAAGGTCAGTCCCAGGCTGGACTGCTTCAGTAAAGGCTGAATGTTAACCCTTTACTCATGCATGCGCATGCGTGTTACAGAATATATATAAAAATGCATTTATACATTTCAAGATACATATTGTTTACATATAATCAGAGCATATATAAAATTCCTTCTCCCGTAAATTAACTGATAAGTTACTTTGTCCATTAATGTATCTCCTTTTCACCTCACAGCTCTTGGGTGCAATTAAAGAACATAATGTTCTTTAGTTAGCTCTTTTAAAAGTATCTGAAACAGTTGTTCCAAAGTATGGGCCATTATTCACATGATGCGCTAGTATATTAGTATGCTTATCTAGTTTACCTTTTAAATATTCCCTATAATATTGGTGAGGATGTGGAGAAAAAGGAGACCTGTTGCACTGTTGGTCAGAATGCAAAGGGATGCAGCCAGTCTGGAAAACAGTATGGAAGTTTCTCAATAAACTAAAAATAGAATTACCTTACCATCCAGTAATTGTGCTACTGGGTGTTTACCCCCTAAAAAGTACAAAAACACTAATTCAAAGGGATACATGCACCCCTGTGTTTATAGTAGCATTATTTGCAGTAGCCAAATTATGGAAGAGTCCATGTGTCCATTGACAGATGAATGGATAAAGAAGATGTGGTATGTGTGTATACTTACACACACACACACACACACACACACACACACACACACACTGGAATATTACTCAGCCATAAAAAAGAATGAAATGTTGTCATTTGCAGTGACATAGATGGAGCTAGAGAGTATAATGCTAAGTGAAATAAGTCAGAGAAAGACAAATACCATTTGATTTCACTCATACGTAGAATTTAAGAAAGAAAACAAGCAAGCAAAGGAAAAAGAGAGAAAAACCAAGAAAAAGACCTTTAAGTCTAGAGAACGAAGTGATGGTTACCAGAGGGGAGGGGGGTGGGGGGTGGGTGAAATAGATGATGGTGATTAAAGAGAGCTCTTGTTGTGATGGGCACCGGATGATGGATCGAAGTATTGAATCACTGTATTATACACCTGAAGCTAATATTATGCTGAATGTTAACTATACTGGAAATAAAACTTTTTAATTTTTTTAAAAATAATTTTTAATGTTTATTTATATTTGAGAGAGAGAGAGAGAGTTCATGAATGGGAGAGGGACAGAGAGAGAGAGCCAGAGACAGAATCTGAAGTAGGGTCCAGTCTCTGTGCTGAGAGCTCACACACGGGGCTCAAACTCATGAGCCATGAGATCATAACCTGAGTCACAGTCGGACACTTAACCAAGTGAGCTACCCAGGCACCCAATAATTTTTAAATGTTATCTATCATGACATCGCATTTTGTAATAGATGTCTACTGTTACACTTGTGTTCATATCATAATATAATGTTACGTTATTAGAATAGTGTTAGTTCTGTAATCAAGAGTTGCCATTTCAGGTTGATGTTCTTTACTACCGGGTACCTACTTGTTTTAGCCCTTGATAGTCTGAAGAAAAAGGCTTTATTCTTGCTTATCCTGGCTCGATACTCACACCTGTGAAGCAGGTAGTGTCATTGTCTGCATTCTGAAGAGAAGGCATTGAAAGTTAAAGAAAACTTAGCTAAAGTGCTCGGAAAGAACAGGAATTAAGATTTAAACCCAGCAGCCTAACTCTAGACTTCGGTGTTGAACAGAATATCTAGCACACTTCTTCCCAAGTTATTTCATGTTTCCCAGCCCTAATGTCATCATCCATTTATAAAATTGGGATAATAATAGTATCCATATCTTAGGATTGTTGGATGGATTAAAGAAGGCAGCAAATGTGAAACTTCCAAAGATGGTGTTTGACACATTGTAAGCCCTTAATAAAAATAGCCTATAATCATGCTGATATATTCTACTCTTATCCAAACGTCTTTTTTTTTCTTTTCATTCTAGTCATCTGATGTTGTTTTACTTCGTTATACTTAGACCCCTAAACTATAGCTTACCTCCACATTTTTCTTTGTTCATAGAAGAATTCCCTTGTATAATTCTCCTTAACATCAAACAAAGTTATACTTTGTAAAGACAAAGTATCTGCCATCTAATATGCAATGCACCATTATGTTTAGTGAATGAGTGGTTCAAGAATATACTGTAATGGTAGGAGTTGGGAGTTGGGTATGCATTTGTGTGAGTGTGTGTTTTGAATTTCCAAAAGAAAAGGCTCATTGTCTTTGAAGCACAGAGTTTTGGGGAAGACTATTAATAAATGATTTGTATGCATGAATTAAATTCTAACATGTAACCCATGTAAGTAATCAATATCACCTTGTTACAATACCCAAATCAGTAAATTTCGATGACATTTTATAGCAAATAACTTTATTTTTTACTTTTTTCTTTAAGCCATGGGAATGTTTTACTCTTTTTCCTTACAGGTTTCTAGAGATTTGCCTGAGAAACAAGGAGAAATTGAGGCACACATAAAAGACCTTGGACAGCTTGAAGAGCAGTTAAATCATCTGCTTCTGTGGCTGGCTCCTATTAGAAATCAGTTGGAAATTTACAGTCAACCAAATCAAACAGGACCGTTTGACCTTCAGGTAGGGACTTTTTGCTTTAAATCTTGTTTTCCAAAAGAAAGGCAGTATCACTGATTCATTATCATAATCATCATTGTTGTTATAATAACAATCATAATGATAATAATAATTGACTAGCATTTTTTGCTTTTTCTTACAGCATTTACTAGCAATAATCTATTGATTAAACATATCACTAGAATGTCTTCATCATGTTTGTTACCATGATCTACTTCCCATCCCTACTTTAATTGCACTTAATGTACATGTGTAGACTGCTTCTCTAAAACTAAAGTTGTTTAGGAGATTAGGTGCCTACCAAATAATGTATAGTCTCTTTAGTAGACATTAGAAACCCCTCTCAGGCTGACTCCAGTTTATGTCTGTATCCTTTCATTCTGTCAACAACGTCCCTTTATATTCTAGCCACAAAAAATTGTATGGTATGTTTTGATGCATGTGGTTTCATGCCGTGTTTTGTGTTCTTGATCTTCTTTTCTCTCTCCCTTAAATGTCTTCTTTCTCCTTATTTGGCATGATGAAGTTTTCTACATCCATCAAGACTGAATTCAATGTCTTTGCTTCTTCAAAACTTTGTTCCATACCCCCAGTAGAGTAAAAAACGCTTTTAGGATTGCTTATAAACCTCTGTATCCATTTCCCATAACCTTTGTACATTGATGGACACTTAAACTGTACAGACTCGTCAAAATCTTCTTTGAATGCAGAGGGCATCTTCTTACTTTACTCCCTTACCCCACTCCTTTCTCGACACCTCCATCTCAGGGCCCAGTGTATGGTAGGTACTTACATTTTTGAATCAAAGAAGAAAGGTGGCAACCAGACACCCAAATTGGCAAAGAGGTGCCACGGGTAAGTCTAGTGCTCCAGGCCAACATGCCAATTGGATGCCACCATCTTCTTTTAGCATCTCTATGCACATTGATTGTCCCTGTATTTTCTCTCTTCCCAGGAGCATATTCCAAAGATTTATCCCGACTTGATGTCCTACTTTGCATCTCCTCTGGGTCAACAACATTAAGTAGCTAATCAAATAAACCAATTAAACTGAAATCTCAACCTCTTGATTAATGTAACGGTGGGCACTTTCAGGCTAAATAAGGAAGATGTTGAGTAAAGTTTTTTGTTTTTTGTTTTTTAATTCACTGACCCCAAGTTTTCATTTCCCTTGTTTTCCAGGATTATTACAACCTAATGTTTTTAATCTCCACTAGGTGCTGTTTTGGGAGGAGATAAGGCAAGGACGAAATGAAGCGTGAGGATATTCTAGAGAAGAAGTCAAAGTTTAAGAAAGATGGGCTTGAGTGAGATTAAGGAAAGAGAGAGGTTGAAATAGCTGAAGTGAGTTATTTTGCAAACTGCGCTCCGCTACTCTTACCTTACCTTCTCCTGCCATGTATGTCTACCATTCTGTTAGCCGCCCCCACGCACAGATGATGCCACGTACATCGCAGGTAGATGTCGTTTCACCCCTGCAAAGCCCAGGCTGCTCATCCAGCGTCGCGGTCTTCCATTCAAGTCTGACGATTAAGGCCAAGTCACAGTAGGCTTTACCAGAATGAATTTGGCTGGCTTTAAGAAAGCGTACGGGTCAGGGAAAGGTAAAGACACAGCTGGAACAATGACGGCACGGTAGAGGTCTTGACACTAAGCCGTGGCTTCTCCCGCGCTAGCCACCCTGCCTTCGCATTATGTGTAGACGCAGAGACAAGAGTGGGAGAATGCAAAGCCACGTCATCATTCAGAGATGCCACCAGTTCTGGAATCCTTTCCGTTTTTTCACCTTGCTAGTACATGGTGTCCTCCGAGGTATTTGACTTCTGTCCATTCTCCAGTGCAACTTTATCTCACAATACTCATTGTTCGTTACTCGGTAACCTCAACAAAGAAGTAGTTACTTAGTCCAACAGACGATAACCTCGGCCAGATTCTCCTCTCAGTGAAAGAGCAAATATGATCTTTCAGTGGGTAGCAGGAAGGGGCACGATGGATTGTGTAGTTCAAATTAAAGAGGTTTGATATGAATTGCAAATGTCCTGCAATATCTTTTTAATTTTTTAACATGTTTTATTTATTTTTGAGACAGAGAGAGACAGAGCATGAACGGGGGAGGGTTAGAGAGAGAGGGAGACACAGAATCGGAAACAGGCTCCAGGCTCTGAGCTGTCAGCATAGAGCCCGATGCGGGGCTCGAACTCACAAACCGCGAGATCGTGACCTGAGCCGAAGTCAGTCGCTCAACCGACTGAGCCACCCAGGCGCCCCAACATCCCTTTACTTTTGATGCATCCTTTAGTGAAAATGAGCTTCTTCATTAAAGTAATGAAAAATATATTCAATATTAGCTATCTCTGTGCATGGAATATATTGAATAGAAAGGATAACAAAATCTGCCACCACAAATGGATGTTGTTGACGCAACCAAAGTGACCTTACTCCCAGTCGAAACCCCCCACAGTGGTTCTCAAATAGCAAAAATTCGCGTTGGGCATTTGTTTGTCCGTGGCCCGTAGGTTTGTGCCAAATTAGGTCCCTGCAGTTTAGAGTGAGAGCTCCTGTCAGCTGTGCTCTCACTGCTGTGCATAGTTTCAGGGAGTCATGATATTTGCCTCCCGCAGCCTGGTCTAAATCGAGGGGAGAGGCAGCTGCTTTTTCCCTGGCGGTAAAAGTCTTTGGCTTCAGTCCTCTGTGCATATCTTGAGCTTCTCACCTCTGGAGTGCAGATTTCAAAAATATGCCCTTAGCCTTTTTCTTTTGCGTGTGGCTCTATCCGAGGCAAAAACCCCTAGCTGGTAATCAGGAAATAGTGACCTATGTGAATAATTTACTAACTTACCTAGTTCTTTATCCCTCTTTGTCTAGCTTCTATCTAAATTCACCATCTGATAAATGATTTATTAAGATTGCTTAGCGTTCTGCTGTAAGATATGTGATTTTAGGCTGTCCAGCCTGCTATAGCCCCCTACTTAAAGAGATTAAACTTCTTTTTTTTCCAGTTCAAGAAAGATGGGAAAATGGGCTTCACTTCACTTGGAATTACTGAAAGCCAAAAGCAGTTTTTAAACGCTTTTGTGGAGTCCGTGCCCATTTTTTAATACAGAGAAAGAAACTCTTCTCTAACATCTTAGGAATCGGTTAATGCCAAGAAAGTCGATGTGCGAGGAGCCTCCATTTCCTAACTTTAAAGACATTTTCTTTGTCCACAGTAGCCATGGCTACCTCTGAAACAAGGAGCCTAAGGCCTTGACATCCAGGTCATTTGTTTTCTCTAGTCAAACTCGGAGCACCTGTTAGAAAAATATGTACTACCCTCTGTGAGCCTCAGTTTTGCCTGCTTGGCACTTCATGCTTATTGATGCAATGCAGCTAGCTGTGTAATGAAACCCAAAGAAAAAAAGCCTTAAGGGCTCTGTTCTAATGCATTGTTTATGCTGGAGTGAAAATTGACTGCACATCGCTTGGTTTGTGCAATTTACTCCTGAAATATTCCTATTCAGGAAATCCTGCAAATAGCAATATTCATCTTGAAAATCACCTCACAGAACCCTTAGCAAGCTGAGGAACATAATCAATGAGATCGTGATGTAGAGGGTGAAAATGAGGCGTAATCACAGCCCTTTCCCTTCAGTCAGCCCGCTAGAAGGCACGCCTTTGACTTTGCATTTTCAAATGTACTCACAATTCAGACATAAAATATGTTGATTTCAGATTTCAGAAATGATAATTGAATGCTAAGAACCAGGGACCACGTAAAATTTCTATAAGACGTCTTATGTTTTTAATCTTTAATTAATGCTTTCAGTAATGAGCTGTAGGTATGCTATTTATCTGACATAAAACTGCCTAACTACTGCTTTCTAAACTTTTTATTAATATATGAGAGACGGGGACACATAATTTTATGTTAAGTCTTACTGATGGAAATACTTTCACATTGAAAACAGGGAGGGTTTTTTTCTTCCCCTCAAGAATGACTTTGCTTCTATGGTCTATAGATAACATCACATACTGGTAAGCTGGCTCTTCCTTCCCATGTAAGCAACTTAATTGCCCATAATGTCAAATCCACACAGAAAACTACCAAGGGACGCACCTGGAGTGACTGAAGGATAAAGTACCACGTGAGCGACATGAGCACCAAACCCTTCCCTTTCTCCGCATGTGCTCATGTTGCTGTGTTGTAAAAACAAAGAAAAATAAAATAAAATCATATATATATATATTATGTATATGTATATATATGTACATACATATGTATCTATATACATATGTACATACATACATATATATACATAATATATATATAAGTTATCTGGTTATACATGTGTGTATATATAATATGTATATATATATTATATATACATATATATATATTATATATATGTATATTACATATGTACATATATACACATAACATATATATATATATATGTTATCCAGTGCTATACGTGTGTGTGTATGTGTATATGTATATATATATATATGTGTGTGTGTGTATGTGTATATGTATATATATATGTGTGTGTGTATGTATATATGTATGTATGTATATACATATGTATATATGTATGTATATGTATATATATACATATACATACATATGTATATATGTATGTATGTATATACATATGTATATATGTATGTATGCATGTATATACATGTGTATATATGTATGTATATACATATGTATGTGTATATATACATATATATGTACATGTATATGTGTACATATTTGTATATAAACATGTATGGCACCGGATAACTTAATAGACAAGGAAGACTTTATTCATGACTGAAGTCAACTCCACTGAAACAAAGACAGGAAAGATTTTAATCATTGGGATGAGCTAGTGTTAAAGTAGTGGAGGACATTGGTGGGGACATTGGTCATTGTGATTTGGTCATCTGTGTTTGCTAATTGTCACTTACTGAACATAGGCTACTCTCCTCCCTCCTCCTGAGACTGGTAGACATGGAGCCTTCCTGATATTTCTATTTCAATGGCATGGCTCCCAGGTATTTGAGGAAGACATTCCTAAGTTGTAGAAAATTTACCTCTTAAAGAGGCAGAAAAAGGAATTTACGATGGAAAGTTTTCTGAAGTAAATACACTAAGGAAAGAGAGTTCAGGCCTGTAATTAGGAAGAAACCAGCCTAATTCTTTTGTCAACCTTAAGAAGAATGTTAAGGCCATCTTCATTAGTCCCCTCTTTTGTCCAAGGGAAACCAGGTTTCCTAGTGAACAGCTGAGGAAAGCTACTTCGTGTCAATTATTTCTGAAACTTTCTGTTGTTCAAGGACTACTCGAGCTGAGTCTGAAACTTCATGGTAGAGGATTTTGCTGGATGGTATGAGCAATCAGGTATTTAATGAGGGATATTTGCTATGGCAGGGAGAAGAAAAACAAAGATTAATGATTGGAGCAGACTATAAACCCAGTTTCTGAATCCAGAGGGCAGCCAATTAGGAAGATTCCTAAAGGTTGGGCTGGAAACGTCTTTAGATGGTAAAGTGATAAAGGCAGTGGCCATTTTATCACATTTTGAATGTTCTGGGTGACAGCACAGACATCAGAGAGGTTTTATAAGATTGTCCACAGTCATAGTTATTTCCTGGAGCCGAGCATAAAAGCTGTGGGAGTTCTGATAAACTTCCTGAGTGGCCCATATAGCAGCTCCGGGCAGGAAGGTTGTCCATACATAGTGCGCTGTGCTGATGAGTCCTTTGAAGTAGATATCAAGTTGTCCAGCTTCAGCTCTCAGGATTCCTTTAGAGCCTGAGAGGAAAGTTCAACTATAGGACCATCTAGAATCTCGATAGCGATCTGGGTAGTCAGCTTTTAGTTCTCAGTGATGCCAAGTCAGGAGAACAAGAGAAAAAGTGGGAACATTAGTTTGGAGAGTTGTAGCCAGATACTGAAGGAAACGAAAGGAATAGAAAATTGGATAAGGACAGACAAAATGTGTAAGACAGTCCAATTTGATCTAGGTAACACTGCCATGTAGTTTACAAGGAAATGCGAAATAATCTGATAACCCACATGGGTGTGCTACAGTTTTCTATTGAAACGTAATTTTTGTTTCTGTACAGTCACCTCCCTTTTGATCAAAGGTACTCCCAGTAAGACTATTCTTGTTTACCCAGTAAAGCTGGACTCTGTTTATGCAGGTGAGACAAGGATAGTAGTCGATGACACAGGCCTTTGAAACTTTGTTTTGCCCTAAGTTCTTATAAAAAATCTCAGATATGACTTTTAAAAGATTAGAAGCCAAGAACTTGCCATCAGATTTTACCTACAGTACCTCTAGATTGGGATGAAGTTTTCTATTCTCAAAGCCCTCAAAATATCTGTTTCCTGAGCCTGTCAGGAAGTGACCCTCCTTTTTTGCCAGTAAGACTAGACATCCCATAAGCCAAGTACCAGGCTAGTTTCCCCAAGAGGGCTTTGTAAGTGTTATTTCCACAAAGTTTACTGTGGTTCCTTAAAGGTGTCTGGTCATATCTGATTTTATGTACATCATTCTCAGATATGACCTACCAGTCAAAGCCTTGGTTATATCATCAATTTTCTCCATTATGTCTGGTTACAAGAAAGATAGATTCTTACTAAGTCTGTCCAAATAATTATATTGCCATGAAAATAATAGGAGTTTGTGAACTCTGGAGGAATCAGGCAGGGAGAAAAAAGATAAATGTTTCATTTCTGTTTACAAAAGTATAATCTACTGAATTGTTCTGAGTTAGAGATAGCTTCCGGAAAAAAAAAAAAAAACAAAAAAAAACGAAAAACGAAGTCCTTATATCAAGAAAACAGGGGGCGCCAGGGTGGCTCAGTCAGTTAAGCATCTGATTCTTGATCTTGGCTCAGTTCATGATCCCACGGTTCGTGGGATTGAGGCCCATGTCAGGTGTTGCGCTAACAGCATGTAGCCTGCTTGGGATTCTCTCTCTCCTCTCTGCCCCTCCCTCTGCTCATGCTTGCTTGCTTGCTCTCGCTCTCTCTCTCTCTCTCTCTCTCTCTCAAAATAAATAAATATTTAAAAAATAGAACACTAAACCATCAGCAATATTCTAAACGAAAGCCTTAATCAACTCGTCCTTCATCAGTTCATTCAATTCTATGTAATTGATTGCTGTTTTGCTGGATCTCAGGTCAGCAGTTTGATAAACCCATCAGCTTCTTCCCTGGAGTTCTGGAAATCCCGACTCAGCCCCGGTGGTGTGGTGTTGAAGTTATTTAAGCAAAGCTGCAGAAGCTTGCACCCTAGAGTACCTGGAATAGTGCTTTCCGTGGGTCTCTGTGATAGTCCCTTTTTGTTGAAGGCAAGCACTTTAGCCTGCCACTGATGACACGCACTTCAGGGAAACCTGATAGTGAAACAGCTCTCTTTAAATGATAAAAAGCTTCAAAGAGCCATGGTTAAAGATCTGAGGAGAGTTCACCTAACAAGGGAATTTAGTTGTTTCTGTGGCATACATCATTTTCGAGCAATGGCTGGAATTATGACGGACGTTATACTGATTTCTCGTGACTTGATACAGTTACTGAAATATTTATGTGAATAACATCTGACCCATACAAATGACTTCTGGCAGGTTAAGCATCTCTTCTTATCTGATGATGCTCTTTATGCAACTCAGTGTATCAAATAAACCTATGTCTTTCTTTAGATATTAAGAGGGAACAAATGTGAGATTTTCATGTCCATCCGAGTTCAAGATTTCATTTAGGGTTTGAGTGGTGCAAGGCAAAATATCGAAGGTTGTCAAAAATGTGAAAACATTTTGAACACTTGGTTACATAGGATCATGGGTCATTGAAACAGTGCTTGGCTACCTATTTAACCGAAGTGGCAGTGAAAGATTTCAAAAATAAATATAGGAGGTAACATGATTGTAAAAGACTGGTTCTTTCAAAAGTGCGGTGATTCTTAAATAATCAAGGACATGACAAAATCACTGTAAACACAGGAAATTACTCTGGTAAGACAGAATCATTGTTGCTTACCTGAATTATTCAGAAGGTAAAGAAAAGGCTTTTGCAATCTCTTATTAAGAAAAAATCAAGGGGCACCTGGGTGGCTCAGTCGGTTAAGTGGCCGACTTCGGCTCAGGTCACGATCTCACGGTCTGTGGGTTCGAGCCCCGCGTCGGGCTCTGTGCTGACGGCTCAGAGCCTGGAGCCTGTTTCAGATTCTGTGTCTCCCTCTCTCTGACCCTCCCCCATTCATGTTCTGTCTCTCTCTGTCTCAAAAATAAATAAATGTTTAAACAAATTAAAAAACAAGAACAAATCAATAATCCAAGAAAATTTTGTCATTTTAATGAAGAGAAAAATGAACTTTAGTTTTCCACTAATATACTGTTGATACTAAAGCTCATTTTTAAAAAGCTTATAAATAAACCCATTGAATCATAGTCCTCTTTGATCACATGACACAAAATTCCTGTTCCACAAACTTTCTACAACTGTCTCTATCCCTTCAGATTTTGTCCTACATTTTTCCTCATCTTTCTTCCAGAATAATCAGTCATTTCACTTTAGGAAAAAAATACTCTCTTCTTGCTTAACAAAAACACATGCTATATACCTTGCACATGTTGCATAGTTGTTTTTCTCTGACCTTATTGTTTCTAGAAGTTTCATTTATATGCATTGATTATACTTTTTAACCATAAGTAACTTCTGTTTCTCGGAGAAAATAGGAAGCAAATAAATATGAACTGTCATTTACTAGCATTTTGTGGGCTAGCAAAGATTATGAAAGCAAGTTGAGGTTACCTGCTCAATATGAAGGCTAAGAGTTTTCATCGGTCTTTGTGGAGGAGATTCTTAAGATTTTCTTTGGACTTAATATGTAATCTTATGGAGGCTGTGGACTAAAATTTGGGTGAGTAAGACTGCACCAAAGGGCTATTCTGGGTATGTCCAAAGCCCGTCTGAGTGCATAAAATAACCTTTGTTTCCAGGCAGTCTTGTCAGCTGCAGGTGATTACTTTTGGGTTTCCTAAGATCCTTGAGAGTCCCCTATCAGGGCAGGGAGCGTAAAGCTCATAGTTGGGTTGAGTAACTGGGTTGGGGAGGCAACTCTCTGGCAGGGGTGGACAGAGAGATGGAAGATAAGAAGGTTTTGAAAGAGAATAAATCAAAGAATTCAAGGGAGCTGATGGAAAGTCCAAAGGTGATAAAAGGAAACAATAGTGGAGGCGATGAGAAAGGAGAGGCCCTAGATGAACCAGCGTAGAGAGATCATGTGTTTCCACAAAAGGCCACTGAAATTCCAATTATCTTTAGTTAACTCATGCCAACAAGGAGGGAAGTGGACAACCCCACAGCTGTTCTTTTCAGAGGAAAATCAGAAGAGTGAGAATTTCCCGTAGGGAAGAGAGGAACCAAAGTAATAGCCACAAAGTAAGAACACCAGAGAAAGAGCGCTTTAAATACCAAAGAACTGAAGTTCAAGCAAATGACATCTTGATGAGAATTTAGTATGTTCTAACCCATTTGTCGCTTTCAAAGAAACAAAAACAAAATCTTGGCCTCTAGCCCATTATCAAGAGTCAACTGTCCTTAATACCATGCTTCCAGAGACTGTCATCTGGAGTGCCGGAGTTTCAGTTGGACTCACCAGTGGATCCTCAGTCAGGAGTGTGGTCGTTGTTCACATAATTAGCTTTTTAGAGGTTAATGTCTAATTCACTCTTAGGGAGATAATTCATATGCAATGAGATTATCACATTCAAATAGTTACTCCCTTAGATAGATACGTACTAGCTCAGGATAAATTAAATAAGGTAACTAATTTAGTTGTGGGGTTTTTTGTTGTTTTTTTAAAACACTTATTTGTTGGGGCGCCTGGGTGGCGCAGTCGGTTAAGCGTCCGACTTCAGCCAGGTCACGATCTCGCGGTCCGTGAGTTCGAGCCCCGCGTCAGGCTCTGGGCTGATGGCTCGGAGCCTGGAGCCTGTTTCCGATTCTGTGTCTCCCTCTCTCTCTGCCCCTCCCCCGTTCATTCTCTGTCTCTCTCTGTCCCAAAAAAAATAAATAAATAAACGTTGAAAAAAAAAAAAAAACACTTATTTGTTTTTGAGAGACAGAGAGTGACAGAGTGCGAGTGGGAGAGGGGCAGGCAGAGAAGGAGACACACAATCCAAAGCAGGCACCAGGCTTTGAACAAGCTGTCAGCACAGAGCCCGACATCGGGCTCCAACCCATTAACAGTGAGATCATGACCTGAGCCAAAGTCAGACGCTCCACCAGCTGAGCCACCCAGGCGCTGCATAGTTGTGTTTTAAGGGGTGGTGTTGGAAAGGCAAGGAACAGAGGAGAGCACACTCACGCTTTACATCTAATCCTCTTTCCTAGAAAAAAAAAAGTTTTGGCGTTTTCTATTAGTTACATGAATATATTCATGGAATATGTCCTGAAAAAAATGTGGTAGAAGTTATTGGACAAAAAGGCACAATATTCTCATTTACCATGCAACTGAACACAGGTTTATTGGAAATTAAAAACTGCCCTGAATTTAGGCTGGTTTCTAGGCAAGACTATAAATCCAGCTCCAATAAAATCTTGATTGTTGGTTTCTGGATAGGTCCATGTTTTAATGGCATTAGACCTTGACCTATCTCTTGGAACACTGGGATCACAATCTTATCTTACTTTCACACCCACCTGTCAACTCCAAAAACCATTCCTTAGTTGAGGTAACGTGGAAACGGGGAGAGAAACACAAGACCCAAGTTTTGGTTCCAGTTCTGACACTTACTAGGTTTATGTCACTGATTAACTCACCTTTCTTAACCTGATTTTCCTCTTCATTAAAATGAAAAATTGAGTCCATTTCTCTGGGACTCTATTAGATTAAGGTACAACTACAGTGTGAACACATTTTCCTAAAATAATAAGAAAAGATGGTGAAAATCACCTTTCTTGGTATAGCTGGAATTTTGACAAGAGCCCCTAAGAGGAATAATTAGACTTGCAAAATACACCACCCGTTCAAAAGAAAGTGGTAGGTTGCTACCAGAAAACCAGTCCAGAAAAGACCGCAGATAGTCATGAGATTTTCATTGTTCGCCCTACCAAACTGCCCATATAAGGAGATTGTAAACTTGAGAAGTTTCTTGAATTGAGAATTCCTACAACATAAAATTCAAGTACGACTAAGATTTTATCAGCTAAGAGGAAACTGGTGTGGTATTTTACTATTTGCTTCACGGGGGGGGGGGGGGGGGGGGGGGAGTGTACTTTTCTTTCTCCCCTGCCAAGCCAAGGAGGAAGACTCACGAAAACCTCTACTACAATGGTATGCAGACCATTCTGCTTATAAAACTCTCAAAATTGGGGCGCCTGGGTGGCCCAGTCAGTTGAGTGTCTGACTTTGGCTCAGGTCATGATCTCACAGTTGGTGGGTTCAAGCCCCACATCAGGCTCTGTGCTGACAGCTCAGAGCCTGGAGCCTGCTTCAGATTCTGTATCTCTCTGCCTTTCTGCCCCTCTCCTGCTTGTGCTCTGTCTCTCAAAAATAAATAGATGTTAAGAAAAAAAAAAACCTCTCCAAATAGTTTAGAAAACTGAGTATCCTCCTGAACATTCTAAAGTTGACATCTATTTTCTCCTCTGGCATATTGTAAATATTGACATTTAAAAGGTGTTACATTACTCTTTTGAATATATCCAGTAGACTGAAATTTACCATAGCAATTTGATATCTCCCATCATCCTCTTGAAAAAATATACAAAACAAGCTCATCTTTAAGTTTCATATCATTTTTATTCTTTCAATTATATTTCCATTCTACTTCCCTAAAGCATTATATTTTAATGTAATATATATTTATGCTCTAAAGCCTTTTATTAACCACTCTATCTTACTTCTGTATGACAAATATATCTATGTGGATTTAAATACAGTTTTTAAAAAATTTCTCTAAGTATAAGGCTCTAAGTATTTTTAAAAATCCATTAGAGGGGCGCCTGGGTGGCGCAGTCGGTTAAGCGTCCGACTTCAGCCAGGTCACGATCTCGCGGTCCGTGAGTTCGAGCCCCGCGTCGGGCTCTGGGCTGATGGCTCAGAGCCTGGAGCCTGCTTCCGATTCTGTGTCTCCCTCTCTCTCTGCCCCTCCCCCGTTCATGCTCTGTCTCTCTCTGTCCCAAAAATAAATAAAAACGTTGGGAAAAAAAAATTTAAAAAAAAAAAAAAAATCCATTAGATTAAGTTATGTATATATAGTTATTGTATAGTAAATAAAAATACTTAGTAATAATCAAATTACTTAAATATATATAACTTCTGGTAATTGTTGAACATAGTAGATTTTTATTGAAAATTAATCTATTAATGAAATTGAGGGGTATGCCTTATGGTACCTTGATTAAAAGAGAATTTCAGTCATCAATATTTTGAATTGTATTTTGATTTTTCATAAATGTGTCTTGGGCACAATGTACCATTGGGATATGTCAGAAGAGGCATACTTTTATTTTGTAAAGTTGGAAGACTGTCATTAAACAAAAAGTGGGAATGATGATTGGAATGATATGTGCACCACAGGAACAAAGCCAGGAAAATCCCTTGTAGAAGCTGAGAATTTGGAAAGTGATTCCATGAATACCATCTATGCCCACATATCCCTAAAAAAGTCTTTGCATACTGCAAGGGGCATATCCCAGTCTGAAGATTGCCACTCTAGGTAAGATGAATATGTTATGAGAAGGAAAGAGGAGCATTTTAGCCCCTGGCTGGACACTTGTTAGGATACCAGTATACCACTAGGGTGCCTGGGTGGCTCAGTCGGTTAAGCATCTGACCCTTGATATTGGCTCAGGTCCTGATCTCACGGTCATAATCTCATGGTCATGAGATTGATCCCTGCATTGGGCTCTGTGCTGAGTGTAGAGACTGCTTGGGATTCTCCCTGTCTACCTCTCCCTCCACCTCTCTGCCTCTCTTTCTTACTCTCTCTCTGTAAACGTGAATAAACTTAAAAAAAAAAAGTCACCAAACTACCACAAAGTTCATCTCACCACAGTCCATGCCTGGAGCCATTGCACAGTTCCCCACTCCAGCAATACTCGTATCACACTGTTGACTCACACTAAGCTTAGTGGTATCTAAAATCACCAATTCTTAAAAAAATTAAATAAATAAAATCACCAGTTCTTTTTCACATGTGCTGCTTCTAGTCGACATTTCCTCCATCCTGCCCTTGTGTCGTCTACTATTTTTGGAATTAGATGCAAGGCCATCAGCCCCTTCCCTGGCTCTGCTGATCCTGCTTATCCCCAAGGTGCCTCGAGCTTAGGTCCAGTGCCTCCCATTTCTTGATCCAGTCCTGACCAAAGAAGAGTACACACAAGAAATGCACTAGCACTGGAGGCAGCATCTGTAACTACCATTACTGTTCTGTGTCTGGTTTCTGGTTCATCTCTGGTGATTTCAGCTTCTACGTTTTCACTGACACTGTCACTTTCTGCTCACAGCCTCCCCTGCCTTAGTTGTGATGGCCCTGGCCTCCCAGCATTCTCCCCCCTCACGCTGTCTCCCAAGAAAGGGAAGCTATTTTTAACCCCAAGCTACTTGAGGCCTTAATAAATTTCTTAATCCATCAATCCAGTTGATAGTAGAAATGGAAAGGAAGTGATCTTCAGGTCCTGATTCTATCATACAGTGTATTTCAATTTCTTAGTTTCTTTTCAACTTCAGATTTCATGTCTGCCTTCTATAAGTTCGTGTGTATTATAAAAAGAATTCTCAGCCTATATCCTGACACTGAGCCCTGTAACACATCACTAAAAACATGCCTCTATTTTGACATCAATTCAAACACCAGTTTCCTTTGGCACTTGTTCAATTAGATACCCAAGTCTAACTGCTTTATTTCCTACCCAGATCATATTGTTCCATTTTGTCCACAAGCATTAATTTGGAGACTTTATCAAACGTATCAGTGATATGCACATCAACTTTATTTGCATATATCCCCGATCAACCCCTCTAGGCAGAGAAAGACATGAGGCTAAGCTAATGAAATTTCTATTCAGCCAACAAACCATTTATTAACTACAATGTCCTACTATGTTAAGGTGACTCTCATTCTTAATTTGCTTAGAAGCAGGTTGATGTATGAATGTACTGTTGGGGAGGAAACATTTTTGTCCACCCTTTAGGTTTCTTCTGGCTGGTCTAAGAATCAAATTGACACAAGGCACATTAACAGGAGAAAATTAACATACATGGAATCTACATAAAAACTAGAGATGCCAAAAACATTCGGTCAAGCCAAAATACATATGCCATTCTAGACTAAAGAAAAGGGGTGAGGGCCTGGGATGTCAAAGGGAAGGAAAGGAATTCACAGAAAGAATGGAAAGAATAAGTGTTTGGTAAAGAAATGTTTGCTAGGCCATCCAGAAACAATGGCATATAGAGAGGACTTTGACAAAACAAGCTCGTTAGGTTCTTCCCTGCCTACCACACCTTGTTATTTATGGCAATAGTTTCTTTCCTAGAACAGTTGTTCTATCTAAACCCTTTTAGTCAGTTAGGAGAGATCAAAGTTCCTTCCTGAGCCTTTTGGGTCTTGATTGTTTTCAGCACAAAATAATCTGCCTACCAAAGAGGCACATCTTGGGGTGACAAGGAGTGCTCCCCTACAATACCTCAGTTTACAAAAAGCGATCAAGGCAGAAACATTACAAAGCAGGGTGGAAAGTATACTTACAGAATGATGTGTTGCCCAAAAGAGTGATACCCAGCCCAGCCAAGGTATTGTTTACAGCACGGCTACTAAAGTGTTGTCCCAAGACCAGCAGCATCACTTAGAAGCTTGTTAGAAATTCAAATCCTGGGGTGCCTTGGTGGCTCTGTCAGTTAACCATTCAACTCTTGATTTTGGGTCAGGTCATGATCTCGTGGTTCATGAGGTCAAGCCCCACATTGGGCTCTTCACTGACAGTGTGAAGATTGCTTGTGATTCTCTCTTCCCCCTCTTTCTCTGTCTTTCCCCTACTCTTTCTTTCTTTCTCTCTCTTAAAATAAATAAATAAACTTAAAAAAAAAGAAATGAAGATATTTGAGCTTCTCCTTAGACCTTCAGAATCAGAATAGATGGGAGTGAACCTCGAGAACCTGTGCTATAACAAGCTTTCCAGAAGATACTTTCACTTGATATAGTTTGGGAACTCTGATCTCAAGACAGCTTCCTGGAGGATATGGTGCCTGATCTGTATCTTGAAAAGATGAGTAGAAATTGACAAAGTGAACGGTGCATGAGGGGAAGGAAAAGGATTCTAGAGAGAAGAGACACCAAGAGCAAAGATATGGAAGTGATTAATCACATGAAATGTGGGAATAAAAACAAATTTAGTGATGTTGAAGTGCAGCCTGGTTTTGGTGAGGCTTCTATGCTGCTTCAAGGAACCAGTCGATATCTTGGAGAGACGTGGGAATCACTAAAGAGAGGTAACTTGCAAACTCCCAAATTGGGGGAGTGTAGTGCCCAAAAAGGAGGGCTGGTCAGGAGCTTACTGAATTAGTTGAGGAGCAACATGATCCTGTATGACAACTTTGGACGTAGGGATAAAGAAGAGGAGACAATTTAGACAACTCTTTTTCAAGTTGTTGCTGGTGACCTATTGTTGAGTTATGAAATCCATTTAGCGAGTGAAATGAACTACAGTAAGATAGCACAGGGTATAATAGAATGTAATACAAATTATCACATGGTTTGGCATGTGGTATGGGTAACCATTGTTTTGGAAAACTTGTTTTCATTTAGTTATCATTTTATTTTTTATTCCTCATTTTAAGAGAACCTACAGCTTCCTTTTATACAAAATAAATTAGTAGTCTGTCACAAGGTCATGCTGGGTTAATTACTCCAAAGTTGAGAATAAATTCATCCTCCCGTGGCACACTTTGAAAGTGTAAGTTATTTTATTTGTTCATTGAAAAGCTAGCGTCTTTTTGTGGTACAAAATGCAAAGCATAAAAGGGAGTAAATACTCCCTTGCTTCTCCATCTTTCAGCCACCTAGTTTCTCTCCCCGTAGGCTGGCAAGGTTATCAGTTTGTTTGATGGCGCTCCAAAGATAGGATGTGAGTGTGTGTGCATTTGTGTTTGTTTTCTTCCTATTCCTGTCTTCTTAAAAACAAATATTGTAGGATACTGTAAATACTGTTCCTGCATCATGTTTTTTTTTCACTTAATGACATATACGGACAATTATTTTCTATATTAGCACCTTAAGAACGTTCTCATTTTTTCCCATTTGCATACATTTGTATCCGAAGGATGCACCGTAATTTATTCAACCAACATTCCAGTAAATGAACATTTTTTTTTTGTTTTCAGGCTTTGTTCCCGCTACAAGATGACAATGTAGCACTTTATGCTCATGTAATCTCACACATTGCAAGTATATCCATAGGATAAGTTCTTAGAAATAAAATGGCTGGGTCAAGACAACAGTTGTTATTTTAGCAAAAAATGGCCACATTGTACCTCATAGAGCCCTCCAGTTGGTAATATGAAGGAGTTTTTTCCACACACCTTTGCAACTCAGTGTGTCGTCAACCTGTATGATCTTCGCTAAGCTAGAAAAAGTTGACATGTCACTGTAATTTTAATTTGTATTCTTCTTTTGAGTGAGGATGAATTTTTTTTCAGGATCAAAGAATGTTATGGAATCCTTTATATTTTCTTTCTCGTTCACCATTTGTTTCATTCATTGTCAGTTTTTTTCCTATTAGGTTGTTTGTCTTTTTCTTATGGAGACAAATACAGCCTACAACTTGAAGTAGAAACACGTTTTCTTTACAACAAGTATCCTAATGAATGTTTCTTATGACAAATAGATTCTAGCCTTAAGGTTATAACCTGAAAATATTAAAGCAAACCTTTGAATTTTATGGGAATGATCTTTGCCTGCCTTAGCAAACAGTCCTGTACAGAAACTCAACATGATGACAAATTATAGAATAAACACGGATTTAATTTGGTTAAAAACTGGGAACAGGTATGTTAATATTTGCTTTCTTTTTCTATCAATCTAACAAGTATGGAATGGCTGTGACACAATTTGTCTTTCCAGATCCCCTATGTCAACTGACTCTCATTCTTTGAAAGTACTCATTAGAGGAAGAGAACTTGTAGTCTGTCCCTGCATTGCACTTTTCAGCCAAGTCTTAAATAACTATTTGGAAGCTTAAAATTTCATTCCCACATGCCTTTTTTCTTTGTGAAAACAAAACTGCACTTTTCCAATCTTCCGGACCACCCACGGAGGTTCTCCACTTGACTTGCCAGCTTTATTAGTGTCCTAAGATATAATTGATCTAGATCGAGAGGGTTCAGCCCCTGAGGAGCTGGGGACTTTGTAATCTCTTTGCTCATCTTGGGCACCAGGTCCCCTCATTGCTATTTGTTTGATTCTTTGTAGTCAGACAAAGACCTCTTGACCTTGCAGGTCTCTTGACCTGCAAGAGACCCAATAGGAATTAAATGGTTCCCACTGTCATCTTCCATTCACCAGTATGATACCATCTCCTCAGAAAGCAGACCCCTCCTTTACTTGATTGTTCTACTGCTCCAAATATTTTGTCACCCTAACTTGTTTTTATATTTTCTTGAAATCATGTTTTACTGAACTACAATTGTAATTTTTGACTTACCAGTCTTGTTCTCTGTTAAAAGCAAATCTTTGTTCTGTTAAAAGCAAGTTTACATAATGATACGTTGGAGTAGGTTGTATGAGAACATCGGAAGCAATGTTATCCTTATTTCTTAATATCCTTCAAAAGAAAGCTGTGCTCTGCATATGGATGCCATCCCTTTCTGAGTATGTGTGGAGGAGAAAGATGGGAACACTTCCATTCATTTTCAAACAACTTCTGTTGTTGGGGGGTGGGAGGGAGGGAAGGGTGGGGGATGGGTATTGAGGAGGGCACCTTTTGGGATGAGCACTGGGTGTTGTATGGAAACCAGTTTGACAATAAATTTCATATATTGAAAACAACAACAACAACAACTTCTGTTTAAGTTAATGAATGGACCACCTGGTTTACCAACTATATTGTCCGAGGGATGGCTTATTTGGCAGACAGAACACAGGGTAGAATCCGTGGAAGTTAAATGAGAAAGGTTCTGAACATGGAAGTTACCACCCTTGGTGGCGGTGGGTATTGGTAGAAAATAGCAGGCTGAGATTTCAGATAATTCAGAAATGTTGTGCACTTGCAATTTAGAATACTCAAAACGGTACCATTTTTCTAATAACTTTAAAAAAAGGTACAACCACCTTTCTCGTCTGATTCCAAAAGCTATATCCATGAAGCTGTTTACTCATAAAGGTGTGTCATTGAAAGATATGTGTTATATCCATAAGGTAAGTATGGAAATGAGTTAAAATTCTAGGGTTAACTTTTGTCGATTCTAAATGCTAGTACACACTATCTAGGACCATGCTTCTCAAACTTTAAGGTGGGTGGAATGAGCTAAGGATCTTGTTAAAATGCAGTTTCCTGGTGATACTCACACTGCCAGTCTAGGAACTAGACTTTGAAAAACATAGTCATAAATATAATAAATATGCAGGAAGAATTATATAAACGATATAAATAACTTAGGGTCATATAGTCAATTACACAAATGCAACTTTATTTATTCCTCACTGATCTTCCTACACTTCTCCCATGTTGAGTAGTGAGAAAAAAGGATCTCAGTCAGAAACAATTGTACCAGACTCTTGATATGAGTTTACCAGTCTCTTGAATAAATCGCCAGTCTTTCAAACTCCCTAGCTCTCCTCTTGCTCCTCTCTAGGATGGCATCTGGATGGATGGGTGAAATAAAATTACCTGGGGTACATGACCTTCAGTCCCCCTGCATGTCTCTGTACTCTCCTTGACTCTCTGGTCTCTGCACCAATGCCCCTTGTCTGCCTGATACCTACCCTCCTGACCTCATAACTGTGGATTTGTATTTTCATCAGAAAATGCTGTGCTCTGCTCATTAAACTGTACTGGTTGCTAAAGGAGTCCTTAAATAAGTGACTTCCACTGAAGAGCACTTAGAATTCTAAATATATAATTATGACATCTCTAAAAGCAAATGTGCCTATCATTACGGGTAAGGATGACTGCCAAGAAGTTATAGCAACATAAAGCCACTCAATACCCTTTTTTTATGGGGGTGGGGGAGGATATGGACTTGTTTTTCACAGAACATTGTATCAGTTGCTGTGGGAAAAAATTTAAAAAAAAGAGAACCTTCGGCCATAATCTTTGTGATTTTATTTAAAAAGGAGAAGAAAGATAAACCCAGGGAAGGAGAAAAATCATTTAGCACCAAAAATAACGCTTTCAGGAATACTTATTTTAAATAAAGCTGTTTTACTATTCAATTGCCATCCCATAAATTTATATAAACTTCTGCTCATATTTGAGAGTTAAAAAAAAAAAAAACTACCAGAATGGTGGAAATTAATTTAGAGATGAACGTTTCTGATGAAATTCTGTAACATTCTCAAAATAAAGTTTTAAGGAATACTTGAAATATTCAAATTCAGAATAAAGTTAGATGGTGGTAATGGGGAAATACATCACAAGTCACATGATTCTTCCCATTGAACATGTAAGCAAATTTTGTGCACTAGGTTTGCTTAGAAACGCCACAGTGATACTTTTTCTTAACTATACACTTCTCTACATTAAGATTTCACTTATATTAATTTACATGGCATTGAAAATAAGAGTGTATTATAAATCTAATTAACAGATATAATTCTATGTTGTAAAAGTCCTCCTATCACCTAATAGACAAAGTTAGGTGATGTTACTACTGTAGTTAGCTGTACTTGACTTAGAAATCACCTTTGTATTCCAAATACTTCCAAATTGCCGCATTTCTGCTGTTCTCCTTGTCATACCTTTCTCTCATTCTTTCTGGCTCTCCCTTGAGAGCAGTAATGTGTCTGGGCTCAATCATTCATATATAGGAAATATATATATATATATATGTATTTTGTAATATAATATAATATGATATAATATATATTATATATGTATTATGGAATATATGTATATATAATATATATGGAATATATGTATATATAATATGAATATTATATGGAATTATATATATTATGAAAGATACTAAATACTTGGATATGTATCAGATCTGTATTTTGAAAAAGAGACACATTAGTTGTACATTAACTACTTAAATTATCACCCATTATAAATGTATTTACGTTGCTATGTCATTTCAGTGATTTCAATAAACAGATCAATATATTAAAAACTTAGAGATGGCATATATAATACTTCTGAAGCCATAGCTTCCAACTTCTGAATACCTCGTTGCCTCCTCTGGACATAATGAATATTCAGCAATTACTGATCCTAAGAAGGCACAAAGTATATAGTCAATAAAAGCACCCATAATTCTTTAACTTATAGTGTTTTAATAATAGTTTTACTCATTTAAGTTTTTTTTTAATGTTTATTTATTTTTGAAGGTGGGCGACGGCAGCGAGGGAGGGAGACACAGAATCTGAAGCAGACTCTAGGCTCTGACTTCACAGCACAGATCCTGATGCAGGGCTCAAACTCATGAACTTTGAGATCATGACCTGAGCCGAAGTCAGACGCTTAACCGACTAAGCCACCCAGGCATCCCATTAGTCATTTTAATTTTAAGGTTAACTCAAACTGCATTTATAATAACTGGTTATGTGGCATGCTGGTCATTATAATGATATTGATTTTCTTAAAATTAATAACCATTAAACATTCAAAAGGCAAAAAATATGGTAGCACTCACTAGAATGTATAGGATACAACAAAAATTCTACTTATTGACCTATGAAATCACAAAACCATGTGGGCATACTACTGATTTTCAAGATTGATTTGAGAAAACTTCTGTGAATAACATGTAGAGAAAATGTGGATAGATAGGCGTCTCTGTCTTTTAAATTATCTGATGAAGTAGGTGATAAGGAACACAAAATTAATAACTCATGGTAACATTTATTACAATATATCTTCTAGTATTAGCATAGTAATAAGTATTAGTGATTTGCATAATTGGAGAGATAACACGAGTACAAAATTATACGCACACATTTCTGTGCTTCACTCAAAAGTAAGCAGATGTTATCTGAGATATTATACTGTGTGTGCCATTATAGCTGAAGTCAGATTTATTAAAGACAGTATTATCTCTATTATCTTTAATATCTTCAGTGGTTCAGTTATGAATAGAAGCATTAACATTGCTTATGACTAAGTTAGATGAAATTTTGGACACCATACAAAATAACAATCATTTAAAGTAGATTTAGAAAAGAGAAGTGACCTGTTAAAGGTATTTCTGATTTGAATAAGAACAAAGCCATCAATAGGGTTATAAGATTAGAAATGAATGATCATTAGGTTGTTTCTAGTTTTTTACTAATGTAAACAAAGCCGAAAGAACATTGTTTGCAGGTCTCCTCATAAACCCATGTGACAATACCTAGAAGTAGAACTGCTGACTCGTTAGAGTATTCACATCTTTATTACATATTGTAAATTGCTTTCCACCAGCAGCAGGAAATGACATGAATTTAGTATTTGAATTTGCATATCCCTGGTTAAACAACTTTTCATGTTTGTTGGTCATTCAGATTTTTCCTTCTATGAGTTGACTCTTCAAATATTTTGCCCAATTTTCAATCGGGTTGTTTGCTTTCTCTTAGAAATTAATATGAGTTCTCTGTATGTTCGGGATTCTAACAGTTATATATATCTGAAATACAGGTTCACAATTCCTTATCCAAAACCTTATCGTTGACTTTGTAGGAGACCGATGAAAATGTTCACCTAGAGTGGTAGAAGTCATGGAGAGTTACAGGAGTACAAATATTATGTTTGGCAGGCTGAACGTAAACCTGGGACTCAAGATGAAAACTGACATGTTGTGTGAACCAAAGAAGGGGCTTTATTGCATCATGGGTTTCTTTCCTTGATTTCGGAAACCCTCCTGTTTGCTTTGTTTTTCATACATGTTTAAGGAAAGGCTATTCCTAAGAGAAACCTCAGACTTTCTTGTTGATATTTTTTTAAACCCAAGTTTAATTCAGTTATCCTTTTGATTGCTTGTGCTTATGGAAGAATTTAGAAAGAGCGGTTTTAGATAATAACTCTAATTTTGGTATAGCACTTAGTAGTAAAAAAAAAAAAGCATCTTTAATTTTATTTCAAGTGCGTCAATCATGAAGTCAGAGTTGAATTGCTTTTTTCTTTTTTAATGTTCTTTTTTTATTACTGAAATGTGGTTGACCTACAATATTGTATTAGTTTCAGGTGTACTGAATTACTCTTTGCTTTTATTGAAAATTACCCTAACTGCTATTTTATATGTATATTTTTTGAGAGAGAGAGAGAGAGAGAGCATGGGTGGAGGAGGGGCAGAGAGAGAGATTGAGAGAGAGAATCCCAAGCAGGCTCAGCGTGTCAGCACAGAGCCCAGTGCAGGGTTTGATCCCACAAACCGTGAGATCGTGGCCTGAGCCAAAAGCAAGAGTCAAATGCTAACTGACTGAGCCACCCAGGTGCCCCTATTTTATATTTTAAAAAGCAAGTCCTGGTGTTGAATAATACTTACATTGAGAAAACTATCCAGACTTCAAGACCTATGTCCAATGACCACGTGGATAGTAATTTAGCATTGTGCTGTATCAGTTTAAAATAATGCAGGTATTATGGCCAAGGTGAATGTGAAATGCAAGGTCTCATATACCTCTGTATTCCATAGAATCCACCGTGTTCCTTGATCCATGTGGGTATTTGAAGGAGTATTCCTAGGAATAATTCAGCCAGAAACTGAAACCTACACTTTTAGAGTTCATCCGAACCGCATTCAAATGTGGTTTCAAAGTCATAGTGTGAATACTAGTGCATCTGAACAAATATGTATAAAAGATGCCATTACAGACAGCATTCCATACGAGAAAGAGGAGAGAAAGGACACTTACATTAAATCACACTATTTCACGTGCTCCAGGGGAGTTTGTCAATGTCTGGAGATTTTTTTGGTTCTCACGTCTGGAAGAGCTGGGAGTGCTACTGGCATCTTGTGAATCGGGACCAGGGATGCCGTAAAACATCCTATAATAGAAGGGCAGCTCCCTACAACAAATAACTATTCAGGCCAAAATGTCAGTAGTGCTGAGGTTGGAAAACCCTAATTTAAACCAAAATCATACATCAGTCAAAAATATTTTATTCTGGTTCCAAACCCTGTGATTTCGCAAAGAAAATCTAACTGTATATATGGATTATACTTAAATTCAGGGAACATATAGTATCATAATTAAGTATTCAGGACATGTGTCAGACAGACCAGGGTTCAAATCTTATATCTACCATTTGTTAGCTTGCGCCTTAGGCAAGTATCCTCACCTCTTGTGACTCTGTTGTTTTTTTTTTTTTTTAATCTGAATAAATGACAGTAATGTGTGGTGAAAGGCTCTGCGGTGGAGATTGAGTGAGATTAATTAGGATGATTTATGTTAAGTGCAGAGCGCAGTGTTTGTACTTAGTAAATTCTCAATAAATGTTAGCAGTTAGTATTACCTTCGCATATACTAAATCATTTGATCCTGACCTACTATGAATATCCCGGTCACATGCCATATTTCACTGCTTCGAACACACCATTGATGAGAATATGTACCATTATTTTATCTGTCACTAAGAAAGAGGTGCTGTCAGTTAGACTATGACGCACCATCATTTATCAAATGTGTCTCAATTTGAGAGCAATTAATTTGTGACAATAAAATGCGGGTCCTAGACATGAGTATTATAGAGCCCATCAGTGAGTCTTGCTGGTTGCCACTGAATGGGGTTACCGTTAGCCACATTCAGCTTCAAATTCACTTCACAGGGAACAGGAACAGAGAAACAGCCCCCCAGAAAGGCAGGATCAGGATTACAATTCACAGCAGTTTGTGCAGCATTCACAGAGCTTTCCAAGAGGTGTTTTTTTTTTTTTTTTTTTTTTACCTTTTTCTTTTTTGCAGCCTCTGCCCACTCCCAGATGACAGATCAGGTGTAAAGAAAGGAGATGCACAGGGAGCTGCTGGGTCAACTCTGACCTAGAAGTTTAATGTGCCCCAGGAGCCAATGTCTTATGACATAGGTAGAGTTTCCAAGATCCATGAAAGGTACATTTTCAGTTATAAGAGTCACTCGGCTTAGGGGATCCCCAAAAGTATGGCTTTCCGGGAGACATTGGTAGTTCAAAAGTAGAAGTCCTAAGCCAGGTGTAATTTACCTGCTTCCACGTAGAAATTTACAGGCTTCCACGTAAAAAACAGCTAGAAAGTTCTTCAAAGGTCAACTTTTCATGCACAGGGGCAAAATGCTCTGTAATCCTATCTGTAGTTCTAACTCATTTTATAACTCAGGATACTAAAACTCAGAGAATTTAAGTGACTTGCCCCAACTCATGAATCACAAAGCCTAGAACCCAGATGATCTCGTCCCTGATCTGATTGCTTCCAACAACCCTGTAATACGATACACTAAAGCAGGAGTCAGCAAGCGATAGGGCAGTGGACACATTCAGTCCACCACCTGTTTTTGTACACAAAGTGTTATTGGAACACGATCATGCTCATTTGTTTACATTACCTATGTTTGCTTTCACGCTGCACTGGCAGAATTCAGGTAGGACAGGCACCATATGGCCTGGGAGGCCTAAGTATTTACTGTCTGGCCCCTTCTAGAAAATGTTTGTTGAGCCCTGCTCCAAAGTATAACTGTAAATTGTTTGACTATCTCTATGAGTCTGTATGAGGAGATAAAAGGCAAAATATGTTTCTCATGTTTTATCTTTAAAAATAACTACCTGTATAATTTTTCTGTGCACCTGAAGGTTTTTAGAGTCGCAAATCCCAAACCTAACCATTTCTCTACATCAGTGGTTGGCTAACTTTTTTCTGTACGGGATCAGATAGCAAAGGTTTTAGAATATTTTGGGATTTATGGGCCATATGGTGTCTGTTGAAAATAATCAACTCATGCCAGGATCAGAACTTATATAGCTGGGCCTAAGAGCCCACAGTCTTTACCACTAAGGACTTTGGAACCTGGTAAAACCTGGGGAGTGCCACTCTCAAGAAATGAGTCTGGTTAAAGTACTGCTTTAACCAGATCAGAGAGATTTAGTCCTCATTTTAAAACTGTATGTGTAAAGATTTTCAGAATAAGTGTATCGGGTTTCCACAAACAAGTACTTCCTTCCAAGCAATGTGGCTTTAACTAACTCCCTTGGAAATTTGCTTATAACTATGGTCTCTTTTCTCCATCCCTTTGGTTTAATCTTAACACAGCAGTCAGAATGATATGTTAAAAAATAAGTCCGATCACATCACTCCTCTACTGAAGACCCTCCTATGGTTCCTAATCTCCCACAGAGTAAGTGCCAAAGTCCTCATGCAGTTGCCCTGCAGGGCCTTATCCTTCCCAGCCTCTCAGGCCTCTGTCCTGCTCCTCTCCCCTTGCTCCCTCGGCTCCACTCACCCAGGCTCCCTTATTTTTTTGTTGAACAGGCCAGACACATTGCCACCCCAGGGCCTTTGCACTCGCTGTTTCCTCTGCATGGATTGTGCTTCCCTGAGGGAGCCGCTCGATTTCTTCTTTCACTTCTAACTCATATTTATTCAAATAATCACCTTCTCAGTGAGGTTTTCCCTGGAAGCAGTTTCTCAGATACCCCCCTCCCATCCTTCCTTACCCCACACAGACATCTATTTCCACTTAAAGTTTTGGGGTTTTTTTTTCCTCTTTAGCACTTTTTACTGTCTGATGGGCCATAATTTGTATTTTATTGTCCACCATCCCCATTAGAAGACAAGCCTCACGTGAACAGGAAAATAGTGTCTGTTTTAGTGACTGTTAAATATCCACTGCTTAAGCTATTTATATCAAAATAGGTGTTCGAAGATTCAGTAACTATTTACTGAATGAATTAACACGTTGGGGATTTGTTGGTAAGATTTCTTTTGTCAGAATAAGTCTTCCCAAAAGACTCTGAAACCCCTTCGTCCTGAGTGGAGGGCTTCTGGATGTCAGTCTCATTACTTGATGGTCACACCTATCTCTACTCTTTTATTGGCCTTGAACGTTCCACGTATGTACCTTGGTAGATTATATCTTCTTAGTTTCATAACATTTGGCACTTTGAAAAATCAATACTGCATCATACTTTGTATATTTGGACAGATTATTTTTGAAATCCATAAATCTCTAAACCAGAAAAACAAGGCTCCCTTTGGTGGGCTGCCCTTGATTAGCTCAGAATGGAAAGAGAGAACCTGTCATTCTTTGTCAATCAGCTTGGCACGTGCTTGACAGCCGCGTTGCTGTGGTCTAGCAAACCTAACTGTAGATAAATAAAAGAACAGTCACCCAGTACGAGGGGAAAGAGAAAGAAAGGCAACTGCCCAATGTTGTGTTTTTCCATCCATCAGCCTTCATTTGTCAGAGTCTGCCTGACAATCTAGGCCGGAGAAGTCAGGCTCTAACACAATATTGATTCCATTTCATTTTTCGTTTCTTGCTATCCTTTTTAGCAAACAGTTTGTATGTGGAATGAGAGATGGTGCAGTCGAAATATATGACCAGGGTACATTTATTTTAAAGGCTTACTTTGGTTTTTCATCGCAAGAAACCATATATTTTTTGTTTGTTTGTCTGTTTCACCATACTGTTGTAATTGTTAGCTCTTGCTGCAGTAACAAATAGCCCCCAAATCTCAGTGTTTTGTGACAACAAACATTTATTACTCACTCACGGGTCTGAGGAATAGCTGCATATTTACTCCACACTATGGATCACATTCTGGTTTTCTCATTCTGAACTTTAGATCTGCTCCAAATGTCTTCTTATTACAAAACCCAGGCTGGAAATACCAACTCTTATATGATGCATTATTCTTTCATGGTAGAAGACAGGAACGAGGGGTACTAGTTAATCTTGAATTGTCTTTAAAGACTCAGATCAGAGCTGTCATACAGTCTCTTTTGGTCATAGTTCATTGATCAGAGTAAGGCACATGGTAAAGACCAAAGTCAATGGGGAGGAAAACGTATTCACTGGCAGAGGAGCCATGTTTACAGACGCAATGGATAATAACGAAGTAATAAACCGATCGTGGTATTCACAAACATCTTAGAATTTCGTTGATCCCCCGAATGCATTTTTTTTTACATTTTCACTTCTCTGAAATTGAGATGTATCTCACAGTAGAATCTACAAAGTGTAATTTTTTAGCTTTCGTAGCAGTTTATAAAGTAACAGTGGTCCTTAGAATCCATGATATCTTAGAGTTGATAGAAAACTTGTTGACTGTGAGGATTGTCAAAATAGCCAAATGGCAGGAAATGCTCTTTATAAATTAGAAAACTAAGGGAATGGTTACTTAAGTTTGCTAAGGAAAAGCTTGTCATTTTTCTCTTGAGTTTGTTTTTTCTTCACAAGCGGCATACATGTCTCATTCATACCAGCTTATGTGAAATAAAAGCCATGCATTAGTAGTAGATCTTATCCATCTATTCATATATTCATATACATTCATTTTTAGAACATCAATTCAAACGCAAAGTGTAATTCCCTTATTTAAAATCCTTTTGTGGGTTCTCCGCTAAGCTTCTGAGGGTAGCATAAGAGATGCTTCTTTCCTCTGGCTCTTGCCTTCTACTCCCGTAACATTTCTTTCCACTCTTCCACATGGGATCACCATGCTGCCTCGGGTTCCTGTCCTTGCACATCCCAGATTCCTTCTTGTAAGTGCTTTATACCATCCATCCTTTTGTCACACAGGTGCGTGCACTGTTTCGCTTCCAAGCCTTTGCTGCAGCCCTTTTTCCCCTGTGAGGCCTGCCCCTACCCTCTTGTTGCCCCTTGAGCACAGAACTCACCAGTTCCTTCTCTGTGCCCCAGTGTAAATTGCACTTTGCTGGCTCTTAAGCCTGTTGCATTCTAAATTTCATATGTGATTGTCTTCGTCTTTCACAAGGGACTACCTCATGCCTCGTAATATTCACGCTTCGTAGCCAAGACTTTGAAATATAGTAAATATTCAACAGTGTTCGTCAAATGAACAAATAATGAATGAATGTTGGAATGCATGTGAAAAGGCTGTGTATATCCTCCTTATATTGTGATTATATATATGTGTATATATCAATATATCAATCATACATATACACATATTCATACATTCTAAGCTTAACCCTAGGTAAAGTGATGGAGACACAATTAAAAATAAAAACATAAAACAAGGAAAAATGTCTTTCTGTTATACTTTCCTTAGAGCTAAATTTCCAGTTAAAAAAACAGAGCAAGTGCACATAACCGTCTTGATATTAAATTAGAAATATAGTATTAAATGCATCAACTTGTAGGAAATGTAGGCATGCATTAATTTGCATTGGAATAGCTACTTTCACCCTCACAGGTGTTGTTTGTCTTTTTTCTTCACTAACCTTTGATTCGCTGCTTGTCAAACCAACAACTCCCAGTAATAGTAATATAGTTTCCTATGGAATAACTAAGACTGAAAATGCTTAGAAAGTCACTCCATTTGGAAAATTCATCAGGGCTGGATTTCAGAATACACCATGATCTTGTCCTAGTGACTATTAAGGAAGGATTATTCCCTATTCTCTAATCAATACAGATTATTTCCTTAAAATTACGCGTGAGATTGTAGTGAACCGCCAATACTGTGAAATGATGAAAATAAAACTCTGGTCACATCATAAGGGCCTTAACTCCTGGTTAAGAATAAGGCAGGGGAGAAAACCTAAATGGAAAGGTAAGGTGCTATTATTAGAGGTGACGTTATGGGGTTTGGGGTTTTTTGGTTTTTTGTTTTTTTTTTTTTGGTGGAAAATCTATGCAGACTTTCTTGTCTGAATGTTTTTCAAGTCGAACACTTTCTACTTAGAAAAACTGGCCGCTATAATTAGCTATGTTTCCATTTTAGTGGCGACCTCCTTCACCTTACCTTAAATCATACAAAGATGTAAGGCCATTTGTGAGATAAAAGGTTTACTCAAACCAATTCTCTGACCTGGATATCATCAGTTTGGCAATCATAAATCCACAAAGAGACATCCTTGGTGTGATTTTTTAAAGGCTGTGTAAGAATTTATTTCTTTTCTATGGAAAGAGACCAGATTTTCTCTCACGCCCTGGAAGGATGTTGCAAAATGTATTAGAGTTAAAGAGGAAGAGAAAAAAAAAATAACATGGGATTAAGAAATATGGCTACCAATTTTAGCACATGCACACACACGCACTACATACAAAAGAGTAAGGGGTATAGTGGACGTTTAGTGGCAGTCGTTTCCTGGTTGTCGTCTCAACTCTGCCTTTTGCAAACTATGTAGTTTCAGAAAATTGACCCAGTCTCGCTCAGTTTCAGCACCTGTAAACTTAGATAATACCTTCTTGTAGTATTGTTAAGTGGAAGGGAAAAACTATATGAAACACCCAGTGTTTGACACATAGTAAACTGTTAGCAGCTCTGGTTTATAAATATTGTTATAGCAGTTAATATCATTATAGCAGTTGCTTGACATTTTGAGCACAGCAAAGGATTTTAGCAGCGTTTTTTACTTTTGCAGAGTCCTGTGCTTCGGCTGGGATTTATTTGCTTTGCTCTGCTTTCCATTTTTCCATTTCAAGCTTTAAAATGCAGATATCAAAATGTTTTAGTTTAATTCACTTATACTTCCATTTTTCAAGATGATTTTCAGCTTCTTATAGTGTATATTTCTCATACTAACTGAAGAAAAATATACTAAAGAATATTTTAAGTGAATTTAATTGGATTTAGTACAGTTGACCCTTCCAGCAATAATATTTGACCCTGAATAACGGACCTACCTTAACACTAGTAAATTCACACTGCATATAAATGTCGTGAGGTAAAGTGTAGAGTTTTATTTTCAAAATGCTCTTTCTGAAGGGACTTATCAAAGGTGCGTGTCATTAGAGATCACACTTTCCAAAACATTGCCAAGACATAACAGCAAAGAATTGAGAGCTGCCCATGATTCTTTCCCCATTGCTCTGTGTCTCTAGGACCAAGGGTACATCTCATCCAGGTGCTTAAACTCTTCATTATTTCATCGAAGGACGAAGAGATGACATTAGTGATGAGAGAAGGACATGCTAATAGGAAACATTTCTATAAAGGGAAATGATGTGACTTTGCAGTGCTCATTCATCAGAGGACTAAATCTGGGGCTAACTCGATGGCCTGAAGAGGGGCTATCTTACCTCCTGTGGGTGCAAAACAGGGACATTTCACAAGGCAGGCCAACTTTTCCTCAGTCCATCTAGCAAGCGCTGGCTTCACATTCAGCTCTAAAGTAGTATCTGGGCGGCCTTAATGTCAGCCTTGCCGCTCTTTCTGTGCATTTGCCAATGAAAATTTCATGAATTAAAGCGTGTTTGGTGCCGAAGGGAATTCCTTGTAATATAAAAGGCAGTCTCCTAACTCGATTTGCCAGTGCCTCCTGAAGAGTAGCCTCAATGCTTTGTGGTCTTTGGAACGATTTATTTGGGGTCGAGGAAGAGGAGCGGGGAGAGAAAGATGGTAGTGTTCATCATTTGGCTGCAGGCCCAAACCATTGGTAAAATTATTGACTACCTGTGATCATTTTCTGAAGGTCTCGAATTTATACTGGATGCACTTATAAACAGGGTTTCTTTGCGATTTATTTTTATTTTTATTTTACCTTTTTTAATGTGAAATTTATTGTCAAATTGGTCTCCATACAACACGCAGTGCTCATCCCAACAGGTGCCCTCCTCCATGCCCATCACCCACTTTCCCCTCTCCCCCACCCCCCCCATCAACCCTCAGTTTCTTCTCAGTTTTTAAGAGTCTCTTATGGTTTGCCTCCCTCCCTCTCTAACTTCTTTTTTCTTCCCCTCCCCCTTGGTCTTCTGTTCAGTTTCTCAGGGTCCACATAGGTGTGAAAACATATGGCACTTACAACAATAGCCAAATTAGGGGAACAGTCTAAATATCCATCAACTGATGAATGGGTAAAGAAATTGTGGTTTATATACACAATGGAATACTACGTGGCAGTGAGAAAGAATGAAATCTGGCCTTTCGTAGCAACGTGAATGGAACTAGAGAGTGTTATGCTAAGTGAAATAAGTTGTACAGAGAAAGACAGATACTTATAAACAGTTTTAAAGGAAGAAATGCCCAATTCTCACAAAGTATGCTCTGAATTTGGACTTGTTACAAGTTTGCAAGATTGTTTTAACATTTTTTTATCGTAAGAAAGTTCTTTTTTTTTCTTGAGACTTAAGTTTCTTTTTTTTAATATGAAATTTATTGTCAAATTGGTTTCCATCCAACACCCAGTGCTCATCCCTCAATACCCATCACCCACCCACCCATCCCTCCCACCCCCCCATCAACCTTCAGTTTATTCTCAGTTTTTAAGAATCTACGGTTTGCCTCCTTCCCTCTCTAACTTTTTTCCCCCTTCCCCTCCCCCATGGTCTTCTGTTAAGTTTCTCGGGATCCACATAGGAGTGAAAACATATGGTATCTGTCTTTCTCTGTATGACTTATTTCACTTAGCATCACACTCTCCAGTTCCATCCACGTTGCTACAAAGGGCCATATTTCATTCTTTCTCATTGCCACCTAGTACTCCATTGTGTATATAAACCACAATTTCTTTACCCATTCATCACTTGATGGACATTTAGGCTCTTTCCATAGTTTGGCTATTGTTGAAAGTGCTGCTTTAAACATTGGGGTACATGTGCCCCTATGCATCAGCACTCCTGTATCCCTTGGGTAAATTCCTAGCAGTGCTATTGCTGGGTCATAGGGTAGATCTATTTTTAACTTTCTGAGGAACCTCCACACTGTTTTCCAGAGAGGCTGTACCAGTTTGCATTCCCACCAACAGTGCAAGAGGGTTCCTGTTTCTCCACATCCTCGCCAGCATCTAGAGTCTTTTGATTTGTTCATTTTAGCCACTCTGACCAGCGTGAGGTGATATCTGAGTGTGGTTTTGATTTGTATTTCCCTGATGAGGAGTGACCTTGAGCATCTTTTCATGTGCCTGTTGGCCGTCCGGATGTCTGCTTTAGAAAAGTGTCTATTCATGTCTTCTGCCCATTTCTTCACTGGATTATTTGTTTTTCAGGTGTGGAGTTTGGTGAGTTCTTTATAGAATTTGGATACTAGCCCTTCATCTGATATGTCATTTCCAAATATCTTTTCCCATTCCGTTGATTGCCTTTTAGTTTTGTTGATTGTTTCCTTTGCAGTGCAGAAGCTTTTTATCTTCATGAGGTCCCAATAGTTCATTTTTGCTTTGAATTCCCTTACCTTTGGAGATGTGTCAAGTAAGAACTTGGTGTGGCTGAGGTCAGAGAGGTTTTTTCCTGCTTCTTCCTCTAGGGTTTTGATGGTTTCCTGTTTCACATTCAGGTCCTTCATCCATTTTGAGTTCATTTTTGTGTATGGTGTAAGAAAGTGGTCTAGTTTCATTCTTCTGCATGTTACTGTCCAGTTCTATCAGCACCATTTGTTAAAGAGACTGTCTTTTTTCCATTGGATACTCTTTTCTGCTTTGTCAAAGATTAGTTGGCCATACATTTGTGGGTCCAATTCTGGAGTCTCTGTTCTATTCCATTGGTCTATGTGTCTGTTTTTGTGCCAATACCATGCTGTCTTGATGATTACAGCTTTGTAGTAGAGGTTGAAGTCTGGGATTGTGATGCCTCCTGCTTTGGTCTTCTTCAATATTACTTTGGCTATTCAGGGTCTTTTGTGGTTCCGTTCAAATTTTAGGATTGCTTGTTCTAGCTTTGAGAAGAATGCTGGTGCAATTTTGATTGGGATTACATTGAATGTGTAGATTGCTTTGGGTAGTATTGACATTTTAACAGTATTTATTCTTCTAATCCATGAGCATGGAATGTTGTTCCATTTTTGTCATAAGAAAGTTCTTGTAAGGTTTTATTTCTTCTATAATTATTGTTCCTGAAGGTGGTGTGCATGTGTGTGTGCGTGTGTGTAAGTATGTGTGTTGCACACATACCCGTTAACGCACGGGGTCGGTCTTAATGTCCACCTTCCACTGGTATTTATTATAATAAGAACCAAAGAAATAATCCTTTTCAAGAGGGTGTGCTAAACACCCATACATGGCAAGACACCATCCTGTGCCATATAAGTTACAGTAATTTGGATTCAGAGGACCCCCTGTTCTGATGGGCTGAGAGAGAAAGATACAAACAGAGTATATAAAGGAAGCAATGACATGAAGACACGTACACACAGCAGTGCTGGGAGGCGACAGGGTAGGAGAGGGAGGAAGGGAGATATGGGTTAATCAGGAGTTGCTATCTGGGGAAGATTGCCCAGGCCCTGACTGACGCCTGACATTGATTAATCGATATTCCATCCTGGTGTTTAACAAGTGTTCCATCCAAAAAGTCTTCTGTAATATTTAACTTCACTTCCTTCAGCTTCAATTTATGCACATTTCTTTTGTTCTCTCTTCAAGTGAGCTAGACAGCGGCCAATAACAAAACACTTTATATTCATATCTAAAGAGGTTTTTGTTTGTTTGGTCCTTCTTCAGTCTTCTCTAGATTAAGGGAAACAAACAAGTTTTTTTTTTTAATAATTAAATCATTCCTCAAAAGGCCTTTTTAATTTGACTGCTTAATAATTAATAAGCCTTGACATTGAGCTTTAAGTGTTTACTCTTTGGAAAGAAACTTAATCTTGACAGTGATGTGGGAAGAATTATTTGGTTTTATTTTGAAACGAAATTTTGGATCCAAAGCCCAAGAGAATCCTGTTAAAATAAGGAGTCTGCAAAGTAAAATGAACATTAGGATTACGGAGATTACTGAAGTTAACAATAACACTTATCCATGTTAATCGTATTCATACATCATATTTCTCATTGCATTCGAGTGATTTTGAAAACCAAAGCTACTGTCTGTGTTTCTATTGAATAGTATTAGGATATGATTCGAGAAGATTTCAGATAAATATTTTCAATGTTAGTACCTTTCCCAAAGGCCTCTCTTTCTTTCCTCGGCGCTAAAGCTACCTTTGTGTGCCCCCATGTACCATGCAGAAATTGGTCTGCAATACATGTGGAGTCTCCAAGGGTATATTTAAATTTAGTAATTTTATTGCTAACTGTGAAGTTCATCTGCACTGTATGTGTTCTTTTCCCCAGGAAATTGAAGTAGCAGTTCAAGCTAAACAGCCGGATGTGGAAGGGATTTTGTCTAAAGGGCAGCATTTGTACAAGGAAAAACCAGCCACTCAGCCAGTGAAGGTAATGAAGCGATATCCATTACCTCATAATGGGTTATGCTTCCCCTGTTGTACATTTGCCACTGACGTGGTCTATTTATAATCAATGAAATAACTTGTAAAGAAATATCGCCCATGCCGCAACAGCAGAGGCTGAGCTGTCTTTTTGATCAACATATCCTATTTATATATTGTGATCTTAAGGCTATTAACGAGTCATTGCATTAAAGGACTCATTTCTGTCCCGGTGTGCTGCCATCCATACAGAAAGTAGTCCCACCTTCAAGGTAGATTAAATTCTTTAGGCTTTATTGCTTTGCTTGCCAGCCTTGATGCTTTTCATATTGTTTGGCTTAATTCAAATCAAGCTACTGCATCATACTGTCTGTCTCCACCAGCTGTAAAGAATCACAATATGGTCCATGACCTTTCTTTTCTCTGTTACACTCTTTTCGTATGAAAGAGGAAAATTGGCATTTGGGCTTTAGTACTTTATTGGGTCAAGAATCTTTAGTGAAATGTCATGTAATTGCTTCTCTCTTTGGTAAAAAACAGGCCTGGGAGAAAGCTTTCTACTTCTTTCCTTTCCTCACGTACGTTTCGAAGTCTAGGACGCATTTATTCGCAGGCTATTACGTGAGGAGAGAAATGGAAAGCCAAAAACAATGGCTAATCAATGGCTTCCATTTGCAAATGAGAGTCCAGTGATAAATAGACGGTAGGTATAGGTTACCTTATTTTCTCTACCTGACCAAAATTACAATGGCTCCCATTATGATGAAGGCTCCTGAGAGCCTGTAATGGTGGCTGTTTATTGATCAGTCCTGGTTTCTCTAGCTAACATTGCAGGCTGAGATTCAGTGAGCCTCACCCTCATGTTTAAAACTGCTCTAAAGCAGTGCAGGTCAATAACCTCATTATACAGAACTAGTTTGTCCTTGCAAACAACATTACCATGACGTAGACTCTGTCTCTAAGGTCACCGCTTCTGTGTGGCCCAAGCTTCATTTCTAAAAATTGTTTGTTTTTCTTACAGTTTACAAGGGCCTTTTCCTTAGGTAAATGTAAAGTTTTAGCTGAAACATATGTCCAGTCACCAGATACTAAAAGGCACAGATTTGTGTGTAGATACCGATAGACATTTATTCAGGAATACATTGCCACCATTCCTTACATCCAAAACAATAATAATAATTTGCATCCAATTCCAAGCCTGGTATGACAGTATTCACGAGGTAACACCGTGTCCAGCATTTAGAATGGAGAGCTGGCGAAGGCCCCGAAAGCAGCAAGTTTCCAGTGTTTCTGCTGGAAATGTACACTCTCCAGAAAGCCACTCCCTAAGCAGACCCTTTCCTTCGTTGTCACAGGGACTCTGGTAGCAAGCAGTGAAACAAATAAACGGACCATTCCATAGGTCTACTCTGTCTACTCTTGTTTGATTGTCAAAGACTCCGTGCCGGGTTTGGCACAATTTTCTTTTATTTTTGTGCCTTTGTAAAAAACAAAACAACACAAGACAAAAGCAGAGGGAAAATTCTTAATTGAAAGCCAATGAGAATTTTTTTTTTCATCATATGTAAACAATCCAAGCTGTTGATGCTAACTTATCACACCTCCCACTCAAGCCTTCAGCTCCTGGGCCACTCGGAGACCAGAACTGTCTGAAAGAGCATTACCTGCTTTCTGCCTTCGCATTAGTGATATAAAAGGGGAATTACCTTTCTGAAAGGAAAGAAAGAACAGGAAGATGCTAACTTTCCTTCTCATCTGCATTCCTTAAAACCACTTTATAGAGTCAGCCCTCTCTTTCCTTCTTTTCTCTATCTCCTTTCCCATTTCCTTTTAAGTCAGCTTATTTGGGAGAAGCAGAACTTAAGTGAAAACCCATCCCTGTTCTACCATTTGTCCCTTGGGTTTGGAGAAGAATCAGTACATCAAGCTGATAATCAAGAGTCAAAAGGGAAAGATTGATTTGGGAGAGTGGGGCGTAGAGAAATAGTTGATTCACATGCAACTTTTGATATGGACCATGACCTTGGAAACACCTGGAGATGAGCCGGGGGTTGTAGTAGCCAGAAATGTTGGAGGCTCAAAAACCCCTTCATAGTTCGGAATACAGAACCCAGCAGTACAAGGCAACAAGCTGGAGGGACTATTTACATCTCTGCATGGATCAAAAACTGCTTTATAAAGGTTACGAGATGATTTTTCTGAAGGGTGGTCCATTGCTCTGACTCCATAAACAAAGCCTCTTTCAATTTTCATTGTATATATACAAATGTTAACAATCGTGCTACTCCTTAATGCTTTTTTCTCCTTAACTTTGGGGTTTCGCACTCCTTAATGGAAGAGAAAGGAGTCTGAGTAGCCTGCAGCACATTTTCAGGAAAAAAGTTTGGCTTTGCATTTGGGGGAAATTTCTTTTGGAAATAGGAACAGTTAAGAAGAAAGTGACATTCTTAAAAAAGAAAATGAAACTTCTTCATGGTATACATATAAGCTCTAATACTTAAATGCACAGTTAGTATGTCCTCTGGTTGCAGACCTTCTAATTGAGGACACAGCAAAGAATGATTCTGTTCAGCTCCTGAGCTCACCTTCCAAATTTCTCTTTGGGACCTGGGCTCATCGCTGTTCACTACCCCCTACCCTTTCCTTCACTTCATCAACCTCACTAGGATTTCTTTAATTTTCAAAGATAGTAAATTTTTGGTTTTTCTTTTTCTCATCCCTGACTAACCCACTTCTTCCTTATTGTCTTTGAGAATTTCCTGCTAAAGATAGAACATATATTACGTGACACTTCTACTAATGACATAAACATAGCACGAATCTCTGAGGCGACAATGCTGAACATTTTTAGAAGAATATGATTGAAGAAATAAGCATCATGGTTTTGCTTTCCGTCTCTTCTTTCTTTCCCCCCTACACACACACACACACACACACACACACACACACGCACACGCACGCATCCATGCACACCCATGCACACCCATGCACATACACACACACAGTTTTATTTCATTTGATTTGCATCTGGTTCTTTCATCTTCAGAAATTATTGAAAATTGGTCAGATAAATTAGATGAAATGTTAAACATTTTACTTAAGTTATCCCTTTGCTAATAATATTTTATGATAATGCTGTTAATAGGATCTTTTTTAATATGTTCCACTTTCCACAGAATAGTTTTGCAGTTTAAAAGCAGCAATAACAGCTGCCATCAGTAACAATACTGACAACTACCGGGGCGCCTGGGTGGCGCAGTCGGTTAAGCGTCCGACTTCAACCAGGTCACGATCTCGCGGTCCGTGAGTTCGAGCCCCGCGTCGGGCTCTGGGCTGATGGCTCAGAGCCTGGAGCCTGTTTCCGATTCTGTGTCTCCCTCTCTCTCTGCCCCTCCCCCGTTCATGCTCTGTCTCTCTCTGTCCCAAAAATAAATAAATGTTAAAAAAAAAAAAAATTAAAAAAAAAAAAAACAATACTGACAACTACCAAAAAAAAAAACTCTATTTTTTGTTTGTTTTTAATTTTTTTTTTGTTTTTAAAGTGTTCGTAACTCTCTTTTGAACTAAAGCAGTTGGAAGACATCTTCTTTAATGGGTTCTCATTCTTGAACTCCACGTGGAGCACTACACTTTCTGTTAAAACTTTTAAAATGTGTATATTTTGAAATCCTTATATCACCTTCCATATATTAGAACTGGGAGCATTAATGGAATTTTAAATGTCATGGTTCCTTGCTGAGGTGATGAGATGAAACTAGCTGGTTTGCTTTGCTACCTAGATTATTCAAAAAATCTGGTTAACATGAATCTAATAACATATTTTGTTAATATTCTTGAATTCTTTTTTACTGTAACAGAAAAAGCAAAGCATTAGGGGTCTTCTGTATTTGGTCAAAGTGCTCCACCCCAACCTTTAACACAAAATAGTTGCTGTAGACAAATGGTCAAGAGGGCAATTAGAATCTTCCAAGCATCATTTCCTCAAATATCAGCTGCAAAATGGCAGCATCATTAGTCATTTTCGATTAAAGTCAATCACAACCAGGGATGTTTCATTCTCCCAGCTGTTTTGTTTTTAATTAACTAGATTAAGCTTGTTTTTCTTCCCCAACAAGTTTGTTCTATCACTAAAATCAATATCTTAACATTTCCAAGAACTTCCTTAGGGTTTATTTTTTTTGCTGGATAATGTTTAATATATTACTTGCAACAGATGTGTGTCTGAAGATTTTTATTTGGTATAGCATGTTGAGTGGTGCCTTGTTGGTCAAAATGTTGCCTAATTAAATATTACACTTATAACAACATCTGGCTTTTATGAATCCTTTGTCAGACATATGATCTTATTTACCTGGTGCAGTTTTTTATAACATCAGGAATCAAAAGAGACATAAGAATCATAATTCTGCCTCCCCTCCCCCCAAATGAATAGGTCTGTTTTGACTCACTCATTTAGTGAGCACAATTTCCATGTCAGTACTAACAGAAGAAGCTGGGGAAAGAATTACTGAGAGATTTTTAAATTTATTAATAGAAGAATAGGAGAATTTAATTTTTTTAAACATAAGTTAGCTTTACACCCAAGGAAAAGTTTTAGGCTGTGAGAAGTTGAATAAATGCAAATTACATATGCTTGGAAATAAGGAGAGCCCCACTTTCCCATTTGGAAAATAAAATCTATAATGGATTTTGAGCAACTTATAAACATTTAAGAATGTGGATGAGATTGCAAATGTCTAATTATATTTCATTTCTTAATTGAGCAGTACTTCCATATTTTAAATCTCATTTTATAAAATAACACACTTTTTAGAAGTGCTGTTTGTCATATTTATATTTTATGAAACAAGTGCATTCACACCATTCATATGCATATTCCAGAATTCTAGAGCTCACCATCTTCCTTGTAAGGTATGTGCACTGTCTGAATTCCTGTATGATGCTATTACAGCTCTCTGCCCAAAGACTACTAGGAACATAACTATAATCAAAATGTTCGGATTTTTAGCTGACTGCAGCAAGGAAGAGATCGCCCCAGGGAGACAGTGGGGCATCTCAGTAAAAGAGGGTTAGAGAGAGCTGCTTACAGGATTTGGCTGGCGAGATGATTCTAAAGAGGAATTAGGGAATTGGAAGCCATTTGGATTAGATGCTGTCAACAGAATTAATGTGATGACTGTGTATCTTTAATAATTTTCATCTAGAAGGTGAGGTGATTGAAGTAGGGCAGAGCTGTCCCTGTTGAAGAAGTAACAGTGCTTTTTATTAGTCCTTTTCGTGGTGGCAGAGTGGCCTCATCTCTGTATTGTTCAAACATGGCGCTGGGATGGCGTCGTGTCTGTCTAATTTGTTTTCTGTGACTGCTCTTCATGTTCAGTTGGGGTCATCATGCCTAGCTAGCTGCCAACTACCAGAAGGGCCATTTTTTAATTCCTCAATGTTATCACTGGAAGCTTTATCCCCAAGCTCACTGCCCATTCACAATATATTAGGAAAGAGAATCTTTTCATTTTTCTTAGATGCGTATTATTGATCACCTCATCAGAGTCACTTATTCATTTGCTTTTCTAAACTGTCTTTACAAGACTTGTTTACAATGGCCTTCACCACTGGTAAGTGTGAGGGTATACCCTAGGAATAATTGATCATGGTTTACCAACCTTCACCTTGTAAAAATTATCATTAACCAATTCTGTCAGATGACTTCTATAAGCATCCCAGATTCCCATCTCTTGAGGTTCCTGCCGGCCACCATGCAAGGTTTTTTTGTTGTTGTTGTTGTTGTTCACAATAAAAAAAAATGGGACAGAAAAGACATTCTGAGGATTGAATTGGAGTCAACCCTTTTCTGAGGAAATATTTGGAGGGAAAGTCTCAATTTAGTCTTACTTAGTAGCTGATGCTGGAACTGAGCAAGCATTGAGAGATTTGAATTTCACCCCTGACCCTCAACTGTACTAACTACATTTATAAACAGAGACAAAGAGACATAGATGTTTCAATTACAACATTCACATTCATGTCTGTGTATATAGAGCCATGGGTGGATTCATTTATTTATGTAGCAGATATTAATCTCCTGCCAACTATTGACAGAGGAGAAAGATATATGATTTTTAAACTTTGAAAATCCCAAACTCACATAGAGTTTAAAACTATATTCTGTTTTAAAATAAAAAAGGAAAACTATATTCATAAATCATGTTTTCTTGTAATTAATTTCTCCTCTTCATAAAGAATAAATTTCACATTGGTACAATTGTCTTAACATTAATGACTATTTCCAAGCAACTTATATACAATGGAAAGCAATGCTCAGCTGCAAAAGCCCCCTCTGATGGAACTCAGTTTACCATTTTTAAAAGATGCTCTCAAAGTTTCTCCCTTTGGGTAAAATAGGAATCTGCTGCGGTTGTGGGGAAAGCCTGAGATCTGCAATTTACCTAGCATCTTCAAAATGTTTAAATTCTGGAAATCTAATCACGAACAGGACTTGAGGGGCACCTGGGTGGCTCAGTCGGTTAAGCATCCGGCTCTTGACTTCGTCTCAAGTCATGATCTCACTCGTTGTGAGTTCGAGCCCCACATGGGGCTCCGGGCTAACCACACAGAGCCTGGTTGGGATTCTGTCTCTGCCCTTCCCCTGCTTGAGTGTGCAGATTCTCTCTCTCTCTCTCTCTCTCTCTCTCTCTCTCTCTCTCTCAAAATAAATAAGTAAACTTAAAAAAAAAAGAACAGGACTCAATAGCTATTAGTCCACTGATTTTATATTTAAAGATGTCAACATTTAGACATCTATTTTATACCCTTAAATTTGGTTCACGATTACTGAGGAAATCGTTACCTTTTATATATGTCTCGAGTACTGCTTCAAGCATGTTATGTGGTAAAGACCACATTACTTGCTGCAGCCAAACATCTTTTGCTGCCTCAAAGAAGTTTACGTCCTCAGAGCAAAGATGAGAGGGTAGAAGATATGGGCACTTGCCAGAGTACCAAAAGGCAAAACCAAACCAACCAAGCAACCGAAACTGCCATCATATATGAATAATCGAATTCAACTCTGAAGTCCGGGAGATAGTTGAAGAAGTTGTGAGAGTGTTTCTGTGACCAGCGGAATCAAAATCTCTAGCCGTCTTATGTAATATTATTTGCTAGTCGTTATGAAAGTTTGGGGAATATACAATTCTGAGCTTACTGCGTTTCCGACAGTATGCACTATCCCCAGATGTTTGTGGTACATTGGGGGTGCTGCTTAATTTTTTTTTTAATTTCTGCATTTGAAATTATAGTACCACATTTACCCATCTGGGAATAACAGTGGCCAAGATAACATTCGAATAAATGAATGGACTGTGCAGGATGTATGTGTTAATGAAAGGGAACTGAATATATATACATGTTATTTTTAGGATAACCAAAATCTAGTCCTTTAAGCCTTGAAATATTTTTATTTTAATATTTTAATGAAAATTTTTATTGACCATCTTTTGCTTTGCCTCATTAATAACTAGCCAACAATTTGATAGCATTTTGCAGTTCACAGAGTTCTTTTCTCATAAAATATCTCATTTAGTTTCTCCAACAAAGCTATGAGTTAGGTGGTAGTGTTATATCCACGTTTCAAGGACGATAAATCTGAGTGACCTATCTGATTTGCCAAGGATCACATAAGCTGTAGTAATGAGTTAAGACTGAAACCCAGGACTTCTGATTCTAAAACACAATGGAATTTAAAACTTTTCTTTATTTTCAGGGGCATCATTGTAAGTATCAATTACTGTTCTGTTTTGTTATACGCTGATGCACATGGACGATGAAGTGGAACACAGATCACTGTTCATTCAGTTAGGAGCCAGATCAAGTTGTTAATTTGCTTTTAGAAGCCAGGTTGTCAGATAAAAGATATTATCTTTAAATATCAGAAGCCAACTGAAGGCAGTGAGATGCTTATACTGTGAGAAGAGAGTGGCGCCTAAGGCAACGGTAGCCATAGAAAACCCCCATCTCTCCTTGGCCACTCTGCAACCATATGCTTATTGAGTGAAAGAGTGGGCAGATCCCAGCAGTATTTGAGTCAGTCTGTAATCTCTCACTCTCTTTATCTCAGCACATATAGGTGACTTTCTATAAGTTAAATGGTGTATGATGAGACTTCGCCATATGTTGCCCTGTTATCCCTTCCATAAATGACCAAGGCCATACATTTTCTACATATCTGCTTTTATGTTTATTATCTCCTCCCTATTATTTATTGCTGCTTTTTGTTATCGACGTGGTTTTTCTTAATATTCTGTCCTTGTGAAGTCACTGCAACTTTGCAGGGGAAACAGGAGACCACATATGTTTTAATTCATTAGCCTTTTATCATACTTAATTCTCAGCGTTTAGCTCTGAGGTCAGAATGGAAAAACATCTTCCACGCGTCATGACTTTCGGTGGTAGTTTCCTCACTGATCGGAGGCATGATTTGTTTGCTTTTGGATTCAAGGCTTGTGTTTTAATAAGTAAAGAGTTACATTCGCTGATGAGATAGCGAATGTTTAACAACATGAACCGTGGACTAAAAACAAAACAAAACAAAACTGAAAGCCCTGATTTGCTCTCAGGTCGGGTAAAATAGTCATGAAGAACCATCAGAGCATAGATGATATACGTTAGGAAGTGATGAATTTTTAGTCTTTGTTTTAGTATTTATTCCCTTGGCAGATTTTCTCAAATGGGATTTCTTAAGAGAATTAGGTGGCATAGACAATGAGTTAAGGGCCTGTTTTTGTATTTCTTTCAAGGATGGTGCTTATCTACCTAGTCCATTGTAGACGCTTAGATAACTCGTTAGGTAGAATGATCACCCTAGGCTTTGGTTTCAGACAATCAGCATCAGCATCGATTAGAACACTCTTAGAAAGGCAGATTCTGGGGTCCCACCCAAGATCTGCAGTCTAGAACTCTGGAGCTGGGACCCAGCTACCTTGGGGCCCCAAAGCCTCCAGGGGACTCTGATGCTCTCACAGCAGTAGACAGGGTAGAGAAGCCTCACCCGTCTTGGAAAAGCCTCAGCCCAGAACCAACACGTGTGCCTTCTGTTCACAGTTTGAGGGCAGTAAATAACCATATGGCTGACCACCGGTGTACTGGAGCCAGCCTGCACCTGCTCATGAGGGACTATTGTCAGATTTTCCAGCATTTTGTGAACCCCTTGGCATCTCGGTAACTTGGAATTGGCTAGCATAGGGCCGTTTACACCACTGAAATTGGCAAACACAAAGATTAGGATTGTTTTCTCCAGAGAGCCGGTTGTGTAACGTTTACCAGCACACTACTGGCCACATACAGGCTCGGTGACTCCACTGCGAGCTCTGGAGCTGAAATGACACTTCAAAATTGTCCTGCTTTGAGAAAAATTGGCTGGCCCTTTATACCATCCCCTTGATCAGTCCTTGAATGAGGGCTGCCCTGAGAAGGGCATGCTCTTGCACAAGGCGGCTCTCTGCAACCGCGACAGTCCCTGAAGGACCCCTGACACCTTTTCCACCACTTGGGACAAGTGTCCTTCCTTGAAGTGAACTCTGAGTGTCATATCCCCAGGTGTACCACACCGTCTCCCTTCAAGAGGCTTTAATAGAATGTATCTGGGGTGAACCCGAACATCATGATATCTTTTAATATATGCTGGATAATTCTATGTAGACGCACCAGATACTGTTTGAGAGGGTCAAGACGGTTGCTGACATGACAACGTGTTTGGTGTGTGTGTTCGTTTTCCTCTGATTAAGGTTTGCCTTCTACTTCCTTTCAGTGAAATTGTGCCTGGAGCAAGAGCCCGAATGCAGCCAACAATCAATAAATATTTGTAAGGTGGTTGGCTAAAATAATTATAATACCTGTGCAAGGAGTTCTCCCCAGAAAAATTAATTTAAAAGTAAAACACAATAGAAATACAATAATGAACCCGCAAAACGAATTGATAACATCATGAATTAAGTAATCTTCAAGGTGTTAATCAAATAAATAACATGTGTGCTTTTCTATTACAGAGAAAGGTTGAAGATCTGAGCTCTGATTGGAAGGCAGTAACCCACTTACTTCAAGAGCTCAAGGCAAAGCAGCCTGGCCCAGCTCCCAGACTGACCGCCGTTGGAGCCGGTAAGTGCACTGAATCACATGCTCTTTGGCCATAGCGATTGGCTCAGAAGCACAACAGTGAGGTGCTCTCTGGATATAAGGAAAAATTTGCTGCAGTTATGAAAATAGGAATAAACCTTAGTGTTATTTACTATGCAAAATGCCTTAGAGCAGGTTCCTTGGGAACAGACTCTGATTCAGATGGCCCGATGACAACTGTATACTGGGGCGTGTTCTCCAGAGATACACTGATGACAAAGAGAGGCAGTAGACCGCGAACGAGGCTAATCATTTTACCACGACAGAGGCCTCAGCCACATCCACGGGAGCCTTAGAGCTGGGCTGGCCCCGCGGGCCATCCTGAATTGCAGGGAGAGAGGTGGCCTCTGTCTTCCCGAACCAGCCAGTCATTGTCCGGCTTTGGGCTGCCTAGTGGGGTGAAAGGGAGACCTTGAAGGAGTTTTTCTGGGGCCAAAAGCAATTCCTAGTAAGCAATACCATCAGCAACCGACGCTCCAGGCAGCAGGGATGGACCCCCCAAGGGTCAACACACTTGACCCCAAAAAGGGGGGATCGGGGTGGAGTATACCTGAGTACAGGCTTAGACTGAACACATGAGGATTCTGTCGCCGTGAATCCTATATCATTTAGACAGTTTTCTTCAAATATGCCGATACAAATCGCTGAAACCGCAGGGAATCCTCCTAGCATCTCCCCCCTGTCCCTTTGGACAGCAATTTTGCGAGCTCCTCCATGTGTGGTTCAAGAAGAAGAAAACTAGACCATGACTGCCACAAGCAGACTTGGGAAGGAACGTCTCTTCATTTAGCCATAGCTTTGACTTCCGTGTTTACTGAATATTTCTAGTTTATTTCACTTCTTATTCTTTCGCTAGCGTAAGGTATGCATCACATCTCGTGGCACGTGTCAATGCTGGCTTTGCATCTCGGGGGAAGGGAGCCGGAAGATTTTGCTGTACCCGTTCTATAATTAGGCACAACTAAAAACATCTCGGGAGGGGGGAGTTCTTTGTTTTTTGCCTTGTCTATTTTTCACAGATCAAATGATTGAAGTATTGAAGCATGGTGACTGATTCTTCAAGTAAAGTTGATTTTTATTTTATGTCAAGTAGAAACACACCACACTGGAAATACCACCACCAGGGGTAGCACGATGATAATTCCATAGAAGACATAAATAGCGTTTGGGTTAAAAGACGCCATAGAATCTGGGGACAGTGCGTCTCATGTGCCCCCTGGGGTTTCTTAGTAGTCATCGGAGTTACATTTAATGACACTAGAAACTTGAAAAAGAAGTGCAAGCATTCCTTTTTCTGCTTTGTTTTGTTTTGTTTTGTTTTGTTTGTCAATCTGGGACACTAAAATTGCTGTATCAGGGTTTATATTCCAGTAATTATGTCATGTTTATTTCTTTTTATGACCTATAGTTTTTGGTTCCCTCAGCACATATGCATAGTTTGTTCCTATATAATCACTTATTGGTAGCTGTTCTCTAACTTTCTCTGCTGTGTTCAGCCTCACTCTGGAACTCCATAAAAAGATTGGGTTCCAACGATTCGTTTAGAAGTTTGTTGAACTCTGAACATAATTATGGGTTTATGCTCCTACTTGAGCCATGTTATACATGGTAGAAAGGTTCTAAAGCCAGGGCACAGAAATCTATTTAATCTGTAAAGTACCTAAATGTAGCAATAATGTTTTCAGTAGAAAATACATTCCAAATTCCAGTTTTGATTTCCAACAAGATATGTGATTTGTTCAGTTGATGAGTATTTATTGGGTAATTTTTATGTATTGTGCATCATACTAGGTGCTGAGGGTAATAAATCGACTAAGGTAGCCTCTCCATTCATGAAACTTATACTCTGGAAGAGAACGATCATGAGCTAATAAAGAAAATAGATACCTTCTCAATTCTGTCAGGTGTTCCAGAGTATGATCCACAGACTGATGTCAAATCAAATGGGCACTTGTTAGGAATGCAGAATCTCGGGCCCTGCCCCAGACCCAGTGAATCAGAATCTGCACTTTAATAGGATCCCCACGTGATTCAGTGTGTGCCCTGGAGTTGGAGAGCTATAGTCAAGGAGAACAAGAGAGAAGGGTAAGAGAGAAAGGGGGCAGGAATGAAGACATGATTGTCTGCAGTTTGGTCAGGAAAGCTTTTCTCCTAAGAACATTTGAGAACATCATAAGCTGACGGAAGTGAGGATGTGAGCCATGCCTGTATCTGGGGGAAACTTCTGGTAGGCGCAGAGAGAACAGCCAGAGCAAAGGCCTTGAAGTGGAACAACATGGAGGACTATCAGAAAGACGGGTGATACCAGAACAGAGGGTGAACAGACATGAGGAAGAAGCAGTGGGGGACAGCGTCTTTCCCAACTCCAGCCCTACTTCCTTCTCCCCGCACGCGGAGTCCCACTCCACTACCCCAGCCCTAGTCATGTTGGTGCCGGTAGGGAGAGTCTGGGAATGCCCTCAAGCCCCAAGCAACTGGTGAGAGCCGGTGGAGTTGGGGTCAGAGTTGGAGAAGAGCTGAAGGAGAGGGGAATTTTCCCCAAAGCAGGGGCTGTTTGTCATCCCCTGTAGCCAACTGACACAGAGCTGGGCCTAAAGCAAAAGTGTTAAATGCACAAATGTTGAATGAAATGAACCAGTAGGGAGTTTGGTAGATCCAGAGCTGCTCTTACTCAAAGAAAACATTCTTCTTTCTTTAAATTTTTTTTAACATTTATTCATTTTTGAGAGACAGAGAGAGACAGAGCATGAACGGGGAAGGGGCAGAGAGAGAGGGAGACATAGAATCCGAAGCAGGCTCCAGGCTCTGAGCTGTCAGCACAGAGCCCGATGCGGGGCTCGAACTCATGAACTGCGATCTCATGACCTGAGCCGGAGTCGGACGCTCAACCGACTGAGCCACCCAGGCGCCCCAGAAAACAGTCTTCTTTCTTTAATGTGGTGGTCTCAGCATCAGAATTCAGAATTGTTTATATTCCTGACTTCCTGACTTCCAGAAATATAATCTGGAATAAATACAATATAAAAAAGGAAAATCTAATTTGTAGTAGGCTTCATATATATGGTTATTATCTCATGTACTGTGTTGTAATACAATGTAATTCATCATAGTAAGTTTTTTCCATTGCACTCCTATTGTTCTGCTACTCACCTTTACATATATGTCTTTATCCTCAAAATAATTGCAAAATACATGTATACACAATTTTTATAAGGTGAGTATCCCAAGGCTTAGAGAGGGAAAGAGCTAGATTTTTTTTTTTTAATTTTTTTTTCAACGTTTATTTATTTTGGGGACAGAGAGAGACAGAGCATGAACGGGGGAGGGGCAGAGAGAGAGGGAGACACAGAATCGGAAACAGGCTCCAGGCTCTGAGCCATCAGCCCAGAGCCCGATGCGGGGCTCGAACTCACGGACCGCGAGATCGTGACCTGGCTGAAGTCGGACGCTTAACCGACTGCGCCACCCAGGCGCCCCGGAAAGAGCTAGATTAAGAGCACACAGCTGGGAAGAAACAGAGCCAGGATTCCGATCCAAGTATGTCAGGCTCCAAAGCCTGTGTTTTGTTTTGTTTTGTTTTGTTTTTGTTTTTGTTTTTGTTTTTGTTCTTGTTTTGCTGTGCCTATGCTATCTCTCTGTCCAAGAAGCTAATGGAAATTCTAGATATGGAAGCTGCTCGCCGGTAGTTAATGTTATTTAACTCAATCCTGGATGTATGAGGAATAAAAGTGAGGTAGGTTTCTGTGTTTTTTCTACTTAGGGAGTAGAAGAAATCACTGTATTCTATTTGAATTTCTTAGAACTATGGCACTCTGAACCTGGAATAATCTTTGAAATTTTCATCTGGCTGAATATTTTTGATATGTGTGGAAACTGAGGCCCAAAGCGCTTTTTAAAAAATACTAAACGAAACTCCCTCCTGGCTGCCTACTTAAATTATATAATATTATGAGGCGGTCCTGCCTGAGCTGTATAAATTGTTTCAGTTTACAGGATAAATGGGCATGCTGGAGAAAAACATTTTTTTGCAGACACTGTTGCTTAGATACCTGCGTATATCAGTTACCTATCTCCACCTAAAAACACCACAAATGTAATGGCTTAAAACAAGAGGTATTCACTTGCTCCTGATTCTTTGGGTCAGCAGTTCGGGTCGTGATGAGCCAGATAGTCATTCCGAAGGTCTCGATAGGGGTCCTTGCTGTGCGTGCAGTTCTGTGGCATCTCATTAGGAGCTAGATGGTCTAAAATGGACTCACTCAAATATCTGATAGCTGGCTGTTGGCTAGAGAACCTTGGTTCTTCACAAGGCCTCTCCTCCTCCAGTAGGCTGGACTGGGCTTCATTGTATGGCATTCTCAGGCCAGTGTTTCAAGACGGTGAGAGTGGAAGCTACAAGATCTCTCGCTCCCTAGTCTCTAGAATTCATACAACAGCACTTTTGTTCCATTCTCTTGGCAGAGAAGGTGTAAGGCCAGCTCAGATTCTGCAGGCGGAGAGATAGACCACCTCTTGAAACAAGAGCTGGAATGTCATTGCAGAGGAGGGTGCATACAGGGATGGGAGACTTTATCATGGCCATCTTTTCGCACAAACCACTACATTGGGGGAAGGGGGGGGGGGAGCCGAGATAAAAATGTTGGTCCATATCCAATGTCCTCTGCCATTGGTTCTCAAGTTTTACCTTCATTAAAATCACCCATTTCAGGGGCGCCTGAGGGGCTCAGTCCGTTAAGCATCCAACTTCAGCTCAGGTCATGACCTTGAGGTTTGTAAGTTCGACCCCTGCTTGGGACTCTGTGCTGACAGCTCAGAGCCTGGAGCCTGCTTGGGATCCTGTGTCTCCCTCTCTCGGCCCCTCCTCTGTGTTCGCGCGCTCTCTCTCTCTCTCTCTCTCTCTCTCTCTCTCTCTCTCAAAAATAAACATTTAACAAAATCACCCATTTCACATTAAAGCACAGACTGTTAGGTTTCAACTCCAGCATTACTGAGTCAGTAGATCAGGGTTGAGGCCTGAGCATTTGCATCTCTCCAAAGTCCCCAGGTGATGCTAATGCTACTGGTCCTGGGACTGCACTTTGAGAACTACTACCATTAGCCTGAGTGGTGACAAGAACAAGTTCATCCGTCTTCCTCCATGCGACGTGGAGTGGAATTTGAGTGCAATCCAGTGCTGTGGAGGCCAGAGGGAACTCCGTGATGTTTCAGCCCACCCCTTCTCAAGAGTTTCAGAGTTTCAAGAACTTTGTAGCGTAAACGTTCAAGAAGGTGGACAGCACACTAAGTCCTGGCAGTATTGGCCAAGCCTAGCAGCTTGGAGACCGTGGGGGAGAAGAGTCATGCTTATACAAAGCTCCCCTAGAGATTCTCAGAAACATGTAGGTAGACAGGACTTTGCATGGGACTGAAGGCCTGCGTGGCAGATGGAGGCAAAGAGCCAGCAAATCTGGTTGTAAATGTCAATGTGAATCCTTTCTTATCCACAAGCTGCTGGGTCTGGGAACATTTACATTCCAAAACACCCGATTTAGCATTTTTTTAAATAAATTGCATATAGAACATACTAATATGAAGACTCCAAATCAGGATATTGGAGTTCTTCAAACATCCCAGGGTAATAACTATGAAATGAATGCCCATGGTATATATAGCCACATAGAAGTGCCCATTAATAGAGGTTTCTAGTTGATTAAACACTGGTAAAACCGTCCCTTCCCGTAATTAATTTTGGAGAGAGCAAGTCTCCAGTGTAATTGCGAAAGTGCTGCATTGGAGGTCAATTCTAATCTCAGTTGTGCTACCAGCTTTTTGTAAAGAGCCGGATAGTAAATATTTTGAGTTTTGTGAGTCATGCAGTCAACTTTGTCATTGCATACTAAAAGCAGCAATGCCGTGGACAATGGTATGGCTGTGGTCCGCTAACACTTTATTTACAGAAACCCAAAGGGGGCAGGTGGGTCAAATTTGGCCCTGAGTGCCCTGCTCATATCATCTCAGCACTAGTCCTTCCTATAAACCCCAAGGCTTCTGAATTCAAGTCCCTGTGATTCTGCCCAGGCCCTCTTTTCTGCACAAGAAGCTCAGCCGCTTGTAGAGCAGGTTGGAAATGCTGGGGAGAGAACATCCCTGGAATGGCACTCAACCGCTGGTGGACAGGAGGCGATGGATAAATATCTCCTCTTCACTTCCTGGGGAGGACGGCTCCAGAGCATGTTCCAAACCACAGGTCTCCAGTGGGTTGAGCCACAGTTGCCCACGGTGATAACCTGGTTATTGGCGTGACTTGTCTAGACTTTATTCCCATTGCTCTTCATTTCCTTCCTCCTCCAGCACAGCTTTTTGAAACTACTTGTACTCAAACTCCTGTCTCAGGGTCTACTCCGAGGGAAATGAAACGAATACAACAGGTCATAGAATTAGTGCCACTATTAGATCTTTTGAATGAATTGTGTTGCGATTTCCATTTTGCAGATGAGAAAATCAAGGGTCGGAAAGATTAAATAGGGACACCAGGGTGGCTCAGTCGGTTAGGCGTCCAACTTTTGATCTCAGCTCAGGTCTTGATCTCGGGGTCATGAGTTCAAGCCTCGCGGTGGGCTCTGTGCTGGGCGTGAAGCCTACTTAATAATAAAAAGATGAAATAATTTTTCCAAAGCTATAAAGCTAGTACGTGTCAGAGTGGGTATTCAAAGTTAGGTCTCTCTGAATCCAAAGCTTATGCTATTAATCAGACTCAAGCAGTGATTCATTTATCTTCATTCAAATTTTTGAAGGCTATATTTAAATATCAAATACTCACATAGAAGGTTATTTATACACTTATTATTTGAACTTCACTTGCCTCTCTACAGTTGGATTAAAGCGTTCCAAAGCTATTTCAATAATACTTGACATACCTAGGCAGTTTGATAAAAGCATGGGGTTAATTGCAGCCTAAATCTAATCTTGGCATACCACTATTTATTTGTTTAATTTAAATTGTGATAAAATGATTAATTTGTTGTGAAAATGGCCTTTATCTGCATCGATCGTTGCTGAAGAAAGGAAGGAGGCTGTCACTTCTCACATTCTTACTCACCTTTTGGGTCCCCTTCATTGTCAGAAACACCAGGAGGGATGCCACCCATCTCCTTTCCTGGTTCCCCTGTTTCCCACTATTACCTCTGCTTTGCCTGTACCTTTAGGTGAAATCACATCAGCTCCATTGGGTCCAAGGCTTTCTCTGCCTCAGTAAAAGATGGTTACCCTACTGAAAACACTGAGACATGTGTATACCATCATCAGCTTTATAATTAAACCCTTTAAACCTTAAAAACGTTCTCCAAGTCTCATACGCTAGGAGTAAGATTTTGTACCAGACCTCTGAAGTCCCCTCGTCAAGTAGAGTAACAGTTATAAGAAAGGAATTTTAGATTCTCCCCAAGACCGTTCAAATCTCTGAGACACTACAGAGACCCGCCAACTCTTGGCCACCATGAATTAAATGATTAAATCGTATCTGTGGGCATCAGTGAGATGAAGGGCAGGTGAGGGTACTTGAAATGTATTGAGATGTGTCACATCATACAAGGGGAAGTGACGGCAGTAAGGCCCTAGTATTGGTCACATCGAGCAAAAGTACATCTTTCTAGTGCAAGCCAGTGGGAGTCCCTGGTCCCAGGATGGGTTCTTCAACAACGTTCCATAGTTACCAGGGTGGATGCAACAGTGGTGTCTTTGTTAATATGCAAGAGAATGAACACTAGAGTATTTAGCTGTTCATTATCCGTTTTGTAAAGGTGAAGTTCCCTTCCTTTTCCCTCTCTTAACCTTTTGACAGTTTTATTGTTTGGTTACCATGTCTGGTTGGGGCTAAGCTTTGAGGTCTGAACTGGCAGAGGAAGAGAAGTTCTAATCCATCATTTCTAATGCTTGTTGGAAGCATTCCTGGAAGTTTCTGTGTGTGTGTGTGTGTGTGTGTGTGTGTGTGCGTGCGTGTGTGCGTGTGTGTGTGTGTGCGCGCGCGCGCGTGTGTTGGAGGAGGAGGAGAATAACATCAATGGTTAAATAAAGTATTCTGATCGTAAGGGATTTTTCATTTACTCATATATCCTGCATTTTAACAGAAATAAAGAGTTTATTTCAGTAAAGTTACCTTAGCCTTCTTATTTAACTCCTTTCAAGAAAGGATCTTTGCTGGAAATCACTGCAGAATATATGGGATTTTTGAATTTTCCTCAAGCTATTAGCAAGTGGAAATTAAAATTATTTAAACATATTCATGAGAATAGCCCCCCCCCAGCCCACAAAAGTAAGACTTCTGCCTGTATTCCAAATATTTTCCAAAAGTGTGCTGAATCATTTTGAAAGTGAATACAACTTTACCCTCAGAGAAAGAGGATTCCCAAAGGAAATTGTAGCGGTTTGCACTTAAATTGTAGATTCTAAGATTGTGATCTGAAAGGTCTTTGAGAGGTCATTCATTCTTCTCCACTATCTTCAGGAAAGGCTCTGTCTCTCAGAAGCAATCTTGAGGTTAACTGCCTACTCTCTTCTTAAAAAATCAAGAGTAGGTGGAGTCCCATCACCGCTGTTATACTCCAGACAATCTTTCAACTGCTTATCCCAAGTTCCAGCTACCGTCTAAGTCATTTTTGAGTAGGAAAAGAACACTTCTGCTCACTTTATTACACATTCTTAGAAGTCTGTTACTTAATCTCCCTTCAAACTTTGCTTTTTTAGCATAAATCAGATGCGTGCCCATGGCCTGTCAACAAAAAAGCTGTTTCTCAAATGTTTAAACATCTCTGTGGGTCCCCCTCCTACTCCCCCTGAGTGTGTTTCCATATTGTTCTTCTGCTGTAGGCTTCAGAATTGGACCCTGTTCCATAATGACTACTCTACTCTTGATTCAGTCAAATCACAAAGCCTCCATACCCTTTTCCAACCTTTGTATGGTGATATCATTCTTCCTGCTGTAATGTACTACTAGCTCATAATAAATTTGACGACTATTTGAGTACCTGGTATTTTTCTGCCGTTTTACCTTAGCCAGTCATGTCATTCTATTTTTTTTTTTATTTTTTACATTAATTTATTTTTGAGACACAGAGTGAGACAGTGCACGAGTGGGGGAGGGGCAGAGAGAGAAAGAGACACGGAATCCGAAGCAGGCTCCAGGCTCCGAGCTGTCAGCACGGAGCCCGACGCGGGGCTCGAACTCACAAACTGTGAGATCATGACCTGAGCCCAAGTCGGACACTTAACCAACTGAGCCACCCAGGCACCCCTGTCACTCCTGTTTTGAAACATTTCCTCTATCCTTCCCTCTTACCTCCGCAGCTACTCTTTTTCCAATTCCTGGCTGGCTCAGCCTTCTGTATCTGGCTTTTAAATGTTTGAAGTAATGCAAGCTTGCTTCTGTTTATCCTTTAACCTCTTGGGTGATCTCATCCACTTGCATGGTTTCAATTACCGACTCTACATTGAAGTTCCTCACATTCTTTCAATCTGCACCTCTCTTTTGAGTTCTGGGTTGGTACATTAATTCAGAAATATAGTGGTAGAAAAATAAACAAATATCTGTATCCTCGTGAAGCGGATATTTTGTGGGGATAGGCAATAAAGAAAGCGGATACAACATGATTGCGTGTCATGAAGCGATAAGCACGATGGAAAATAAAGCAGGAAGGAGCGTAAGGAGTATGGGTATGGAGTACGAGGGTGGGCCCAATAGAGACGACTTCACTGGAAAGGCGAAATTTATATGAAAACTTGAATGTGGTCAGAATGTGGGCCCTGTGGGCTTCTGGGGGGAAGAACATTCTAGGCTGCAGTATTCCAGGGAGAGCATTCTAACAAACGCCATGAGATGAGAGCATGGTTCACATTGGAAGAACAACCAGTGTTGCTGGAGCACAGTAAATGCGGAGGATAGCAGTTAGGAGATACAATTAGATCAAGAGAGCTTGAAAGGCCATTGGGATGACTTTGACTTTGACTTTGTGTAAGATGAAGAGCCAATAGAAGCTTTTGAGCCCAGCAGTGAGAACATCTGGCATACGTTTCGGCAAGACATTTCTGGATGTGTCAAGAATAAACTGTAGGAGGGGCGCCCGGGTGGCTCGGTCAGTTAAGCAATCGGCTTCGGCTCACGTCATGATCTCGAGGTTCATGAGTTGGAGCCCCGCAGCGGGTTCTGCGCTGGTAGCTTGGAGCCCGCTTTGATCCTCTGTTCCCCTCTCTCTCTGCCCCTGCCCCTCTTGTACTCTCTCTCTCTCTCTTTCAAAAAATAAACATTTTTTAAGAAGAACTTAAAAGAATGAACTGTAAGAGTAGGGGAGAAGCAAGAGAGGACCAGTGAGGAGACTAATAGAATAATTGAGGTGAGGAATTGTGACAGTTTTGTCCAAAATAGGGGCAGTGGAGGTGATGGGAGGTGGACAGGTTCTGGATGTGTCCAGAAGCTAGAGCCAGCAGGATCGGTTGACCGATTTGATTAGGGAAAATGAGAAAATGCCATGAGGTTTGTGGCATGAGAAAAATTGTAAGAATGGTGTTGTCATTTACTGAGTTAGGTAAGATGCTAGGAGGTACAGAGTGGTTGGAGACAATATAAAAACAGAACTCTGTACAAATCAAGTTATGTATGCCTACTAGTTATCGAAACGGAGATCTAGACTAGGTAGAGAGATATATGCCCTGGAGGTTACGAGGAATATCCAGTCGAGAGATGTAAATATGCAACTCTTAGCATACAGCTGAGCCGTGAGGTTGTGTTAGCAAAAGTCCAGGGGTGAATGCAGATAGGAAATATATGGAAAGACGGCCCTGGAGGACCCCAGTCATAAGAGGTAAGGGATACAGTAATGAGTAGTCATTGAAGTAAGAGGAAAACCAGGACAGATACCTAGAAGCCAAGTAAAGGAAGTAGATGAAAGAGAAGGAGTGATAAACCACGTGTCATGTTGCCTTGATGTCTAAGTAAGATAATGCCTGAGAACCAACCTTGAACTTAGCAAACCTGGATGAAGTGATAGAGGGATGGGGTGCCGACTGTGGTGAATGCAAAAGAATCCATATACCCAATAACTCACTATTCATCTGTACTTGGTTATCTCTGAGTCTTCAAACCTCCCATATCCAAAATTAAACTAGTGAATTTACTCACCCATCTTCTTTTCTTGCGTCCCCCGTCTCAGGAAATTACCCCAGCCATCCACTCAAGCCAGTACCAGTAAGTAATCATAAAGAAATACCTCTTTCTCCTTTGGTTTTTCTTGTCCAATCGACCACCACGTCCTACTGACATTACTTAACCATCTCCCAAATTATTTTAGCCATCTCTATCCCTTCTGCTACTGTCAGGTTTTTCCTGGGGACTGACCTTCTAACAGATCTCATTTACCTGTCTCTAATCCATTCCCTGTATAAACATGCTCCACAGAGAATAATACTGCAAAATGTAAACCTCATTTTATTATAATCCTTGAAGGGGGTCCCACTGCTTTTAGAGTAAATCCCCGGATCATTTACATGTCCTACAAGGTCTTACGTGATGATTCCTCTGTTTACCCTTCTTGTTCCACTGTCCCCCTTTTTCTTTTCTTCAAAGCCTAGCCTCTCTGACTTTTTTTAGTTCCTTTAGCATGTCTCCGTCTTCCTGACATATGGTCTGATGTATATTTGGGCTCAGGGTTTCCACCCCGACTACTTTCTTACCCGGATGACCTCTCCCCTTGTTCATTCTTTATTTATTTATTTTTTTTTTTATTTATTTTTGGGACAGAGAGAGACAGAGCATGAACGGGGGAGGGGCAGAGAGAGAGGGAGACACAGAATCGGAAACAGGCTCCAGGCTCCGAGCCATCAGCCCAGAGCCTGACGCGGGGCTGGAACTCAAGGACCGCGAGATCGTGACCTGGCTGAAGTCGGACGCTTAACCGACTGCGCCACCCAGGCGCCCCCCCTTGTTCATTCTTTAGATCTCACTTGCATCTTTCATGCTGCTGCAGTCTTTCTCGAGCTTCCTATTATACAATCTAAGGGCATAATTTTTCTCTTTCATATCCTTCTCATTGTTTTGATTTCTAAATTATGTCTGTAATTATTTTTCTTTTCCTAATAGATTGTAAGTTCTGGGACGGTCTGTTTTATATCTCATTTATCAACATATGCCCTCTTGTGTATGCAACTTTTATTCTGTGACTAGCATGTAGTACCTGTTCAACTAATACATATTGACCAGATGAATAGTACATTTATTTTGGAGTTGTATCAAATAAGTCTACCTTCCATGTAATTACAATACCAAGGAGATGAAGTGATTCTGTGCTTGTCCAGCTCTTTTGTGGCGGAATCGGGACTCAAACCCTCATCTGCTGAGTCTGATTTCAGTGCCTGTCAGTGCTCTTACGTATCTCAACCCTTTTTTCTGTTTAGAAGCAGCTGACAGATATGTTTATCCTCATATTCTCCCTGGGAAATCCTGTTTCTTAAGCCTGCAGTATTGATCAAATACGGATATGCTGTGGCTTTGATGCAGAGATTGCAGGCTAAATCTCACCCCATCTTGTTCTTTCCCTCTCATTCTTGACCATGTCTTGATATCCAAACTGAGAATCTGTACTTAATGGTGTAACATGCTGTCTCCCTCTTAAAATTTATACACTTTATTCCCTCTCTTATCGCGAATGTTTTTCGAGAAAATATGTTTTATTCTCATCTTCCAAAGTGCTCGCCAGCGCATGATGAGTTCATGAAATAGACATCCAATCTACCTATTCTAATATTTAAGCAAGATTGCTATCAGCACTAACCGCACCAGTGCCTAAAATGTAACATAGACCTACAATAGGAAAATAAAAAGTCAAAATTATAATACCTTCATTTCTTGCTTCTGAGATAATTATCATAACTCCACAAAAATAATAGTTCTCCAGCATTAAAAAAGCAGGAGCTAAATAATACAAATTAGTCAATCTTTGATGTCGCTTCAAGTTGTCAGGGTTATTCTTTATTCTTAAAGAAATGTACGAATAAAAGATATAAATAAACTTCCTATAATGTCCCCTATGGATTATAAGTGGAGGAGGTAGTTTTGCTTCTCAGAGTGAATTTAAAACATTATTTCCTCCATATTACTATTTTTTTTTTTTTGGACTCTGATTTGGTCATAAGCTTTTTGGCTTCCTAAGTCCAACAAGATCAAAAGAGAAGCCCTATTATTTTTCCTTTTTTATGATTATTTTTTAATGTTTATTTATTTTTGAGAGAGAGAGAAAGACAGAGTGTGAGTGCAGGAGGGACAGAGAGGGAGAGAGAGAGGGAGACACAGAATCCGAAGCAGGCTCCAGGCTCCACGCTGTCAGCACAGAGCCCGACGTAGGGCTCGAACTCACGGACCATGAGATCATGACCTGAGCCAAAGTCAGACACTTAACTGACTGAGCCACCCAGGCATCCCAGCCCTATTATTTTTCTCACAGATTTTTATTTGTTTAAGGCAAAACGTGCCTTTTTCTACTGAGCCTGCACTTCATGTTTAACAAATAAGGACGTAACTCAGAATTGAGTCGTTTGCTTTGAATGAGATTTTTTTTTTCAAGGTCAGGACCCACTTTCACAAGAAATTTTATTTTTTCCAATATGGCTGACATCCACCCCCACCATCTGAAGGACAAACTTGTCTGATAAAGCTTTCAGTTTCAGTTTGCTCTCTGCATACAGCTCGGGGATCTCTGGAGGTCACTCATAGCATGTGCAGCAACCCCAACAGGGATGAGTAATGAAAAGATTCTGACACTATCCCTTCCAACCTCCTTGAATGAGAATATAATAAGCAAGTTTATAGACACAAATCTCTATGATTCTGGGGATTTCCATCTTGATCTCTGACTCTGAGGAACATTTGAATGCATGGATTTGTATCTATTATCTGAGTGAATAAATGCTTCACATTGAGCATATTGAAGAAAATCTATTTTAACAACAAAGGTTTGATGTAAAGCAGGCAAAACAACATTGTCACTTCATGTTTAACTCTGTTAGAGGGTCTCAGAGGCCTCACAGTCGGCTTCTATTGCAGTAATTCCTAGGCATATTGTAGCTTTTTTCAAAAATAATACCTGTTTCATTTCAGTCAGTCCCCCTGGCTTTGGCATTGACCTCAGCATACCTGGTATTTATCTTAGAGCTAACGTGCATTAATGCCTTGCTCCATACCAGGCCCGTTGCTGAATATTCTCTGTGCGTTGTTCCATTTTATCTTACAACAGCCTTATGCGATAGGTAGCACATGATTTTCTTTTTCGCCATAGGAGGAGACTAATGATTAGGGAGAGTTGTTATCCCAGAGACAACCAGATAATACTTAGTGGTCACAGCATGGCTCTGAGACCCTACCTTCCTAAAGTCCATGCCTGTCTTTAAATGTTGATGTTAAACGTACTTGATCTTGGTAATGCAGATGATGCGATGGACTCCATAGACTGTAGAATCCATTCGGTCACACCGTTCATACTCTCATAACGTATTTTCCAAGCGCAATCTGCCGGCAAAACTTTCCCCCTTCTTTCTTCTCTGGCGCGACAGCCAAATCTTATATTACAGCTATGTGTGTCGACTTCAGTCTTAGATAGTAGCACCCTTGATGCTTAGTACCAACCTTGTAGCTATTGAAGTGATTTCAGTAAAAAGAAATATCTAGTGGTCCCCCCCCAGCCCCGCCACCTTTATTTCTCACTCTTTTTTCCCTTTCCCCTGGAAGATAGGGCCATGGGGACAAAAAAAGAAAAAGAAAAGAGAAGGAATTGAGATGATAGGCCTGTTTCTCCCACAATGTAACTACTGAGTTTTATTTATTCTCCCAGTTTTGTATCTGTCAGTTCAAGGTCAAACAGCCAGTACAGCAGCAGAATTATAAAAAGTAGATGTGGAAAAGACCACAAGGCACTATAGTCCAGTGACCTGCTACAGTTCAAAATTAATTTTAAAAAGCCAAGTTAGGGACTCAGTCGTTGAGGGTCCGACTTTGGCTCAGGTCATTATCTCACAGTTGGTGGCTTTGAGCCCCACATGGGGCTCTCTGCTGTCAGCACAGAGCCCACTTTGGACCCTCTGTGATTCCTCTCTCTCTGCCCCTGCTCGCTTGCTCTTTCTCTCTCTCTCTCTCTCAAAAATAAATTAAAAACATGAAAAAAATATTTTTATTTTTTTTTTCAATGTTTGTTTATTTTTGGGACAGAGAGAGACAGAGCATGAACGGGCGAGGGGCAGAGAGAGAGGGAGACACAGAATCGGAAACAGGCTCCAGGCTCTGAGCCATCAGCCCAGAGCCCGACGTGGGGCTCGAACTCACGGACCGCAAGATCGTGACCTGGCTGAAGTCGGACGCTTAACCGACTGCGCCACCCAGGCGCCCCGAAAAAAATATTTTTAAAAAATTATAAAAGCCAAGTTAAGCAGCACTTCATTTAATCTCTTCTTAAGGAACACTACAGCCTTCTTGGTCAGACCTGGCTTTCCAGAAATATTACCTGCTATTTGCCTTGTTTGGTAGCTGTGGTGAATACGTGGACCCTACTGTTTACTTCAGCCTGAAATAATTGAAATGAATATTGACTTGGGCTTCAACCAGGCACACAAACCAGGAACCTAGGCTTCATCGTCTCTTCTGGACAGCCTTCTCTTCTACCCTCAGAGTGATGGATCCACCCCCCCCCACCCCCCACCCTAGTATGTCCCCATACCTCCGTTTACCTCCAATTTTAACGACTCACGCGCTCTCCTCTTTAGGATTGCTTCTTATGGTAGGTGTCCTCTAAAGATTTCACTTGAAGCAGGGGTTATGTGCTTTAAAAAATACTAAAGGCCACTGGACCGGATAATACGGAAATGTCTACGAAAATAAGAGGGAGCAAAGTTAACAGCCTTGTTAGAACTCATCACAATGGATCGTGCTGACCTCCCTCCTTACCCGGTGTGCCTCTTAAGCGTGCCCCTAAACCTGTATATAGTTTTCACATGTGGCTAAATCTGAGGCGTTGTAATAAAAGCCAGTGTGAGAAGGGCGTTGGGTGCAAGTGGATTGGAATAAATGAACGGGCAGAAAAGATGAGGACAGTAATAAGCCATACTAAAGATGTACACTCGAGGCATAAATTCGCAGCGGCCCAGCAACTAAATGACTGATAAGGCTGGAAATGGAGAAAACAAAACCCTGAAAGCCGAATGATCGTAAACTATAGACTTCTTTACAAGTGCATATCATCTCCTTGGATCTTAAAAATATGCCTGAAGAATGGAGGTTACTGTTTTCCGTAGCTGGGGAAACTGAATAAGAAGGGACTCAAGATAGAAGATTTTATTGTTGCTCAAACTGTCGTAGCGAGAATAGGAGTTTACTCACCCAATCATAGCATGTTGCAATTAGGGGGTGTCTTCTGAATCTGGAAGGGTATAATTAATTTGGTGGGGCAAATAAAAAAAATCCTTACTTTATAAAGCAAGTTATTAGTCAGGGGTTGGCAATTGTTCTTTTCCGTCAAGAGCCAAATAATAAATGTGTTTGGTTTTATAGGTCAGAAGGTCAGCTCCTCTACGGAAGCGCACAAGCATTCATAGATGGTACATAAATGAATGAGTGCAATTACGTTTTCGTAAAACTATATTTACATAAATGGGTGATGGGTCAGATTTGGCATTGACTAACGCCTCTTTTAGATAAGTATTTGCCAATAGACTCGTAGTAGCTAATAAAGGAAGTATAGATTGTTGAATGTATTTCCCTAATCTTATTAAGACTTCCTCCAAGGAGAAAAAGATTTATCAGTAGCATTTTAAAGGCGTGCTCAGAAATAGGAGTACCATTTGCCTAGCCTAGGATGGAAATTTGTAAAGCCCTTATAGTAAAAATGAAGAGAAAGTAGGAAATACACGTTATAACTATTAAGAATGTTCTGCTGTCATTTGAAAAGCATTTAGTAATCCCTATATAAATAGAATGAAGCCAAAAATATTTTCTCCCCTCTTTGGAGAACATTTTCTTATCTCAGCAGCAAAAATACAAAAATGAGAGATAGCTACATATCAGATTTTTTTATTCTTGTAAACGTAAATCCCGTATATTTAATTATTGAGACACCCTTAGGTACACCTAAGTAGAGGTAATAATTTCTATATTATCTGAAATCAAATTACTGCTCACAGTGTTATGTATCACACCTAAGCCTGCTTTGAATCTTGAAACCCTTAACACTCTTCTTTTAAAAAAAAAAAATTTTAATGTTTATTTATTTTTAAGAGATGGAGAGACAGGGTGTAAGCGGGGAAACGGCAGAGTGAGAGAGGGAGATACAGAATCTGAAGCAGGATCCAGTCTCTGAGCTGTCAGCACAGAACTGGATGCGGGGCTTGAACCCACCAGCCACGAGATCATGACCTGAGCCGAAGTCGGATGCTTAACCGACTGAGCCACCCAGGAGCCCCCCCGTTAGTACTCTTCTACAGGGCTGGAATGGTCTCCTAAGGAAGCATCATAGATGAGCAGAAAAAGGCTATCGTAATGCCATCTCAACTGCCTAACACTTAAATAATGAACGAGTTGGAAGGAGATAAAGTATGTAGTTAGAGCCAACCGAAGATGTCACCATCAGGGAGATGAGAAGCTCTTTCCCAGTACACTCTTAGTTAATGGTGAGCTTCCTTCTCCGACTGTAGGTTCTAATTTTGTGTACTAATATAGAACTTTTTTTAAAGAGAATTAGAGGACAAGCCACAGAGTAGGAAAACATATTTGCAGAAGACACATCTGACGACGAATTGTTACACAAAATCAACAAAGAACTCTTAAAACTCACCAATAAGAAAACAAAGAACCTGATTAAAAATGGCCCAAAGACCTTAACAGACACATCGCCAAAGGAGATACACAGGTGGCAAATAAGCATTTGAAAAGATGTGCCACAGGGGCGCCTGGGTGGCTCAGTCGGTTGAGCATCCGACTTCAGCTCAGGTCACGATCTCACGGTTTGTGAGTTTGAGCCCCACGTCGGGCTCTGGGCTGATGGCTCAGAGCCTGGAGCCTGTTTCCGATTCTGTGTCTCCCTCTCTCTCCGCCCCTCCCCCATTCATGCTCTGTCTCTCTCTGTCTCAAAAATAAATAAACATTAAAAAAAAAAAAAAGAAAAGATGTGCCACATCATATGTCATCAGAGAAATGCAAATTTAAAAAAATGAATCAAAAAAATAAAAGCCAACAAACAACAACAACAACAACGACAAAAAACAATGAGGTACCACCACAAACCTGTTATTGAAAAGGGCCAAACTCTAGAGCCTTGACTACCTCAAATGCTGGTGAGGGTATAGGACAACAGGAACTCTGTTTTATTACTGGTGGGAATACAAAATGGTACAGGTATTTGGGAAGACAGTTTGGTGGTTTTTTAACAAAAGAAAACACTCTTACTTTATGATCGAGCAATCACACCCTTTGGTATTTACCCAGAGGAGTTGACAACTTATGTCCACACAAAAACCTGCACGTGGATGTTTATAGCAGATTTCTTTGCAAGTTCCAAAACTAGGAAGCTACCAAGACGCCCTTCAGTAAGTTAATGGATAAGTAAACTGTTACAGCCAGACAATAAAATATTATTTGGCACTAAAAAGAAATGAGCTATCAAGCCATGAAGAGATGTGGAGGAACCTTAAATGCTTATTACTCAGTGAAAGAAGCCAATGTGAAAAGGCTACATACTGTGTGAGTCCAACTATATGATATCCTAGAAAAGGCAAAACCATAGAGGCAATAAAAAGATCAGTGGTTGCCAGGGGTGCAGCGGAAAGGGGTGGGGAGTGAGCGGAGAGATTCAAAAGGAGAGCACAGAGGATTTTTAGGGCAGTGAAAATATTCTGTATGATTCTGTATGATCATGATGGGTGCATGTCGTCGTACCTTCATCCAAACACATAAATTCTATAACACTAAGAACCCTAAGGCGTATTATAAATTTGGGGTGGTTATGATATATCAAAGTAAAATCATGCTGGGTAAAAAATGTACCATTCTGGTGAGTGATATTAGTAATGGGAAGGCCATGTATGTTTAGGGTCAGGGAATACATTGTTAAACTCTGTACCTCCCTCTTGACTTTGTTGTAAATGTAAAACTTGTCTTCAGAAAGTCTTTTAAGACGTTTTTTAATTAAAGAAAAAAACTGGTATGCATTGGTATCATTAATTTTTCGATACACTGATTCAACAAATAATGTATGCTCTGTTGTATGCTAGATGCTAGGGATACTGTATTGACCAAGATAAGCACAACCCTTGGATTTTAAGAAAGTAAGACAATTGAATAACTATATATGACAAATACAAGTATATAGAATTGTATGGAAGAACCATAACCAAGTCTGGAATGGTATACTTAGTAGATGTCGGGGAAAGCTTTCTAGAAAAAAGGAACTTTGAAGATGAGACTTCAAAGATGTATAAGTGTATATAGCCAGACAGGTGGGGGGAGATGGATAGTATGCCAGGCAGGAGAAATGGCGTAAGTAGAGGTGAGAGGCAAGAAGAAACTTGACACTTCTTTAAAAATGCCAGTGTGCGTGGAGCGTTGGGTTAGGTAGGCAGTGGGTGAGAAAGAATAACAGGGAGGAGGTTCTGGATGAAGCTAAAAATGCAGGCATGTTCTTAAATCGCTTTTGAAGGCCTCCTGCCTAGATCAGTCACATTTTATTGGAAGGGCAGTTGAAAGCTACTGGAGCATTCCTGCAACACGCCCATGTGTGGGTTTTGGAGTGATCGCTCTGGTAAAAGAGGAGAGAATGGGAGGCTGTGCCAAGAGTCCAGGTGAGAGACCACGATGATGTCAACTTGGGAATTGAGAAAGGGAATGGAGATAAGTGAATGGACTAAAGAGACCGTGGCATGTCGAGACAACAGGGCCTGGTAGGCGATTGGACATAGAGGAGAGAGATGTGGGGGACTCCAATCGATCCCCCCAATTGTAGCCTGACAAAATGGGCAGAAATTACTAAAGTCTGAGCTGTTGTAGGGTTCAGGGGATGACAGGTTCAGTTTGGGATATGACAGGTTTGAGATGCTGGCAAGACCGCTGAGTAGACTTGCCAGAAGCATCAGGGAAGAGATTGAGGTTAAAACGATGGATGCTAGAGTTATCAGCATAACCAGTAAAACATAACTAAAGTCTCAGGAGTGGAGCTCACCTAGGGAGTGTATACAGAAGGAGAAGAAAGGAGGACTTAAGGCTGAACCCTAAGGAATTCCTACCGTTGACATCCAAGGTCAAGGAAGTAGGCAAAGGAGATGAGGAAGGGCTAAAGTCAGAAATAGGAAAACGGTGGGGAATGAAGTCAGACTTTCAAGTTTCTTTTTAAATAGGTGGAGAAAGGATTGAGAAGATAGTAAGATTCATCTCTGGTTGTTTTGCCAGACACGTGCTATGAAAGCATATCGGAGCAAGGGGAATAATCGCAACTAGAAAGTATCGTCAATAGCGGTTACAGGATTGCCGAAGTGATGCACCATGGAATCTAAGCTGGAGAAGGCACCAGACGAAAGTAAAGAGGAACAAGTCAGAGAAATGGTTATCTTAGGAAGATAGAACAGGTGGTGCTATGGGGAACACAAGGGTGGGTTTCAAGGTATTGGTAATAGTCTATTTCTTGATAGGGGTGGTAGTTATATGGGGTGTTGCTTTTTAATTATTATTTAAGCTCTATGTGTATGTCCTACGTAATCATCTACAGGTAAGAAACATCTCGCCGTAAAACAAAAAAGAAAACAAGCCCTCCAAAACACGATCGTCACAAATGTAGTAGATGCCACTGGAACCTGGAGTCACATACCTTTGACTCACCTCTGGTTGCAGTTGCAGTGGACAGACCTGTGTGAGCTCAGACTTCCCTTTAGCTGACAACATGACATCAAGCTGATCAGCAAGGGAATGGCTCTTATTTTCCCACTTTGTGCCCAAGGGATTTCTCTGACATGCCAGGAGCCCACATATCCCAGCCTAGAACTATCGATGACGAGCAACTCTCAGCCAATGGGAAATGAGAACTCAGGGTTATATTTTTAGTCTCTATTCCATTCCCTTAAGAGGATAATTTGTGGCAGCTTTCCCAATGCCTCGTGGGAACATGGAAAGGTTCTGGCAGAATCCAGGCCCTGTGGCCCATAGTGGTGATCTCAGTAATACACATTATACTGGCATTTCCGCCTCCTCAATCTCACCTTCCTCGTCTTTCATTCCTGTTTCCCAGGAGTCAGCTCCCAAATGAACTATTTGCACACAAGTCCTTGTCCAGGCCCTGTTTTCAAGGAACCCAAAGACAATAATAAAGAAAAATGAAAGGGACTGCTAGAGGAGGGGATCACAGGAGGTGAAGAAATTTTCTCTGTATGCCAGACAGTATATTTAACTGCCCACTTAACAGTTCCGTTTAGATGTCTCAAAAAATAACCGCATGATTTCTCCTAGAGTCAAATTCCTGATCTTTCCATGTAATTCCCCTCCACTTCAGGTTCTGTAACACCCTCCACCCGGTAACAAAGCCTTAGGAATCATTCTTGACACATTCCCACTTACTTCACTCCCGCTGGACATCCATCACCAGGTCCAGTTGATTTTCTCTCCTATATATTTCTTGATTCAGCTTTCTTCTTTGGATTTATCCTACACTGCCCTTTCCCAATCCATTATGTCTTTCCGAGACTGTTAGAACAGCCTTGTATTGGGATAACCATAGTCCCGGTTTGCTCTGGGCAGACATGGACTGTATTTATTGCCTTAGCGTAAATAATGGTGGCCCTTTCCACTCTTAACACTATTGCAGTTTTCCTGATAAATAATATGGTCATTCCAATCTAAACAAATCTCTCATTCATTCTTTCTCTCTTACGCCACGTGGCCATGCAATTCTTTCAAAATATAAATACGAAAGCAGAACTCTCCTTAAAACACTTCAGTGGTTTCCATTTGTTCTCAAAATTAAAATCAAAATATTTAATAGCTTACAGGATATCGTGTGGTGTGTTGCTTCCGATTTCATCTCCTGTATGCCGGATACTCTGTGCTGTTTGCCGTCATATCTTCACATTGGCCTGCTCGCTGCTTTTTTTTTTTTTTTTCAGCGCCTCCTTTTACCTGCTATGAGCCATTGTACATACTGACCCCTTTGCTTAGGACACTCTACCCCCAGGGGCATCTGGGTGGCTCATTCAGTTAAGCAGTTAAGCTTCTGATTCTCGATTTCAGCTTGGGTCATGATCTCATGGTTGTGAGATTGAACCCCACGCCAGGCTCTGGGCTGACGGTGTAGGATCTACTTTGGATTCTGTCTCCCTCTCTCTCTGCCCCTCCCCCCAACCATGCACATGCTCGCTCGCTCGCTCTCTCTCTCTCTCTCTCTCTCTCAAATAAAATAAACACTTTTTTTTTTAACAAAAGGACACTCTCCCCTTGATTTTCCCATCCGATACCTACTTATTTTACAAGGTTCCGCTCCCTGTTGTTGCAGACTAGGTGAAATCCTTCACTGTTGATGTAAATAAAATCATTCATACTTCTTTTACAGAGCACATATCAAATCTTCCACTTATTTCTGAAACAATTTGCGTTTATATTGGTCTTTTGCCTTCATTATGAGCTTCTTGAAGACAGACTCGGGGCTTTTTGACTTACCAAAAAGAATGGTGCCCAGGAGAGAGTCTGCCCACAGAAAAAGTGTTGTCAAATCACGCTCAGTCCAGTGATGCTTGTGTTCATCCCGTATGGAGTTCGGATGATTTTACCAACTTGATGTTTTATAACCTGTTTTTTTTCCCATCTTTGCTGCATATCTGTCTCCCTATTTTTCTCAGCTGTCTTCCTCTACATTTTCCCCCCAACTTCCTCTCCGCTACAAATTATACTCAGAACAAGGCGGGAGCCACTTTCCATTGATTTTGATGTCAGTGCTTTGAGTGACAAGTCCATGTGGAGAACTTTGAACCTCCTGCTGACTCATTGTGGGCTTTAAAAAAAATACTCATCTTCTTCCTGAATCCACTGGGTAAATGTATGCCCACAAAATAGACAAAACCTCTAGAACAAAAACTGTATGAACATCAGAAGTATTGGTCTAGCCTTGATTTCTAGACTCCAAGGTATCGTACCAATTTTTAAAGGGGAGGGAAGGGGGGTTTTTACAGTATTTTTGTCATTGTATCCAATTTTTAACCAATTAATTTTGTAGTTTAGATGTAAGAACCATGAAATGCCTTTCCAGTGTATTATCATCCTCAGTATTTCTATCTGTAAGAAGAGAACAAAGATGTTGTTTGAGAATAAAAAATATCGCAGTGGTCGAGAAATTGAGTTTAAAGTGTTTCTTTGGAAATTGTCACACGACCCCTGTGTCTAGCTCTGTTCGCTGAAGAGTCATTGTTTCCTTGCACCAAATTGGTCACTTTCATTCTTTTCACCTATAAGTCTTTTTTGTTCTTTATATTTCATTCAAACACATCTCTTGTCGCCTTTGATTTTTGTTCTTAGTCCTTCATTTTTTACTCCCTTTGTCATCCGTGTGACATAAAGAATCTGCCGCTCCAAATCCTTTAATATATTTGTCTTACCAGTGTTTATTGTCCTGTCAGATGTACTCTTTAGAAATCCACTGGTTTTCTAAGTTTCCATACTGTCTTCCTTTTTTATGGTTTATTTGCTTCTTAAGGTGAATTATGGACATTTTCGATCACTTCGTTTCGTTTTCTATGCACTTTTAACCTGGCATTGTTGGTATATATACTTTTTTAAAATTGCGTTTTACCTTGAGTATGAATACATAATTTGTATTAATCCACTAGGCGAGATTTCATTGCTAATATGCCCTTAGCTACAGTTCTGTAGCTTTACCCTCAGTGCTTTTCATGGTCTTAACCAAGCATCCCTCAGCCCTTTTCAATTTTAATTCTCTCTTATCTTAGTTTTGGAGGTTAGATGTTCTCTTGTTTGGCTTAGTTTTGTTTTCAGTGACCTCTCTGGTCACTTACTGCCATTCCCACTTTGTTGACATTTTTCTCTGTCAGCCCCTTAAATGTTGGTATCACCCAGTACTTAACCCCTGCCAAGTCTACACCCCTTTATAGCTGGCATCAGTTCTAATTTGCCATATTCCATGCTGTACTTACTGTCAAATTTCTTCTGTATGTTTATGTTTTTCCTTTTTATTTTTATTTCTTCTGTAGTTTTAAAATAGTGATTAAAGACACATAACCCAAAATGTACCATTTTAACTCAAATCATTTTAATACCTGTTCAGTGTATTGCAGAATCTAAAGTAAAGACTACTGAAACCATGCCAATGATTATCTCTAGCTCACACTTCTCTCCTAATTTTCAGACTCATGTTTTCACCTGACGACCAGCTACCACTTAGACATTCCACACATTCTTCAAACTCAGCATGCCGGAATTTTATATTATCGTTGTCTTCAGGAAATCCACTCTTCTTACTATATTCCAGATTTTGGTGGGTGGTATTACTGTTCACCAACTTAGAAGTCAAGGAATCATTCTGGCTGGTTTTTATCTTTTACTATTACACAATCAATCACTAAGCCATACTACCCTGAACTTCTTAATTCAGCCCTACCATTTTGTAAAAATGCAAAGCCTCATCATTAGTCTTCCTATCTCTCCAGCTTATCTTGCACACAAGAAATTCCTTGAAAATGAACTTTTTGTAAAGTTTACTTATTTTTGAGAGAGACAGAGAGAGAGTGAACATGTGGTAGTGGGAGAGGAGCAGGGAGAGAGTAAAAGTGAGTATCCCAAGCAGGCTCTGCACTTTTAGCACAGAGCCCAACACAGGGCTCGAACTCATGAAACATGAAATCATGATCTGAGCCAGAATCAAGAGTCGAACACTTAGCCAAGGGAGCCACCCAAGCGCCCTGAAAATGAACTTTTTTTTTAAATATGAAATTTATTGTCAGATTGGTTTCCATACAACACCCAGTGCTCATCCCAACAGGTGCCCTCCTCAATACCCATCACCCACCCTGCCCTCCCTCCCACCCCCCATCAGCCCTTAGTTTGTTCTGTTTTTAAGAGTCTTTTATGCTTTAGCTCTCTCCCTCTCTAATCTCTTTTTTTTTCTTCCCCTCCCCCATGGGTTTCTGTTAAGTTTCTCAGGATCCACATAAGAGTGAAAACATATGGTATCTGTCTTTCTCTGTATGACTTATTTCACTTAGCATAACGCTCTCCAGTTCCATCCACATTGCTACAAAAGGCCACATTTCATGTCCATCAACTGGCGAATGGATAAAGAAATTGTGGTTTATATATACAATGGAATACTATGTGGCAATGAGAAAGAATGAAAAGGAGCTTTTTAACATGCTAATCGTGTTATATTAGGTTGCATAGTAGTTATCCTTCTTCTGTAGGATATAGGCTAAATCCCTCAGCTTGGTACACAAGGTGTTTGATCATTAAGATGTTTTGGACTACAAGAAAGACAATACCCATTCAGAGTGGCTTAAATAATAAGGGTAATTAATCTCACATAACTGGAAGTTCAGAGATTAGAGCAGACTCCAAATACAATACAAACAGCTCTGGCACTCTTTCTATATAATTTTCTTTATTCACAATTTCACTTCATGTCACCTCTGACTTCCTCACTATTCTCTCTCCAGTTTCAAGATGGCTGCCAGCAGCAAATGAGGCAACATGAGTTTTTGTTACTGTGAGTGACAGAACCTCTTTCCTGAAGGATAGGTTAAGAGATTTATCCACCAATCAGATCAGCCAATCTAGGTTTTATATCTACTCCTGTACCAGTAATATTTGGAGTGGTATCATGGACTGATTGACTTAAATGTTGAGTTCCTAAACCAAAGCAAAGAGGATGGGATTATCTTGATTGGCCTAGAATCTAAACCTCAAATGAATTTAAATTCACCTATAGAATTGAGGGTGGAGTCCATGGAAGTGTGAAGAGAAATGTAATTCTCCTAGGAAGTAGAAATGCACAGTGGGTGCAGGTTGGGCCCAAAGGTAGATAGTTAATAGTTTTTCAATGAACCTCTGAAAGGCAATCTTATCTTCAAGATGTGTGTAAAGTAAGTGACAATGAGAAAGAATCTTATTTATTTGTTTTAATTTTTTAACGTTCGTTTATTTGTGAGAGAGCGAGGGATAGCGTGAGCACAAGCAAGGGAAGGGGCAGAGAGAGGGAGACAGGATCTGAAGCAGGCTCTGTGCTCTAGCATAGAGGCTCATGAGGGGCTCGATCTCACGAACCGTGAGATTATTACCGGAGCCAAAATCAAGAGGCTGCGTAACCAACTGAGCCACCCAGGCGCCCCAGAATGTTAGAAGAGCTCATCGTATACAAGTTAAACATTCACATTAGGAGGCTCTTCTTGTCCTTTTCTTGACCTTTGCCTGAATCTTATCTTGGCCTAAATCTGAAACTTTTAATAGGAGCCTTTTTTACTTTTATTTTTAACAATTAATGTAACAACATTAATCGGGATGTATATAGCTCAGCTAAGAAAAAAAACCCATCATAATAAGATATTGTCAAGGAAGATGATACTTGCAAACAACTCTTCTGCTTTTCAGTGTATTCTCAGTTTCTGCAGACCTAATACAAAGGGATTATCTCAGCATCCTGTAAGTTTAATTTTGAAAAACAAGAAACCATGAATAATGGAAATCATTTCAAAAGATCTTCAACGCACATCTAAAATATGAAACAGCTAAATCAGAGGCTCTTAATAATTTAATCAGCGAAGCATAACTGGAAGATTTAGAAAAAGCACCTAAACTATTAAAAGATTCTTCAGCTGCTGCTTAATGTCGATATCAAGTTATTTCTTACCCTGGCAAACAGCCAAGCTATTCCCTAGTCACATCCACTTTTCAGCATTGAGTGGTCCTCTCAATCATTCTGATCACAGCCCCAGGAATGTTTCACAGCAACTCTGCAATAATAGTATATTACTGTTAGGTGTTGAATTTTGTGGTAGTTTATCTTCCAGATTTTAGACATAGACTGTAACCTTCAACCAATTTTAATACTACTTCCCATACCCTAGTTTTGCCCTAAACCAGTCCAACTGTGTTATAGTTTCAGATAATACAGTGTTAGAATTGTTTCTTTCAAAATATAGAGTTGTCAGGAAAACGTGTACATAGTAACCTCCTTAGCATTTAACTCTAAAGAGTAAACCTTGTAGTATTTCCTGTGTATCTCAAAGATAATTTTCCTTTGTTATGACTTATGTTCACAATTTAATGAAAATAAAAATAACTTGAATATCTTTCTTAAAATGCCTTGGAAATAAACATATCAATGTATTTATCTATATGTCTCTCTTATTGAGTAGGTACAGACCTCTCACCAAGTTAGTAGTTATTCAATAATAATATTTAAGGGCTGCCTTGTTGACTCAGTCGGTTAGTTGTCCAACTCTTGGCTTCAGCTCTTGTCATGATATCACGGTTCGTGAGTTCGAGCCCCACATCAGGCTCTGCACTGCTTGGGATTCTCTCTCCTTCTCTCTGCCCCTCCTCTGCTCATGCTTTCTGTCTCTCTCAAAATAAATAAATAAAACTTTTAAAAATTTAATTTAAAAACCTAACAATAATATTAGAATGAAAACCACTTTATTGGGATTCATACTATATAAGATTCACGTTAGAAAAGGTTTCTTATTTATGAGCCCAATACTTCTTTTTAGAAAATATTTTAAATTAAAATGAAATCCCCATGTTGATATCTAATGATAAAATATGTTTTGAGGGGCGCCTGGGTGGCGCAGTCGGTTAAGCGTCCGACTTCAGCCAGGTCACCATCTCGCGGTCCGTGAGTTCGAGCCCCGCATCAGGCTCTGGGCTGATGGCTCAGAGCCTGGAGCCTGTTTCCGATTCTGTGTCTCCCTCTCTCTCTGCCCCTCCCCCGTTCATGCTCTGTCTCTCTGTCCCAAAAATAAATAAAAAACGTTGAAAAAAAAATTAAAAAAAAATATGTTTTGAGAGCTTTTTTATATTTTGACAATTTTGCTTTAGTGCAGATAATCAGAAATGATTTAATAGACTAAGAAATAATTTTAAAAATAACAGATGCCGTTTGGTTTTCATGATAGAAGTAGAAAATCTTAAGTTTTTGTCCTAAGATAAATAATTCATATGAAGTGATAGAAAATTGCTTTGTGAAAGTCCATGATATGTAGTTACTTCTAGTGGGCTTGATAACATCTACCCCATTGGAGGTTGGGTGGTTGAAATATGTAAAGCTTCTAGCATTGATCTCGTGTTCTGAGAAACTTTGGGGCAGAGGTAAATCCCTTAACTCCTAAGTAAGCCTAGCTGATTACACACATCTGCTTTTTGATTTGCAACAACTCTTCGACACACCTCTTGAGACTATTAAGGATCTACTGAACTATATTTAAAGCAGTTCAATCTAAGATTTACAATGCTCAGAGGTGACAGATTTTGAAGTTCAGCATTGGAATTTCCACAAATTCCTTCCAATTCTAGAATTTTGTAATTGGTTCAGTAAAGAATACTATGAGGAAATATGTAATCAAAGACACAGAAACTTTTTACATTAAGACAGTGATCCACATAGGAATTCAGAAAAGGGGATCAGGGTTAACTGATATCGTCAACACTGTCTTTGCAGATCTGATATACTGGCCATAAAGTATGAGAGGGATTAGAATAGGTGAAGAAGAGACTCAAGTCTAAGGAATAGCTTGGGCAAATTTATTTTGTAAAAAAAAAAAAAATGAAGGCATATTGAGTATTGCAGGAAGAGACTGGGTAGTCTGAAAACACATGTGCACTTGGGGTGAGTAGTGGAAAGTAATTTTCTGTAAGTAGAATGGCGAGAAATTCAAGTTTTTAGACGTGGTCCTTAGGTGTTTCTCAACCTTTGTCTTCTCCTCATCCCTAACCCACAGTCTCATTACCCATGGTGGTGACAGTCACATGTGTGGATGGGGGTATTCACATTAGAGACAGCATATATAAAAGGGAGTGAGATCGACTTGTAAGATAGCCAGATTCAAGTGTACCAGCTCTGACCGTGCCTTCTGTCTCCCACTTAGAGGAGCACATCAGAATGTAACTGAGAGAACTGCTATATTGACAATCTTGAGTCTGTTCTAATTTATAAAATTAATAAACCCTTTCCAAAATTGAGTTTTTTCTGTCGGTGACACTACCCATCTTCAAATAATTAGGGTATCACTGTTAAGTAAAACTGAAACTGAAACCAACTGTAAGGGGAAGGAATGGAGTTTTGAAGATAGTTCATCAAAGTAGTGCCGTGAGGTAGTGGTCAATATTATAGAGGTTCTCAACATAGTGGCTGGAGATATTGGAGATATCCAATTATCCAATAATAATTCCCAGAATTATGGAAAAGATTTCTCAATTCTCTGAGCATACCAAGTATTTTCTGTGGATCAAATAAATGACTTACCTCCCACATACAGGTAGTAGATATTTTCAGAGTGGTATAAATATGCTACTGAAAATAAGGCAAAATCATATTGAAGTATTACTGAATTCAGAATAAATTGCCTTTTGTCACTATTTTCTGAATCTATGCCTACTACATATACAACTATTATGCACAGATGTGTAATGTTTTTGAGATTTTAAAGGCATGGTCACAATACTGTAAAAAGTTGGCTCGGTAAAAAGATGGCAGAGTAAAAAGATGGCTGACTTGGGAAATTGTAGGCCCAAGATCTGGTCCTCATTTGGTCTCTTGCCTGGGAATCTTGGACAAACCATTCAGCACTTTGGACCTTGGTTTCCTTAATTGCTAGTGATGGTTTGTGGTTTCTTTAATGACACAACTTTTGAAAATGCCACCAACATATAGCATCTTTGATCATAGGTATATAAAATAGATAGACTTTTCTGAAAATCTTTTCAAGATTCTATAACTTATATCTACATGGCGTTGAAAATGAAGTTACCGATAACTTATTTTTATAGTGATTTACCTATTCATTTTTGTGATTTGCTGATGAGAGAGTCTGAATCAGTAAGCCCCAAAAGATCATTCCTGAAAACAGATAAATGAAAGAGCCCTGACTTGTTACTGTTTCACCTATTAACATCACCAGGCTGTGATTAACCTCAGGCCCCCATTGTCAGTCGCAAAGATTATCCACATCAGCCGTGTGGTCTCTCGGTGCCTCAGCCCCTATGCCCTTCCTTCCATTTCATTTGTATATCAGCTCAAATGGGAACATCAGGCTCCAAATAGTAAGTTGGCCCTACTTTTTCTTGGGGAAGTGGCCTTTCTGCCTAGCTATTTGCTTCTGTTCAGGTTTTTATATTACACAAAAAGAATACCTTAGGTCTTAAACTCATAGAAATTAACAATTTGTTAATAAGAATAGCTATTGAGATGTTACATAATCATGGCTTTGAGGTAGGGCAAAGTAGGGAAAACAACTTAATGACTATTTTGTCATTTTTTCCACCATATAACAGGACAAAAATAAAGAACTCTACCAATTTAAAATTGTGTGTGTGTGTGTGTGTGTGTGTGTGTGTGTGTGTATTCCTCAAAAATGCATATATCCTTCTCTTTCTATTTTCTCTAGTTTGATAAACCCTAGATAGGAGTTAATGTTTCAATGTTTCAGTTGGGTTTATTTTATTTCTTTCCTGTGCCTTGCTTTTATGTAACAAGCTAGAGATTCTGTAACATAATGAAAAATTTCCCCCCTCTATGCCTTTTGGTCTGAAAATAATGAAGTAATATAGACTATAATATCAACAGTAGAGGAACTATGTATTTACTTCTAGTTCCACAATATCTTGGGATAAAAGAAACATCAGTTTTAAAGAATATTATCTTTCTTCTAATGAAAAAAAAATAGCATGATTTTCTACTGTGGACTGCATAGTTAACTTAAAATTTTTGAATCTTAAATATAACTTCATTTTATTTAAAAGGTTTCTTTAGGGGCACCTGAGTGGCTCAGTTGTTTGGGTGTCCAAATTTGGCTCAGGTCATGATCTCACAGTTGTGTTCGTGATTTCGAGCCCCACGTCGGGCTCTGGGCTGACAGCCCAGAGCCTGGAGCCTGCTTGGATTCTGTGTGTCCCTCTCTCTGCCCCTCCCCCACTCATTCATGCATGCTTTCTCTCTCTCTCTTTCAAAAATAAACAAACATTAAAAGGCTTTTAAAATGCATTTATTTAAATTCAAGTTAGTTAACATACAGTGTAGTATTGTTTCAGGAGTAGAATTTAGTGCTTCCTCTCTTACATAGAACACCCAATGCTCATCGCAACCCATTCCGCCCATCCCCCCCCACCTCCGCTCCAGCAACCCTCAGTTTGTTCTCTATATTGAGAGTCTTTTATGGTTTGCCTCCCTCTCTGTTTTTATGTAATTGTTCCTTCCCTTCCCCTCTGTTCATCTGTTTTGTTTCTTAAATTCCACATAGGAGTAAAATCATATGATATTAAAAGTTTGTTTTCAAGTGTTGTTTTAAAATGCAAACTGTGGTATAATTCCATGTAATATCTATGAGACATTGGCACCATGGAAAAAGTACTAGGTATTACTAGGGTTTAAATGATTTACAGATTTTTTTTTTGAGAGGAATTAACATTAGCCCCAATCTGATGAAATTTCCTGTTATTCAGCAGCAAAAATAACCAACTCTACAAGAGTACAGCTTCACAAATCTTTTTAAATCAACAAAGTATGCTATGTTCCTATTTCAGAAACCATAAACTGTAGACTCACAGCTTTCCCAGGCTCTCTTTACAGTCTTAATTTAAGACCCATTCATCCAAAAGATTAAGACAATGAGATTCAAGTCCAAAGCAATAGCAAGTATGTGCATGAGAACTGTCACGCTATTGCTCCTGGGAGTTTTGCCATTTCCATAGCATGATTTATAACCATTGCACAATATGTTTTTATTTATTATTCTACTTTGCAAAGGAATTTGAGATGGTTTGGTGGGCCTGATTTAAATAAACACACATCCCAGTCTTATTTTTGTGCTCGTAACAAGCAGTTTTCCATATGTAATTGGTGCTTGTTGTCTACCTTTGAATTTTGGTTGCTATTGTATATCTGCTAGCTAGTGCACTTGTAGGCATGCTGTGCTCTTCTGCAAGTCACATGAAAACATGCATTGATTTTGATGTAGCTGGTTTCACTACTTCACTTAGTGTGTGCGCCGAACCTGCAGTTCATAATGTGTTTACTGACCCAGAACTTTAAAAGCTGAGTTTAGCCCAGCACAGTCACCTCAAACCAATACAGGGTGGTGGTTACATCTCCAGTCATTATGGAGATAGAGTTCAAGACTTCGGTGTTTGGATGTCAAGCTCTTTGGTGTTTTAGTTATAGGATGTGTTTAAATTTCTCTCAAACAGCAACTCACATGATCCACTGAAACTCAAGTATAACCAAAGCATATAAGGTTCCAGAACATTCAGTTGAATATTGACTGTTAACAACGTGTGATACCAACAAACAATTAATTTTAAAAATTATTCGAAGATTGAATGCCTGGAAACATCATGTTACTTTTATGTATGAGAAACAAACTATTACGTATACAGACCAAAGGAATTGTATGTTAGGTTGGATTCCTTGGAAAGCAGTCTCTGAGAACAAAAGTTGCGTACACGAGGTTTACTGGAAGGTATTCTTGGTAGATCTGCCAGCAAGAAAGTGAAAGGGGCAGTATTGGGCAGAGGGGATCTGAAAGCCATCTGAAAGGAAGCCTTGGAACTGGGGTCATTCTTTCAGGGTTGTCTTCAATTGCAGTAGGTGGGCTGGAACTTGGTAGCCATGTGCTAAGAGCCAGCCTCAAGGAGGGATGCAGCTGTAATCCCTTAGCCGTCATTACTAATAGTGTCTGGGGTCCATCTCCTCCAGGAGAGAACCTCAGGGGAGCATTATAGTATCCACTCCAGGTAGGTTTTGGCACATTCTGATTACCCCACAAAAGTTATAAAGAAGATACAAAGGAGCAATGATGAGGAGAAAAATGAATTGGTCATTTTCCACCGGACCTTAATATATCAGAACTAGCGTTATTTATAAGATGGTCTTTATTTTGGTATTCAAAATCTCTTTTAACCCTCCTTAACCCAGACGGGAAAGAAAAATGTTCATACTCTGCCTGGTTCGTGGATTTCACTTTTTAACATTGTGGCAAAAAACACATAACACAAAATGTACTCACTTACCCATTTTAAACAATACAGTACAGTGGCGTTAACTATATGCACTTTGTTATGCAAAAGATCTCTAGCAATTGTTCATCTTGTAAAAACAAACTCGATAGTAAGTGACAGGACTCTCTTCTTCTAAGTCTGAATAATATTGGAGTGTATGAGTACATGTCGTTGTTTTCTCCAGTCGTCCGTCGGTGGGCATTTAGGTTGTTTCTAACTCTTGGCTGTTGTGTATGATGCGGTAATGAACTTAAGATTATCCAAATATTTCTCTCTTTGGGATCCTGTTTTTTCCATTCTTTCAGATATGTGTCTTCACAAGTGGGTCATGTGGTATTTCTGTTTTGAATTTTTTGAGGAACCTCCCTACTGTTTTCCACAGCAGCCGCACCAGTTTGCATTCACACCAACAGCAAGAGAAGTTGGAGTGTCTCCACATCCCTACCAACACTTATTTTCTCTCTCACTCTTGTGCTCTCTTGCTCTCTCTCTCTCTCTCTCTCTCTGATAGCGGCCATCCGAACAGGTGTGAGGCGATACTTCATTGTGGTTTTGATTTCCGTTTCCCTGTTAATGAGTGATGTTGAGCAGCGTTTCCTGTGCTTGTTGGCGAATCATAGGTCTTCTTTTGTGGTAAAGAATCAACAGAGAAAATTACTGAAAAGACACTTTTACACTGCTGAAAGTTCTCTACCAATATTAAGTATTATAAATTCCGTACAGAAGAATCTACATTTTATGACTACTTAATACTGCTTCATTTACATTGCAGCTAATGGTTTCTGTTTTTGTTCTGCCTGATGAAACTCTAGATTGAAATTTTGATGAATCGGGGTTACTGGGTGGCTCAGTTAGTTAAGCATCTGACTCCTGATATGAACTTGGTCTTGAGCTCATGGTCGTGAGATCAAGCCGTGTATTGGGCTTTGCACTGGCAGCATGGAGCCTGCTTGAGATTCTCTCTTCTCTTTTCTTCTCTTCTCTTCCCTTCCTTTCCCTTCCCTTCCCTCCTCTCCTCTCCTCTCCTTTCCTCTTCTCTTCTCTCTCTGTCTCTCTCTCTCTCTCCCCCTGCCTTTCTCCCACTCACTCTCTCCCTGTTTCCCTCTCAAATTAAATAAAAAAATGAATAAAGCATTTAAAAAAAAAGCCTCTGGGGTGCCTGGGTGGCTCAGTCATTTAAGCATTAACCTTTGGTTCAGGTCATCATCTCGTGGTTCATGAGTTCAAGCCCCGCACTGGGCTCACTGCTGTCAGCGCAGAGCCTGCTTTGGATCTTCTGCCCCCTCTCTGTCTCTGCTTCTTCCCAGCTTGTGCTCCCTCTCTCTCTCGAAAATAAATACACGTTGAGCATCTTTTCATGTGTCTGTTGACCATCTGGATGTCTTCTTTGGAAAAGTGTCTATTCATGTCTTCTGCCCATCTCTTCGCTGGATTATTTGTTTTTCGGGTGTGGAGTTTGCGCTTTCAACAATAGCCAAATTAGGGAAAGCGTCTAAATGTCCATCAACTGATGAATGGATAAAGAAGACAAGGTTTATGTATACAATGGAATACTACTTGGCAACGAGAAAGAATGAAATCGTGCCATTTGCAACAACATGGATCAGACTGGAAGGTCTAATGCTGATTGAAATAAGTCAGTCAGAAAGGGACAGATATCCTATGTTTTCACTTATATGTGGATCTTGAAAAAATTAACAGAAGACCAGGGGGTAGGGGAGGGGAAAAGTAGTTGCAAACAGAGAGGGAGGGCGGCAAACCACAAGAGACTCTTAAATACAGAGAACAAACTGAGGGTGTATGGAGGGGTGGGGGAGAGGGGGAAATGGGTGATGGGCATTGAGGAGGGCACCTGTTGGGATGAGCACTGGGTGTTGTATGGAAACCAATTTGACAATAAATTATATTTTAAAAAATGAAACACAAAAAATCATTAATAAATTATTAACTCTGATGAATCAATCTGCCTCTTCCCACCTCCCTCCATCTTTTTGTCTCTGTCTTTCTCTAATATATATGTTAAGGGAACATCCATCCATTAGTGTTCTCCGTAAGGAACTGCTTAGTACATTGTACCCTCTTTCTAATCTTGATAACAACAGCAGCAAATGTTGCTCGGGACTCTACTCTGTGTCACACATGACACTGGCTTTGGTGACCTCATCTTGTGAGTGAGGCTTATGAAGGTCTGGCACATGCATAACAACTTTAAAAACTCATTACTAGTTATTGTGCTATTTAGAGCAAAAATGTAACTTACCCCCCCCCCAAATAAGACACTCCTTTAGATTGAGTTGTGTAGGGTGCTGTTGACCTGCTTTTGCTCATGCTTGGCTATAAAATCCTATCTGTAATATTTAGGTAGGAGCAATTCTGTTAAAACAAACAACAGATTGGATTCTTTAGTTCAGGAATTTTTTCAAGTGCAACAATTTGGGGTAAAAAAGCAGTATGTTTCCTGCAATGAGAGCTCTGTAGTACTCCATATACGATGTTCCCTAGCTGGTTATACCCAAATGCAGAGCTGGGTTTTGTTCTGATATCAGTTTTGGAATTGATGATCAACCTTTATGAATAGCATCTTCTTTATTATGATCTGATCTGGCTTTCCTTCCCTTGTCTTCTGCACTGTGCTACCTGTCTTGTGACTGTCTTCATTACATTGTTTACTTTGTTCATTGGCAAAGGTAAATGTGCACTAACAGTGAATTTTTACTAAAGGCATTGCCTTTCGAGTATCTTAAGAGCAAAATGCTGGCTGCCTCATTTACAGACATCGTCGAATTACTGTGTGTATCTCCAATTCTCTGTCTTTGACACGTTAACCTGAAGACCATTTCTTAGTTGTGTTCTCTTCACTGCATCAGCACTTGTTTGATTTTTGTAGCAATGGGCAGAGCATTTGAAGTCCTGTTTTGGATACACATCTTTAATAGGCAGAGTGGATGCTGTATCAGTTATCTCCTGCCGTATAACAAGCTACCCCCGAAGTTAGTGGTTTAAAGCAAAAATCCTGTATTTCACTCATGAATCCTTGGATCTCCTTTGGGCCTGGATTATCTTGATGCTTTTTTTACTGGTCTCACCTGGGCTCATTTATAGATTCATGCTCAGCTGGTAGTTGATGGTCTCACTCATGTACCTGGCACTTGTTAGTTATTGGATGAAGCAATGGGTACGACAGGGTCACTTGCCTTTCATTATTTAGTGAGCCAGCATAGTTCACGTAGTGGTGAAAGGGTAACCAAGCCTAGCCCAATGTCCAAGCATTTCTCAAGCCTTGGCTTGTATCATGTTTATGAATATTTTGTTGGCCAGGGGCACCTGGGTGGCTCAGTCAGTTAAGTGTCCGACTCCTGGTTTCGGCTCAGGTCATGATCTCACAGTTAGTGAGTTCGAGCCCTGTGTCCGATGCTGCGCTGGCAACACAGAGCCTGCTTGGGATTCTCCCTCTCTGCCCTTCCCCAGTGCGTGCTCTCTCTCTCTCTCTCTCTCTCTCTCTCTCTGTCTCTCTCTCTGTCTCTCTCTCTCAGAATAAATAAATAAACTTAAAAAAAATGAATATTTTGTTGGCCAGAACAATTCGGCCAATCCGTATTCAAGTAGTAAAGAAATATACTATAGCTCCTGTTGAGAGGATCTAGAATATCTCATTACAAGGCGCTAGGTATAAGAAAGAAAATAATTTGTGGACGTTTATTCTCTACCAGAGATACTTTTATTTGTACCATCAAAATCTTTCCTGTGTAATATTATTCGGTATTCCTTGTCAGCTATAGCTTCGGATGTTCACTGTTTCTTCAGCGTCTGCCCTATTTCATGTGGATGAAAGAAGTCCTTAACAATTGCACTTAACTATACTTCTGAGGTATAAGAGGATTCAAACTTGGATAGGCATAGAGGATGTCCAGTACAAATACTAAACAAGTATATGAACCCCCCCCCCACACACACACACAGTAGGGAGGGAGAATAGAGACTGAGGGAGAGAAGAATTTTAAAAGCTTTTTATCAGTTTTTTCAAACAGAGGCACATTCCTCCCCTCAGGGGACGTTCAATAATGTCTGGAAACACGATTGATTATCACAACTGGGGAGGTGCTCTGGCCAAGGATATTGATAAACACCCCACAGTGCATGGGACGACAACATACACCAAAGAATTATCCACACCAAAATGTCACTAGCGCTGAGGTTGTGAAACCTGGCTTTTTACGGCATGCATATCGGAAGAATTCATATAATGTGACTTAGAATATGCAAGCTGAGAAAAAAAGAAAAGGCAAGGTGCTTTCTGTCTTCAAATTACTGAAAGAAGAGTACATATTTGGGTGAAGTCAGACTGGAGGCATTCCTCGAGAGTTGTATGTAACTTGTGGGAGGAAGCCAGATGCGCTTCGTTGCTCTAATCCATGTTTTTATGGCTAGTTCAAGGTGATTTCTCTCTCGCTGGAATGGATATTCGATGTATTTTGTAGGTACTATATGCTGTAAACCATAGCTCTTGGCGTCACAAGGATTCGAGTAATTAATCATTTTTGCATATTGGATGGAACATGTAGAAAAAGTATGTGATGATAACATCATTTTTAGAAATATGTGTAGTGGTTAGTCATTTGTCTTGGGATTGTCACTTGTTAATGTGAGATCTTAGGCAAGTATTACCTTTCTGTAAAATGAGAATAATGCCTATCCTGGATATTGTTCACCAAAAATTAAATAAAACAGGGCTTATAAATAACCTTGCCTGGCATGTAAGAAACCCTGAGTAAATGGTAGTAATCAGAGTGTGGGTGGTAATCTCTCTTCCTTACAGTAGCAGCAAATATTTCTTATTTGGATTATATTCTTTGTAGCAGGAAAGAATCAGCCAAAAAGTGATAAAGTAGCATCACTGAGCTTTAAAAGTCTGTGGCTCCCACACCGAACATTCTTTTTCCCTAAATTCAGAAATACAGGTGGTTAACATGAATCCTTGAGTTCTGATTCTCTAGCACAAACCCTTATTGTGTGAAAATGTAAATAATTGATGCTAGTTGAGTCACATATTTGATTTCCTCTTTATATTTTTATTTTTAACATTTATTTATGCATTTATGCATTTATTATTTTTGAGAGAGAAAAAGAGAGCACACGCACAGGGAGGGGCAAAGAGAGAAGGAGAGACAGAGAATCCCAAGCAGGCTCCGCGCTGTCGACCCAGAACCTGATCCAGGGCTCAAACTCACGAACTGTAGATCACGACCTGAGCCAAGATCAAGAGTCAGACATTCAAGTGACTGAGCCCCCCAGGCGCCCCTAATTTCCTCTTTATTTTTTTTAATTTTATTAAAAAAAAATTTTTTTTAACATTTATTCATTTTAGAGACAGAGAGAGACAGAGCATGAATGGGGGAAGGTCAGAGAGAGAGGGAGACACAGAATCCGAAACAGGCTCCAGGCTCTGAGCTGTCAGCACAGAGCCCGACGCGGGGCTCGAACTCACGGACCGCGGGATCATGACCTGAGCCGAAGTCGGTCGCCCAACCGACTGAGCCACCCTGGCGCCCCCCTAATTTCCTCTTTAGAATGATAAGAAAGAATATAGACAAAAGTAAATGTTTATGGATTCGTAACATTTGTTTCTAATTTTCCACGTGTACCTACAGGTAACAAATATTTAGAGGGGAAAAGTAAGTTTTTTTTCTCACCCACTGCATAATAGCTATTCTTTTTGAGTCCCTACGTGATCTGTAACTTTGTTAAAATGTACTCTCTAACTCTTACATATTTCATTAAGCCACCTGCCAGACTTTCAAATATTCAAAAAGAAAAGTATTCCCCAGTGTTGTTTACATGGAGCCCATTATTTTATCTCTTGGTGATACGGACATAGCTAAACAATCGTTCCTATAACTGACAGTATTAAACACTAATGCATTTTGACCACATGTACAGAATGGTACTTTTAGATATTTTTTGCTGGCGTGCACCCAATAGTTTGTCATTTAGTCGGTTGACTGACTTTTCACATATAAAAGTAAAGAAAACAAAAACATTACCCACATTCATACAACAAAGCAAGGAAGAGAATATGTGCTTCTTGCTTTCTTATCAACCAGAGAGAGACCTGTGAATTACAGAAAAACCACGTGTGAATACTTCAAAGGAAGTATGCCAAACACATTGTGTATGTGTTTTTTAAAAGATTTAGTAGCTCCTTTAAAGCTCTAAGTAAAGCTGTCTGACTAATCATGTACCCTTGAAACCAATTAAATTTTTAGACTAGAGAAATGTTCTTCAAACACTTCTGAAAAAAAATGAGAGTTCCCTCCTGAAGCCAACACCTTTTAATTAACAAAATACTCAGAGAAAAGCTGTGGTTTGCAATACACCTACTGTTATTCATGCTACTATCCCAGTGTGCCAAACTCAATTCCTTTCCGTTCTTTTGAGCTTGACTTTCTGTCCGCTTAACTATGGAAAGAAAACACAGTTTTTAGTAGAGATTTTTAATTTTCTAGTGAATGCATGAGAAAAACATTATGCTGTAGTCATCAGTAGTCAGACTGGACGAGCTCTGTGTGTTGTGTGTACATCTATCTATACAGATATGTATACACACGTATATGATGTGTGTATCTATTCGGCTTAATTATACACATTGTAATTAATACATGTGGTTCTAGCATTGACTGGCAGAGTGGGAAAGACAACAGAATCTGTTGCTGGAAAGACAGTTAATAGTGTGACATCATTGTAATTATTTTTCTGTTGTGACACTATCCTGGAAAAGATACTTCCCCCAATCAATGTACTTGAGAAGAATAACCTTGGTCTTCATTGTGGTTTGGGAGGCTGGGATCTCAAGCAGCCATTCCCAGGCCAACTCCTTGTGACCCTGGACGGTGACTCAAGCCAAGGGGTGGACATCCAGGCAAGCATATCAGACGGTGGGGCATTAAATGGGGCACGTGCTGGCTAGAGGGGAAGCCATTTGCCATGCTTCTTAGGAAGACCCTGGAAACTCATCCCACAAGTTTGGCTCTAAGATTCTGTATAGTCATTTATGTGTCCTAACTCCTTACCTGATCGGGATTATGAGTTGAGAGAACTCTCAACAAATTCTCTTTCTATCTTTTAAATTCTGGAGTTACTGGAAAACTCTGGGAAGACTTAATATCCCTGCCTGACCCTTAGAGTCAAGATTCTGTTGCTCAGTCTGGGAAAAACCACTTGGAACCGCCCCGTTGCAGATCTGACCAGCCCATACTTCACCTAACGAAGTGATTTGCTTATGTTTCAAGTAGCATGACAGGGGAAAAGAAGAAACTTCATTTTTTTTTCTTTTTAGATAAAAGTAACGACACCTAAAAATGTAGTATGAATCAATATGATATGCATCATAAAATAAGATGTTCTCAGGACCTCAAAATTTCTCCTTTGAAACATCTTGCTTAATAAAATACGTGTGTGTGTGTGTGTGTGTGTGTGTGTGTGTGTGTGCTCACGTGGATCTAGAGGCAAGTCTTTTTTAGGAAAAGTGAACTATTTCAAATAGTGTTCTAGATAGAATTGGCCCTAATAAAATGTGAACTAGATGGAAATTAGCCTTAGTTTAGAATCCAGCTCTCAGTTACTATCAATTACTACCCTCTAGCGACTAAGCAAGCAAACAAACAAAAACCTAATAAAGATGAAAGATTTTGTTCTTCTTACTGATGATGAGATTTAAGTAGTGAAATGTTGAAGACTTGAAAATGTTTAAGACCCCAAAGAATAGTGTAATTCTGTGCCTCATGGAGACGTTTTGGCTATTGGCTTATCCCGGTTCTCCATAAATCACAGAAATCTAGACTTGTGATTGGAAAAGGAAATGGAATATTCATCTCGGGAAGGGAGAGGAGAGTTTTCAGAGAAAGGCACAAAAGTGTGGAATGGCCAGTGCTTATTGGAGAATACTGAATAGAGACTGGGGTGGAGGAAGGGAAGAATGGAGGAAGAAGAGGCTGTTGTGTGAATTCTAGTTCAAAGAGCCCAGAGTCCAGAATGGCATGCTAATTTAGAAAATCAGGAGCCAGTAAACATTGTTTGAGCAGCAAAATGAAAAGGAGAAGAAAACACATACCCACAGTGCACCTCCTGTCAGAAGAATGCTAAGAGATGACTTACATATATCAATTCATAAAATACTTAGAACAATTTCATGAGATTAGTGCTCTCTTTCCCATTATGTAGGTGAATACTCTGAGGCTCACAAAAGTTCACTTTATCAAGCATGATATAATCCCTTGCCTCAAAATGCCTGTAATCACATCCAAGTTTGTATATCTAGGAAATGTTAATGCCAGCTGTCTGTGAGAGAAGTACTATTATAATTGCCATTTTACAGAGCAGTAAATTGACATTCAGAAAGCTTAAGTAACCTGCCTAGGGTTAGCAGCTAAGAAATGGCAGAGTGAGGATTTAAATCCAACAGTCTGGCCCTAGACAGTTTGTTTTACACTTTGCTTCTTGATCCTGTGTTCTTTCCTGCCTTTTATCCGCCCCCACCTTGATAGAAAACTGGGGAACAAAAAAATTGATTGGTTCTATTTTCTCTCTTTGATATTTGACCTCCCATTGTCTACCCCAAGCAGTGGCTCTAATTTTCTTGTTCTGGGAATAGTTAAGAGTGAGAGCCTAGGAACATTCTGTGTTCTAGTCTTCGAGAAACCATCCTTCAAGGTTGTTGTTGTCTTTTAGAGCTCCCCGCAGGTAGAAGGCCCCTAAGTTTACTGAAAAGCTTAATGTGCATGGATTTGTGTCTTTAGATTCATTCGTTTATTCAGAGGACATCATTTGAGTACCTACTGTATTCCAGGACCTGTCAAAGTACAGGAGCTAGAGGCATGAACATGGGGGACCCAATTTCCCCTCCCTTTCCCGCTCTGATAGAGTTTTCAGATGTTGAGTGCTGGGGGAGAGCAGAGCAGCAAGGAAGGGCCCAACTGGTCCATAAATGAGATCATCTGCCCATGGCTGGCACACACATGGCTATGTTGCTGACCTTTCAACCTTCCTCTAAATCTGCTTCAGCTGACTTTGTACTTGGTGTTACTTCTTTTTTTACCCCTCATTAGAGAACTTTGTGATATTATCATCCCAATGTCATTTGTCTGTACTTTTTCATCATCTTGAATCATTCTCTGTTGTTCAAGTCTCTGGCCCCAGCCTTTCTTTTCAGTAGACTTTTTTTTTTTCAAGACAGTTGAGAAATCTGATAATTGTCTGTATTCTCATCTTTCACTGTATGGAGATTTCAGAGGACATGACCATTTCCACTTCCTTGAGCACTTCTTTGTTGGCCAAAAGTAAATCTAGAAACAAATGTCCTTCCTGCTCTTTTGAGGGTTAGATTTTCAATAAGTCAAGTTAAAAAAAAACATTGTCTGACACTTCCCAGAACCTTGAAACCATCCCAGAGTACTGTATGTTACCTCAGTATCTGTTGTGTATCTATTTTCAGAACAAATTGTCCATCTTTTCTAGTCAGCCAGGCATTCAGCAGTTAGCTCCCACAGTAATGTTTTAATTTAGCTTTTTTTTTTTCATCCTCACCCATGCATCCTCTTCAGGGATTCACCTCATCTCTTGGAATCCCGTTCAAGATTTTTAGATCGTCTTGGACCCCATGCTTCCTACTAGAGTGTTGGATCACAAGATGCTATTTCTGCTGCAGATTATATGTCACTCTTTCTAGAAAGAGCCTGAGAGTAGCAAGATAGATTCAAGAAACAATTTCTTTTTCTCCTCAGTATAATTGTTTTTCAGTCATTATGTCTTGACATTAGTTTTGATTCTGACACCCTACATTTTTTTTCTTTCTTTCTGCCTGGTTCAAGATTATTTCTTCCATCTGTAGGAAATTCTTGTTGTCCCTGAAAAGCTGGAGACACAGGAGACGTCCCTCCAGTCTCCCTCATCATCTTCTCTAACAAAAAGACAACCTTCGAAGTACATGAAAATTGATTTATGGCTACCTTAGAATGGAATGCCCACATGGCCCACTTGTCCCTTCTTGTCCATGATTCTCAGGTCTCATGTTGAGGTGTTGTCATTTGCAGCTTTCTCTCAAAGCGTCCCTTTAAACTATGTCATCCGCTATTTCTCTGCTGCCGGTCTCCTGGATGTAGTGGGCTTCAGAGGCTACCGACTTTAAACTCGATGAGGCCTTCTGTACCCCTCATCAGTTAGCTTCCATCCCCCCGCTGTGCGGCTGTTTGTGGGTGTTTAATATCAGTTCACACCAGCAAGCTCAGCCCCCTTTAGTAAATACAGAGCCACATACAAACCTTTGAGGTTTTCCCAAATATTTCACATATTTCTACCCCTTACCTCCAACTTCTCACTGTATTTGTTCATCTCTATGTCTCTTTTTTATCAAGTGTTGATGAAAATAGTAATACCTAACATTATTACCTGCCAGTGTCAGAAACTGTGCTGATATTGTTGTTATTTTCTGGCACTGTTTTATATACTTTTCATATATTAGCCATTGAGTCCGCCTTTGGATTTTAACCATTATCATGTGCCATCTTATACAATAGTGCTCCACACTACTCCACTCCAAGTAGAAAAATTACTGAAAAGACACTTTTACACTGCTGAAAGTTCTCTACCAATGTCAAGTATTATAAATTCAGTACAGAAGAATCTACATTTTACGGCTACTTAATACTGCTTCATTTACATTGCAGCTAATGGTTTCTGTTTCTGTTCTGCCTGATGAAACTCTAGTGTGAGGTGATACTTCACTGTGGTTTTGATTTCCATTTCCCTGATAATGAGTGATGTTGAGCAGCTTTTCCTGTGCTTGTTGGCCAATCATAGGTCTTCTTTTGAGAAATGTCTATCTATTCAAGTCCTTGGCAGATTTTTAATCGGGCTGCCTATTTTTTTGTGAATTCCCTTTTAATCACTCAACTGAGAGCCTTCATTCTTAAAATATAGATTGTTTGGAAACTTCCATCTAATTTAGTAGATTTTGATTTTGGAGAAGTGTTTTAACTTTCCCAAATTTTGGTTTCACCTTGTGTAAATTGGTGGTAATGAGGATCTCCCTGCCCAGACCACAGTGTTGTGGTAAAGAATCACAGAGAAAAAAATTCTATTAGGTCTGGTTTACCAAAAATAATGTAGCTTGGGTTTTCTCCACTGCCAGTCATGTTATGACCAGTCTGAAAGAACAGGGAAAAAAAATACGACAAGCTGTTCCCAAATTAATTGGCTTTGATTTCGCTAGATTTTCACCACCTCCAAAGTAATTTACTTCCCGTTCAAGGAAATAAGATCTTATCCAAACTTTACTTTTGCTTTTGTTTTTCTTTGAATGAGAAAAAATAAGTAAAAGTTATTCACTTGGTAAGATGTGAATACTTTTTTTTTTTAATTTTTTTTTAACGTTTATTTATTTTTGAGACAGAGAGAGACAGAGCATGAATGGGGAGGGTCACAGAGAGAGGGAGACACAGAATCTGAAACAGGCTCCAGGCTCTGAGCTGTCAGCACAGAGCCCGACGCGGGGCTCGAACCCATGGACCGTGAGATCAAGCCCTGAGCTGAAGTCGGATGCTTAACCGACCGAGCCACCCAGGCGCCCCGTGAATACTCTTTTTTTAACTAATTCCACAGTCTATAGAATTGTTATTTGAGGACTATTGAAATTAAATGAACTGTCCAGCCATGAGAATAAGCAAAATCATTTTGAACGATTGTTCAATGTACGTTAATGAAAAGTTTGAGTCTCTGAATTATCCTATCACGTAATCCTGTGAAAAGTATTCACATTGCTGGGAAAAAAATATGTTATGTCATAAATAATACTTCGGCTCAAATTGTTGTGCTTTAATTAAGCTTGTTCTATTGTTATTGAAATTGGCTTCTTTGCTTGTGTTTCTAATTTCTCTTTTCTTTCCTTTTTTTTTCTTTTTGAAAAAAAAAAATTAGCTCCTAGTCAGACTGTTACTCTGGTGACACAACCCGTGGTTGCCAAGGAAACTGCCATCTCCAAACTAGAAATGCCATCTTCCTTGCTGTTGGAGGTACCTGCTCTAGCAGATTTCAACCGAGCTTGGACAGAACTTACCGACTGGCTGTCTCTGCTTGATCGAGTTATAAAATCACAGAGGGTGATGGTGGGTGATCTTGAAGACATCAACGAAATGATCATCAAGCAGAAGGTATGGGGAAAAAACGAAAGCCTGGTTGAATTTGTGATTTCAAGGGAAAAATTTCCACCTGTCAGTTCACTCTCCCAGACCCTTTTCCCACCAGGTTTCAGGCAGCTTTTCTCTGTCAGCCACACACTGTCTCTACTCTGTTCAGCCTGAGGATGATCCAGAAAAAAAGTTAATGCCATTTTCTAAAACAGCCATAAATTAGAACGGAATGATACAAGGAAAAAACCATAAACTTGACACGTATAATTGGCTTAATGAAATTCACTTAACAACGAGTATTTCAAAAAATCTGTTTAATAAGTAGTTCAACTGAGCTCTTTACATTGAAACTGTTTGTTTTGGAAGCTTTCAGCCATAATATATTACAGAATCAAATATAATAAACTGGCAATTGGTTGTTCACTCTTTTGAGTTGTCTGGGCCAATTTTCCTCCTTTAATGATAAGTCTAAATGAAAGTTACAATTTTTGTAGAAAAGAAGAGTACCAAACATAATATATTTTTCAATACTTTAGATGTTAATCCTGGAATTTATACAATGCCATAGTCAAATAAATATGTTCTTAATACAAAGATTGCATTTCTGAGCCTCTGGGAATCCATTCTGCAAAATCATGACATCAGTTAGAAACATAGGAATCCGTTGATATAAATCTGGTTGACTTAGCTAGAACAAATACACTATGTATCTTTTATATTTTTGAATGAAGAAGAAAAATCATTTTGAAGTGTTTATTTGCTGTAGTTATTTCACTGGTAAGTGATTTCCAAATCTTTTCTACAGAAGTAATAAATTTCTTTGAAGATATTTAGTTAGTACACAGCCACTTTTTGAAAAAAGGAGTAAGGCAGACATTTTTTTTTTTAAAGTGAACTTTAGCAATTCAGTAGGAATAAAAAAAACTGGCTAGTAAACAATTTGCATCCAAAGTACCTTGATTTTAGACTCAGGACACCTGAATTAAGTGTTATTTCTTTGTTACTTGCAAATAACATGATTGTGATCAAATAATTCTCTGGGTCTTAGGACACAGACCCAGGAAATAAGATCTTATCCAAACTTTACTTTTGCTTTTGTTTTTCTTTGAATGAGAAAAAATCAGTAAAAGTTATTCACTTGGTAAGATGTGGATACTTTTTTTTAACTAATTCCACAGTCTCTTTCCTTTTCTGGGCACAGGACACACAGATTCACATTCGTATTCAGCACACAGTGATGGATATGTGTGTGTATAAAGATACGTAACTAGTATATAAATATGTATAATTTGTTTTACTACTCCTTTAAATTTTTTTTTAATGTTTATTTATTATTGAGAGACAGAGAGAGACAGAGCACGAGAGGGGGAGGGGCAGAGAGAAAGGGAGACACAGAATCTGAAGCAGGCTCCAGGCTCTGAGCTGTCAGCGCAGAGCCTGACACGGGGCTCGAACTCACCAACTGTGAGATCATGACCTGAGCCGAAGTCGGACGCTTCACCGACTGAGCCACCCAGCGCCCCGATGTTTTACTACTCCTTTATAACAAGTATTAGTAGATACATTCTTCAGCATGAGCCTTTGAGATGTTATGCTCCTAGTAAGTAGCAAAAATTCAAATCCAAGTCTGTTTGGTTCCTAAGCCTAAACATTTTAACTGCATACACTGCTTGCCAGTACCCATGTAAGTGTGGCTACGGGTTAGTGGCATATATGTTTTTATATACATAGTCTATGCCAGACACAGTGCTATGCATTTCCAATTTCAGGGTGCTGATAGATACAGAAATAAGAGAGATGTTCTTTCACAGTATCATGTTGAGTTCTACCAATACTTCCAAGAGGTATTACTAACCAGAGGAAACAACATGTTATAATGTTTAAGACAAGGCCCTTGGAGTTAGATTGTCTGGTTTCAAAGCTTGACCCTTCTACTATGGTTGTGTGACCTTTGGTATGTTATCCAACCTCCCTGAACCTGAGTTTATCTGTACAACGTGGATAATGATACTATGTCTGCATTGTAAGTTGTCATGAGGATTGAATTAGGTAGTGCATGGAAAATGCTTCCTATCCTGCCTTCCTACTAAAAGTCCTCAACTAATGTTAGTAATTAATATTAGCATATAAATCTGCCTGCTCACAGAATTTGTATTATGCAAACTGTCTGTCAAATAATAATACTACATGAAAATAAGAGCTCATTTCCACATCTACAGGCCATTCTGCCATTGATGTTATGGCCTGTAAAAGCCACTAGGTGTTAGATTGGAAGAGGAAGTCCCCACTCCCTTGTGAAGAGTTTGTGATCCTCGCCTTTAGGATCTCTTTAGAATCGACCTGCTCAGTAGTCTTCACAAAACTAAGTTTGTCTTTTTCAGAAATGACCACTAATTTGATGCCTCTTCAGAATGATAATCTTTAAATATAGATCCAAAATTAATTCAGAGGAAAAGCTCAAATGCCGTGCCTAGAGTCACAGAAAGCCAGGAATTTTTAAATACACACACACACACACACACACACACACACACACACACACACACACGATAGAGATATCATGTATATCATGTTTATATAGATAGATATAAATATTATATATATTATTCTCTTCCCTTGCTCAATAGTAGAGTGCTTTTCCTGCTTCTTCCCCTCGTATTAAAAAAATAATGCAAAATAATTGATAAAAAATAATTTCTATAATAAAAAATAATTTATAGCTTTAAATCACTAACTGGCCAGTAAAATGACCCTAAGTAAACATTAAACAAGTGTGAGTGTGTGTATGTGCATGTGGGTGTACATGAACAAGAAAAAGATAGGTTTGGGGAGGTATTTATTGTAATATCAAGGAACATTTTTCTCTTTGTAAAACTGTAAATAAAACAATCCTTAATTTAATACTTGAGGTGTGAGAAATGAGGTAATATTCCAAAAGGACTTTATAAACTACAAAACACTATCAGTGCTAATTTGTTCATATATACATGTAACACATTTTTATTGAGCTACTACTAAGTGCCTGGGAAATACAGAGTTGGGCAAGATAGGAATGCACAGATTAAAGTAGGTGAAGGAAAGAGAGCAAAAATAGCACTATGGTAGAAATAAATTTCTGGATAATACCTAGCACGTATCTAACACTAGTCATATGCTAGTCACTTTTAAGTACTTCACGTGTATTACCTAATGCTCACAACAACGCTGTGAGATTGATAATAAAGCACATTGAGGTTAAATAACCTGCCCAAAGCCAAGTAGTAAAGAGATAGCAGTAGAATTTGGACTCAAGCAGTCTGGTTCCAGTGCCCCCACCCTTAACCACCATAGTTTTCTGCCCCCTTGGGCATGGCTGGGAGATGCTCTAGGGACTTACTTCAGGAAGAGGACATCTGACTAAGCCAGGGAAGAGAAAAGAGCTTCTCTTGTCAGGAAAAGCTTCTTGAAGAGCATAACATTCAAGGCAAGTATTAAAGAACAAGCTGGCATTAATCAGGTAAATAAAAAGGGAAAGGTAATCCTGGCAGAAGAAACAAGCCACACTTTTCACTGAGGCGGAAAACAGAGTAGTGTGTTATATAAATTACGATTCCAAATGGCTGAAATTAAGGGGGTGGGGAAGAAATTGACGTGGTTGCATAGAGAGGGATGGGTCTAAAAAATAGGGATCTTTCCTTGCTAGAACAAGGGGTTTTGATTATAGCCTGCAGGCAGTGGCAACGCTGAAAGGATTTTAAATAAAGAAGTAAAATCATCAAGTGTAGTTTAGTTGAATATCAATAGGGTTCTCTGGATGTAAGCAACAGAAAACATCCTCTGATTGAATCAAGCAGAAAGTCAATGTGCTGGAACTGGCATGGAGTCAGTGGAAAAAGGCTTAGGAAAAGACAAGATACTGAGCATGCCTGGGCATCCGGTCTGTAGGAACTGCTCGAGTGTCTTTGTGACTCTTTTTTCTGCATACTGCATAACTCTTCAGAATGCAAAATCCTGGAGAAGGGAATCCAGTTGACCTTGACTGGGTCACAAACCCAACTCTTAGCTAGAGGAGAGCAGGGAACTTTGCTTTAAAACCAACTCCTTCGAAAACCCCTCACAGTGAGGGAGAAGTTGTTCCCCTTCAAAGAAGTTGGGGTCTTTTGCAAACAGGAAAGGAAAAAGATACAGAGCAGCCAATGAGCAATAAATGTCCCCTGAATATGTAGAACAGGATGAAGGATGCAGCAAATAAAGGGGACTTGGAGGTGATGATCATAATCGAAGCAATATGTTTATCTGTTTGAACTTTCCTCTGTGGAGACCTGAAATAAAGACTCTTTATACCTCAGAACCTTAAATTTAAGTTTGACCCTTGCACCAACAGTAGCTGGCTCTCAATAAGTGTTGATTGCTTGATGAATAATGTGAATGAAATGTGATATAATAGCTTCATTTTTAACTGAGATTGGAATTTGGGATTTTAATTGCAGCAAATTAGGTGAGAGGTTGTAACAACATTTTATGAACCTAGGAGAACTTAGTTTTGAACTTAGGAAGTTCAGGTCAAACCTTAGACATACAGTGATTGAAATATTGTTCCCAGAAAGGTAATAAGGACCAGAAATTTGGGCAAGTTAGCTTTTCATAGTTCTAGACCTTGAATTCAAAATTATATACTTGAGATGAAGCTTCTGTTCTCCTTTACCATTAAGTTAATTTCTCAGTTTAGAAAAAATGTGCTGTCACTATTTTGAAATAACAGTAATTTTTACTAAGTGAATTATATTAAGCAAAAAATGGAAGTTACAATGACAACTATAAATTTTTAAAAAGATTATAAAATGTAGCCATTTAAAAAATTAAGCAACTTGGGGCACCTGGGTGGCTCAGTCTGTTGAGGGTCCGACTCTTAGTTTTGGCTCAGCTCATGATCTCATGGTTCCTGGGATCAAGCCCCTCATTGGGCTCTGTGCTGACAGTGCAGAGCCTGCTTGGGATTCTTTCTCTCCTTCTCTCTCTGCCTCTCCCCCACTTGCACGCTCTCTCTCTGTCTCTTAAAGTAAATAAACATTTTTAAAAATTTTAGCAACTTGACTGCTTAACTTTAGAGTCAAAAATATACCATTAGATTGTAAAAGGATACAGATGTGAAATATACAAATTAAACCTTTAAAAGTAAAACATACATGAAGCTCCAAGTTGATTTCCTCACATTCTGAATTAATAGCAGAGGGTGATTTGTAATTTATAGTGTCAAAGAAATCTGAGTTTTTAAAATGCTCTTTTCCTAATTGATCACATGTTTACATGCAATTGAAACAAAATTGTTTTGACGATTATTCATTGTTTCCTTTTCCTGACAATCTATCGAATTAGGGGGAAATATGTCTAGAGGTTTTTTTACTGAAAGTGATAATTAAATGTAACAATTTGGGAAAGAAAGGAGGGAAAGACAAAGGAAGACGGGAAGGGAGGATAGAGGGAAGGAAGGATGGAATATTAGGGAAAAAGAGAGGGAAGGAGGAAAGGAGAACTGGAAGAAAGGATGGAGGGTGGGAGGGAGAAGGAGGATGGGGAGATAAGAGAAGAGGCTGGCAAATTGAGGAGAGCTTTGTGGCAGTGGGGAACTGTGTTGCTATCAACACATAGGATTTAGGCAGCTATATGATACCAGTATTTTTTATACTTCTGGTATCTGATTGCCTGTGCTAAATAAATTATAGTCTTTTTTCAAGTCACTCTGGCCAGGTGTTCAGGATAATTCGCCACTAAATCTAAACCACAGACACTTGTATTGAATAAAGAATTGAATCGGCAAAGGAGTTTTATCCTCTAATAAGACCTCTCCAGGATGGGGTTGAGACAAATTGGCCAATCTGGACAAGATGATAATAGCATTGTTCAAGATTCATTTTTAACTACACATTACACCTCTACCTGGGAGATTTCATTATCCAAAAATTGAATAAGCAGTTTTAGTAGGCACAGTGTTATTTAAATGGGAAATAATTACTTGGATGTGTTTAATTTTTTTATTGTTAAGATCAAAGTCTTTAATAAAAGTTCCATGATTATTTTTTTGAACTCTGGCTATATCTACACAAAGAGCAATTGAATGGCTCCAGAATCATTCTGATTATAACTTTTGTTGAAAAAATTCAGCCACAATCTTAAGACAAAAGAACTCGTCTAGCAGGGACCTGGGGTTGTTGAAACAGTGTTGGGGGGAAAAGGCTTTGATTGTTTAAACTAAAAAGAAAACAAAACAGAATGTTTCTTTATATTATTCTGTTGTCATGAGCATAGTAGAAAAGTGAGTGTTATAAATAGTTTCCCTTATTCAACAAATGAGGAAAGTTACAGACAATATAGTTAATTGATCTAAGGTTATTTAGTGAATATCATTGTCCTAATGTAAATCCGGATCTCTTGGGCATAATATTTCTTCCTTCTTTGTCTTTTTCTATAACCTCCACCACCACCTTTCTTAAGCATCTCTTCATTTCTCCACCAAATTAAAAAAAAAAAAAAAACAACTATGCACAGTTTATTTCCATGGGTATCCAACAGATATCACAAGTTAGATGACAGTCATCTCAGGGCAAGGCGATTGATTATTCGGGCTTTTTTCTTTTGACAAACAACCATCCAGCCCTCATCTTATCCTTGCATTTTTGTACAACCTTGTATAAGAAACACCATACCAGAGGGGGCCATCCTTCCATATATAGAAAGTGTGTGTTGCCTTCTACAAAGAATAATGTTGTAATATATTTGGCTGACGATATTTGCAAATTTTGTACTGCAATTATCTTCTGACAAATGTACATGTCTCCTCTAGAAAGCTCATAACTATGTGAATCACTGCTCCACATGCATACAATTTTCTTTCCTTACCTAATGAGAGCCAAATTCACTATTATCTTCACTGAAGGATGTAAAGATAAATCAATGTCAACAATATGATTTAGATTATACTCTCTGGTCATGATAAAATAAACACTCCTTAAAGACAAAGATCATAGAGTTGCAAACACACCCCAAAAAATTCCATTCTCGAAGTGTCATAATGACCTTTTTATGGAATGTGATATCATACACTTTTTGGCTTAAAGATAAACATAAGTTTTACCAAACTACATATTTTAAAGTCTGTGAATAGAAATGCATATCTTAATACATTTCAATTCAGTTCACTGTAAAATTTTCTGTCAAAACCTTATCAACTAAAAGTGAACCATGATATTTACATGAATTCTGATAAAAGCCAGTATACTGTGTTTTCAATAAAATACCAGTGGGATTCTGATAAGGAAGTTTATGTTTGTCATTGTTTTTAAATATTGAATTCTATCTCAGAGTTTCCTTGCTTGAGTCTAAATAGGGGTTCCTTTATATGAAATGGCCTTTATTATTTTTATAAAAATACCTAAAATATTTGATCCTCTCTGTTTTATAAGAAAGCAATATAAGTAATTCAATGTATTTTAATCTTTTTTGAAAGCTATATAATGTTATTATACTCTGAATATTATTACCTGCTCTGGGGGCTTTTCATTTCACCATAATTTTGTAGTTATAATTTTGAAGCCTATAATTGTAGTTACAGTGTGTAATAATATAAGTTCCTCTTACTGTTGCCCTTAATGGTAGTGTAATGGTAGGTAACATTAATGTTAGGTGTATGGTTCTTTGTTCATTTATTCCTCAGTTCAACAAATTGTCTTTGAAAAGCCATGTTGCAAAGCATGCTAAAGACAGGGGACTATTAGGGAAAGATGTTGGAAAGAGATAGTGGGATAAGAGCTTGGACTTCAATTTGATTTTCTGTGTGTGTTAGCAAATAATTGAGAATATGATAATACAATGCTCACACATAATTAGTAGTTAAGTGCTTTTGTACATTTAAGCACACTTTTCTGTATATGATTACTTACATTAAAATGATAAATATATGTATATAATTAACCCCATATGAAGTAGCCATTTTTAGTAGTTTGTAATGAAAATAAATGTTACTAATATTTTTTTTTCCTCCCTCCAATGGCCACTTTGAGACCTGAGTTACAATGTCATACAGATTCATTAGAACTATAGTGTCTACCTTTAAAAGGCTTTTGGTATAAGTTTTCATTCATCTGTTATGTATTGAACACTTACTGGTGAAAGGCATCAGTGTTATGTGCTCTTGGAGATTAAAAATAAAAAGAATAGGCAAAGAGAGGAAGGTGGCGGCAGAATAGGAGGGCCCTAGGCCCACCTCGTCCCTTGAATACCACTAGATAAGTATTGAATCATCCTAAATACCCCAGAAATCAACCTGAAGACTGAAAGAACAAACTCCGCAGCTAAAAGGACAGAAGAGGCCAGGTTGAAGAAGGCAGGAAGTGAAGAGATGTGGGTTACAGGATAAACAGATTGCAATCTCTGCGGAGAGGAGGGAGCTGTGGTCATAGAGAAGGAAAAGAGAGAAAGAAGCACACAGAAGAACACACAAGGAAAACATTTCCCCATAGAGACAATGGTTTGGAAAGCAAGAGGAGCTGAATTCTGTGAGTTCTTTCAACCAGTGGGACTTAAAGCCTAGAGTTTTAAAGGTCACAAGGCTTACCTGGGATAGAGCCTGGGGAACACTGTACTGCTCCTGGATAGAAGTCAGGCAAACAACCCGGATGCATATAGTGTGGAAACGGTGATCCAAAAAGTACCTAGAGCACACAATAGGGAGATCATTTACTCTTCTTGAAGCATGTCCCTAAGAGGCAGCATTAATGGAGACACCTCTCCTGGAACAAAGTAGCTGTGCAGTGCCATTTTCTTACTCAGTCCCTCAGCATAAACACAGAGCCACCTGCTGAAAGCAGTGCAACAACAACACTGGCTGCCAAACTTGCTTACGCTAAGTCTCAATGCCTGTTCTCTGGTGGAACTGCCCTACTCAGCCACACTAGCCTCAGTCCCAGTGTGGTGGGCCCTTCCCACAGAAAACCAGCACAAACCCCCTCCCGCACTCTGTCTCCAGATCAGAGAAATTGGCATAATCTCCGTTCTGGTGGAGGTGGTGACAGGTCTCATTTCACAAGCAGACCAGAGCACACACAGTTAAAACTCACCACATTCAAACAAGAGACCAAGTACTACCCACAGGAGGCAATTAGAGCCTCTGCACACAGCTGGCCCCTCTGCAGGCCAGAAACAACACAATAACAGAATGCGTGTAGCATACACCAGACACAATGCCTGAAGTGCCAGGCCCTGGGTCCTACAGGACCCCTTCTTCATAAGGCTCTTACTTTCAGGAGCAGGAAACATAACTGGCTTTTCTAACACAGATAAGGCAGACTTAGACAAAATACCAAGACACAGGAATTTATCCCAAATAAAAAAAAAAAAAAAAAAAAAGATAAGGCCACAGCCAGAGATCTAAGTGAAACAGATAAAAGTAACATGCCTGATGGAGAATTTAAAGCATCAATCATAAGGATACTCACTGGGCTTAAGAAAAGAATGGAAGATATCAGTGAGACTCTTACCACAGAGATTAAAGAGTTAAAAAAGAATCAGAGGTGAAGAATGAAATAAATGACATTAGAAACATATTTGATGCAATGAACAGTAGGCTGTAAGAATCATAGGAATGAATAAATGACATAGAAGAATAAGTAATGGAAAGCAATGAAGCTGAACAAAAGAGAGAAAGAAGAATTATGCAACATTAGAATAGACTTTGGGAATTCAGCGACTCCATCAAACAAAATAACATTCATATAATAGGAGTCCCAGGAGAAGAGAGAGAAAAAGGGACAGAGCATTTATTTGAAGAAATAATAGCAGAAACTTTCCCTAATCTGGGAAAGGAAACAGACGTCCAGATCCAGGAGACACAGAGTACACCCATCATAATCAACAAAAGCAGACCAACACCAAGGCGTGTTATAATTAAATTTGCAAAATATTGTGATTAAAGAAAATCTTAAAAGCAGTCCAGAAGGAGTAACTTAGATGGTAAAAGGGGATTTTTCAACAGAAGCTTGGCAAGTCAGAAGGGAGTGACATGATATATTCAAAGTGCTGAATGGAAAAAATCTGCAGCCAAGAATACTCTACTCAGCAAGACTATCATTCAGAATGGAAGTACAGGTAAAGAGTTTCCCAAACAAACACAAATTAAAGGAGTTTGTAACCACTCAACCAGCCCTGCAATTAAAGGGGATTCTTTGAGTGGACAGGAGAGACCAAAAGTGACAGTACAAATGTTGGAAACAGAAAAGTACTAAAACTGAATATTTCTGCGAAAAAAATCAGTCAAGGAACTCCTTCAAAAAAAGGATATAAAGTATAATAACATATACCTAAAACATGGGGAGGAGAGAATAAAACCATGGATTCAAACTTAAATGACCATCAACTTAATATAGAATGCTATTTGCATAAGAAAATATATACAAACCTAATGGTAACCATATATGAAAAAGCAGTAATAAGCACGCAAAGATTAAAGAAAAAGAAATCCATAAAGAAAATCAGTCATACATGAAACCGAGAAAGACAAGAAAGGATCAGAGAAAATCTCCAGAAACAACCACAAAACGTAGTAAAATGGAAATAAATATATATCTATCAATAATTAATGTGAATGTAAATGGAGCAAACATTCCAATCAAAATACACAGAATGTCAGAATTGAGGGGGATAAAAAAAAAAAAAAAAGACCCGACATGGAACCAAAAGAGCTCTTGGTGTGTTTCTCCATTTGTTGTACTTCTGTGCAGCCTTTACACGCTGGACCTGCTTCGTCCCCACTCTTTTTTGCGCACGTCTTCCTGGGTGAGTGCTGGAAGGAAAAACAGCAGGACGTTCTACCAGTGCGGCAGTCTGGGGAGACTCCTGGGACTCAAAGACGAATTGGGCTCTACACCAGGAGAGGCAGGCCTCTCTCCTATGGAGTCCTTTATACACAGAAGTTCCAGTGTGGAGCTTGGAGTCTGGTGCACAAGGAAGGCTCTTTATAAGTATTTGTTAATTCAGTGGATAGGTGGAAGAGAATTACTGTGTCTACGAACTTGAGCAAGTGATTTAACTTATCAGTGTTTTGCTTTCTTTTTTCTGTAAATGACGTTACATTTTTTTCCCCATGTGTTTCAGGCAGTAGTTTGTAAAATACGATGAAATTACTAGATAAGTGAAATGGAAGTGATAGACATAAATATGAGCCACATTTAAAAAAAAAGACCCATCTATATGCTGCATACAAAAGATGCCCTTTAGATCTTAAGACTCCTGCAGATTGAAATGGATGGAGAAACATTTATCATGCAAATAAATGGCTGTCAAAAGAAAGCTAGAGTAGGAATACTTTTATCAGACAGACGAGACTTTTTAAGTTTATCATTTTTAAGTTACTTTTAAGTTGATCTAACCTCCAAATACATGGAGGTTAGATAACATGCTACTAAACAATGAATAGGTCAACCAGGAAATAAAGGAACAAATTAGAAAATAAATGAATACAACTGAAAATAAAACACAACAATCCCAAACCTTTGGGATGTAGCAAAAGTGGTCCTAAGAGGGAGGTATATAGCAAGAAGTCCTACCTCAAGAAGCAAGAAAAATCTCAAATAAAAAACCTATCCTTACACCTAAGGGAGCTAGAAGAAGAACAAAAAACAGCCTAAATCCAGCAGGAGGAAAAAAATAATAAGGACTAGAGCAGAGATAAATGATATTGAAACGAAAAAGAAAAAAGAATAGAACAGGTTAAGGAAACCCGGAGATGGTTCTTTGAAAAACTTCATAAAATTAACAAACTCCTAGCCAGACTTATCAAAAAGAAAAGAGAAAGGACCCAAATAAATAAAATCACAAATGAGGAAGGAGAAATAACAACACCACAGAAATACCAACAATAATAAGAGAATATAATGAAAACCGATGTCAACAAATTGGACAACCTGTAAGAAATGGCTACATTTCTAGAAACGTATAAACTACCAAAACTAAAACAGAAAGAGGTAGAAAACTTGGACAGTTAATACCTATTCTTCTCAAACTATTTCAGAAAATAGAAGAAGGAAAACTCAAATTCCTTCTATGAGGCCAACATTACCCTGATGCCAAAATCACATAAAAACACCACAGAAAAAGAGAGAGAGAAAGAGAAGTCCAGGCCAAGATCTCTGATGAATATAGATGCAAAAATCCTCAACAAAATACTAGCAAACCAAATCCAACAATACATTAAAAAAATCATTCACCACAATCAAGTGGGATTTATTCCTGGGTTGCAAGTGTGGTTCAATATTTGCAAATAACTAAATGTAATACATCAATAAAAGAAAGGATAAGAAACGTATGATCCTTGCAAGAGATGCAGAAAAAGAATTTGACAAAGTACAACATCCATTCTTGATAAAAACTCTCAAGAAAGTAGGTTTAAAGGGAACGTACCTCAACATAGAGAAGGGCATCTATGAAAAACTCATGACTAGTATCACCTAAATGGAGGAAAACTGAGAGCTTTTCCTCTATGAAACAAGACAGGGATGTCCACTCTCACTGCTTATATTCAACATAGTACTGGAAGTCCTAGCCATAGCAATCAAACAACAAAAAGAAATAAAGTCATCCAAACCATCAAGGAAGAGGTCAAACTTCTACTCTTTGCACATGATATGATACTCTATGTAGAAAACCCAAAAGACTCCACCAAAAAAAACCTGTTAGAACGTATAAGTGAATTCAGTAAAGTTGCAGAATACAAAATCAATGTGCAGAAATCTGTTGCATTCCTATACACCAATAATGAAGAAGCAAAAAAGAGAAGTTAAGGAATTAATCCCATTTACAATTGCGCTAAACATAGTAAGATGCCTAACCAAAGAAGTGAAAGACCTGTACTCTGTAAAGTGCAAAACACTGATGAAAGAAATTGAAGACGATACAAAGAAATAGAAAGACATTCCAGGCTTATGGAGCAGAAGAACAAATATTGTTAAAATGTCTATACTATCCAAAGTGGCGTATACAGCTAATGCAATCCCTAATGCAGTACCACCAGCATTTTTCACAGGGCTAGAACAAACAACCCTAAAATTTGTATGCAACCACCAAAGACCCTAAATGGCCAAAGCAATGTTGAAAAAGAATAGCAAAGCTGGAGATATGGCAATTCCAGACTTCCAGTTATATTACAAAGCTATAGTAATCTAAATAGTATGGTAGTGGCACAAAAATAGACATATAGATCAATAGAACAGAAAAGAAAACCCAGAGTTGAACCCACAACTATATCGTCAATTACTCTTTGACAAAGCAGAAAAGAACATCCAATAGGAAAGGGACAGTGTCTTCCACAAATGGTGTTGGGAAAACTGGACAGCAATGTGCAAAAGAATGAAACCAGACCATTTTCTTACACCATACACAAAAATAAATTCAAAATGGATTAAAGGCCTAAATGTGAGACCCGAAATCATAAAAATCCAAGAAGAGAACACAAGCAGTAACTTCTTTGACCTCGGCCATAGCAACTTCTTTTTTGATATGTCTCCTGAGGCAAGGGAAACAGAAGCAAAAATAAACTATCGGGACTTCATCAAAGTAAAAGTCTTCTGCACAGAGAAGAAAATAATCAACAAAACTAACAGGCAACCTACTGCATGGGAGAAAATATTTGCAAATGACGTATCTGATAAAGTGTTAGTATCCAAGATATATAAAGAGCTTGTCAAACTCAACACCAAAAAACCAGATAATCCAATTAAAAAATAGAAGACAAGAATGGACATTTTTCCAAAGAAGACATCCAGATGGCCAACAGACACATGAAAAGATACTCAATATCACTCATCATCAGGGAAATGCAAATCAAAACTACTCACACCTGTCAGAATGGCTAACATCAACAACACAAGACAACAGGTGTTGGCGAGGATGCCGAGAAAGGGGAACCCTCTTGTACTGTTGGTGGGAATGCAAACTGGGGCAGCCGCTCTGGAAAACGGTGTGGAGGTTCCTCAAAAAGTTAAAAAGAGAACTTTCCTATGATCCAGCAATTGCATTACTAAGCATTTATCCAAGGAATCCAAAAATACTAAATCAAAGGCATACACGTGCCCTGATATTTATAGCAGCATTACCTATGATAGCCAAACTGTAGAAGCAGCCCAAGCGTCCATTGACTGATGAATGGATAGAGAAGATAAACACACACACTGGACTATTATTCAGAAGAATGGGATAATATTAAGAATGTAATCTTGCTATTTGCAATGACATGGGTGGAGCTAGAGAGTATTATGCTGAGCGAAAGAAGTCAGAGAAAGACAAATACCATATGAGCTCACCCATGTGGGATTTAAGAAGCCAAACAAGCAAAGGGAAAGAAAGAGAGGCAAACCAGGAAACAGACTCTTAACTATAGAGAGCAAACTGACGGTTACCAGAAGGTGGGAGATGGGGAGATGGGTTAAATAGGTGATGGGTATTAATGAGTGCATTTGTTGTGATGAGCACAGGATGGTCTATGAAAGTGTTGAATCACTGTGTTATACACCATAAATTAACATGATGTTATATGTTAACTAACTGGAATTTAAATAAAAACTCAAAAAATAAAATAGTAAAATTACAAAAAATCAAATAAAAACTATATAGGCTTCAATTTTAGAATGGATCTTCTTCGAGGAAAGTGTAAAAGGGAAAAAGAGAAGTTATTGCCACAAGAAAAAAAATGCTATGGTGGTTTTAGTCATATATATTAGAATGAATGAATGAATGAATGAATGCTTTATTTCCTTCCTCTTAATATGTGCCTGCCTGTCTTATAGAGAAGAAATTAAGCTAGATTTCTCTTGCCACATGTCTTATTAATTTTTATCCTATAACCTTGGGGTGAAAATTTATTTTTGTATAATATGTTCTCATTTTTTTATTTTCATGATCCAAGTTAATTGATCAGTAAATTTCCAAGGTGATCATAGCTGCATTGTTTTTGAAATGGAAGCAATAGGATTTGACTATAGTCTTGAGATCTTTGATGAATTCACTAAAAATAATACCAGGGTTTCTAGAGGAATGTGAGTCCATTCTTTATTTGATGTATAAAAGTAACTGAATATAATTTTACTAACTCACAAATCCTTTCAGATTCCCTTATCTATATGTATTGCATTCTGAGTAAACAGGTAGCATCGTATTTAAGAATTAGGTATTGCTTATAATTTAATCAGGGAAAGAATATCTTCTGTATGATTTATGCCAAGGATTGACATGCTTTGATTTATCTCACGACATATTCTCCTTTCAATTAGGGAAATAGAATGCACTTTGTAATGTAGACTTTACCCTCCCCTCCAAACTGATTTAATCTATGTTCAGCTCTTGGATTGTTTTTAAAACTTCCAACTAGAAATAACAAAAAGTAAAGCCATGGGCAAAGTTTGGGGCAAAGGTATATCGAGAAATCTCTACTTAAGAAAGCGGAGAGGAGAGAATAATTTGCTCTTAACTCCTTCATGGTTTTTTTTCCCCCTAAAACTGAAAGAACGAGATCATTGTGAGAGGAAAAATGATCTGTAGCAACTCTGTTGAGGCTAAGCTTTTCTGTCGTGTCACATTATATGAAAATCATAAAAAGCTGCCACAGTTAGAACCATAAATGCCCTTTGAGAAATTTGACATAAAAATCAAACCACCACTTTACTCCATTTCCCCAAGTTCGATTTTATTTTTTTTTAAGTTATATAATAGGTGTTAGGCACTACAAGAAGACAGTTATTAGGGGCAGATAATAGCAGATGGAAAGGATTCAAACAGGCAAGAAGCTATATATAATGAGATTTTACAGTAAAATTGTTCTCTAAATCAAAATGAGGATGTATTTTATTTTTAGCATGAGGAGCTTTTTAGATGAGAACTGTGCAGCCATTTCAAGGTGTGAGTTCTAACCAAATCCAATTATGAAGTAACCACAGCAATGACTTAGGATTCCTTCACACTCCTTAAAGTTGATTATGATGATTAGAAATGTAGAGCTGACTGGTTTATCGGAGCCTTGAACCTTTTGAAGTCTGTCCCTGCCTTCTCTGTGAAGTTTGTTTTGATAACTTCAATCCATATCGGTCTTTTTAATCATTGATTCACTGCAAAATTATTTTGTCCATTAACTATATATTTTCTTGTAAAGCCGTTTCTGTTGTCTTAAACTTCTCTTTTAAAACATTTATTGTCAGGGCACCTGAGTGGCTCCGTCGGTTAAGCATCCACCTCTTGGTTTCGGCTCAGGTCATGATCTCACGGCTTCGTGGGTTCGAGCCCCGCTTTGGCCTCTGTGCTGGCAGCACGGAGCCTGCTTGAGATTCTCTCTCTCTCTCTCTCTCTCTCTCTCTCTCTCTGCCCCTCCCCCACTCGTGCTGTCCCTGTCTCTCTCAAAATAAATAAATACACTTCAAAGAAACCAAAATAAATTAAAACATTTACTGTCATTTCACTTTTTACATTTTTCTATTTTAACCCTTGAAATGAATTTAAATTCTCGCAAAGGCCGGCATGGTATTCTTTTTGCTGTAGCAGCTAACGGCATACTAGGTGTTTGGATAAACTATCGTTTGTTTATTTTATCTTCATGGATGATTAGTTTTACTTGGCATTTAAAATTTAACAATCTGTTATAAAGGCATATGCATATTTTACCTTTTAAATGCAGCATGATTTATGCTTGTTTTTGATCGGTGATGGATGAAAGGCTTCTGGGAATTAAATTTACCACATTGAACAAAAACAGTGATAATTTTAGACTAAGAATTTTAAAAATTAAAGGATTGTTTTTCCCAATTAAGACGGTTAGGATTGTGTTTGGCTGTAGGTGACAAAACGCTCGTTACAATAGCTTGTCTACATAGGAGGTTTTCTTTTTTTTTTTTTTTTAATTTTTTTTTCAACGTTTATTTATTTTTGGGACAGAGAGAGACAGAGCATGAACGGGGGAGGGGCAGAGAGAGAGGGAGACACAGAATCGGAAACGGGCTCCAGGCTCCGAGCCATCAGCCCAGAGCCCGACGCGGGGCTCGAACTCACGGACCGCGAGATCGTGACCTGGCTGAAGTCGGACGCTTAACCGACTGCGCCACCTAGGCGCCCCTAGGAGGTTTTCTCACATAGCAGGACCTCCACGATTCCAGGGTAAGTCCAGCAGCCTCAAAATCATGTGTCCCAACTCCTACTGCCGTCTTTAACATGTAGGTTTTCTCCCTTCCTGTGGTCTCAAGACGGCTAAGCCGCCTCTAAGAGCTGCGGCTGTGTTTTAAAATGGAAAAGGGGGAAAAGGGGGGCGGGGGGTAAATGCATGTGCCGGGTGTCAGCTTCTACTTATAAGGAAAACAAAAGCTTTTCTGTCCACCCCACCTAAAAGAGGTCTGCTTAGAAGGCCTTGACCTGAAATGTGTCACGTGACCACTGGTAGCTTCTAGACACCAAGAGATCCAGATTTTCCCTTCTTCAGACTTGAGGAGCTTTTAATTAGGTAAAAATGATGTGACTGCTTTCTTAGTTCTCAACTCACACACATGGCACGGAGGTGCACATGGAAGAGAATGACCCTAGCATTAATGTTCAGTAGTAGGCATCACTTCCCTCACTTTACAGTCCTAGCACACAAAGGTCACTGAAAACAGTGTAAATTAAGTGGGGAATTGAATGCACTGTGCTTCTATTTCCTCTTCCTCTTCTATTCTCAAGGAGTAACTTCCCAATTAACCGTGTGTGTTGTCGATAATTCTCTCAATCTGCACCGTCCAATACAGTAGCCCCTGGCTACCTGTGGCTGTTGAAATTTAAATTAATTAGACTTGAAGCGCTTCCTCTTCCATGCTCCCAGGCATCCCAACAGGAGGGTCCGGGAGAGGTCACGCAACTTGGGGGTCCCAGCGGGTCCGGGTTCCCGCGAGTCCGCGGCCAAGCGAGTCCCGGGTCCGGGCGATCTGGGAGTGGGGACTGGCTACTCCAGCGGTGCCCAGGGCGTCCGGGCTGGAGGGGCGCAGGCGGCAGGAGTGAGCCTTCCTGCAGGAACGTGAGGAAGCACCATGGACAGACTGTGCTTCTGGGGAACACGAACGTGGGCAAGATGTAGCTGCCGCAAAGGTACAACGAGCGGCACCCCCTGGACGTGGACAGCGCAGTGGGCGCTGCTTTCTACCTGAGGCAATGGTACTTCTACGGCATCTCCGTCTGGGACGCCGCAAATTTTCATGGTCCTGCTGCCCTGGGCCGGCTGGCCTAGGAAGATTCCAGCATTCATTTCAAAGGTGGAGAGAAGGCGGCCTGCTTGGGATCTCCAGATCCACAGGGTGAGACGGCGGTGGGCACACTGGGTTTTCTTTCTGCCCCATTTACCCCAGCCTTGCAGCTGAAGAAGCCAGAAATTCAAAAGTGCCGAAGGGCACAGACAAGATGAAAAGCCTGTTCTTTTGCCTAAGGATCACGAAAGAGGTAGCCTAATACGACAAACCTTTTAAACGATAGCTGTTGTACTGCAGCCAAACGCCCAGAAAAAAGGGGGCGCCGATATCCCCGCCATCAAGGTCTTGTAGGAGCTGGGGCTCTCGCCTCTGCCAGGTGGTGAGGAGCCCCCCTTCCCGCACTCTGTGGTGCCACTGGAGGCTGCATGGGGAGTTTGGACCCCTGCCTCCACCTGCCGGGAAAGAGAAAGCCCCAGGCCCTGCTGGGATGAGGGAGCCAGTTCAAACGGAAGATTGAATTAAGTAAGATCCAGCATCCCAAAGTACAGGATGGAAATGTCTGTGTTTCAATTAGGAAAAAAAGAAACCTCATCATACATCAACCAGGAAGAGCTCCAACCGAGTCAGAAAAAGACAATCACTGGTTGCCAACCTGGAGCTGACGGAGATGGCAGGGTTACCTGACAAGGTCTTTAAAGCAGCCATCTTGGGGCACCTGGGTGGCTCAGTCGCTTAAGCGTCCGCCTTCAGCTCAGGTCAGGATCTCGTGGTCCGTGAGTTCGAGCCCCACGTCGGGCTCTGTGCTGACAGCTCAGAGCCTGGAGCCTGCTTCGATTGGGTTTCTCCCTCTCTCTGCCCCTCCCTCGCTCATGCTCTGCCTCTCTCTGTTTCTCAAAAATGAATAAACGTGAAAGAAAAAATTTAAAGCAGCCATCCTAAGAATGCTTCGGTGACCAATCATGAAGACTTAAACAAATGAAAAAAAAAATAGCCTCAGTAAAAATACTTAAAGAAGACCCAAATGGAAATTTCGAAACTGAATTTTAAAAGGCAATAACCAAAATAAAAGGCTGAGTGGACGAACTCAACGGCCACGTGGAGGGGAGAGAGAAGAAGGAACAGGAACGTTGTACGTTGGAAGATAGAGCACTAAACACTTGCCAACCTAAAATACAGAGAGAAACTAGAGGGAGGTGAACAGATCCTCAGGGACCTGTAGCCCAGAAGATCCAACACTGTGCCATCACAGCTCTGGAAGGAGAGGAGTAAGGGCGGGGCTGACAAAGTCCTAGAGAAAGTAATGGCCGAGAACTTACCAAATTTGGCCAGGGACATAAACCTGCAGATTCCAGAACCCGAGAGAACTCCAAACAGGATAAGGCAAAAGAGATCCTTGCCAAGACACATGATAATTAAATTCTGAAAACTAAAGACAAGGAAAAAAAAAAAATCTCGGAAGCAGCCAGAGAGGGGGAAAAAAATCAGAGTGATGGCAGATATCACGTCAGACACTATGGCGGTCAGAAAGAAGTGGCATCTTTTTTCAGTGCTGAAAGGAAAGGTGAAGAATATTGAGAAATAATTCTTGTCCATCTTCAGTCCCAAAGACATGCTTCTGTTGCATATCCCACAGCGTTGACCCAGGACTTTTCACTTGTTCTGTTCTTTAATTTTTTTTTTTCTGTTTTTATCTTTGAGAGAGAGGGAGAGAGACAGGGTGTGAGTGTGGGGAGGGGCAGAGAGAGAAGGAGACACGAATCAGAAGCAGGCTCCAGGCTCTGAACTCACAGATGGTGAGATCATGACCTGAGCCAAAGTCGGACACCCAACCGACTGGGCCACCCAGGCTCCCCACTTGTTCTGTTCTTTAAATTGCATAGAGTGAGGGGCGCCTGGGTGGCGCAGTCGGTTAAGCGTCCGACTTCAGCCAGGTCACGATCTCGCGGTCCGTGAGTTCGAGCCCCGCGTCGGGCTCTGGGCTGATGGCTCAGAGCCTGGAGCCTGTTTCTGATTCTGTGTCTCCCTCTCTCTCTGCCCCTCCCCCGTTCATGCTCTGTCTCTCTCTGTCCCAAAAATAAATAAACGTTGAAAAAAAAAATTTTAAAAAAAAAATAAATTGCATAGAGTGGAATGCTATTTAATGCTTAATATGCTATTTAGGCAAACCTGGGAGGGTTTTTTTTTTTACATGAATTTTGAAAGCTTTTAGCTTTGTAGTTTAAAAATGGGCAATAAGTGATGGGCATTGAGGAGGGCACCTGTTGGCATGAGCCCTGGGTGTTGTATGGAAACCAATCTGACAATAAATTTCATATTTTAAAAAATGGGCAACAGGCTTTGCATACATAATCGTTTTTGGTTTTTGGTAAAATTGTCTTGGCTTTGTTTTATTTTTAAGTAAGGTTCATTGAATATTTGCTTACATGCAGTCAAATTCACCCTTTTTAATGTATAGTTAGGAGTTTCGACAAGTACATAGAGTTGTACAACCACAATCAAAATACAGACCATTTCCATTATTTACAAAAATAATTAGAAATAAATTAAACTTTAAAAATCACTGCGTCAGTCACACTCGCCACGTTTCAAACAGCACATGTGACAAGTGACTACTGTATCGGACAGCACAAATACAGAACACTTCCATCCCTGTAGAAAGTACTGGTGGCCAGTGCTGTCATAAATTGCTATGACACGCATGGTTCCTGTTTAAATTTATTTCAGATATCAATAAAACAAAATTAAGGAAGGAATAAGTTATCCGTTGTTATCTTTTTGCTTCTGTGTATTTTTTAATTGGAGAAAGAGAAAGCAATCACTTTGACCATAGCTTAATTCGCCTGCCATATTCTGAAGAGGTCCATTCGAATCCATATACCTAGTGTTAGGGCATCAGTTTCAACATTCTGAGTTATTAAGTCCCAAACACACCCATGGAGTTCGAGCAAATATGTAAGCACTTTGAAGATTACCAGTTCTAACATGATCAAACGGGAATATAAGTAATATGGCTCATGTCATATAATTTTTTTTTTTTTAAAGATCAAGTTTGCTTTTCCTTGTCTGGGTTGCCCTTTCCCTATCATCTTACAACTCCTTTAAGTGACCTGTCCTACCTGCTCATACATGTTCTGTTCGTTGCACCATTATCCCAAGGCCCAGGCTCCTAGATTTTTTCTTCTTCTTCATCACCAGTCACGTTCCAACCAGAACAGCCCCTCTTGCCTCTCATAATTTCAGTTGTTTATTGTATGCTATAAAAAAATTGGAAAATGATAAATATTAAGATTTTCACTAGGAAATATACTCTTGTTCCTAGGAGTAGAATATCTCAACATTTCCCCAGCTGTTCTGCAGAATACTAGACATTCCTCCTGAAAAAGTCAAATAAGCTGAGAGTTGTGCATGGACTTTGCGTGTTACGGAGAGCTGAGGTGTTATCACCATAGCAAAGTCCCTGACCAGTCCCACAGGGATGTTAGCATCGTTTAGCTCAGCATTTCTCCATAGAAATTGTTTGTGTGGCATATCCGAGGAACACAATTTAGAGAATGCTAATTTATTTAAATTAAGACTCTGTGAGTCACTTGATTTCTCTGCATGCGTTTGTTTTCACCAAATTAATCTTTCAGAACTCTTTTAACACTGTCTGTAATTTGGGAAGGCATGTGCGCCCAATTTGAGGGTGGCATTTGTGCCTCTCATTGCGATCCACCTACCAGGGTCCAAGGAATGAAGCTTTCTCCAGAATGAATATCTGAGGGAAAGAATTTAGGAAGTTTTCTATAAAATCAGCATTGTCTGTGAAGATATATTTATATATTACATATCATTTATATTTTAAATGTTGATTACTTAAAATCTGCATGAGTGTTAGAAGCACACAATATACAGCATCATTTAAGGACATTAAATGCCTGTATACATTTTAGCATTTTCCTATGTAAAGTCTAAATGACTGAAATCACATACTTTTCATGGTTTTTTTTAAGTAGAAACTTTTATCTCTTCCTCTGTCTGTTCAGTTACAGAGATCCTCAATGGGAATATATAAGAAGAACCATAAATTCTATTTACATTTATTTTTATCTCCTTCTTTAAAAGTTAATATTTTGTTTATATTTTCTCCAAGACCTATATTAATAAAGTTATACGTGTATAAAATTTGAATAAGTATGGATTGGTATGTATGGGCCACGTTTTTTTATTTTTTTAATTTAATTTAATTTTTTAATATAATTTATCGTCAAGTTAGCTAACATACAGTGTATACAGTATGGTCTTGGTATTGGGGGTAGATTCCCGTGATTCATCGATTCCATGCAACACCCAGTGCTCGTCCCAACAAGCGCCCTCCTCCATGCCCATCAACTATTTTCCCCTTTCTCCCCAGTCCCCCATCTACCCTCAGTTCTCTGTATTTAAGAGTCTCTTATGGTTTGCCTCCCTCCATCTCTGTAACTGTTTTCCCCCCTTCCCTTCCCCCATGGTCTTCTGTTAAGTTCCACATATGAGTGAAAACATATGATATCTGTCTTTCTCTGACTGACATACTTCACTTAGCATAATACCCTCCAGTTCCATCCATGTTGCTGCAAAGAGCAGGATTTCATTGTTTCTCATTGCCAAGTAGTATTCCATTGTATATATAAACCGCCTCTTTATCCATTCATCAGTGGGCCACAATTTTTTAAATAGTAGGTGTGTTCAGTCAGAAAAATTTGGAGACTACTGCTACTCAATGTGTCAAATGTCAGGTGTCCCTGTGCCTGTAATTAGATACCTTTGGTAATTCGGATTGTAGGATTAATTGTTTTCTGACAAGAAGTTATGATATGAAGGATCTTATGTAAATTTAGCTGATAGGGAGGTTTCCCTCCTGTAGTTTCTTGAACTCCTCTTTACTGAATAGAAAACTACTTTTTCAATATGAAAAAGAGAGCTTATAATCACAGATGTTCCCTTAAGTCTTTGTCTCTTTAAATTTGATTTTTTTTTTTACAACCAGAAGGTATGTTCTAGCTTATTTCTCTTCTTTCTTTGACTCTTGAAGCTTAGGTGTCAAATTAAAAGTTAACTTGCTTTAAATTGCTTACAAATACCCTTTACTTGGGGTGCCTGGGTAGCTCAGTCGGTTAAGCATCCAACTTTGGCTCAGGTCATGATCTCATGGTTCATGAGTTTGAGCCCCACATCGGGCTCTCTCATGTCAGTGCGAAGCCCCTTTCGGATCCTCTGTCTCTCTCTCTCTCTCTCTGCCCCTCCCCCATGTTATTTCTCTCTGTCTCTCTCAAAAAATAAACATTAAAAAGAAACCTTTTTTTTAAATAGCCTTTACTTGAGCAGCTTCCTAATTGCATCATATCCACTTGTAAACTTGTGTATTAAGCTTTTTATCCAATATTTAAGTCATATAAAATGTGTCACATCTGTTTCTTTAAAAAAAATCTATGTATGGGGCGTCTGGGTGGTTCATTCGGTTAAGCGTCCAACTTCGGCTCAGGTCATGATCTCACGGTCCGTGAGTTCGAGCCCCGCGTCAGGCTCTGTGCTGACGGCTCAGAGCCTGGAGCCTGCTTCAGATTCTGTGTCTCCCTCTCTCTCTCTGCTCCTCCCCCGTTCATGCTCTGTCTCTCTCTGTCTCAAAAATAAACATTAAAAAAAATTTTAAAAAAAAAGAAATCTATGTCAATTCCTTTACATTGGAAGATTCTTCAGGTAATTTAGTGACTGTGATTTTAAGCCTTTTGTAAGACTGGGAATGGGGATGGGACTGGATATTTTTTGGTCATTTTGTCTTTTTGGTCTCCCTACACTCCTGCTTATTATTTCAAATAACTTTAATTATGTGGCAACTCTTTGCATGTGATCATGATGCTGACTGGTATTTTTCAACCTCCTGTGGTTTTTTTGGTTTTGTTTTTTAAGGTATAATCCCAATGTCAAACCCTGTTTTGCTTCCTTTTCTTCCCTTAGTTTGATTTGTATATTGATATCACGGTCAGGTGGGCTATAATTCTTTCAAGGAAGAGAATAGAGAACTGAAGTGCAAATTCTCTAAAGCTGAGAATGCGATTTTTTTTTTACATTCATCAGAAGCTCTGCAGATGTCAATTAGAGTTTTCCCATTAGAAAAGCAATTCCCTGCCCCCCCCACCACCAGATATTATTATCTAATCATGCCATCACATCCTTAAAATCTGTTAAAAATGAATTTATTTGGTTTTGAGCGTTGGGTCTAATTATTTTGCGTTAACATGAAAATAACCTAGAATAATCCTTTACAAAGTTACAGATAAAACCCAATTGAATTATTTCGCAACTCCAAAAGCCTAAGAGATGTCACGTATCTTTGTTTTTTTCTAAATCAAATAGAATGTGGTCAGAGTGTTTCTTCTAGATAGTTGGGGAATTCACCATGTTGGTCATCTTTCGAGATTCCCTTTTACCTCACTGTCTTTCAAGAGTCTTTGAGAGGCCTCTGGGTACACAGAAAAGAAATCTCCTAGTGGATACAACAATTCTGCCTTCCTTTTCCTTGCCTAGGGATCTTAGTTGTTCTAGGTTCTTTTCTAAAATCCATGGTTTTCCAAAACAAAGAACTCTTAACACATTTTGGGGGCAAGGAAATCCAGACTTCAGGGACATAGCCATGCCTGCTATGTGAGAGTGAAAGAGGAAATAGACCTGTTACTCATTTTTAAAGACATAATGCAATTACTTTCGCGGTCAGGTTATCTTGCAACCTCATTCATCAAGTTTTAGCAGGTTGCCGACTAAGAGATTCTGAAAGAATACAACCAAGGAAAGCTAAAGAATCCTAAGGGGGATGAGATCTGTAATGTTAGCTCCTTCTGTCTATGAGGTTGTCACAGGTAGGTGGCGGTTTAAGGACACTTGCCTGTCATGCTGAGCTTACAAAGGGGAAGCATATGGCTAATTTTGAAACTCAGCTTATAGTCTATTCTATGATTTATTGCCTAAATCATAATACACTAGAGAATGGAAATAGGTGCCATTATGAACGATGCCAGACAACAAGAATGAACTAAGATTGTCCAGGGTGAACTGGATATATAGTTACCTTGTATATAGATAAAGAAAATTAAATAAGTGTCAGCCCTTTGCAAACTGAGTTATTTGATATATGGATTCTTTCTTGAAAAACATTATGTTATGTGGTCATTGTTTATAATCTATTTGAGAAAACCAAAAAGTAAACAGGCAATTTGGATATGATGAAACAGTCTATGATTGGGTAAAAACAGTATATTCCTTTAAATTAAATCTGGCCATAAATGAGAAGTTCTTCAATTGTACCTAATGGAAAATTCAACTCAGACTGGCTTTAAGAAGGAAGAAAATTAGTGGCTTATGTAACAGAACTATTGTGTGGGCTTCAGGCATGGCATACTCAAGGCTCCAGGTCATTGCTCACTTTTGCCCTTCAACATTGCCATAGCTGTTACAGGATATATTTGGCGTACCATACTATGTTAACAATGAAAGAAAACTTTCCTTTCTTGACCTTCAAATGAAACTGCTTAGCTTCTCTCTGATTGGACTAGCTTAAGTCATACGGTCTCACCTAAACAAATCACTGTGACAAGGAGGATGGAAGTTTTCACCCTCATTCCTTGGTTTTATAAAATGAGATATTGTGAAGGCTCCCAGTTGACCTGCTGTAGTCACTATCCCATGTCAAAAAAGATTTCCCAGAGAAATGAAGGTTTCAACGAAATATAATTCCTGTCTGACCAGACTAACCCTCTTATGAACATGGTTCATTTTTTGTTTCATTATATTTTCTTATTTCTCAGTAGTGCTCTGTAAGTAATTGCGGAATTTAAAAGCTGGAAAGAGAAAGAAGACACAGAATGCCATCTCCTTTCTCATTTCAGAAGGAATTGAAATGAACATACGTATTCATTTTTTTAATTACACATCTAGAAAAATATAATGTATTATATAAACATGTCTAAACAAGGACTCCCAACACCGAAAAACAGGAAAAATGTGGTTATTACCTTATTTCATTCCTTTTTTATTCTCTTTTTCTTTCTCAAGTCTTTGATGACATCTCCAAATACCAGCTTTAATTCATAACAAAAATTGAGCAAAGAGTAGTGCTCTTATAATTTGGAGGCTGCATCCTCTCCTCAAATATAGAGGCACTTTCATAATATAGGAACATGTGTCCTGCTTCTTCTCGTATTTGCAGAAATGGCATGAGCTTTCTGGAGCCGGGCATCTAAAACCTTGCCTTATGTGTTACTGGCAAACTGCACAACTTGTGTAATTCTCAGTTTGAGCATCTGTAAAACGGGGATAGAAAGCTCTGTGCCACAGTATAGTTATCAGGACTAAAAGCACATTTTAAGCTCTTTGTAAATAAATCTCAACCCTGCACAGGTTGTATTTGTTCTACCCGTGTGTCACTTCTCTTCACATCTCCATTTTGCTCTCACATGACAGTAGTATTTTACATCATCCACCAAAGTAGACAATTACGTAAAGTCACTCTTTAAAACAAATATTAATTTTAGATGATTAAATAGGTTTGTATGGAGGTCCCTCTTGCTAATCGTAGCAATTATCCTGGGTGAAAAATGACCGATGCTTGAAAAACCAATTAATCACGAGGACTATTTTTGCAGCATAAATAAATCAAACTTTCAAATCTGAGATGGACTCAAAAGGGCAATAGCAGTGTTTCAAAGCCTGTTGCCATTTGATGCTACAAACTTTAAAAAAAAGAGAGAGGCTCGTTTTACTCAAGTTGGTGTCCCAGTGCTCCAGAAAAATGTGTGTTTTCGTAATAGACGAGAATTTTTTTACTTGGATTAGAAAGAAATTCTTGGAGTGTAGTGAGAGGAGCACCTTCTGTTGAAACAGGTTTTCAGACAGCTGAGTAAGATGTGTGCACCTCACGTCAGAGATGGGATGGTTTTGAGAAACCCCGCGGCTGGAGACAGGTGTGTTTGAACCCAGGGAGGTATGCAAGGATATTTGCACTTTGTTTCTTCTAAATCATTCTTACCTTGCTTGATCAAGGCGGAAGGGGAAGAAAATGTGCATGGTATTATGGGAAAGTTTTGCCTCTCTCCTATGGAGGTTTTTAGGACAAGAATGTTCTGGATATTAGTGCCAAACGCCTAGTGTTTATTTACTTAAAGGTAATGTCACAGCTCTGGTTTCTGGGAAGCAGACTCTGACGTGCAGGTGAGCATATGGGAGGTTTATTTGGGAGTGTTCTTGGGGTCAACAGAAGGGAACAGAAGGAGAGGCTGGGCTGTGAAACATTCCCAGTAGAGACCTCATCAGAACTGAGGCTGAAGTGACCCTTCAGAATTGTTATGATTTGGGGAGAGGGGACCAGACCTTTATAACTTCACGTCCAGTCACCCATTGGAGATGGGCTTTAGGGAAAGGACATATAAACTTGTGCGAGGTGATGTACTTCAACCAAAGCAATTCCTATAAGGGAGTTGACAGCTGAAGGTTGTCTATCAGGAGCACTACCGGCAGCTGAGGAAATAACTCCCTCCTTTCTGAAGGGGAATCTGGGGAGCATATTACAGCTTCTCAGCATAGATAAGTTCACTATTTCAAATGAGGACTAGCTGGAAAAAATTAAGTGTCCAAAATTGAGTAGATTGCTGAAGTAAATTGCAGTGTATTGTAAGCCAGTATGTACTGTACGATATTGTTTTGTTGCAATATTTATTGCCCAAGTACATATATATTTATAGAAACACATACCACTTATATTTCTGTGAAGATTATACATATCCATATGGAGTGCTTTGGGAGGAAATATGTATAGATATACATACATATATATGTGTGTATATATATATATGGAAATATGGGAGGAAATATGTATACATATATGTGTGTATATGTATATGGGTGTATATATGGATATGGATATGGATATAGATAGAGTGAAAACTTAGTATGGTAAATATGGGCTACCCCCACTGACAGGTGTTCATTCACACATTGTCAGGTGTTTCATACATACTCTGTATGAAAGGCTCACTTAAGGCAGTGATATATATACATGAATATGTATGTATCTGTATGTATATATATATATATCTCACATATATAATTAATATTTATAAGTATAATAAAAATTAGAATTGTCTTTGGGTGGGTAGGGTTATGGGTGTTACTTATGCTGTTTAATGGATTGATGTTTCCATATAGTGTTGTGAGTCTGTATCGTTTCTTTATATAAAGAAACACAGCAAAAGAAACTTTAAATGATCACTCTGGAAAAGAATTCCAATATCGGATATTTAGATTTGTTCAACTTTTCCATTAAAGATACTGAACAGCAGAAATAAATGTACGAATAGGACAAAAAGAGCAGATTTTGAAAAACGGAAAGAAATGCTTAAAGACAGAATTGTTGCTCAGCTACCATTACTGAAACATACAGCATCTGGCTTTGGCCACCTTGCTTTTGACAAATTCCTTTTGGCCAAAAAATGTGAGGCCAAATAATATGCTACTATAAAATTCTGGGCGCTCATGCTTACCATTTATTATGCCCTGGCATGTCCCAGTCACTGTAGTATACACATGGCATTTAATATTTCCAATCCTCAAGTGTAGTGCGCACTAACTGGTATTATACTTGTTTTGTAAAGGAAGAGAATCAAAGACATTCAGTTAGTTGCCCAAGGCAATACCATTGGCAAATGCCTGGATTCCAACCCAGGCTTATTGGCAAGAAACCATGTGTATACACATACATACATACATACATACATACATACATAACATACACAAAATGCGTATATAGCAAATATATATTTACAATGAACTTAGCATTGAGAAGTACTCATTAGGACATATTTGGGAATAAAAAGACTCTAGACGAAAATGTGTTCCCCAAGAAAGATGAGGCATCAAAATAGGCTTTCTTATGATCTTCAACTATTCTTTGAAAAAATATACCCAGGTAAGCAATAATAGGGAATCTGAATCTTGAGCAGAAAAGCAACAGAGAACTTGTCAAAGAGCTAAGTTTTGAATGTCAGGGGAAATAATGCTTTTGCAGCCCAGATAGGCACCCATAGGGTGAAACAAATTGGTCTCACCACAGTGTGCATCTCCATAAATGAATCTCTTGTATTCAGCTATGATCAAGCTCATTCTTCCCCTTCCCCACCCCTCTCTGCACACATGCATCTCATAGGATAATTATATAGATACCATCCTGTGTTTTTAACTAAATTACTAGGCCCAGGTATTGTTTGGCTTCAGTGGGGAAACAGTAATGGTATGAGTAACAATAGATCAAAGACAAGGCAGGATTGTGAAATTCCTCAATTAATAGAAATGGTACAGAGAGATGAAATGAAATCTTTAAAGATCTGGTTGTTAAGTCATGTTGGACAAATACAGCCATGAGGAAATCAAAAGAGAAATATTTGGGGGCACCTGGGTGGCCTCAGTCAGTTGAGCGTCCAACTTCGGCTCAGGTCATGATCTCACAGTTTGTGAGTTCGAGTCCCGCATCGGGCTCTGTGCTGACAGCTCAGAGCCTGGAGCCTGTTTCAGATTCTGTCCCCTTCTCTCTCTGCCCCAACCCCACTTGTGCTCTGTCTCTCTGTCCCTAAAATAAATAAACATTAAAAAAAAAAGAAATTTTTTAAGTTTTTATTTAAATTCCAGTTAGTTAACAAGCAGTGTAATATTAGTTTCAGGTGTACAATTTAGTGATTCAACCCTTCCGTACAACAGCCGGTGCTCATCCCAAGTGCCCTCCTGACTCCCCATCACCTATTAAAACAAAGAGAAAGAGAGAAATGTAATGTTATACTCCAAGAACCAAATCAAATGCATTATTGACTTGAAGGAGGTGAGAATTACAGGGAACTCTTGCTTTTGTACTGGTTACACTTCCTTAACGAATAATGAATTTTAAAGTGTGTGGCTTGCACAGTGTGTTGTCAATTGTCCTTAGTCAATATCATGCATAGCCGTTGGGTCGTTTTTGGTAGATAACAGTAGTAAAAGCTTAGTGTGTTAGTAAGGGTTAGTTACTCTCCCATACCCTCACTCTCAGGTGTTATGATCACAATCTGTGTAAAACCTTTACTCAAGGCAGGCATGAGAATATTCTAAAATTTAAGGGTAGGATTCACTTAACCTTAGAGAGGGTATCATGCAATCAGAATCTTTGGATTCATGCGGATATACAGCATGGTGTGGACATCAAAACTTGGGTACCATTCCAAAAAGTACAGGGTCCGAAGCTTGCTGGATTTTTATATCTGGTCCTGATAAAGATGAGGGAAGTCTCTAATATAGTTTACCCCAAACATGTATCTTGAATAACAGCAATCTCATAAATGAAAATTCGTTTCTAACATTTGTTTTGCTCGTTAGCAACACCTCTGGTGTTGACTGATTAAAATGGTTAAAAATGCTTATAGCACCTGCCTCAGGAATCTGACCTTTCTGATTAAAGTCTGACCCCTCCCCCATATGAATTCCTGATTGAGGCCACTGACTGCTAACACATTCTTATTATCACATATACAATATCTGTGCTGAAGTCTGTTAAAGTAAATTATAGACTTCATGACATAGAATTCAAAATTTTTTTTCACGGAAGATGGTTTTTGGGTTTTGTTGGTTTGTTTTCCCACCGGCATTTTAACATGCATCCAATCAAGAGTCTTGAATGATTCATAATCTCCAAGGTCAAATTTCTTCATCCAATTTATCTTCCTTACAGAAATCATCATGGGTAGTTGAAATGTGTAGTGTAGGTGTGCCTTGATTTAGGGTATTCAGCCTTAAGAATATATCTTTCTGGTGAATGAGCTGACTCTGGGTCAACAAGTATTTGTGCCAGGATTTTGTCCTTGTTCATAAATATTTTAAGTGAGACGTTTCTTTCATTTCTGTTGATGCCCAAACTACGTGCGAAATTGGATTATTTTGAGTGGTCTCACAACAAAACAAAACACGAAGCCCCCAAATGAAAAATTCTTTCTACTCATTCAGAAGAGCCAACTGTTTTGCGTAGGTTCAATCACAAAAGAAATGCTATTATGTGAGAATATCTCCCTGGCTTGTATGGGGGTAATGGGGCATGGGATTTACAGATTCGGCATTCACGGAAACATTGAAAAGATATGTAGCTTTTCCCTACAACTTTGCTTACTGAAACCCTCAGTGTTTGCTGTGAAAAGTGTTTATTGTTTGCTTTTCATGCAGATCATCTCAGTTTTTATTTGTTTATTTAATAGTCTGTAATTTAGAATAATGTAGTCTTTTTTTCTGGTACTGTTTTGAAGTAGCAAGCAGAAAATGCTAACAGGAAACAGACTAGCAAGTATCCCATGAATCAGAGTTCATTCTTTCTCTTTCCCTTCCTCCCCGCTCTTCTTTCCTTCCTTCTTTGCCTTCTTTCCTACCTCCCTTCCTTTGTTTCCTTCTTTGTGTTCTTCTTTCTTACCTCTCTCCGTTTCCTTCTTTCTCCCTTCCTGTTTATCTATATCTTCTGCTTTGTCAATGAGAGAATCATTTATTGTAAACAGACCGGCTGATAGTGAAGTTTCTGTGAAATCGCAGGAGTGCGTAGGTGGGTGGACTCTCCGGTGGGAGCTGCCTGGTGCTCTGCATTTCTTATTCTCCCTCCACCGACTTTGTGATTAATTCCAAGGTAGACAAAAGTGTTCATCTTAAACTAGTTTGCAAAGTTAATCTCTAATGGCGTTGCTCTTCTTAAAAATTAACATCCCTCCAGTATGAAAATCTCCAGTAGTGAATCAATTCAGGTGATTCAGGGGTGTAACTTTTGCAGCAGGTGAGTGTATGGACTGATACAGCTACACCCATAGACTTCATTTGTGACCTTCTCTTCTCTGTACCTTTTTGTATGTCTAAAATGTTTCATCATTATGCTCTGTCAAACAACCTCATCATGTTTTTAATAGCTGGGGTGGGTAACGGGTAAGGGAGGAGAATGATAGGAAAAGCTGATCATAATGCTACTTCAACTCCAAACTTCGGCTGTTAATGTCATCACCACCAACATTTTAAATTGATGCCGTTACTGTTTTGCAGTTCTTTTCCTTTGATTACTCTTGTGGATGTAAGCCTTTAGGCATAATATTTATGTACAGGATTTATGCAGGATTCTTCTAAAGGGATGATGAGGTATCCATTGTACTGTGAGAAACCTCATCATTTAAAAATTTCTTAATTTGGTTTTGCTCAGAATGATCAGAAAGAATAAAGGCTATGTAGGATTCATCTCGTGAGAATTAGAGCGGGAGGCTTAATATTTCAGGTCTTTCTTAATATTGGCACATCTATGAATCAGCAGTAGATTTTTTTCTCTCCTTTGAAATATAAAATTCTAGACTTAATTAAAATCTCACTCATGTTTTACCCCCGGATGAGTCTATGTTTGAATGTTCTTCCACTTTGTTTTCAACTTTGGAAGAGAAGCGAGGAGAAAAGAAAACAGCGGCATTAGTAATTGCTATTCCTCTGTCACCTCCTGTTACGCTTGGTTATTTTAACTTATCATTGAGAAATATCTCAGAGGTCCCTTCCCTCTATTTGTTTTGTTTCTGTACATGTTTGTATTTCCTCAGTTTGGAGAAAACCTTCTGCCATTCTGAAGGTCATTTACCTGAAAATGATGGAGAGCTGCCTCACTTCAGACAAGTGCATAGTAATTATCTATCAGCGATCATTGTTCATTAGTTCCCTATTTCAGGATGGAGGGACCGCCTCCCCACCTCCCGCCCCCTCCCCCCCCCCCCAGCACATTATCCCAGAGCCTACTGATTCATTCACGTCCTTGGGCTAAATTGGCCACCCACTGTGCTCGTGTTGTTTTGTGTATGGTGGTGAAAAGATTTAATTGGATATTGTTGAAAAGACACAGAGGCTAACTCTCAATTTTCATGTGTGGCTCTTCCCTCTCCCTCTGTACCGCCTCCTTTCCTTGATGAGAAAATTGCCCTCTCCATGGTAACAATTAAAAAAAGCTTTCCGAGTTTTTGGTAGTACTTGTTGCAGAGAAAAGAAGTCAAAAAGTAGAAGCAGTTTAAAAATGAAAAGGGGGAGGAAGACAGCTGGGAAGAAGGCTTAATGTTTATGAGTGGGTGTTGATGGAGGAGAATGAAGCTGAATGAGCAAAGCTGGAGGGAAGCTGGTGTTTCTGTATCCCAGAAGGCCGTCCCCCCCTTCCTATCCTGCGGGCTGTCATTCCCCCAAAGATAAGGGCTTTATTCTGGATTTCTGCCAGGATTCACTCCTGAAGAGCTGCTGGTCACAAAACAACACCACCCTGATTTCCTCACGGAGTCACAGTTCATTATTATTTTTTTTTAATGCAACGCTTTTGTGAGCTGCAGTTTCCACCTCTTAATAGGGACATTCAAAGGCACTTTGGGTGACAGGATGAGGGAGATGGCAACAGTGAACCTCTCCCCGCCTCTGGAGGCCTTTGGTTAAACTAGGTTTGCCATGGAGGGCTGGATTCTCGCTGCTTCGTGCCTTCTGTGCTTTCCAGATTGTGGAATTTTGTAACCCTTCGCACTGACTTCCGCGTAGTACTGAATCAGCCCCGAGAAGGGTGTGCCACATTGTGACCGAAAGTTTAATGCTAAGTGGCTGCAGACCATTGGTGGTGGGGTGACTAATGGCTCCGCAAAGATAGCTGTGTCCTCACCCCTGCCACCTGTATGTTACCTTACACGGTGAAAGGGACTTTGTGGAAAGGGTGAGGTTAAGGATGTTGACATGGGGGCGGGGGGTCTTCATGGATTATTCTGGTGTGCCCATGGTCATCACAGAGGTGTTTAGAAGAGAGGCCGCAAGGAGATAATCCAAACAGGCAGGGGGAGGAATGAGAAGGTGCTACCCTGCTGGCTTTTAAGATGGCGCAGCTGGGCCAAGAGCCCAGGAAGCCTCTGGAGCTGGAAAAGGCAAGGGAACAGGTTGTTTCTCAGAGATTCCAGAAGGAACTCAAGCTCTGTTGACACCTTAATTTTTGTTTCTAACGCCAGTGTTCAGACTTCTGACCTCCAGAAGTGTAAAACAATAAATTCAGATTGTTTTAAACCACTAAATTAACGACAGGAAACTAATACAGCCGTGAACATTTGATAACAGCTGATTTTGCGCAATTTTAATGCAGGCTTTCTTAATGCAGGCTTATTTTCTCTTAACTATAAGGAATTAAAGTAGGGTATGAAGAAAATGTCATGATCGCCCATTTTAACCACAGAAATGTGTATTTCCGGTATTTAAAAAAAGACAGGGGTGCCTGGGTGGCTCAGTCGGTTGAGCGACCGACTTCGGCTCAGGTCATGCTCTCGCGGTCTGTGAGTTCGAGCCCCGCATCCGGCTCTGTGCTGACAGCTCAGCCTGGAGCCTTCTTCTGATTCTGTGTCTCCCTCTCTCCATGCCCCTCCCCCGCTCATGCTCTGTCTCTCTCTGCCTCAGAAATAAACATAAAAAAATTTTTTTTAATTTAAAAAAAGACAAATTTGGAAGCAATGGTGCGGCATGACAGCGGTAAAGACAAAACAAGAGAAAATGTCCATTTGGAAATGAAGTTGGGAAAAATGAACAGTAACAAGCCAATTATGTAACTTTCCCTCCGTTTTTTTTTTTTTTCATCATTTGTTTAACCCGTTGCACTCGGTTTTAGATACTGAACTGCCATGAAGCATTGAGGGGTTCAGTGTCCGTAGAAGCATCACAGGGGCAGGAAAGTGAAGAATGTATTTGAGAAGAGAAAGGAGAGTAGTTTGTTCAGGTGCTGCGGGCAGACAGGGATAGGCGTGGCAATCAGGCAGACCTGAGTTCAAATGCTTTTCTCCTCCCACGTGTCTGGCTGTCTTTGGGGAAGTTATGAGTCTCCTCTGAGCCCATTTGGTCATGTGTAAGAATAGCCACCTAGGGAGGGTTGTCTCGGGATTAAATCGTGTTTGTGAACCATCTAGCCCAGCTTCTGCTACATTGTAGCTGCTGAGGAAGTGGTAGCTATGATGTACCGGGGGAAAAAAACGCTGGAAAAGGACGATCTGGGGCATTTTCTTCCACCCACACCACATCTTACTTTTGTGACTTTGCAGAAGTTATGTAACCTCTCTGTGCTTCATTTCTCTTATCTATAAAAGATAGTAAAAGTGCCTAACTCAGATGGTTGGTCTACATTAATATAGGTAAGGTGCTTAGGACTGTTTCTGGCACATAGGAAACTCACAATACTAGTTGTTGCTGTGTTAGAATTGTTAGGCCATGGGAGTTTGAATTGTAAGGCAGGGAACGGGGTGACAAGTTTCAGTAGTTATTGATGGAGAGGACTGTATTTAAGTGGATCCAGACTGGGGCAGATAATTACTATTAAAAGATTACGCGATGGATATTTACGAAACCAAATCCGTGTAATCCGTTGCATCCCTCAGATTCCCTTTTCTCCTTATTTTTTTTTAACCTTCTGTTTTGGGCTGCCCTTTGTACAAATATTTAATACTCGGACTTCTCTGTAGTAACACATGTGCTAAGAGTTAATTTTGTCAATACTTGTGTATGATGTCATCCCTTTCATGAACCAACAGCTCGGGATTAGCTTTGTGAAGTTTTAATGGAAGTATTGACCTCATTAGCACCCCTCTGGCCACTGTCTTAGAGAAAACTTCCGCTAAAAGGAGGGCAGATCATTCATGGAACAGAGAGAGAGACAGGAAAGAGGGAGGAAGAACTGAGATAGAAGTATTAGAAATGAGAACCAACCGACAGTACTGTTTTATGTATTGTTACCAGTTTTTGCCTCGCCTGGTCTCACGCCTCTAAAATGTCCCGTAAATAAAACACAGAAATGTGAAGAGAGAATTCTTACTGCAACCTTTCTCCACGGATTGCTGCTGCTTTTTAAATGACTTAAAATTTATTGAGATGGGTGTTAATATTAAGCACCCTTCCCCATAAAACAGAGAATTAAACTTAACTCTTCCCTATAATGTAAACAGCTTGATTAGGTATGCAGCATTGCAAAATCCAGTTAAGAACTGATTAAACTTGCCCTTGGAGCACATCTAGAGGCTCATGGGTAAAGAGTTGTGCACATTTTCCTATCAAACAGAACATGAGGTTTCCATATTCCTCAAAATCGGCTTTGTGCCACGTGAAGCAGTGCGCCCCTTTCCCCCCCCCCCCAGCTGGGCTTTCATGGTGCAGAGCGAGTGTGTGATTTAGTGGCACAGTGTGCTAATGTAGACCCATTTTTATAGGATCAGAACTAGTACAGTCCAGAGAATTGAAAAGTATGTCTGAGCTTCTCCCCCTAGAATATGTCCCCTCCTTTAAAAGCTGTCACACGGCAAGTTCCAATTGAGTTAAAGGCTGTTGTGCTCCTACAGGGAAATATATTCTATTGTAATTTTTATGTCCCCCAATAACAGTCTGTTCTTTGTTTACTGAAGAGAGCTTTTATGTCATAAAATGGCATTTTTTTTGACAGGGAAGCAGAATCATTGTTTTATTATAGAAAATTTCCTCTTACAACAGCAGAAATAAATAGCTCATCTCTTAAGCTCCTGATCAATGTCTAACACCTCCTACCCCAGCAACACTTCGCTGCAAGTGTATTAACACTCCATGAGAGCAACTCTATTCACCTACCGAGAAATGATCTTCACAAATGATTTACAGCTAAGCCAGGGCTTAAACACATAGCACCCAATCAAAGGCAGATTTTTATCTTTTCCCCAGTCATATAATGTCTGAGAAGAAATAGATCAATGTCGGCCTCTGAGTATATGCAAAGAATGTTGTCTCTTTTGAAGCACGAGGCCCAATTGTTGAGCTTTTTTTTTCTTTATATGTACGTCTAATGGGACACATCACACTGTTTTGATGCAAAGGTGTCGTATAGATTGGGGCACACCTCTCTTCTCCTTTTGGATATCGTGTCTCCTGTGTGAATGCACACAGCTGCCCTCATGCTCCCTGCCTCCCGCTCTCACTCGTCTCACACTTGTTTGTAAAACTCAAAGAGGTTTCCATGCCATGAAGATACCATTTTTTAGCACAGACACATAATGGCTCACTATCCGCAGGTGATCTTTGCTCTGTAGGGCTCAGAACTTGGTGACGTCAGAAGGTTGAGACCTGATAAATGAAATACATTCTCGGTAACATATTCCTCAATTGCTGTTACTGCAAAGAAACTCGGACTAGCCATATGTGACTCATTTCTACCTAAGGTACTTGAATGTTTATAAATAGGTTTATGACTTTTCTGTCCCCAAGATTGGGTGATATAAAGGTAATTACCCTCATTTTACAGATAAATAAACTGAGCCCAGTTCTCTCCCTGTATATGCAACATGAATTGAACAGCTGTGCCAATTATTTTGATAATTCGCGTCTTCCCATACACCACTCAAAGATGGGAAAGGAGCCTTTGAGGGCTCGAATTACACCGATTGACTGTGTATATGAGTTTAATTGCCTCTAGATGATCACTCAGTCTCCACTTGACTTGCACGTCCGGGTAGCGTCACAGAACAGTGACATCTCTTACTTTGGCGATACGTACCACGGTTCTCATCTCAGCTAAATAAGTGGCATCTTTAAAATGTTTTGAAAACACGAAAAAGGCTGGATGCATTTTTAGCATAACCTTTCATTGGCCGTGAACTTTTGTTGTTGAAGGGATTAGTATAGTACTTATTAAATAACAGGCTTCTTTCCTAGAACCTGGAGACTTATCTGAAGACTCATTTCCCAAAGGAAATATCATAGGTCTAATGCAATAATAGATATAAAAGGACATTGCAACGTTAAGTTCACAAAATGTGACATCAAAATATTATGTTGATAATTCTTATTACCGCTGATAATTGAGGGATCCCAATTCTCTCTCATTCCCTGGCAATCTCTTTATTCTTCAGAGCAGGAATCTAAGAATTTTAACATTCTGAGTGTTCACTTTGTCTAAACTGAAACAACAGTCACTATGTACTCGCATCTAATTTAATATCACAGGACAAGTGGGATCAGAAAATCTGCTTAATAATTCTCTGCGACAGTTCGTTACCAGCAGCGGGGCTGAATTTCTTTTACTTACGTGCAGTGCAGTTACTATTTTCTCCTGAAATAAAAGGATGCATGAGGTTAATTTAGAATGGTTTGCATGTTTTCATGACTGGAAATGTAAACAGAGGGGCTGGATGAGGGAGGGTTTTCTTGGATCATTACAGTTCAGCTTTTGAGTCCTCTCTTCAAAAGGACTTTGGACATGGGGCACCTGGGTGGCTTAGTCGGTTAAGTGCCCGACTCTTGATTGCTGCTCAAGCCATGATCTCCCGTTTTGTGAGTTCGAGCTGTACATCGGCCTCTGTGCTGAGAGCACAGAGCCTGCTTGGGATTCGCGCGCTCTCTCTCTCTCTCTCTCTGCCCCTCCCCTAACTGCTCTCTCTCTCTCTCTCTCTCTCTCTCTGTCAATAATCAATAAATAAAATTTAAAAAAAGTACTTTGGATGCAAAGGTGCAAGGTTAATATTTCCACACTGCCACTTTTATTGGGTCATTCCTCTGTTCTAGAAACTCCGGGGCTGCCCATTGCCTTCGGTATCATGTCCTTACTCATTCGTCTGGTAGTCAGAGCCCTAGCTTCCCTTCCCAGCTTGGTCACGGCCATGAAAATTCTGCTCACTGCAGAGCGGCCCCCCCTTCTGGAGCACTCTATAGTGTATCGGTGCCTCCACACGTTGGTTTAAGCTCTGTCCTTGGCCTGGAATCGCCCCTCCCATCACTGGGTCATCGCTATCAATCCTGTTCATCGCGTAAATGATAGTTCAGCTTCCTGATCCTCAAAGTCACTTTCCCCAAACAGGCTCGTATTAAAATTGCGTTCTTCAGAACCCCATCAGCATAGAGTCTATAGCCTGTAGACTGTAACGTTTGCCATTTACATACTGTGTTCTCTTACTGACTCACTGCATGTGTGAATGGGAATGGGCAGGCCTGAAGGTCATCTCCCCAGCTGCATTGCTAGCTCATTGCAAGTTGAATTCATTGGGAATGTTCTTTTATTCCATCCTCTCTCACCCACAAAGCACATGCCCTACTGTAACATATTGTGCGTAGACTCCTGCCAATACATATTTCCCACCCATTTGATCGATTGGTACGCAGTTACCTGTTAACCCTGGGCCTCTTTATCTGGCATTTCTACAGCGGTGGATAGTATCTTTAGGATGCAAAATCAGGATATTCTGCACCAGGAAAAATATTACAAATAATGCCCTCAGAGAGTTACGTTTCACTGCTCGTGTCATGTAATTTGTCGTCCATTTTATTAATTTGGTTCACTTACAATTCAATTTGCTGTATAGTGTGCTCTGATTAGATAAAAGACAAATTATCTTGACTACTTGAAGTTAGAATGCCTCCAAAATGGTGTTATTTAAGATAGGACAAGAAATGAATGATGGAAAACTTGAGCAGAAAAAAAACCCCAAAATACGTATAGTATAAAATGATTTCGGTTTTCCCTTTCTTCTAAAATATATGGAGGGAGAAAAAAAATGCATCGCTCATTTCATTCGTCATGACATCAAAAGCAAATGTGACGTACGTGACAAAAACTGGTCTTAAAACTGCCCCAATTATCCTTTGTCGACATGAGGAATTTACGGAACAATAGAGTTTCAAGAAATGTGAACAACGTAGAATAACTGATAGATGTAATGTTGAGCAGCTAAAAATATCAGCGCCCTTTCTATCAGCTAAGAAATGTAGTTGCAAATCATTATCGACAAATTGTAGCCTAAAATTCTTCTTTCTTCTTGACTTTGAAATTATATTTCAAGATCCCTAATTTAGACCCCATTATTTACTTACTGGCTTGTGTAACTGAAAGTTTTCATTTTTGCATGTTAAGGGGTTTATGGAATGCAAGTGAATCAATTCTTTACATTTTCTGTGGCAGAATAACTTGCAAATGATCATCAAAATCTCTTTTTCAACCACAGGAAAGAATTTATTTTAAAAATAACATGCTAATAGTAGATTAGCTTTATATCACACCATTACAAGAAAGGCCTCAGATTCGGGAAGCTTAAGTTTTGTAAGCCCCCCGAAATGCCAACGAATAAGGAAGATATTATTACCAAAAAACAGAGCGATGAATTCCACAGACTGTCCTACTGGTTTTTGAAGCTGATAATTTCTTAACTAGCTATCCTAGGTTTCTTGTTTAAAGGTAGCCAACTGATCACTAATTTTTATAATATTAACAAACACTGCTTGAAACAGAGATGTATGTTCTAGTCATTCCCCCACCCTTCTAGTTAGAATTATCTTTTTTGCATTGCCGTTTCCCCCTACTGTGTTCAGTCCTTTGGTCAATCATCACTCTCACGCACGGTTGTCTGTTTACCATATTTCCCGGAAAAGACCAAGAACGGAGGAAGGTGTTCCAGCCAGAAAGGATAAAGTGTACAAGGGCATGGCGTTCCGCAAGTCGTGGCTCCCATGCCTTCATTTTTTCTAGTCTTCACTGTTACCTGGTTCCTCTTGATAAAATCCAAATACCTCAGGCTGGTTTTCAAAAACCCAACCATAAAACAAGATCAATTTTCTTTTATCTCATCACAGTGCCCTATACAACAAATTTGATTATAAGTAAGCCAAATATATAAACAGGAAGATAAATGACACGACGTGAGTAGTGAAATGTAACTCTGAGGGCTTCCGCTACGCCTATCTAAATTATCTCCCATTTTTCCCGGTAAAATTGTAGACATCAGCCACCCTAGCTGAGGCTTTCTTTTATTTCTATGTCTTTGCTCATGCTTTTCTTTCCCTTATTTTTTTAACATTTTATTTATTTTTGAGAGAGAGAGAGAGAGAGAGAGAGAGCGCGCTCATGCACACATGAGTGGGGGAAAGACAGAGGGAGGGAGACAGAGGATCCAAAGCTGTGCTGTGAGCCCAGAGCCCTATACGGGGCTTGAACTCACAAACCGTGAGATCATGACCTGAACTGAAATGAAGAGTCAGATGCTTAACCACCTGAGCCACCCAGGCGCCCCTCTTTCCCTTATACAGCCCTCCTCATATCTCATTCCTCCTCATTCCCCAAACTGATTCCTTTCAGTGGCTGTTTCTGTCTTCGCCATTTACTTTGGTGCTTTTGCTAGACCTTTTCTCAGATATACTGTCTAACTTCCTGTTGCACCCTGGGAGGCCAACTAATATGAGCAGCGGTAAGCTTGCTTACCCAGTGACCGTGCGCTTCTAGTGGGAGGCACTGGTGGTGCAGAGGGAGAGAGGAGGGCGAGTCAGCTGATCGTTAGGTCCCTTTACAGCCTCAGCCCCTGTCAAGAGGTCCTCTCCCTGCAGCTACGTCTCAGACTCTCTTAACGGCACCCTCCACTTAGCTTTTCCAGCCTTGAGGAAAGTCTCCCCATCCCAGTTTGGATGGGTCATTTGTTCATTGCAGGTACCGTCACTGATTCAGTACTAAGTGAATTACTTAAATCACTGATTTCCCCTTTTGTGTTCCCATTTCATGTTCCTGTCCCATTTAATCTCATCTGTGCAATAATTAAATCATACTATGTTGTCCCTGTAATATACTCTATTATACTACAGCATACGTACTTTGTAACTATATCATACATAGCTCGTAAGTGTGTGGCCTCTGGGACCACATGTCCTATGTTAGAAGTTCTGACACGTAGTGTGTGTGGTCCTGGACAAATTGCTTAACTCCTTTTTCTTTCATTTTCCTCATCTGTAAAATGGAGGTAACAGTACCTATCAGAGTATTATGATGATTAAATTGATTATTTTTTTTATTGAGCGCTTTTATGGCTCTTATGCAACAGAAAGCATTCCAAGCATTTTATAAACATGAGCCCTATTTATCCTCATAACAAACTTAAGGGATAGATATTCTTATGATCCTCATTTTACAGTGGTAGAAATGAAGAAGAGAACGGTTAAGTAACTTGCTGAAAATAATCAACCAAGTGAATGGCAGCCAGGATTCCAACCCAGGCAGCCTGACTCCAGCGTCCATTCTCTGTGGACCATGGTAGACTATTCTGGCACATAGTAAGTGCTTAATAAACAACTCTTACTGTTGTTAGGAATTGTGTTGTTGAGTAATTAATCACTCTATTAATTGTCGATGAGTTCTTTATTTTTGGCTGGATTATGAGTTCCTTAAAGAAAGAGGTCAAGGTTTATTTGTCTGTGTCTATTAGCCAAGTGCTTTGCATATATTTGCAGGTTAGTAACTGTTCATGGAATTAATTACTAATTGTTTCTCATGTATTTTTCAAAGCCACGCTAGCCTTGGAAACAACTAATAACTAGCTAAAACTGTAAATGGAATTTGAAATCCCCCACAGCCATTATTATTGCCAGGATGACAGTTTACCCTTTTAATCCCAAATTCTTAGATGATTTACCACTTTCTCTATATGTTCCTTGCTTTACTTCTCCCACAATCACAAAGACTTTGCTTGTCCAGTAACCATTGGTGCTGACAGGGTCCCATCTCAGACAGCGGCCAATTGTTTTGTTCTGCATTTCCTGACCAGAAGAGATTTTCCCCCAAACATGGATCTTTTAGCTTCCTGGTTGATACTTAAAGAAACTTAGAGTAAGTTCTCAGGAACCAAACAAGAGGCATCTGATGGACGTAATATAATTTGTGTTAAAGTGCAGCCTTCCCATCACAACTTTTATTCTCTGCTAACTTCAGGGTTGAGGTCAGGATTGGCCGCATAAATTGTGGGACCCAGTTCAACATGAAAATGAAGGACCCTTTGTTAACAAAAATGATAAAGAACTTCAAGATGGCCGCAGCATCACGGTAAACCAAGCACGGGACCCATGAAGCCAGCCCTGATTGAGATCTCTGCCTATCCAATGGAATACTTTTTTCTTAACTTTGCTATCTTCCAGAGTCTGAAAACTTGCCAAAAAATTCCTTTTACAAATGTTTTCCAGGAACTCTAGTGTTTGTTATGCATAAAGGAATTTTGGCGGCTTGCTTTGATAACCTAGTATTCTTGAGCTACGTGTGTAGAATAGAACCTCACCATCACAATGTAGCACATCTAAATCATTCTTTTATCTACCAGTTCAATTCTAGGCTCACTGAAAGTAAGGGGCATATTCCTTTTAAAAAAAAAAAGTAGCTGTGGTTTTTAATAGAGGTGCTTTTGAAATACTAATTCACTTGAATCTTAAAAGGGATATTGGTAATGTTCAGAAATTGTGAGTTATACATCTTGGGGGTAATATCATGGAATCACCATGTTACGTAGATCTGAAGAGTTGATGAGAAGTTTAGGGTCTAAAAGAGCAAAAGTGGGTATAGTAGTTGGGGCTTGAGATTAAATATCCCAAGACAGGATTAAAAAGGAAATGATTTTATTTGAGGAGATATCTTTGTGCAAGGACATGGGGAGGAAGTGAGAGAAGGTGGGAGAGCCATTACATTAAAATGCAAGCCTGACCCCAGATGAAAGAAAGAGGGAGAGAAGGCTGTCCAGAAGCATCCCAGTGTGCAGTCTAAGCAAAGCTGTTGGGAAGTCGCTGAGCCCAAATCAACCACAGGAGCCCGATGTCTCCCAAAAAAGGCTCCGCTTCAGTATTGCTATCGCGTTCAGTCATTGGTGGGAACAGTCTGCGGGAGATTTGGCTTCTCTTCAGTGTAGTGATGGGTTTCCAAAGGCAGCAGCTGGGTTCCTCAGTCAGTTAGGTCCCAGTCGTAAAAGGCTTGCACATTGTCATGGCCACCGCAGTGGGTATTAGCAGCAGTGGTATTTAAAGACCTGTAAACATAAAACTCCTGGAAGAAAACACAGGAAAAGCTTCTTGACGTTAGTCTGGGCAATGATTTTTTGGATAATGACACCAGAATCGCCGACAATAAAAGCAAAAATACACTAGTGAGAGTGCATCAAATTAAAAAAAAAATAGCTTCTGCACAGCAAAGGGAAAAAAATCAACAGAATGAAAGGTGACCTACAAAATGGGAGAAAATATTTGCCAATCATGTATCCGATACAGGGTTAAGATTTAAAATACGTAACAAGAACCTCCTGAAACTCAATAGCAGAAAACCAAATAATCAGATTCAAAAATGGGCAGAAGACCTCAGTAAACATTTGTCCAAAGAAGGCATCCAAGTGGCCAAGAAGTACACGAGAAGGGGTTCACCATCACTGATCATCAGAGAAATACAAACCGAAACCACAGTGAGGCATTACCTCACACATGTTGCAAGGGCTGTTTCCAAAAAGAGGAGCGATTACGGCGTTGGTGAGGGTGTGGAGAAGAGGGAACCCTTGTACACTGTTGGTGGGAATAGAAATTGGTGCAGCCACTATGGGAAACAACATTGAGGTTCCTCAAAAAATTACCGATAGAGCTCCCCATATGGTGCAGCAATCCCACTTCTGGGTATATATCCAAAGGGAACGAAGTCAGGATCTCGAGGAGATATCTGTGGTGCCATGTGTATTGCAGCATTGTTCCCAATAGCCAAGATATGGAAACAACTTAAATGTCTGTCAGCAGCTGAATGGATAAAGAAAATATGGTATATGTATATATATTCACTGGGATATCATTCCGCCCGAAGACAGAGGGAAATCCTGCCATTTGTGATAACATGGATGAACTTGGAGAACACTATACGGAGTGAAATAAGCCAGACACAGAAAGACCAGTACCGTGTGATCTTACTTATATTTGGAATCTAGAAAAAGGTGAACTCAGGGAAACAGAGTAGAATGATGGTTGCCAGGGGCTGGGAAGTGGGGGAAATGGGGCAGTGCTGATCACTGGGTACAAACCTTCAGTTTTCAGATGAGTAAGTTCTAGAGATCTGCTATACATTATTGTAACTGTAGTTAATGTACCGTAAACTTGAAATTTGCTAGAAGGGTAGGTCTTAAGTGTTCCCCTCACACGCACACAAAAGTAACTGAGAGATGATGACTATACTGAGTGTGGTGATTATTTCACAGTGTATACACTTATCAAGATATCGAGTTATACCATTATACACAATGTCTGTTTGTCAAACTCACCCAAATAAAGCTTAAAAAAAAGTTTTATAAAAAAAAAAAAAAAGGAGTCTTAGGGATGCCTGGGTGGCTCAGTCGGTTAAGCGTCTGACTTCGGCTCAGGTCTTGATCTGATGGTGTCTGGGTTCACGCCCCACGTCCGGCTCTGTGCTGACAGCTCAGAGCCCGGAGCTGCTTCAGATTCTGTCTCACTCTCTCTCTGCCCCTTCCCTGCTCGCACTCTGTCCCTCTCTCTCTCAAAAATAAATAAACTTTTTAAAAAATAGTAATAATAAAGGAGTCTTAGAGATAATTAAAAAAAAAGTTTGTAAAATTTAAACAAAGAAGGGCTGAAGACAACGTAAGTTCCACTTCATTCAGAAGACCCTCCTTAACCCGTAAATTTTATTAGATAGCTCTCCTATATGCTTTGATAACTCCTCGTGCTTTCCCTACCATAATACTCATCTCAGCCTATTGTAATTGCTTATTTACTGCCTGTCTTAACTACTAGTTTGTTTTCTCCTTGAGAATAATAATTTTTCCTCCTTTGCTTCTGTATCACCTGTGCCTGGGTCAAAGCCTGACGTAAGTTCTAAAAATTATTTGCTGAAACCCAAATTGGGGGGCATTCTTCAAAATAACTGGCCTTCGAAACAGTCAATGGTATGACGCTCAAAGAAAGGCAAACAACTTTTTGAGGTTAAAGGAGGCTGAAAAGATTTGACAACTAAATGCAATGCATGAGTCTGGACCGGTAAATGAAAGGCAATTAATGGGGTAATTGTCAAACTACGAATAAAGAATGTGGATTAGATTATAGAACTAAAGCCGTAGTGTATTTTCTGACTTTGAAATTGAGCTGAAGTTATGTAAGAGAATGCCTTTTTTTCTTAAGAATTAAGCACTGGAATATCAAAGGGTGAAGCTGCAGATGATTCACCGGTGGTTCAGAAAACAGTATCTATTATATGTACATAAATAATTATATCCACAGAGAGAGATAGAAAGATAAGTTATAAATGTAATGAGGCCAAACGTTAACAATTGGTGAGTCTGGGTGAAGGATACATGGGAGTTCTTTGACCATTCCTGCAATTTTTCCTTAAGTTTTAAAGTATGTAAAAATAAAACGCTTTTTAAAAAAAGTATTTCTTGAATGAATGGAGGACAAAAGGCTAACCACAATTAGAAGGTGTTCATGAAGAACATGAAGAACATGAAGAGATGGAGGTAGAACATTCAGAAACGTAAAGAAGTTATACCGAGTAGGAAAATATCCAGGCCGGTTTAAAATGTAAAAGAGAAGTGAGGGACTGGTGGACAGAAATGACAGATCCGTGGGTGCCTGGGTGGCTCATTCGGTCAAGTGTCGGACTGGATCTCAACTCAGGTCTTGATGTTAGGGTCATGAATTTAAGCCCCACGTTGGGACTTGCACTGGACGTGAAGCCTACTAAAAAAGACGGCTTTGGTTTTGGCCGACCTATTTGGAGAGGCAACACATGCCAGAGAAGAAGCCGGCAGGTGCTCAGTGAGGCAGTGGAAAGCTAGGCATAGGATTAGCATCCTCGCAGGTAAAACTCTTTGAGTTACTAGAAAGGCTGCAGTTTAGGCCCTACCTGCCTCATATGCTTTTTTTTTTTTTTTTCCCATACATACAGTGGTTCGATAAACTATTTCACCTTGTCCATCGTTGATGTTAATTTTTGAAAATTATAAATGAAAGAATATAAGGTCTACATCTGTACCTTATGTGTAAGTTTAAGTCATGTTTATTTTCTGAAAAAGGCAACAACCGAAAATCACCATGGGCCTTTGTTCTAAGTATAAATATGTGAAGACTATTGATTTTTGTAGAAATATTAAACATATGAAGAGTTTATTGTTCAGGTCTTTTTTTAAACATGTAAATGTTAACTATTCAACTAAACCATAGAGTTTTCTGCTTGAGTCTTAGGTAGAATTCTATTTTACCAAGTACAATAACAAAGTGTAATTCTTTCTGAGAGCTCAGAATGACCTACTTAGAGTATGTATAGTTTCATTGTTTAACTCCCCTTTTCATAGGATTGCTATTTATAACCACTTCCTTCAACCCTGGGGGGACTTAGTAGGATTAACGACTTCTGATTCACTTTGTATTTGAAGATTTTTTTTTTCTTCCATCTTTGCTCAGCTAGTGGAATCCATGATGAATTCTCATCTCCAAGGGGTAAGCTGTTTTTAGTAAAGCCCAGTAGCTGGCTTATGACTCCTTAGAATAACATCGATTCCTTCCTTCCCTTGTGTTTGTTTCTTCCAGAATGATAGAATCTGTGTAGACATGCTCAATTACCATGCTTAGGTACTGTTAAGCATGTCATGGTTTTAGTCTTGTTCATGTAAGTTATATGTGTAATGAATATCCGGGCTCCTATCTGAAAAATAAATAAGCATAAATAGCGTGCTACTTGTTCTAGCATGACAAATATGGACCACTACAGCTAGAATGAGGAAACTGAACAATAAATAGAAGAGGCCTAGAGGTCATTTGAGGATGAGGATTAGAGTAGAAAGAGTGTTTCTCAGAGAGAAGCATCTGGTGAGAGTACCAGATGGGGAGGCAAAGAACAGAATTTCATCGAGGGGTATTTTGAAGGTGGGTAATTTGAGTAATGATTAGATCTAAGGTGTTCTCCCATCTGTGGGTGGCTCAGTGGAATAGAGACGAAGGTCATTCTTTTTGAAAAGTTAGGAGATTATAAAACCACGTTGTCAGGTAAGAGAAATTATAATAGCAAATAGAATACACTCAAAAGGAAACCAAATGAAAAGAAAAAAATAATTATTCTTTTCACTGAGTGTGTGTGTGCTGTTCATTAGCAAGAAAGCCTTTCAGTCACTGTTTTTATAATATCTTAATGGAAAAAATATTTAAATATGCCATATTCAAATCCTTTCCTTTATTTCTGGAAAGAGAATCAAAGGAGAAAATTCCCATTGTGCTCTACTAAGAAACCACTATTTAATGAGTATATTAGTGTCTGATAAATCCCATAGCAATATATATTATTATTGTGCAATTTCTTTTTAGAAATGAACCTTTGTATGTATTGACCAAAGAGTGGGATAAAGAGTTACGATTTTGTTTTGAAATTCTTTAGAAATGAATAGTTTTATTACAGCTGTGAATCTCTGTAGGTTTTTAAGGAGGCTGCTTCAAAGGATGTCATTAATAATCTTCTCAGGTGCTTACAAAGCATGTGTCTGTCAGCAGAATTAGAGAATCACCCAACTAGAGAACAGGTTTCACAATACCCTGAGACCTATTTTGTTCATTAGAGAGGAAAATGGCTTGTGTTAAGTCTGAATTGACATGCGTGCTAATTTCAGCAGTAAAAGCTGTTCATTGTGGTCAGGTTTAATTTAGATTAAAGTTGATCAGGTTACTTCTACAACGTACTTCTTAAACGAACTTTGTGATCCTAAAAGAAGGAGAAAAGTAAAGCCAACCTGGGGAAATACATGCAAAAGAGAGAAGCAAAGAATAGCTTGGCTGTTTGAGGGTGAATTAATATTAAAACAAATGAAAATGACGTTAAAGATACTCTTGGTTGTGTAAAAATGTCCAATTATCAAAAAACACAAATTTGCATTTAAATTGCACAAAGCCGGGGCGCCTGGGTGGCTCAGTCGGTTGGGCATCCGACTTGAGCTCAGGTCACGATCTCGCGGTCCATGAGTTCGAGCCCCGCGTCAGGCTCTGGGCTGATGGCTCGGAGCCTGGAGCCTGTTTCCAATTCTGTGTCTCCCTCTCTCTCTGCCCCTCCCCCGTTCATGCTCTGTCTCTCTCTGTCTCAAAAATAAAGGAAACATTAAAAAAAAAAAAATTTAAATTGCACAAAGCCTACCTAATCCGTTCGTGCCCTGTGTTATCTCCATAGATAAAAATTTGTGTACTTTGCTACCTGTATTATATAGAGTTCTTGGTTAAATTTGAGGGAAATATTTGACTTTATCTGAGGTTTCTGGGTAAGTCTGTTTTTAAAGCATCTATTTGAATGTGTTCAATATTTAAGAGTCAGGAATTCCGAAGTACCTTTTAAGCGTGCTGTGTCACAGATGACCAGAGTTTAACATTCTAACCCTGGAAAACATCTTATTTCATAAAATCTATCCACTACTATATGGTTCCTACTTTAAAATTTGTTCAGTGCTCTCCAACTGACTTATGCCACTTACTTCAATAGCTGTCTTTGGCAATTTGTTCCATATTTCAAACACCCTTTTGTGTAAAGAAACCATAAAAGTTAGAAACCTGAAAATTGGATTTTTCTTCTGAGCAATCACAGCTTACAAATGTGGAAAATTGGTTAAAAGTTAGCCCCTCCAATTTTTCAACACAGAGAGGGGAAAATGCGCAAAATAGATGTGTAATGTTTGGATAAGTCCTTGCCATTATTTTAATACTACCGAAAGCAGTTGCGCTGAAATCACGAGGCCTGTGTCCCTACCAGTTCACAAAAGAAACACCGCACAAACGATCGAAACTCGGCCTTTCTGAACCCAAAAATCCTTAGAAAATCGGCAGTAGTCAAAGGGCATGGCAGATAACTAAGTTTCCTAAACATTACTATCTCCACCACGTTTCATCTATTCACTTTCATTGGCCTCCTGCGTGGTTATTAGGAGAATAAAAACGCGAGATTGTGTGTAAAACATCTGTCACGTACAGGTTATCAACTAATAACAAATATTCATTATGCCTTCCCAAATTAAAATAAAATGTATTCCATTTTAGAAAGAGAACAAGCGAGAAGTCTTATTTTTCCCAAGCTTCTATGTAAATATCGCTGGGACATGGGCCCTTTAGTGCAGGGAGGGTGAGTTGACAGAGACAGTAGAGGGACACTGGTGGGAGGGGGGACTTTCTTAGTGATTAACGTGGCTACCTATAAATACACACATCCATACACACACGCACACACACACACACACACACACACCCCTATTTCTTGGCTTTATTCTGCTGGTACTTTTACCTAAAGCAGTATTAAAGTAATTGCTAATACAGAATATAAATACTACCTTCTAGTCTGACGCTTTCCAAACTTGCCTCGTCGTAAGAATTAAGTAGAGAATTTGTTAAAAAGGCATTTTCCAAGCCCTCCTCCCTACTCATTTGTTCATGGTGGGGGAGAACGAGGGTGGTGAGGCGCAGGAATCAGGTGATTCTCATCGAAGGCAATGTCGGGGAAGGACTGACTTAGCTTATTGCGTCCCCTTCTCGTAGGTGAGGAAGCTCAGGTACAAAGAAGTGAAATCAGTTACGTCTCTCGGATCACTTCTGTGCTTTTTCCGTTTCTAAAATATACACTTTAATTTTGACACTGCACAAAATGAGATTACAAGTATAAATAGCTATCTGTCATAAGTCAAAAAATTACATTTCTTGGTTGTGGCACTCATGCACTGGTTTAAGTGAACCCAGGTACTCTGAAATGACTCCATCTAAGCTCTTAAATAGTGAAGCAAGTCTGTAATCAAGATTTTCATCTGTAATATTTTTGGTGGCTAAGAATGAAACGCATTTCCTGTTAAAGTGTTCTCTATAAAGCCTTATACACTAGAGATTTATATCCAGTAACATATTTTTTTTTTTATTTCCAGAAGTGCTTTGGTTGGTTGGAAAATTGCACTTTACTTTGTATTACATAAAAGGTATGCGCAATGCTGGTGAACCTCAATATTAAGTTAAGCTTTTTCCTTCAGGCAACACTGCAGGATTTGGAACAGAGGCGCCCCCAGTTGGAAGAACTCATTACCGCCGCCCAGAATTTGAAAAACAAGACCAGCAATCAAGAGGCTAGAACCATCATTACTGATCGAAGTAAGTCTTTTAACAAGCGTGGGCAACTTACGATGTATGAAAAAGTTTCAGTAATGACTTGGAAGCCGATTTGCCTCTGTTGCATTCATCAAAATAGTGCCAAACGGTTGTAAGTTATACCTCTTGTGCTAAGATTTTTCATTTCATAGTGTTATCTTTCAATAACTGAACACAATTCCATGGAATCGAGGAAATAAATTTTTCATGAATCCAGGCTTATGTAGATGCGAAGCATGGAGTGGTGGGCGTGGTGAGCATGGTGTGACAGAACGTTTGCTCCTTGGTTGTCATCTCTCTGGGCTAGCATCCATGGCGATGTCAGTCTCTCCCTTGTATTCTTGGTCGTTGGTCCAAGCAGGCAGTTGCTTCCTGGACCGTCATTCGTTCCCTTCTGCGGTGGCACTCTCATATCTGGACGCCCCCCTGTTACTGTGATCCTCTCATTGTGTAACAGCAGAAATCATTGTACCGTTCCTCCTGCCGTGCCAGGACGGGCGAGAGCCTTGGGAGGTTGTTGAAGGCCCATCTGCCTAGACATTGCCTGGACTCTTCTTTATATAGAGGGATTCGGAGTGCCTGTGCATGGGGTCTGGAAGGGTAGAGGAAGCAGAAGGGAAAACTACTCTCCTTCTGTTACCCTCAGAGGCTCTCCTCAGGAACGAGGCCCAGTTCACCTCTGCTATCTGATTTTCTTGTATCTCCCTGGATTTCTTTCCTTCACTCTCCCTACCTCCCCTCTAGGGACACACATCCATAGTGATTTTTTTTTTTTTTATTTCCCGTGTAATGCCCCTTTCCTCCCTTCCCATAACCAGAGGGATTTTTTCTAGTGTACAAGTAGGGAAATCCTTCATTTCATCACCTTTTCTTTTTCCTTCCAAATCTTTCGTCTTTTACCAGGCATTAGGCTTTTGAAACTCAAAACCAAGAGTCTTCAGAATTTACATTCTGTTGGGTTAGCACTTGCCTAAGTCACCAGTATAAAAGGTTAATATTTGAAAAATATTATTGGTCATACTTGTATGCATTAGTAAACAGTGAAAATAGCTATTATTTATTGAGTTCCTCTTAGGTATCAGATAGTAGGTCTTCTATAGTGTGTGTGTGTGTGTGTGTGTGTGTGTGTGTGTATAAAGTCTTTATAAAATCGTGTCAGCTAAATTTCCTAATCCCTCATTTTATAGATGAGGAAACAGTTTCTGAGAAAGGTTAACCAACCTGCTCGAGTTTACAACACGAGCCAAGACCAGAGCTTGGAATTTGCCAATGTTTCTTTCTGGCTTGAAAGTCTGTGTTTCTCCTGGAATGTTTACCCTGTTCCATCCTGTTTTAGTGTTTTTGTTAATGACCTTAATCACTAGGACTAGGATTAAATAGTTTTTTGGTCTGCAATTATGTATGTTTTGATTCACTTCCTAAAGACATTTCCTCTTTCACCTGTTGTGATCCTTAATTAAAATAGACTTTTTTGATTTTGAAATTTTAACTCTTTATTGTTGCTCAAACAACGTATTTGAATATATGCTAATGCATTAGTTGAGTAGCGCTAGCCACTCTAATAGGTAAGATCCCAAAGCTTGGTGGCTTACCATAGAAGTTTACTTTTTTCTGGTGCAGTCGAAAATAAGCAGCTTTCTGTGACGTCATTCAGGGACCCAAACCCCATCCGTCTTTTGTGTCCAGAACGTCAGAGTCCTCTGCACTTAATGGGCAGATGAGGAATAAGCATTGTTCGTTGAAATTTACTAGGAGGCAGGACTGGAAGTGGTACACGTGAATTCTGTTCAGAGCCTATTGGCTGGAACTCATCACATGACCACACCTCGTGGCAAGGTAAGCTGCAAAATATTGTTCAGTGTTGAGCCCAGGGAGGAGAGAAACTAGTTGGTAAGAAACTCATCATTCTTTTCTGTAGCTAATTTGGACAGGAAGAATACACTTAAGTTGGAGAGTTCTGTGTAAGGTATAGAACGCCATTTGTATAACGAGCAAGGCAAGAACAAAATTGCCTTGTAACGATCAACGTAGATAGCTCTTTGACTGATGTAGTAGAATGTTCCTCACTCAGTCTGGAACCGTGAGGCTTTCTCCATCAGGTTGCAACATACTGGTCCAAAAGAATGAATCTTAGTGAGTGATGTGCTCAGTATGAGACTGAATTCCCATTACACAGTTAAGCGATCTGTTTCTTGCCTGAGAAATATGGAAATTTGGCAAAAATGTTTATGCAAATCTGAACATACCATATAGAAAGTCGTTTGTCATTTTACTAATGAGAAATAACTTCTATTTTTTCCCTAAGAGGAAAATAACACTAATTTATTTTACACTACCCATTCAACATTGTCTAAACATTTTCCATTATCTCTTGCAATCTTTTTTTGATATCGTATTGACTTTTTTTTTCATGATGTAGATTAAAATTGAGTGACCGGAGGGCAAGTTTTTATCTCTCTGCTAATATCCAGTGATTTGAACTGTTCTGTTTTTCTAAGCTTTTGTCTTTTGGGAATGAATACCTTTATGAATATTTGTAGTACAGTGGAAAGATTCCAATCCACATGGTCCAAAAAAAAAATTTTTTTTTTTTCTTAAAAGCCAAGTGTCTTTTGAGACATGTCATGTTGCTTATTAAGAGCCTAAGCCAGAATCTTAGTTCCAAATATGCCTGGAGCCTCTAATGCCGCTACCGAGATAATTCTGACAAGATATGTTTATCTAAACAATGTCGTTTGCAGCCCTGCTCTGCTACAGTTTATCTCTCCATTTGAAATCTATGACATGGGATGGAGATTCAATACTCATAAAGTTTCAGTCGTGTTCAAAATAGAATTTTCCTTAGTATAGATTTGGCTTTCAGGGAAAGAGCAGAAATAAAATACTTGCTCATAAAATTGTATTTTCTTATTGGAAGATTTCAGGATTCCTTTTTTATTGCCCTGAAACTCCTAGAAATACTTAAAAAGGAATCAGCTAAATAAAGAAAAATATTCGGTAAGAGTATAATGCTATATTGAAACATTTTTCCTTCCTTGGTAAATCCCAGTTCATAACTTTGAACAGTTGGGGAAATCTGTATATATTTATTGCATTCTATCAAGAGAAAAGTCCAATACGAAGCAATTCCTCTCTACCAGTAATATCCATGCTGAAATCTCAAGTAATTGGGTCTGCAAAATGCCAGCATGTTTCACCGTATAAAACGATTTCTATGGTGTCTGTTGTTTTTCAGGTGATTATATCTATGGAAATCATGTTGTAATGATCTAGGTGAGAGAGAAAAATTTCATTCTCAGTGCATTCAAATAAGAAATTCTCCGTGCTATTTCTGATGTTCAAACTACTCATTTTCCCTCCGTTCTTTGGTTGCTGAACGTGTCAGGCATCCCTGGTCATTTTCTCCTGCAAAAGGGCTAGGTCAGGGGACCAAAACCAGCTAAGATTGGAATGATCTAAAATTGCTTCCTGGGAGGCTTCTGAATTGTGCAAAACGCTTGTTCGTGCCCATTACTACTGCAGATCGTAATACCCTAATACCTTACACAGCAGTGAGGAAGGTACAGAAAGAAAGAATTCCTCTCTCCTATTGCCGTGTTTATCCCACAGATAATATTGGTGAACTTGGCTCATCTGACATTTGTATTTTAGAACCTTGCTTCTGTAGCTTCTCCCACCATAACTGCCCACTGTTACCGTTTTAAAGATCTTTAACAAGAGCACATAAAGGTTTTGAGGGCAAGCTGCCTGGGCTGGCCCCTTAGTAGCTTTGTGACCCTGAACAAACAAGTCATCTCAGTAAACTTTCTGATCTCCGTCACCTCCTCTATGGAAGAAGATTACTTGCATCTACCTCCTGGTTGGGAGAATTGGATGAGATAATACAAGAGGAGCACTTAGATGCCAGCCACAGTAAGAAGTCAGTACATATTAGCTCTTGTTATTTTAATTATAATCTAATTGGGTGGTTTGCATGCTTAGTGAGAAAGCATTTAATCAGGTCTCTGGTAGCTGCCTGGTTTTTAGACCACAAAGAAGAAAAGAGAGAGAGAAACTCAAAACAACTAAAAGGAGAAGGTTGCTTTGGAAAACATGGAATAAGATACATAAGTAGAATTAAACAAATACATGAGTCATACTACAAAGAGCAAGGCAATTCGTGTAAGGTATTTTATTTTCAATATTTACTATGACCTTAGGAGGGTAGATACTATTAGGCCCATTTTAGAGATTGGAAAACTGGAGCTCAAAGAGCTTAAGTAATGTGCCTACAGTTCTAGTAAGATATCAAGCGAGGGACTGGGATTCTAACTTATGTATATATGACTCCAAAGCCCAAGGAACATCAGATGAAAAGGGTTAGTCAAAAAATAAAATAAACAAGAGTCTCTGGGAACTGATAATATAAGGAGTAGCTGCGGTTCACTGTAATCTGGATATAATTTTTACTGCTCCCATTTCTATTGTAGTCTTGTATGCATTTCATTGTGTAATTATAGGACTCGCTGGCACATGTTGGAAATGTAGAGAATAGCGACCCTCCATAATCTACTAGCTGCACAACCTTGGCCAAGTGGAGTCACTTCTTAAGCCATGGTTTCCTCATCTGTCATGTGGGACCAATAAATAATACTTGCGCTGGTACGGTGATTATGAAGATATAATTAGGTGATGGTTCTACCGCGAAGACCTCACATACAGAAGATGCTCTTTGAATGGGGTGTACCATCATGGAGAGATGAATTTGGTGCAGAGGAACCGGAGATGAGAGCATATCAAGAGGGGTGGGGGCTTAATATATGGCTGCTGATCGGCTACACCAGGGAAGGGACTTCCGAAACAGAAGGCCAAATCTTAAGAGAGAATTATCCCTTAAATTTTGTTTTTCAGCTAAGGCTTTTTCAAACCAGGCTGGAATTCTTTGAGAAATTTGGTGACATCGTATAAATTTTGAGAAATGAGTTCATATCGTGTTGCTTAAAGAGCTGGTATACAGGGCTGTAGAAGGGAGAATGTTCTGCTGCATGAGAATAAAAATACTCTCACAGGATTTTTGAACTAACTGACAGTTTTATAGCAGCTTTGTCAACCTATCATTCATTGCTGCAACCAAATGTATGAAATCCTTCATGGTGAAATAAAAAGACTTTGTTGTTCTCCACGTTTTTATGAAATCTCTATGGCTAATGAAATGCCAGCCAATATCTTCCTCTCAGGTATTGTCTATTAGAGAGTTGCTTATTTTAGAAGAAGTGGAGTCAACCATATAAATTTCTTCTTTTGACATCTAGCACCTGCTGTCAACCTGTTATAACTACAAGCAGCTCTCAAAATTTACATCCACCAGGATGCCGCTGGCAACCGAAGAGCTCAGTTCAGTTCAGTAAATATTTGAATGCTTACTCTGTGCTAGTTAATGTCAGATGTGATGGTTGGGATAGAGGGAACAATAAGATTCAGCCTTTGTCTTGAAAGAGCTTGCAATCAAATGTGGGTATTTGGACAAGTCTTTTGGGGCAAGGCAGTCCAGGATAAGTACTTGAGCAGAGCCGTGTTCCCCAATCTTGAGAGAGAACAAGAGGAGGGAAGATTGGATCTGAATGAAGGGGTTTGGGAATGCTTCTAGGAGGAGGTCACATTTGATCTGGTCGTGAATGGGATTTTGAAAAGCAGAAGGAGGCTGGGAGAGGAAGGGCATTTGAGGCAAGGACGAGAGGGGAATACATAATTAGACTTAAGTTAGCAATGGGGTGACAGATGAACTCGTAGAAGTGGGGGAGTGTTTGTGAGTATGTTGTGGAGGATACAGGAGTAAAAGCAGTCAGAGAGGCAAGGTAGGTGGCGAGAGAGCCCAAGCTAGAGCAGTGGCAGTAGAGTGGAAAGAAAGCACTGAATTGAGACATGCGGTGGAGCAAGTATTGACAAGATTTGGACATTGACTGGAGGTGTGGCATCTAAGAGTTTGCCTCTGAAGATTTTGAGACTCTGTGCTTTGGAAGATGGTAATATAACCGGAGGCAGACTCAGGACAAGGAGTCGAATATGGGTGATAAAATAACGTGCTCAAGAGAACACAAGGAGACGTTTCAGAAGCAAAGTTACTTCTGAGCAGATTTGGAAGTTACCTGAAGTAGGTGGTGAGTTTGCACAGAGACACGGAGCCCGATGAAAAGACTAGGGAACAGTCTGGAGCTTGGCTTAGGTTTAAGGAATGGAGGAAGAGGAGTTGGCGTCACACCTCCCAGTGGCTACTTACAACAGAAGCGCATTCAGACAAACACACTGAAGACTGAGTGGATGAGTTTTACTCTGTATTTTGTTTTCTGTATCTTCTGCTGTGTCACCAGTCCGATAACACAGATTTCTTCCTGGTCCTTAGTGATACATTGAATAAGAAAGCTGAGAGTTAAAGTTGGTTGTGTTTATGTATGTCATTTTCTGATTCACCCTTCAGCGTACCAGGAAACAAAAAAAATAGATGACCATTTGCCCTCTAGGTTTATGTGAGCCATTTTGCTTTTTATTTTGTATGTCTAAGTTATGTTCCAAATACTTCACAGAAGTAAGATTAGAGAGGTAATAAAAACCAACTTCCTTAGAAATTTTAATAAGAATTGAACCCAACAAACTTTGTACCAAATGAATTTGGAGGCACAAACATAAACGCTACAGGGTCCCACATGATTTTAGCAAAATAGGATGGTTCAAGTTCTTCAACAAAACATTATGTGATGAAGTCCTTCCTGTTGAATGCCTAACTAGATTAAAATATCGTATTTTCCTTCTGTCCTTAGAAATATATTGTTTGCTCATCAATCCCTGTGTTTGTTCATCATCTGAAGACTCAGTCTACGATTTCACCTAAGATCTCCCCTATATGATCAATTTCACCATCATTACTGGAGTCTAGAATGATGATTTCTGTCCGCTTGCATTTATCTTCCATCATGTCTCATAATCATAAGTATCTTCTTCTGTCAATTTTCTTGTCTTTGACATTATGGGAGTAAAATGAAAAGTGCTACGTACGTTTTCAACTCTGTTCAACGAAAGCTAACAGCAGACTCCAAAGATGGTGTGCCCAATCCTATTTTATACCTTCTTGAAAGAAGATGCACTATTTTGGCCAGTGTAATAAGAAACCTAAAGGTTGAAGATTTACTTCACTATTGTGTCATCCTTCTAGATAATTCCATCATGCTTTCACTTACAGATCTTTTTAGCATATTTAGGAATAACTTATGAGTGGTGATAAAATAGCAAAAAGTTTCCCAATATAGGAAAAATAAGATTACTAAGACCACACGATGTATCTTAGACTTATGAAACGCTTCAGTGGACCCACATGGCAAATAAAATGAATTTGATTTTATTTAAAGAATAAGTAAAATATCCCTTTGTTTTTTGGTAGACCACTAGGAAAGAATAAAAGTCAAAAAATACCAATTTTTACAAATAGTAAGAACTTCTTAAAAAAGAAACTCAAAATATATATTTGGGTGCAGTGGACCTTGATGGTGTACCAAGGATTAAACAAAATATATTTTGCTCAATCCCACTACAAAAATAAAAGTTTTACTACATGTATTATTATGAGTATTATTTTGTTATAATATTAATCTTCTCTTCCAGTGTCATTATTCACTAGGAATGAGTTTATTAGCGTTCTCCAGAGAACCCTGTATATATGTATATGTGTATGTACACATACATCTATATTTAGTATATTAATGATATTATAAATTATTTATAATTAACTTATATGTGTATATAGAGAGAGACAGAGACAGAGATTTTAAAGAATTCGTCCCTGAGACTGTGGGGACTGCAAGTTTGAGATTTTTAGAGCAGGTCAGGAGGATAGATACTCAAAGAAGACTTAATACTGCAGTCTTGAGTCCAAAGGCAGTCTGGAGCCAGAATTCCTTCCTCTTCTGGGGACCTCAGTCTTTTCTCTTAAGGTCTCCAACTGATTGGATGAGGCTCACCCATATTATGGGGGCTAATCTGCTTTAATTACAGTCTACTGATTCCAATTCTCTAAAAAATACCCCTCAGGGGGCCTGGGTGGCTCTGTCAGTTAAGCATCTGACTTCAGCTCAGGTCAGGATATCACGGTACGTGGGTTCAAACCCTGCATGGGTGCAGAGCCCTCTTCGGATACCTCTGTCCTCCCCGTCTGTCTGCCCCTCCCCTGCTCACGCACTCTCTCTTTCTCTCAAAAATAAACATTTAAAAAAATAAAAAAATAAATAAAATAATGAAAAATACCCCTCTACAGCAATATCTACACTGGTGCTTAAACAACTGGGTGTCATTGTCTAGCCAGTTTAATACATAAAATTAACCATCACACCGTGCTTCATAGTGCCATGTGTTTCTTCACATGTAAGTGTCATGATTTCTTTAACTTTCATTTGTATCCAAGTAATAGGGTATCTGGAAATATACATTACATTTACAAATGATCTTAAAGAATTTCAGAGCTCTGTCAGAGTAATTATAACTTAAAAATATACCTATAAAAAGCAAATATGTATGTTTTTCCTTATACACTTTTACTTACGTTGTGTTAAATTAATACTAAACTTATTGAGGAGGGCACCTTTTGGGATGAGCACTGGGTGTTGTATGGAAACCAATTTGACAATAAATTTCATATATTGAAAAAAAATTAATACTAAACATCTGTCCTAACATAATTCTGTTTTGATGTACCTATTCTTTAATTCTGGAAGAGGATTAGTATCAGAACATATTTGAACAGGATTTAAAATCCAAATTAGCAGTCATAATTGTCTTCAGTTATTAATCTCTCATGTGAACGTGTAATAGGAATAATAAATATATTTTATTTAAAGTGATGTAGCCACAATTATGAACATAAATACCATTTTCTAAGTGCTTATTTTTTCATTATGTTTCCTTTTAAGGTGAAAGGTTTGGATTAGCACGTGTTCTACTCATCCACTTTAAACTAAACATAATGAACATAACTATTAAATAAGTAAACCAGTGAGTGAAAATGGATTTTTTTTGTATGATTGAATAAAGATAATGATGAGTACACGTAATACAAAGAATCTCACACTCAGACAATGTGGGCAGGTAAGACAAATACAAAACAGAAAGAGATGTGCCCACAGGAGAAATTGTGGTTTTTCACAGACTAACATTTTTATCTTACGGCCTAGTGGGGCGTTGGAATTAAAGAGCTGAGTTTCTATTCTATTTTTGTACCTCTGGGTATAGAGAGGAATATTCCTCCTTTGTGATATCACGCAGGTTAGATGGAGCTAAGCCAAAGGTTGGATATGGCATACACAGCTCCTAAAAGACTCTCTCAGCTCTCCTCAGGTGTTGGGAAAGTGTAGGAATTCTTTTAGATCTACTTGGGTTTTTTTTCTGTACCCAGATTTTCTCATTAATAATTTGAATCAACATAACACATTGCTTGCAACTGGTCTTTATTCTGTTGTACCTGCCTTAAGGGAAGCATGTACAAAGTAAGCAGAAAGGATTAATAGATTGTGACCTTTCCGCATCCAAAGGGGAGAGCTGGGCTCCTTCTGCTTTAGTCAAGAAAAGGAGTTTGCAGTTACATATCACTGCAAAACAAATCACCCCAAAACGTAGTTGCCTAGAACAGTAATCATCATGTATTACCTCTCACAGGTTCTGTAGGTCAGGGGATCATGAGCATGTAGTTTGAGTGATTCCATCTTGGAGTTTCTCACGAGGCTGTGTTCAGTAGCCAAATGGAGGTGCAGTCATATGGACGCTTGATGGGGGCCGGAGGACCTACTCTCAAGGTGGCTCACTCTTATGGTTTGTGAGGTGCTGCTGTCTAGTTGGTTCCTCTCTACCCAAGCTCCTCCGTGGGGCTGCTTGAGTGCCCCTGTGACTTTGTGGCTGGCTTCCCCCAGGAGTCAACCATGAGTACAAGGTACAAGCAGCAGTGCCTTTTTTGACCTCGCCTTAGTATTTGTCCTATTACTTCTTCTGTAAATTATTTGCCACACCGTTCGGCCCCGATGCAATGAGGTGGGAGGAGGAAGGACTCCAGAAGGTCATGAATACCAGGAGGTGAAGGAGAATGGGGCCACTCTGGAGATGACTACTACCGGACTTAACAAGCCTTCAAAGGAAAGTTTTCAGACTTTTGACCCTCTGTTGTTTTAACTTTCTCCGTCAGACAACCCAGCAGATGTCAGTGCTGCTACTCCCCTGAAAAGTGACAGACCACTCGTGTGGGCCCTTGATTATGCATGTGCATGTTGAAAGGAAAAAGAACCCCCCCCCCCCGAGACTTTTTCTGTGGCGACCGGACGTGTGGATAATTCTCTCAGCCTGGCTCCACACGAAGAGTATGGGTTTTGAAAAGAAAAGAAAGCTTTTGAGTTTGGGAGGCCTAACAGAAAGACTGAGGCAGCTGGTTGGTTATGGGATAATAGTGACAACGATGATGACAATGGTGATTATTACTTTTATGTCAGGAAGACAAACACGTTAGCGTGTCTTTCCCTCATCTCATCCTTAGCATAATGCAACGCTAAAAGCAGTGCATCTAAAATGAGAAGAGGTGGTTTAAATCCTGATTTTGCCCTTTAATGACAGTGGGACCCTTAGCAAATTATTGAATCTCTCTCACCCTTTATTTCTTCATCGATAACGTTAGGCTGCTGATGCCTTCCATTCCAGATTGCTGTTAGGATTCAAAAGAATGACGTATGGAATGGCCCTTTTCAAATGGCAAATCACTGCGTAGATATCAATATCTTAAACATCTTGTGCTTTTGTAACGAAATGCCATAGCCTTGGTGGCTTAAACAACAGATGTTTGTTTATTTCTCCAAGTTCTGGAGGCCAGGAAGTCTAAGACCAAGGTGCCAGCAGATCTGGTGAGAGCCTTCTTCCTGCCTTACAGAGGGCTGCCTTCCAACTGTGTCCACATGCTGCAGAGAGAAAAGATCTGCTCTCTCCCTCTCACGAGAACCCTAATGCCATCAGGAGACGTCACCCTCATGATCTCATCTAAAGTTAATTACTTCCGAAAGGCCCCATCTCCAAATACCATCACAATGGAGGGTAGGGCTTCAACTTGTGAATTTGGGATGGGGGACACATTATCAGCTCTCCTCCTTATTAAGAGCTCTACCGGGTGTTCTAGGTTGTTGACATTTGTTGACCACCAGGGTAAGAGTTTCTCATGTGTAGAAAATGGATACATGGAGACTGGGAAATGTTCTTATGTCTACACCCAGAATTTTTGTGCTTGTTCAAGAAATTCATCGCCACTGAGTGTTCTCTTAAATCCCGGTCTAGGAATTTAGAAAACCTAGGCTCTCCCTCAAGATTTCCTGAATGAATGGATCAATGAATGAATGAGTGAAGTGCTTTATGGTATTTTCTTCAGTGTTAAGATAAAACAAAAATATTTATGCAGAATGTTCTATTTTTAGTGTTTCCAGCTACTGCATAGTCTGGTTTATTGCCATCTGTACGTCTAACCCTGGGTCACAGGAGTAAAGCCATTGAGAGCCTCCTATAAAGTCCATAAGGCGGTGACAGAAACAATAAACTTGACCGTTGGCATCTGCTTTTTCTTTTATACAAGAGTGATAGAACCGCTGCCTTGGGCCACGGCTAGCTTTCAGGAAAACACAATTGGTGGACAGAAGGAAAGGTGTAGCGTCCTATAGCAGCCTGATTTCATTTGTTATCAGAAAAATGTATGCTACACAGCACAATGTTTAAAATAGAAAATTGGGTCCCAAATGCACAGAGTAAGAATGAGTGAAAAACACCTTTCTCTATAATTAAACAGAACACTGTGCCATGAATCGATAAAATCCAGTCAACCTGAAAATGTGAACATCAAGTGTAATTGTGCAGAAAGATAAGGCCATATGAACAACATAGGAATGTATAGGCTCCTGTGGTCCTTTTCCTTTTTTATTTTGGAGAAGGATGGGGAGAGAGCATGAGCAGGGGAGAGGTAGAGAGAGAGGGAGAGAGGGAATCCAAGTAGATTCCACACTCAGCATGGAGCCCAACACAGGACTCAATCCCACAACTGTGGCATCATGACCTGAGCCCAAATCAAGACTCGGACACCCAACCGACTGAGCCACCCAGGCGCCCCTCGTATTGGCCTTTTGAAACAGTGGCACTAGGGCGCCTGGGTGTCTCGGTCGGTTAAGTGTCCGACTTCAGCTCGGGTCACGATCTCGCGGTCCTTGAGTCCGAGCCCCGCGTCGGGCTCTGGGCTGATGGCTCAGAGCCTGGAGCCTGTTTCCGATTCTGTGTCTCCCTCTCTCTCTGCCCCTCCCCCGTTCATGCTCTGTCTCTCTCTGTCTCAAAAAGAAAAAGAAAAAAAAAAAAAGAAACAGTAGCAGTTTACTTGTTCCTGAGTAAGGATTTAGTTTTGTCTTAGCCATTGTAGGAACTGCTAAAAGGGGAAGGCTCAGTCCCGTCGGACTCTAAAATGGGGGATTTCTCCTGATGATTATTAGTACTTGTAAACTTCTTGGAGTTTTAGCACATCAGGTTATGTGTCTGTGATTGTAGGGTACGATGCCAAACAAAGCATATATGCACCTAGGGGGCATAGTACCATAGGGGGTACATATCATTAAATGGAACAGGATTCATTTTTTTCTTAGCATATGGCAGGGCACTTCAATGCTCAGGTTCCCCTCTCCACAGCTAGGTGTTTCGGTAATGGAAAACGTGTCCCAGAGAACTCCAGAACCTACGAAACATTTCAGACAGTACAGAGGTGTCAAAATTTTTACCGACGTTATGTGGCAAAGTCAGATTTTACTCAGATTCTAAAATATCTCGTCTTATAAATAGTGATATTGTATATCTGTGTTCCGTTTTACATAAATTGGACCAAGAACTCTAAAACATATGTGAGTTGATTTGATATCCACAACATTGCCTAGAGTAGGTATCGTCCTCGTTCGATAAGTGACGGAACCGAGGATCGTGGTTTGTAATACCTTTCTCAAGGTCAAACAGATAGCACAGGGAAAAGCCAGGGTTTAACCCAAGTGTTCTGATTCTTAAAAAGGGTGTTAGATGGCTCTTCTTTCCCCAAACCTACACTGAAAGGAGACAACACTTGCGAATTAGTTATTGAAAGTTTATATACACATATATACATGTACACATTTATATGCATATTTATGTCTTACGTACTCATGTGTGTATATATTTACACATAAATGTTATATATACTACTGACATATATCTGTATCAATTATTTATGAACTTAACGATATTTCCGTTAAAATATATCAGGTATCTAATGAATCATGGAACTCAAAATCCTCCTAGGGATTCATTTTTATGCCTTAAGCAAAGTCACTGAAAAAAAAAAAGCCAACACAGCTTGAAAAAAAACAAAAACAAAAAAAAATTCACCTGAACAGATTAATAAAATGCCCTGCTGAAAAAGCAAACAAAACCCAAACAAAACCCACAGTAAATACACCCAGGTTTTGGAACGGTGAGTGATAGTTCAGTTTTAAGAGATTGGGAGTCTTTTTAGTACACTCTCTTATGAGCAGAAGAGATTTAAAAAGCACCTTGGTCTGATTCCAGTTCACATACCTCATCCTTGCAGAAAATGTACTAGGCCATTTGAAATGTTCTTCTCTTCGTTTTTGGAGGCTCAGCTGATTTGAGCAAAATGGCAATGAAATGTAAATAGAGAGTTCTTAATCTTCAGAAGCTCAAGTCCCCCCCCCCCCCAATCTTTAAAGTAGAAATTTGGATTAGGATTCTCTTTATCTTTTTTTTTTTTTAATGAAACTTTCTTTTTCCTTTTATCATGATGTCTGTTGAAAAGGTTCAGAGAACTCAAATCAGGAAGTCATGTTGTAACTTAAGACAAAATAGGAATGTGAAGTCGTATTATATAAAGAACACAGGGGATGACTAAGTTGCCTGTTGTCCCTAGGGAAAGCAGAATAAATATCAAAATGCAGGGCGGCCGGCACAATGTGCTACGGCCATTAAAAACATTACACTCACTGGCTGTACACTTCCTTAGGTGGGTGATGAGTTGTACCTATTTTAAGACTTAAAACAACCAGAGTGCCCAGGATGGTTTGCATCAGTTGGTACCCAAATCTGGCATAGGCACTTGTAAGCTGCTTCATTTGAGCCATACTACTACTATTTTTTTTGTTTCGATCACATGGTATCATTTCATTATTTTTGTGTCTTGGTTCTAAGTATACACACCAAGTTGCATGGCCGTTCAAAAAGGGTTGACTTGAAATATATTTTTGACCTAGAGATTATGGGATGGGTCTTTACCATGACTCTAGGAACCAGATTCCTGATTCAAAATTCCGTCCTCTAAAATAACTGGCAGATACAACTGTCTAGTTCAGGTAAAAGTTGTTGACTATGTAGGGGAGGAAAAATAATTTTCCTTCTGCCCGTCTAGGTTCTTCACTGAGACATCCTTGATAATAAAAGACAGACTAATAGGAGGAAAACAAACAGAAGCTTCGTAACATGTATATCTCCTGTATACATGAGAGAGAGCCAAGAAAACTGAGTAACTCCCAAAAATGACCCGAGGGGCCACCTTTAATGGCATCTCCAGCCAAAGACAAAAGATGTTCCAGGGGGCAATTATGGGAGGTTATCTGGCAAAGGCAGTAATCAAGGGTGTGGTTTTTGCAGATTTAAATCCTTGACTACTCCATTGATAAGAGTTACTAGAGATTTTAGAGTCAAGTACAGACAGGGAGACACCTTAACAAATGGAGATTTCTCTTACAAATGTAAATATCTCTTAGGGTGACTTCTACTTCATTTTCAAGGCTTTTCTCTGTCTGCTCTTTCTTAAAAAATCACCCGTTTAAAATAATCCTTATGCCAAACAGGCATATTTCGGGGTGATATATTCTGCTCCCCTTCAACTAGAATACCCAGTTGGTTTTTAAAGATAGAACTGGCATCCTTAAGGAATTTTAAAAGGATCTCAAGAAAATGTCATAATGCTGGTTTGAAACTAAAAGTAATAAAAATTTTATTCTATTTTAGTATGCTAAAGTAATTGAACAAGTTATTTCATTTAAAAATTAGATTCTTCAGTATCACAGTGCCCTGTGCTAATAACAAAAGAGCATTAAATTGTGTTCATGTATGATTTAGTATAATTTAATCAGAAATAGAATAAATTCATCAAGTTAGGCAGTGGTGACTATTCCAAGTTTCTTTCTCATGTAAGTAGTAAGAAATGTAAGGATGGGCCCCATCCTTTAAAGTGCCTAGATTAACAGTAGTACCTAGAAAACAGTCATTAGGTGCTTACTAAATAAGTTTTCACCTTCAAGTTTGTGGAAGCGAATTAAATCTAGATGGACCCTCTTCTAAAAGAAACAGACCGATGAGACTGATGACTTTCTTTTATAAATGTATGTCTGCAAATATTTAATAAGGACCTAATTTACACAAAGAAATCAATCTGGAGTGAAAGATTATTTTACTTGTTTCCCAAAAGCTATAGCTGAATTATATTTTAAACTTGACCTAATCTTTTTACTTAACAATTTGCATTCATATTTAAGTTACATGAAGGGCAAATACAAGTTAAAATATTGAAATTTTCATTCACACATTTATTTATCAAATTTTGATTATGTACTTCCAGCGTGTATGGTATCAGGCTGGGAATTTTATGGTATTCCAAGGAAATAATAATATAATCTCCTCCAGTGAAGTGTTTGTTATTAAGTAGAAATAGTAAAATTATTATCATGTTCGATAGAATATAGGTATATATATGCCATAGAAAAATATAAGTAATATTTTCATAACATCCGTGCATTTATTCATTGTTCATTACTTCATTTAATTATAATTATTCGGTCACCGTCGGGTGAAAGGGATGTATGGAAGTGAATAAAATATGAATGCTTTTGTCCAAGAGCTGATAGTCCAAGGGGAGACAGATGTGTACAGATAATAACTTTGATACCGAAGCGAAACACAGATGCAAGGTACAAGCAAAGTAAAATGGAGGTTGAAAGGAGGAAGAGACTCTGCTGTGTGAGGGCAGAGACTGTTTTATTTCATCACAGATTTTTCCAGAACCTAGGCTAGCACTTGGCACAAAGAAGGTTCAGATGACGTGTTCGTGGTCTACTGAAGTCTCAGTGGAACGTATCATGGAAGTGAATCGGAAGCTGGACCTTACAGCTGAGAGAGATACGTTTCAAGTGGAAGAAATACGGGAATCAAAGAAGTAAAGGCCTTCAACACTGAAAGAGGCCTTGGAGACCATCTGGTATGGTCTTGCTTGTACTTTCTGTCTTCAGTACTAGAGCACTTTGGTCTAACAGTGTCCTAAAGCACACTGTCATTTATAACCAGATAGCAAATGGGAAGTGTCTATGACTGAGGCACTAAGTTCCTACACACAGCAGACACCAAAGTGAGGTATGCAACAGGTATGCACATTTTGAAAGGGAAATGGATAGAAAGAGATTCAGAAAATTGCGACTTGGGAAAAATTTGACGGTTCTTGGGAGAAAATGCTGCTCTGAGTGCCCCCTTCTCCTAAGGTCCCCCACTTTCACAGGGAGAGGAGCCGACCTTCCATTTTAAGAGAGAGGAGTTTCTTTTTTTAAGTTTATTCATTTTGAGAGAGAAAGGGAGAAGGAGCAGAGGAGGGGCAGAGAGAACCCCAAATGGGCTCCGTGCCGACAGCACAGAGCCCGACGCGGGGCTCCAACTCATGAACCGTGAGATCTTGACCTGAGCCGAAGTCAGACGCTTAACCGACTGAGGCACCCGGGTGCCCCTGAGAGAAGTTCCTTTAGGAACACTTGCAGGGGAACCTGGAGCAGTGTATCATCGGATTCCAAGTTCCTGAGGTGGGAATGATTCACTCCCACCAAAATAAAAACAATAAAAAAAAAAAAAACGACATTTATCTGGATTTAGGACAGCAAATGAAAGGATGCCAGTGATTGCCAAGTCTAGAAAAGCTTCGTCAAACCCCTCTAGTGATATTTAACATCAGCCAGACCCAGAAAGCAAAAAGTCACATTCTAATAGCCACAGTACGTCGTCAGGTAAGAACTTCCTGCTCTCCTTCCCTCTCTTCCATCCACTCCTGTTCAACTCTGTTAGGGTGAAAAAGGGCAGCTGGTGAATGAGAGAGGAAGCTCAGCCTACCCCCTCCTCACCGTAGTAAGGGACCTGGGCCAATTGCGGCCTCTGCTAGTTGGGGAGAAGTTGTATATGTGAATTCAGTTTGAAGGGTTAATTAATGTACTAGACTGGAAATTCTAATATTAATGTATTAAAATGACAACAGAACCTTGTATTACCTTACGGTGGCCAGAAAAGACTTGGAAGCTGCCCATATTTTCACCCAGGGACAGAAGAACTACCTCCTTGAGCAGATTTAAAGGGACAAAGGAAGACAGATGAAGCTGTCTTTATACTTAAATGCCATAAATCCTGATTATTCAACATACAAGTTGTACCTTTTTACACATTGTTTTAAAGGGGGAAAACAATATAAAGTGATTTGCACCGAGGTACGGCATGAAGGTAACACTTACACTGTTTTGGTTCAATTAAGATAATCAAGTATGCCTGAAATAGCTTAACTGGATAAATATAAAAATCTATATAATACCGAAGTTACCAATTAATCAAAGCCATGAATTTTTGAAAGTATGTAGTAACCTAGGAGCAGTAAGTAATTTCGCTGGAACACTGCCTTCTAAGGATTATCAAAGGGGAGGGCTGGCTGTGGCAGAGCAAACCTGAGTTATAGAATAACAGATTCTAGTTAGCTATGGGCCACTAATCGCAGAGGATAATTACAACATGATGGGTTGCAAGAACCCTCCCCCCCCCCCCGCCCAAGAAACCATGTCGGAGCTTAATTATGGCGAGTGACTTCTCTAGCCCATCAAAATGTCATGATCCAACCCACAACTGTGCATACATTTTTTGTAACTTTCTTACTTTGAGTGTCTTTATGCTTCTCGAAGATCCATCCATATCCTCCCTTTCTTAAAAATAATTTTTCAGGGGCGTCTGGGTGGTTCAGTCGATCGAGCATCTAACTCTTGATATCGGCTCATGTCACGATCTCACGGTTCGTTGGGATCAAGCCCCGTGCCAGGCTCTGTGCTGACAGTGTGGAGCCTGCTTGGGATTCTCTCTCCCTCTTCCTCTCGCCCACTCACGTTCCTCCTTCTCTCTCTCTCTCTCTCTCTCTCTCTCTCTCTCAAAATAAATACACATGAAAACAAATGTAATAAAATAATAATAATATTTCAGACAATTTGTCTTTGATAACTCTCCTGTAAATTTTAATGATACTTATATACAGACACTTGACATTCCAAAGGAATATTCTTCAACACCATGTAGATCAACACATCTTCAATTCCATTATGGGATATGTGAAGTATGTATTTTGTCCAAAGTGCATACTTCACAGTGTTCACAGTAGATCTTTACAGACGAGGAAAATGGGACCTAGAGAGGTTAAGTCAAGTAGCTAACAAGCGTTCCAATTATGTTTGAACTCGGATGAGGCTGATTACAAAATACGCATTCTTAATTCTTTCTTCTATATGCGTTTTCTATTCGAACTGTGTATTGCTATGTAAGTTTTGCACTGCGGCTCCTTTTCAGGGTCTTTTAAATACTTAAGTCACTTGTAAAATGAGTACTTTCTTCGAATGAGAAATCCATTAGGCAGAAGAAAACAACTTGGCAATAAATTTTAGGCATTATCCCCATGCCAAGTAATTATCAGAAGGCCTCATGCTTTGAGACTGCGAAAGGGTGATCTTAAGATAATGGAGTGAGGCTTGCATTGTGAACTTTCTTGATGCTCTACATCGTGATGTGCTTCATGGATTGGCTTCCGAAAAGATTTGTAAAGCATTCTGGGAAGGTTCTGCCAATTAAAAACCGGAGATTGGCTGAAGGCTTGCAGCAATTGAATTTTGAATACAGATGGTGCCAAATTGAATGTTTCCATAGCAACAGACTTTTCCTTAATAACTTTTAGATGGGAAGGGGAACATAAAAGGAAACCATCTTTCAGCAGATGTATATTCCTACAATGTGTTTTCAGATTGGTTTTGGAAGCGAATTTGTACTTAACTAGTGATTGTTTTAAGTGGATCAGAATATGACTAAATTCTCCTGAGGAAATATTTTGAGAATAACAGGAATATATCCTAGGAACCTTATAAAGACATAAAAAGGGCATGGTTTAAAAAACAAAACAGGGGCGCCTGGGTGGCTCAGTCGGTTGAGCGGCCGACTTCGGCTCAGGTCATGATCTCACGGTCCGTGAGTTCGAGCCCCGCGTCGGGCTCTGTGCTGACAGCTCAGAGCCTGGAGCCTGTTTCGGATTCTGTGTCTCCCTCTCTCTGACCCTCCCCCATTCGTGCTCTGTCTCTCTCTGTCTCAAAAATAAATAAACGTTAAAAAAAAATTTCTAAAACAAAACAAAACATCTCTTGATCTGTAGCCAATCAACCAGGATTTTTGAAGTATGACTTAACATTGGTCAAAGATTTCTGAATTCTTAATGTCTGTGAAGATTGAAAATTTAGAATATAGGTATCATCAAACAAAAAGTGATACATACATCATGGACTTGAAATTGATCTTAATAGATACATTTTTCATGTAGGTTTATGGATTAGGTTTTCATTATCTGTTGCTTGAAGGATTTTTTTTAAAAATATTAATTAAATAAATCATTTCAGGAAGAACTTCAATAAGGAGGACTTTCATAGTGTTCAGACCGTATGGTGTATTATCATAGATCTAAAGTCTGGTCCTCAGCTTTGCGTGACCGACGACCAGATTTTAATAATTCAGTAGTGTCAGAGGTGATCGGGGTCTAGCGGCCTGACCCACACTTCACAGACTCACAAGAGATTGGTTTACAAATCATTTGAAAGATGAGACAATACATTGAAAATTAGTGTTTTATAACACAACATAAGGCTGTCAGAAAAATTAATAATGATCATTTGCCCAGGGTGCCCTCCCCAATGAGGGCATGTAGAAGACCAAATTATGGGTTGCAAGGTTCAATGGTGACCAAAGACCTGGAAGAAGGGTAAGAAGGTACTTTTAAAGGATGGTTCACTAAGTGAGAGAAGCTACCTAAACCGCCCACCTTTATTATTCTAAGTGATTTCTCAAATAGAAAGAAGGAGTTAGGTCATTTCTCTCACATGGTATCAAAGACGTGATAACAAATGCTTGCTTGCTCCCCTGGCTTTCCTTTATGATTCCATGCAACCCGGGTCTCCCCCCCGCTGCCCCCCGCCATCGCATACACGGACTTAAATTCCCCTCTTCCTCCTTCTGTTACGGGGCAGTGTAAAACTCAGGTGTGTTACAGAGATGTGAGCCAATAGTTGGAGCTTCTTACTCGCTCCACATTACTACTCCTTCCTCGCTTGATTGCACGGGGTACTCCATTACCAAAACCCTTACAAAATAACTGGGCAACGATCTCCAACTCCAGTGGCAAGGCCCGGACTCCTACCACAAGCAATTCTGCCATAATAGGGATATAAGAAGGACCTGGGAATCTGCATTTGAAGGAGTTCTCTGAAGCTCAGCCAGGTTATTTTTGCAGATGGCTGATATCATCTGTCATCTCCTTTATTCCCCAATTTTAATTTCAGAAGAAAATCTTTTTTTCTGGCTTTTTCTAAATTTCTGGAAGGTTAGGACTCAGAGCCCCTCTGAACTTGTACATGTAAAGAGAAACTTAAGGGGATGGAGAGGGAGAGAATGATAGATGAGTTACATAGATATGTACAGAAAATAGAAATAGATGTGTATACATATTAATAGTAAAAGAAATCTGTTGTTTAAAACTGGAAAGAAATATGCATACTCTTAAAAATGTAATTTAGGGGCCCCTGGGTAGTTCAGTCAGTTAAGTGTCCAAATCTTGGTTCGGCTCAGGTCAAAATCTCATGGTTTTGTGGGTTCGAGCCTTACGTCGGGCTCTGCGTTGGCCTTGCAAAGCTTGCTTGGGATTCTCTCTCTTCGTCGCTCTCTGCCCCTCCCCCACTCGCACCGTCTCTGTCTCTCTCAAATAAATAAACTTATTTAAAAAAAATGTAGTTTAAAAATATGAAGATTTGCTTTCAGTTGAAAACAGTATGACGGGGCATCTGGGTGGCTCAGTGGGTTAAGCATCTGACTTCGGCTCAGGTCATCGTCTTGCAGTTTGTGGGTTCCAGCCCCGCGTCGGGCTCTGTGCTGACAGCTCAGAGCCTGGAGCCTGCTTCGCGTTCTGTGTCTCCCTCTCTATGCCCCTCCCCCGCTCATACTCTGTCTCTCTCTGTCTCTCAAAAATGAATAAACATTAAAAATTTTTTTTTAAAAATAGTATGATGAACTCGAATGAAATAGGATCCTGAAAGCAAATGTTCCTCCCTGCCTCCCCCTCCTCCCACCCCTCCTTCCCATTCTTTTCCTCTTCCTCTTCCTCTTCCTTCTACTCTCTCTCTCTCTCTCTCTCACACACACACACACACACACACACACACTCAGCTGTACAAGTCAGCACAGGGTTATAACATAAAAACCAATCCCTGAACCAGATAAATAAAGGAAAAGGTTTATGTTCTTTCTCAATCTTTAGTTATTTTCCCTAAATTAGTTTTCAGTCAATAATCATGTGTAAGAACAAGTACCAGTGCTCTATAGACAATTCAACATGAATAATCAGATGAGAATTTAATGAAAATGAAGGTTGAAAATGGAGGTACACTGTCATTAAAGACACTGCTTTCATGGCTTAGTCCCAAACACTCTGCACTCTGCACTCAGTCCTTGATTTTACCCTCTTTTGAGCTGCAAAGGTGGGAATAACAATCACAAGCAGACATTCCAGGTTTCATTTATAAAACATCCTTAAAAGCGAGAGAGACAGGTGGAAACAGAGGCACAGAATGAGAAGGAAAACGGTAAAATGGCATTGTTTAATTTTTTTTTTAAACGTTTATTTATTTTTGAGACAGAGAGAGACAGAGCATGAACAGGGGAGGGGCAGAGAGAGAGGGAGACACAGAATCGGAAGCAGGCTCCAGGCTCTGAGCCGTCAGCACAGAGCCCGATGCGGGGCTCGAACTCACGGACCGTGAGATCGTGACCTGAGCTGAAGTCGGACGCTTAACCGACTGAGCCACCCAGCGCCCCAAAATGGCATTGTTTAAACAGAGATGGAAACTGAACAATGAATTTGGTTATCAGACACTTTGGTATGTAGCTTTTCTTTAAGCCTATAATTTGCTTATTTATCACAGGAAAATGATAAATCTAAAAATGCCTACTTTGTATCTCTTACTGTACTAATATTAATTCTATCTAATACAACAAAGACACTCATTCAATGTTTGGAGAAACTTTGTTGTTAAAGGTTGGTTCATACCTATTGCTGAATATCACAGTGTGTATTAGAAGTAGTTTCAGATAGTATTTAATGGCATAGGGAATGAGTCGTTACAACATTAATGGCTAAGTGTGAAAAAGTAGGACACAATTTTATTTGTGCTGTGTCAGCCTACTTTTGTACAGAAGAAAAAAAGAGACACAAAAAAATGAAAGCCAGCAAGACAAATAACTGGAGGCTATACCTCAAAATGCCTAATAGCTATGGGGCGCCTGGGTGGCTCAGTCGGTTGAGCGTCCGACTTCGGCTCAAGTCATGATCTCAGGGTTTGTGAGCTCGAGCCCCACGTCGGGCTCTGTGCTGACAGCTCAGAGCCTGGAGCCGGCTTCGGACTCTGTGTCTCCTTCTCTCTCTGCCTCTCTGCCTCTCATGCTCTGTCTCTGTCTCTCTCAAAAATAAATAAACATTAAAAAAAAATTAATGTTTAATAGCTATCAACTGGTGGAATTTAAGTGAACTTTTTTTTTCCTTTGTATCTATCTGTGTTTTTCCCATTCCATTCAGTAAAATGTATTAGTTTTATTTGCAGGTAGTGTTTTCACATATATTACACTGGTACAGTATTTCTCAACCTTTTATTCATCATTAACCTCTAAGAAGCCTTTTTAGACTTTTAGTTTCCTAATCCCCTCTCCCGCACGGAATTAAAAAAAAAACAAAACAAAACCTTTTTTTAATGTTTATTTATTTTTGAGACAGGGAGAGACAGAGCATGAACAGGGGAGGGTCAGAGAGAGGGAGACACAGAATCCGAAGCAGGCTCCGGGCTCTGAGCTGTCAGCACAGAGCCCGATGCGGGGCTCGAGCTCATCAACCACGAGATCATGACCTGAGCCAAGGTCGGTAGCTCAACCGACTCAGCCACCCGGGTGCCCCTCCCCCATGGAATTTTAATCCCACAGATATACTCCATAATCTGTTTATATTGTGGCTCCTTGGAGAGTCACAAACCACTGTGATGTGTGCATATATATTAAGAATTTTTGTCCCTCAAGAACAAATACTCACCTCCTCGGGGCACTGTTGTCCCTCTCGTGAATGCATGTGCCCGCCCAAGAGCCAGAAGATTCTGATTCAGAAAATTTGAGGTGGGAACAAAGGCAGGAAGTTTGAGGTGGGAACAAAGGAAATGCATTTTTTTTTTTTCAGCAGAGCTCAGGTGTTTCAAAAGCAATGTGTAAATGTACCTACTTAATGTTACTCTATGTTTTTTCAGAAACCTGAAAAATAAGCATTTCTCTATTTTTAGGAATAATACTAATGATGGGACATACTTACACATTTATACATCTGTAAGAATTTGCCTTGTTTTTCTACTGTCAGGAACATATAACTTTGAACACAAGTTGGAACCACTTTCATGAAACACAATTTCTTCCTTGTCTTTCTTCTTGACCTTCCTATCTTTTCTACCATCTACTTCTGTGTAGGTCTTTTCTTTTAAACATTGTTGATTTCTTTATTTTTTTCTTTCACAGACAATTGAGCCGAGGTGTGGGCTTAGCATCCTGAATTCATACTTCCATTGTGGCTGGTAAAATGTGAACTAAAACCTCGCAATCACATGGTACCTTGTGGATCATTCTCTCCAGTCAGACAATTATGCAGAGGCCCCGGAGTATTCTAAGGCCATTACTGAAGCTATTTTTTAAAATCCTATAGCATTTTCTCATTGTTGGTTAGATTTCACCACATGGAAGTTTTCATTTTTAAGGCTAAAAAAAGCCCTAAGATGAGTTGGAGAACTATTGAGCACAGCAGGTTATAAACCAATTAGGATGATGATGTCCTTCCTGGATGGAGATTTTCATGAACCTCTCACATGACCTATTTCAGCTTTGTTTTTTCTTTTTGTTTTTGTTTTTTAATGTTCAAAGTGAGTAGAGTAATGAAGAGGTGATTTAGGAAGGTTTGGACTCAGGGAAGAAAAAAAAGCAACCTTTCATTAGGCTCCTAGTAACAGCTAGCTTATTAAGCAGCAAGAGACAGAGCTTTAATATAGAAAAAAAAAAAGGATGAAAAAAAGCAAGGAGATTAGAAGGTCAATAACGCCAATGGAACTGGCAGCATGGCAGTTCATAGCATATCTTTTGTTTTGGGGAGACAAGTATCCTAACTTTGGTCTGAACCTCTTGCTAATACCGACCTTAAGAAAACTTAACTTACTTTATCTGTGGGTACCAAAATGCCTAAGGATCAATCTCTTACCTAAGCTTTATTCAGGTGGAGAGAATCAGTATACCAGTTTGCAGCTGACATATTAGTCGATGTACATACTTTCTGCTGTTTCATAGCACGACTATTTCTAATTTTCCGGAACAGTGATGTAACTGCTCATCAGCCAAGAAAAAGGCATGGGAACATTCTTCTCACTGGAGTCAACCTTAGTTCTTCGTGTGGTGACTAAGAGAGAGATAGGGTTGTTCCAAGCTGGAACTTCCCCCTGGCACCAGTTATGGTCCCAAGTGCTTTCAAGTGGACCCGGGGAGTACAGGAAAACCAAAGAGTCTGAATGTTGCCAAGGAGAACGTGTATGAACTCAAAGATAGCGAAAGAGAGTAGGGGAGTAGTTTTGGTGGATATGGTAAGAAAGCCGGAAAGATGGCAGAATTCAGGGAAAAGAAAATGTTAGAGATTTCCTAAGTAACGAGCTCCTTCTCATAATCAGATTAAGAGTATAACTATGGAGTGGCTAGATACAAATCCACATTTTGCCCTGGCTGGTTGATGAGTGGTCCATTCTCGTCCAGTCATTTTTTTCCCAGTTTTTCACGTTAACAAATTCTTTGTATTATCAAGCAAATTTCAAGTGGAAATTTTCTACTCTCATTGACTAACTTGGCTTCCTTTATTTTGCCTAACTTTGCCTACTTTCTTATTCCCTACTCCTTCCAAATCCTGGCTCCCGCAGTGAGGCAGCTCCCATGCCTTAAGTTTCCTGTTTGATTTTGCTCCTTTAACTGCCAAAGTGAACTCTACAAGCATTTCTGTCATTTCCTTCTGTACCTGACCTCTTGTGGCCCAGGTTCTAAACCACTTCCCTGAAGCTATCAATGATTGCCCAAGAGGTTCGCTTTGCTTAGTGTAGGGACCACCTTCCACTCTTCATCTCTGGATGTTTGCCGTGAACACGGGGACAATGTAACCTTTCCCAAATCTCTGATCTCATTTTCCTGCCCTTAGTCGGCCTCTCACCCCAGGCTTTCCCTTTGTCCGATATGCTTATGGTTTCATTTATTCATCACTGTATGAATGGCATCTCTCAAAGTGACACCTCTGACCTCTCACCTGCTTTATCCATCCCATATGGCAAACTATGTACTTCACTTTTTCCTTTGGGGATGATCAAGAACTCACATTTCAAATAAATTTGCAGATCCAGGCAACTCCCCCACCCCATTTTGTGATAAGAAAGGGAACCACCAATGACTTGCAAGTCAAGCCCAAAATAAAGTCAAGCGAGCAAGACTTCCCACCAAAGGGTCTTGAAGGGAAGGATTTGCAGACATTACATACGGCCTGTATTCTGGAAGGGGCACAGTGACCTAGGCACATCTTGCTGAGAAATAGTCATAGTGGTCCCAGTCTGTTAGCTCCCTCTTTTCCTGTGAGAGGGAAAAGTCATACTATGCCAGGGTCAGATCTTCTAAAAGCCCCTGAAAGAATTGCAAGGCTGATCTCATCCCATTCCTTTTCCCACAGAAGCATTCAGTGAAGTACCTATCACCTACCAGGCAATGCGTTCTATGCAGAGGGAAGAGTTTAGGCAAAGTCCTTGGCATTTAATCTTCCGAATGTGTTGCTAGTTTGTCCTTCTCTTTCAGGCTACCAGCCACCATGAGGCTCTTCCCGGACACCTGTCCCAGCTTGTTGCTCTGTTTTTTTCCACATCTTTTCTTGACCCTCCCCCTGCCCCTATCTGTTTTGCCCTTGACGGCCTGATTCATCTTTTCAAACCCAGATCAGATGTGTCCCTTCCCTGCATGCACCCTTCCAGCGGACCCCCACTGCCCTGACAACACAGACCAGGATCCTTACCGTAACTCAAAAGGCCAGTAGAAGCTATGAAAATCCCCTCTCTCAGCTTTCCTTTCTAACAGATGATGCGTTCCAATAAGTGATGTGTCCTAAAGCCACAAATGCCAAATGCATATGAATCTTGAATTAAGCAGTTTACTTATAAAATGTTTATTACTCCCTCTGCAGCTTTGGTTTTGAATACATGTTAACTCCATCGCAAGTACACAATCGATTGTGAAGAAAAAGTTAGCAATAAATGAATGGATAGACAAAGGGATAAGTAAATGAATAAATGTGGAAAAACAAATTCGCATCGTATGGTCTATATAAGAACCCTTTATAAGAGCTTAGGAGAACAAAAGTATAATCTCGTGGGATATCCAGTTCTGGCAATGTTTGTGTGTCTTTATGTTTTTGTTAAAAGGCGTCCAGGGGCGCCTGGGTGGCGCAGTGGGTTAAGCGTCCGACTTCAGCCAGGTCACGATCTCGCAGTCCGTGAGTTCGAGCCCCGCGTCGGGCTCTGGGCTGATGGCTCGGAGCCTGGAGCCTGTTTCCGATTCTGTGTCTCCCTCTCTCTCTGCCCCTCCCCCGTTCATGCTCTGTCTCTCTCTGTCCCAAAAATAAATAAACGTTGAAGGAAAAAAAAAATTAAAAATAAAAAATAAAAAAAAAGGCGTCCATCCATTTTATATGTTTTTGAAGGAATATATTTTAAAGAAGATAATAATAGTACCTTATGGTTGCTGACAGCTTTGCAGTTTATAAAGCACTTTTCACATAGATTACCTCATTTAAGATTTCTCTATTCCTTCTTTTACTATGGAAATTCTTTTTAAGAAGATTTTCTTCTAAAATTAAGGCAGGCACACTATTCTGCTTCTGTATTTCTCAGCCATATGTTTCACCAAGGTATTGTGTCTCTCTTGGATCTTTCTTCCCCGGACATACAGTTATGATTTACCCAGAGGTAAATAGAAATAGTGGGAGCTGTATACTGTTTTTTTGTTGTTTCTCGTAAACTCAAGCCTTTCATTTTAGGAGCCTCTATACCACTTTAGGAGTTGCTATACTAATGTTCAAAGCATATTTACATATTTGGTGCGAAACTATTTTATCACTTGAATTGGAATCATTTTATCACTTGAATTGGAATCAAGAGTTACTTGATTTTGGGGGTAGATTCCCATGATTGATTCATCGCTTACACACAACACCCAGTGCTCATCCCAACAAGCGCCCTCCTCAATGCCCATCACCCATTCCCCCTTCCCCCACCCCCCATCCACCCTCAGTGTGTTCTCTGTATTTAAGAGTCTCTCATGGCTTGCCTCCCTCTCTGTTTGAAACTGTTTTTCCCCTTCCCTTCCCCCATGGCCTTCCGTTAAGTTTCTCAAATTCCACACATGAGTGAAATCATATGATATCTGTCTTTCTCTGAATGACTTATTTCACTCAGCATAATACCCTCCAGTTCCATCCACGTCGCTGCAAACGGCAGGATTTCATTCTTTCTCATTGCCAAGTAATACTCGATTGTATATATAAACCACATCTTTTTATCCATTCCTCAGTTGACGGACATTTGGGCTCTTTCCATGATTTGGCTATTGTTGAGAGCGCTGCCGTAAACACTGGGGTACATGTGCCCCTAGGAATCAGCACAGAAGAGTTACTTTTCACCTCCCTGTATCTCACATTATTCACCGTAACATTTATGAGCTGCTGAGGTTTAAATAAGTAAAGATTATCTCAAAATGGAGCCCAGGAAGGGCAGTTTGAGACTTCATCCACTTTTACTTTTGGCTTTTCAGTCTACTACTACTCCTACCGCTACTGCTACAACTTTGGTCTAAAATGTATTTTATAATCAGCGATCCTGTGCCTAATAACAGGACATACGTTAAATGAGCCAAAACTGATCGATCTTTATTTTTGATCTTACATATTGCTTTTCCGGAGAAGTATTTGAAAGGGTCCATTGAGACTATACTTCAATAATTCATTTCCTCTTTTCCCTTTAATATGGAAGCCTCATTCTCACAAAGTAGAAATTTGAACATGCACTTTATTTTCATAACCTTGCCTACATGTATATATTTGTTTTGTTTAATAATTTTGTGTCTGCAGGAGCGCATACATTCTTGTGTGTGATATAAGAGTTGTGTTTGCCCTTTCACCACACTTCTGTACACCTTCCTATGTGCCAAACTTGTGCTGGGCCCTGATGAGAAAAATATATTTCGTCTCCTGAAGGCAACACCTTTCAGTGGGTAAAATAGACAGAAAATAGATCATTGCCAAATAGTGTAATCACTGTGCTCCGAGATAAGAGCAGGGTGCTCTAGGAACCATAATGTGGGGTACTGTACCCAAACCCATGAAACAAGGCTTGGTGGGGCCAAAGAGAATGATCAGGAAAAAATGACCAGTGATGGTGGCTTCTGAGCAGAGCGCTGCCGAGTGGACAACGGTGGAGAATAATCTGGGTAGAGGCGAGGCACAGACACGAGTGAGACATGCATCACATTATACATGCAGGGGACTCTCATGTGGCTGTAGAGCTACAAGAGAGGGTACTCAATGGGCAATAGAAGTCAAGAAGCTGGAAAAGGTCTTACAAGTCAGGTAAAGCGTTTTGATTTTGTTCTGAATGCAATGGAAGAATGACATTAGAGGACTTGAATAAATGATGACAGACTCAGATTTTCATCTTCAAAAGCCTTCTGCAACCACGGGATTGAAGATTAATGTGGAGTGTAAAAGACCAGTGTTAGAGCAATGGTTCTCGGTCCTAGCTGCACAGTAGAATCGCTAGGAGGTGGGGGCTTTTAAAAAACTGCAAGTGCCTGGACTCCACCCCAAACCAATTAAATAAAAATCTTTGGGAATAGAGCCCAGACATTGGTATTTTTCAAATCACCCCTGTTGATTCAATTGCACAGACAAGGCTATGATTCAGTAAATAAGAGAGAACATCGGGAGGCTTTTAATTAAAACAGGCTTGGGAAGCGACAGCTGGATGATAGAGAGGTTAGAAGAGCGATTAAGGAGGTTGAATGAATGGCTTGGCATCTTGGTTAAAGGATAAGGAAGAAAGAGAAATCAAGGATGATTTGTATGTTTCTCTTTGAATGACTAGGTAGAGGAACAGATGTGTGTCAGCGATTAGGGGAGAAGGGTGAGGAGGATGTGATCAATTTTTGGATACACTGAATATTCAAAAGGGATTTAGTAGATATTTGACTATGTGAACATGGCGTTTGGGAGAGAGTTCTTAGGTTGAAACAGATTTGACTATGATCATTGGAAAGGTAGTAAAGGAAGCAATATACATAGGTGAACTCACCGGGGAGAGAATATGTCAGGGAAAAAGAAAAGAAGAGCAAAAAGAGACTCATAGGGAATGGCAACATTTAAGAGATAAGCAGAGGACGCTGAGGCATGGCCAGAAAGGTTGGGTAAAATCCATGCCGTGTCAATCAAAAAGTTTCAAGGAGGGCTTATCAATGATGGCAGGTACTAAAGGGAGGTCTGGAAAAATAAAGACTGTAGAATCTCCAGTGCTATAGTAACTTGAATATCATACCTATTATCTACCACAATTTCAATGGCAATTTCAATTTCCATTTCAGCTATTATCTGCAATTTCAGTGGCGAAAGTCAGAATGTAGTGACTAAGAAACGAACCTGAGGTGTGAAAGTGGAAATAGTGCATATTGACTAGCGCTTCTCCACTTCTAATGTGCACATAAATCACCATTGGAATCTAGTTTTAAAAACGTAGAATCTGATGAGTTAGGTTTTGGGTAGAGCCCGAGCTACTACAGTTCTTGCAAGCTCGCAGGTGATACTGACACTGCGGGTACACAAACCATCCCTTAAGTCACGCTGATGTAAACCACTCTTCTATGAAGGAAAAGACATCAGATTGGCCAGACACGGTGCTAGGGCCAGAAGAAAATCTTTTTGGTTTTGTGTTTTCTTTTTAGATGAAGTTCTGGACTGAGATTGAAGATATGGGGCCGGTGAAAAATAGAATCCCTTCTTTTAGGAGGTGGAAGAAACTGGAATACTGAGTACAGGGAGGGAATTGGGCTTGGGTAGGAAGGACACCTACGCCTGAAGGGGAAGGAGGTGAGGAAGACGAGAAAGACAGAATAGTCCTCCGGTAGATAGTATCTGGTGTTTCGCTTTTTAGCCCAGTGTTTCTATTCGAGGAATTATTTTATATTTATTTTATTCCTTGACTTGAATGGCTAGACTACGAAATGTGCTTGTAAAGATAGAAGTGAGCCCTCTTTGCTTCTCAAGTATGACTTGCATTTTCTGCACCTTGTCAAATAAAACTTTGAGTGACAAGGTGTCGGGACGAAACTCAATGTGTGTTCAGGGAGAAAAATGCCCTTTTTATTCTACATATCTTTGAGAATATTCGCATTCCAACAAATGCATCAATTTTGATGTGAAAATGGAGTGATGAATGGGTTTTGCTGTGTGCGTTGCGTGCCAGTGACACGGCAATAAATCCATGGTGCTGGAACTGTAATGGTACCCTTTACTCCACTTTAGTGAACCTTTTGAGTTGTTAGTACTTTATTTGCTACATTTGGCACTTAATTAGTTGACAGCCGGGGCCAGTGGGACAGATGGATTGTCCGGTGATCTATTGTGTCTATAGTTTCTTTTCCATGTCTTTTGAGTGACCTAGGATTGTACCCCGGAATACTTTTGCGGACCTGTAGGTCAAGCGTTTTCCCTCAACTTCAAGGTTTCATCTCAACCAGTAGGTTCCCCCTGTTAAAGGAAGCCATTTTTGGAATTTATTTTAATGATCACATAATGTCACATTTCAACATCTGCCTTTTAAATGATTAAAATAGCTTACATGTTTCATTTTGACGTGATGTTGGTATTTTCTCATAATCTGTGACTCTCCAACTGGTGGCAAAATTTTCCTTTGACCTTAACTCATCTTTCAGTGTGAGCACCGGCACACCCTTACCTATGGTTTATAACCACAACTGGAGAATGAGCTTTTTTTCAGAAGACTCATTTTTTTCTGTTAGAAGATGTGGTTTATATATACGATGGAATACTACTTGGCAATGAGAAAGAATGAAATCCTGCCATTTGCAGCAACGTGGATGGAACTGGAGGGTGTTAAGCTGAGTGAAATAAGTCAGTCAGAGAAAGAGAAATACCTTATACCATATGTTTTCACTCCTATGTGGATCTTGAGAAACTGAACAGAAGACCATGGGGGAGGGGAAGGGGGAAAAAAGAAAGTTACAGAGAGGGAGAGAGGCAAACCATAAGAGACTCTTAAATACAGAGAACAAACTGAGGGTTGACGGGGGGGGGGAGGGGAAAGCGGGTGATGGGCATGGAGGAGGGCAGTTGTTGGGATGAGCGCTGGGTGTTGTATGGAAGCCAGTTTGACCATAAATTATATTTAAAAAAAGAATATTTGGCACACTTTAAATGAGGTATTATGGTCTTTGACAGCCTGTTGATTATGAAACTAAGAGATCTGCCTGAATTCCATTTGCCATTTCCATTCCTATAAATGCTATTTACTATCTTCTCAACTTACATATTCCACAGATGGTATTATTTTCTTTATTGGAAAGTGGTCTTAGTGACTTAAAAAGCTGCCTAAATAATATGCTGCCTCGTGCTTGCTGTGAGAGAGCATTTTCTCTAATGTTTTATTCTGAAAAATTCAAATACACAGAAAAACTGACGGAACTGTGCATTGAATAGCCATGAACTCACCATCTAGATTCTGCTAGATTCTTCGTCCCCGTAGCCTCCCATCAATCCCGATTATTTTTTGATTCATTTCAAAGTTTGGAGGCATCAGTACCCTTTACCCCTAAACGCTACAACACGCGTATCATTAATTAGAGCTCAATATTCATTTACAGTTCTTTTGTTTGTTTGTCCGTGGCAAAATTTGCATAGTCAAATGCACAAGTCTTGCGTGTGCCACTCGGTGAGTGTTGACGAATGGCTACACTAGCGTGACACGTGCCTCTATCAAGATACAGAAAAATACAATCACTCCAGAAAAGAAACAACTTTTGAATGTCGACTAGACTTGGTATGATGATGGTTTTTCAGTATATACCAATATCAAATTATCATGTACACCCGAAGCTAATATAACATTATAGATCAGTTTTACCTCAATGAAAAGTTTTTTTCAGAAGAAAGGAACCTTTGTTTAGGTTGCCTAGAGTTTATTTTGACTGAATTTTCAACACAGCTGACTTTGAGATTGTCAGGCTGAATCATACTAATAGCCCATCCAGGGGAATGGCTGTTGATACTCTTTTTGTTCATCCAGTCACTGAGCTGACTGAGTTCTTCTCAATAACGTTGGAAGGTGAGCCTCTATCCCTGACAGAAACATCAGGAAACATGTATTTCACAGACTGTTAGAGCTGGTAAGAACCTCAGGGATCATCTAGTCTGCTCACTTCTGCCTTGTGACTCAGGATTTAAGAACTTCACTGGCATTATGAAAGCACATAGTTCCCTATCTTTACCCCTGTAATAGTGAGTTAGGGGCCAGGCGCTCTGGTCAGTGCCTTGTGTCCATTATTTCCTTAATCTTCACAGATTATCAGTCTTCTTGTTTTTGTTATCCTCACTTTACAGAGAGTAAACTGGGTGTGAACATAGCATTAAATTACGATCTTTGCCATGTCCGATCTAACAAACATTAGACTACTATCATAAAATATTTTTAACTTGGTCATGTGTTCTAGGTAGGCCTGTCTTCTGTGAATTTCAACTAGGTGTTTGGCTATTCTTGAATTCTAGCTTTTTAGGATTTAGAGAAGGAGCAGATATTCAAATCAGTCATAGTGGCTAGGATTTAATCATGTGCCTATAACTCCCTTCTCTTTTCAGGTTTTTGGTCTGAAATGTCCCAGACATTTTATTCTATGTTTACGTAGCAACCACACCCCTTATGCCCTGTTCCTAAATACAGCGCATGTCCATTTACACTAGGTACATTTGCCTTCCTGGTCAGTGTATTTGTTTCTCCCCCTTCTTAATGGTTTAAGTTGAGATACCTCCTTGAAGAGCTTAACTATAAATCACTTTTCTACAGAACCGTGTTTAAATGCCATGTGAAGTCAGATGAAACAAATATTAATATTCTCTATAATTTGGGTTATTATCTTCACTTACCTTGGTTCCTTGTAAGTCTTTGAATATCAAACATTAAGATATGCTCACATTACTCAAGGTATAGATGTACCCTAACTTTGTATAAGAGTATAATAATGGCGGTTTCTTTTCCTTCCCTCCTTCCTTCCTTCCTTCCTTCCTTCCTTCCTTCCTTCCTTCCTTCCTTCCTAAGTTCCCTTCTTGATCATCCCTAACATTCTGTTGACTATTTTAGCTGCAGGAAACAGTCTGTTATGGTTCCCACATCTCTTTCCCGTTTTTAACTATCAGAACTCATTATCTTAACTTCAGTTGGAGTCATTTTGCTTACAGTTGACCGTAGTTAAATATCTGCCTTCTTAACTCATTTGTGACCCATTTGCCTGCAATGTCACTCTTCCAGCTTGGCATTTTCTACCTGGAACACTTAAGTGCTCTGTGGAACCATTGAGATATACAGTGTGCTCCACATCACAGATCACAAATGTTTGCTGATGACTATAATCCGTTGTTTAGTCTCTGTACAGAGAAGCAGCAACACCTTGCTTTAGTATGGTCCGCTATGCTTTTATTCATTGTTGGATTTTATCTGCACAAAAGTCCTTCGGTTGTACAACTGTCATTATTTCCGTTTTGCAGTTGAGAAAATTGAGGTTGTGGTCAGTCAACTTTTGCCAGTTAAATTTCGTCACGAATCTAGGGCTATAACCCATTACTAACTGCCAGTCAAGGTTTCCTTCTAAAACTTACTCACAGGAACTTTCTCAGGTTGTAAATCCAGTGCAGAAATTGCAACAGAGCTGTTGTTTCTTCTGTAGCAATGTATATTCAAAAAGGCAATCATTTCGTTTTTGTAAATAACATTTTTCCCTAGGAGAGATGTTGTGGGAATTTATATCAGTCAAGAATGTATATCGATAATCAAACGTAGCTAGCTCAAAAACATGAAGTGAAAGATTGGTTAGTACTCAATCAACCGAACTGTTTCTTTCTCTGCAGTATTGTGGTTCTTGACATGATTGCTGAGTTTCCAATTTGACACTTCTGGAGATCTGTAAATCAGGACACATGCCGAGTCCCAGTCTGTCGTCCTGAGTCTTAGCATCGGTTATTTATTTCCCTTCATTATCCAGCATCTACTTACTGGACAAATCAGTTGAGAAGCTTTCCATGATGGCCCTCGGAAAAGAGAAATGCACACATCCGGGCAGCTCTTCAATTACCAACGTGCACAGATTGTCTGAGTTTATATGCATATATTTTATTATTATTTCACTTTTGCACGTCAGATGAATCCGGTATACATGTAAATCTAACAGTATGGGCTCTAGTGACCCAGTCCATTGCTGTAATATATCTTTGGTCTCTCAGTAATATCCTGAATGCAGTGTTGCAAGTGTGGTGGAATTCTGTGGTTTGGATTGTTGCCCAGGCATGGACAATGAGCTGGTCCATCTGATGTCCAACTACCACAGTGGGCCAGATCCAAAACAGCTCCTCTTTGATGAGCTACGCATTTTCAGTTAACTTTCACTCCTTGACAAAATGGAACATGTACCCTACCGCCCAAGTTTTCTTTCACATATGGTTCTGCAGGGTCTGCTCTTAGGACAGTTAGATCCATCAACTGCAGGGCTCTGTTGCTGTTGGTAAATAACCACATATCTGCTTCATCAGTCTCCGGGTGCTGATTTGTTTCTGGGAGTCTGGTCTGGTTCACTGACCAGTATTTCTGTTCTTTATCACGCCAACCTAAGACGTAAATTGTACTGTGTCCTCAGCAAAGCCATCGCATCTCTCGTTATTCGTGTCTGCCGGTGACGCATGCTTCTCAGGTTGCAACCCTTTTGAAAAGATGAATTCTCCAACGTTGTATGTCGAATATATTTCGCGAGCCAAATCATACTTCATTAAATTTTTACTGAAGTACAGTATGCCTAGGGAAAATGTACATGTTATAGATGTTTGGGTTGGTGAGTTTGCACAAGCTAAATACAACTGTGTAAACAGCACTCAAATCAAGAAACAGGAAGTTCAGAAGCGCCTGTCATGTCTCTTTCGTGACTACCAGTCTCACTAGGCTAACTGGTATCCTGACTTCTACAGTCATCTTACTTCTTCGTGTTTTTCTATGTTATGCGAATGAAATAAAACAGTATGCCCTTGTTTTTGGCTGATGTCTTTCCCTCAACGTTATGTTTATGAGATTAATAGATAATATTACATAAATGAGATTAATACATAATATTGCATAAGTCGTGTTATTGTTGTTGCTAGATAGCGTTCTATTGGTAAATTTATCCATTATCCATTTATCTATTGGCAAAATTATCCATTATATTTATCCACCGTATTTATCCATTTTATAGTAGAGGGGAATTTGGGTACTTTGCAGTTAGGGGAATCTTCCAATTTAGGACACGTCTTTTGGTGAATACAAGTATGCATTTGTCTTGGATGTGTACTTGGGAGTGGAATGCAAAATAAATAATACATTTAAAAAAAATTTTAATGTTTGTTTTTGAGAGAGAGAGACAGAGACAGAGACAGAGGGTGAGCAGGGGAGGGGCTGAGAGTGAGAGAGACACAGAATCTCAAGCAGGTTCCAGGCTCCCAACTGTCAGCACAGAGCCCGACGCGGGGCCAAAACCCACAAACCATGAGATCACGACCTAAGCCTAAGTCAGATGCTTAGCCAACTGAGCCACCCGGGCACCACCAAATCAAATAATATTTTAAATATATCTAACAGGCTGACCGTTTAAAGAAATCTTACGGTGAATCCTTTTGTAAAGGAAATAATCTCTCCATAATTTCTGCTCTGCAAAATGGATTCTCCCATTCGGGTAGTTATTTCACAAGAGTTGATACATGTGTTGATTCGCTTTCTAGTATTTGTTTCACTGTACTTATGTTAATAACAATATGATATTTTATTGTTGTTATTAGCCTCTGGAACTCAGTATCTTTTAAACTTTGAAAATGCCCATAAAAATACCCTTATTTGGGGCGCCTGGGTGGCGCAGTCGGTTAAGCGTCCGACTTCAGCCAGGTCACGATCTCGCGGTCTGTGAGTTCGAGCCCCGCGTCGGGCTCTGGGCTGACGGCTCGGAGCCTGGAGCCTGTTTCCGATTCTGTGTCTCCCTCTCTCTCTGCCCCTCCCCCGTTCATGCTCTGTCTCTCTCTGTCCCAAAAATAAATTTAAAAAAAAAGTTGAAAAAAAAAATACCCTTATCTGATATATACATATACTTTTCTACACCATGCCACCTCAGATTTAATTAAAAATACCGACTGAGGTGAAAAGACATGCCAACAGATTCTGTCTGATCTCTGGTTTATTTTAAGGATACCAGAGAAAGAAACAGCATTGATTCGTTTTGGCTCACAAGAATCTCCCACGCACGCCAACATAGCTTTTAATCTATGGATTTTTTATTAGATGAGGATGTTCTAGTAGATATGATATTGAAGATGTCCTGTGCCAAAAACCATGGCTGATGCAGAGGCATTCAATCAGAAAGGATGCCCAGAGAATATTTGTTTGTTTAAAGGAGAGATCATAAAGAATGAGAGGAAAATAAAGAGTAAAATATGCGATTCTTTTTTTTTAAGTTCTAATTTTAATTTCACTTAACATACAGTATTATGTTAGTTTCAGGTGTATGGTATATGAATTCAACCCTTCCATACATCACCCTCTGCTCCTCAGCATCAGTGCCCTCCTCAGTCCCCGCCGGCCGCTTCACCCCTCCCCTCCCCCGCCCCCCCTCTCCCCTCTGGTAGCCATTAGTTCATTCTCTATAGTTAAGAGTCTGTTTCTTGCTTTGTCTCTTTGTCTCTCTCCTTTTTTTCCCCTTTGCTGTTCTTTTTTTCCCTTAAATTCCACATATGAGTGAAATCATATGGTATTTGTCTTCCTTTCTTTGACTTATTTCACTTAGACCTATACTCTCCAGATCCATCCATGTTGCTGCAAATGGCAAGATTTCATTCTTTTTATGGCTGAATAATATCCCTTCGCATCTATATACCACATCTTCTTTATCCGTTTGTCTCTTGATGGACACCTGGGCTGCTTTTATATCTTGGTTGTTGTGAATAATGCTGCTGTAAACCTAGAGGTGTATATCTCCCTTTGGATTAGTGTTTTTGTGCCTTTTGGGTAAATATCCAGTAATGCGACTGCTGGATCATAAGGTAGTGCTAGTTTTAGCTTTTTGAGCAACCTCCATACTGTTTTCCACAGCGGCTGCCCCAGTTTGGATTCCCACTAACGGTGCAGGAGGGCTCCTTTTTCTCCACATTCTCGCCAACACCTGTTGTTTCTTGAGTTGTTGATTTTAGCCTTTCTGACAGGTGTGAGGTGATATCTCATTGTAGTTTTGATTTGCATTTCCCTGATGAGAAGTGACAATGAGCATAATTCTTCAGCCATTGTTCAAATTGCGTAAACTTGAAATGCAGTCAAGAGACAGTGATTCCTTCTAAGGAAGCAAGACTCAAGGTCCGGGGCAAAGATTAACTTTAGAAGTGGAATATTTGCATCATTAGCGAAAGGAAGCATGGATAATTAAAATAGTGTGAATGTACAATTCATTTGACAGATAGTTACTGAAAGTGTACCAGGTAGCAAGCACAAAGTTTTGTTTTCGTTTTTGTTTTTGTTTTTAATGAATAAAATTCTCAGAGTACCTTTTCCCAGACGGATAACCTTTAAACAATGATTTGAGTGAAAGTGTTCTTACTTGTAAGGTGATCCCCTGAAATACCCGTAGGAGAGTGGGACCGGGAAATAGGGAAAGAAGCCAATGATTGGGCCAATTACGGAGCAAGTGATTGCTGTGGGCCACTAGCATTCAACCCTGACGAGTGAACTCTGGGAGACAGCGAAAAACGCACCTCCCAGTTGTCACCCACAAAGGGTGATTCTCTTCCAGCTCTCGTCATTGGCTGATTCATTTGTCAATCCTTGACAGTAAGATTTCTACCACTCCGCTAAAATTATTTTCTGTATGGTCTTCAGGGAATTCTGTGTGACCAAAGCCAATGGATACTTTTGGCATGGGCTTTGGGGAGTCTGACTGGTTCCAAGCCCTGGCGCCTGCACTCCCTATCGATATGACCTTATGGCCCTCCTTTCAAGCAGTCTGTTTCTTCCTCCGTTCAAGGAGGAGAAGTGGCAGCAACAGCAGCAGCAGCAGCATAAACAGTAATACCTACCTCATAAGATCATCATGTTGATTAAATGAATTAACGCTCGTATAGAACTTAAAATAGTCCTTTAATCAGTGGAGGTATTCGGATAAATGTTAATTATTCTGATTTTTATTACCTGTTGTGACATTTATGGCATTTAAAAGTGTCAACCACTCTTGCGTTTTTGAAATCCTTTCTTGCCCGTGTCTTTATGACAGTACCCTTTGCAAGCATTCCCCCTACCTCTCTAGCCATTCATTCATCTTCCAGGCTACCTCGGCTTTGTTCTGTCTTTATGTTCTGTCATGCATTTTCCAGGACTTCGTCTTTAACCCTCTGTTCTGTTCAATCGATTTACATACCGTATCAATGAGAATGCGTTCACATTGATGTCTTCACTGCTTCTCTGCAGTAATTTATAATCTGGGATTTCTCTCCCAAAATACACAGCTGTGCCATTGCACCTTCAGTCCAAGTGACTAAAACCTCCCAATGGATAGGCCTAAGATTGAACTCATTATCTTTTCCCCAGAACCGTTCATCCTTTATTCTTTGGGTAGACAGTGGCCAACACCTTTATATGACAGGCACCAACTAGAAACTGGGGAATCTGTCTTGACTGCTTTGTTTCCCCACCACTTAGCATAATGCCCGGTGTCTAGCAGATGGTAAATAAAATGGTGACTGGCAGGCTAGACGAACAGACTGTTGGTTTGGGGTGTTTGGAGGGATAGATGGATGGTTGAGTGAGTCTGTAGCCTGTACATTTATTTAGTTAAGTATTATCTGATGATCGCATACAGTTGAAGGTCAAGGATGAGAAAGCACACCCTTAGTGGGATGCACACACCAAAGAACCGTTTTATCTTGCCACATTGCACACGCACGACCCCTTTGGGATGAGCACTTTGATTGCTGTGACTCAACAAACATTCAAACGGTATGATTGAAATAATGGTCTGGGTTGTGAAAGTTTCCTCCTTTTGGCTCAATGAAGACATACATACCCGTATAATAGGAAGAACTATCTTACTTCTTCCTCATAGGACGGCCTATTCAAATATGGAGATTATGTCTGCCCTACTGAAATGAACTATAAGATGTACGAAATATTCACGGGCATGATTGCAAATGGCTTACCATGTTTATATCAAAAATACGAGGCATTTAAAATTTTGCTAGCGTAATAAAATGTCACTAATCAAGGCTGATTAATGCAAAGGCAAATTGGAATCAGAGACTTTTTAAGGAAAGCCAATTTTATTATTTTCAAATACATATAGTATATAAAAATGGGCTAAGAAAAAAAGGTGCCAAGTATGCATAATAAAATAACCTGCTACGATAAGTGGAAAAATTGGTTCGTAATTGGAATATCAGTTATTTCTATGATTGATGGAGAAATATTTCAGAACATGTTAAGGCGCATTTATTTATATTTTCCACAGCTTTCTTATAAGAGCATTTATACTAGTAATTTTGCAAACTAAAGATTAAATAGAAGACTACTTAATAATTATAAATCCCAGGGCACCTGGCTGACTCAGTCAGGGGACCATGCAACTTTTGATCTCGAGGTTGTGAGTTCGAGCCCCACGTTGGGTATAGAGATTACTTAAAGCCTGTTACAAATAAATAAATAATAACTGTAAATCTCAACTATGATAGGTACCGCACTACCTTGTGGGGCAACAACAGCGATGAAACAAACACACAAAACAGAATGGGGCTCAAAGATCGGAGAGAGAGACTGACATTTAAAACAGAGGTTCAGGGGCGCCTGGGTGGCGCAGTCGGTTAAGCGTCCGACTTCAGCCAGGTCACGATCTCGCGGTCTGTGAGTTCGAGCCCCGCGTCAGGCTCTGGGCTGATGGCTCAGAGCCTGGAGCCTGTTTCCAATTCTGTGTCTCCTTCTTTCTCTGCCCCTCCCCCGTTCATGCTCTGTCTCTCTCTGTCCCAAAAATAAATAAACGTTGAAAAAAAAAATTTAAAAAAAAATAAAAATAAAAATAAAACAGAGGTTCACATGTTACACACGCAAACAGAAACAAACCCAATAAAAACAATCATGCGTAGGGGCGCCTGGGTGGCTCAGTCGGTTAAGCGGCCGACTTCGGCTCAGGTCACGATCTCACGGTCTGTGAGTTCGAGCCCCGCGTCGGGCTCTGTGCTGACGGCTCAGAGCCCGGAGCCTGTTTCAGATTCTGTGTCTCCCTCTCTCTGACCCTCCCCTGTTCATGCTCTGTCTCGCCCTGTCTCAAAAATAAATAAAATGTTAAAAAAAAATTTTTAAAAACCCAATCATGCATATTGAAGGCCACTTACTTGGTTTTGCCTACTCCAGGTCCCAGATTCTTGATTTCATGTCACAATCACTAGTCTTGTAGGTTCTGTCTAGTTCTGATGCTTATTTACAGAAAATCTCAAGCACTTCTTTAACTCCTGAGTTCTCCTAACTTAACGGAGCCAACAGCAGGGTTAACGAAGAAGGTCTAAACTTAACGTCGTGAAGTGCAATTTTACAGTACTGTTCTGTGTACATTTTCTCTCTATCCATAGCCCCCCTTGCCCTTCTCTCCTGTGGTCTCTACTCTGAGGGGCAGATCTGTGTCACCATTGGGCTCCCATGCTCTCTGCCTTCCGGTTGGTTTACCCACTCGGGAGACCTGTTAGGAAAAGCGAAGAGAGCGAGGGCAAAGTGAGATCAGGGTATTTATTCTCCTGGTCCCTTCCAGGGAAGTTGCCTCAGGCTGACAGTGTCCCTTGAGAAAAGATTACCGCGCCTCTCAAGGTGGTTTCTCCTGATGATTCCCAGCTTCTGGACACTTCTCCCTCCCCTGAATTCTTGGTCCCAGAGGTAGCCAACAGCTCCAATGCCGCAAGGTCCAATTTCCTGTATTCTTTTTGGTGACTTTCGTTTACGCTGATTATGTTCTAATTTGTTCCTTTGTAAATAAATCTCCTAGATTATCCAGGCCAGATCACAGAGGAACATGTATGTCAAGCTAAGATATTTCAGAGGACAGTAGGGAGGCATTGAAGGGTTTAAATGAGGGATTGGGGTGATCATATTTATATTAGTTATTGCTCTCTCTGCAGTGTAGAAGTTGTGTTACAAAACAGACTCGAAGCAGTGGGGCCATACGGTCTTTTGCAGGTATGTAGGTGAAAAATGACAGAGCTTTGCAGTGGGAATATGTAAAAAGTGGGAAGGAGTTCTGTATGAGAGAATTTGGTAACCGCCTATGTATGGTATTCATCGAGACTTAAGGAAACATCTAGAATATTTGTCAGGTTTTCCTCATGGGATAAAGTTGGTAGTGGTTTTATTACTTATTTTCTAGGGCATTGTTTGTATTTTATGAAATGAGCTTCAAGAAAAGATAATGTGGTCCTTAAAAGAAAAAGACGATGTGGTATGTTTGTTTTTAATACATTAAAACAAAGTACTTCAGAGAAGAATTAATAGGGCATCTCCATCTTGGACTCACAACGATACCAAAAAAATTGCCTCAGGATAAGGCTGTCTTACAAAATATAATCAGCACGGATCCTTAGATGTTGTTACATTTCCAGGATGCCTATCTGCTCTTGGGTTGCCTCAGAAGAAGACCCCAGGAAAAGGTTTTGAGAGTGCATGGTTTATTTGGGAGTTGAGGGAAACAGCCAGTAAGGCAGGTACGCAAGTCAATAAAAGATGGTGCGTTATCAAGCAGGTTCCTTCTTTGGGCCACTGGAGCTTTATCCCACTAGGAAAACTCTGGAACCCTTGTAAAACACATGCTCCCCAGTTACATACCCTGGTATGAATGGGACTCAAATATTCATGCCCCAATACCTACCATCGCTTCTTCCTTACAGGCTGCTCCTGGGAGGTGGGGCGACGGGAACCATCAACTCCCTGGTAGATCTGGCCGGCCACTCAGATGGCAAAACAAATTCTTTGGGGCCCCACAAAGCCTTTGAGGAATGAATTTCCAATGACAGTGTCAGAAGTCAGGTTGTTGGGCTCTGAAGTGCTAAGGGCAAGGCAATTCAGGCGTTCTGCTATCGTACCTTTCTGAATGATTATTCATATTTGACTCTGGGGATTGGGAACAGACAGAGCTGAATATTTACGTATACTACCGATGTTCTAGGTCACCTTCAGGAAGATAACTTAACCTCCTGTTTGCCACTGAACAAGAAAGGAATTCGATTGTCCCTTATGCTAGCTGTAACACAATGAACAATGTTTTAAATGAGTACTAGAAAGAGTGGGGAAATCTTTGAATGTTAAAATTCAGATGTCTTCTCCAGACCTGCATTCACTCCTGTGTATTCATTTTTTTCCTTTTATTCCAGTTGAAAGAATTCAGAGTCAGTGGGATGAAGTACAGGAACACCTTCAGAACCGGAGGCAGCAGTTGAATGAAATGGTAAAGGATTCCACGCAATGGCTGGAAGGTAAAGAAGAAGCTGAACAGGTGCTGGGGCAGGCCAGAGCCAAGCTGGAGTCATGGAAGGAGACTCCCTACACAATGGATGCGATCCAAAAGAAAATCACAGAAACCAAGGTTAGTATCACAGATAGATATGTCCTTAAAAGAAAATACCAGTTGTACTGCATAAAATTATAATATGGATGAAAATTGAATGATTTTTAAGGTAAATGTATGAAAAGAAAATTGCATCTAGGCTGAAATGAACAGTAGACTTTTCAGTCAAGGTAGAGATTCGAGGAAAATTGACGGCTAATAGCAAACTTAAAATTAATTTTGTTTAATCGGGATATCATAGGCTGCTTTTCATAGTACACCATTTTTTGAGATCACTTCATAGCTGATGTCCAGACTTATGTGGTAGCATGAAGGCAGGGGGTTGGGATTACTTCCTTCGTAGAAAAAGGAACAGGTCTACTCCTTCCTAAGTAGGGCCCTGAGTGGAGAAGGGAGGAGATGTGTAAGGTAAGGCAAGGGTAAGGTGTACTCTCACTTTCTCCTCCAGGTCTTTGACCTCCAGACCCATCTCTCTACTTCTTTGTCTTCCTTCTCTTCTTCCTCTTCTTTCCCCCCAAAACTCCATCATGTATCTGTCCATCTCATGATCTAGAGCTGTCTGGGATACAAGAAAGAGAACTGGGAAAGGAAATAATATTTGTTTAATGGCCATGTTTTATCAAGCATCACGCATGGTGCTTTCGATGCATTTAATTCTCTCCAACCTCATATTTATGGGTCAGTTGGGAAAGACCTTAAATGCTAAGCAGAGAAGTAGCACAGTGGGAACTTGATTAGATTGAATTTTTGATTAAAACCCTCTATAGATTTTTTTTTTTCTGGTGGAAAAAGGCCTTCTGCTAAACAATTGTCTGAATCACAAATTAGCTATGTCATCTGAGAAAAAGAGCCTTACATTGTGGTTTTCTTGGATGAAGTGGCTTCCATTTCTAAATTAGTCAGTGTTTAGGCTGTGCCGAGCTACATAGCATATGTGTTTGTGCTAGGTTTATTTAAAAAATAAACCCTGATTTCTCAAGAATTTAACATAATAATGATTAATTCCTTGGTTGTGTCATAGTACAGTGCAGGTTGAAGAGTCCTTCCTGGGAGCGCTCTCATAAATAGTGACTTGAGGAATCCAGGCTTTTCCAATTTTGTGAAACTGTCATCTTGAACTCATGGCTGCCCCAGGTCACTGCAGGAGAGTAAGAGAAAACGTGGCCAGTTCATCCATGGGGTTCTATGGACAGGCCTGGAGATTATGTACATCATCGCTTCCACCCACATCCCATTGAGCAGAACATGCTCCCAATTTAACATCAGGAAGAGTAAATGGGAAAAGTGAGCTAGTGAGTTTTTAGCCAGACTCTGCCGTAGCTACTTCTCCAAAGGACCTGAGCTGCTATGAGGACAAGATTTTTGTTTACATGACAAGAATGTTAGAAAGTCCCATAGGATTTTATAGGCTTATCATTAGCTCTGTTGGAAGCAATTATTTCTTTCACGTGGTAGGTACATGTGGCCACTAAGATTTTCTCCTTGGGGTGAAAAGATGTAGGAATTTCTAATGATGATGTTCCCAATTCTTGGTTTGACTATGGGAAATATAGAATTCACGTAGCCACTCTTGAAGGCTGTGGTCTTACCCATAAGGTATTCGGTATGCTATGTGATTTGCTTTTCCTCTCCAAAAATTGAAGATTCTACGAATCTAGCAGATCTTGAAATAGAGTGGTTAACTGGTGGAGAGGAATTAACAAGGGAAAAGAGTTTGGACTGGACCCTTGAGTTGGAAGAAGGGAAGAAGAGATGACAGGCATATAGTGATAAATTTGATAAGGATAAGAAGACTCTGCAAGTTGGCACATGAGAAATCTTAAAACCTACAAGAATCTTAAAGTGATGGCAAGAGTGATTAGGGTTTTATAGCTCTTAGAAAAGCAAGGGGCTTAAAAATGAGAGATGAAAAGAGTTGCAAAAGAGAATATGAAAGGATAAAAGAAAACAATTTCATCGTCAAAATAAGTAATGTGTTTTAAATACCTAAAACAGAGACGAGATGGTATTATAATCGCTCTCCTTGTCATACTTTTAAAATAAAAATTTTGCTTTTGAATTGTCTTTCTAAAATGCCATGATAAAAGTGGCTGAGCCGTTATCTATAGAAACTGATGTTTTTGTTTGTGTCATATGTTCAGGAATTAAATTATATATATATATATATATTGGGGCGCCCGGGTGGCTCAGTCGGTTGAGCGTCCGACTTCGGCTCTGGTCACGATCTCACGGTTTGTGAGTTCGAGCCCCGTGTTGGGCTCTGTGCTGACAGCTCAGAGCCTGGAGCCTGCTTCGGATTCTGTGTCTCCCTCTCTCTCTCTGTCCCATCCCCACTCATGCTCTGTCTCTCTCTGTCTTAAAAATAAATAAAACAGGGGCGCCTGGGTGGCGCAGTCGGTTAAGCGTCCGACTTCAGCCAGGTCACGATCTCGCAGTCCGTGAGTTCGAGCCCCGCGTCGGGCTCTGGGCTGATGGCTCAGAGCCTGGAGCCTGTTTCCGATTCTGTGTCTCCCTCTCTCTCTGCCCCTCCCCCGTTCATGCTCTGTCTCTCTCTGTCCCAAAAATAAATAAACGTTGAAAAAAAATAAATAAATAAATAAATAAAACATTAAAAATTAATTAATTAATTAATTATATATAATTTCAGTGTAAGTTCATTATATAAAGATGACCAAAGCTGTAGTTTTCCCATCCATTTCATAAATGACATATGCTAAAGCTAAAAGTAATTCAAGTGCTAATACTAACATTTGGCTAGTACTTGCTCTTTGTCAAAAATTGTGCTAATCACTTCACATATATTGGCTTATTTCACCATCTCAAGAACCTTCCATGGAAACTACTATTGTTCCCTATTTACAGGTGAGAAAATTGAAGGCCAGAGAAGTTCAGAAACTCCTCTTCAAAATCACAGAGTTAGGATGTGAATGCATAGCACTTACTCTTGTAGATGACCTCACATATGTTCTCTTCTACCCATTGTCTTCTATGTGGCTAAGACAAATCAAGAAGACACTGTAAAGATCATAAAGGGAGACACCTGTCATTATGAATTGACCAATAAGATCGTATAAGCCAACAGGCAGAAAATGAAAATAATGAAAATAGTGTACAGGGAACAGGTTTTCATATTCTGTTTTACTATGAAAAGCTAAAAAGACAATTGCAAAGTATATCCCCTTTTTTAATGGAACTACAATTTTTAATTCTTCTAAAAGTCAGAGAACATAGGGCTGCCCGGGTGGCTCAGTCGGTTAAGCGTCTGACCTCAGCTCCGGTCGTCATCTCATGGTTCATGAGTTCAAGCCCCACGTCGGGCTCTGTGCTGACAGCTCAGAGCCTGGAGCCTGCTTCGGATTCTGTGTCTCCTTCTCTCTCTCTGCCCCTCGCCCACTCATTCTGTGTGTGTGTCTCTCTCTCAAGAAAGGAAATAAACAATAAGAAACATTTAAACGTCAGGAAGCATATAAAATGGAGATCTGGCCCTGATGTCTAATATGTTATCACTACTGAGTGGTAACGGTTGGCTTATCACTTACAATCGCCTTTTATGAAGAGAGGGTGAAAATAGACATAAAGAGGCATTGGATAATTTGAGCAGGATCTCCTTGCTCCATAAACCCTTTCGGAGTCTATGTGCCTAAGATCAGAAGCGAGCTGGTGAGCCTGGTGAGGCAGTCATCAGGCTGTGGCTACAGAGCTGGAGAGCTGTGATTGAAGCAGGCAGCCTCCCTTGCAGCAGCCCTCACTGTCACAACGCAACGGTTTCAAAGGCAAGCCCTAGTAGGATTCTACTCTGAAAATTTAAGCCCGTCGCCATACCTGAACTAAAGAAAAATTCGTCTATCATTCTGATATTTTGATGATTCATAATTGCTCATCTTGGCCCCTAATCTCTGCCATTTATTGTCTACGTATCTTAACTGTCCTGTAATGTGGACAAAATTTGGAATTCTGATTTCAACCTTGGTATCATCGTATAAATATTTATATGTATTTCTCTATATAACGTTTAATAATGATCATTTTAAATTATTTTCAATATCTCATTAAGGCCCATCCTTAACCACTTCCTTACCGATTGGACATTCAGGCAGCCTCGTCCTCTGGGTTAAAAAAAAAAAAAAAAGTAGTGGAGACAAAATGGGGACAGTAATCACCCCTTCACAGAATAGGAATGAAATCTGAGATAACATCTGGGGAAAGTCCATCTTGAAAGCATGGTGTGGCTGGAAGGAGACAGCAACAGGACAGTCTAGATTTGTCCAAAGAACAAGCTGTAGATAGCGCATCGTGTCAATAAGTAGTCAGCAGGTGGTTAAGAGATGCCCATTGTATACGTATAATTTCTCTCCGGCATATCCCGTAACTTTTTGGAGACAAAAACATAATGGGAGTTAGTAGTTGATTTTGTTAACCACCTGGCTTCATTTGACCTTCTCCATGGCCCTAATAAAACAATAATGTTTTTTTGAGACGGAAAGACAGATGTCAGGGAAAATCATACAGGATTTCCATTCTAATCAAACTCCCTTCCAATAAGCTATAACAGAATCCTATGAGAGATGCTGCCATTTAACTTTCATAAGCAGTAAGATGGTGTGACATTGGCACCTAAAACTGCTAGCAGTGGTCATCATGGGACTATTAAGATCGGTCCAAATGTGGCAATGAATTCTTTGGAAAAATTATCTCTTGGTGATTTTAAGCTTTCTTTTCCAGTGTCAAGAGAGATTTACCCAGGCTCAGAGTTTTCATTTATTTTTTTCCCCTTTCAGCTTTTGAAAGAGAAATTCCTTTTTTGTCTGCTTTGTGATTGCTTTTGTGTCAAATTCAGCATAAAAGCTTTTCAAATGTGACGGCATTAGCTGTTTTGTGCTTGGCTGAGCTAAGAGTACATGAATTCAATAGAGAAGTGAAATCTTGTTTGAGCCTAGCTGATTTGGCTCTATAATACTTAAAACTATCTGAGGCGAAAAATCCAGTAATTTATCAAATTAGTAAATAAACATTTCCAAGGCTGCAAAATAGATGTTTTGAAGACGTTCTTTAGGGAACTTGAAACATAGATACACTGTAGTCGTGTAACTACTTTAAAAAGTTGTCCTTACTATATATAGTAAATACAGTAGTTCTTTGAGGGTCTCCAATTATTTTACTAGGAAAGAAACCGGTGGAGAGCTTTTTCAAATACGGAAGTAGAACATTGTAGTTTTAATTATTTGGGGGGTAATGGGCGGTATTAGACAATATCCTAACCTGCCCTAAGGATATGCACAGTAGTGGAAGCTGAATCCTTTTTCCATATGTTTTATTAACTTTTTGAAGTGCGCAAAGTTAAATCAGCAAATTGATTAACCCTGGTAGTTGGAGGTTTGGATTTCTGATACTGTAATGCAAAAATATCAGAAATCTTGCTAGGACCTGCCGCGGTTTCACGCATTTTCTTTATTCCCTTTTGTTCTCTCCTAAAGCTTCCACGTGATTAAGGAGAAAGAATCAATAACCTGATAGTACTTTTCCTCCCAAAGTATGTAGGAAGCTATTAAACTTTTCAAAGCGTACAACCAGAGTGCTTCGTACATCACTGATAGAGCAGAGGAAGTAATGGGCTAGTGTCCCCAGGTACTGCTATACCATATAAATATTTAATGCAGAGCCCCCAAGACTTGAATAGCATTATGTTCTGATTACACCATGTTTTGCCCTGTTTCCCTTTCATAGTTTAACTTCTATCATGCTTGAAAATATAATGTACCAACTGTGTAAACTCACTCCTCCATAAAAGCAACAAATTGCAAAAATGGTCAAAATCGCCTTCTCTGAACTCTGGAAATTAAGCAAAGGTTCACAACGTTATGTAAACTGCTGAACTTCAGTGAGAAAAGCAGGGTTTGAGGCTTTTTAACTTGGCTCATTGCCATCACTTTCTTCCTGCTGCATCGTAGCTTTGAGAATCAGCAGCCTCAGGGCCACCAGAGAGGAAAGACCGGGAATGGACTTCATCAGAAAGACCCCTTTAATTCTCAGGGCTTTATTACTATTTGGCCTGTCTTGCGGCTCCCTAGAACAAACCTGTACACAAGGCCTTGTCATTATTTGGCCTGACTTTGCACTAACTCCCCAGAAAAAGCCCTATCCTCAGAGTGTTTATCCAAAACAACCAGCAACATTGTTTAAATAGTAACTGCCTGGGACTGTGATACCAGTGGAGATAATCATGGTCTAGAGAAAAACTGAAAAGGCAGATCTGGGGAATGAGATGTCCCCAGAGGTCCTTGAAAAACTCTGACATTTTCCTGGGATATCTAGAAAGCTACATGCACATCTTGCCAAATAGAAAATATCAATACATGAATACAAATTACAAACAGGAATCAAATAGAGATTCTGGAGTGTGACAGTGTAATGATTGAAATTCTTACTGGAGCGCCTCAACCTCAGAGTTGAGCTGTCAGAAGAGTCAGTGAACTTGAAGACAGGTCAACGGCAATAATCCACACCAAGGAAAAGAGAGAAGGAAAATAATTAAAAATACAGGAAGTAAATCTGACAGAATTGAGGGGAGAAATAAACAATTCACCAAAACCAAAGGCTTCAGTCTCCTCCTTTGAGTAATGGATAGACTGAGCAGTAGATCAGCAAGGAAATAGTAGACTTAGAAAGACCCTGTGAATTAGCAAGACCTAGCGCTCTTCTGTAGAACATCCCACTCAGTAATAACAGAGTATACATTCTTTTCAATTGCACGTGGAACATTCTGTAGGATAGATGATACACTAGGTCACAAAAGAAGTCTCAATACATTTAAAAGGATTATAATCACATAATGTAGGTCCTCTAGCCATAAGTAAATAAAATTAAAAATCAATAAAAGCAAATTTGGGAAATACGCCGATATGAGAAAATGATACAGTACGTTCTTAAATAACCAATGGGTCAAAAAATAAATCACTAAGGAAATGCAAAAATACTTTGAAATGAATGTAAATAAAAACACAACACACTGAAACTTGTGAGGTGCAACTAATGAATTTTGAGAGTGAAATTTATCGCTATAAATACCTCAGTTAAAAAAGAAGAAAGATCTCAAATAAGTAACCCAATCTTCTACCTTAAGAAACTAGAAAAAGAAAATTGAACCTAAAGCAAGCAGAAGGAAGGAAGTAATAAAGATTAGAGTGAAATCAAGGAAATAAAGAAAACTGAGGGAAAATCAGGAAAATTAAAAGTTAGTTATTGAAAAGATCAACAATTTTGACAACCCTTTAACTGGACTAAGAGAGAAGAGAGAGAAGGCTCAAATTACTCACCGTAGAAGTGAAAGAGGATACAATCCTACCAAACGTATAGAAATAAAAAGGATTATAAGAGGATGTTATGAATGGAAGATATAAGAAATATGAATACACCTATAACAAATAAAGAAATTGAATTGATCATTTGAAAATTTTCCCAAAAAAAGACCCAAGACCAGATGGCTTCACTGGTGAACTTTACCAAGTATTTATTTTGTTTTAATTTTTTTTTTTTTTTTTTTTTTTAGAAAGAAAGAAAGCGTGAGCAGGGGAGAGGGGCGGAGGGAGAGAGAGAATCCATGCTGGGTGCAAGGCTCAATCCCACAACCCTGGGATCAGGACCTGAACTGAATCCAAGAGTTGGACACTTAACTGACTGGGCCACTCAGGTGCCCCCAAGATGAATTAATACCAGCTTTTCACAAGCTCTTCCAAAAATTAGAAGAGAAAGGAATACTTCCCAGCTGAAAATATCACCAGAAAAAAACTACAAACCAATATACCTCATGAATAGAGACTCAAAAAGCCTTAAGAAAAATACTCTCAAACCTAATAAAGCACCATATTAAAAGGACTGTATACCATAATCAAGTGAAATGTATTCCAGGCATGCAAAATTAGTTTAACATACAAAATTGAATCAACGTACAGATTTTCCTTGACTTACAACGGGGTTGTCTCAACAAACCCGTCCTAAGTTGTAAATATTATAAACCAAAAATGCATTCAATACACCTTACCTACCAACCATCACAGTTTAGCTAGCCCACCTTAAACATGCTCAGAGCATTTATATTAGCCAACGGTTAGGCAAAACCACGTAACACAAAGCGTATTTTATAATGTACGTATTTTATAATACCAAGTGTTGCATATCTCATGTAAGTTATCGACTACTGTACTGAGAGTGAAAAACAGAGCGGTTATATGGGTACAGAAAGGTCATAAGTGCATCGCTTGCTCCCCCTCATGATAACGTGGCTGATTGGGAGCTGCAGTTCACTGCCACTGCCCAGCGTCAGGAGAGAGTATCATACTGCATGTCGCTGGTCTGGGAAAAGATCAAAATGGAAAATTCAAAGTATGCTTTCCACTGAGTATCTGTCACTTTCACATCATTATAAAAGTTTTAAAAAGTCTTAAGTCAAACCATCATAAGTTGGGGCTGTCTGTAATGTATCATATCAGTAGAATAAAGGGCAAAACCCACATGGTCATCTTAATAGTTGTAGAAAACGCATTTGACAAAGTCCAAAACCCTTTCGTGAAAACGCACGCACACACACACACACACACACACTCAACAAATTAGAAACAGAAGGTGTTGTAGGTTGAATAGTGTCTCCTTAAAAAGATGTGTGGAAGACCCAACCCCTGGTACTTATGAGTGTGTCCGTATTTGGAAATCGGGTCATTGCAGATGTGATCAAGTTCAGATGAGGTCATACTAGAGTAGGCTGGGTTCTTAACCACATATGCCCGGTGTCTTTATAAAAGGAGGAAAAGAGGCATACACAGAGAGAAGAATGTCATGTGAAGACACTGACAACAGAGCAAACACTGCGTGACCACAAAGGCAGAGATTAGAGTGTGGCAGCTGTAAGTCAAGGAATACCAAGGATTGACTGGCACCACCAGAAGCTGGAAGAGGCAGGGAAGGATTCTTCCTTATAGGTTTTAGATGGAGCATAGTCTCCTGATACCTTAGTTTGGATCTATCCTCCAGAACTGTGAGACAATACATTTCATCATTTTAAGCCACCCAGTTTGTGATACTCTGTCTTGGAAGTCCTAGGAAACTAATACAGAAGGGCATCTAAGAAAAACCTACAACTAGCATCATAGTAAAGAGAATGAATGCTTTCGCCTGTGATCACAAACAGGGTAAGGATGGCTGCTCTAACCATTTCTATTTACCACTATGCTACAAGTTCAGGCCAGGGAAACTGGGCAAGAAAAATAGATAAAAGTCTTCTAGTTTGGAAAGGAAAAAGTAAAACAATCTATTTGCAGATGACATGATCTTATATACAGAAAATCCCAAGGAATATACTAAAAGAATATTAGAACTAATAAATTCAGCAAGTTTGCAGATTGCAAGGTCAAAATACATAAATCAGTTATTTTTCTGTACATAAGCAGTGAATAACCTAAAAAATGAAATTCCGAAAGCACTCCATTTACAATAGCATCAAAAAATAAAACACTTAGGAATAAAAGAAACCCAAGACCTGTCTACTGCCAACTACAAAAAGCACTGTGGAATGAAATTAAGGAAGATCTAAATAAATAGAAAAAAATATCCCATGTTTCCGGATCAAAAGACTTAATATTGTTAAGATAGCAACATCCTCAAATTGATCTGCAGACTTCACGCGAACCTCATCAAAATTCTAGCTGGACTTTCCGCAGAAATAGTCAAGTGGCTCCTAAAATATATACTGAAATGCAAGAGACAAAGAATAGCCAAAACAGCCTTGAGAAGACAACAAAGTTAGAGGACTCACAATTCCCAATTTCGAAACTTCCTACAAAGCTACCGTCATCAAGACAATATGGAACTGACAAGAATATGGCACATAGATCGATGGAATAACATTGAAAGTATAGATGTAAATCTTTGCATTTCAGGTCAATTGATTTTTCACAACATTGTTAAGACTTGTGAAGATTGTTAAGATGGGAAAAGAATAGTCTTTTTAAAACCTTGTGCTTGGGTTATTAAATATTTGTATCCACATAATGAAGTTTGACCCGACCTGACACCATACACGCAAATTCACTCAAAAATGGATTATCATAGGGCAAAATATAAGATTTAAAAATCTTACAAGATAACATAGGAGTACGATAAGTTAGGTAATGTTTTCTTATATATACGTGATACCAAAAGCAAGAGTGACAAAAGAAAACATATGTAAGTTGAACTTCATCAAAATTAAACACTTGTGCTGCAAACATTGTCATGAAGAAAGTGAAAAGACAGCCCACAGAATGGGAGAAAATATTTGCAAATACCAAATATGGGACTTATGTCCAGAATATATACAGAACTTCAGAACTCAACCAGAGCAAAAATACAACCCGATTATAAATCAACAAAGGATTTTAATAGACTCTTCTTCAAAGAGGAGGTACAAATGGCCAATAAGCCCATGAAAAGATTGTCAACACCATCAGTCGTTAGGAAAATTCAAATGAAAACCACGAGATACCACTTCATACTCACTCGGATGATTAAAATAAAAAAGACAATAATGAGTGTTGACAAGAATGTGGAATAACCGTAACCTCATCCATTGCTGTCGGGAGTGGAAAATGGTACAACTTTGGGAAAAACTTCGGCATTAACACGAAATTACTCTCTGACCTGACAATGCCATACTCGGGTGTGTATCCAGGAGAAATAAAAACATACATGGCCACAAAACCTTTATACAGATATTGGTAGCAGAGTTATTGGTAATAGCCAAGAAGTGGAGAAGCCTCACATGTTTGTCAACTAATGAATGTTTTTTTTTTTTTTAAGTGTGGTATATCCAGCCATGGAATACTATTTGGCGATAAAAATTAATACAGTACTGGTACCTGGTATAACATGGGTGAACCTGAGAAACACGATGCTAGGCGAAAGAAGCCAATCACAAAAGATCACATACCGTTTGAGTCCGTTTGTGTGAGGTGTCTAGTAAAGGCTAGGGGAGAGAGAGAATGGGCAGTGGAAAGTGACTATTAATGGGTACAGGGTTTCTTCTGGGTTTGAAGAAAATGTTCCAAAATTAGATTGTGGTGATGGCTTCCTAATTCGTTGAATATACTAAAAACCACTAAATTATACACTGAAAATGGGTAGATTTCATGCTACGCGAATTATTTCTCCAAGTTGCTTTCAAGAGGTATGCCTACGTGTCATTAAGATCCAGATCTTTTCTTGATTCTTCCAGTTTATAAACTGCTTTGGAAACACAGTTTCTCAACACGTATTAGCAACAGAACCTATTCTGTATGAGTTATTATACTAGCTTACTCTATCCCTGACCCTGGCCCCAGATTACGTAGATATAATAGAATTGCCCTTCTGGAGATAGGGTTGTACCTGACTAGGTGTATCTGTCAGGATGGTCTAAGTCGTACTACAGTAGCAAGATCCACGTCTAGAGGCTTAACACAAAGTTTATATTTTGCTCATGTTACGCGTCCATTGTGGATTCACAAGAGGGTTCTACTTAGCTGACTCACGCAGGGACCAAAGCTGATAACAGCGGAGTCTTGATACATGCTTCCATGATTCAGGAGGCAGGGAACATGAATGATGCCATCGGTTCATACAACTTCTGCCTGTAAGTTACAAGTAGTCAAAATCAGTTACATAGCCATCCTTGACTCAATGGGGGTGCACGTGGCATGATAAGGCCCCGATTGTTCGTGGAAAATAACGTCTTCTACCACAGGAGGCTCACGGGGTTGGAAAAATAGCCAAGACAAATGCCACTTTCTGAGGATCTGTCCTCTGGCATTCTCTCTGGAGTCATTTCTACCCGACCATTTCCATACCCTCTCAACCAGACTTCTCTTAGATGCCTGGAGAGGCTGGGTGATTTCTTAATTACAACACTACTTAAGCCTTTTAATAAAGTCAGCAAATTAAAGAGAGAGCCCAGATAAAGAGAATGCTTTCTAAAATGTCATAATGAAATTAAGGTAATGAAGTACCTTGCAGGGCTCTCCTCCCTTCATTTCGTATAAAACTTATTCCAAAGAAGCCAGAAGAGAAATGGGGCCTGAAAGTAAAGAGGGAGGAAAATAAATTGTATGCCATTAGTTTAATTATGAAAATTCATTACATGAAGCCATGTAAGACAGAAAATAATGGAACTCTAATGGGTTGGCCGATAACACATTTACTAGCCTGCTCTCAGCTTGTAGTCATTGTTGAAAGGACAAAAAAGTAACAACTTTGGTATGTAGTCCTCAAAGCTATTGAAAAGATTAATCATTTCCAGTAAGCTGGAAAATGAGGGCCATTTTCTTAAATAGTATCCCCTGTATAGACTGTTACCTTCTGAAACAGAGTTGGTAATGTCAGGGGTTTAATAGATGAATCTGGAAGTTAATGGTGAGAGGCTTTACTTTTGAAATAGCTTCCTTACAGATATTTTAACATTTCTATTATAAATCCATAAAGAGGTTTTGTAGGTCATTTTAATTCACACAAGCAAGCAAGAGTGTTTCTTTTTCCCAATAAAGATTTGTGGAATATTAATTCATACTTAGGACTAAATTGTTTAGTGATTTTTTTGAATAACCCAAATCTCTGTTTTTTTTCTGCTGTCTTTGTTTGGCAATGTCTTATTTTATTATACACAATAATTTTCCAATCATGCTATAATCACCAAGGAGACTATTGTATATTCCTCAGTGTTCAATTATAATAAACCCAATCATTTGCCTTAAATCCCTCTATATGGAAGCATATCTTCTTTAACTGGATTGAACCCTGAATATTGGAGTCGAGAAACCTGCATTTTGGGGACGCCTCTTTCACTGATTGGCTTTGTCACCTTCAGCAAGTCACCGAACCTTTCGGAGGTTTTGGATTATCATATGAGCAATGATGGGATTGGGTCAGAGGAAAGGAAATGGAAAGGAGTTAACAAAAGATGAGAGTGGATGCACAGGTGCGGGTTCTAGATTTGAGTGCCTAGTAATCTAAGGAGAGAGGTTTGGACTTTGTCTTGTAGGCAACAGGGAGCCATCGGAAGTAACATGGTTCCATTTGCATTTCAAAAATATCACTTGAGCAGCTGTTTCCCCGGGTGGAGGGGCTGGTTTGAGAGTGGAGGAAGTGAGTCAGTATAAAGGTGGTCGGAGAATCCAAGTGAGAAATGGTGACAGCCTAAATGCAGGCAGTGACAGCGGAGGTAGATGACTTGCTGTAAAGGAAAATTGTGATAAAACCGCTCTGCGCGCGTGCTCCCTGCCTTCTCTTCCACTGAAGGGTCAGTATGTGCGGGTGGAGAAGGTTGGGCTAACGACAGAACCTTGGAGAACATCAACATGTAAGAGAAAGATAGAAAAAAGAATAACTTAAGCCATAAGAGATTATGGAGGAGACTCACAGAGACGGGGCTAAGACATATATTGTGCACATATATTGTGTTTTTTTTTAAATATAATTTATGGTCAAAATGGCTTCCATACAACACCCAGTGCTCAACCCAACAGGTGCCCTCGTCCATGCCCATCACCCACTTTCTGCTCTCCCCCATCCCCCACCCACCCTCAGTTTGTTCTCAGTATTTAAGAGTTTATGGTTTGCCTCCCTCCCTCTCTGAAAAAAAATTTTCCCCTTCCCCCTCCCCCATGGTCTTCTGTTCTGTTTCTCAAGATCTGTCTTTCTCTGACTTATTTCACTCAGCATAATACCCTCCAGTTCCATCCACGTTGCAGCAAATGGCAGGATTTCATTCTTTCTCATTGCCAAGTAGTATGTCATTGTATATATAAACCACATCTTTATCCATTCGTCAGTTGATGGACATTTAGGCTCTTTCCATAATTTGGCTATTGTTGAAAGCACTGCTAGAAACATTGGGGTAAAGTGCCCCTATGCATCAGCATTCCTGTATCCCTTGGGTAAATTCCTAGCAGCGCTACTGCTGGGTCATAGAGTAGTTCTATTTTTAATTTTTGGAGGAACCTCCACACTGTTTTCCAGAGCGGCTGCACCAGTTTGCATTGCCACCAACAGTGCAAGACGGTTCCCATTTCTCCACATCCTCGTCAGCGTCTGTAGTTTCCTGATTTGTTCATTTTACATTACATGAGAACCTAAGACTTTCCACAGATGTTGGCCCTTGGTGACTGAATCAGTTAACTATTTTTGCAAACGTTCTGTATAACAAAAAACTTCAAAATGTCATTGGCACACAATAAGCATTTAATTTTTTTCAAGAGTTGACGGCTTGGCTGGGGTGGCACTGCTTCGTGCTGCAGGTTGACTGGGGTGGCTCCCTCCATGTGTCACTCATCCTTCTCCAGGGACAGTCAGGCTAGCCCGGGGCGTGTGTATCTCTTGTTGATGGCAGAAATGCATAAGGGCTAGCCCCACTGCAGGAGCACATTTCAAGCCTCTGTATCACTTCTATTGTTCCCCCATTAGGATTAGGCAAAACAAGTCATCAGGCCAAGCTCAATGTCAAGGGCCAGAAACTAAACTCTTGTCTTTTGTAGTGGGAAATTAAAAAGTTAAATAGCAAAGGGCACGGCCACAGGGTGGGGTAAAGAATTGGGATCACCAATCCAATTTATACTCATGTCATGTCAGAATATTTTTTGAGGGGTGATGTTGGCAAAAGACTGATTCTGATGAGTTGTAGAGTTGAAGGAATGTAATCCAGTTGAGGCCATGATTGAACATTTGCCTTCTAAGGAGCTTAATGGTGGAGGGAAAGACAATGATAGAGAGCAAGTTTTGTTGCCATTGGTTAAAGATGGGGGCGGGGGGGGGGACTCATGGTTGAAGGCTATGAAGGAAGACCCTACGGGGAGACGAGAGATTGAAAAGACACAAAGAGTGTGTGGAGAAAGAGCCCAGAGTAGATGACTCTTCTGACGGAGGAATCAGCTTACCAGAGTACAAGAGTCACCTGTTCCTCTGAGACTGCAGAGAAGGATACAAGATGTCGTCCGTATTTAATGAAATGTGTGCTTGTTACGTTACATTGTGTGATCCCCTTCTCTCTGGGGAGGCAGGGTCATTTGCTGTGAAACGTCCTCCAGTTTGTATCATCAGGGTTAAGTCTGGAAACCACCTGAGATATTTCAGAGGAAAGTTAATACAGATGACAGGTTCCATGGCTAATGGAGTAGCAGAGGACCCCAGTCCCGGAGGTTGGCAGTATCGGGAAACTATTGCCACCTCGAGGGCTGAAGGGCCAACAAGTGTTACCAAAGTCCAGAAACCAGAACCATCCGGTACTAACTCAACCGCTGTGGGGGCTGCACGGCAGGTAGTGACACTACAGGGAGAAGGGCTGTCCCTTAGGAAATGGAGTCACGAAGAAGACCCTGCCCACACAGAGAGAAGGGGAGATATACTTTAGTTTCACCCTTCTTTCCTCCTGTTCTTGTATGTCCTACCAAGGCCTCTCACTGTCCTAACGCACCTGGAAACCAACTAGCACGGAATCCTGGGAAAAACCCTGGTCCCCCTTATAAGGGGCTTGGTTCATCTGTAATGCTGGGTAGAGTGGGAGATTGCCAGAGAACGGATCTAAGAGCTAATCAGCTCTTCCCTGTTAGCTCACAGAACTCGATTTTTTCAAATGAATTTCTTAGTTCACGTATGCCAACACAGTATCCTAGGCAAAAGAAGAGAAACCCCCTATTAGCGCTTTTTTCTCCGTAACTATACTAGGATGCTATTTCACAATTTTCCAAGCAGTTTTATTTTGAGTTTGGCCTCATGACAAACCTGAGGCATAGGCGGAATAAGTCACTCCATCCTATTTTACACACAACAAAACTGGGACTCAGAAGGTTAATGACTTTCTTAAGATCAAACAGCCAAACAACGGCCAAATAAGACTCCCTGGGAAGATGCCTTTTCATTACTCTGCTGTTGCCTTTCATTCGTGAAGCTCCTTGGAGTCAGTCATTAAAATTTTTAAACTCTAGCTCACCTGGAACAAATGTTAATTTCATTGGTAGGGGACTATCCCCAAACACATTTTATAAGAGAACTTAAACACTACTCACCCTTAATTTTTTTAATGATAGGTCTATGTATTTGCATTTCTCTTCTAAATTAAAGGGAGCGTTTTAGAGCTATAGCATCATAGACAATGTCGGTGAAACAGCGAGGCTCTTACTTTGCATTCGGTAGAGGCTTGCCCTGTGGTCAACAGAGTGCGGTTCATTAGGAACAGTACAATTCGTAGGACGAGAGTAGTAGCAGCAGCAGCAGCAACAGAAAGAGTAGTAACAGTGATAGCAATCAGCACGATTATTCTAGCTAATGTTTAGTTAACGCTTTGGATACGCCAGACGCCATTCCGAAGGCTCTCCCTGCATTTTCTAAATTAACCCTCATGATACTCTTTCTAGGTAAATACTGTTACTCTCCCCATTTTAAAAAGGAGGAAACTGAGGCATAGAGAGGATAATACACTTTCCCATTGGGCACATAACTAGAAAGTGGTCAAGCCAGGATTCAAACCCAGCAGGCCCAAACTTGTCACTGCTCTCTCTCTCTTCCTCTGTTGTTTTCTCCGGTGTAGGGTCAATACCCTGAAAAGAATTCTTACGAACAGAAAATAAGGGAAGACAAATATTAAAATTAGAAAGTTTTAATACTCAAAATTCTTGAAATTAATTCCGGTTGTCCCATAGTTTACAATCATTTTCCTGCCTAAAATACAGCACATAAAATACCAAGCACGTGTTACAGCAACACCATATTGGCTTTGAATATGAAGTATTTCTTCCCTGGTTGGGGACACAATCTTTTGGGAATGTAGCCTTTTATATTCTTCACAGAAAACACACACGCACATATATATGTATGGACCCACAAAAATCATCTTTTCTCATAGGCTAGTGTTCACAGTATTTCAAATTTCTTCACACACTGTGATCACCATACGAACAATTCCCCGTACGGTATACCATTGCAAATGGAATTCAGAAATAAGAAGACGTGTGTGTGAATTCTATTGTGTTTTTGAATTTACACTCCTTGTGTGGTCTGGAGTTATCCCAGTAGTAAATTTCACGGTAGTAGGCAAAACTGGTCAAGGTCATTGTTCCTAGCTTGAAGGACACTTGGTTAAAGCCCAGATCGGTCAACATATGACCCTAGGAGGAAGGAAAGCATTGTGTTCCGGTGAATGCTGTAAGAAGGGAGACAAGAATGCTGAAGTTGAGAACCTTAGAGTTTAGATAAGGGCCTTTGCCCTGTCAATGTTACTCAGGGTCAGTGGGATTTTCTTTTTTAATCCTACATCCTCTCAAAACCTTGGCAGCATTCAGTGAGGGTGAGGGCTTTCCTTCTGTATGAAAATCTGAATATCATGGTGACTACAAATTTGAAGAAAAGTATGTGGCTTGTGCTTTTTTGTCTTTCAAGAATTAAAGTTTATCAAAAAGCTCTGTTTTGAAATCAAGCCTCACTCTTTTACCTCTTGACTATGAAGTCTGTAACTTGAGCTGTATATTTCCTTCAAGAGTTTGGAAAATGCTAGCATACCTTTCAACTTAAACTTCTAGGCAGTTTTTATGATCTATAGATTAAGACCAAAAAGTGTATATCCTTTTTAATCTAGACTTTTCAAGTAGCAGCCCATGAGTGAGAGGTGGCTTCCAAAATTATTTATCTTTCTTCGGTAAAATAAATGATATTACTTACATTTATTAAAATTTTAATTTATATTTTTTATTCCTAAATGTATACACATGTGCTCTGATGTTGGTTGATCGTATTTCTCTAACAGAGAAAGGTATTCGTTAACAGGAATTAACTTGGAAAAAGGTGACCAAGTTATTGGTTTCAGTCTTGTGAATTCTTATGCTACCAATTAGGGATTTAATAAATAATAGATACTAAGCTCTTTTTCAAAATTCAAATGCCACCTTATGGATAAAAAGGGCTGCTTACAGTACACATTACTTTAACACTGAAGGCTTGGCTTAAGTAAGGAGGAGAAGGGACAGAAAGGTAATCTTATACCTTAGGACATTTCTAGAAAAGGAAAGCCTTAGAAGTGTATGTTTCACCTTAGAAAGGTTTTTGAATAGCGTGAGGACCCAAAAAGTGGAAAATTGGAGCCACAGGGCTGGGTAAAATGAGTATATAAGGGAAGGCAGACTTTTCGCCAGGATAAACTTTAATTGCTTTGTAGTACAGGAACTGTACTGTGTGCCTTTAAAAACTCTCTCCCTTTTTCCTTTCATAGCGAAAGTTAGTAACGTTGGCTTTAGATGCTTGCTACTCATTTTGTTTTTTGGTTCTATTTGTTACATGACATAAATGAAATTATGTCATTTGATTCAAGAATAGGATGTTCTAGGGACTCTTGGGTGGCTCAGTCGGTTAAGCACCTGACTCTGCATTTCGGCTCGGGTCGTGATTTCACAGTTTGTGAGATCGAGCCCCCTGTCAGGCTCTGCACTGACAGCACAGAGCCTGCTTGGGGTTCTCTCTCTCTCCCTCTTTCTCAGCCCCTCCCTTGCTCTCTCTCTCAAAATAAAGAAACATTAAAACAAAGAATAGGATATTCTAGTTAACTGAGAAATACCAGATTATATATACATTATACATTTGCAAGGAAGGGGAGCCCACCCAAATATACTGAAACTCTGCCAAAATTACTACTGTTTGATTTTTATTATGTAAATATCATACCAACATGAAAGAACAAATATTAAAACAAAAATGACTGCTCTTCAGAAACATCAGTTAATTTCAGTTTCCTCTGCTCCCCTCCTAGTTCATGACTTAGAGATTTAAGAAATACAATACAGATAGAAATTGTGTTTTGTTTGTTACTTATGATTTTGGCACACTAGAACATTGGGTTGATATATTGTGTGATTCTAATGTCCTCTCATTAAAAATTGAAATTTCCTCATTTTTATGCTGTAATAGTTAAGGATGCTCTTTATTCCTATAATGTATTTCTCTTCTTTTAAATATTTTATCAGGAGAAAATACCAAAAGCACCATTACGAGGTCAATGGGAGTAAGCATGTATATGTCATTTGATATCAATCGCCAGATTGTCCTGATAGATATTTGTTCCCAGCAGTAGTACATGGATATGCTAGTTTTACCATAGTGCTTCCAGCTTTGGGTTTTATTTTTTTATTAACTTAACTGATGTCAAATTGTATCATCTTGATTTAATACTCTATTTTTTTTCATTTGTTTATTTTTGAGAGAAAGAGAGACAGCGCATGAGCAGGGGAGGGGCAGAGAGAGAGGGAGACACAGAATCCGAAGCAGGCTCCAGGCTCCGAGCTGTCAGCACAGAGCCCGACGCGGGGCTTGAACTCATGAACCGCGAGATCATGACCTGAGCCGAAGTCACTCAACCGACTGAGCCACCCAGGCGCCCCTATTTTTTTAGCTTTTTAATTTAATTTTAAAAATATAAATCTTTTATTCTTTCTCTTGCTTGAATGTCTTTTTCATGATCCTTTGCCCGTTTATCAATGGCTTTACCTACCACGTTGGATTTGATATAACTATCTTAGTAATTGAATATTACCTTAATGCTTAGAAGCCTCCTCCATGCACTTAGAGCAGTCGTTAATATGCTTCTAGATAAACCTGTCATTGCCTTATTTATTTTCTGTGCGGTATTTTAAGTGATGTAATCCGTAGCTTGATAATACTCAATTGTCAAACAGAAACAAAAAATCAGGTCATTTGGTTTAGCGAGATTCTTATGTTTGAAATTGTGCTCTAATTTTAAAGTAGGATATTTATTAAAGTATTATGAATAAACTTGGCCTTCAAAAAAGTTCATAAGTAGTATGCAGTGCTATTCTTTTGATGTTTAATATTTTCTATATGCAGCTGTAGTTGAATGCCAGTAGATGGCACTAATTACATAAACAATTCAACAAGTTAATGAAGAGGGAAGGAAATACATGAGCTTTGTTTTCCGTTCAAATTTTGGTATATGCCCCATAGTCAACAACTATATGAGAGCTTATTTTTATAGTTTGTTCTCTCCCATGAGAAAAACAATTAAGCCCAGTTGATCCCCAATCAATTGCTACTGAATTGAAATACCGGACACTGAGGATTGCTCAAGATGCTGCATTTGAAAAGTTTTGTCATGAAAAGTGGGTTGGATTATACCGTCACGATTGACTAAATCACATGGTAGGTTCAAAGTGAACATGCGGACAAGTTCTGACCTGCGAACTCAAACGCTATTTATGAAAAATTTTGAGAAACTGCAACTCAAAATCTCAGAGAAAACTGACATTCATTTTCTTTCCCATATGTATCCATAGCAGCTGGCCAAAGACCTCCGCCAGTGGCAGATAAATGTAGATGTTGCAAATGATTTGGCCCTGAAACTTCTCCGGGATTATTCTTCAGATGATACGAGAAAAGTACACATGATAACAGAGAACATCAATGCCTCTTGGGCAAGCATTCATAAAAGGTAGGAACTACATTATTTCTAAACCTATCGTTGACTATAGTGATGGATGCGGTGGTGACAATGGGTGGCCGTTGCATATTTTGTTTTCCTACTCCTGCTAAACTGGGGCTTCGGAGGCTCCAAGGTGACAGTTGCCAACTAAATTCACAGTCTTGCCTAATACCTCTAGAATTTTAAAGACGAGGGACATGAAGACTGGTGAAATTAAATGATTTGCCTACCGTTGCAAAGGTAGTGAAATAACTAAGAGTTTAGACAAACACAAAATATGGATGTTTAGCTAGAAGAACCATTTATCAATATGTTTTGAGAAGTCTACCCAAAGAAATATCATTCCATTCCACAGTGGCACATGTTGCCCCATTCTTAATCTGACAAGAAAGTCACTTTGGGTTTCTTGATGGAATTATAGTTGTCCATGGTGCCATCTTTGTATCTCACTCGACATATGCAATGGGAAAATTCATGTAGTGTAACATGACTCATAACTTCATTTCCCATTCTCTGTCAGTGAAAATTAACAGCTCTTAGAGACACTACCCCCTCAAACTAGGTTCTGTGTCTTTATTGTCCACTCTCTTAACCCCTTGTGCTTTTCTTTTAATAGCATTTATCCTAATTTTAAATAAAAACATGAATTATATAACTAGTTGTTTAACGTCTGTACTTCATATTAGTCTAAACTCCCTGAGGACAGAGGCTATCCTTCTTACTTGACACATCCTGAGGTCCTGAACCAAGTGATACAGTGGGGAGCTGGTAAATATTTGTTGAATGATGACTCCCTTTACATAATATAGAGTTACCTTGTTCATGCTATGGAAAGTTAAGGACTATTGGGTCCTCATTTTTAGCTGTGTCAGAAAACAGGGGCAAAAAGAGTACTTGTACAGTGATAAGGCACACCACAGTGAAAGGTAAGTAAGTCCCAGAAGATGACATGAATTACTGAAGAAGTCAATTTGGTGGCCTTTAGGAAGAAGAAAAGGCCACCATCAAGAGGGAAAAAAAAAAAACCAACAGATTTTGAACTAAGAGCAGAATCTCTTAGGACCTATGAGCTACTGATATATGGAAATTGTGAAAGCAAGTAAATCTTGAAATCGAATCAGGGATTAAAGAGTGAAATCTCCTGAGAAACTGGATTCATGCTGGTGGTCCTAAGGCCATCTTGAATTCCAGACAGTTGGTGTTCAGATAGATGACCATGGAAAAGAAGTTTCAATCTGAAGTTGGGAGTTCTATTTGGGGCCCTATCTAAAGGACCCTGGTGGAGAGAGGGTGAGCTTGAATACAGGAGTGATAATTCGAAAAAATTCTTAAAGTTACTGCCGCCTCTCAGTGGCAGGGTTTGAACTTTGTGTTTTAAATACAGATCCGGTATCTGTTGAGTTAAATAAGGCAGATTAGGCTTAGGAAGGCTTATTTATATGTGATCAAATGGTATCAGAGACTCAGAAGTTAGATCTCAATGGGAAATGCCTGCTTCTCTAAGAGTAGCCTCTTTGGGGAAGCAAAATAACATCAGGAATTAATATGATGAGTTCAGGGAGTGTAAGCTAAGAAGGGGCCAAAAAGAAAGCTTGTTTGTGGTCCAAAACTTGAGCTTCAAGGGAGGTGTGTCCCATCTGTGTCACTCTTTCTGGAAGTCCCCTGTCTCCACGTTCCCATGCTTCTCTAACGTCCAAGCAGCTCTCTCTGTTCTTTATCACTTTCGTAAGGTCTTTGGATTCTTCAGAGGGGGGCTTCCAGTTTATATTTTTCGACTAGGTCCCTAAAAATCTACCACCTAAGGAAGGTATATGCTTATTTCTCCGATGCGTAAAGTCAAAACAGAAGGTTAGCGGCCAAATTACATTTTCCACTGGCCCATACACAATCTGAAGTTCGCCAAATTAATTTTACTGAAGCTTCTAAAGTTCTTCCTTGTGCCATTCTCACATGTACTCTGAAAATTCATCCACTTGTGTAGTTTCAGTCCGTTGATGACTATCCTTTTATATCATTTGCAGCTGACAATGATCTTTTGACTTTCTGACCTACATATCCTAGTGACTTATTTCCATTTGAATGTCCCTCCGGAACTTCAAACTGAATGGGCCCAAGGCTGAACTCATTTTTGCCCTCTTCCAACCTTTCTCCAAATGTGACCTACTTTTCTTCCTATGATCCCTCTCCAGTGAACATTACCACAACCCATTCAGTTGCCAAATGAAAACTCATGCTTGACTCTTCCTTTTACAACCCCAATAGCTAAGCTACCACAAAGCTATTTACTGCTGAAATAGCTTTCAAATCCAGCCATGTCTCTTTATCCCTCCTCCTCAACTGTCACATTTGGCCTCAGTGACTACGTCATTCGCCTAACGGGTATCCCTCCTTCTAGTCTTCCTAGTTCCTATCCATTCTCTGCATAAAATGCAGGATGATCTTTCTAAATACACTATATTTATGTAGCTCACCCTCCTCCCACTTTTAAAGCCTCTAGTGGCCTATCCATTATTATTTGAAGATAGTCCATACTTCTTTAAATGATTTCAAGGTCTTGTGTGATTCAGCGTTTCCTTAAAACTCCAGCCTAATTTTCTGCTCTTCCTCAATCTTCCCTCCCAGCGCTCCCCACATGTAATTAAGTAACACTGAGCTCTTTCCACTTCCTCATCCTATGTTCTGTCTTCTCTACTGACTCCTGACCTGAAACACACTTACACACACACACACACACACACACACACACACACACACACGTATATATATATATAATATTAAATAACAATTCCTTCAGGAAGACTTTTCTAACTACCAACCTCAAAGTGCACACTCTTTAGGCCTCCTGTCATAGGCCCCCTATTATCGTGCTTACCTCACTACTTAAGTGTTTGCTGGTCTTTGTCTCTTATGAGAATGTTGGCTCTGTGAGGATATTCACATTGGCCGCTTGTCCACTGTATCACCTTGCACTTAGCTTTGTGCGTATTAACTATCCCCAACACATTTTTCATTAAATAGGTAAATGAACAAATGAAAAATAACTACAAGTGTTCTGGTGTGCCAGTAACTCAACACAGAAGAAAAATGTATCCATTAGGATTGCTTTCAATTTCAAATACCAGAAAACTCAAGTTCAGTAGCTTACCTAACAGAGGTTTATTTGTCTCATTTATTGAGCGGTTCAGAGGTAGGCAGATGACTGACATTGGCTCAGTGGCTCAGCAATGTCAGCCTTGAAGTTTCCATGTTCTTCTCGGCATCTGCCTTGGAACATATACATTCCAGCAGGAAGTAAAAGGACACAGGGCGGTGCTTGTATCAGGAAAGCAGTGGGATTCCCAGGAAATTTCACCCCAAAACTGTGCAACACAACCACCTCTAGTGGCTAACAATTGGGGTCGGGTCAGCCCATAGAGAATGCCTGCCACGAGTGGGATGGAAAGAATAAACTGATCAATTGGCATGCTGTAGCCAGAGAGCATTAAGTTCCCTGGAAAGATAACCAGTCAGATCTTTGAGTAAATACGGTATGTTCACTTAGCTCGTATATTCATGTACGTTATATTCATGCGATATATGTACGTAGGATCATAAAACAGTGGCCATTCAGGCTTGATGGCTGTTCTGGTCACTGGGAAAGGTCTTGACGAGAGTTGGATTCTCCACTGGCTAATGATACCTTTACATTAGAAGTTCGCATTCTGTGTGTGCTTTGTGTGTCACCTGCACAGATTAAGCCATGCTCTACTTGACTACAGTTTTTCTTATTTTACATTCTTACAGACCTTGTGCTAGATAGATAAAGAACAAGAAAACTCTATGTGATCTCTTGTCTTTTGACCTTTTTATCCACTGTCTTGCCTAGGTAAACCAAGAAGCCAAGTAACATCGTCAAGAATCTTCCCATAGATTTATGTGGGCCGGGGGGTAGCCGGTAGCCGTGGGTGGGGATTTAAATGTAAATTAGGGGCACCTGGGTGGCTCAGTCGGTTAAGCGTCCGACTTCAGCCAGGTCACGATCTCGCGGTCCGTGAGTTCGAGCCCCGCGTCAGGCTCTGGGCTGATGGCTCAGAGCCTGGAGCCTGTTTCTGATTCTGTGTCTCCCTCTCTCTCTGCCCCTCCCCCGTTCATGCTCTGTCTCTCCTCTGTCTCAAAAAAAATAAATAAATAAACATTAAAAAAATTTTAAATGTAAATTAAAGTTAAATAAAATTTAAAATTCATTTTCTCCATCTCATCAGCCACCTTGAAAAGTGCTCAAGAGCCACATGTAACTAGTGACTTCCCTATTGGACAGTGCAAAATAGAACATTTCCATCATCACAAAAGATTTCTTTGTCTATGTTCAGCTAAGCAATTTAGGGCACATTTCTAACAATCACATAACAATCACATAACCTAACAATCACTTCAAAAGAGTTATTGCCAGATCTTATAAAAAAAGAGATATTTCTTTTACAGAATGGTTCCCATCATTTTATTTTCTTGTTTCTACTTGATATCTTCCATTTATCCACTTTCTAGAGTTGGCATTTAAAGTCCCCAAACCTACAACTATCACAGGATATAAACACTTTCATTTTTGTTGTCACTCTTTTCAGCATCATTTTAAAAGGAGAAATTATTAATGCTGATATTTGGGCGATAGAGAAAAAGTATCTCATATCTTCACAAAGTACCTATCAACAAGACTTTTTAGGTAGGAAAGACTCTGCCAAAAGCATTCTGATCACATTATTTCTCAGAGTTTGGGTTTTACCACAGAACGCTAATGTATTGCCTGCACTGAAACTTTCAATCATATAGAGAAATTCATGCAAAAAATCTGCACATTTGGAAGCCTATTTCAAGCAATAAAAATCTTCAGTGCAGTTTTAAATTGTTGAATAATATATAAAAACTATAACTTGGAAGAGCTTTACTTTGACATTATACCCTGGCAAGCTAGAGTTTTGAGACCATCGAAAACCAAAGTAAACGGATTTTGTTTTGTATTTTACTGTTCAGTTTATTAATAGGTCAGAGAAATCTTTGATTCTACCCTGACTTTGATAGGAGCTTTCCCATTTTATGTAGATGAACACAAATAGTCATGCGTGCCCAAAAGGAATTAGTCTACTATTCATGATTAAAAGAATAGGCTACTTCCTAACTCGGTTCTGTAGTTTAACAGTTCAGGTCAGAACACAGATCATCATTGTGACCTACGTAGGAAAATATTTTGTTTTCCTGATCATATTCCATATAGTCCATGTTAACATATAAAGCCAGAAATGAGGGCCTCTGCAAGTTCATTTCTTTCTCTTGAATCTCTGCGAATAGATATGAATTGGTCAGTAAGATAATATTAGATGTGATATTACAAATTATCGTCAGAAGCCTCTAAGGACTAGATTTCAAGGACTGCCATCTGGCTGATGACTTTATGATGACACTCTCATGAGATTTCATTTCCTTATTTCTATTCCAGGATCACTCTTTAAACAAGAAATGAGCATTAACTGAATCGTCTGTCTGTAGCCGTATGGGGGCTTCCACATCTACCAATCAGCTAGGAGTGAACTCATCAAGTAGAGGGCCTGGTCCCAGTATCAGAGGGGTTCAGCATGGCTGGAACTTAAAAGCTCCCAGATACCTGAAAAATCTCTCTAGGTTCTAAGAAAGATTCAGCATATATATATATATATATATATATATATATATATATACATATATATATATATACATATATATATATACATGCACATACGTGTATATGCATGTACATACATGGAAATATGCTCTTCCTTAAAATTATATCTCAGTATTCTCCTGTCTTCCCTCATGATACATTTTACATTTTAATAATCATAAGTAATAGCTGATAAACTGAGAAATTACCACCAGTATTCCCCACCTTTGGCAACAATGTAGCACATGGAAGTCCCTCCTTGCTTCTGTATTCCTAGGTCCTATCTCTTTTCCACTTTAAAGAAACAAGAAAGGAGGGGGGCTTGGGGGCTTAGTTGGTTGAACATCGACTCGATTTCAGCTCAGGTCATGATCCCAGGGTTGTGAGCTTGAGCCCCACGTTGGGCTCCATAGTGAGCATGGAACCTGCTTAAGATTTTTTCTCTCTCCCTCTGCCACTCTCCCCAGCTCATGCTCTCTCTCTTTCTCTCTCTGAAAGAAAGAAAGAAAGAAAGAAAGAAAGAAAGAAAGAAAGAAAGAAAAAAAATATTGAGCCCTATTTGTGTGCATCACAGAGATTTTCTAACCAGACACTGGATCTCTTTCAGATTCTCCAGCATATTTTTTTTAATGATTGTCCTGCTTTTTCTTCTCTGGGATCTTGCATTTCTTTTTTTTTTTCTTGCTTCTCCCCTTCAGCCAACCATCACATTGAAGTCTCCCTTGTTCTAAAAGAACTTTCTTCAGATACGATCTTTTCTATACAGCTATGCTGGTTTCCCCTTACCATCAAAAAAAAATTGTTTTTGGCAGCTTGAAATCATCAAAAGTTTTAAAGAAGTAATTGGCATTACTCTTTCCTAGTCTTTAGCACCCGGTTATGCTTTGACCCACTCCAATCTGTTTTCTGTTGCTACCACCTTGTTTTGATGAAAACAAGGGCTCACTACGGTCATCGGTGACTTTTACTAGAACTAATGGCCCTATATTCAACTCGACTGGTTGAAACTTTCCCTTCCTTGGTTTCCAGAACGGTATCGTTTTGCAGTTCTCCTATTTTTCTAGTCATATAGGAAGAGTGAGGTCCCTGGCACAACGCCTGATACATTGTAAGAGCTCAGTAAAGGTCATGTCGTAAATATCATATGCGTTCATTCACTCACTCAGTGAATATTTTGGTGGTACTCAGATCGTGGTACTCAGTATACAGCAATGAAAATCCCGACCCTCATGAAGCTTATATTTTGGGAAGGAGAAGGTGGGAAATAGACGTTAACAAATACACAAGTTAAGGGGCGCCTGGGTGGTTCAGTTGGTTGAGTGTCTGACTTTTTTAATATTTATTTAGTTTTGAGAGGCAGAGCATGAGTAGGGGAAGTACCGAGAGATAAAGAGGGGAAGAGAGGAGAGATTAGGGGAAGGGCCGAGAGAATCTGAAGCAGGCTCCAGGCTCTGAGCTGTCAGCACAGAGCCTGATGCGGGGCTCGAACCCACAAACCATGAGATCATGACCCGAGCCGAAGTCTGTCTCTTAACTGACTGAGCCACCCAGGTGCCCCAAACATCTAATTCTTGATTTCGACTTGGTCATGATCTCATGGTTCATGAATTCAAGCCCCAGTTTGGGCACTGCACTGACAGTGTGGAACGTGCTTGGGATTCTCTCTCTCCCCTCTCTCTTTCTGAACCTACCCCACTTGCTCTCTCTCCGAAAATAAACTTTTACAAAAGGTAAAAAAAAAAAAAAACAAATAAGAAAGTTATGTATATGATATATGAAGTTGTGATAAGTGCAGTGTGGAAACAAAGGAAAGTAGTTGAGAATAGATGTGTATGTGGTGGAAGGAAAGTGCTGTTGTTTAAATATGATGGTTAAGAAAGGTCTCACGGTGAGGGTGACATTTGAACACGATGCAATGGACCTGAGGAGGTGAGCCATGAGGATAATTGGAAGAAAAACAGCTCAGGAGAATTCTAGTAAGTGGAAATGCCATGAGGCAGGAGTATGCGTATCCTTTGGGGGGAAACTTAGACTAGTGTAACAGAAAAGCGACAAGTGAGCAGGAGTGTAGCAGACCAGGAGTTCGGAGATGAGAGGAATCGGATACATGAGTCCTCAAAGGACTTTCACTTTCAGTTAGAGTGAGACGGGACTCAATGGAAGGTTTTGTGTGATGGAATGGCATGTTTTGACTCACTGGCCCTTCTTTTACACTAGACTGAAGGGAAGTAGTGAGACCATTAGGAGCCGTAATTCAGTCAAGAAAGGACTGTGATCTGGGCCGGAAGAGGAGAAGTGAATGTAGTAAGAAGTGGCTGGATTGTACTCTCTTTTGAGGAAAGAACCCAAAAAGCTTTCTAATGGATTAGATTCAGGGATGAAAGCCACACAGGAATCCAGGAAGACCACAGTTTTCACCTGAGAACTGGAAGATGGGGTACTCACTTTACGGAGATGGAGAAGATCTCAAAAGCAACATATCTTAGGAAGAAGATGTGGACATACTATTTTGAAATGTCTCTTCTGCGTCCAGGTAGAGATGTGGAGTAGTTAGCTGGATATAAAATTTTACGTTCTACTGAATGGTCATGACTTGAGATACAAATTCGGGAACTGTAACAATAATCGATATAGGCCGTCTTTGTTCTATATATCACTTAAATGTCGATGTTCCGTTGTTAACTCTGTCTCTGTTCTATATACATTGCAAGTACCTTCATCTGTTGGCTTCAACCACCATTAAGACTTCTCAGTTTTTATTTCCACCTTCTTTCTCCCAATCTCCGGAACTGTACTTACAGCCACCTACTATATGTTTCCATCTGTACATCGTACAGGCTCCAAAATGTCTAAAGGAGAAGGCATTATGTGCTCCCAAAACAATGCTACATTTTTTTTTTTTTGATTTTCAGTGTAGTTTAATTACTTAATTCTCTCTAAAACTGGAAACCTAAGAATTACTTCTACTTCGCCCTCCCCATCTCCTCTCTATCTTACTGCTACATGTACTGAACTGGCTTCTAAACTGTGTGAATTCAACGTCAAAAGTTGCTCTAGGAACTACCCACCCCCCCTTCTTTTTATCCTCATTGCCAACTCATCCTAGAGCCTGCCCATATTTTACCTCGGAGATTGTGGCCACTTTTGTTCTGCGCTCCCAACCATTCAGTGTCCACGCTCATTTCGCCTTGGCACTGGCCTCAGAGTGATTTTCCTTAAAATCAATCTTCTCGTTTCCCTTTGCTCCAGCACTCTTTTTCCTCCAGAGACCTGATGGATACTATTTACATATGTGATAGGCTCCCAAAAGCGTACTCAAATTTTTCTGAAAATAAAAACAAAAAAAAATAAGTCAATAATGAAACGTGATGTTTTTTTCAGGGAAGGAAAGCAAATAGTGTCACGAATTTGTGTTTGTCAGTGTGTTTGTTTAACAGAGGGACAGGCATGTGAACTTCATGAAAGAGTCTTATGTTCTACCCACCAGTGCTGACCCTTAGAAAAGTGTTTTTAGAATTCTTTTTTGGGCACTACCTGGGGGCTAGTTTCTGATCATCAGAAGATTGTTGCATTATTGTATAGCCACACCTTGTCTTTGCTCAATAGTTGTACTCACTAATTGTGAATTGAATGAAATAATTAATCAGATGTTGGGCAGTAAATGACTCTGGATTATTTCCAGAAATTTAAAGGATGCAGATTTGCTGCCGTCCTTGAAGCTATGCGAAGAACGTGATGCGATGCTAACAGGACATTTGTTTAAAATACAACCTCTTATTAAGTCAGGGACTGTTTGTGATATATTTGCAGCATAGTCATAAATATTAAAGCTACAAAGGACCCTAAGGACACCAGCTCAAACTTCTCAATTTAGAGTAGCCTATTTTTAATCCCTCTCATGCAAAGTATACTATCTAGTCCATCTTAAGGACTAAAAAGATTTGGTACATTAAAAAAATCCAGTGCGTTAGCAGCTCCTTTCGGTATACATCTTTTGACAGCATGAGGAAGTTTCTTTTGGCTCTTCAAGAGTGCGTTGTGTATATAGTTATAAGGCGCTCTGGTTTTTATCCTGCTGAGACCCAATCTTTCCAACCAATTATAAAGTGTAAGAATTCTTGCCATGTTACAATAGGGTAATATACCTGTAATGCAAAACCTTGGGGGCTCCGGGCCAGGCAGTGTCATGATCCATACGGATCTAAAAAGGTTCTTGGTTGTAACTGCCTGCTTAATTTTATGTCACCTCCTTTAAAGTAATTAGACTGTTTTTAGCTTGCAGAGATTGCACACAAAGGGAGACATTTGGAACCATATCACTGGTGATTTACTGGTGTGGAAAATTACCTGGTGTTATAGCCAAGTAGCCATTTTCATTCTAAACCAGTCCTACGGTCCTAAACCAGGCTCTACCAGTGCACCAAAATAGATGCTTGCAAATGCCCCTGCATGCAGTTTACTCATGGAAAGACTCTAAAACTAAAGATAAGCTATAATTGTTTCCCAAAGGAAACTTATAGGTCACCAACGGACCTTTCTTTTTTTTTTAAGTTTATTTATTTATTTTGAGATTGAGAAAGAGCGGGGGAGGGACAGAAAGCGAGTTGGAGAGAGACAATCCTAAGCAGGCTCTACACCGTCAGCACAGAGCCTGAAGCAGGGTCCGATCTTACGAACCCAGCGATCGTGACCTGAGCCAAGATCAAGAGTTGGACGCTTGACCGACTGAGCCACCCAGGTGCCCCACAAACAGACGTTTCTTGTCTCCGTTCATAAATTTGATATATTGGTGTCTAAAATTAAAACAAATGGGAGAAAGTTCCCTCACTTGGTTTAATCGAACCATTAATGTTAGCACCAGTATCCATCATATTACTTTTCAATCATAGTCATATTTTTAATTTTCTTTGCATTGCGATCATTCTCAAAAAACCCCTCTGTAAAGCATTCAATAAAATATATAAATTTGCAAATATATATATATATACATAAATTCGCTAGAGTTTATTTTTATTGAGTTATTTTAATAAATGGATATAATCATCATTTGACTTGTAATTTTATCTAATTCTAACATTCATATAGTTTGGGGATCTCTTGGCTCTATTCAATTTATAATGGGAATTTCTTTCCATGAACTAATTTTTTAATGCATTCCTTATTTCTAAAAATTAGGCAGGGGAACTAGATACTAGTGAGTTTGTGAAATCGAATCTTCTCAATTTTTCACCTAACTGGGGGTTTCTTTCAGCAGTTCTAGGGGGTGGTCAACAACCGTGCTTTTCTGCAGCCCCCTTTTACCAGTTGGGCAACCTGATACCATCCCTGACTTACTGAAGCAAAGATCCTAGTGCAGGTCCTTTGTCTCGCACAGAAACACTTTCAGATTCTTGAGCCGAGCAAAACTTGAACTGGCTGCCCCCACTTTCTTCCCATCCCAGAACCAAACAGCCCTTCCACGTTGTATTCCTCTGCCATTTCTGACCCAGAGGGCTGTTTACCCTGAGCTGCTTTCTGAGCTCAGATTGTTCCCGTGTGAGTGTCCGTTTTGATATTTTATCTACCATTGTTTGTGTGTGGAAGTTTCGTCTGTAGTTTGAAATAATTTTCCCTGAGATAAAGTGAAATGTGCCTGTTGTAGAAAAAAAAAATTAAATTTGGAAATAATTATTACCCTTAACATTTTGTAGCGTTTCCTTTCATCTTACTTCTGTGAGTGCGTTTTTTGCTTCTCTTTATTTGATTTCTTCCCGATTTGTTAACAGTTGAGTTGCAAGCATTTTCAGATAGTTTTTTGTCCTTTGAAAGTTCCTTACATTTTTATTAGTATGGTAATGTGCAGGTAGTACCTTTTCAAGAAAAAATACGGGGGGTGGGGGGGGACGGAATACTTTCTTGAGTTATATCGTGACTTACGAAATAGCCGGGAACGAAAGCAATACCCTCATACCTCCAGCCAGTGTTTTATGCTCTGGCTGTTCTGCCTAGTGCCATGAAAGACTTGAAAACCATTTAAATTAACCAGGAGACCACTTCTCCATTCAGCTTCACATTTAGCTTCATCAAATCCGTAATATGAAAGTACATCACTCGGTGTCGTTCAGTGTCTTTATGCCACACCGCATTTAACACGAGTCAAATCCACCTATCCCAGGCACCTGTAGAGATCGTAACCTACATTGCACAGACTTAGGGCTACTCACACAATTCCTGAGGAGTTCCTCTTTTCCTCCTATATCACAAGTATTTTAGGTCTATCTTGTGAACCTGAGCTAGCTGTTGCACATCAATTTTATCACAACCTGGTTTTAAAAATATTTAAATGAAACAAACCCTCCGTCAAAATGCCCGACACAACTTCATCCTGAGGGAAATTAGATAAGTAATAATCATGAATTCATGATGGTTTTTTTCATGGGGGTTTTGGTGGTGAGATGTGATTTATTAGCATGTACCATGTAAGGAGCTCCTAAGTTGCCTGTTACAACAGGAAAGCTAAAGTGGTATTGTTCTTTTTAGCTCTCGGTCTAAGCTCTTGACCTCTACTTAGAGCTGGCGTTCCAAACCCAAATCTCTGACTCAGAGGCCTGCGCTCCCTTTATTGCTGTTTAATGGATACATATCAACTGGGAAGGAGGTTCTGGCAGCTTTTCACAGTAATCTAATCTCAGCTCTGTCCTCTTCAATATTTTCATCGACGTCTTGGATGAAGACGTAGATAGCATTCTTATCAAATTTGCCGATGACACAAAGCAGGAAGAAGTAGCAAATACAGTAGACAAGAGTCTCAGGAGCCAAAAGGATTTCAACAAATTGGAGAGGTAGGCTGAATATTAAAAGATGACATGAAACATAAGGCACTACCCTTGTGTTTAAAAGAAAAGTAAAACAGAACCAAAATCCAACTGACGTAGACTGGGCTCCCTGGAAACAAGGGGGAAGAAAACTCCATAAGCTAGAGAGTTGTGTGCAGAATTTTGGTTAAAGAGTGTTTCCATGTGATAGGTGTGTAAGGCTGTGTGAGAGAGGTAGGATTGGGCAGAGGGAAAATCTAACCTGCAGTGAATCTGAGGCCTCAGCACATTCTCAGGGGAGCCCTGGAACTTGCAGGACACTTTCAGAGCCTTCCTGAATTGAGGCAAGGAGGCTGGGCCTTCATAGTCTAGCGCCATCCAGGTACTGGTTCTGGGTCACCTTGTGGGAGATGGCAACCTTGGATAAAACAGTCACCTGCCGCTGAGGGCAATTTCCAGTGAAAGAGGCAGCTCTGAGCAGTTAGCCAATACTCCCACCAGCTAGAGCATGGGGCCTTGGCAGAGTAGCAAGCTATCCAACACCCCAGTGTTACTCAAAGTGTGGTCCCTGGCCCAGCAGCATTGGTGTCACCTCTGAGCTTCATAGAAATGCAAATAAATGCCTGGGTCCTTCCCCACCCTACTAAATCTCAGAATCTCTGGCGATGGGGCCCAAAACGCTTTATAACAAGCTCTCCAGGCTCCAAGTCATTTCTAAGCACATTAAGTTTGAGAACCACTGCATGAAGCCATCCAAAAGCATCCAGAAAGGGCAGAAAACACAGGACATTTATTGACAGTAATCTCTCCCTTTTCCATTCCCGCCCGCCCTCCCAACAGCAATAAAGCAATGGCAAAGGAAAACTGTGGGGGATATTAGCCTGGATAAATTCAAGCATCTAATGTAGTCCTAAGAACTTGTATTTCGGCTTAGTGGAGAAAGGAATTTAGGGGTAGAGCCGTCCAGAGATGGAGCAGCTTGCCTTGTAAGGTTGTAGAAGGATCCAAGAACAGGCTGGCCAATGCCTTGGTACAATAATGTCGAGCATCAGGTGGACACATGACTTTCACATCCTGATCTCCCTCATACACTCTTCTTCTCAAGTAGTTTTTTTCCCCCCAAATAGGGTTCTGCCAGAACTAGTTCCATTTTATCTTATTACGTATTAAGAAATGGTATTATGGTCCCCCCCCCAAAAGTTCAGGTAATGGCAGGTTGAGTAAAGGTAAACAAACTTCTGTAGAGTTAATCAGACTTTATCATAGCGTACACACGGTGAACAGACAAAGTATGTGTGTCCGGGAATGTGTGGGGAAAGGGATACTCTATACAATATGTCTTCCTTCTAAAGCCTTGACCGTGGAACCGATTTCTCAAAAAGAGCTTTACACGACTGTAGGATCTGGTCCAATAATTATAATTATTCTCATATTACAAAATTATAATTAACCAAATAAGCATTTTTCAGATAGATAGCATAGCATCTAGTGCAGACTGCTGAGTGGAGATCATTTCACTAAGAGTTACCTGGGTAGTATTCTCATGTGCCATCAGTTCAACTCTTTACGTTGGCGTAAGCCTGCAAATTTGCCATACCGAACACCGGAAGTTGTATTATTCTACCTTTGACTCTGCTCAAACATCTTTTCTATGGTTCCCTTGGGACCATTATTGTCACTTCATATTCTGTTAGAAGTTTAGGGACTTTTTCTGGAAATATTCATAGATAGATAGATAGATAGATAGATAGATAGATAGATGCCTACCTACCTACGTACATTTGGGAGGGGTAGGGCAGGTAGAGAGAGAGAAAGAGAGTTTGGTTCTCTGGTACAGCATATTTGACCCCTACTGAATCTTTGTTTTCCTGAGACTTTCCACAGTGAGAATGGAAGGGAAGTCATTTAGAAGTTGCAGAAATAGCCTAGGATTCCTTCAGTAAAAGAAGCCTCCATTTTAGCAAATAGCAGTAAACAATAGAGTCTATTATAATTGCCTGGATCTGCTAATAAGTTTTTTTTTTTTTCCCTGCAACAAACTCCATTAACCCTCCTTGATACTCTATTCTCGTCAACATTTTAATAGCGTGGGACTAACTCTCAGAAATTTTTCTTTCCCACACAAAACGTATAATCCACAACCTGCTAATGATTACATTTAGCCTAATTGTTAGGTGGCTGCTGGTGACAGAAAAATTTACCCCGGCCTGTAGACAATTCTAGAAGCTCAGCCAAGCATTTGGTGTGTGTGTGAATAAGCCTTCATATACTTCTCATGTACAGTGGCCAACTAGCCAACCCATCTCCCTTGGCAACCATTCCTGATGGAAAGTCCCGATCTACTCTGAGGAGGGGCCAGGGCTTTGCAGTAGGGCAGCCTGGAGAACCAGAGTTTGAACTCAACTGCAGGCCCCTGATGGGGGCCTCTCCACTGCAGGCCCCTGATGGCTAGGGTAGGGCAGCTTGCTCCGGCTTCTCTGTCTTGTCCAGCGACAAGCAGGTAGACAGACATCTTTACAACTGGCTAGCCCACGTTCCAAGCGAGTGTAACATTTTACAGGCCCGAGTTAACCTTTTCTGAATCTGTGTCGCCGATTTCAAAATCCCAGTAGTGATAACTCAGACCAAGATCCTGAGGTACAGAGAGTCTGTGACTTTCTTCAGCTCAAAACCTGAGCTTTTTGTCAATTCTGACAAAGAGACTTGTGCGTTTGAAGGAAAAGAAGGAAGTCTTCTCCTTATGTGTGTATTTCCCCATCATTTACTTGATGTTGGGCTCTCGAATTCTTTGAGAATTCTCTCGTGTAGGGTCAGTTGTTGCTTTTTAATACTTCCAGTGTTTCTACTCTTTTGTCCCTCTGCCAGCATCATTCACACGAGTGGCTCCAAGAGGGTATCTAAGCAAGTATTTGCCATTCTTCCTAGAAAAACAAGTTGCTCTCCGTCTTCTTGATCTGTAATTCAAAGTTTTGCCAAATGCTGCTTTTGACCACGAGTTCTCTGGTAGAGTCTTGCAATTCTAACTTTGAAAGAAAAAGTTGGGCTCAAACGGTGACAGTTATGTTTGCACTAGTGTGATTGCTACATAAGTGTCCAAAATGAAAAGACTGCTATTAACATACGTTTACCATTTTCGAATTAATTGCGTCGGTAAAACTTCAGCGCGCACTCTTTGGCAGAGGCTGCAGTAGGTGTTGGGGATGATGCACAGATTCTTCCTGAATACATATCCCACTCACAAAACAAATACGCAATTTTGTTAGTCCTAACACCAAGGCTACACCAACACTTTCATTTCGTTTGCATCATTTTGACGAAGATTAAAATAAACACAACTATCTCACATGTGGCGAGTTTTAAGAGCCACTTTTAAACGCTCTGCTCCAGGAAGAACACGATCAGGTGCGGAAAATTATGATGTTCACAGTTTCAAACGGGAAAACAGAAATGTCTGTGCCTTTCAATAACACGCTTTTTTTAAGTGTAGATGTGAGGAATTACTACTTTGCCCTTTTATTCCCCCAAGAACTGAAACTACTTAACGACGAACTAATTATTAAAGTTGCCCCCGGGGGCGCCTGGGTGGCTCAGTCGGTTGAGCGGCCGACTTCGGCTCAGGTCATGACCTCACTGCTTTGCTTGCGAGTTCGAGCGCCGCGTCGGGCTCTGTGCTGACAGCTTGGAGCCTGGAGCCTTCTTCAAATTGTGTCTCCATGTCTTGCTGCCCCTCCCCTGCTCATGCTCTTTCGCTCTCTCGCTCTTTCTCTCTGTCTCAAATATAAAAAGTAAAACATTAAAAAAAATAAAGTTGCTCCCGGAATCTGATTATATAATGGTGCACACGTTGCAAATAAGAAATGGGAGAAAACACCGTTTATCCATGAGTCATTGTTTTTTTTCTACTGACCACATTAATTGAGGAAGGAAAGCGTGCGAGTGACATGCTCGATGGCCTCTGGGAGAGGTGGGGAGTAGCGGTAATCTCTGCCCTTGTCTGCTGGCATTACAGTGGGAAAACGGAAGAACTCAGCTTGCAGCTTGCAAAAGTTGCTTGGGTAGCCATTGATTTCCTAAGTAATCACTGCAGCATTTTTGAAATTAAACTTAACAGTTTGATTTACGCCGAGAAGTGAACAGATAGTCAGATCAAACTCAGAAGCACCGTCATCCTAAATGGCATTAATCTTCCCTAGATGTGCTGCCTTCCGAGGTGATCTTCAAGGATATTTACAAAGGGAATGTATTGCAGCCATCCTGTAAACTGGCCTCTCCCCTCGCACTGCTTTTGATGTGGTTGGTAAACTTGAGTTCTTTGCACTTGTAGGACTCATAGAGCAAAGTCAGGACTGGATTTCAAAAAAATGACGCCCCTTTCTGTGGCTGGCGAAAGTAATTCATAGCTACACGTAAGTGAACATTAGTAGAGAAGTGACCAAACTGGTCGGTGATCTACTTGAGTAGGTTTTTGCAAAGGGCTATGCCTTTATCAGTGTTGTTGCTAGCGTGTACCTTGAAACCAGCTAAAACAGATCAGCTGGTTAATTCTTAAGGGTCTTAAATCAAGGACCACATCATTTATATATGCAGTGGAGTACTACTATGCGATGAGAAAGAATGAAATCCTGCCATTCGCAGCAACGTGGATGGAACTGGAAGGTATTATGCTGAGTGAAATAAGTCAGGCAGAGGACAGATTTCATAAGTTTTCACTCATGTGTGGATCTTAAGAAACTTAACAAAAGACCATGGGGGGGAGGGAGGGGGAAAAATAGATACAAACAGAGAAGTCACTCAGAGGATTTCTAATTCAGTTTCCTCATGATTCAAGAGCGCTAGAATTTGGAAAAACCATTCTTAGGTTAACACAAGAGAGGTTAATATTAAATATGTGAAGAATAAAATTAAAGATATTCCTGTAGCTCATTTATGATTATTTTTGCCAAACCTTGCTGTGTATATATAACCTTCCTGATATTCATAGCAGTGGATTGTCTAGATTTTTAAAAACGTGTGTCCTTTTTTCTAAATAATTTTAAAGAATGTTGGCTTTTGTGAGAATTTTTTTTTTCTAAAGGTCAAAACCCGTCTTCAAAGATTTAATTACTCTGATCAAAGAAAATGTGAACTGTGTTTTCTTAAGGAGAATAGGCCCTAGGAAAGTGTTGCTTACAAAATACTTAGATTGGCCACTAATTCTAAAGGAGAAAGGTGTCAATTAATTCTTTGAGAAGCATTAACAGGATCTTCTTCAATAATGCCTATATAAAAATTGGGAGAAAAATTAACTTAGATGATGTTGTATATAATAGATGACTATTCCAGTGTACTTACAGTCTGGACTTCTTTCCTACAAGATAATTGAAACTTGCATCAGGAACCAGACCTGAAAAATCCATCCCTCTACTATATTAAGAAAAAAATCCATCCTAAATCCCATGTAAATAGAACTATATTATAAAGAAAAATAAATATTTCCTCCTTAGGACTATCTGTACATTAAGGATATTCATGGGACGCCCGAGTGGCTCAGTCAGTTGAGTGTCCGACTTCAGCTCAGGCCATGATCTCGCGGTTCATGAGTTCGAGCCCCATGTCGGGCTCTGTGCTGACGGCTCAGAGCCTGGAACCTGCTTTGGATTTTGTGTCTCCCTCTCTCTCTGCTCCTCCCCTGCTCGTACTCTCTCTCTCTCAACAGTGAATAATAATAAAAAAAAAAGTTAAATTTTTTTTTAAAAAAAGGATATTCATAATGTGTCTTGAAAGAAGTGTTCAGCTTTGAGTGACTAGGGAAGCCTGCGGCAAAGAAAACTCTAAGGAACATTACCCTTACTGTGCCGCCTCTCTTATTTGTTATTTCTGACACTTCTCCTGTGCTTTTCTCCCCAAGTTGGACTCTCTCCTTATTCTTTTGTATCTCCAACTCAGCCTCCATGGCGTTTCCTCATTATTTTTGGCATTTGGCGTGGGCTCTTGTACTTTGTCAGATCTTAAATACTGACTCCTGTTCCCGTAGTCCCTCATTTCCCGTGGCTACCAAATGCCTTGTATCTCAATCCCCTCCAGAATCTTCTCGCTCTTCCTGTTCTACCCTCCTGCTCTTTTTCCTTCCTTTCTAGAGTCCTCTTTGTCTAATCTGTATATTTCTCTTCTGACTCTGTGCTGTTCTCCTCTCAGAAAATGGCACATCAGGATGTTGTGCTCGGAGCACATCCTCAGCTTAGCCACGTTCTAGAAGGTGGCCATGAAGTGAGGCTACCTTTGCTAGTGGTCCGTTTTTTTCCCATAGTCTGTACCTACTGCCTTGACCCAGGTATAAAAGTATCATAATCATGGAATGAAAGTGCCTAAACGTTTCCTTGACTATTGTTCTTCTAGAAATATAGAAGAGAAATTTTCAGCCAGATGCTTAGACTAACACTTGTTGTCACATGAACACGGTGCTCTTGTGTCGGCATCTCATTGGAAATTCCTTCCTCTGAACCCTGATATCTCTTGACTTTTAGTTTTCAAAGAAGCCTTACCTATCTAGTGATAAGTTTCTTTTTTAAAATTTTTTTAAAATGTTTATTTATTTTTGAGAGAGAGAGAGAGTGGGAGAGACAGAGAGTGCAAGCAGGCGAGGGGCAGAGAGAGAGGGAGACACAGAATCCGAAGCAGGCTCCGGGCCCTGAACTGTCAGCACAGAGCCCGGTGCGGGGCTCGAACTCACGAACCCCGAGATCATGACCTGAGCCGAAGTCGGATGCTCTACCAACCGAGCCACCCAGGCGCCCCACAAGTTAATTTTAATACATCTTTTACATAAAAGGACAGTCCCTCCTGAAAGCCGTCATTTGGAAAATATTTCGTAAAAAATACACCCAGTATGTGTTTAGTTCCCCTGTGTGGTCCAAACTCTAGCTGTCTTGAGCTTTGTATGTTTTTTTTTTTAAATAGTAACAACCAAAAAAAAAAAAAAAAAAAGAAGCTTATACTTCTTCATTCCCATCAAAACAGGTTTGTCAGCGTTGGGTGAACTTAAAATCAAATAGTTACCGTAGAAGTTAGAAAGTTCATTTGCCCCTTCCATCACGTTTGACACCTTTTCACCACAGCAAAATTGTAAATGTAAACTTAGTCCCTGGAAGATGAGCTGGGCCCCAATTTCCAGCTAATTGGGAGAAGCGGCCCTGAGTCGAGCACTGTCAGGCTGATTTGAGTTTCAAGATATGATGATGATTATTGTGTCAAATGTAATCAAGAATGCGGGCTCTGAACTGACGAAAGGGCTGGCTGTTTTTAATTCGGGTTCGTATACGAAGCAGACCTCCGGTTCCCCGGTAGTCACAGCTGGCTGTGAAAAAGCAATTTTTAAAATACGATTTCGTTCTCTGTGGAGCAGGAAGGATCAGGGCTGGGAAGCATGGGGGAGGTGCGGGGGGGAGGAATCTCCTCATTCTCTTCTTTAAAAATTCGATTTATTTTCAGTTTAATAGCTTTCGTCCTGAAATTTCCCTGTAGCTCTGTATCGATGGTTTTCATCCTTCTCAGATGCGGTGCCACCCCCCCCCCCCACCGCTTTCTTTTCTTCTAACACGTAGTTTGTAACACCTTCTTTACTCTCATAGACCAAAAGTTGTAGGTAATATACGCGACCTATAGACAAGTTTTTAAGTGATGCCCTGACTGTAATTTTTAAGAGAAATGAGTCATTTATAATGAGACAATGTACAGGGACTCACATACTATGAGCAGCCTTGGCCATCCTAAGCGGGACTTTGCAAAATGCTGAACAACTCTTGGCATAATTCTTAACAACACGAAGCAAAATTTTCCTGGGATTTTCGTGGCAGTCAGTTACATTGCTGAAAAAAATTCAGCGTGTGTTAAGTCCTTGATAAAAGTATTATCAGGGGTCCAGGTGTTTGGTAACGGGGTTTCTCCCATGCGAGTGTCCAGTGGGACATGAGGAAGTGCTGTGGGACTCAGTTCTTTGTTGTCATGAACTCTCTCCAGCCCCTCCCCGTGGAATGCCAGGAGTGCCCTGCAATCAACGTGTTAGGTTAAATATCTTCCCTCAATTTTCCAGAGAGGCTCTGTTATGCGATCTGTAAATTTTGGTTGAATATTTTTCTGGACAAGAACGGATCTGTGAATTCATGAAATCGTGATATGCTCTGAGAACCTATCCTCTTTCTCGGTGATACGGTTGCCATTTTTACAAGACTGGCTGAAATGAGCAAGCATTTAAGATGGGCTAGATTGTCTAGCAAAACCTTTAAAAATTCTGGGATTATCACTGTGGCGATAATCTATTTCCACCACCTTTATTGAATGGCATGGTCTCCACAAACGATGATATGACGCCCCTCCCGGAGTTATACCGATTGCCTTCCAACTAGATGTTAACAAATGTAATTGAATGCTATGTAACCATCACAGGTGATGCTATTGTACCTCCCCAAGATATTTAAAATGACGCATGCTGCTTAGATGAAGACTGTAAGAGAAATGGACACCCATTTCTTGGTGAGGTTAACCGGGTAATTTAGTAAAACAAACACACATCCACACATAGACAGCCATAAATAAAGCCTATGTTCTTTATAGGGCCTTATAGGGCTACGTTGTTTATAGGACACAAAGGGTGTCACTTAATAGGTGGGTGTCAAGTCGTGAAAGAAGGGTCTCTGGTGCTGTGCCACAAGGTTCTGTTCTCATCCCTGCCACACTGAATGTTTCTGACAGAACAAGAGTAGAGCTATAGAGGAGATGTCCATTCACAGTTATGGGTGATACAAAGCACAGAGCGTCGGAATATGTTGGGTAATAGAGCCAAATGGATACCTGGACAGGTTGAATTTGGAGGCCCTTTTTAATGCATATTTCTGGGCCCGGATCAAGCTAAAAGGCAATCAGAAAATTTGCCAGAGTATTGGATTGATTTTAACAGAAGCTATTATTTGTTATGCCCTCTGGCTTTGGAGTGCACCTAAAAATATACGTTGAGTTAACAGACTTCGAAGGAGCTCATTTTAAAAATTCCAAAGAAAATCATCATGTCGATTTGGGTCGTGATGGACGGTTCAGTGCAATGTGTTGGCCAATGAGAGTCTACCATTTGATTTTCACTACTGGTACAAAACTCGATGAACGATACAACCTCCAAAGATTTAATATCTACACTTCTGCAAAGCAGAACACAATTTTGGTCACAGAATTGCTCATTCTAATTTTGAAATATCTCGGTTATCACTGAGTAAGTGTCTTTTATGTAATCAGTTTTCTGTAACAAACAAAAGTGATATCTACTAATAACTGTGAGGTTCAACTGAAGTCATGTGTGTGAAGGCAACGTATGAACTTTAAAAATCTACACAAGAAGAAATTATTATTCAGTAAGCTTACATCAAGAAATAATTTGGACCTGTAAGTTTTTTAAGCACGAGGGACGAGGACCTTCTCATTTTTAGAATGCCTGCCTGTTTCATAGTAGGTTTATTGATTTTATTTGAACTTACTGAGTGTCCATTAAACACCAGAAGCTGTGGTATGACTCCTTCCTCTCAAGGAATTTACGGTAAGTTAATCATGACGGACGGTAATGATGATGATGAAGAAAAAGTATATAGAGACTTTTTGTGAGAGGCGCATTCATGAGTAAGAGGATTCTTGAAAGCACACAAAGGCCTCAGATTTATTCCTTTAGTGTTGTAGTTTTAATTGAAAAAATAAATCCTTAATTTATGACTATTCTTCATAAATTTGAATTGATCTTATAAAAGCCCATCAGTGCATTTCAAAGTGTCTGGTTCTTTTAAATGCAGTTTCTCCCTCTAGTAATTAAAAGTAAGAAAGCAACAAATTTTAAATCTTTATTTTGATCGTCAGTTTTAATTAGCTAAAGCTGTTTGTAATCCTACAAATCTTATAAATCATATCAGATTTACAAGTCTTGTAAATCATATCTGAGCCTTTAAAAGAGGTTCAAAATTAAAAGGGCAATTTGTTTAGAATCTACCAAGACTTACTCACTCAGAGAGATTAATTCATTTCTCAGCCGGCCTTATGGAAATGTATTTATTTTACTGTAAAATTTCTAGAAAAGAAATGTATTTGATTTTCTTGTCAGATATTTTTAATGTAAAACATTTCTCAAAAGGAACAGACTTCCTGATAATCTCTGTATCATTAGCGAACATTTATTAAGTTACCACTATAATAAGGCCTCGATCATATGCACTATGATTTTCTCTTATTTCCTGAGAATAAAAAGATTTTACTGCTGCCCATAATGCCCTCGTTTTGAATAAAAGCCTCAAGCCTACCTCACGTCTAAAGTGCAGTATTCATTCTAATAGCTCTCTTAGATGACAGCTGGAGATGATAAGCAAAGGGATAATAATTTTTGTCTTCACGCAGATACATGCCATAACCTAATTCATACAATGATCACAGAAAACAAAGAGCTTTTGAGAATAGTAATATGTAAATATCCATTATATTTACCTCACACGGAGACTGACAAGTCTACCTTGAGAGGTAATGCCTTAGACTGGACTGGATTTGGTGTTTCAGGTTTTTTGTTTTTGTTTTTTTTTTTTAATTTTTTTTTCAACGTTTATTTATTTTTGGGACAGAGAGAGACAGAGCATGAACGGGGGAGGGGCAGAGAGAGAGGGAGACGCAGAATCGGAAACAGGCTCCAGGCTCCGAGCCATCAGCCCAGAGCCTGACGCGGAGCTCGAACTCACGGACCACGAGATCGTGACCTGGCTGAAGTCGGACGCTTAACCGACTGCGCCACCCAGGCGCCCCGGTGTTTCAGGTTTTTGACCCTGATTTTGGACATCCCTCCAGCCTCTCTGAAAGTCAGGTTTTTCACATATAAAACGTTGATGATTGGGGTGCCTGAGTGGCTCACTCACGTAAGCCTCTGACTCTTGATTTAGGCTCGGGTCATGATCTCATAGTTTGGTTCCTGAATTCAAGCCCCACATCGAGCTCCATACTGACAGTACAGAGTCTGCTGGGGATCTTCTCTCTGGATGATTATAACAACCTGTCCCATTCACCTCATCCAGTTAAAGGATCAGAGGAGAAAATATATGTGGAAAAGCTTCAAAACCGAGGAGCGTCGTTTTCGTGCAAAATATTATGACAACACGTGTTGAATGTGAAGGACTCTCCAAAGTGCATTTTTCACCACAAGAGAGTGCTGAGTGAGGGATTGGGTAGCGAAAGGTACAAATATTTAGACACTATAACTTCAAGTTCATGTCAGGAATTAGGAAATTGTTTGTGTTTCCAAATTCTGTTGATCACCCTCTACTGTAAGTTCATATCATCTGTTGATATGATGTTAATCACTTGCCTCCTTTTAAAAAGAATCTAGGGGCGCCTGGGTGGCTCAGTTGGTTAAGCATCCGACTCTTGATTTCAGCTCAGGTCAGGATTTCCCAGTTCGTGGGATCAGATCCCACTTAGGATTCTCTCTCTCTCTCTCTCTCTCTCTCTCTCTGCACTTCCCCTGCTCTTAGGCTCGCTGTCTGTCTCAAAAAATAGACTTTAAAAAAAATAAAAAGAATTTGTATGCTTGACTTTTGGTCTTAGAAAATCGAACTAACCTACCTTACTGTCTTCAGAATATTATGTATCAGTGTCTGACAACCTGTTCTGTTTTTCTCTAAGTGAGGAGGACAATGGGTATTCGTTTGACCGGACAGTCTTTTAAGAGACTCGAGAGATGATGCTAGGCTTGCCTTTCTGATTGGTTACTACACTTGTTTTCATTTATCCTTTTCGAAGAGAAGAGAGTTACTCAATTTAGCTTATCAACATCAGGAAATCCATCTTTTAAAGAGATTAACGCTACAAGTGATGAAAACCAAAGACTCACCTTAAAGACACACATTATACACATCACTGAGAATTTATTGAGAGTAGAAATGTCAAAAACTGACGTCTGTGCTCCCAAGCCAAAATGTAACAAGTAGACAGAGTCTGGGGATAAAGAAGGAGGATAGTTTATCACTTTGCCAGGCAAAGGAGGCTGAAGCAGGCTAAGGCCTCCAAAACTGCCAGTAATACCTCTTACTCCTGCCCAGGGTTAAAAGGCTGAGGGGTTTTATAGGAAAATATAGGATCTGGGTGGTTTCGATAGGAATCTGGTCCATGCTGCCGGCCGTGTTTGTCATGTCTTCAAGGTGGTCTCATGACGAGCACAGGCGCCGGCCGGCCGAGTCTCCTTAGGAAATATACACAGAGGTCAGTGAGATGTCAATATCGATACCGAGTTCCTGGAACAAAGGATGCTGTAGAAAAACAAGTGAAGGGGAGGGGGAGGCTTCGAGAATAAAGGAGAGAAAAATGTGTTCAGTTTAAAATCAAGCCTTGCCGAAGCACTAGTGTGTCCATCTTAATTTCCACCCGTCTTTACGTTTCTCTAGCAGTTTCTAAAATTGTGTTTAACTAGAAGCCAAACCCCAATCTACGTTTGTATTGATCTGGAAGGCAGTATAACCACATTTTTTTTTCTAAAGATCTTTTATAGTTCTCTAAATATCTGGAATAATACTTGAAGTCTCTGTATATGAACCAAATCAAACATTATTTTTAAACTTCCCCAAATGGTACCTTTAGGTATTGTATCAGTGGAAAGATATTAACTCTAGACCTTAGACTGAGGGTGTTTGTCTCTTGCTTAACAATCCAAGGTAAGAAAAAATATATATCTTGAGTATTTCACCTGTGCATAATATTTCGTACACTTCTTTTACCAACTAAGTTTTTTTTCAGTGCTACATGACAGAAACAGAAATCAAATGAAGTGAGTAATGCAAAGAATAGCAAAGTTTTCTTCTCAGAAACGTCCCGGTGCTTTTAGGAAAAGTATAATGGTTGTTTCCATAATGATATACTGTACAAATCTCAATTTTTAAAATACCCATAGAGTGAAAAAAAAAAGATATGGAATGTGTGTTTTAAAATTCCTTGCATGACTGATCATGCCAATACTCTCTTACTATCTAAAGGTAAACTCTCCCTGATAAATGTTTTTTCACTGAAATGTCTGTATCATTGAAGGAAGTTTAAACAGATAGCTTCAAAGCTGCGGTTTATCTTTAGGGGATTAATCTTTTTTTGTGTGTGTGTGAAACTGTGCTGCTTCTGCACATGTTGAAAAGTCATCCTGTGTTGTCTGGGGTGAGGAAAGATGGGAATGAGTTTTCTGAGAACTAATCAGCAATACTTTGGGAACATTTAGGTCGTGGTTTCCAATTAACTCTGGAGAGTTTGAGTAATTTAGTACCAGACCTCAGGAGAGAGGGGATGAAAACCTCGTTAATTCATATGTCCGTGAACAGCAAACCAGCAAATTTGCGTTGAAAATGGATTTTGTGTATATGTGTGTTTTGAAGCAAACTCCAGCTAGATCTCTCTGCTCTGGTTACGGTGGGAGACAGTCTTTCCATGTCTGTATTCCCTTACGTGTAGGTTTTTTCATGTTTCAGTGACTCTGCTTATGGTAAAGTAACAAGATAGTTAAATCCGTACTCCAAAATGAAGGCCAGGATTCAGTGGCATAAGCTTCCCTGGGTTTTTCTTTATTTTACTACAATAGACACATCAGAGGGATGTAGGCACCAATATCCATTTTCAGAGTTGGAAAAATTTCTTTTCTAGGATGAGAGGCTTGGGCTCTAATCCCAATTGCTTCCCTTGTGTGCAAATTTGGAAAAGTCATCCAGGCCTCTCAGAATGAATCTCACCAACAGCCAAATGAAACCGGCAAGAACCTGTACCGTGTATCTAAGGGGTTTCTTATTTTTATGAAAATCAATTCAACTAGGCAAACTTGTATTGAGCATCCATTACTGTATGTTGAGATAAAACCTGCTAGAAGATCTCCCCTTCCTTTGATAAGTAAAGGCCAAAAAAATGTTTAAAGCTAGATTTATCATTTGTTAGGCAAATTGAGATCTAAGTTCATAATACATTTGAGCTAGTGGTAGGGAATCCACATGAATTAGAGGCTTAATCATACTGTGACCATAGTTAAGTGTTTACCTGTCTCTTCCACCAGAATTGAATATATTAACTGCCAAAGCCCATGTCCGCATCTCAATGACTTTTGTGTCGCCATCACCAAGCATAGATCCTGGCACATAATACACATGGGACACATGCAGAGATGACTTCATGAGCTGTCGGTGGGCATGCACAAATAAGAATGAGGTTCAGATTTTAAGATAATCTGTGCAGAGGTTAAAGCCTTTGCGGAGGAATGAAATATCCAACTGGAAATGTACAAAGAAAAACAGAGGCAGACTGTAGGTAGAAAAAAATGGCAATACCTTCTAGAATGATGAGAGAGTAAACCTGAATATATTTATTTATTTATTTATTTATTTATTTATTTATTTATTTAGAGAGAGAGAGAGAGAGAACGCGTGCATGCAAGCAGGGGAGGGACAGAGAGAGAGGCAAAATCAAGAGTCCGACGCTTAGCTGACTGAGCCCCAAGTCTGAATATAGTTAAAACATGTGAAGAGCCATATGGGTGTTAGCTTTAAAAAAAAAAAAATGTGTTTTCTGTGCTGTACCTGACAGCCTTGATCTCTTACTCTATGCCAATAGTGAAAAGAACAGAGTATATTTCTCACTGGGTAGCTCAATAGCAGAGGAGGAAAGAGGAACATACTCTGGCTGCCACATGCTTCTGCGGCCATATTTCTAGGTAGATGTTGCCCTGAGCCGCAGTGTTGGACCTGTGGCCAGAAAGGTACTGATGGGGTACTAGTCCAAGCATTATTGGAGGACTTTGTTTAGATTCATGCTTCTCATGAGTGTACATGACTAATAGAATTGCTAGAGATTGAAAGGAACCCTTTCTACAAACTGCTGTATATCCACAGGTGATAACGACTCTAGCTGTCCCTTGAAAACTCAATGTAAAGTCATTTTTAAAAACCACAGTGTAATTTCGTTACCAGCAAGTCGGTAGAGACTGTTACGGTTACCGGGAAATTGAACTTCAGGTTAAGCTTTGCTTCTGTGACTAGTGTTGGGCATTGCTAGAAACCTTGGGTCCCAAGCCCAAGTACCGCGAAGGTGCTCAGTCTCTCAGCCCTACATCTGACAAACAAAAAAGGGGAAAGAAGTGTCATCCTGTAATCATTCCCTAAAAATATCGTAGGAAATGATAGTGGTTAAATGCAAATAAGCCAGGAAGGAGAGCTTCGGAGTGTTTTGTCTGTTTACTCCTTTACAATACCAAGCCACAGACGGAGGTGTTTTTTAGCAAAGACTGAGTGCTGCGAATGTCCTCCAATTGTCACACTCAGAGACACACCAGGCAGAATAGCCTCCTGTGTCAGGTTGAGCCTTTCCCCCTTAAAAATATTCGATATGGGGGCGCCTGGGTGGCTCAGTCGGTTAGGCGGCCGACTTCGGCTCAGGTCACGATCTCGAGGTCCGTGAGTTCGAGCCCCGCGTCGGGCTCTGTGCTGACAGCTCAGAGCCTGGAGCCTGTTTCGGATTCTGTGTCTCCCTCTCTCTGACCCTCCCCTGTTCATGCTCTGTCTCTCTCTGTCTCAAAAAAATAAATAAACATTAAAAAAAATTTTTTTTTAAATATTCGCTATGTTTATTTCTGTTTGATTATATATATAATACATATTTTAAAAGTGTATACATATATGTATATGTACCTACATTTATATATATACAATCCTGCAGTACAGTGCACTGATAAAGTATTGTCCACCCGTGTATCTAATAGTGGAATATTGCGTATACATTAATTAAGCTCTACAGCCTTACTTGGGCAAGTAGTTAAGTTTCCCTTTCCTCCTTTGCTTTTTATGTATTAGGTTGACCCATAAGAATTTGCTGATATGCACCTTAATGGAAAATCTGGAGTCTTAGAGATTTATTTGGAGATACCCTGATAGGTGTGTGGGTGTTTAGAGACAGATCAGAGTATTACTTGTCTGACTGCCTCACTGATAATCGGTTCTTAAAAAGAAAAGAGAAGGGCACCTGGGTGGCTCAGTCGGTTGAGCATCTGACTCTCGATTTCAGCTCCGGTCATGATCCCAGGGTCAAGTGATCCATGCTCAGTGCGGAGTCTGCTTATGATTCTTTCTCTCTCTCCCTCTGCACCTCTCCCCCACTCACCTCTCTCTCTCTCTAAAATAAAAAGAGAGAGAGAGAGAGAGAGAGAGAAAGAAAATGGAGATGCCAAAGACATGCCTTCTGTGATTCTTCCCCTTTGCCCAGAATTATCTCTAGATGGGCACCATCTTGGGCAGCTGTGGAGTTGTACTAAGCTCTATAGCTACAGCACTTTGTGCCTTCAGTAGATTCTTGCTTCTAACTGGTGGTGATGCAAGTCTCCATTATCTACAGATCTTCTTAAAGAGCAACCAAAGGTACAATATCCCTTCAGGCTCATTTCCTAGGTGTGAGAATCCTTCGTCCTGTCCTGTTTTTGAGACTACAGTCTGTGCAAGCAGTTGTATATTTCTGCACATAGATTTCGAAAGCATGTATATGTTTAAAATCTTTCTTTACTGTGACAATTCAGCGTGTGAATTTCCCCAGAAGGCAGGCTCTGAGAAATCGATTAACCTGCAGGAATTTTATTGGCAAGTGCTCTGAGGATTAACACCTGTGAGGGAAGGCAAGGGGAGGAAGCAGGACAGGGAAGAAGGAGAAGCTGGGCTTCAATGCGGTTGCAACCACAGCACCGATCCCCAGTGCTCCCCCATCTTCCTGAATTGTCCTGAGTTGGAGCGAGGGGGCCAGGCTTTTATAGCCCACACACTAACCGGTCGTTGGTGCATCCTGCCTCCAGCAGCTTCCTCAGAAGCTAGGGCAAACAGATGGGTCTCCAATGGCAGCGAACCTCAAAACTTTAGCATACACCCAAATCACCTAGAAGGCTTGTTAAAACACACATCACCGGACTCCACGTGCAGAGTCTCTGAGTTAGTAGGTCTAGGGTAGGGCTTGAGAATGTGCATTTCTTGTAAGTTCTCGGATAATACTGATGCTGCTGGTCTATGGGTCACACTTCGAGAACCACTCTACCACACCGCTCATATTTCCACCCTTGACAACGGTATATGGTGCCCTCCGAATAGAAAGAAAACCTTTGAAAGTCACCATACCATTCCCTACTCCACCAGATTCTCAGCTAGTTTTGTACATTATAAAGCTAGAATAACTGATAATTAAAAGTTGTTATAGAAAAAAGTACTGAACCTCTGCAGTAGATTACATTTGTAAAGTATTAGTACCATCACTGAGACCCAGTCATCGTTACTTTCAAAGCTCAGCCAAGTTTTCGCCAGGGTCTATAATTGGGCAACCTGGACCAAGGCATTTACAGAATCATCCTGTCCAAAGTCTTCACTTTTGTTCTAAAACGATCTTTTCAATTTCTTTATGATTCTCATCATTTCTACACTTTTTTATTTATCATAAAAGCCACGTAAAGCCACATGGTTATGGAAAATTAAAAAATATGAGATACAGTCAGAGCTCTTTTGGATGCACAAATATGGCGTACAAGTACCCTTGATTCATTTCTAGTCTAGACTTGGCACGATTAAAATTTAGGAATTCGGTGCACATAGATTGATCTCAGGATAAAGGATGTAGCCTTAAAACCGCCTCATGAGCAGGAACCAACAGTCTCACCTCTCATCAAAGGGGCTGTAAAAGAACTCATTTGAAGAGATTGTCTGCTGTTGTGGCCACTGAATTTTTTTAACGTATTTTCCAAATTAGAAAAGATTCAGCCTGAGGTTGTCAATATTTCAGAGCACGAGGGTATTGTTAGGAAAATGGTGCCTCACTGTCCTGAAAGAGTTACTATTCTTCCCTAAGGGCCTAATTTACACAGCAGCAAACTCACTGGTAGGATTTGGCTGGAAATCTCACTGTCTCAGTAGAACCCTTTCATCTGATTTATGTGCATCGTATTTTACCAATAACTCTTGGAGAGTTATTTACTAGTTACTTTTTGAGGAAGCAGAGGGTAAGTGGTGCTTTTAGTTTAAGAATAGGGGAGGTTCATGAGCAGCTCGTGATGAAGATGCCGCTGAGAATAAAACACACAGTATCTAAGTCTCCAAGCTTCACTCTGCAGTGAGAGTTTCGTATTTGTCCTTTATTTGCTATGAAGTCGGAGCATGTTAAAAAAATATGTCATTGTCTAGCCCTGTATTTGTCTTCTGAAATGTGACAGCTTGTTTCTATCCCAAATTTTAGGCTGGAGGTGGAGTAAGTTTTAGTGATTTTTTTACTGTGCAAGCCCACCTAGAAATACTAGCTTGAAGCGGACGAAATGGTCCCTTTCGTAGGTCAGAAATGGTCAACTGTGAGCAAGTTACGCCTGTTTCAACCTGTCCGTTTCATGCCAGATTATAACATTAAGGTTCTCAGCGCCGTGGTGATGGTTCTGAGTTTTTAAATCATACCGAATGGAAAGATAAATAAACAATGATTTTGGTATTTCTCCCTCCACTGATAGTTTGAAATCTAGATCAGCAGGGAGCAAGCAGTCCAGGTCAGCCCCTGAACTACCCAAGGTTTCACTCATTCGCCCAAGCCGAACACCCAGGTACCTTTCAGCTGTGTGGTATTAAAGTTTATGTAGGGGTTGATAAATAGCTCAGCGCAATGCTTCCTTTTTTCCAATAGCTGCATCCTCATAAACCTATTCTCCCCTCCGCCAGTTAATGCAGACAGAAGATTTTTATCCAGTGTGAGCACCGAAACTCCACTGTGGAAGACTGTATGTTCAGCAAAAACCTCACCCATGATGAATAAACGGCTCTTCCGGGGGCTTCGCTGCCGCTCGCTCCACAGGAGTTGTTTATTGCCTGGTTTGCACATCCCATGATAAAGTTGCTGCTGAAATAAATTGCAGTTTTGCATAATTATTGACAATCACATCCTAACAAGCAGTGTGTATCGTATTCAAGTGTTCGATTTTTTCAAATCCATTTTTAGCTTATGTTTAATCCCAGAAAGTGTTTGTGTGGTAATAGAAGGCAAATACGGCATTTAAATAGAGTACTAATTTCCTCATTGCAGACAAAATTTACCTGAATCTTTTTAGTTGGGACTGTTACTGCCGAAGGCACTTTTCCCTCCAAGCTGTTATTATGTAGATTTTTGCAGAGGGCATATGTGTGTGTGTGCACATGAATTTTATATATATATATATGTATATATATGTATATATGTATATATATGTATATATGTATATGTATATACATATATGTATACATATATATACATGTATATATATATATGTATATAAAATCAGAAAATATGATTTTTTTTTAGATTTGTGTATCATTGGGGAATTTGGTTCACCCCTTCCAAAAGATGAGAAGAAAGGGAATAGGATGTGGGCCAAGGGAACGAACATGTTTGAGTAACCCTGATACAGAGTGTAACTAACTGTATGTAGCAGGCATACCACACAGTCGGGAGGGAATAGTGGGATTTGAACCCAGATCTGTCAGGTTTTTAGGCTCTACTTTTTCCCTTACACATGAGATTTTTCTTGAGGAGAATATTCCAAGTTGTGTGACCATCAGATAATGAAATATAAAGCTAACACCATAGTTGGAACTTGCAGAACACAGTAGCGTTATGCAAAATGATATTTTGTGCAATGGTTTCTCTGAAATGAGTCATTTTTCTACTTTTCTTCCTTCTTTCTGTTCTCCTTTGCCCTGCAGTCCCCTTCTCTGTCTGGTTCCCTCCGTTGTTCAACTTCCTGTCCTAGCTTTGCATTTTCTTGAGCTTCTTCCTTGCCTACCTAATCCTGATGTTCTGCCTCAGGTGACGTCAAAGATAACCATGGTGTAGGGATTTGGGGGCTTTATCTATAAAGATGAGCTTACGATTTTGCAGCATATGAAAATAAGGTGTCAAAATTGACCAGTAAAAACTATCAAGTTACAAAAAGATTGTTTTTGCAAGCTCTTATGTGAACTTCCCAAAGTCCAAAGTGTGTGTGTATGTGTGTGTATGTATACATACAATGAAATATACATATGAAATGTATGCTAAAAGAGGACTTTTAGCAATAACCCACCCCTTTGTTGGTACGTTACAATTTGGTCCCTTTATCTTTGCTCTTTTCATGGGGGTCCCTGGGTACACCCTTCGATAACTGAGGAGAACTGCATCTGGACGTTTGTTCCTTTGCAGAGTGAGTGAGCGAGAGGCTGCTCTGGAAGAAACCCATAGATTGCTACAGCAGTTCCCCCTCGACCTGGAGAAATTCCTTGCCTGGCTTACAGAGGCTGAAACAACTGCCAACGTGCTGCAGGATGCCACCCATAAGGAAAGGCTCCTGGAAGATTCCAAGGGAGTAAGAGAGCTGATGAAACAATGGCAAGTAAGTAAAGCCTTTCTACTTGGCCCTCTTGTGAATAATCCATATGAGCAATTAATGGCATCTGTTCTTGTAAGTGGTATGCTGGGGACAAAGTGAAATCATCGTTTCGCATGGCCTGATGTATTTCCTCATTTGGGCAAGGAGAGACGAGGCAGAGGGAGAAGGAAAAGTCAGTTAGTATTTCATTTAACATCCCAGTCTTCTAAATGGTGCACATTTTGGACCAGGAAAAACCCGCACTTAAAACCAGAGCTTTGGTCAGGGAGACACTTTGCTCAGAGACATAAATGGGAGATTGGTTTATTAAATTGAAAAAGTTGCCATTTTGGAGTGTGTTTATTTAATATTTTACAGGGAAAGCATCTGTATGAATTGTCTGTTTTATTTAGCGTTGCTAACTAAATCAGTTTCCCTTCATTACTTTCAAATACATTTTGAAATGTTAATCTGGCATTTTGTAGCCTTCTTCCTAACATGATCTGTACAAAGAAAAATGAGATGGGTGAATTTGTCCTAGTTAATGACCAGACAATTTTCAGACCATTGTTTTTCCTAGAAACAAAAATTATTGCTGTAAAGTTTCATATGCATCGACAGTGAAAACAGAAGTTTAGGGTAGTTTGGTTTAAATGTAGTCTTGGTGAGAGTCAAATTCTGTAGTTCAAGGAGGCTCCTTAAGTTTATGCTCAGTGCCTGATAGAATTTTCTGAACTCTAATGGAGTTTTGTTATGTACAGCTGAGTTTTCTGACTTGTTGTAAGAACTTTACTACTACCTCAAATAAACTGTAGAGTGTTAAAATACTATGATCAAGTTTTTGGACTACGTTTTTTGTATATTTAAATTATGATGAAAAAAGTGATAGGATATCCTAGGTTGAAAAATAATCCCTCGAATCATAATAAGTGGTGTTTCTTCTCCTCTCCCTTTCCTTCTCTCCCCCCGCCCCACACCCCGTCCTCCTTTTGTTTCTGTTTTGATAGATTACTTGGTATCCTTTCCTTAGTTGATGATAGTAGCAATTTATAGTGTCTCAGATTCCTCATTTGTTCGTTCCATTCTCCTCAGACCCCACTTGCTTCTCTGCAATGTGTGTTGAGTTAGTTTGACCATCGGAAGTAGTTTGTTTAGCGCAACGCCTGACTTTATCTTTGTAGGTACACCCCATGGCTTCAGAATGTAAAAACAAGGCAAAGTTAGATTTTTTTTTTTTTTTGGTCACTCTTAGATGAATGGTTAGAAAGTTTTCTACTGTAACTTATTTGACTTATGATATTTCATAAATAACATTTTATTTCTCCCTTTATACACCCCTAAAGCCACCCCAGAATTTTTTTTAGAGGGAGAGAGAACACAAATGGGGGAGAGGGGCAGAGAGGGAGAGACACAGAGGACAGAGAGAGAATCCCAAGCTGGCTCCACACCCGACATGGAGCCTAACGTAGGGCTCAATCCCACAGTCCTGGACTCCATCCCACGACTCTGGGATCATGACCTGAGCTGAAACCAAGAGTCAAAGCCACCCACGTGCCCCACCCTAGAACTTTAATAAATACATGGGCTCACATATTCTCACCAGCGGCAGTAGATAAATAATAAACCTTTAAGTGGATTTTTTTTAGCAGATACCCTTGAAAATAAAGAATAATCCAAAAGATAATTTTATAATAAATATTTAATAAAACACTCCTTACATTAGTGAACAAGTCTGATCTGTGTGAAAGTACGTCAATGTACCTCCTGTGTATTTTTATCTGCATTAATATACAGTGAAAATTCTGAGAAACTGCAAGATCCTGAATCACTAAAGAAAAAAAATTGCCATGTTTTTCAACTATGTTCACTATGGACGAATGGAGAATAAACTACATTTTGCATTTAGCTCTCTGAATTCTCTTTCACAAACAGTTGGAAGTTATGTGAAGGACATTTTCTTAGCTTATGCTATATTACTCATAAAAGGCATTTATTATTAAAAACCATATTAAACTCCCTTAGAATCCCCCCAAATCTTAAACGTATCATTTTCCCCTTAACTATAATAGGACTAACTAAGATTCCAACACTGTTTTAAAACAGACAATTTTCTCATTGCCTCTGTGTTAATATTGGGTTTTCTATAAATTCCAGTTGCCTGAGGTTGAAACTACATTTTATGGATAGGAATGACATTTATAGGCAGCGCTGATTTTCAGTTAGATGGCTGGATAACGGTCTTTTGATGAAAGATTTGGAGATGTCACGGAAAAAAATGTCAACTACTAAAACTATTGATTATTGTTGTTAATGGCACACTTTGAGTGATAGAATTGAATTAAGATACTGGGGTTTAAAAGCAACAAATGGAAATGCCAAGCTTGAAAGCAAATATAACCACATACCTTAGGAGATTACATGCAATTTCGGTATTTCAGCTAAACGGGAGTCTTTGCTTCCCCCCCCCTTCTGAAGATTTTTTTTTTTTTATATCTCGAACAAAAGGAATTTTCTATAATATGCGTGAAGGAAAAAAGTGTAATGATATGCCTTTCACTTTGTTTGAAGAAGCTGGTAGCATTATGTTCATTGTTTGATTCATGCTGTAGAGCAAAAATACTTCTTACATATTAAAAAAGGAAACTCCAAATGCCTAGCCAGAACATCAGCTCTCCCAGCAGATTCCAGTACATCCGTCCACCCCAAAGCACTGATGTTTCACTTCGTACAAATACTGCTGAACGGATACAGGGGGGCGAAAACCTTCCCAAATAGGTTTTGCTCTATGACTGTCAGTCACTTCTTCTGCATATGGCGACCCCAAAGCTCTTGCGAGACTGAGTATCACTGTTGTTTACCATGCGCTTCCTAGGATATTTAATTCTCTCGGCAATAATCACGATTCATGGGTTCTCTAAGAATACATGTTTTATGAAGCATATGCTTCCTGAATGGAATTAATCTGAGTAATTTCACTCTGAAAGCCGTTACGATTCCTCTCTTATATTGGAAAAAAATGCTTATTTACTTTTCTTACGGAAAGCAAGGGCATGGTAGTTGTCCTTATGCTTAAGGATGAGGAGATTTTTCTTATAAATAGTATTATTTACGAGAGTCTAACTGACATTTTAAAGGCAATAGGTTTTTTATCATGTTTATAAATATAAATCTATAAATATTTGTGAGAGAGAGAGAGAGTGGGGGAGGGGCAGAGAGAGAGAGAGGGAGACACAGAATCCGAAGCAGGCTTCAGGCTCTGAGCCCAACACGGGGCTGGAACTCACGAACTATGAGATCATGACCTGAGGTGAAGTCAGACGCTTAACGGACTGAGCCACCCAGGCGCCCCTAGAAGCAATGTATTTTTGTAGAACATCATATAGAACCCTGAGGGGTGACTGTTTGAGAATTCTTACGTTGCAAATTTCTCCTTTAAATGAAGAACTATATCCATAATTGAATCAGAGTGTTACTGTGTCCAAAACATTTCTGCTTTGGGCCCCAGAGAATTCATAAAGATAGCCTCCGTTCTGAGTTCTAATATCAAACCATGGGTAACCAATTGAAAATGGGGCCTCTGTATCTTTGCTAATATTTCACAAGATTTCCACCAATCTTAACTGGTTCTCTAAGCACCTCTAAGAGATCGTTGTAATACCAGCTTGTAAAGAAGGTGTGTAGGTAAGGGTATTTGGTGGGGAGAGATGATCATAAAGGTGTAATAAGGATCTTTTTCTCAGCATGAGAAACTACGGAGCAATTAATATTTGAGGTTCCTTTACCTGTGAACTGGGTCTTATCTCAGGTCATAGCTATAAACTCATCTTTTTTTTTTTTTTGATGTCTATTTATTTTGAGAGAGAGTACACAAGCGGGGAAGGGGCAGAGAGAGAAGAGAGAGAATCCCAAGTAGTGCTCGGACACCGGCTCGCACTCACTAACCGTGAGATCAAGACCTGAACCGAAATCAAGAGTCGGACACTTAATCGACTGAGCCACCCAGGTGCCCCTAAATTCAGTTTCTTCTCTAAGCTCATTTGTTTTACCCGTATCTCCTCCCCGACCCCCATCGTAAAAATTCTCTTCTACTAAGCAAAACGTTTCCAGAGAGACTAGTTTGATAAACTTTGAATCGTACATCAGAGTGCACCTGTAAATTGATTAAGAGAGCTTAGATTTCTAATGCTATTTCGATTATTGAAATTTGGGAAATAGCTCTTTCACTGTGTTTCACAAAAAAATCTTGGCCCACTGGTTATTTCCAAAGGAAGAAGGAAGAATGCAATCTTAGTAACACAATTAGTATTCTGAATAAATTGGATTGTCATCTTTCTTGGGACATCTAAGAATAGAGAGGTAATCTGAGGATCCCTAATTCTAAGAAAAGGAAACCCTCTGTGTATTCATTTCTGTTGCTATAATTTGAACTGAGTTTTATGTTTTTTTGTTTTTTGGTTTTTTTAATCTTTCTACTTCGGTGTCTAAAGAAATGTGAAGCTTAATCTTGATGTTTTTCTTTTGCCTGGTTATGACTGCCTGCTGTTTTGGATATGTAAAACTTTTATATATATTATTTCCTTAGGGACTTTGATTAATCCATGAAATCTGTTGTAAGCACCTGTTAAGTGCTTAGCATGGTGTTAGGACTAACGTAAACATTATTACACAGATGCTTTTCAAACACAGTTCAAAGTATTAGGTTGTGTAATCAATTTAATGAGTATCAATGCACATTTTATTGTGTTTTTTTTTTACTTTTAGTTAATCTGTTTTAACCCCAAACCCTCAGTTCATTCTTTTCTTCCACCCCTTACCTCTGATAACCACCAATCTGTTCTCTGTATCTGCGAGCTAATTTTGTTTTGTGTTTTAGATTTCACATATAAGAGAGATCGCATAGTATTTGTCTTTCTCTGTCAGATTTATTTTACTTAGCATCACAATTTTTAAATAGAAAGGATCAAAATTAACAGAATAGAATAGGAAATAACAGAGTCCATCAGTCATGAGTAAGGGTAGTATTGTTTTATGAAACTTTGATTTCAGCTGTGTGTGTGAGAGAGAGAAAGAAAGAGAGAGAGAGAGAATGAGAATATGCCCACTGAATACACTCAGAAGCCTCTATGTTAGAATATGATATCTGCCTTTGGAGTACTTATATTCCAGAGGTGAAAATACCTATGCTGAGGCAAATTATAGTAGCGTGATGAGTGGTATAGTACAGGGGCCAGACCAGGTCTAGGGAAAACGGATGATTAAGCTTAAGCCTTTCGGAGAGGCCATGAAATTCACATAGAACAGTGTTTTCCCATTCTCCTTCTATATTGGAGGAGCTTTTTTAAGAAATGCTACTTCCTTGGTTCCATCTCCTGGACATTCAAATTGGATTGATGGTGGCATGTCCTGTCCATGATTCTCATGTCTAGCCAACGTTGAAAAGTTCTGCTCAGAGAATGTTGGAAGAGTGTGTTAGGACTTAGCTACATACACAGAGTTGAAAAGAGAATTTTTGGCGGAGGCAATAGCGTGTTCAAAGTCCTGGACGTTGTGGCAGTTGGAGAATCTGAAGGTACTTCTGTATGACTGGGGTGTAGTTGTAAGAATGGACATTGGAAAGGTCAGCTGGGGTTAAATTAGTAGAAAAACAGCAGGGTCCAGTAAATAGAGTATGGGCCTTATAGGTACAAAGACCACTTACCCTACCATTTGTTGCCTAGCCTCTAAGTCTTAATTATATTTTTCTATACAAATTCACATGATTTTGTGAAGATTAAATAATAAGATGCATGTAAAATTCCCACTAGAGGGGCAGAGTGTTGGACTCTGAGGGCTCACTATGTGTAAGCTGCCTTTCTGTCCCTCTTGCCACCTACCTTTAAGAGTTTGGACTTGAGGGGCACCTGGGTGGCTCAGTTGGTTAAGCGCCCGACTTCAGCTCAGGTCGTGATCTCACGATTTGTGGGTTCGAGCCCCACGTCAGTCTCTGTGCTGACAGCTCAGAGCCTGGAGCCGGCTTCGGACTCTGTGTCTCCCTCTCCCTCTGCCCCTCCCCCGCTTGCACTCTGTCTCTCAAAAAATAAACATTAAGAAAAATTTTTTTAAATAGTTTGGACTTTCTAGTCTATGGGAAGTCACGGCATAGTTTTAAGCAAGGAAGTAGAATAACCAGACTTAATTTTTTTTTTTAAATCAGTCTGGTAGTTGAGAGAATTAATTGGAAAGATATAGAACCTGTCCAGGAACATCAGAAAGTTCTTTCTGTACTGTTCCAAGTAAGAAATAATAAGCAAGGTGCTGAGGTTGAACAAATGAGACAGATGTGTGAGCTATTGGGAGGTAAAGTCAACATTCTCATGTATGTTATGGGAAGCAGACGTGAGGAAGAATATGAGATATGATGAGGAGTCACTGACCGCTTACCACTTGGCATGACTGAGTGCCTTCATGGAGTCAGAGAATTCAAGAGGGGAAGAAGTTGTGGGAAGAGAAGTCAAAAATGTGGTCAGTTTTGAGGTGTCCATGAGTCACAGAGGTATAAATATCACCTCCTTTGAAGCAGTTGTGAATGTGGATCTAAAATTTGGAGCAGACATATGTTCTAGGTTGAAGATATAGAACTGAAGGACATCAACACGGCAGCCAAAGAAATACATGATATTACACATAAATCTCTGTCATCGTTACTTGAATTTCTCTGTGGTCCATTCAGAAATACACCTAAAGGTCACCAAAATACCACTTACTGTAGCCTAGAATCGGTATTAAGTGGTGCCATTTTCTATGTTCTTACAAGGGGCATGTCTATAGGGATGCTTTTAATGGTTTAACCTTGAAAAAAGGCAAAGAACTAGCAGCACTATGGTGTAAAACTCATACCTTGGGAAAAATAAAAGTTGATGGGCAATGTAACCAAGATCTTGAAAAACTTCCCACTAAGGAAATTCTGTTACTTCTCTTACATGAACCTGGAAAATTTTATTTTTTTCCCTTTTATTCTCAGGTAGCTACTATGAAAAGGTCATACATGTTTACAGTACTGTGAATGGTAGGACTCAGGGACAGATTCAAGAGCCACATGTTTGTCACCTTACTATATTCAGAACTGTGTTATGTTCCAGGTTTGGACCCTGGAATCTCTGTAGATCCCAGAGATCATCCCCCAAAATAGTGAAAGTAATTAAACTTTTAGTAGAAGAAGGAGTTAACGAGGACAAATGTTCAAGACTCGTGTTTTAGCTCCCATACAAAGGAAGACTAAATATAGGAAGTAAGAATTCATTTTGGTCTAACGATGAAAACAGAATTTAATGCAACGAGTGTAGTCACCTGGCTATAGGGGTTATAACATTCTGGACCATGTTACCGTGGTCTCCTATGTATGTTAACATGTTACTTGAATGTATTGCAAACGTTAGAACCTACTTCTCTGGATATTGCCATTGCAGTTAGCTATTATCTACAATGGTATAAGGACAGCGCTCACTTGAATAACTTGGTAATTCACTTATGGGATCCTCTAACTTCATATATACAAACCAAAAGAAAGACCCACATAGGAAAGGGGACCCTGTGCGTCTGTGCATACTGAAAAGTCAATTTTGAGAGCCCCTAATAACCGCTGCCTTTTATTCCTCGCAGAGCTTTGGTGAGGCTCTTATTAGGTCATGAATAGAAGAGCTCTTCAAAAAAGCTTTCTTCAAGTGAAAGATCCTTATTCCTGATAGGAATTACCATTAGACAAAAGTCAAACTGCATATATAAAACTAATATTGTACGCTTTGCAATCAGTGAATCAAATTTATATTAATTAATGAGAATAATCAGAGCTATATTTTTCTTTGTTTACAACTGACAAGGCACTTTTACTTTCATTTGCTCATATCCTCCCTGCAAATCTCTGCTTTGGCACTATTATCATTTTTATTTTCAATTGAGGAGGGTAAAATTAAAGAGGTTCCATAACGTAGCTCTCGCAAATTAACGAATTTGAGTTTTATCACACCAGATTAGGAGGGAAATAATTAAAAATAAAAGCCTATGAAATAAATGTTTAGTTTTCTAGGATTGATAACATGACATATTTATCTAATTATTAGGATAGATAATAATAGTAGCTCACTTTTTAAATTTTTTTTTAACGTTTATTGATTTTTGAGACAGAGGAAGACAGAGCATGAACGGGGGAGGGTCAGAGAGAGAGGGAGACACAGAATCTGAAACAGGCTCCAGGCTCTGAGCCGTCAGCACAGAGCCCGACACGGGGCTGGAACTCACCGACTGCGAGATCGTGACCTGAGCCGAAGTCGGCCGCTTAACCGACTGAGCCACCCAGGCGCCCCAGTAGCTCACTTTTTTAAAAAAAAATATGGTAAAACCTTGGTTTGCAAGCGTGCTTTGTTCTATAAACACGTTTGTAATTCAAAGCACTTGTATATCAAAGCAAATTTCAAGAACCTTTGGCTCGGTTGTGGTTATGTGATGTTCTGCATCGTGTACTACTTGTATGGCGAGACACCGCTCGTTTATCAAGTTAAAATGTATTTGAAATGTTCGCTCATCTTGGGCGCCTGGATGGCGCAGTCGGTTAACCGTCTGACTTCAGCCCCGGTCATGATCTCGCGGTCCCTGGGTTCAAGCCCCACATGGGGCTCTGGGCTGACAGCTCAGAGCCCGGAGCCTGCTTCGAATTCTGTGTTTTCCTCCCTCTCTGCCCCTCCACCTCTCGTACTATCTCTCTCAAAAATAAATAAACATTAAACAAAATTTAAAAAGGAACGTTTGCTCATCTTGCAGAACACTCACAGAACAAGTTACTCGCCTTCCAAGGTTTTACTGTATTACTGTGTGCCAGGCAATGTACTGGGTGCTTTGCTTGTATAAGGTACTGTCATCTTACCCTTCTTACAGATGAAAGAAAATCAAAGCTTTGAGAGGTGGGGTGACTTCTGCTAAGGTCACACCGCTCCATACAGAGGAGTCAGCTCTTGGACCCTAAGCTTGACCTTCTGTACCTTCAACTCATCTTATTCCCCTACCCGTTGCTCTAAAGTGACTCAGCCTTCCAGGCAAACACCCAGGGTAACCAAAAGCATGTCTCAAATCTTTCACTTACTTGCCCTAGAAATCTCTGGATAGTTTGTGATTGTTGCCCACTACAATTTTTGGGAAAATGTCTCATCTTTGGACTTTCTGGGATATCATATTCTGCTGATTTTCTCCTACCTCTCCCTACTCATTCTTCCGTCTTTCTTTACCTGAGGACTGACTCTGGGCTGTCTTTTCTGTCTTCCTTAATATCATTCTCACCATTCAATGGTGTCACTATTGAATTTCAGTTCCAGTCCAGTTTTAAACCAAATAGACCTTTCTCCATCTCTTCACTTGCCTCACCTTCTAGTTCATTTTCAAGATCAATTTTACCCCCTCCCCCAATCCTTTGCCCCCATTACTTTCTTTCCAGGTTCCTAACTACTACTCAAATTCATGCTTTTAGTACCATTACTGTTCTCCACTCCTTTCTGCCTATTGTATTGCTCCAGTCCAACCTGGAGATTTTTTCTACCTTATTCACTTGTATATTCCCATCGCCCAAGACAGTACCCAGCACATGATAGGTGCTCAAGAAATAGTTGTCAGATGAATGAAAGAATATATGGTTCTTCTGTTCAAACACCTTTTATGACTTCTCAAACCCTTCAGAGTATTCTGCACATTCCTTCACCTGGCCTTCTAGAATTGGCTCCCGACCTCGAATTCTAATCTTATTTCTTATTTTTCCTCTCCACCCATCCTCGACTCCCACTAAAGTGCATAGCCAGCCAGCCTACTTTTCTTCTTTTGATGACGTTGTGTCTTGTCCTGGGATTCCTTTTCCGCATCTCAGTTTACCCTCATGCTATCTACTTTTCCAGGAAAGCTGTGTTCACATCCTCCCTTCTTCCCTGAGTGCCCACGCTGGAAGACATCTTGTCTTCCTCTCCATTTCCATAAGAGTTTCTCTGCACGTGAAATGAAGTTTAGTGTTTTCTGTATTTTATCTGAGAGGCTGGAGAGGGTAGTTTTTAATAGGGGGGGCTTTGAAGCCTGACTGCCTGGGTTTAAATCTTGATTCTGATACTTACTGACCATGGACACATTTCTGGATTGCCCTCAGTTTATGCAGCTAGAAATCAGGGGTAATGGTAGTGCCTGCCTCATCTCGTCAGGTTGTGACGGTGATGTGATTAATATGTGTGAAGTACGTAAAACGGTATTGGACACATAATAAGAAACCAGTAGACAGGGCTAGTGTTATTATGTCATTAGTATCATCAGGTGTATACATAACTGACTCTCTACATAGATGTGTATGTGCCTTATACATATACATACATATTTTATTAATAAACTTTTGTATTGTTTATTTCACTGTAGAATCTTTCTAGGCACAATCTTCATTTGATGTGTTAGGAACTACTTAAGAAGAATGAATAGACCAATGAAGCCGTCTGAGGTACCGGCACATGTGTGTTGGAACTCTGATTTAATAAAACAAAACAGGGGCGCCTGGGTGGCTCAGTCGTTTTAAGCGTCCCACTCGTGTTTTCAGCTCAGGTCATGATCTCATGGTTCGTGGGTTCAAGCCCCATGTCGGGCTCTGTGCTGACGGTATGGAGACTTCTTGGGATTCTGTCTCCCTCTTTCTCTGCCCTTCCCCTGTTTGGTCGTTCCTTCTCTCTCCCTCCCTCTCCCTCTCTCTCTCTCTCTCTCTCTTTCTCCCTCTATCTCAAAAATCAATAAACATTAAAAAAATTAAAAACTAAAAATAAAATAAAAAACGAAAGAAACGAAAAGCTTTGTCTTCCCTAACCAAGAACAGGTTAATAACCTTCGACAGATTTTAGTTCTTAAGTGTCAATGCTGACATGTTTGAAAAACTAAATTTTGCAGTTACAAACCTCAACATCCCCATTCTTGAAAATAAACATACTACACTGAAAATTAAAAGGAGATATTTGATCTTTCATCGTGCCCTCCTTGAAGGAAAAACATTGGCTGACGTGCCCTTCTCTTTGAATCAGACACCGGGTGTTAAGACTCCCGGAAATACACGTCAGTGAAAGCAGTTTGTTTTTTTCCCCGTCTGACTGACATCGGAAGCCACATCAATGGCTTTATAGCTATGTTAATAAAATTAATAAAGTTGTTTTAAATGTAACCTATGAGGCAGTGGCACTGAAAACAGAATGCTGGGACTATTCACTTACTTTCTTTGATCTCCATAGGAACTTAGACAAGATCTCTATAATTTCAGGCCTTCTTTGCCAAACAAGAATAGCAAAAAAGGGGGGCGCCTGGGTGGCGCAGTCGGTTAAGCGTCCGACATCAGCCAGGTCACGATCTCGCGGTCGGTGAGTTCGAGCCCCGCGTCGGGCTCTGGGCTGATGGCTCGGAGCCTGGAGCCTGTTTCCGATTCTGTGTCTCCCTCTCTCTCTGCCCCTCCCCCGTTCATGCTCTGTCTCTCTCTGTCCCAAAAATAAAAAAAAAAAAAAAAAAAAAAAAAAAAAACGTTGGAAAAAAAAAATTTAAAGAAAAGAATAGCAAAAAAGGTCCAGAAAAGTTTCAGCACAGAAAAAGTCAAAGAATTTCATGTCGCTTTCTCTTCCTTCCTTCTTCCAACCTTGAAGGTTTTTTGTTTGCTTGTTTCTTTCTTTCTCCTTGCGGGTTAGTGGTCTTTAACAGGAGACTTTCTAGTCAAAAACAAAACAAAAACAAAAACCAACAAACAAAAAAACAATACTCCTCCATGTGGTGGGTAGCGATACCCCCACTTGTGGGTGGAAAATTCTAGAAGCGTGCATTGGGGAGATCAAATGTAAGGATGTTCCGTCTTGTATTTACAAATTATTTTTGAAACGAACTTTGTTAGTGTCTCTCTCGTGTCTTTCATAATTCTGATAATAAAACATTTCAGTTATTAGTCAACGATGAACAGTACTCAAAATAATTTAGGTTATCCGTGTGTGATTTTCACTCCACATGAGGTCCATTTGCAGTTTACATGGTTTTCTAAATTACAGTAAAATAAAATGTCAAAAAGTTCCCATCTTTTTTCATTTTTAACGGCATCAATCTTTGAAGAAAGGTTATTGAGCAAAGGTCTATGCATAAATCAGCCATTCCCCATAGAGGTAAAAGAAGCCATTACACCTGGTTATGAAAGAGAGTTTCATGAATGTGAGAGAAATAAATCATTCCCACTGGAGATCATATTAGTCAAGATGGAAGAGTATCTATTTCCTGATAGTGAGAAAGCAACAAATTACTTTTGTTTGCTCCTGTGTCCATGGCTGTCCTTGAGAGGTCTATTAGCAACTTGACTATTCAATATCATTATTATTATGACTTAACAATGATCTGAGTCTTTATAAATGTAATCTTTAAGTTCTCTAAAGGTTTTCGTTTCTCCTTTCTAATTTCTATTCACCCCCAACACCTTTTAAAATATATTATTCCTTGGGAGTTACAGAAAAAGTTATTCTCTGCAGAAAGCAGCATTTCACCTCCTCTCAAGAGCTGACCACATTTCACTTCAATCCTTTGCTCTCAATTCAACAATTCAATATTGGATTCAGTTCAAGGCTATGGCCCCAAATAGAATGAGACCTGGATATTTATGAACTGCTTGACCAGGCATTCTTCCCAATGATTTACTCCATAAATTCTATTTTTAGTTTTTACAGTAGTTTCACCAATGGCTGGAAAAGTGTTGTATGTTGCAGTTCTGAAACCTGGAATGAGCATGGGTAGTATTTTTATTGGCTGGGGGAAAGTGTCGACATTTTCTGTTTTAGAGTAGAAAACAATGGTCGTTGTTTGGATGCAGCCATGGAACTGATTAGACAACTCTAAATTCCTTTCCCACCCGTGACCTCAAAGAAATTTTTATATTCATGTAATGTATACACTTGGTAGAAGGTTTGAGGATCCAAAGGTTGATAAGAGCCGTACTTGGCCCCCAAGGGGACTGGACAGTGGAGAGACTAGGGGCAGGACAACAGGGAGATCTAGTCGAGGAGATCGGGGATAACTAAGGTGAGTACAGAGTCCTTTGGTCTCCCAGAGGAGGGGTACCCCCGGAATACGTTATGGGGAGGACCAGGGTGGGTGTTCCGGTGACCCTTTGCATCACAAATCAGCCCCAACCTTAATGGCTTAGCAGAGTTTTGCACGTGAATCTGCCACCCAAGCAAGGTCAGTGCGCACTGTTGGCCTCTGCTTCCCGCGATATCAGCTGGGGCAGGCCGACTGGCCGCTGGAAGGTCAACTTGCAGGTGGGCTCACTCACATGCTTGGCAAAAAGGTGCTGGCCGTCGGTGTCCCTTCACGTGGGCCTCTCCATGGGGCACTTTGGGCTTTTTTACAGCGTAATGGCTGAGTCCCGAGGGACCGGGAGCTGAGGCTGCCAGTTTCTCGAGGCCGGGGGCAGAAACCAGCTTGGATTTAGGTCTGTCACATTCGTTTGGCCAAGCCATCACAGAGACCAGTTCGAGGGGATGGGACGTCAAGTCCACCTTTCCATGGAAAAGTGTCAGAAAGTCTTGGGGTCATGTTTTAAAGCTGCCGCAGAAAGCCTCTTGTAAAAGACACTGAGCTGAATATTAAATAGCCGGTAAACATTGTCCGGGTCAAAAGAAGACGTTCTCTTTGGCCGGAATGCCCTCTCTCTCCAGCCCTACCTGGCTAAGTCCTACTTCAAGCCTCGCTCAAACCACCTTCTCTCGGAAGCATTATCTGGCCTCGCCCCAGGGTCAGACATTGGATATAGACCAGGGGACTGATGTTGTTAAAAATTTAGGCTTTTCTTCCCTACAACAGAACATATCTCAGATAACTTCCCTTCTGACTTGAAAGCTGTAAAATACTCCTGGCGGTAACTCTATGAAATAAAAATACATCTCAAGTGCAATAAAGTATTTCTCAAATAGCAGTGTAAATGTGTACCTTTTACCTAGTTGCTTTCTCTACTCTGTGCCCCAAGGTATGTTAATAGTATCGGGTCTCACGGACACCATTGTATACCAATTAATTTAGAGGATATACCTGTTAATAACCTTGTCTGCGTAGTTCTTCTCGCCAGTCTGGGCCCTCTTAGTGCATCTGTCTGTCTCTGTCTTTCTCTCTCTCTCTGTCTCGTTTCTCATTCCTTTTTCTTTTCAAGTGACTTTCCAACTAGGCAGAAAATGCATTTCACGTCTCTGTGCCTGCCTCCAGGCTCTATCTGTTTCACTCACCGAGGACTGCCCTTCCTGAATGCTTTCTCTCATTTAGCAGCTGTCTGTGGAACTTGGACAAGTGATTGAACCTCACTTCTTAAAGGGCCAGAGCACTGTCTTGAGCAAGCACTTCAAAGGATTCAGCAAATCACTACATTAACTAATACAGATAAATCTTGAAGGCATTATGCTAAGTGAAATAAGGCAGGCCCAGAAGGATAATATTGTTTAATTCCACTTTTATGAGGCACCTACAACAGTCAAAGTCATAGAGAAAGAGAATCGAATAGTAGTTACCAGGGGTTGGGAGGGGGCGATGAGGGGAGTTGGGACTTATTCTTTCACGGGTACAGAATTTCAGTTTGAAAAGATGAAAAAACATTCTGGAGATACGTGGTGGTGATGGCTGTATAACAGTGTAAATGTACTTAATGCTACTGAACTGTATATTTAAAAATCATGGAAACAGTGAATTTTATGTCTTTTTGTCACAATAGAAAAATAAGCTGACAGATTTTTGAGAGAGTATAGTGTCTTATCTTGCAGGTCAAGAGATGGGGTTCTTTTTTAAGATTTTATTTTTTAAAAGTTTATGGATTTATTTCGAGAGAGAGAGAGAGAGAGCATGCGAGCGTGGGAGCAGGGCAGGGACAGAGGGAGAGGGAGAGAGAGAGAATCCCAAGTAGGGTCCACGCTATCCGCGCAGAGCCCTCCAAGGGGCTAGATCTCAGGAACCTTGAGATCTTGACCTGAGCCGAAATCAAGAGTTAGCTGCTTAACTGACCAAGCCACCCACGTGCCCCAAGATTTTAAGTACTCTCTACACCCAGGGTGGGGCTCGAACTCACAATCCCAAGATCAAGAGTCACATGCTCTCCCGACTGAGCCAGCCAGGCACCCCAAGAGATGTGGGTTCTGTTCCTGACTACTAACCGGTGTGATATTGGGGACATTAGTGGTGTTGTGGATCTCAGGTTGATCTTCTAGAAAATGGTGAAGCTAGACAAAGAAATGTTCCTCCGAGTTCACATCCAAACTGCGCCGTCTTTACTTGGAAAGCTTATTAAAAATGCAGTGTCGGAACCTGGCTCTCTAGGGATGAGCCTGGGAATCTGCATATTTAAAGAGCCCCCAGGTGCTTCTTTTGCCCATTTAAATTTGAGAACCGCTGGGCCAGATGCTTGCTTAAGGCCATTTCAGCTCTGAAGTTTGACAGATTTGTATTCTGCGAGGCAGATTCTCTGTGCTCGTGCGGGAGAAGGAAATGAAGAAAATACTAGACTGTGCTTGCGTTGGAGAATTTTTCATTTGGTATCTTCATCTTCAATGCCTAGCCCGTCAGGAATAGTATTGTTTATTCCTCCCACTGTTTTGGAGAGGCATGGGGAAAAAGAAAAGCCAGATGGTACCGAAGATTTACATTACCATTTTCTTTCTTTTTCCCTTCGCATATTATATAAAACTGCCCATGCCTCCATGTGAGCCATGATCCTTAATTTAATGTTACGATCTAATGGCTCATGACATTAAATTATAACTTAGCCCAACATGACCAAATTACGGTATTAGAAGGAAAGTTTCCTTTCTCAGGCTGATTCCTGTTCCTTAAACCAATTGTATTATTGGCTAATTTTTTCATAATTATGTCTCAGCCTTGATTCAGAGACTCTCCTCTCTTTCATAGAAATGCATTTGCTAAACGAGACCCAGGTTGTAGTCATTTCCTCAAAATTAACGTTAAGAAAAGGGAAAAAAAAAGTTTTGCTTCGCTTTGGGGGTGTGCGTGCGTGTGTTCACGGTACTGAAATAGATCCTGTCTGGGACTATATATAAGGTAAATAGTGAAGGAGGGTAGTCTGACAGTTGTCACATACACTTGATGCTGAATGAATTACATAAGTATTCTTAGAAAGGCATAACCCTTCAGCTGTATTTTACTAACCAAGCAGTAAGGCCCTAACCACATTTGTCTTGAATAAGTAGTCTTACATCCATAACTTTATATTTGTTTTCTTTTTGTAAATGGGCTCAAGAAATAAAGTTCATCATCCTTGGTTCATCCAAGAAGAAAATTTTATTCTGACCAAGTTTTTGTCGTTTTGCGTATTTGAACTTCATTCCTTGAATGTATTTTTTTTGCATATAAAATATTTCGCGTTATGAACGTGATTAAAATTGAAAACAGTTAGTTGATTTAACAGAGAGAAAGAGAGAACAAGCAAGGAAAACATACACATCACACACTTTCCTCTTTTTTGTAAAGTCTGTCAAGCCAAGGGAGAAAGGCCTAGTAAAACAAAGGAAAATGAAATATGGTAGAAAGTTCTCCTGCTGCTTCACCAAATAGGATACCAAGAAGTGCGAGATAAGCTGTGGCAGAATGTAGGCTCACTAAAACTCAAGCAATCGACCTGCCATGTAAAAATCTCAAAGTGAGTTCACGTGGAGGCCTAGGAGTTGAAATCCAATAGTATATGCCACCGCGATCATGCAAGAATTGCACATAGGAAGCAAATCAGTCCTCTAATGGAGAAGCCAAATTGAAATGAGTTCTCTGAGCAGATTGGCAAACACATTCTTCTCCTTTTCTGTTTACAAAAATGGAACACCACCAGAAAAACAAAAATTCGTAAGACAAGATGAAAAAAAATTGGAATTCAAGGGGAAAGACAGAATACACATGCATGCACGTGCACACGCGGTGATGAGAGAGTAGTCTGCCTGCATGGTGTAAATGATTGAGAAGTCCCTTTGTTGCGAGCCATCTCACAGGAAGTGACTAGTTCTCATGATGTGAGATATTGTGTCTTACATGGTATTGGAAAAGAAAATAAATTCACCCACGATCCTTAAGGGTGGTGTTGTATTACTATTCCCATACGATATCTTCTCTTCAACAGATAACTCCAGAGTTAGGTAAGACAGGACTTGTGACTCAAATCGCATGCTCCAATCCCTGTACTAGAAATTGCATCAATCTGTCTGTACTCACAGAACGCTGCTAGAGAATGGCACCAAGTGAAAGATGTGTTTGAATTCTTTATACAAGAAACTAAAAGAAGAAGAAGAAAAAGAGGAGGAGGAGGAGGAGGAGGAAGATGAAGAAGAAGAAGAAGAAGAAGAAGAACAACAACAACAACAACAACAACAACTATTTATTTCTTAAATCTAGTAACAGATTTATCACTGAGGATGGTGATGATGATGTTGATGATGGTGATGTGAATAATACAGAGCAGGAAAATGTGTGGCAACATTCACACCCTGAAGAATTAAGTCAGAGATCTAAATAAATACACTGCATTCTCATGTTCTGCAGTGTATTATCTACTTTAAAGAAACAGTTCAAGAACTGTACTAGACTGAATGGGGACTCTGGTTCTTCTTCCCATTCTGCAGTCCCAACCTTGATATTGCCGCCTTGTGGATGATGGAGTGTACCTCCCGACCCCTAGCTTTGGGGCTTAGCCATGTGATTTGCTTTAGCAGACAGCGGGTGAGCAGAAGTGACCTCATGCTAGTTTGAAGCCTAGGCCTTGAGAGCCCTTGCATTTTCCTCTTTGTGCCTCTACCACACGTACTAGAAGAACGTGCCCCATCTAGGCGGCTCATCTCGGAAAGAGGAGGCTAGACACGTTGGGTGGGGCTGCAGTAGCCACACCCTTCCGGGAGAGTAGACGATTGTGGTTTGAAACCCTAGGCGTCACTCAGCATTATTGTGATCGTAGCTCATTGACACAGCAAATAAATTTGTTTTTCCTGAAGATCCATTGAAAATTCACAATATTGGCCATCTTTGGGATGAAAATATAAAGCCTACATTTTAATTTTAATGACTCACTGTTGAATAAGTTTTTTAAACGTGAAATCTTCCCTTATCCGGTGATGTCATTATATTAAGCTTATACATCATAAATACACTGTTTATTTCTGTTTATTTGTAAGCAACATTGGTCATGGTTGGAAATGCCACCAACCTTGAGGGGATACACACATTTCCATACTAAGTGGAAAAAAAAAAAGCCCTCCTTATAGCAAAGTATTGCATAACAATGTTTCATTTGAATACTTTATACATTCCCAGGAGAAAGTGTGTAATATTTGGTTTTGTGAGAGAGATAAAAATAATGAACATTACCATCTGGTTTAACCGTTGTGGTGATACAGAATCGTAGCTGTGTTAATTACCCTTGTGGTTTGTCTTTATAGAGATAATTATATGTGAAATTCCTTTCCAATTTGTTATGTAATGTTAGAAATACTTCCCAAAATTGACATGGATTCATTATGTTACCATCTTGTTGGCATAATCATTAACACTAAACCCATAGATCTATTGAATGTTTAAAAACTATAGTATTGAAAACAATACTATGAAAAGACATTTTGGAAATAATGCTTTTTGCATGCCTTTTGAATAATTGGATTGCTCAGTATTTCTTCATGTCTAGTTCCTGTAACTAAGTCATACTGTCTATTTAAAAATAGATGTCAGCTGAAGACAACCGGGCAATGGATGTGTCTCGACAACAATCTTTTTATATATTCAGATTTCCTTTATTATTAGACATGTCTGTTTGGTAAATTGGTGTTTCTTTACCTTTCTGAATTTAGGGAAATGACACAAGAAAATAACACTAATTTCCTCTGGCATTTTGGCCAAATCAAATTGAAGGCTTCCTGGAGACAATGTCTAATCAATTCGAAGAAACATTTGAAAAGATTCCCGTTAATGTATCTGCGAAATGAATTAGTGGCGTACGCTGTTGGTAGGTGACTTAGGTACAATTGTAATTTTTTTTGTAATCCCGGGAGAAGATGCAGTGCCTTCTAAAATGTCACAATGAGTGTGGTTATTCAAAATTCGGAGAGACTGATCGCCTGCAAAGCTCCCTGACGTCATTGTTCCTAGGGGAATTTTGTTCCAGTATTTATAGCAGCCGCAGCCGTACTATTTCGGTATTACTCCAGTCATAGGTATTACTGCGGTATTCACATACCTATATCGTGGTCTAAAGAATAAGTGGACCTCATATTCTAGAGAGAGCACGAGAAGAAATGAAATGAAGTTTGCCGTGGTTCTGGATGTTCCACGTTATTGTTCGTGGGTTCTCAGAATTAACCGAGTAATGCCTTACTGGCTGCTCTCTGTTCCATGTCGTGAGTGTTATTCCTGTAGAAGAGGAGTAGAGAGTGGGAAGAAAATGAAATCGGTCAATACTGTGAATACATAAATAATAAAAGGGGCAGGAGAACTGATTAATTCTGAATCATCTTTATAAAATGACTGGAATCAGGAAAATGCTCAGTCTGCACAGCTGATTGGGAAATGTATGCAATCTGTTGATCGGAATTCATTTGTGAATGCTCTCTTCCAGAGATTGCTATGCCAGAGTTCTTAAAAACAGTTTGGCCCCACGAAAAAGGAAAACGACAGACCTGGGAGATGGCGATTTAAAATGGAAGGAAGTGTTTTCCCACCTTACCCACAACCTTCCAGCAAATAATTGATACAAATAAGTCAAAATGCAGTTTGGTTTCACAGCAGAGTTTCCAAGTGCTTCCAATCAATATATACTTGTCATGTGGTGGGAAAAGAAAAAGCTAAATTCTTGGGTCACCAAGTAGAAAATTTACTAAAACTAGATGGAAAGCTCTAGGTTTAGTTCGGGGATGCTATGACGAAAAACATATTCGGCATTGGTCTTTTAATCTTAGGTAGTATGTACGTATGATCTTACTTGCGTAACTAAAGCAACTGTGTTGTGACATTATATATTATAACAATATTATAATATATATATTATATATATAACAATAGAAGTCCTCTGAGCTAACTCAATAATAATCAGTCTGCATCGTGTGTTATTTACATCTCTTTGTGATTTGTAACCAAAGCAATGACAGCAACTTAGTAAGATCAATTTACAAACCTGTGTCATTCACAAAATTGTTAGTTTTGTCTGAGTGTTCTTCATTTAAATATTCTTAAGTTCCGGGGCGCCTGGGTGGCTTCAGTCGGCTAAATGTCCGACTTCGGCTCAGGTCACGATCTCGCGGCCAGTGAGTTCGAGCCCCGCATCGGGCTCTGTGCTGACAGCTCAGAGCCTGGAGCCTGTTTCGGATTCTGTGTCTCCCTCTCTCTCTGACCCATCCCCGTTCATGCTCTATCTCTCTGTGTCTCAAAAATAAATAAACGTTAAAAAAATTTAAAAAAAAAATCTTAAAAAAAAATTCTTAGGTTCCTTACACAAGCTACATACTTAGTTTTTTGTGTGTAAGGAATAGAATTTAAAACTTTGTTTTCTGAACATTTTTCTTCATAAAACCACATCATCAACATCCATTCTTGGCTGCTCCATTTAACTAGTAAAATACCTAATCTGTTTTCAAGGATTTGCCTCTTAACTATGGTGTAATGTTAAGACTAACTTATGACATGTATATTCTAAATAACATTAGGGTACTTAAATGGTCTGTGCCTGGAAATCCGATATTGATTGCTCACTTTAAGATCTCAAGCGATCCATTCCATCCACATATGTTTTTAAATGATTCATTTAGAGCAAGAGGTACAGGAACTTTAATGTACTAGGCTATTGGTAAAGCCTAGCGAAATGATTCTATTTTTCAATCTCACAAAATGTCGTCCATCCATATCCGAAACCTTAAAATTGAAGTTAGTATTCTGCTTTGTCTTTTGTCTAGAAAAATATATTTTCCTAAGTAACAATTAAGCTAGGAATCTTCAAACCAAAAACTAAAAAAAAAAAAAAACAGACAGAGGCCTGACAGGGCATGGTCAGAGAAGGAGTCAAGGTCTGCTCAGCAAACCCTCCCCAAGGGTTACAAGCTGCTAGGCGGGTTTAAACTTTTCCCAACCTGCACAAAGGGGCCTAAAGTCCTTTGGCTGGAGAGGGTCTCCTTATTATTTCCTTGTTTCTGGCTACCAAGTTGTGTACTATTTCTCCTTTTTGAATAAAAATGTATTGAATATAGTCTAAATAAAGTATTCATTCTGCTTTACCATGTTAACTAACCTGAACATTGATATATACCCCAAATGAGCAATTATAAAAAGCAGTTTTAGGGGCACCTAGGTGGCTTAGTTGGTTGAGCATCGACTTCAGTTCAGGTCATGATCTTGTGGTTCATGGGTTCGAGCCCCACGTTGGGCTCTGCACTGACAACTCGGAGCCTGGAGCGTGGAGCCTGCTTCGGATTCCGTGTCTCCCTCTCTCTGCCCTTCCCCTGCTCGCACTCTGTCTCTGTCTCTCTCTCTCTCTCAAAAAATAAATAAACGTTAAAAAAATATTTTAAAAAAAAAAAAGCAGTTTTAGTCTTCTCATATAAATGCTTCCCTTAGAAGCAGTCTCCTGGGAAGTCCCTCAAATGAAACTTTTATTAATGACTACACATTAGCCCCACCTGCAGCCACCAGAGTGTGACAGGAACCAGATTTCATGATGCCAAGCGGGCCTCAATTTCGCAACTCGTTCTTTTTCCTGTATGGTCTTTTTAATTGCGCTATTTCCTGCTAGTGAAAGCTATGACTGGTGAAGTATTCAAATGTTTAAACTTCAGAGAAAAAAATAAACCCATCACAACTCTTTTTTTTTAATCTTTAGTATTTAAAATTCATATACCCACTCAGTACTTGAAGGGAATATATGCTGAGGAGTAGTTTGATTATAAGACTGTATAGATTATACACCTTCTGTCCTATTGAAGGGACACTCCGGACTTGGGCAGACTACAGGATCATTAAATCAACTTATCAAATGAGGAAAATTAAGCCCGTGAGATACCCATTTTAGAACATATCATTCAGGGGCACCTGGGTGGCTCAGTCGGTTGAGTGTCCGACTCCCGCTCAGGTCATGATCTCAGAGTTCGTGAGTTCGAGCCCCGCGTCGGGCTCTGTGCTGACAGCTCGGAGCCCGGAGCCTGCTTCGGATTCTGTGTCTCCCTCTCTCTGCCCCTCCCCTGCTTATGCTCTGTCTCTCTCTGTCTCTCAATAATAAATAAATGTTAAAAAAATTTTTTTTTTAGAAAACCATCATTCTACGGGGCACCTGGGTGGCTCCGTCGGTTAAGCATCCAACTTCGGCTCAGGCCATGATCTCCTGGTTCGTGAGTTGGAGCCCCACTTTGGGCTCTGTGCTCACAGCTCAGAGCCTGGAGCCTGCTTTGGATTCTTTGTCTCCTTCTCTTTCTGCCCCTCCCCCACTCGCACTCTGTCTCTCTCTCAAAAATAAATAAACATTTAAAAAATTTGAAACATAAAAATGAATTAATCAATTTAAAAATCCACATCATTCTACATCTTTACAATATTGAGTTGTCCAATCTAGGACTGTCGTAGATCTCTTTGGTTATTTAGATCTTCGTGAATGCCTCACGACAACATATCAGACTTGTCTGTGTAGAGGCTTTGTACGTCTTTAGCATGATTTCCTTCCAAGAATTTCATATTTTTTAGTACCTTTACGGAAGTGAAATTTTGAAATTTTGATGGTGAGAAATTATCTCACAGACTCCTCACTTGGTCTCCTGTGCTCTTCCCATATAACTGCCGGGAAGCTGTCGTTCAAATTCAGAGACTACGTTAGAAGCAGAGGAAGCAGTTGGAGAGGCACATGAAATTGGAAAACTACCTGCAGAAACTTTTCAGTTCTCCTCACATTAGTTACGGTGGCTGGAGGTGAAATGGAGCCTTCACCCATCAGCGGTAATCACGTGTAAGAAACAATCCGTAGATGACAAAACAACGGGAAACAGCCGGGCTCACCACACTTGGGAAACCTAACTGGTAGAAATGCCAAAAGCTACCTTATCGCGTCGTTGCCCCTTTGTAGATAAGAGGACTTACTCCATTTCTGTACGAGAAAGTTTGGTTGAGAATCCAGTTTTGTTGTAAGCTTGAGCTTAGGTATTCCAAAGACCGCAGAATTCACCGTCGTCATCATATCGCAGCAGGCTTCTTTCAAATGTTGCAGTCTAGAACAGTCTGCTTGAAAACCTGGCAATGCAACCTAGTGAGTTCAACTTGATTAGTATTTTGCCTTCTTATTTCCAGTCCTGGACCTCAGCCAATCATTGCTACCCGATTTCGGTAACTGGCATGAACATGAACTTTATGAAACTTCGATAATTTTTAATCATTTGGTCTTTCTTTTTTTCTCTTACTGGCTGGACATCAATTCAGCAGAACTTTCCCGGGTTGTATTGCTTATAAGCCACCTTTCAGTTTATAGTATGTATCGGTTCATTTTGCTACATGATAAGCAAGTAATTTCCGTGGCTGATAACAGAGGCTTACTTAGTAACGGATCGGCAGTTTGGTGGAGTTTGGCTGATCTTGGCGAGGCTTGGCTTGACTCTGCTTATCTCCAGGCTGCAGAACAAGTCTGAGTCTGCCGCCTGTGCCTCATTCTGAGACTCAGACCTAAGGGGCACACATGGCCAACACAACCAACACATTTCACGTGTCCGCTCTTACCACATTAGCTTCTCTTCCCCTGGCCAAAGCATGTCACATGGCCAAGCCCAAAGTCAAGGGATAGAGAAATACTTTCAACCTACATGAGGTCATGGCACAGGTGTGTATGTGTAATTCGACTACGGGTGTGAAAGACTTGAGGCCAATATTTCAATCTGCCATATAGTCGGTTGGAGACAAGCTCAAGAAGTTAATCAACTGGAAGGCTGGTTAATATTTATGGACCTTATACCCCCTAGACAAGAAGGCAGGATCCCTCTTACTATGCTTGAGTTTCCTACCCCAGTCTTTCAAGTTAGAGTGAAGCCCAGAAACATCCATCAGGCAGGAACGAACGGCTCCTTCTTCAGGATTCAGCGTGTGGAATAAGCAGAATCTCATGATAGCGGTAGCCAAACAGCCATTTTCTTCAATTTCAGAATACAAATGTGGATGTGTTAATTTTCGATTAAGACTTCGAAACTTATTATCTGCTTGGCAGGCTCTTCTTTGTGTCAGTCATTACATCTGGCTATTAATGTTGGCTTTTGACCTAAATTTGAAAAAAACACCCAAACTTCAAGGGCCGTGATAGCAGTAGTTGTTCCAACCTGGTTGCCTCTGGGTAAGAAAATAAAAATTATACAATTGCTCTTTTTGACCAAGACAAGCATGTCAAGAAAATGACTTCCTTTGATGAGCGGAAATGATAGAAGCTTCAAAAGTACCTTTAAAAAACTGGGAAAACGGAGCGAGGGAATTGACCTCGAACAAAACAAAAACAAATAAACAAAGCACTCGTCAGCATTGCTGTCCCAGGAAGGATGATATCTGGAAATGATAGAGGTCGTGGAAGTACATTGAATTATGAGGCATGAACGTGAAGGTGAAGGCATGAAATCTTCCTTTGTGAAGCAAGCGGCAATAAAGTTAAAAAGCTGATGGGTGAATTTCATCTAAGGCAATTCAAGCCATTCTTATAATATGGCAGAGTACTTTTCTGTATATGTGGGCCCGGAATATATTAAAATAAGCCAATTTGTGCCCATCAACACCTAATTTGAAGACTTTCATAGGAAGAAGGTCCCCAAAAGCATCATTCCACATTGCTTTGGTGCTTTTTCCTTTTTGTAAAGCACCACCAGTCTCAATACAAAGAAATTCATAATATTTTTATCCAGATCAGGTGGTTAATTGCTCCCCAGGGTATGTTTGTAGTATAGGTGTTGCATCCAAAATATAACATTAAGAACAATATTTGGGCAAATTTATTTAATATCATCTTTTTCCTTTTTGCCTTAGAAACACTTGTTTGTTTGTAAATCGCATTGTGTCAGTTTGATTGTTTTGATAAAACCATCTTGGGGGAATTGCTTACGAAGCTCTCCCAAGTTTGAAGAGACACAGGAGAAAATTTGTAACTGTAGCTCAGCCCCAACCACAAAGAGTAACTGTAGGGCAATTTTTACACTGATGATTCAGGAAGAAGTCATGTCCCCTGTCCCTTTACAGAGCTGGACTCTTCTTAATAGATTCCAGACCAGGGAAACCTACAGGTGGCCAGTGATCTTGGACAGGTGGATAACGGAATATAGAGGCCATGTCTGTGATCAGTCATATAAACCCTGTCTAAGTCTGATAACCGAGTGTAATTACCCGTGCATCAATGTGATATACTGTTAATGCATTAAACATTTATTTACAGTGTAATTATTATATAGCTGATACAGCACAGCCACACCATGGCGGCTGGTTTGGTGGTGGGAAATCAGTATAAACATAATCTCAACATGTCCTTATTTCATGCTCAATAATAACAACCAAGTTCTGTGTCACGCTTAGAGTTTACCAACCACTTTCATACCCATCGACACAAGGACTGTGGTAACCCTGTGAAGTGTTGAGTCCTTGTCTTGTTCCTTAGTGCCATCTGCTGCCCCTTTGTGTTCATGTGTCAATCAGGGTCCCAACAGGGGACAGACGGCACATTAGAAGGAGGGTGATTTGAGTGTCGATTTCCAAGTGCTACAGACTGAGGAGTGGGCCGAGGGTAGGAAAGTCACAGAAGGGAGCGCAAGACCCCAGGGCTAGCTGAAGCAGAGCCATCACTTTCTCCTAGGCCTGCAAAGGTTAGGGAGGAGGGGAGGTTTCTGAGAACAAAGAGAAAGATCACGTAGACCTTACTGCCTTCACAGGCTAAACTTGAGACTTGAATTGACAGCCAGGAAAGGAGACCAAAGGAATCAATATTCTGACTTCAGTCTCTTCCTGGTTCTTCTCTCCATTAGTCAAACCCAACCAGCAAACTAGAGGACATAGGAGCCCACGGATGTAATCCTGCAAGTCAGCCCCTTGGACAGTACAGGAAGGGGGCTAAGTGGATCTGGAGGGACCAGGAGAACCCAGCTGGCACATCTGGCTTTATGCATTTTTTTCTGGATGATACAAAAAATTTAGAGAAATGTAATAAGGGATCTATTTTATTAATCATCTCAGCGATGTAATAATAATACTTTCTTAAAAAAAAATTAAAAAAAAAAGAAAAAAGGGGCGCCTGGGTGGCGCAGTCGGTTAAGCGTCCGACTTCAGCCAGGTCACGATCTCGCGGTCCGTGAGTTTGAGCCCCGCGTCGGGCTCTGGGCTGATGGCTCGGAGCCTGGAGCCTGTTTCCGATTCTGTGTCTCCCTCTCTCTCTGCCCCTCCCCCGTTCATGCTCTGTCTCTCTCTGTCCCAAAAATAAATAAACGTTGAAAAAAAAAATTAAAAAAAAAATAATACTTTCTATAAGTACGTAGCTCTCCTGAATTGGTTCGGAAATGTAACTCTGCTGCTATCGTTTCTGTTTATATTCATTTAATAGATTGATATTCATCAATCAGTGGAATACCCACCATCTGCTATTTAGTCAGTGTGCTATTTGCAAAATAGGGAATAAACCTGATTTCAAGGCTCATGTTCTAGTGCAGAAAAAAATGACCATATCTGATTGTGAAATGTTAAGAAATACACCACATGAGACCTGCTAATGAGTTAATAAGATCGTGCAGAAATTGTTTATTATGAACCCATAGTATTTTCAGTATTGCACTGAACAGAGATCACTGTCCTTAAACAAGTTGAAATCAGAATCAAATCACCTGCAAAATAACTCACTTCTAAACTTTAAGCCTCTTGAATGTTTCTTTTTTTTTTTAATTCTAGTATAGTTAACATACGGTGTTATATTAGTCTCACTAAAAGGCAGCCTCCTGAATGGAAGAAGATATTTGCAAATGACATATCTGATAAAGGATTAGTGTCCAAAATCTATAAAGAACTTATACCACTCAACACCCAAAAAACAAATAACCCAATTACATAGTGGGCAGATGACATGAACAGACATTTCTCCAGAGAAGACGTCCAGATGGCCAACAGACACATGAAAAGATGCTCAACATCACTCATCATCAGGGAAATGCAAATCAAAACCAGAATGAGCTATCACCTCAAACCTGTCAGAATGGCTAAAATCAAAAATGTGAGAAACAACATGTGTTGACGAGTATGGGGAGAAAAGGGATCGCTTGTGCTCTGCTCTCTTGGTGGGAATGCAAACTAGTGCAGCCACTGTGGAAGTGTGGAGATTCCTCAAAAGATACAAAATAGAACTACCCTATGATCCGGTAATTTCACTACTGGGTATTTACCAAAAAACAAACAAACAAACAAAAACAAAAAAAAAAACAAAAACAAAAAACCAGAAACACTAATTCAAAGGGATATATGCACGCCTATTTTTTTTTTATTGTTTAATGTTTATTTATTTTTGAGAGAGACAGAAACCGAGCGTGAGCAGGGTAGGGGCAGAGAGAGGGAGACATAGAATTGGAAGCAGGCTCCAGGCTCTGAGCTGTCAGCACAGAGCCCGACGCGGGGCTCGAACTCACAAACCACGAGATCATGACCTGAGCTGAAGTCAGATGCTTAACCGACTTAACCACCCAGGCTCCCCTATGCACCCCTATTTTTATAGCAGCATTATTTACAATAGCCAAATTATAGAAACAGCCCAAGTGTCCATCGATAGATGAATGGATAAAGATGTGATATGTGCACACAATAGAGTATTATTCAGCCATAAAAAAGGAAGAAATCTTGCCATTTGCAATGGCATGGATGGAGCTAGAGAGTATTATGCTAAGTGAAATGAGTCAGTCAGGGAAAGACAAATACCATATGATTTCACTCGTATGTGGAATCTAAGAAACAAAAAAACAGGCTTCTTGAATATTTCTCTTATCTTTTACATACCACTCTCATTTCACAGTGTCAAAACCGTGTATACACAATAATCGTTTGTTGAATTGAGTCAAACAAAACTAAAATAGATTTTTATCCAAACCATAGTTTATGCCATGTTTCTAAGTAAGCAAGAAATAAGTTTATCTTAGGAATTTAAGTATCTTCCATCTAAATAACTCCTTTTGTTTCCTTCTTACACAACATTTCAAAAGATATTTATTGAGGATCTAATATGTACTTAATACTGTGCCAGGTGCTATGAAGGATGTCAAGGTAATAGAATGAACTTCTAATTGTTTGGAGTTCCAATTAAATAACCTCAAGTTAAACCAATTTGGGAAGGGAACATTATGCCTTTGAGACTCTAGGTTTCTCTTGATTAGGAAGTATTAAACATTTCAAGTAACTAAACAGATTAAGGAGAATTCAAGGATACTTCTCACTAGTAAATTTGGATTAGTCTGGCGAATTTAAGACCTTAAATGGAACTTTTTAATAATTAGAAGAGAGAGAACATTATAATTACAACCTTTGTAGAATCTGTGTTTATCTCTCAACTTTCTTCATCATTTTCTAAGTATATCTGATGATCGGGTTTCATAACCCAAGAAAATATTTCTCTACATTCTGTACATCTATTCTTTTAAAAAGCCCTTTTTGTATTTTGTTAAAAGTCAAAAGCCTCCATGAAAATGAGACCCAAGTGAGTGAAAGAATATAACAGTATAACTCACATGCGATTGGCTCTCTGGCCTGGCGTCTGCTTTTTACAGTCCTTTCATGCTAAACTTTTTAAGAATTTATTATGCAAAGCTTTATTGACAGTTAAATCCTATCTTCTCCCCTGAGGAGTCACAGTTGTGTTTTCAAGTTCACTAGTGGCAGATGCTTCCTAGCTACACTTCGCACTATGTAAAGTGGAATTTCTCATCACCTGCATGGGATTTGTAGCTCCTGAGATGTACTTTGCTTAATATTAGTACCGCGCGATGACATTGGCACAAAAACACTTTTTATATTCCACGGCATTATTTTCAGTTTCACTTTGTAGTTCAAGAAAATCATGAAATGTTTTGTAAGTTTTACTTCCGGGTCAACTAGGGGGCTTGGGGTCTCTGTTAAGTCAAGCATTGTGCTCTTCAAAGCAAGCAATTGAAAACCTCATGTTGAGTTGTTCTACCAAAGGAGTTTAATATCAAAGGACATATAATAGGCTGGTATCTCTATTTTGACTTTCATGATTTCTTATATGCCACAACCACTTGTATGGTGTCATCTCTTCTTGGGAAGTTCTACCTCCACACTTACCAGAGTCCCTCTGTCCTTGTAAGGAAAGTGAAATCCAAAAGAACAATGAAAGTTGGTCAAAATAATGAGAGAAAACATGAACTCAGTGTATCCTGTATCGGGTTGAACCACAACCCTTCCGATAGGTTACGTGGTATTAATAGATCATATTTCATGGTACTACCAGATATCAGAAATCCAATGGTCATATGGAGGCATCGGGAATACTGACAATCTTAGTGTTCCTCAAACGCCTTTCCCGTTTGCCTTCACCTTTATGCATTCCACTACTCCTCAAGGCCTATCTCAGATTCCTCTTCCATAGGACAGTCTGCATGGATTTTAGCCAACATTGATTCCTCTCTTTTTTTGCACACTTCTCGAACAGTTGGATTAGAAAACCGGGAATGGGGAAACCTGAAGAGTGTATTAACCAAGAAGCAGAGACGGGAGAGTTTCAACAAAGGACGCATCTAAAGTATCCCACTCCTGTGGACTCCCATAGCAAATAAAGTTGGCGATTAAATCTGGTCTTTCCTACTGATGATAAACTCCAAGGCATATTCTTATATTTGCTAAGTTGCCTTGCTGGGTTCACAGCATGCATGCACTTGGTATTTATTGATTTATCAGTTAACTGAATCTTAACACATTATTGAAACTTTCAAGTTTTAAAGAAAAGTATTCCTCTCCACCCCTCAGTGTCATCCCTGTTATTATTTTTCATGGCACCCTCGTAATCTCTTTTCTAGCATTTTCCACTAACTGCAACATCCCCAGCCTCTAGCACAGTGCCTCACATGTAGTAGGATGTCAGTGTTTGTTGAATGAGTGAACGGTCTGCTTAAAGATAAAGGCAGTACTTCTTTGTGGACTGTACTTTTTTTAAAGTTGTTTTACATCTGTTTTCTCTAAAAATTAGAGAGAGATCTTTTAGTCAAAGGACTAGAGGTTATGCATCTTCTTTGTTCTTTCCAGAGTGCTCTCTATCAGTGTTTCTCTCAGCATAAATAAGAATTGCCTGGACAACTTGTTAACACAGGGATTACTTGGTCCCATCCCCAGAGATGGTGATCATTTGGGTCCTGGAAGTGACTCTGCTGCTAATCTGTGAAGCGTACTTTGAGTAGGACCCCTCTAGGATGTTGGATGTATGGATACTTGCTCAAGAGAGGGATTTGTGCTTACTTGCTTGCAAAGTAATGAACCTTCTCGCGGAGTCATAGATCTCTGAAACCTGCAAGAACCTTTGCTCTCATCTGGGCTATACCGTTAAAGATGAAAAAACCTGAGCTTTCAGAGAGTCTCAGTCTCTTGACGAAGATCCTACAACTCAGTTCTTCTCAATTCTTGTTCGGTTTTTAGTGTCAGGATAGAAATTTGCTAAGATGCACTGAAGTGGCTTCTATCAAATCAGAGTGTCCACCGTATGCTGCACAGAGAATTTCGTTCCGAGGACAGGAACTTTCCATTTGCCTTATTCATCATTCCTTGAAATTTTTCCCACATAGGTTTATACCACTGAAAGTTAAATTACATCAGAGCCTCCTTTATATAAACCTAGAGTAGCTTGCTAAAATGCACCACAAAGTTTTTGTTGTTTCTTAGGTGGTTTTAATTATGTAGGTTTCATTTTAGTACTAATTGAGAACAAACTATGACCAATTGAACTAAGCCAAAGGAGAAGAAGAAGAAGAAGAAGGCAAGTAGACTTATGATTTGAATTTTTTCCAGTCCTTGAAACTTTGAGAATATCTGTCTTTATTAACTTTTGCTTTTTGCTGATGGTTTCTCTCATTTTATTATGGCTCATAGCATTGTAAATTAATTTAACATGAAAGATAAAAATGTTGCTCTTGAAATGTTTCTCATTAAATTATGGAAAAATATTACAATAAATAAAGGAAAGGAATGCCTCTAGTACCAGCTTCTGTTTGCTCAATTATTGCAGTACCAAAAGTGAATTATTACACAGTTAACTCAGAGGCAATATTATTGCCATTATGTTATAAAATAGATGAGTTGCAATCCTCAAAAAAAAAAAAAAAGAAGAAGAAGAAGAAGGTACAGCGTAGGTCCTTTGAAAGTGAAATACCTTTTTCGCTTGAGCTTCATTTAAATGCATACTGACCCCACTTTTTTAGTCCTTGCTAATGATGGGCCCAGCTTGATATGAAGAACCGCAAAGTAAATTTCAGCCAATTACTTCATTCAAGGGAGTCATTAAAGGGAGGTACCTCTGAAATTTCAGAAGGCATGTACTGCCAATTAGCTGAAATACTACTCAATGTCCTTTCTACGGTTACAATCTTTCTAGTATATTTTCAATTGAAGACAACCTCTGCAGAGAAGGTGAGAAGTTGCTGCTTGGTGATATTTGTTAGGTTGGGATCACACATGTGGAAGACATTCATCTGTATTCCTCCTCCACTCACAAAGAATTATACTTAATTCATCCAAACCATACAGGGATAGAGGATTAAAGCATATTTACGTGAGCCAAAACAATTGCTGGAAAGTTAAAAAAAAAACAAAAAACAAAACCATGGAAGCAACCTGAGGCCCCTCGACTAGATAGACTTTTTTTTTTTCCCGTGTGGAACTCAATACATTCATTACATTTTAAATCCTATGGAACAACCTTATATGAACACATGAATATTCTAGGTGAGCTTTTAACAATGAGGCATATATTTGAATAATTTATCTCCCCTAATATGTAAGCCATTAAAGGGCAGGATCACCTACTCAATGCAAGCCTCTGGAGAATGCCTTGGAGATTCTGGCAATTGATCCAACCCAAATCCCACCTCCGGGAACTTATGTGATAAGGTACAAATCAATGATTACGGTGCGATGGCAAAGCGGCACATCCCAACAAAGAATAGCTGATGAGAGTATTATAAAAATTAGTAGTTTGGAAAATGTACCAGAAATCTTTTGGAAGATCTTCAGATTACATTGAAATGCCCAGTTACTATCTATCAGATACTGAACTATCTATCAGATACTAAACTATCAGAACTGTCATAGGATTTCAAGGAATGATCAGCTTTCAAAAATTTTAGGATTCTACATCATAAGGCACATGAAGTCTCCAAATGGTAGCTTTGGATGATTCAGAAAGAGTTACAGGCTATCGCGCCACATCAGACTAGCTTACGTATGTGTTAATGAAATCTGTATTACAGACTGGCCGAAGACTGGATTCTTCTGAGTCAGAAGACCCAAGGGCTGTCTCCAAATTGTTTATGAGGCTGCGTTAGTTACAGGGTACCCCTCTGAGCTAGCTTGTCTGACGCAGTGACTCTGAAAGGGAGGGGCAGGTTTGCCCTCCCTGAGACACAGGCAATGTCTGGAGGCACCTTCAATTGTCACAGCTCAAGCGCAGTGGGTAGAGGACAGGTGTGTCCTACACGACAAAGCCTCATCCAGTCCAAAATGTCAGGAAGACTGAAGCTGGAAAAAACCTGGTCTATTGTAGTGTTTACTCCCCTTTCCTGAACGTCTCTCTTCCATAGTAATCTCCAATGCCCAAGAAATTAAAAAATCATTTAGTCATTTTTGCATGCTGTAAGATAATGAAGTGATTTTAATTATTTAGTATAATTTTTTTATATGATAAAACATTGATAATATAAATATTGTTTAATTATTCAGACTCTCAGAGCTTGTATTAGTATATTATTTAAGATTTCATAACATCCATTTACTGAACTTTAGAACAATATTCATTATTATTATAGCGACAAACGTTTTACTTTTTTCATTTTAACGATTCTTTAATAGGAAAATGTATAAATTAATAATATATTTTAAATTACCTGCTGGGTTCAGGAACAAAATGTACATGAAAATGGAGACTGAAATCTAACTGTTACATAGTGTCAGAGAAAGAGCTACTACTTTTATGACTGGATGTTTGGAATTCTTGCCTCCACCTGAAATTTAGCTGCGTTAATTTTTAGATGACATGCGCTAACAGAGGCTCAAGCTGACATTCTCAAGCATATCTTGAAAAAATACATTTTGAGCAACAGCGAGCACCCTTTCGTCCTGAGATTTTTATTTAATTGATGGGCTGTGGTGTCTGGGCGTCAGAATTCTTAAAAGCTGCTCAGGTAGATCTAACACGCAGCAACCTTGGAGAACCTCTGGTTTTGTGTCGGATCCCACTTGGAAGAGTCTATAGCTGGACCTCCTGGGTTCACATTCCTCACCAGCTTTTCACCAGCTCTCTTTCTGACCCTGGGCAAATTACTTAGACTGTATGCCGCAATTTCCTCATCTGGAAAATGGGGGCAATAACAATGTCTACTTTTGGATGACGGATATATAGCATTTACAAATTAGTTTCCTCTGAAGATCATCTTGAACAAAACATGCAGAATTATTATTATTTGTCGTTTTTTACAGTAACTTTCTGTATTTCAACATCAGTGTTATTGATGTTTCCTGTCTTTAATCAATGATCCAAATATAGATATCGGTTATAAGGATGAAAACAATTTAAACCAATTGTAACCGTCAAAATTCACCTGGTAGCTGAGTAACTGAGTCACGCCTCTTTGATTCTTCCCACCACGTGTTTGACACAGTCATTTCATTATATATAATTACATTCCATGCATATTTACAAAGTTTTTCAAGAATAGACATTACTACCTTCAGTAATATGAACACCAAGAACCTTTTTGTGAACCCCTGGGAAATTGCATGAAAATCAGTTCGAAAAGGTTCTGCTCGGGGCGCCTGGGTGGCTCAGGCGGTTGAACCTCCGACTTCGGTTCAGGTCCTGATCTCACGGTCCGTGAGTTCGAGCCCCGTGTCGGGCTCTGTGCTGACAGCTCGGTGCCTGGGGCCTGCTTCGGATTCTGTGTGTCCCTCTCTCTCTGCCCCTCCCCCGTTCATGCTCTGTCTGTCTCTGTCTCAAAAATAAATAAACATTTAAAAAAATTTAAAAAAAAAGAAAGAAAAGGTTCTGCTCATGGAGATGTGATCACACGTAGGTTTAGTCAACAAATAGTGACGAGGAGAATTAAAACACCAGCTGCACATGTACCAATGAGTGCAAACCATTGTAATTCTAGAATAGTAGCAAAAAAAAGAAAAAGAGCTTTGGTTAATCCTTTCAGGAAACTCGATCAAAACTATTGCATTTAGAAGACAAATATTTACTTTGGCGGTTAGAAGATCTCGCATTAGTCCACCACCTCTTTTGGTGTGGGTGGTCTTTTTCAAAGTTAATCTTTACTTATAAATTGTCACTAACAATCAACTTTCTTATTACATCATTGACGACTGGCGGCCACCAATTCCTCATTGGGATATTTATAAGATTCGTTTATACATTTTTTTTAAGTTTATTCATTTATTTTGAGATAGAGTGAGCAGGGAAGGGGCAGAGAGAGGGAGAGAGAGAATCCTAAGCAGGCTCTGTGCCATCAGTGCAGATCCCAATGCCAGCCTCGAATCCGCAAACCACGAGATCGTGACCTGAGCCCAAACCAAGAGTCACCCTGCCTAAGTCACCCAGGTGCCCACTTTCATACATGTTTAAACTTCCTTGCCGGAAGCAAGCATACGCTTGTACATAATTCTCTTTAAACCGTATGCCAGGTACTGGACTAGTCATTGATAAATCAGAGATGAAGAAGACTTGGGTTGACGTCAGTCACGATGTCAGGAAACTCGCATGGGAGTTGGGGAAAGGAAAGGGAAATTGAGTAAGAGAACTGTGGATAAGCATATGCTTTGGCAGAATATGAAACGGATAACTGCCCAGTGGGATCGGGCAAGGCTTCCTAGAGGAGGGGACATGTGAGTCGGGTTTTAAAGGCTGAGTGGAAATTCACTCGTTGAGATAAACTCCTTGAGAGGAATTACTTCCGTAGAACTTGCCCTAAGCCCAGAAATAAATGGTGTGCGAAATCGGTGCCATCTGTCAATGTATTCAATCTCCTTTGCGCTCACCTTCAGAAGAAAAATTCAGAAATATAACAAAAATTTTAATCTATTTTGCTGTCTCTTCAAATGACTTAATTTGCGGATGAAATTGAATATAATCGAAGAGAATCTCCCCTGGGGGAAGATACTGTTTATTGTTTGCTTGGGTCTAATTATTTTCTGTCAAAAATATATTAGGGATAAACTTGATGATTAAAAAATCAGATTTCTATATTGGAAATGCCATTGATTTTATAATACATTAATCACAAAATGCTTATCTTGGTGACTTGCACAAACTTAAATGAATAAAACACAAAAATAATTTATATCACCCTGTAGTACATTTATTAAACTAACCCAAAATAGCAGTCAGTGAAATACAAGCCCTTGATTCCAAACAACTCACTACAGGATTAGTCTGTGATTGTCATCAAGTTAGCGAAAATTATCTAATAAATTGTTGACTTCCAAAATGAAAACTAGAATGTCTATGGGGCCATCCTTGTTCTCTTCATTTTTCTAGAGCAGCTCTGTCCAATAGAAATACACCGTGACTTAAAATCTTCTAGGGGCACCTGGGTGGCTCAGTCGGTTGAGTGTCCGACTTCAGCTCAGGTCATGATCTCATGGTTGGTGGGTTCGAGCCCTGCGTCAGGCTCCGTGCTGACAGCTCAGAGCCTGGAGCCTACTTCGGATTCCGTGTCTCCTTCTCTTTCTGCCCCTCCCCCACTCATGCACTGTCTCACTATCTCTCAAAAATAAATACCTATAAACACAATTTTTTTAAATCTTCTAGTAGCTATGCTAAAAAAAAGTAGACGTGAAGAGATGAAACCAATTGTAATAATATGGTGTATGTAACCTAACATGCCTAAAAGATTATTGTTGGAACATGTAATCCTTATAAAAGTTATCACTGCAGTGTTTTTTCCATATGTTTTAGTCTTGTCTTTTTCCCTCTTAGAGCACATCTCCATTCAGACCAGCCACGTTTCAAGTGCTCAGTGCTCATATGTGGCCAATGATTACCATACTATAAAGTACAGTTCTAGAGATTTCCATTAATCCAAAAAGTAAAGGACCTCCAGACTTTCACTGATAAGTAATTCTTCACTGCTAGCCTTGGGAGCATTTCCAAATGTAGTCTACAGATTTTAAATATTCTATCTTACCATCTCTGAGGGCTTCAGTTTTAATGCTATACTGTTCTTAAAGAATGTCAGAACATTCTTTTTTATGGAATACTCTGAAAGAGCAATTAGAAGTTTATGATGCACATAATGCAAAATACAGGTCATTTTCAAGCCTGTTTTAGAAGCACAAAAACCATAGTCATTTATCACCTGTGACGATACTGTCTCAAGTATGTCTTTGTTTGGGTATGGGTGATATTTTGAGAACTTTGTGATAAGAAAACAGTCTTTAAGAACAAGATTAAGAACAAGATAGAAGACTAAAATTGATAACTAGAATGAAAACCTTTTTTTTTCATGGAAACCTGGTTTAGTCTATCCATGGGGTTATATCATGGAGATGCGACTTTGAAAATACATCTCACATTTGTTAAGTTACTGAAAGTTCCTTCACTCTTAGTGACTTAGCCAGAAAATGCCCTTGGGGCTAAGTCCTTGATTTTCAGGTAATCCTAGCTACCTTTGCAAGGCCACTGGGACCATTTTGCATTGGAAGGATCATTGGCAGCCTTTCAAAGTAAAACTGAAGTATCAACACTTTGGAAAACAGGTACTAATGAGCGATCAGAAACCTGACCTCAAGATTACTTGTGAACTGTGAATCAGCAAAATAAACTCAATTGTTCATTTGCTAAATATGTATCAATTATCAGGTGTCTTCTCATTTATAAGTAGTTTTTTTTCACCCAAAAGTTGGTTTATAATTCAGATGTTTGGGATTTGGAATAAATTTACCACGGGGGAAATATTATAAATTATAATTAATTTCCTAAGCTATCTAATTTAATTTTTAATATGCTTGCATGCATTACTTGTCATTTATAACAATTCTTTCCCCCAAGTGTTCACTTCCCACTAGAGTAATGAAAGTGGAGTATTATTACATGGTACATGGTTGGATACTTTTACAAATTTTAATAATTAAGTATTTATTTAATGTGTTTTAGAAAAATGTAGCTCGTACCATAAACAGTTGATTTTACGATAACATTGCTTAGAATGAGACTATGGAAAACAAGATGGCTCGACACGAGTCCACTTAGAACAAACCATCAGGTAAATACGTGGACACACGTGTCATCCGTTCCGAAGGTGATTTGCGAAACTGTTTACAGTTATTTGACTTGTTGAAAATGCCTTCAGCCTTTCTATTAAGAATGGCGGGAATTCATTTCCGTCCCCTGATGCCTGTCGTTTTCTTCTTACTTAGGGTTCCTTCCTCCTCTCGCTCCTACCCCCTTTCCTTTTCTGATTTTACCAAGGACAGCAACTCCAGGAAGATGGCGGGAAGTGGGATGAGATGGGACATGAAATGGTAAAACAGCTCAGCCTTGAGGGGTTTGGGACATCTGCCTTGATATCTACAAGATGAGTTTCTCAGGTGGGGGGAAGGTTTGAAGAGCGGGCTAAGCCGGCCAGCATGCTGTGCACTCTCTAAAGTCATGGGAAAGCGATTTTGAGATGATTGCACCTTGGTAAATCTGGAGTTTGGCGGGGAAGAAAGGAAGCTGGAAAGTGAGCAAGTGTCCGAAAGGGTTTTTTTTAGGTTTTCCTTGGGTAGCAATGGTAAACCACTTAAAGTTTGTTTGTGTATTTGTTAAGCAGAGGAGTGACCTCATATAAAATGAAAACTGGAATGGGGTGGGAGGGGCAAGAGCTCTGAGATGAAAATATCCTTCACGAGAGGACTTAGGAAAGCCAGATGGGACACAGTGCTGTAAGTGCTGGAAAGATGGGAATTGATTCCAAGGTTCGGTTACTTTGGGCTTTATTGTTGTTGTTTGAAGCTAGACTTTGCCATGTTATGTAATGGATTAATGTGAAGGGTTAAGGGAAAGGAAGAAGCCAAGGTTTCTGGTTGGACAGTTGGAGGCATTCACTGTACTAGGGAACCCAAGGCTTAGAGTGTGTTCGAAGGGGCAGCGTGTTTTAGTTGTACTTGGGATTTAATTTATAGAGGTGACTGAGTGACGGCAGAGACAAGTCACTGCCATGAAGGAAGTTTTATTACTCACAATTTCCAGGAGAAGGGGACATGTCACGCTTTGCAAGGTTACAAGGGGAAGAACTTGGGTCATTCAGGAGGCAGAGGGAGCAAAGGAGAAAGCATGGTTTCTCCTTTATTGAGGTTTCCCTGTGAAGAAATCGATGGGGCCGGGTGGACAAGTTTGGGCAAGTTTAGGATTGGATCGTTTGAATAATTTCAGCAGGCTCTGGGCTAGCGGGTGTCTTGATGTCCAGTATCTGGCCTTGGAAATTCTGGCTTGGTGGGCGAGAGTTAAATAAAGGAGGCGACTGGGGATGTGGGCTTTGCAAATCAAAGGTACAGTCACAAGGGAGTCATCTGCTATCTCTTGGCATTCGTTTCGCTTGGGAGGGGCGATCTCTTCCTGGCCACCAAGGCCCCCAAGATGTCAAAGCGTGATAAAATAGAGAAAATTAAAAAAGCATGATTAATACTCAGGGTAGATGTTGTATACAACTTAGGACAGTGGCTCTCAAAGTGAGCTCCACTGGAATCACTTGGAAGCCTTGTTAATACGCAGGTGACAGCCTCACCCTCGAAGTTTCCTGACTCTGGAGGTCTGGGGCCGGTGCAGAAAATTTGCGTTTTTAAAAAAGTTCTCCTGTGCTGCTGTGCTGCTGCTGGCCAGGGACCCACTTTAAAAACGCGGATTTAGGATATGTACAGTTTGGGGAATATCCGAAAGGAGCAAAATTCACGGAATATTCCTGGGTAGTTGGCTGTGCATCTGGGAAGTTCAGCATAGAATATTAGGCTAGAGATAAAGACTTGGGAGATCATCTGTATCAAAACGATAATTGAAATCTGGGGAACGCCTGCAGGGTAGGGGGGGTGTCTGTGTACCAAGAAAAGGAAAAGAGACTAAAGCCCAAGCTCCAATGACCCTTTAGAATAGAGGAGGGAGAAGAACCCACAGAGGAGGTTCGGGAAACTTCTAAGGGCCTGAGGAGGCCAAGGAGAGAAGACATTCACAGCCAACATGAGACATGCTTCCGAATGACTGCGCTGGCTTTGCCCCCGTGCGTTAACTGCTGCATAATTCATTACAGTCATAAATACATACTTTAATAAACAACTAAAGTAATGCAACTGATTTTTTAAATAAAAAATTTCGCGTCTAATTAGTCGCCTTAGGAGGCTGCCAAATTATTTCCGGGATGTCGTTACCACCCCGACCATCTTGGCACTCCTCTTTCAGGGGCTTTCCAGTGCTGCGGTTTCTTCTTTTTTAATGTTTTCAGAGGTAGCAAATTTTCCTATTTTGAGGGTGGAATTGATTTTTTGCGTCAGTCTTCAAAGCCTCTTATGGTTTGTGAAATAAATAAATGATAAACCTAGATGCAATCAAGTCTTTAAAAAATTGCATACCGGGGCGCCTGGGTGGCTCAGTCGGTTAAGCGTCCAACTTCAGCTCAGGTCACGATCTCGCGGTCCATGAGTTCGAGCCCCGCGTCGGGCTCTGGGATGATGGCTCAGAGCCTGGAGCCTGCTTCCGATTCTGTGTCTCCCTCTCTCTCTGCCTCTCCCCCGTTCATGCTCTGTCTCTCTCTGTCTCAAAAATAAATAAATGTTTAAAAAAAATTTTTTTAATAAATAAAAATAAAAAATAAAAAATTGCATACCTACTGGAATTTCTTCTGTTATTGGAAACTCTTCCAAGGCAGTTTCAAAGGAGGCGTTTAGTTCTTAAATTATAGCGTTACTCACTACGTTAAAGGACAAACATTCATTTGAATGAATGCGTTCCTGGTCAATGTGTTTTTGGTGCCTTTTTACCTGACAGTCCTCTCAGACAGATGCCTATACAAATCCCACTTTCTCAGAAAGCCTGTGAGAAATGTCTTGACTCAAATGTGATTCCGAGATTCCTGGCAAATAGGCGCTATATGGTGACAAACTTATCGTCCTGTCTTTGGGGAAGCTCTGGATGGATCCCATTCAGAAGATTCCCTGCCCCCTCCGTCCCCCCACCCCCCACAATTTTGCCATCAACAAGGCAGACGGGAATAGTCAGGGGAAGATTTTCAGAGGGTAACATTTTCATGGAAGACATATCTCTCCCATTGGAATTTAGTTTCCTAAATGCAAGGTGTTACCTTCTGGAGGCAAGAAGCCTTTCATATTAATATAAATGCAGGTGACGCTTGTGTCACAGATAAATTGCCCCTCAAACTAGCACGCAGGAAGGAGGGTTCTGAGATTCAGCACAGACGTAGCTTTTAAAAATATACGATTTCAAACACGATGTGCTATTTCAGGTTCCCTTCGGTCATTTTCAGTCGTTTTTTTTACTTGCTATCCCATTATGCGTGGATTTTATCTAATCCATGTCCAGAGATTTCCGTGGCCCTGGAATTCTACCTTTTTTTGACAAAGAGGCCACCTGGTTTTATTTATTCCCCTGCCCTAGTTGTGTTCTGGATATAATCAGTTAAAGGCCATAAATTCATTATTTTAGGTTAAACTTGAACTTACATGGGGAACTACTTGAGGGACTTGATAAATCACACAAGGAAGGGTCCCACCCCCCGAATTTCAGATTCAGTTTAGGGCTGGGGTGGGACTGATAATCTGCATTGCTAACAAGTTTCCAGTTGAGATGGAGGTTACTGGACTGAGAACCGTTGCACGAAGGAAAACTAAATGCATGAATTTTCTGCCGTGACTTTCACCACTGAAGACATTTTGATGGAGAAAGAGACATCAAAATGTGTGATCACTTAGGTTTGGGTTGAGCCACAGAATCTGTATTATCGCATTCTTGGGGAATAGCTGTTGTTGCTGGTCAAGGACCACACTTGGTGAGCCACTAATTAAAATATCATTTAAGGGGCGCCTGGGTGGCGCAGTCGGTTAAGCGTCCGACTTCAGCCAGGTCACGATCTCGCGGTCCGGGAGTTCGAGCCCCGCGTCGGGCTCTGGGCTGATGGCTCGGAGCCTGGAGCCTGTTTCCGATTCTGTGTCTCCCTCTCTCTCTGCCCCTCCCCCGTTCATGCTCTGTCTCTCTCTGTCCCAAAAATAAATAAAAAAAATAAACGTTGAAAAAAAAAATTAAAAAAAAAAAAATATCATTTAAAAAATTTAGTCCAGGGGCGCCTGCGTGGTCCAGTCGGTTAAGTGCCTGACTCTTGATTTCAGCTCAGGTCACGATCTCACGGTTGATGAGATCAAGCCCCCTGTGGGCCTGGGATTTTCTCTCTCCCCCTCTCTCTGCTTCTCCCCTACTCTCTCTCTCTCTCTCTGTCTCAAAATAGATAAATACTTTAAAAAAAAATTAGTCTAGCAAAGTCTCCTACATAATGGGGCATAACGAGTTATTTTGGTTTAATTTGGTCGGTAGTTTCTCGTAGGCTAAATTAGCACCAGCAAATCTAAGGTTCAATTTATGTTCATGGCAGTCATGAGGGATACTTTGGAAAAAGTCTTGATTGGTTTTGGAGGTAAGGATGAGTAGGGAGGAAGAAATTAAAAAAAAAAAAGAAGCAGCTAAATATTAAGTTGTTCATGGTGTTAAGAAAGAAGGAGAAGTGGAGTAACCAGAAGTTTCTTAGACTGGTTCAACAAGGCAGGTCTGTCACAGTCACAAAGGAAAAACCTCCCAATTCCTTACATGGGCGATTTCTTCCCAAAGCCCACAGGAGACTAGGGACTCCCGGCCTCCCCTGCAGACACACTCTGTTCTTCATTCATCCTACTTCTATTTGCGTGTCTCCCCTCCCCCAGCCCTTGACTTGGCGGACAGGTTCCCACCGTCTAGAGGTTACATTCTCATTGGGAAAACAGCTGACACATTTGTGATTTATGTTTATTTTTTTTCTACACAATCACTCTGGCTGCTGTGTGACTAGTAGGATATGGAAAGGATGTGAGTGTAACCCTGTTCTGAATTCCATCTCCTCAGAGCTTTGTTCCATCAGAATCCCCTTCCACCGTAACTTTTAGGCCACCTTCCTGCTGATTGTTTGCTGTCAGTTTACCCATTAGTGCCCTTCCTCCTAGTTAACAAACACACGTCTCAACCTCAACACTGCTCTTCTCCCACGCCCTTCCGTCGTCGTTACCTCTCTGCTCTCCATTTCACGGCCAATCTTTGTGAAACAATAGCACAGCCGGCTGACTCCCCTTCCTTACCCACAATTTGGTCAGGGAACCCCTATTATCTGCTTATTACTCCTCCCTGCCAACCCAATTGCTGTCACCGAGGCAATCGATGTCCTCCCCGCCTTGCCAAATCACCTGACTCAGTCTCTCTGTGTAATTCTTTCCTTCTTGAGTTCCTTGGCATCCTCTTACCCAGGTTTTCAAATCTGACCTATCCGCCTCTTGTTCCGTCTCCCTCACGGGTGATTCACGCCCAGCCTCTCCCACAAGTGTGGATGTTCCGCAGACCCCATCCTCAGCCCTTCGCCGCCTTCCATCCCATGCCCTTTTCACGATCACATCTTCATCAGAAGCTCCATTTAGTACCTATGAGCGGACGAGCCCCGAATCATTATCTGCTTCCTGTATCTTTCTCTGGGGGTTCATTCCATATTTATGTCTGCAACTCCCCGATGAACCTCTATATCCGGGCCACAGGACTGATATGCAGTGATAAGCACAGGTAGGGTGCACCGGCTAGTGTGTGCTCTGGCTGGTCGGGCTTTTGCTATTGCGGATGTTAAATATTTGGAGGCTTACTCCTGCCCATAGTCGTTTCACGATTCTCATGTCCCAAACTGAAATTCCTAGTAAATGCGGACATTGACTTCTCTTCCCTCTTTCAGAAAATGACCCAGTTTTCTAAGTCAGGAGCTTCTGGGTCCAGCCTGACTTCTCTCTTGTATACACATCTACTCTGACACGAAATATTGCTGATTTGGCATCCTAAAATCTCTCCTGAAGCAGACTTTTCTCTGACTGTCCCTCGTTTCCAGATGTTTATCACTGTGGAGTCAAGCACACCTGATTCAAATCTTGTAGCCTTAGGCAAATTTCTTAATTCCTTCAAGCCTCACTTTCCTCCTAAAATGTCTGTGTTGGCTGACTGAAAGGAGTGAATGAGATAGTTCACTTTTCTGTTTTTGCTTTTGTTGCCTGTGCTTTCGGTTTCATATCCATGAAATCAGTGCCAAGACCAACGTCATGAAGCTTTTCCCCTATGTTTTCTTCCAGGGGTTTTACAGTTTCAGGTCTTACATTTAAATCTTTAATCCATTTTGAGTTGAATTTTGTGTGTAGTGTTAGATAAGGGTCCAGGCTCATTCTTTTGCACGTGGATATCCAGTTTTCCCAGCATCATATGTTGATGTCACTATCCTTTCCCCAATGTAGATCCTGGGTACTCTTGTGGTAGGTCAGTATGGATTTATTTCTGGGCTCTTTCTTCCGTTCCATTGGTCTGTATGTCTTTATGCCAGTGCCATTTAATTACCGTAGCTTTGTAACATATTTTGAAATTAGGAAGTGAGATGCCTCTAGCTTTAGTCATCTTTTTCAAGATTTTTCCGACTACTGAGGGTCTTTTTTGGTTCCATATGAATTTTAGAATTTTTTTCTCAATTTCTGTACAAAATGGCATTGGGATCTTGATAGGGACTGCCCCGAATCTGTAGATCACTTTGGGTAGTATGGACATCTTATCAATATTAAGTCTTCCTATCCATGAACATGGGTGTCTTTCCATTTTTTTCTTCTTGTGTCTTCTCTAATTTCTATCATTAATGTTTTGCAGTTTTCAGGGTGTATGTCTTTCATTCCCCTACATAAATTTATTCCGAAGTGTTTTATTCTTTTTGCTGATACTGTGGATGGAATTGGTTTCTCAAATTTCCTTACCAGGGAGTGTGTTATTAGCGTAAAGAAACAACTGATTTTTGTATGTTGATTTTGGATCCTGCAACTTCACTGCGATTTCCATGCAGAGAGAGTCAGGTATGTGAAATGCAACCAAGAAAGAACAGGTACTACGATTGTTGTCGATGATGTTATTGTAGTACTTGAACCTAGAAAACTCTAGTAGCCTCTAAACTGGTCTTTCTGCATCTAGTTTCACTTCATCGTCTCACATGAAGGCTGACCCTGTCACCTCCACACCTGTGTTTAAAACTCTTCAGTACCTTTAAGATGAGTTCGCACGTCCTTAGAGTAGCATTCGAGGCCATTCCTGATATAGTTTTTCCATGACCCCGTTTCTTTGAGTCCTTCTGAGGGAGAGATATAGCAAACAATTCAAGGCTACCTGGACACTACTCAGCTTTTGTCTCCATACTCTTGTGTGCTAGGAAGACCTCCACTTAACCTCCCCTCTTCAGCCCAACTAATTTTTATATATTCTTCGAAGTAATCTCAAATTGTAGAACAGACTTCTGGTCCACAGGGGCTGTCACATCTCTCAGCCATTAAGTCAAACAAGACGAGCACGCCCCGAAAGACTGTTATTCAGATATTTCAAAGTTAAATGGCTACGGATCATGCCTATAGAAAAGGGAAAGCCAACAAAAATGGCAGTGCCAACATAAAAATACATACGGATATCATATTTGCAATTCGGGATTAATTTTTTTCTAACTTTTTGATATAAAAATATTTAATTAAAGGAGCACCTGGGTGGCTCAGTCAGTTAAGCATCTGACTTCAGCTCAGGTCATGGTCTCACGGTTAAGTGAGTTCAAGTCCCGCATCGGGTGAGCTCGAGCCTTCGCATGGGGTGAGCCTCACTTCGGGTGTGCCCTGCTTCTCTCTCTCTCCCTCTCCCTCTCTCTCTCAGCCCCTCGCTCTCTTGTGCCCCCTCTCTCTCTAGAAAAAAAAAGTTTAATTATATGTCAAAGCTGATTTTTATAGTGAGCATTTGTATACCCACCACCTATAATTTGCCATTAACATTTTACCATTTTTGCCTTATAACATCCAACTATCATCCCTCTTTATAGGATTAGTTTTTAATATTCTGATAATCTTACCTTTAAATAATACGTTGTTTTTAAAAAAAAAAATAATATAGATGTTTCTGGGACGCCTGGGTGGCTCAGTCGGTTAAGAGTCCAACTTCGGCTCGGGTCGTGATCTCACGGTTCACGAGTTGGAGCCCCGCGTCGGGCTCTGTGCTGACAGCTCGGAGCCTGGAGCCCGCTTCGGATTCTGTGTCTCCCTCTCTCTCTGCCCCTCCCCTGCTCATACTCTGTCTTTCTCTCAAAAATAAAATAAAAACATGAAACAAGTTTTTTTAAATAACATAGACGTTTCTGTATGGGAAAGCAACGCAAACTTGTTTTTGTTAAAACAATATAAATTGGGGCACCTGGGGAGCGCAGTCGGTTAAGCATCCAACTTCAGCCAGGTCACGATCTCGCGGTCCGTGAGTTCGAGCCCCGCGTCGGGCTCTGGGCTGATGGCTCAGAGCCTGGAGCCTGTTTCCGATTCTGTGTCTCCCTCTCTCTCTGCCCCTCCCCCATTCATGCTCTGTCTCTCTCTGTCCCAAAAATAAATAAACGTTGAAAAAAAAACAATATAAATTGATGGCTTTCAAATTCAATTCATTGAAATATCCATTAAAAAGCAAACCAGAGAATGTAAAACACGTTTTATTAATATTCTACTGTACCTGATTGGACATAGACCATCGGGAAGAATTGTTTTAATTAAAGGGTCTGGCAAAAAGCCTAAGGTTGTCTATTCCAGTGAAATGGTTTGTGAGGACTGTTTCTTCTCCATCTTTATAAAATTTAACTTTGACCTGTATTTTGTGAATGCACCACGGGTTAAGCTATACTATGACATGTGCTAAATAGATCTGGCAGTTTGGAAATTGGATTTTTTTAGTTCCTTTTACATTAAATCCCCGTAATACTTTATTGATTCATTTGTTATCATTACCATTTTAAAGAAAACTCTCAGACTGGCAGGTGAGAATTAAAAACAGCCAAATCAACATGGTAAGCCCACTTCCAAGCCAGTCAACATGGAGTCAGTGTGTCCTTCTAAATTAGTAAGGCATAGCTTTCTACAAAGTCACAGCATGACTTGAATGCGCTTCAGTAGTATTGCTAAAATAACGGAGAATACGATATCTTCCATATAAAATGTTTCTTTTCCGTAAGTTTTTATGACAGTACGCAGCAATGACCACCTTATTCAGTTCCAGAATTAGTAACACACCATTGTGAATGGCTCCGTTCGCACTGTGATCACTCATCGAACAACATTCTTGAGGGTTTACGGTGTGCACAGCATTACATTAAGTAGTGTACAGGCGGAAGTTCTCCAATGCAGATGATCTGTGAAGATTTCCTCAATCAGCACAGAAGTGAGAAGTATGACGAGTGAAAGAGAGAGGAGGGGAGGGAGTAGACAGAGAAATGATGGAAGCCTGTCCCCCGCCTTTCTTAGGAAAGTCTGCCTTCGCCCTGAGATCGTGTTCTTGTGATGGTTTTGGTTGTTAACATGCCCTTTCAATTATGATCTAATGGTGCCAGTCTCTGGTGAGCTCTGTTTTTGTTTTACTAGTTTACCTGTCAAAATTATCACTTAAGGTCTGTGTTAAGTATCAGTTGCCACGATAATGCTATGGCACAGGCCACCCCAACACTCAACAGCTTAACACAATAGCTATTTCTTTAGCTCACTGGCTTGTGGCTTGATTTAAATGGGGCCTCCCGACAATGTTCACATCCAAATCCCCACGCTCGAGAGTATGCTATGGTACATGGCAAGGGGGGATTATAATTGCTGACGGAACCAACGTTGCCAATCAGGTGACCCTGGGACAGGGAAATGATACTGGATTACGTGGGTGGGCAAAGTATAATCCCAGGATCCTCATAAACCAAAGAGGGAAGCAGGAGAGTGGGGGTCAGAGACAGGGAGGGATAGGGAGATGCTACTCTGCTGACTCCGAAGGAAAAAGGAGCCCCTAGCCAGACAGTGTGGGTGACCTCCGATAGCTGGAAAGGACAAAGAAACAGAATCTCCTCTAGCTTCTTCAGAAGGAACACGGTCCTACCTACCCTTTGATTTTAGTCCAGGAGACCCATTTCAGACTTTTGACTTCCAGAACTGTAGGCTCATAAAATCTGTTTGGTCCTAAGCTGCTAAGTGGTAGTTTGTTACAGCAGTAATAGGAAAATAAAATACCTTCATTGTCCAGTATTTTCAGTAACATCTATACTATTATTTAATGTTCTTCTTAAAATTAGCTTTTTTTTTTTTTTTTTTTTTTGCTTTGAGCTTCAAGTAATAACACCTGTAACATTATAGTTTGATGTGCTGGTGTGGGGTTTTTTTAATAAGACGTCCACATGAAAATAAATATTCCAATGTAAACGGTTCTGTGCAACGCTACAGATCAGCTCCCTCCTTATAGGATTAGGCAAACCCCATTTGGGGAAATGTGGGTGTAGGTGATCTAAGGGAGCCAGAGGCTGCAAAAATGAGAACGTCCCAGGGAAGGAGGCATTTGGCCAATGGGTGGAATTTGGGGCAGACAAAGGTAGAGGAGGAAGACAAATGATCCCCCAAAGCTGTAGCACACTCTTTGCGTTTGTAGCAAGCAATTTGAAGCGTGCTCATCTGGACGAGTCTTAATGCTCTTGGATTCGTTGTTTTTTCCACTGGCTGAAATGTTCACCAGGACTCTTGCCTGTCTTATGGTTTAAGCTTCGATTTATCGTCCTTCTTCTTAGAAATATCTTCTCCCAAAGTCCCAGCTCTCCCCCAGCTGAGATCCAGATTCCCTCCTTTCCATAAAAAAAGCCCAGACTTGTTTGCAGCACTCCCCAGTCATTGTGACGTCATAGTGAGCAGGTGAGGTGTCTCAGGGCCGGGGGGCTCCAGACTCCTCGGTACCTGCCTTTGTGTCCCAAGGCTGAGGGTGATCCACAGCCAGGTGCCTAAAACCTAAGCACACCATGTGTTGTGGCACGCCCATTGGAACCTGCTTTCAAATATTTGTGTGTTGTGAGCTTCTTGAAGGCAATAGCCTTGTTCTGTTATTCCTTCTATTCATCATTCATAGCATGATTTGTGGTAGGTGTGATTCTTTGTTGAAATTGATTGTTCACTGTTGATCAGTAGGTCATTGTTGATGGAAATAAAATGAAATAAATAGCAAATGACTTGTTCAAGATCAAACACGTACACAACTTAATTTCTCTTCCCTTTGCTACCCTCCAGGGCCACTTGTGTCTACTGATCGGCCGGGCCTGTCTTCCAGGCCCGTCTTAGTTTTAGTGGCTCTCATAGTGCGACAGAAACCCAAGACCGCCATCCGGTAGGATTTGTAACTCAAATCCTGTGAGGAATAAGCGTGGAGTGCGTGACCTGGGATTTGAAAATCCCCACGTTCCTGACTTACTTTTTTACCTCCTCTCCCCTGGCCTCCTTATTGGTCCAATAGTTTTAGTTATTCGGGTACTAGTAAAGCCTTGGCTATTTTTCTTACCTCTGTTCTCTAGAAGCTGTCACCAGTGAGTGGAGGCAGGATGGTACTAGGCGGTAGAGGAAAGGACGTAAAACCAAGAGCTAGAAGCCCTGGCTTCCAGTAAAAGCTCTGTAGTGGGATTTAGGGCAAGTCTCTTAGCTGCCCTCAGCGTCAATCTCTTCATCTGTGAAATAAGATTAATGGTATCTCTCCTGCCTGTGCTTCAAGGTTGTTTGGAGGTTCTTGCGTGTCTCCCCTGCCCCGCCCATGTAACACATAATATCTCAGATGTACACAGATAGCCTGTAATGTTCTACGGTAAACTTATTATTCCTAGGATTTTTAAAATCAGTGATCAGCACTGACCCAGTTCAACCCAATAATATATTAAGCATCATTGTGTGTGGGAATCTCTCTGGTTATTGATGCGGATGGGAGTGCATGCAGCTTATTAAAATTGGACAGAACTGTAATATTACTACAAATCATCAATATATGTTTTTAGTCGATTTAGTTTTGCAATATAAAGATCGTTTGGCTCCAAAATTAGAGAACTTAAATGTTGATTAATTTATGTGTGAAATTATGAGGTCAAAAGAGCTACTTCTTTTAAATATAACTTCTTCCTTACCTTGAAACTAACCTGTCATTTCGGACAGGGAAACCATGTAATTTGAAAATTCGCTGACATCATGGAACTGAAACAGTGGCTTGTGAAACCTCTATCAGTTTCATTTTTCTTTGTTTTACAAATGGAATGGTGATAATTCTAAGGGTATATGAAGCGTACTAACTGACCAAAAAAAGTGATATATTTTGCACATCTCTTCCTTAACCATTATTCTCTTCAGCCAGGCCACATAAGAAGCCTCCGAGGTCTTTGTCCCCGGGTTCATTTCCTCTCTTAAACCTTTTCAGTTCTAAGCCCAAATCGCTGTGGTTCTTTGAGAGGCCGCACAAAATGAGCGTTGTCCAATGCTAGCCCTTTGAAATGTGATATTGTAATTACTTACCAAGTGAACATTAATCACTACCAGATTAGAATGGAATTACCTGTTACATTCACATTAATAGTAAATGAGCTTTTCCCTGATTGATGTTGTTATAATGAATAAAATAGGAATTAATAACAATCTGGCATTCACCAAAAGAGGCGTAGTCATTAAGGCCATACCCTCAAAAGGCAAGTAGCGCTTTACAATAAGCAAGTATTAATTGAAGTAAAATCACCGTGAACTCATGTTGAATTACTTACATCCGCGTTACAAACATATGAGACTATGGGGATTAATGTGATTGTAATACATCTTATAAAAATTAATAATGAACACCCATTTAAAATATATCGGAAGCATATACTTGTTTATGTTTGCTACATCACTCTGCCAGCTGTTTTGTTTCTTTGAGTGACTTATTAGCATAGGGACGGTGATGAACAATACGAAGCAATAGATATATGAAGTCCTATCTTTTTGTATGAAAGTATGCATTTTTTGTTTTGGAATTTTTGTTTCTTTCCAGCAGAATATTCTAAAGGGCCTCTAGATTGTAGATGTAGCATCGGCTAATTTCTGGTTGTTGTTGTTGTTTTTTTTTTTTTAATGTATTTGAAAGCTGATCTGCTGTGAATATTGAACCAGATGTTAAGAAACACCCTGGTCAAAAGTGAGTCGTGGGAGCAGAGAAGCAGAACTAAACCTTCATATACAATTTCGAAGGAGTAATTGAGCATACGCCTATCAAGGGGGATAAAAAGTCAGGCTCTCTCAGTCAAGGTGCTTCCTTTCCTTTTTTAAAAAAAAAATAATGATTTTGAAATTTTCTCTGGCAGCTAATCCATAGCAGAAAGCAGAGAGTTTTGCCTCAGTTAAATGATAAAAAAAAAATCATTCTTATAATTGTGCTGCATTGAACATTGTTTAGAACAGTTTAGAATGATATTAAAATAGCTATAAAGCACATTTGTCTAACAGAAGAGTTAGCATTTAAACCAGATGAAAATAATTATGTCTTAAAAAGAGTTTGCGTTAAAAATGGCAAAATCTAAATGAGGTCTGTATTTCCCTTAATAGCATTCTACCAATGTCAGTTTCCTGGCTTTGATCATGTGCTATGGTTATTTTTTTTAGGTTTATTTATTTGTTTTGAGAGAGAGAGTGTGCAAGCAGGGGAGGGGCAGAGAGAGAGACAGAGGGAAAGAGAGAGAGAATCCCAAGCAGGCCCTGCCCTGTCAGTGCACAGCCCGACCGACGTGGGGCTCAGTCCCACAGATGAGCCGATCATGACCTGAGCCGAGATCGAGAGTCAGATGCTTGACCGACTTAGCTCCCCAGGCGACCCTGTCCTATAGTTAAGATACTGTCGCTGGGAAAAGCTGGATGATGGGTACACAAGAACTCGGTGCTGTATTTGCACTTTCCTGCGAGTCTTCAACCATTTCGAAATAAAAGTGATTTTTAATAAAATTAAATAAATACTTTAAGAAAATTGCTATCTTTTCTCTATAGTAGAGGTAGTTGGCAAATTAATTACATTTCCGACCTGGACTTCACTGATGGTTTTTGAACTAGTAAGGGAATGTGTGTGCCGACCCATGTTATGGAACATACAAATATATAAGGTAAAATGATAGAAGCTAATTATTTCTTGGCGGGTTGCAATGGGTCCATTTAACGCTGTTTCTGTAGGAAGCTGCTGTGATTATAAAAAGGAACACAGCCAAGCAGCCCGGTAAATGAATTGAACTTTCAAGGTGTTGTGCCTGAGGTTTGAAACGCCTTACAATGAGCTTTGCTTTCATTGTCATACAAGGTAGACACATTTTTGTATTTTAGGATTCCGTATTATATGCTACGGTGTCAAAGAAAAACTCGAAAGTACGCACTCAAAATCCTGATGTGCCCTCCCTTCCAAAAAGGCAGCGCCACGATGAATACAACCTCCAGAGTTAATAACACCTAAGAACAAACCCAGCAGTTGTACCAGCATGATTTCGCTCCTGCCGTGACTATTATTATTTTTATTTCATTAATTTTGCAATTAAATTGCAGACTTAAACTCGACGTATTTCAAGCTGTGGCTTTTGTTCCACTTTGCTCAGTAGTTCATAGATAACTTCAGAGGTTCAACAGTGAAAGCGGACGGCCGGGATTTTATTTCTGTAGCACCAATTTTGTGTGCAAAAAGATTTCACGAAATCTCACAGAAGTTCTACAACTACTTTCATTAGACATCTAAAACACAGCAAAGGTTAAAAGAGCAGAGCAAATTTGTAACAGAACTGCACCGGGAGCCGAATCCACCTCGTTTTCATCAAGAAGTTATGAAGGCACCATGTGTTTGAAAGGAGGCGGGGAGGTGGAGAGAAAGCCCCTAGCCCTTGGGAATCGTACGTTCTGATAGTAGAAATTTAGCAAGTTTAGATAGACTTATTAACATATATCTTATGTAGCTTGATGCTCACTATGTATTTTGCGATTGTGCAGGAACCACGAAATATTCCGCACGCCACTTCAGCAGGGAATTTTTATGGAGAAGGTGACATTTGTAAAAGATTCGAAGAAACGTGCCTTTGTTAGGAAAGTCCTGGGTTTCTTTGGATCCCCTGGAAGTGAATTGGAGTTAGTGTTTCATCTAACATGGCCAAATACGATGAAAGGTTGCCGAAGACTAAGAAGAGAGAAGCTATATAGGGGGTTACGAGTTAACCAAGCACTTTGTGATTAAAAAAAAAAAAAAAGGTAGATTTGCTGCATTGCCGAAGAAGCCATCCACCTTTGGCTTGGTGTATCTCACTTTAGTGGTCAAGTAAAGTGCTGGCCATCTGGGTACCCTTTCTGGATGTGCCCCCATATAGCTGCGTATTCATGGACAAATAACCTAGCTTTGCAGAACATTAGATTCCTTGACGATAGGCAAGATTTCTTTTTTCTTTTTCTTTTTCTTTTTTTTTTTTAAGTTTATTTGTCTTGAGAGAGAGAAAGCCCAAGAAGCGGAGGGGCGGAGAGAGAGGGAAAAAGAGGATCTCAGGCAGGCTTAGTGCTGTCCGTGCAGAGCCCGACGCAGAGCTCAAACCCACGAACCAGGAGATCGTGACCTGAGCGATTTGAGCCGCAATCAAGAGTCCGACGCTCAACCGACTGAGCCACCCAGGCGCCCCTCAATAGGCAAGATTTCTAAGTTGCCTTTTACATCTACATTTCTGTGTCTCGCACAAAGGCAGTCCTTTGCCCCAGAACTATCCTGTGGTGGACCGTAGTGATCAAAGCTTAACTGTGTCTGAACATTGGCCGTGCTACTCGCATAAGATCACAGTGTGAGGTTCCTACCAGCTTAGCCTCTCTGGGGTTCATTTCTAAAATAAGAGGAACAAAGGTTAATATTGTGAAGATTGAGTGAAATAAGTTATATAAAGTACTTAGCATAGTGCCCTGCATATCATGAAAGCTTAGTATGTGTTAGTAGCTGCATTTTATTGTTATATCATGATTATCATAGTTAATAATAATGAACCCTGGCTATCGGAAGACTTGGTTTTGTCCTCTTCTCTCATAGTCAGTGTAAGTTTTTTAATGTTTATTTATTTTTAAGAGAGAGAGCATAAGAGCAGGGGAGGAGCAGAGAGAGAGAGAGAGAGAGAGAGAGAGAGAGAGAGAGAGAGAATCCCAAGCAGGCTGTCAGCTCTGCGAGCACAGAGCCCGACACGGGGCTCGAACTCAAACCATGAGATCGTGACCTGAGCTGAAATCAAGAGTCAGACTCTTAACTGACTCAGCCACACAGGTGCCCCATCATAACGAAAATAGGTTTTAAAGGGTCTTTTATAAATGCTTAGAGTAATGTGCTTCAGTTGTATATGGTTCTTTATCGTTGACAAAGTGCTTGTTTATGTTATCTCCCTAAAATTTCAAAAACGAGTGTAAAAGAGCCAGAATTTACAAGAGTGCAACGAACAGAAGTAAATGTTTTGCTCACTGGATTCTTCAGTTTAACTGACTCAAATCTTCTCACGTCTCAAGTCATCTCTCTTGACGAACAGAACACAAACCAGAATACAGCCTTGTGTGTACATATTCATTCAGCCTGAGAAAGCTCCAGAGGTACAAATATTGGGATAATCCAGATTTCCCAGGAGAAGCTAGCACACAAAGTACAATTTCCAGGAGGTCCATAAATAGTATATTAAAATATCAGCCTGTACCATATAATATTTACAGTCTTCAGATGTCTCAGCCCTACAAAACTAGCAGGGTTTTCTTTCTGCGTGTTTCAACCTAACAGTTAAAAGAAAGCCATGCAGCTTAAAGTTGAAAATTGTTCCCACATATTTTATAGCAAAAAATGAAGAGGAAAATAAATATTGCTAATCAGTTACACCTGGGAAATTCAAGCCCAGAAAGAATTCTACGTCATATATAGAGCAGTCCTTATTTGCACTCCTTCAGTGAATAGAAATAGTTGAAATAATCACAGATCCCACCCCCACGTTTATTTCACCCCTGACCTATGCAACTGGCCCGATGTCTCCTTAGCAAAAGTTTTCTTTCCATAGATCATTTACAGGGATTTCTGGTTAGAAATGGTGGATCATAAAACTTTGTTAAAATGAGGATGAAGGAAATAAAATATTTACCTACAAGGACAAAGTATATGGGAGTTGAAACAATAAAATACGAGCAATGACAAATTTTGAGGGTGTGTAAAGGGAATGGAGAAGTTAGCATCTCTAAGAAAACTGAACACCAAGTACGAAGAGCCTAGAAAGTTTTAGAAGTTGGACGCTCCACCTACTACAGAAGGCAGAGATGACCGAGGGGCGGATAGTAGAGACATTTGTCAAGAGTGTGTCTAAGAAGCATTTAGATCCTCATACCTCTCAGCCCCTTTCATGGAATCAACATTATTGCCTCTTCCCTACCTAACCAGGAAACCAGAGGTTTGTTCTCCAAAGAAATTGTGCTGGGAAAGTTCAACATCTGGGGGCATCGGGTAGAGGAGAAGGCGGGGAGAAGTTCCACGATGAGAATGGGAAGTGAATGAAACTCCATATACGGAAGAAGATTCCCCCACTTTCCCCAAGGCTCAAGTCCTGACTGGCTGCAAGTGTACACTCCCAGAGAGGAGATTAAATGTTTTTCTCCGGAGAAACTGAGTGGCCTTAGAGAAAAGACCCCGAGATACTCTAATTTGGAGGTCTTTGCCCACATACACAGAATGAAATTCACCTGGTGAGAAGCTCATCAAGCCAAGCTTATCATTAATTTTTAGTGCCTAGATCCTAAATGTGGGTAAGAAATGAGAGCAAAATATAAAAATGGGGTGGGAGGGGGAAGAACTCAGGGGAAAACAGATACCCATAATTAATAACTCCAGGACATAAAAGAAAATATTTGCTCCATAAAAGAAGATTTTATTAAAAAGAAAAATTCAGAGCATGAGGATGTACTTCCAGAAAATAAAATGTAATAGCAAAGATGTAAAATTAAATTGAAAGTGGAAGGTAAATCTCCAAGAAAGCTGATAAGATAAAGACTAAGAAATGAATAATAAAAAAAAGAAAAGATGGTAAAATTAAAGGAGAAGTCCAAGAAGTCCAAAATCTCACTAAAGGAATTCTGGAGAAAATATAGGGAACAATTTATCAAGAATATATACGTGAGAACATTTCCCAGAAATGAAAGACATACGTATTAAGATCGGAAGTCCCCACCAGGCTCCGTGCATGCACACGTGTGCATGCACACACACACACACACACACACACACACACGCACAAGATATATCATGTGACATTTCAGAAAGGCAGTAAGGTTCTAAAACCTTCCAAAGAAAGAGGTGGATTTGGGGAGGGAAGGAGGGAGGAACACAGGCAGGGAGAGGAAGAGAGAGAGGGGGAGAGAGAGAGACAGAGAGGGACAGGGAAAGAGAGAGAGAGATTAACATAAACCAGGTCACTAATGAAGGACTGAAAATCAGAATGGATGGGGCTCCTGGGTGGCTCAGTCGGTTAAGCAACCAACTCTTTGTTTTTGGCTCAGGTCATGATCTCATCATTCGTAGGATCAAGCCCTGCATTGGGCTTTTCACTGACAGCTTGGAGCCTTCGTGGGATTCTCTCTCTCCCTGTCTGTCTGCCCCTCCCCTGCTTGTGCTCTCTTTCTCTCTCTCTCTCTCCAAATAAATAAACTTAAAAAAAAATAAAATCAGAATGGCATCAGCCCTCTTAATCACAATACTTGAAGACAGAAGGGAAAGAATCCACACCTTTACAATTCTGAGGGAAAATAATGTTCAAATTAGAATTAATAAATATATTGTCAAGCATTCAGGTTGTCAAAAATTCACTTTGCAGTACCTTCCTCAAGAAGCTACCAGAAGACAAGCTCCATGAAAACCCAAGAATTAAACAACAGAGAAGATGGCCTCTAGGATCCAAGATGAGAGAGGGGGTGAAAAGGCCTAGTACCACAGTTGTTCTGCAGGTCTAGAGAACAGCCTGTTTCAGACCAAACTATGGACAAGCTATTCTGACAAAACTTCTTACACAAACCAACAAGAAAGGCAGGGTCACATATAAAACATCGCCTTGGCTGTGTGCTGATAAACAAGAAGCTCAGGTTTTAATAGCTTCTCAGAGATAGGAGGAACCACCTAGAATATAACCGAGATCCCCGTACAAATCAAGATCCTTAAAGATCTACACCTGTAGTGCCAGAGAAGCCTGGGTAAAAATCCAGTTAGCAGAAAGAGGAGATGTCAAGGAAACTTGTCCAACTCACCCTGAGTTCTAGGTAAGGAAAATGTCTTCTTGACGGGTTTGCGAAATCAGGAATTCCTCTCGTGTGTTTGGGGCCTGAATCCATACTACCTCTGTGGTGGTGAGAAGCCTCAGACCCAGAAATTTACAGGAAGTATTCATAGGTTGGTAACTTCGTATGTTTGATCATAGGATCAAACACTTTCTGAAGGGATGCACCTTCAATTCAGGCCGTGCAGAGTTTCCACAGTTAATACCCTATCCAACCTGAGCTCACAATCTAAAATTGCAAAACACACAGGGAAATGCTATACACGAGAGTCAGCTGGGAAAAACTAGATCTGCCTTCAGTATCTTCAGGTAATGGAATTATCGAAATCAGAAATTAAATGAGCATGTTTGAAGTGGTTGAAGACACCAAAGAATCGAAAGCTGAAGAAACCAACAAAGTAATACAAAACAAAACGGTAAATTTGAATAAATTCCCGATCCGTCTACTATATATTAGATACATAATCGGTGTAATAATAGAACTCAATGGGCATTTTAAACAGAAACTGAAAACTGAAAAGGAATTAGTGAACTAGAAGGTGATCTAAAGAAATTACTCAAAACACAGCACAGAAAGACAAGGAGAAAAGAAAGATGTGTAAAAAACTTAAGACACGTGAAAGATAGAATAAGCGTAGCATATATCTGGTGGGAGTTTAGAAAAAATAAATGGGAGAAAGCAGTATTCAAACAATTAGAGGTTTCCAGAAATGCTAAAAGACATGAATACTCCAATTTTGGAAGCCAAGAAATCCCAGTTCAGACAACGAAGGAAAAGAAAATTCCACCTAGACTCGTTGCAATGAAATTGTCAATTATTAAAGACAATGAGAGATCTTACAAATGCCCAGGGAAAGAAAAGGAGATTACCTACAAAGGAACAACAGTGGGTTTCTCAAAAGTAGCAAAAGAAGTCGAAGGAAGGTAAACTTAAACTGCTACATACAATAATACACCCTACTGAGTTGTTATTCACAACTAGGATGAAATAAACCATTTTCAAAAAGCAACCGGTCAGAATTCAAACATAAGGATAAAAGACTCTCAGAAGAATATTTTGATGAAGGTTGGAGGAATGGGGAGGAGAATAGACAAATAGAGCAATTGCTTTGGCTCTAAACTTATCTGAAAGTGATTGCAAAGACATAAGTATGCAGATACTTAAAATGAAGCAAAGAAAAAAGTAACTTATTCCGGGAAGAACAGTAAGTAATGTGAAAAAAGAAATATTATCACTGTATTCAGTACTTGACCTAACAGCCAACGATCTTAGTCACAATAAGATAAACCCTAAATACTGATATTTTAAGAAGTTTTTTATTTTGAAATAGAGATACACAGGAAGCAAGAATAGTACAGAGAGGTCCCATGTATCTTTTATGCAAGTCCCCCCACTGGTTACATTTTACATGGCTTATCATAGACTATCAAAACCAGGACATTGGCATTGGTACTGTATGCGTGCATGTGTGTGTGTATTTGTGCCATTTTATCACATGCGTAAATTTGTGTAACTGCCTCCACGATCGTGGTACAGAACTATATCATCCCTACAAATATTTCATTCGTGCTACTCTTCCCCTTTGCTCTTAACCATCCCCACCATCTTCCTGGAAATCACTAATCTGTTTCCTTTTGTCTCTAATCTTCTCATTTTTAGAATACTATATAATTGAGGTCATAGTGTTTATGACCTTTTTGGATTACTCTTTTTACTAAGCGTAATGCCCTTGAAATCTGTCCAGCTTGTTGTGTTTCTCAATAGTTCATTCCTTTTTATGGCTGACTGGTGTTCCATAGTGTGGATTATCAAATTCTGCTTAAACGTTCCCCTATCGACGGGCACCAGGGTGGCTCAGTCGGTTAAGCATCCGACATCGGCTCGGGTCATGATCTCATGGTTTGTGAGTTTGAGCCTCACGTAGGGCTCTGTGCTGACAGAGTTTTGGATTCTGTGTCTCCCTCTCTCTCTGTCTTTCTCCCACTCGCACTCTGTCTTTCTCTCAAGAATAAACATTAAAAAAAAGTTTTTTTTAAAGACCTTCACCTGTTGAGGGACATGAATGGTTGTTTCTAGGTTTGGGCTATTGCAGACTGGGCTGCTATGAACATATGTGTACAGGTTTTTGTGTGGATGTAAATTTTCCTTTCTCTGGGATAAGTGCCCAAGAGTAAGTTGCGGGGCCATATGGTAATGTGTATTCAGTTTTTAAAGAAACTGCCAAACTATTTTCCTGGTGGCTGTATCATTTTACATTTTATATTCCCACCAGCAATATATCGGTGATTCAGTTTCCCTGCATCCTCATCAACATTTGGTATTGTCGCTACATTTTCCATTTTAGCTGTTCTCGTAGACGGGTAGTGAGATCTCATGATGGTTATAATTTGCATTGCCCTAATGGCTAGTGATGTCGAATATTTTTCATTTGCTTATTTACTGTTTAAATATCATCTTCAGGGAAATGTTTCTTCACGTGTTTTGCCTATGTGCTATTTAAAGGGTTTTTGGTGGTGGTGGTGGTTTTTGGGTTTGGTTTTGGGGTGTGTTTTGTTTTAGTTTTGTTAGTTGTTGAGATCATACGCATGCAGGCATGTGCGAAGAATATTGGTGGGCAGGAGAGCCCTGGGTCCTCATTTTCCTGAGCGATCAATGGATAATGACTACAAATGAGAAGTTAAGAAGCTGGGCTCTAAGCACAATACTTAGCCATATGGATGTGAACATTGGAAAAGAACAGCCTAGAGCGTTTGGAGTAAAGAAAACCTCACGTAGAAAGGGTTGGGGTAGAGGTATGCTGGTTTTCATTATTCGTCCTCGTATTGTTTCATGTTTTGAAACTAAATACATGCAACATTTGGATAACTTTTAAAATTAAATTCTAAAACCTACAGCTTGTTATTAAACCAAATCCAGGACTCTAACGTCGGGATCAGAAGATAGAGTTTATGTATTGATTGTTCATTGGCTGCGTCGTACAGCCTAGAAGATTTATGGATCTGATTCCTAAGGCACGTTACGCGCTCACAGTTAATCTCTGCCCACTGTCCATATCACATATCTCCACTTAAAAGCCTCCATGTTTTTGAATCCTCTTTTCTTAGTAGCGCTCCTCATGACAGCATGCATTTTCCCACACTTTCACACTTCAGACTTTATGTGCAGGGGTTGAAAGTATTCAGACTAGGACAGAGATGGGACACAACCACATGGGCACTGTACAGACACCACCTTCATCAACCATCCCCCTGTAAGCAGATCCTAATGCAATTTCCCAAAGTTCTCTCACGTGTTTGTATCACATGAAGAAGCAAGAGTGACTTTTGATGAGAAAACGATTTGTTGCTATGAACCAAGGAATAGTCAAAACAAATCATCTGATGGACTTAAAAGGGCTATCTTATGGCTCACTCACTTCGCCTGGAACCTCGAAATTGGAAGAATGTTCTCACCTGCTGAAGACTGATGGTTAAAACATTTGAAAATTACCCGTGTGCATCTTGTCCTTGTGGAGAGAGCTCAAAAAGCAGTGGAGAGCAATCTCTAGTGGGGAATTGCCTGGAGGGTTTCAGGATATGGGTATCACTTGGTAAACCTCTATTTTTATCTGAGAGCACTCTCTATCTTTGTCAATCTTAAATCATTTGTCTTGCTACCTTTCACACGCATTCTCTCTAGATTTCTACGTAATTCTTCACCACCTTCCCTTTCTCTGTGTAGATGTAAGTATGGATGCCTTTTTACCACTTTTAAACAGATATATCCTTCTGAATATACGTACCTTTCCACGAAGTGCTTCTTTTGCTTCTCTCTTTTTTCATCTTGTTTTTTTTTGGGGGGGGGGATTTCTTTTTTTGAATGCTTATTTATTTATTTTGAGAGAGAGAGAGCAAACAAGGGAGCGGCAGAGAGAGGGACCGAGAGAATCCCAAGCAGGTCCCGCACTGTCAGCGCAGAGCCGGATGTGGGGCTCGATCCCACCAACTGCAAGATCGTGACCTGAGTTGAAACCTGGAGCTGGATGCTCAACCATCTGAGGCCCCCAGCTGCCCCTCTTGCCATTTCTTTCTTTGCACCATGGTTTCCATGTGTTTGATTGTGTCTCCCCCCCCACCTACTTTTTCCTTTCCATTTTTAAAACTTTTTTCTCCCATAATTTGTCATAATATAGAAAATAAGTAAATTTATTGTTGTTTTGTTAAAAAGATAAGCATACCATTTTATATTAATCACTGATAAAAATTAAACTGATTCGGTTTTTACCTACACAGCCTTCCCGTGACACGTGTGTCTATGCATTTGATTACATATGAAAATTGGTGACTATTAATAAAACAGAAATCCCCACCTCTCTTGAAACAACTCTTTTACACTTGCCCTCATGTTAAGAAGAAAATGTTTCCTAGGACCCACGCGATGTGAAGGGACTGAATATCTATAATTTTTTTTCAATTAAGGGTAAAACGTGTCTGCTGACGATTTTACCATGAAGTAAGAACCATTTCTACAAGGGACCAGAGCAAAATGCTTCAAACAAATACAGTTGTGGTGACGCAAGACATGGGGTCTCTATCTGACCTTTAAGCCGTTCTCCACAAGTACTGTATATTGAACCTCAGCTATAGAAAGGAATTCTCTGGCAAGAACATGCACTACAGTTACTCTGTGTTGTTGAAAAAGAGCAGATCCAAATATTTTGACAAGGCACAGTAAGGCTAAAACATCCTTTTGTTAAAAATAAAAAGGAAGGGTAAATCTTCATGACCTTGGATTTGCAGTGGATTCTTAGATATGGTACCAAAAGTATGAGTAACAAAGGAAAAAGATAGACTGGGTTTCATGAACACTTGGAACTTTTGGATATTATTTAACAAGTCAAATGAAAAGACAGCCATCAGAATGGGCAAAAATATTTCTGAATAGTATATTTAGTAAGTATCTAGTATCCATAATACATAAAGGACTGTTCTTACAGCTGAAACAAGCAACAGCTCAGTTAGGAAATGGACAAAGGACTTGAGTAGACATTTCGCCGAAGAAATACTAATAGCCAACAAGCACATGAAAAGATGCTCTGGGCACCTGGGTGACCTAGTTGGTTGAGCATCCAACTCTGGCTCAGTTCATGATCTTGCGCTTCGTGGGTTCGAGCCTCCCGTTGGGCTCTGTGCTGAACGGCTCAGAGCCCGGAGCCTGCTTCGGATTCTGTGTCTCCCTCTCTCCCTGCCCCTCCCCCACTCATTCTCTCCCTCTCTCTCTCTCTCTCTCTCTCTCCCTCTCAAAAATAAATAAACAATGGGGCACCTGGGTGGCGCAGTCGGCTAAGCGTCCGACTTCAGCCAGGTCACTATCTCGCGGTCCGGGAGTTCGAGAACCACGTCAGGCTCTGGGCTGATGGCTCAGAGCCTGGAGCCTGTTTCCGATTCTGTGTCTCCCTCTCTCTCTGACCCTCCCCCGTTCATGCTCTGTCTCTCTCTGTCCCAAAAATAAATAAACGTTGAAAAAAAATTTTTTTTAATAAATAAATAAATAAATAAACATTAAAAACATTTAAAAAAATAAAGAAACGATGCTCAACATCATTAATCATTAGGGAGATGCAAACCAAGACCAAGTGAGGTATCACTTCATACTCATGAAGATGGCTATGATAAAACAAAAAAGTGGAAAATGACAACCGTGCGTGCGTATGTTAGAGAAACTGGAACACGTGTGCCTTGCTGTCGGGAACATAAAATGGTTCTGCCGTCGTACAAAACAGTTTGGCATTTACACAAAAAGTCAACATGGATTGAACATATGACCCAACAGTTTCCCTCCCCGGTATATACCCAAAAGAATTGGAAACAGATGCTCAAAAGAATTCTTGTATGCTAATGCTCATAGCAGCGCTATTTGTAACACCAGAGGGTAAAAACAACCCAAACGTTCATGAACCAATGAATGGCTAAAGAAATTGTGGTGTATGCCTTTGGTGGCATACCATTCAGCCATAAAGGGCATGAAGTACCGACACGGATGAACCTTGAAAATAGTTTGCTAACCAAACGAAGATAAATGCTAAAGGACACGTATTCCATTTTTATGAGACATCCAGCGTAGGTGAATGTATAAAAACAAAATACAGAGCGGTAGATGCTGGGACACGGCGAGGGTGAAATGGGGGTCACTGCTGAACTGGGCATGAGATTTTATTTTGGAGTTTGGGAAATAAAACGAGGTGGCCATTATATACCATTGCGAATGCACTAAATGTCATCACGTTGTTTGCCTTAAAATGGTTCATTTTATGTCATGCACGTTTCACCTCATCACAAAAGGAAATCGGGAGGATGTTTAACAACTAAATAAACACAAGTAAATAAATATAATTCATTCTGAGTTCCCCAGAAGCTGACCCAGAGTCCGGAATTTAATGCCAACTCTGAGTCAGAGCAGACTTGAGACAAGGATTTACTTGGGAAGGGAATAAAATATTCATAGATACATAGAGAGGAAGCGAGACAAAGGAGAGAAGGCACTCAGGAGAAGATTCCTTATCAAGTAAACTACCCTGGTACCGTCTAACCCCACTGTGCCGACTGTGTGTGCAGTGACAACACATGCCCTCGAGTGATCCGAGCCAAATGACAAGAGAGCCGGGGTATTTATATAACAACTCCAGATAGTCATCCGTTGAACACTTGCTTTCAAGGTGAAGCTATTTCCCCAGCGCTGCTGGCATGCCACATGGGCAAGAAAGACACTTCTGTAGCCGGAGAAACCCATCCAAGAAAAATAACGTGGGATCGCACAGTTTGAAGCCAGGCCAGTGTTCATTGAAGTGGTGAGGGTTGTTTTTTTTCTGTAATTTAAATACACCGATCTGAGAAAGAACCCTAGGATGGTTGCTTCCTCGTCGCTAATATCATTTTGATGGGTCCAAGGTATGCCTGCTTCAGAGAAATTAGGGAGAAGTTGCCTCTCATGAGTGTAGCGCGATTCTACTCTAATAGATTTTCTTTTTACTAAGCAGAATTGCCTCCTGTAATTATAGAAAACATGTAAGTTACATGCGGATCCTTTTTTTAATTTATTTTTTATTTTTTATGCGGATCCTTTTGAAAAGAGAACGATTTTCAGCCGTCCCTAGGAATAAGTCTTGGCAACGTGAGGGCTTCCAACACTTTAGTTCAAGCCGAATTTCTCCAACGCAGTAGTTCTCACCCGGGGACGATTTTATCCCCAGAGGATATATGGCAACGTGTAAAGACTTCTTTGGTGGTCACACGGAGGGTGGGGACGCTACTGGCATGTAGTCGGTAGAGACCAGGGATGCCGCTCAATGGTCTAAAGTGCGCAAGACAGACCCCCCACACACACAAAAAATTATTTGATCTAATATATCAATAGCGCCCAGGTTGAGAGACCCCACTCTAAACTAGCACTGTCAAAGAGAATTCTCTAGGATGCTTTTTTACACCTGTGCTATCTCATACTCGAGCCACTAGTCACGTGTGGCTCTACAGCACTTGACATGTGGCTGGCGAGACTGTTTGCCAGATATGATGCAATATACCGAGGGAATAAATGCGGCTGTATCTTTGCAGCCTTTGAAGCCAGAGGCCATGGTCTAGCAGAGGAGACAAATCCTTTAAAAAAAATGAACTGTAGGGGCACCTGGGTGGCTTAGTCACTTGGGCAACCGGCTCTTGATTTCCGCTCGGGTCACGAGTGATCTCACAGTTCCAGAGTTGGAGCCCCGAGAACTCTCTCTCTCTCCCCCTCTGTCTACCCCTCCTGCGTGCTCTCTTGCTCTCTCTCTCTCTCTCTCTCAAAATAAATAAATAAACTTTTAAAAAGTCTCGGAAAAAAATAAAATAACTTATTGTAAAAGAATGTGGCGAGTGTTATAATAGAAGATGAATAAGCTGCTAAATTTGAGGCGTCAGGACTCAGACAGACAATTAACAGTTCTCTAAGGCAGATTTCCACTCTTAGTTCAGAACATTGTGATGTGTTAAAGCGGTAGTCTCTGCAAAAGAAAAAAAAAAAATTAATCTTTAGCCATGTAACTCATTGCTTTATCTTATTTTACCCCTTTGTCAGAAAATACGTAGAAAAGACTGGAATCTGATGGGGAGTTCTGCTTTATTTAACAATCCTATCGAATTTCTCAAAATAGTTTACCAAGGAAGTCTATTAAAGTATTGATTTTTCCATAAAGGATAATACACATGGCATGACAGTCTCTTTAACATTTTAATCGAGCTTAAAATTAGTCTTGCATTTGAAGCAATCTTGCCCAGGAAAATTGTTGGAGAACTTATGGAAAAAAACTTCACATAAAAAATTGATGGGCCACCTAGGCTGTGAGAACATTAAAATCTGAATCTGAAATATGGTTGGCCATTGTCACATCTTTCTTTGAAGCTTAAGTAACTCAATATTCCCAGTAGGACACCCAGTGATTCAAAGTGATACACACACTGTCAGCTCATTTCCCTTCCCCGTGTGTCGGTCCAATTTGTATCCACAGAAATATGTTGAAAACCCTATTAGTCTTGACTCCTTGAGCCTACCAGAAAAAAAAAAAAGTCACCTAAACAAATAAATTAATGATAACCTAAGATAAAGAAACCTTTTAACTTACACCGGCCCATAAGAGGCAAAAGCCGGTTTATGGATTTAGAAAAGGAGAAAAAGGAGATTGGCCGCACAGCAGCGATCCAGATAATAGTGTGTTTTCTCTGTGCACCGAAAAACCATATTGGCAGGCTAAATCTTTCTTATAAAAGAATTCCAAAAAATGTGCAGATACTCCCCTTCTAGGAGGTGAGATTTAATCTTCCCTCTCCCCGGAGTATGAGCTGAACTGGGTGACCTGCTTTCAAAAAAGAAAGAAAAGGAAAAACAACTTTACAATGGAAAAGAAACCTGGCAGGCACCACCTTGACTAAGGTGGTCAAGTTTAACATCACCCATGACAATCATGTTGCTATCACATCCCCGCGGGTAGAATGTGATGAGAAGGGCAAGCGCCGTAACCTCGGCCTCATCATGAGAAAACCTCACTCACAACTTTACAGGCATTCTGCGGTGTACCTGACTTGTCCTCTTCCAGAGTCATAAGGCCCTGAAAAACAAGAAAAAAGTGAGAAACTCTCACACCAGAGGGGACCAAAAAGACCTGGTGACTAAATGCAATGTGAGATCCCGGACTGTATCCTGAAACAGAGAAAGGACAGAGGTGGGAAAAACTGGTGAAATCTGAATAAAGCCTGTTGTTTTGTGGATAGCGTCATGCCAGCATTTATTTAAAAGTTTAGATGAAACATCCCTTGGATATGTAAGATGTTATCATTAGAAGTTGTGGCTACCTTTTTTAAATAGAATAATGGATAAACAGATAGGATTTATGTTTGTGTTTTATTAAAGGCTAATTTTCAAGGAAGTTCAGATCAGGACAACTGTACAAATATAAAATGAATATGTGCCAACGATTTCATTAAATCAATAACTAATGAGTGCATCAATAAGATGTTGCAGGAGGTTCAAAGGAGGGTCTGAAGAACAGACACACATATAAACAGTCAGGAATGCTGATGAGAATTTGATAACAGAGGCAGTAAGGCTGAACCCCGGCAAAGAGAAGTCAATTGCCTTCCAGGAGGCAAACGCATTTGCATTTCCATGAACCAGAATCTTCTGCGTTACCATGAGCCCTCCACAAGTTGACTTCAAAACTCCACAGAGGTAGCAAATAGCCAACCGAGGACTAAGGTGTAGACCCTTAAGGGATCTGACAACTCCCAATGGTTTTGTTAGACGACATGCAGAATTCCATGGAAAACGCCCACAATACTCTTTCAATCATTTCAGAGTCTTCCGCGATTGCTTTTAAGAGGTTTATGTGAGGAGTTTGAACCAAATTGAATTGAGTTGAATCAAAAATAAGGACAGCAGGCATTTGTTTGCATAAATTCAAACTAAACTCAATGCAGATACTAATGTTTTATTATATACCAGATCATAATTTGGCTTTTGTTTGTTTTGTTTTCTTTATTTCACAGTAGTGTGAACAAGAAAAACTACAGTTTTAGATTTTTTAGAAACTATAAACTGAAAGCAAAACCAAAATGTCAAAATATTTACCAAACCTAAATAGAATTTATATACTTTTAGATGGTACCCCTGGCTTGCTTTTTATAAACTTTATTTTATTGTTTTTGCTTCCTTCATGTTTTCCAAGCTAGTTCACAAAATGAACTCGGTTTTGGACTTTGGGTGTATTTTTAATTATCCAAGTAACTGTGAAAAAGTTTATTAACATCTCTGTGTCTCAGTTTCCTCATCTGTAAACGCAGAATGGTTGTTGTAAGAATTAAATGGATATCCGCGCCAAAAAAAAAAAAAAAAAAAGAAGAAGAAGAAGAAGAATCTTAAAGTTTCAGTTAAGGAAGATGAATAATCTCTGGAGATCTGCTGCATAACATTGCGCCCTTAGTCAACAGTAATACACTGCACACTAGAAAATTTGTTAAGACGGGAGATCTTGTGTTAAGTGTTCTTACGACAATAAGATAAAATTTTAAATATGCCAGTATCTAGAATATATTAAGAATTCTCAAAACTCAACGTTGAAATAAAAACAATCCAATTAGAAAATGGGCAAATGAAGAGACATTTAAACCAAGGATATATAGCGATGGTAAAGAAGCACATGAAAAGATTGTCAGCCACATTATCCGTCAGGGAAATGCCAGTTAAAATCATAACGAGATATCCCCACACACCTATCAGAATGGCGAAAACAAAAAATAGTAACAGTACCAAATGTTGGCAAAGATGCAGAGAAAATGGATCATTCATACGTGGCTGGTAGAAATGTAAAATGTAGGGGCGCCTGGGTGGTTCACTTGGTTAAGCTCTGGCTTCTGCTCAGGTCATGACCTCATGGTTCCTGAGTTCAAGCCCCGCACTGGGCTCTCTGCTACCAGCACAGAGCCCGCTTCGGATCCTCTGTCCTCCCTCCCCTTCTCTGCCTCTCCCCCGCTCACGCTCTCTCACTCTCTCAAAAATTAAACATTCAAAAAAAGGAATGTAAAATGTACAGTCACTCTAGAAAACAGTTTGTTTTCTGTAACGCTAAACATACAACTGTCATACAACCAAGCAATTGCACCCTTGGGCATTCGTCCCAAAACCTGTACAAAAATGTTCACACCGGCTTTATTTGTAATAGCCAAAAAGCAGAAACAACTCCGACGGTTTTTAGCAATGAATGGTTAATACAAGCTACGATACATTCATACCCTATGGTACTACTCAGCATTAAAAAGAAATGAAATATCAACGTATACAACAACTTGGGTGAATCTCCAAGGAATTATGCTGAGTAAAAAAAAAAAAAAAAAAGCTAATCTTAAAAGGTTATATACCACACGAGGGCATTTATGTAACATTCTTAAAATGACAGAATTATGGAACGGAGGACAGATTAATGGTTGCCAAGAGTTAGGAACAACGGGGATAGGAGAGACGTGGGTGTGGCTTTAAAAGGGCAGCACAGCACCGATCCTTGTGGGGTTGGAACTAGTCTTTACCTCGATTTCAACATCGGAATCCCAGTTGCGATATTGGACTAGAGTCTCCCAAGGTGTTACCTTTGGGGAAACTGCTCAGAGGTACCTTGGATTTCTCACAACTGCACGTGCATTTATAGTTATCTCAGAGTATAATTGTAGACAGCAAATAAAATCAAATAAAAAGAATCCAGGAATTTTAGGACTTCAACATTCATTTTATCTTACTTATCTTACCGATAAGAAAACTGAGGCACAAGATGTTAAAATGACTTAGTTTCCTGCTTCGTTTAAGTTCTTTTTCCTAGTATCTGTCACTCAGCTCTAAGCTTCTGTGATAAAGAAGGTATGTTGTATCGCTTCGGCCTGCATATTACTTCACGTAATAGTAAGCATAGATTAACACTCTTTAAAATCTGTGATCTGAGTAAATAGGAACAGGAGAGGTGGGCTTGAATATGGAAACATTATATTAACGTGTTCTGCTCTGCTATAAATGTGCACGTATACAGTATACAAAAGATCCATTCAAATTATTTGACTCGATTAAGGGGTTTTTAAAAGGTGATAGCTTATGGGGTTTTCCAACTTCTTGTGGGCCCTTCAGGAGATTTTTATGTTAGTTTGCTGTGGTTGCCATAAGAAAATACCAGCAACTGGATGGCTTACAGAGCAGAAATCTATTGTTTCATGGTTCTCGAGGCCAGAAGTCTCAGATGCAAGGTGTTGCAGGGTTGTTTCTTTTGAGGGCATTGAGGAAGAATCCATTCCATGCTTTTCCCTTAGCTTTTGGTTGTTTTCTGGCAATCTTTGGTGTTCCTTGGCCTGTAGATCTCTTTCTTCATCTTTACACGCTGTTCTCACTGTTTGTGCGGGTGTCTCCAAATTTCTCCTTATAAGGACATGAGTTATACTGGATTAAGGCCCAACCTAATGATCTCATTTCAACTTGATTGCCTCTGTAAAGACTCTGTTTCCAAATAAGGTCACATTCTGAGGTCCTGAGTGTTAAAGCTTCAACAGTTGAATTTGGGAAAGGGACACAATTCAACGTTTAACAAAAAGCTTAGCCATTCTTATAATGGCTACATAGTGTTCCATTATGTAGCTAGATCATAATTTCAGCAATACCCGGAACACATAGGTTTTCATTGCAGCCTTTTTCCGAATGTAAGCGTGAGTTTCGTAAACTAGAATTACAATATCTAAGACTTACCAAGATAGTATTTAAATTGGGAGTACCCTCTAAACTTCAAGTGCCTTGAAGGCAGGATATATTAAAGGAGGAGGGGTGACCTTCAAAGCTCATATAAAAAAACAGACACTTAAGACTAACCTAAGGATAGATGAAAAAAAAATCAGTGTCTATGCATTTGAGATCAGGGAGGGTCCCTCATTGTCCAGTATTAAACATTCCATAAAGCTTCTGTAACCCATCTCATATAGCACTAGCACAAAAAGAGACAAATAGAGCACTCAAACAAAATTGCAAGTCCAGAAACAGATCAAATTGTCTTTGGAAACATTATGTGGCAAAAGTGTTATTTTAATCCAGTGGGGGGGGAAAAAGTTGTTTTATTCAATAAATGCTGCCAGCACTTTTTGCAGTCCCTCTTGGAGAACACGGTTTATCTCCTAGCTCATGCAGTATAAAAATAAATTTCAAGTGCATTAAAGTCTTAAATATAAAAAGAAATATCCTTGGGATGAGGAAGACCTTTTCTAAACAAGACAGGAAAATCAAAAGTGATAAGGAAAAGATAGACCTGTTTACTACTTAAAAATAACCAAAAAGTCCAAAGACAAATGATAGGCCACACAGATATGGTTTTCAACATAAATGACAGAAAGGATAGATACATACCCCTAATATATAAATACCTCCTCCATGTTAATTTCGAAGGTGAACAACAACCGGATAGAAAAGTGGTCAATGTAGCAATAGGCAGTTCACAAAAGAAGATACCCAGGTGGGGGGGGGGACAAAAAAAAAACTGTGGAAAGATGCTGAACCTCATAGTAGTCAGGAAAATGAAAATAAATAAGACCCCAGTTTCCGTTCAAGAGATGGACAAAAATTAAGAACGGTAACTTCTAATGAGGGAAAAGCTCACTCTCAGGCATTGCTGCTGGGAACATAAATTGCTATGGTGTTTAAAGAAAGAAATGAGGTATTATCTATTACATTTTTTACATATACCTACCTTCTGATCTGTCACTCCATTTCTGAGAATCAATTCTACAGAAGTCAAAGCCCCAGTATGAAAGGCTCTGTGTAGACACTATTTTTGTAGCATTGTCAGTAGTGGTCAAAAATTAGAAATAGCGTAAATACCCATCACTGGAGGAATTATTGAATAAAATTATGGAATTATGGTGGCTTTGCAGAATGAATTACTTTTCAGTCTGGTTAGATCTGTGCCTGCTGTCCTGAAGGGATAGTCATGGTGTCTTCTTAACAAAGTTTCAATAAACATATGAACCCATTAAAAAAATAAAAAAAAGACAAAATTAGGGGCACCTTGGTGGCTCAGTCAGTTAAGGGTCTGCCTCTTGATTTCAGCTCAGGTCATGATCTCACGGTTCATGGGATCAAGCCCTGCATGGGACTTTGTGCTGAGCTTGGGACCTGCTTGAGATTCTCATACCCTCTCTCTCTGCCCCTCTTCCCCGCAGCTGGTGTGCACATGCGCTCTCTCTCTCAGAAACAAAACACAAAAACTCAAAACAATAAAAAAAAATAGATAAAATGAATCCTCTGGGATCATATGGACATGAGGTAGGAGTGGAAGGATATATATTTATTATTAATATTGTTACCATGGAGGCTCAAAGGAAAGAGAGGGCAAGAAAAATAAGACGGGGCACAAAGTATCCAATTAAAACAAACAAATGGAGTATAAATATTACCACATATTATTATATGTTATTATATATTATATATATATAAATATATATTATATATTTATTATTATATTATATATATAATATATATTTATTAGTATAAATATTACCACATAAATATTACCACAAATAAATGGAGTATAAAAAACAAACAAATGGAGTATAAATATTACCACAAATATATGAGCATTCAACATGCACACGGGCAAGTCCTGTAAGTTAACATGGAAAATGAAATACGTTAATGTATTGTTAGAGAGTCGGATTGAGGACTTTTTTGTCTTTGAGTTGTTTCTTTTTTTTTTAACGTTTATTTATTTTTGAGACAGAGAGAGACAGAGCATGAACAGGGGAGGGTCAGAGAGAGAGGGAGACACAGAATCCGAAACAGGCTCCAGGCTCTGAGCTGTCAGCACAGAGCCCGACGCGGGGCTCGAACTCACGGACATGACCTGAGCCGAAGTCGGCCGCCTAACCGACTGAGCCACCCAGGCGCCCCAAGTTGTTTCAAATTCAAATAATTGTCTCTTATTGTTTTCTTATTATATCTTCTTCTCTACAGAAATACGGAGTAGAGAACTACGTATTTCTCGAGAAATACAGAGTACCTACCATGTGGGCGCTCAGTTAGTAGTGGCTGTTAATTATCAGTGATCCTGCAGAACTCCCCACCTTGAGATGTTTCGGTTGACACCTGGCAACACCAGGTTTGCCCATATTTTCAGCCCCAATGTCATTAATATTATATAACTCGTCAACTTGAGTCGGTAAGCAGCGCTGTTGAAAGAGGACCATCTAGTAACAATACGTGGAGGGGCCCCGGGAGGGAAGCGTGGTGCTCAGGTACAGATTCTGACTCCAGACAGGCCCCCAGAGGACCTCTCCAAGGAGCAGAGTCCCTCCCTTCCTGTTCCTTTACCCCTGACCTTAGTTCGGCCCGTGGGTTTCAGCCTAAAAGGGAAGGAGGCGCGAAAGCGGCCTGTTTACCTCGTCAGTCACTGAGGTAAAGTGGAGGTCTTGTGACAGTGGGGCAGCTGCCGGTGTGGCCTCCTCCGCAGAAGGGATCCTTGCCCTCAATTCTGGATAAAGCTCAGAGCCTGGAAGTGCTCGAGCTTATGAGGTAGAAACTTTGACCACTGCCCCCAGAAGTTTCTATAATTAGCGTGCAACTTGTTAAGCAGTATACGACTCCTAAAAGGACTGCTGCAAGTTCACGCTGGGCCGGGTGTGAAAACAGGGCAAAGGGAAGCCTGGGAAAGTGCTGTCCTTTTGAATCATCTTCCCTAATACCTAACTGGCCCACTTGTCACCCAGACGTACGGGGACTCAGTGAACAAATGAGCAACTGGTGGTAAATATATGGACCCCACAGATGCCTGCACTTATTCTCTGGGGTCTGTTTCTTTTAATACTCTCTTCCCCATCCGATGGAGGGAGTCCTGGGCTATGAGAGTCCCGAGACCCGCATTCTGCTACTAGGTCTGTGCCGCACTTTGAGTAAATCCTGGAAACCTCCTGTTTTCTCATCAGTAAACTGAGAGGCTTAGCTGGATGGTCTCTAAGGTCCCTCTAGCTCTAGATTTCGTACTTGGGTACTTTGTTTATGGCATCGCGTGGTAGCTTTTCATTTTAAATTCCGGGCCCGGCCGGTGACTCTAAGTCTTAACCACGTCCGAATTATCACATTGTCTGTGGGCCCAGTGAATCCTATCTCCCTGATTCTTTGGGCCACCGTAGCGTTGCGTTGACAATGTGATAATTCGGACGTGGTTCTGTTCCTTCCTAGTCACTTATTATTTAACGCTCAGAGGTTGCACCTCTGCAATAATTAGAGAGCTCTGTGTCCTATTTGTTATAAATTGCTTCATTTTCTTAAAAGCAAATCATCTTGCTACACAGAGTGTGGTTCATGGACAGCAAGCCTCAGCATCACTTGGGAGCTTGTTAGAAACGTGGAATTTCAGGCTCCATCTAGAACTGTTGAATCAGAATCTTCAATGTAACAAGGTCCCTGAGGAATCCGTATGCACGTTAAAGCTGGAGGAACACCACAATATCACACATACGTGTATGTGCAATCACATTCAAGGCCGAAGAGAGAGACAAGGGTGTAACCAGAAGTTCTCAGATGGAGATTAGTGACAGCCTTTACCTCAGTGACCTTTAATGTTCTCATCTGTATAACATGGACCCTAAACACTATTTCACAATATTTTTCTATTCGGGGATGCCCAAGACTACCTAGAAAGGAAAGAAAATCACCCAAGTTACAATCACTTAAGAGCTTTCCCTTTCTCAAGAGGGGGTGTGATTTCCCAGGCAGAATGCCTAAACAGAAAACGTTGTAAAGGAGAAGGTAAAAGGACTCTGCTGGGCACTAACAGGGAGTGGCCAGAAAATACAAGGCAAAGAAGAAAGAATGAATGACGAGCTGAGCAAGGGAAAAAGTCAAAGATAGGGGCGTGGCTAGCAGACTCAGGAACCATTCAGGATGCTGCCACAACTTGGTATGAACACTACCCCTTAGAGTTTCAGCAAGGAAGAGGTTCGTGATGATGTAACCAAAGAGTTTCCAGCACAAACTGAGCCAACCATCGGATCGGGGTGAGCTGAGATTTAGGGAAGTGGGGATCAAGGACAGAGAGGTAGATAAAGGGAAGCTGAGAAATGGGGCGGTAGCTGGAGAGGAATACGGAATACACAAAGCCACCATGCTAACAATGGAAAGGCTAGGATTCTGAATTCATGAACAAGTGATCTAATTAAAACGCACATTATCGTAGGAACTCGTGTGCTCACTGACTAAACGATAACCGAGAAGCATCTTTGCTTTTTAGAGAGGTCGTTGTGGGTGAAAGTCATCTCCCCGTAGTGAGATGTTCTTCAGCGCCCTCTTTTTGTTTTTATCTCTGGTTTTTCTTAGTTTGAATTCTTTCTTCTTATCATGAAGATGACACGGTAATTTTGTCTTTCCTGTACCTTATTTTAAAGACTTGTTCAAATTCGTTTGGCAGGTTTTCTGCTGAGTGTGTTGTGACAACTTCACTGAGATTTGCACTGGAAGTCCTTGAACTCACCAACCGTAGTTAGTTAGCCCATAGGCATTTTACTTTATTTTCCCCTTTCAAAGAGATCTGGAGGTGCCGTTGTAGGGAAAGAAGGAAGAAAGGAATTCAGAAAGCAAAATGGAAGAAAATTTGGCTTGTGGAAGAGAGGTCTTTCTATTACAGGGATAATAATGCCGATAACATTTATACACTCCATGTACATATAGAGCGAAGGAGAGCAAATTCTACCTTCCAGCAATATGAAATTGTACCCAATTAGGTATTCACCTAAAGAGAAGAGTAAGTCCCTATATAAAGCGCATTACTCAAAGATTGCCACTCTTCAGAACTCTTCCTTCCTCCTTAATATCATCTTTCTCTGCTGATTCACAGGACGCTTAGTTATCTTCCAGTATTTTCTGTCACTTTTTATAAGGAAAATTATCCAGACTGTATCCAAGGGAGTGAATCAAACAGTGTGCCAGTCTTCTCCCAATTTTGCCCTGTTTTTATTCTCGAGCGTCCAAGGCAGCTTTGAAAAACAAAAGTCACGTAAGGACAGCTAGAGGGTATGTGCATCAGAGGAAAATGGAAACCCCACCTCTCTTAAGCCAACTGATCGTTTTCTAATCTGAACTTGCATGTATCATGTCTTTGCTCACTTTATGGGCGCATACATATGAACCTCAGAGCTGCTCTTTGTGCTAGTTTGGAAAATCTTCTCTACTCCCTTCTACACTCCACCCTTTTTCCTTCCCCTCCTTCCACAACTCAGGCGTTGTTACTCATAAGCAGATTGGGGTAATCATTTTGATACACTATTGTTTGATTGATAGGCTCGTTCATTCCATCAATTAAGTATTAATGGAGCACATGCTAGGCATTAAACAGTATACTAACTGCCAAATTTAAGCTTGTGAGTGATAAAACCCACGGCTTTGAGTCACCTAGAGTGTAGTTGGCAAGACAGAGGCGCAGATCGGTCACAGGGCAACATGTTCCATGTGAAAACAGAGGTTTGTGCCAAAGTCTATATATCCTGAGCTGGAGATGTCTCTGATGCTGCCCTGGGAAACCTCGTGGTCCGTTACATTATGATGTTGGGGGGTAAGAGGACAGTGGGAAAGTCTGCTACTCTCATAGTAATTACCTGTGCATTTTGTGATATCTTCTTACAAAAGAGCTTATGGTCCACAGGAGCTCCTGTCATGCCTTTTGGTAAGGAAATACCTAAGTTCTGCGTCATGTAATTCCCTCGGCCTTCTTAGCTTTTGCCTTGCCCTTCACCTGCCAATACCCTAATCATCTTTGAGGGACCATCTCCCACAGCTCCTCCAGCCAGCGAGGCTTCTCCCTTCTTCCAACCTCTCTTGCTTCTCATTTGTACCGTATCTGTGCCAAATTGTGTTTGCTTCTGGAGGACATTTTCCATCTTTATCATTAGACTGTAGGAAACTCTCGGAGAGTGTATGTTTCCTCTGCGTAGCCCCCTGCGGTATCTAGTGGATTGCCTTGGACGAAAGGGCAGTAAAGAAATCCCAACAAGGAGACCAGTATAACACTGTAGGTTCACTCTATTGGAATGAAAATAAAACCAAAAGAAGAAAAAAATAAATCACCACAAATGTTAAGTTAAATTGCTCCCCGTTGTGTATTTAATTTTCCATTGGCGCTCAGTGACAATACATGTTGAAACAAACTCCAACGTCTAATCGTGTTTCTGATTATTATTTATTTAAGGAATGACATTCTACTCCATTTGAGTTATGTCCTTCAGTGACACTTTAGATTCAGTTTTATTTTTGCATTGTTTTAAATGTCATCAGATGATTCATATCTTGGGGCTGTTTTTAATATTCTTTGAATGGATATATGAAAGTAAGTAAGTGTCATCAGAATGCGATGCTTTTTTTCAGTTCAGCGTTTCTTTGATGAAATATCTGCTGTAATTCTTTTCTAGATGCGGTCTCACAGATGATTTCAGAAGGAAGTCCATTTCAAAATGTTTCTCTGTTGTGTTTTTTTTTTCACTTCATAGACAATCAGTTCTGTTCCTTAAAACTGCAGCAAATGAGGAAGCAGATTAGACGGAGCAAACATCATCAACTCCAAGACCGCCCCCCCCCCCAAGAAATTCAAATTATTTATTGTGTAACTTCACCCGGCTTGTCTCTGGGGTGGGGAATTACCTTGATGCGGGGGTAGCCCGCACGTACCCCACCAGGCAGTCAGTCCCAGGGGTCACGAAACAGGAAGGCTCCCAGACCAGAGCGAAACACTTGAAGCACACAGATTGCTAAAATCGGTCAAAGCACACAGCGAGAAGCCATGGGGAAAGCTTCAGAGTGAACTACCCACACTTAGGACACAGTAGAAGCGGGCTGGAAGGACCCCACTGCTTGAACTCTGGGGTACACAGTGTTTATATGTCTTCTCTCTACTGCGTCAGCTTTCCCCACCCACAGTGTGCTTACATGGACCAGAGCGGAGTCTCTGGCGAGAGAGGCCACACCTGGTGTGCCTGGGCCAATGGCACACACTTTGTCGGAGACAGGGACAAGTATGCGTGGCCACAGCCGTCGTTTGCCGGTGAGCCTGACAAATCACCATGTCATTCCTGGGCAGAGGGCTCATCAAGCTGGAATGGGTGTCACCAGTGGGTGGTGGAGTTAAGTCCTTATGAACGTTAAGTGCACAGGTATATTTATGTCATCCTGAATATTTAGTGCCTCGTGTATATTTAGTGTCTCTTGTAGATTTGGTCTCGTGTCTATCTAGTACATGATGAATATTTAGTGCCCAGGTGCCTCATGAATATTGGGCATCTTTTGGTCTTTCCATCCCTCACTATGTTTAGCACACACATGCTCTACTTGTTAAACTATTTACTTTAAACTTAACACATTCCGTGAATTATGCTGATGTCTAGCAAACTTTTTCTTGCCGGCTCATTATACCTAAAGCGTCTTAAAAGGTGTTACCCAGTGTTTTACACGCTGCAACTTATTCATCTACAATGACTGAATATTCACAACAGCAAATACCCATTCTAACCCGATATGTAGTCTTTGTTTATTTCTCTCGCACGTTTCCTTTTGACCAGAAGTCCTTGGCTATTAAGAAAATCAAGGGCCATACTATAATGCTGGATCTGTCGCTCACTCTCCCACCCCAGTAAGCCTTGTAAGGACATGAAGAATGCTTTTCTCTGTTGTTTTTTTTCCCTCAGTCAGGATGTGACACTAATAACTCTCCAGCCCGGTTTTAACCCTTAGGTGGGCTAATTGGTTTTACTTAATCTGGACTACCTGAGGTTATCCCTGGGCCATCCGGTTCACAAATACCTGTCTTGGCTCAGAGGAATGAGTATATAGATGTGCCAAAGACACCCGCCACTGCTTAGAAAACAGTAGGAAGCCTCTGTTATATTTTTACTCCCTGGATACAAACCTCAAGAGCTCCCAATTGCCCTCAGGATAAAAGTGGCTTATAACTGCGGTGGTGTGCTGGAACCAGCTCAGAGAGGCTCCTGGGTGCCAAGTGTGTGCCTCTCTGTCTCCCGAATTCTTCATTCGGTGGCATCACGTCGGGAACTTGAAGTCAGTCGCGGTGGGAGCAGTTACGCCACAGAAACTGGCAAACGCTGCCTTTGGCGCTGTGCCCCCGGAAGCCCCAGTGCTGGTTATTTGCCATTTCCCGAGATTCCGCTGCTTACGTGGCCCTCCGTGCCCCCCAGTCCTTGCGACCCCGCAAGCCGTATTCTTCTTTGCTCAACTCCACAACCAAATGAAGTGCCTTTGTTCATTTTTCTTCCCCTCCATGCACACGGCTCTGTTTCTCAGGAATTGGCTTCCCCTCCCGCCTTTGTTTGGCTGGTCTGCAGTCCCCTTTCAGACAGCAGCTCAGACAGATTCCTGAGTGTCCGATGCGACTTCCCCGGCATCTTCCATGTGCCACCTCAGCCTCTGTATATGGTATTTTAATTGTCCATGCATCTGCACCCCCTTCTAGACTGGAAGCTTCTTGAGGTCCTCTTTGTACGTTTTTGTCCTTTTATATACCTGCCACAAACTAGATGATTAATGTGGGAGCGAATGAATACTCAGTACTGGTTCATTTTGTACCAAAGTGATAACACATCTATGCTTTTATATATTATATTCATATATCATGCACATTTTATATATCACCTTGCATGGTGCTGTGGCCTGAATGTTTGCGTCTGCCCCACCCCTGAAATTCATATGTTAAAATCCGAGGGGCGCCTGGGAGACTCAGTCGGTTAAGCGTCCAACTCTAGATTTAGGCTCAGGTCATGATCTCTTGGCGGGTAAGTTGGAGCCCGCATCGGGTTCGGCCCTGACAGTGCAGAGTCTCCCTGGGATTCTCTCTCTCTCCCCGCCCCTCCCCGGCTTGCGATCTCTCTCTCTCTCTCAAAAACACAGAAGAGAAATTTAGAAATAAATAAATAAAATCCTAATGCCTGACGCGATGGTACTGGTTGGTGGGGCCTCTGGGAAGTACTTAAACCATGAGGCTGGAGCCCTCAGCAATGGAATTAAAGCCCTGCTTTCACAGCATCTGGAGCGTTCTCTAGCCCTTCCCGCCGTCTGCATTCACGGAGAAGAGGCGTCAGCTGTGAGTAAGGAAGAAGACCCTCGCCCAACAGGACGGCTCTGATGCCTTGATCTTGGACTTCCCAACCTGCAGACCTGTGAAAACTAAGTTTCTGCTGTTTCTAAACCACCCGGGCTGTGGGATTTTGTTCCAGCTGCCCGAATGGGGACACACGGGGAAAGGAACACAGAGAGCGACTGCCTGGCCTGGCCCTTGTAAGACAACCCTAATGTACAGGTGGACCAGCATCTGGTTGGTACCAAGAACCTAGAGCTAATGATTCTCCCCACCAGCTACCAGTTAGTACAGATTATAGTTCCATCTAAATAATGTGAAGGGCTTAGATTAGAGGAGACCTCCAAGGCAACGGCTCTCATGACCGTTAGCATCAACTGGAAACTTAAAAAAGGGGCAGGCTGCATCCCAGTCTAATGATAGCAAACTCTGAGGGAAACCCACACATCAGGGATTTGCTGTGGTTGTTGTCATTCCTGGCGATTGCGGTCCAGCCAAAGTTGAGCCCCTTCTAAGTTCTCTGACTCGGATATTCTCCCCTTCTAGCCTAGGTAAGACTGAAGAGCAGAGATTCACAGCCGGCTTTTCCATACTCTGAGACACACATATCGTTTCATTGGTAGTTTGGGAATAGTTGCATATGTTAGCAAAGCTCGACTGCAAAACATTTCTCCTCCCACACATCCTGATCCCATCTTGACACGGCATAACTGTTGGTGAAGGCAATTTCAACAATGAAGAAGTGGGAGAAATGACTTCGTTTTAGGTAAATATGTATGCGTTTAAAATCAAAAAGACATACGTAATGATATCATTTAAGCTTGTAAACGAAGGACAATGCTGAAAATAAGATTCCTCTGTAATCAAATTTCTCAGCAGTAGAAAACATTGTCTTTTCTTTACAGCTATTAAACATATGGCTGAGAGAATCTTATTCTCCAAGCCTTAAGATTTGAAATCTGACTTCATATTAATGCATACAGTTCATTGCACCATCATGTGCTTTCTCATTAGATTTGAAGAGTGGTTATTGCTCCCTTTTGAAACTTAAAGGTAGTGGCTGTGGGATGTCAGTTATATGATGCTCTCTCCTCGGCTCGATTGCATGATGATTGTTAACACACTAAAGTAGTGCTGTATCTCTTACGTACTAATATCTATTTTAAAAAAAGAAAGGGGTAAGACTCAAAATGGCCTGAGGAGAGTCTCTGTACTGAACCTTTCTGGATTTGAAGAGGAAACACAATCTCTCGCAACTAGCTACCTACTTCTATCTTGAAAAGATACGGACTCAGTAGACACCATGGACGAAAAATGGGAATGAAAATCTCAGATGATGCAAATGCCCACAAAAGGATCACTGATGGGGGGCGGGGTGTTAATGTTCCTTAGGAGCCAACCCCAGCTCTGCATGTCCCCTCCCTGCGCTGCAGCTGTCGTGCTGGTTCTCAGAAGCTGCACATGGGTGGGAATCCTCTGGAGGGCTTGTTAAAACGCAGACTGCCGGTCCTCACCCCAGAGTTTGTTTTGTTTGGTCTGGAATGAAGCCTGAGCATTTGCTTCCCTAACAAGTGCTCAGGTGGCGTTGCTGGTCCTGGCAACACAAGTGGAAAACCACTGCTCTGCACAAAGGGAAGGCTTCTCCACTTCTAGATTCCCTTTTCCTGGGGAATCTCCTATGCGGTAGCTTGCTTTTTCCTTTCCTCCCATGATACTAACAAGCATGGCAATAGCTAGTATTTCTTGAGTACCGAGCACCGAACACTGGGGAAGGTGTAGTACGTTTTGCGGATGGGGAAATGAATCAGAAATTTGCCAAAGGTCACATAGCTGAGATGAGACTCAAACCCGTGTCTGTTTGGCTCCAAAGCCCAGAACCTTAATTTGTTCCACATAAGCTCATTGTTTTTCTCTCTCATTTGTCGCAACCAAAACATTCTGAATACGAGGCCGAGGGCAACGGTTGGGCCGGTGGAAGCGGCCCCGTTGAGCAGGCAGGGCGCGGGCAGGGTCGCAGCAAGATAGGATCCTCAGCATCTTAGGAAAGGGAAAAGACACTGACTGATTGCTCCTCCGAGGCCACCCTGACTGCCATCGCTCCTCCCGCCCAGCATCTGAGAAGTAACCAACACTCCTGTCAACAGGATCCAGAACTTTCTGTATGCAGGACAGCGTTGGGGCGATTGTTCCTGGGGATGTATCTGAGATCCTCACAGTATACGTGCAGAAACTACTCACAGAATTCTTGGAATGACGTAAATGTCATGTCAAGAGGGCCTTCGTGATGTGAGTCGCAAAAGAACTTCAGACCTTAAATTATACATCAGTTATTTTCTTTGTCCTTGCTGTTAAGTGACGGATCTTTACCTAAATGTTTCATTGATACTTTTCTTGAAGGAAATTCCGCTTCTTTTTTCAGTTAACACATTATATTTATTCACTCACAATTTTTGCCTTAAATACAGAACATCCAATTACGAAAACGCCCTGAGGTTTGAGCCTTGCTGTTTTCGTTTTAAGAACTCTGACCTAGCCCTTGAAACTGAAATGGTTTGATACGTACGTAGTTAGAATTGTACCGTAAGCCATTCTTGAAAAGTCAGGAGTTTCCATGTCAAGTCTTCTAGCCTTGGGTAAGATCTTACTTTAAAAATTGAGGGCTGCCTTTAGTTTATATGCAAAGAAACATAGGACGTTTTGCAAAGCCAGTCAAATCCTGTGAATATAGTACATGCGTCTGATTACTCTGTTCCCGTTTGGAGTGCGAGATCCTGTGTACCGTTTTGTGGGTGCAGATTGGGGGTACCATCTAACGTCATGGAGAACAGATGCTTTAGATGGACTGTCCGTATCACTGGGATAATTTCGAGACCGCTTCAGGGGTTGTCAGAGGGTGCCCAAAAGCGCTAGCCCCGGTTCCCTACATTCGTAATCTGCTCAATAAAGCATTCCTGACTGCCTCGTGCCCTTCCTGTCTCACCTTCCCATTCCCCACAGCGTATCGTAGGATCATCCCCTAGACAACTGCTGGTACGCAAATCCTCTTTCATTTTAGTGGGAGCCCAGACCGAGGCACCATGATGGGCTTGGGTATTGTTACGCTCGGGCTTCAGTGGACATAGTTACATGTTGGAAATGTTACCGTATGCATGTATACATGACCTGTGTAATATTAAGCCATGCGTTACTAGGACTCTTTGCTGACCGAGATTTCCGATCTGTGTTGGAAACAGTTAAAATAAAGACTGAAGAAAATTAAAACTGGGCAAAGCTCTTGCCTTAATGCTTTATTATCCAATTGCATAATTAACCAGGAGGAAAGGAAATTATTAGCAACTCCATCTTTAAATGCAACTGATGGCCAAGGAAGTTATGAAGAAAACTCTTTGTGTTGATAAACCAAAGGCCTGTTCTAGCAGACTTCTGTGTTTATTGTTCTGTTTCTGGCCATTTTATTCCAAACAAATGGACTTGCTTGTCATTATACCCCACCCTGGCCTAGCACAGGGCCCCCATTCTTTGAAACAGTAACTAATTCAGTTCCAGGGAGAATATGAAGAAGGCGGGTGTCTATAAAAGGACCGAAGGGAAAAGTGGGGCGCATTTCCATTGTGGATTCCATAGCAGTGGGAAGCTGACGGCAGAGTGTGGTGGGAGGTTTGAAGCATCACTTGGCTCTATTTCGCGGGGATTCATGAGGTTCACATGCCACCCTGGAGAGCTGGCAAATGTTCTTTCTCACCTTCTTTGAGTTACACCTTAGATGATTCAAAGCCAAGGACTGATGAGCTCGACGCGGGCTGCTTGGCTTGTTGGTGCCTGCTGAGCAGTTTAGAGATTGAAAAGTCATCTCCACTGTAACCGATGGGGAAGTGTACGTGTTAAGCCAAGTGCCGTAGCCTTTAGTTGAAAATACTGTATAACTCCACACAGTCTTTTGTTCAGAGGTAATGTTGTTGTCAAAGAATTGTGAAGTCAAAAACCCATAGATGATTTTTTCGGATATCTAGAGGAACCTATGCCGTAGTAAGTAATCATTTCATAGGTATGAACTTATAAACACATTTGGGGTTTACAATTTTCATCTAGATTTTTTCAACCACGCGTTTTAGGGTAAATTGGGAGAAATCTATCTTTTGTGTCAACAAATAACGTAGAGAAACATAAAAACCAAGTGACGTGTTTTATGAAAGAGGGCATAGAGTCTATCAGGCATGAGAACTTTGAGAAGTTTGGGTTCTATTTGGTTGTTGTTGGTTTTGGGGGGTTTTGCTTTTTTGTCGTTTCAGAAAAGATGGTTCTGGGAATAGTGCGTTCCATCTGAGAAACCTAACACACACATAGTAAGGGAGTTAAAATACTGACTTGAGGGTTCATTTGAAAAATCTTGCAGAATTTTTACATGTTGGGAATAGCTTTATATTCTTAACACATTGCACTCAGGGTTTCCATTCAAAGCAAAAACAACGGTGCGTAGACCTTGGCTTTCTTTCACACTCTCAAATGACCCATTCCTTCGGGGTAGTGACTCTCCATCCTGATTTTGTGACACTTCAGACCATCTTTCATTTGCTCCAGAGAGTTGTTTTTTTTTTTTTTAGAAGAGTCAGAAAATCATTTCCTTTAACTTAAAACACAGAGGAGTGAAATACAGATTATTTTGAAAAGAGATGCAGATCAAGAGGTTACGTTCAGTTGCTGCCCCTCTTTGCATTCATGAAAGTGTTGTTTTGGCCTGGTTTCCTAATTTCACACGATTCCAGTAGTCTATACCCTCCTCATTTTCACGGGCCTCCCCGATATAAAAAAGTTACCAGACTGAATTACTTTCTTGCACCCCTGAAACTGAGATAGCACTGTAGGTTAATTACGCTGGAATCCAAAATAACTGAAAATTTTTAAAAAGGCCCCAGAGATGACTTTGAAATGGTGCCTTTTTCCTCAGCCAGTTCAGAGATGGTGCTGCTCGTCAAAATCCCACTGGCGTATCTTTTGTAAAGTAGGAGACACTCGTTTGCAAAGTTCGCTACTTGTGCGTTGGTGAGTGTGCCTGTTGTATGCTGTGTGCCATCCAGCTGCACGCCCTGGCCCTCCTGTTGGAACACTGGATCGATATGACCAGTGTTACCTAAGGCACATGACGACATTTAGTTTCAAAAACGGTGTTCTGGTTTACTTAGAAAACAAGCTGAAGAAACCAGAAGGAATAGCAGATCATGTCGGCCTTTTTCATACAGCCGCTATTGAACAAAGATACGTTAAGTTGCAAAATGACTTAAATGGGACCCGAGGTGAGGGGTTAACAGCTCTACGGTAGTTTTCGCCTCTTTTCCTCCGCCGGCTTTTCTTTTCCTTCGCAACAACATTTTTACTCCTAAGAATTGAAACTTCCGCTCCTTTTGAGCATAGGAGTTGGAGAGTGAGGGCCAGAAGGAAAGGCCAGGCAGGAGAGGTGTCCTGGTGCAAGGTGCTTGAGAATCACCTGGAGAACTTATTATTGTTTTTTATTTTGTAATATGAAATTTGTCAAATTGGTTTCCATACAACACCCAGGGCTCATCCCAACAGGTGCCCTCCTCAATGCCCATCACCCCACCTCCCCTCCCTCCCACCCCCATCAACCCTCAGTTTCTTCTCAATTTTTAAGAGTCTCTTATGTTTTGGCTCCCTCCCTCTCTAACCTTTCTTTTTTTTTCCTTCCCCTCCCCCATGGGTTTCTGTTAAGTTTCTCAGGGTCCACATAAGAGTGAAAACATACGGTATCTGTCTTTCTCTGTATGACTTATTTCACTTAGCATCACACTCTCCAGTTCCATCCACGTTGCTACAAAAGGCCATATTTCATTTTTTCTCATTGCCACGTAGTATTCCATTGTGTATATAAACCACAATTCCTTTATCCATTCATCAGTTGATGGACATTTAGGCTCTTTCCCTAATTTGGCTATTGTTGAAAGTGCTCCTGGGGCGCCTGGGTGGCGCAGTCGGTTAGGCGTCCGACTTCAGCCAGGTCACGATCTCGCGGTCCGTGAGTTCGAGCCCCGCGTCGGGCTCTGGGCTGATGGCTCAGAGCCTGGAGCCTGTTTCCGATTCTGTGTCTCCCTCTCTCTCTGCCCCTCCCCCGTTCATGCTCTGTCTCTCTCTGTCCCAAAAATAAATAAACGTTGAAAAAAAAAATTTAAAAAAAAAAAAAAAAGAAAGTGCTCCTATAAACACTGGGGTACACGTGCCCCTGGAGAGCTTATTCAAATGCGAGGGGTGCCGCCTGGGCGGCTCAGTCGTCAAGCGTCCGACTTCGGCTCAGGTCATGATCTCACGGTCCGTGGGTTCGAGCCCCACGTCAGGCTCCGTGCTGACAGCCTGGAGCCTGCTTCGGATTCTGTGTCTCCCTCTCTCTCTGCCCCTCCCCCGCTCACGCTCTGTGTCTCTCAAAAAACAACATTAAAAAAATGTTTTTAAATGCAGATTCCTGCCTCCCACCCCAGAGAGTCAGATTGAGCAGGTCTGGACAAGGCCTGAGACTGCGCTTTTAATGAGCTCCCAGGTGGCGCTCAGGCTGGCCAAGCACGGATCCCCAGGGACAGGGCAGTGAGAGAGCGAGGTCCGAGACGCCACGCTCAGGTGCCGAGAAAACACCTCCGGTTTCTCCTCTCTCTGCAGATTCCTTTGTGTGATTTTTGGCAAGTTCCTTACCTTCCGTTACCGCAACTGAAAAGTAGGAGCTCGGCTGCAGATCAGGCGCCTTTCGAACCATGCTTCAAGGCATTCTAGAAGTACTACAGGGTGCCTCGGAGGCCAAAAGGGGCGTTGGGAAGAGGGGGTCAAATGAGCTCTTTCCTTTTCAAGGCTCCTGACCACCCCCACTTCAACACTTTGATCGTTTCTCTCTCTCATACATTCTACTTCTGAGCATGGTACCGTTTCAGAAAAGGTTTTAACACTTAAATTTGAAGGAAATGAAAAATCCCAAGTCTGGGAATGACTCATCGCTTTGAAAATGTACAGAACTAAAGACTTTGGATTGAGCGTAGTTCCAGAAATTCTCTGGTCCTTCCGAGCCTCCCAAGTGTGCTACACGAGCAGGAAGCAAATGCCTCCTTTCCGCCCATGAAGGTAAAACGTGATGCCATACGCCAGGAGGCCCGTTGCCTCGTGTGTTTCTAGCTACACACACGGACAGAGCAGAAATGGCAACATCAGGCGTTTCTCTGCGGAGTCACATCTGATTCATTAAAAAAACCTAACCTTCCCCAAATAGATATTAATTACCTTCTGTTATAGAATTTTTTAGAACATAATTCTTAATTGTTTCTCCAACTCTCAGGTGATTGGACCATTTTGGAACTCAAAGAGTATCCTATGGAGTTCCCCTTAAAGGGCTTTGCTCCGACGCTTGTCACACTGCTGGTTTGTCTGTTTTATACACCATGTCGATTCTTGCATGGTGGTAGTATTTCATTATAATCAGCCTTCATTTTTAATAAGAGCATGTATATATCAAATTGTAGATTTCGGTCTTTGTATGAATTGAAAGCTATTAATCTTCCCGGGGTTAGGTTATGTTAACCAGATCGTAATGTTCTTTTTATTATGTTCCTTAAATCCCCTTTATCTCATACTGCACCAATACCTTTCTGCTATCTTGGAATAAATTAATTCCAGTTATGAGATGAAAAAATTTTCCTGTAAAAATACAGCCTGCAGTGTACATTTTTGTCCCTTTAGCAACCGGAACTGGTATGTTTTATTCTACCTAGAAATTTGAGTCAACTCCTTGAGTTTTAATCGCGGGATGGGAAAATGAAGATTGGTATTCTTTCAGTATCCATTCATTTATTCATTCGTTCGGCGAACCTGTGTTAGGAATTCTATGTGCCAGACGCAGGGGAGTATTAGAGGTAGGAAAATAAAACCATGTCCCCGCCTGTGGGCATCCCCCAGTCTATGTGACGGATAGGGAACTATTCTACTGTTAGGTGAGATGCGACCCGCATTGGCTCTGACAATGACACCAGCAACTAACTGGTAGGGAGACTTCCTGGCTATTGGTGCGGCAAGTCCTCAAGGACGGGGACCAGCTCTTGTAAAGGCAATACCAAAGGCAAGTTGTAAACTTGGCTCTAATAACTTAGAGATGAGTAAAGGATGGGATCCAGTAGAGCGAGAGGTAAGTGTGGGGCAGCACCTTGGTTTGCGAAGGGGAGGCAAGGTGGGTTTATCCAGAGAGAAGCAATGCCTCGATGACAAGTGGGGTTCAGTTCCTTAGAGAAAATTGGTGAAGTGTAGTCTGGCGCCCAGGGTTCAAAGCCAAGTTCTAACTGCAGCTAAAGCAAGGCCCTGGAGTATAGACCACCACCAGAGCAATCCAGCCGAAATGACTGACGACCTCAGGCAGTTGCTAATGGGAAGGGCTGCAGCCCAGGAAAACTCAGCGTATGCCCCCTGGATACAGGCATTAAGCTCACGGTCCATGCGGAGAGCGCTTAATATGCTGTGTGGCACGGCACCAGTAAGTGCTCAATAAATGTTTCCGCTGCTCTTTTCGTCGTCACCAGACTCGGGAAGGTAATCTAATACAAGAGTTAATCTGCTGGTGGGCCTCGGGCTTCTAATATTTGACTGGTTGGCTCTTGTTGACCCAAGATTAGACACAGCCGTCACTTGAGAAGCAGCAGCTGTAAAGAATCCAGAACAGGCAAAGAATAATAACTTGCTGTATCTTGACTGTCACTTCGTAGCGGGACGACCTCTCTATACTTCAGTTTCCTTGCATGTCTCAGCGGAGACCGTCATACCGACCTCATTGGGTTGGCATGGGAATAAAGGGAATTAAAACCCTGGATTCGTTTAGGAATTGTCACACGCTGCGTGACACTGACCCACGGTGAGCGCTCAAGTAAATCTCAGACCCTGGCTGCTAGTGGGCACCTGGGTCCCTATACCGTCTTTAAGAACTTCACTGGTTGAGAGCTGGGAAAACCTAATCTCGCGGCCCGCAGGTCTTTAGCAACTTGGCTGGTGACGTCCGGAGCAGAGCAGCCCAGGGCTAACCAAGCCTTGTCAGAAATTGTAAATGCCCATTTTCACAACTTTCATGGTATTTGTCGTTTTCCCCTAGAATCCTTTTTTTTTTTTTTTTTTTTTTAGCAACAGAAAGAATACTGCAGACAGCACACGGTGCTTTTTTTTCCCACCGCGTATTTTCAAACGTTGCGATGAGGAAAAAGTATCACTCCTGTGAGGAGACAGCCTAAAGAAAATGATTTGAGAAGTCTAGTAGAAAGAAATAAGGTTCTTAACCTAAAACGAGTGTCAGAAGGAAGTCGTGGAAGGCGAAGAAATTACAGTGATCATGATGAAGTTTGCAGCTTCCATCAGTCACCGGAATGACAGCAGCAACGTTCAGCCTACACCTCTTCGATGCCGGCCCTGAGTAAGCTTCCGCTCAAGTGCCTGGCTGGTTCGGATTGGTGTGGGCATCGGAGGGAATGGGCTAGGGGCTGAAGGTTCTGAGCCTCATGCTGAGTATGGTTGGGGAGAGCAGAGTCTAACCATGGCCTGCGACTGTGGTCTTGGAGTTGATTCCGTGGAACCTCCATATTTTGCCACATCCCTTCTAGACTTACCACTTTCTCCATTCTACAGAGCAAGAGTCCTTAGAGCCTTGAGGAGACGTAGCCCTTTTCCATTCTGAGAGTACCTAAGCCACATCTGGATTTCTAGAGATAAAAAAAGAAAAAATGGCCGGCTCTGACCTTCCTCCCGGAAGCCCTTCCTTGTTCACCGGGAAGGATACAATGCTGTCGCCTGGGAATCAGAATTCAGTTTTCATAGTTTGGGGCATGTCAGGGCCGTTCCTGGTAACCCTCTGTCCTCTGGGAACGCCAAACCTGCTTGTCTGGAATTTTTAGAATCTACTTGTCTCTTACGACTTTAACCAGCTGACATCTCCGTTTTAGTCTTCTCGTGTAGACTTTAGAACATCACCCAGACTTCTCAGTTTCTTTTCAAACTTGGCCTACTTCCTGCCGAGTTGAGGACTATGCCTAATGTCTTTAGCCTAACCAAATTCCTAGTCCTGTCCCCGCCTTACAGCTCCTCATTACTGAGGTCTAAAATGTACTTGGATCAAGTCGCAAAGAAAATTCTTGTCGGTGCACTGTTTATATTGGCACTCAAGACGACGTTTGCGACTGTGCTACTCAAAGAATTTGGTGACAGCGTTCTTTATCACTCCCACATCTCATCAGGCGTCGTGTCTTTCTACTCCCGTAAAAATGCTTTTAGCTCTTTAAATACGTTTCACCTCCATATTAGCTGGGATCGGCTAACTGCTACATCACGCCTTGCTCCAAACGTCTGATGTAAAACGGCTCTAAAAAGGTAGCAGTGTATTTCTTTCTTATGGAGAGGTCAAGGTGGTTTTGTGTCGGCCGGGGTGAGGGGCGAGGGAGAGGAGGGGAGAGGCAACCCACACGGCCGCGCAAGGCTCCTCTCTACCTTCAGTGTCTGGTTTCCAAGATCGCCTTCTGAACACACGCTGGAGCCGAAAGAGGAAAGGCAGGAAGGCCGTCGCAAGAGGTGGCCCACGTCCCTTGCACGCACCTCCCCCTGGCTAGAGGCCAGTCCTGTGGCCACAGGTAATAGCAGAGAGGCGGGAAATGAAGTTGAGTTAGGTACCTCCAAAGAAGCCTAGGGAAGTTTCAAGAGCAGTTAGCAGTCACCCCCCCCCATTATTCGTGCCCTGCCCTCTAGTCACAGGGACCCCAAATCACTTCTCAACTAGGCTGTTATGCTGGCCTCTTGTCTCTCACCTAGAGCCTTGGCCCCCTCTCACCTCTCCGCTACACTTCTGCCCGGGATACTTTTTAAGATGTGACTACTCCTCCACAGCTTTAAAGACAAAAGGGCAGCCTGCTCAGGTAAATGCATGATGGCCAATCCCCCTGTGGCACCAGCTCCCACGACCCCCTCCCACAAGGCCCTTACTCCAACCGTGGTGGAATGATTTCGTTTTCTAACTCGTGACGAAAGCAGCCAACACTGGTGTGGCCTCGGTCGCAGCTCTGACGAGTATATCATTAATTCGTTCATTTCTCACAATAACCTTGTCAAGTAGACGATGGTATTATTCCCGTTTCCTGGAGGAAGAAACACAGAGAAGTTAAGTAGCTTGCCTGGGTGCCACAGTCTGTAAGTGGTACAGATTGAATTTGACCCAGAGAGTGGGGATTTTGGAGTTTTCCTGCATCTCTTCCTTCTACGGCAGAGTTTGTCACATCACCATTCTGTAAAATCCTCACGAGGATATGCAGCTTTGTACTCGCGATGTCTGCCCAACGTCGGAAACGGTGTCGTCCAATAAAAATATTAGGCAAACTGCGTATGTTATCTTCAATTTTCTACTAGCCACTTTCCTTAAAAGTCTAAACAAACAAGTGAGATTAATTTTAGCAATACACTTTATTCAGCCTCACGTATTATTATTGCAGCAGGTAATCAATTAAAAAGTGTTAATGAACTCTTTTGTGCCTTTTTTTCCTTCTAAGTCTTTGGAATCTGGTATGTCTTTACAATGCAATCTCACCTCAATTCAGACACCATTATTTTCATTGATCTGTATTTAGAGTTGATAAAATTTATAGTTGAAAAAAGCAGGTTCCTGGACCTACGTTGCTCCAAACGTGCCTCAAAAGTATCAGTTTTAAATTTTGTGTTTCAATTAGATTTTAAAAAATTCAACCTCTCCGTCTCACTAGCACTGTTTCGAGGGCTCGATAGCTACCTTTAGCGGGTAGCTAAAGTATTGTACAGAGTACGATATTGTGCAGAGCAACATTGTACAATATCGTACGATATTGTAGTATTGTACAGAGCGGCCCAGCTCTAGAACATGTTGGTTCCAAACCAATGCTTATTATTAATACATTAATCAGTGACATGGATTAATGACAACATAGAAAACCGTTACATTGTAATTGATAGATACCCACCCATACCACACCCCCCCCCAGAGAACCAAGTTTTGTATTGCTAAATGATAGGTGTCTTATTTCTTTCTGGACAAAAGCAATTTTATACGTTAAAATGATTTTGCAACTGTCCAGACTCACCATTTTTATAGTGTTCTAATTTGTACCAACAACTCCTTTCTCTTGCTCCTCAACATGTAAACATTGTAGAAATTATACTTTGTAGGTGGTGTAATATTGCCCAAGAAGGGCCTCTAAATTTTATGGACTTAGAAGAACTACTCAGTTATTTTTTTTTTTTCCTACTTCTCGGAAAGGAAAATCCTCAGAGCGGTTTTCATCTGGAAGTGCTGCATTTGGGTTATTTCACAATTCCCCAACCCTGAATCAAGTATCGGTTGGTAGGTGGGCAGCAGTGTCTCTTGGCTAGTCAAGAGCATCTCCTTTTGCTACGCTCAGTGTTTGAGAAATGGGGAAAGTCAGCTGGGTCTAGAGATTAGGTAAGAGAGTCAGAGGCATACCTTTTGATAAGTCTTAAATCATTTCCTGTTTATAAAAGCACCTGTTAAGACACCCATAAAATCTCTAAATGGATGGTGGTTTACTTTTCCTTCGAAATCTCAGTGGGAAAAGGTACTTCTGACTCTCCAAGTGAATAAGAATAATGAACTCTGATTCCCAGGTATGTTTAAACTGATTTGCAAAGCAAGTGGAAAGCACCTTAGCGCGTAGTGATAAGCATCTTTTAGACATCAGAGGACAGGTTGACTTAAGGGTCTGTATTTTTTACAGTAGTGAACATTGGGATGTAAGTGGCCATTATACAGTTTGGATTTGTCTTCTCTATTTGTATTCACTTATTTAAAAATGGCAATTGGTGAATATTAAACTTGTAAGTTGCCCCTAGCAATCTAGTGTTTCTTGTGTTCTTTGTTTTTCGTGGTTTTTTCAGAAATTGTTTCTTTTCTTTTCTTTTTTTATTTGTTCTAGTGTTTACTTTGGGTATTCGATTTGGGATACCGAACGGCTATAGAACATTATTGCAAACTGATCTCTATAGCCTGTCTCTGAGTAGCAATTGCCAGAAAACTGAGGATTATCAGGTTACCACCCCCCCCCAAACACACACCAATGCCGTTAGGTTTCTTATACTTCCTCCTTTGAAATGCTTACGTCATCGTTCAATACCTGACTTCTCCGCTTAAATAGAATAAGGAGCAAGATAGGGACCGCATCTGTCCCGTTTACCATTGTATCCCCGGCGCCTAGCGCCATGACTAGGACATTGACAGATGTTTAATCAGTTTCCTTGCTTACCTGCTCACACAAAAGTCTTCACAGGTATTCTGCCACCATTTGTGTAGACTCAAGGCAAATATGGCTTATAATGATGTTACAGACGGTACCTCTGCTGTCCTCCTCGCCAATCCTCCTCCTCCTGCAATGCTTAACCTGATTGACAATGGCCCCTGCTACTTATAACATTGGCCTTTTAGGGGATGCACTTGTCAGTACATTTTATGTGATAGTTTTATGATGTTGAAGACTGTTTCCCGTGATCATGCTGTGTTCTCAGATGGCAAACTTAGATTTATTTACGCCCGCGACCCAAGGCAGGAAGTTAACCTTGAAAATAAGTTAAAATTTGAAAGGTAGTAAATCATAGGGCTGGGATTTATCATTTATCTCAGTAAGGAATCTAGAGACCAGGTGTGAAGGAAGGAACATGAGCTAAAAGTAAAGAAGAAAGAAAGAAAAGGGAAGGAAAGAAAGAAAACCTGGCTTTTGCTCCAGCACTGATACTAAGTTTTAGCAAGTTGCCTTACTTTTCTAGACCTTCATTTTCTCATCTGGAAAATGAGAGGATTAGCCTGATCAGGGAAGACGAATAAGTGAGTGTCTTCCACTTCTCCCTCATCTGCCCACGGGAGACATCACTAATCACTCCGTGCTATATTAGAATACTTTTCAAGACAATGTTTCATGCAGCTACTACCCATTAATGTAGTTCACACACAGACAAAACCTCTTTGTCATCCCTAGGCTATGTGACCTTTAAGACGCTCTCTAGCTTTAAAATTCTAATAGCTCTATTAAATAGATTGACATTTAAGAGTTCAATGATAATCATTCCTCACCATCAAGAGGCAGTCGGGGGGGGGGGGGGGAAATAAAGAGAACTAATAACGTTTCTGTTTTACTTCTACACAAGGGTCTCCATGAAGTGTTGTTCAGGTTGTAAAGCATACAAGTCACTGTGTGCATTTTACTTCTTCGGTGTGTTCAGTGCGTAACCTGCACAGCCGTTCATGGCCCTCTGCTTCCGCAAATTCATTTCTAGATAGCTGTACCTCAGTTCTCTGACTCCTAATGTATTTAACTTTATACATTATTTCTAGAAGATTTATAACCTCTGAAAACTATCCCCACGGGAAAATTTTGATATTCCATGCTTCTTATTATAATAGGATTTTATAAAATTATTTTCTGGGTTTAAACAGAAACCTGTGCACTGAGAACTCCCAGGACATTAGCCCTTGCCTATGAAGCAATGACAACAAAAATTTTGAACTGCCAATGATGAGGAGGGAGCATGGTGGGATAGTCATGTGATGCAAGCACACCTTTCCTTATACGTTTATTTCGTGAATATTTGTTGATGTTCCAGACGCTCTGCCAGACACTAGAAATACACCGCTAAATAAGCACTTTTTATTGTCGCGTTTGATCTCTGTCTTCTTTGGTCTGTAGTCTAATGGGGGAGGAAGGCCATAAAGATAGCCCGACTCAGGGTTGCCGGGATGGGGATGGCTTCTCTGAGCAGTCTCACCTTGGCTGAGACCAGAGGAGAAGCAGGAGTTAGCTTAGTCAAGCTGGGAGGTTGGAAGAGGAGTGAGTGTTCCTGGCAGAGGGAATAGGATGTATAAAATCCTGGGAATGAAAAATTTCCCAGCGGCTCAAGGAACCAGAGGAGAGTCAGTCAACTGAAGTTTCCGTAGCAACTTAGAAGTTAGAATCAATGTTATTTTGATTGTTAGGTTATGATAGGTGACTTGAGCCAGCTGTCTTACTTGGACAGTTGGGTGGAGGGTGGTACCATTTATTCAAACCCTTCACATGAGAGAGGGTGTGTTTAAAGCAAGTAGAGGATGATGGAGCAGGAGGGGTGATGCTGACTTCAGTCTTGCACATGTTGAGTTTGAGTGACCCATGGAATGTACAAGTGGACATTTCCAAGTAACTGGGGATACACGGTGTGCCGATAGAAAAAGTTCAGAGGCTGAGCTATTTCACTGGATTTTGTCAGTACGTAAGTAATCAAAGTCTTTCAAGGGTTTGAAATGGTTAAGGGGAAAGTTTGTAGACAGAAAAGAGAAGGTCCAAGAGTGAACCCAGAAAAACACCAAGATTTCGGGCGTAAGCAGAGAAAAATAAACCTGAGGTGGAGACAGGGAAGTTAGCAGTTCAGTAGGTGGGAGACAAACCAGGCACGTGTGATGTCACAAAATCCAAAGGACGAGAGGATTTGGAGAAACATAGCATTCAGACTTGTCAAGTGCTATGAAAGAGACAGACAAGAGAAGACCAACAGTATTCCATTAATTCAGCCACAAAGAGGGTACGGATAACCTCGGTATAAGGGATTTCCATGTTGATTTTGGAGAACGCGGTAATGACTCAGTGGCAAATGGAGAACCCAGGCTGCAGTGGGTGGAGACACGATTGGGAATTGAGAAAATCAAGGGGCGAATGTACAACAATTCTGTCAAGACTCATGACTGTGCTGGGGAAAGAGAAAGACCGTAGCAACACAAGATGAATGGAGCAGCAAGGAGGAAAGGATGGTCTTAAGAAGAGAGAGCTTTAAGCATGTTTAAAGGCTGGTGGGAAGGAGATGGTAGTGACCGAGGATTTGAGGAAGCAGAAGAAAAGAGGGAGGATCAGTAGCCTTGGGAGGAATGAAGGCACATCTTCCAGCAAGGGCCGCGGAGGAGGGAAGGATAGGCGCAGTTGCCGGTGGTCCTGTAAATGTAGCCAAAGGGTAAGGTAGGGTCCTCCGACCGGATTTATTTTTCTCACTTAAGTGCGGCGTTGGGGATGGCGTTAGAATCTGAGATTCAAGCAGCGTGGCAATTTGCAATAGCTGCTCTGGGATGTTAGAGTCAGTGTTGACTACGGAATCAGTGAGCGACGGAATTCTTTCTGTTTGTGGTTTCAAGTGCATTCCATTGCTACTAAACTTATGAAAATGGTTTCAGAATCTTCTTTGCGCTTCTGACTGCCACCTCTTTTCCTTTCTTCGTCACCTCCCCAATTTAAACCTTCCCTGTTTTTTTTTTTTTTTAAACTTAAACCCACGTTAGTTAACATGTACTGTCGTAATGGTTTCAGGAGTAGAATTTAGTGATTCATCACTTACGTAAACCTTCCCTATTTTTTTAACTTAAATTGTACACCGACTGCCGTGAAATCTGCTGGTAGAAGACACTGCAAACTAAGTTTCGATTTTTGGTTTGTTGTCTTGTTCGTGACTAAATATTTAGCCCGAGCCACAAAGCCATCGTGTGTAAAATGAGGAGGTTATTATAGAGAAGGATAGTTTTCAGTTATCTCACGTATTGAAGACCTTATGGCTTGTCCAAACAGATAGTAAAGACCAAGAAAAGTCCACCTTGAGATTTTAACTCCCAGGATAGGTTTGCTACGTAATCAAGAGAACCCAGTAATTACTCCACCTCCTCTTAAATGGTTCCATTTTCTGTGCAAACTGGTTTACCCTTTCGTGTTAACTGAGGAAGGGTTCTCCCAGAAGGCTTGTTCATCATGTCCTAGAGTCCCCGCTGAGTTAGAGTCGTCCAGCTTTCACAGTGCTTTGTTTCCAGGGTACCTGACCGAAGGCTCGATACCGTTTTTGTAAAAGAGAAAACCTTAGGCCAAGCTGGGACTATGTCTGTCATGTTCCTCCCTAGGTATTTGTAGAATGAATGAATGAATGAATGAATGAATGAATGAATAATGGCAAATGATAATCCAACCGTCACACCAGGGGAAGTGAGGGGTAACCACTGGGATTTGGAAAATTGGAGGAAAAAGGAGAGGTTAGAACAGCCATGCAGTGAACTGGACTCCCATCAGGAGAGATCACTGCTCCATACCAAGGTTACCAACTCCTTGACTCTCAGTACTAACCCAGTTTGGCTCTTCTGCAGTTACTTGACTTCTTTCCTAACTGATCAATCCATTAATTAACCCGGGTGTCTGTTTGAGAACTCTGTCGAAAACAAAAGCAGCTACATGCCAACTAGCAGCCTGGAAGCTGGAAATAGGGGAATAAGCAAGGCAGATGTGATTCCTACCCTCAGGAGCACCCAAACGAGGAGGATGTTTCATTCCAGATTCTTCCCTCTGCTTTTCTTCAAAAGGAAAAAGCCGATGTGTATAATTTGCCATGTATCTTGATTAGGGATTTTGGACTTAAACTAGATCTTAACCCATGACCTATGAGTCAAAACTTAAAATTTTATTGTTCGTGTTCTTGGTTGTTGTTTTTTCTTTTTCTTTTTCTTTTTCTTTTTTTCTAATGTCTCTGTTCTCCTTAGATGTGAATAGAAATGTCTTGGGAGAAAACTTTGACTGCCATGGGAGCCCCACAAAGCCATTTTTGTACATGTAAACTTGTTATTAAGTGTCAGGTATGAAATACATTAAGGAACAAATTACCTCTCCATCAGGGAGAATTTAATAAATTTCGGGAAAGCGAATGCCTTCCGGTCTGCGTTGCCGACAAATGCGGAAATTTTGATCTGCATTTGCCAAGAGGAACATGGCAGATGATACCCCGTAGATGTTGTAGCAATGCTCACTTACGTTCCTTTAAAAAAAAAAAAAAAAAAAGATGTTTCTTTCAGGAAGCTATTCTAGGATCTTTCTCTTGACAGTGTCCTAGTTCTTATCTCTGTGGCGCACAAGCTCACAAAATGTTTTCTTTGAAGGGCATTTTGTTATTGGCCCTCTTTTTATTTTTCTTCCCAGAGTAAACAGAACGGAAGGTGTTTACTCCCCATGGTGAGAAGGTCCCTGGGTGCACACTTAGTGGGGTGAACCTCTGGCTTTTTTCTGCTTGTCATTCCCTGAATGTAAGAAACAGGTGCGGTGATCGATTCGCCGCCCTCGGTGACCCCCCAGTGGGGGGGCGGCGGGGGGGGGGGGGGACGGCATGTCACAGACCTTTTGTTCCTTGGAGAGAATGAGTATGAAGAAAGGCAGCTTCAGCTGATACTGAGAAAACACGAGGACTCAGGACTTTTTTCCCCACTTTACTGATGGGTACAGATTTATTCATCCTGATTTGCTCAGGACGGTCCCACTCTCTGCCTGTTGTTCCCACGTTATGCTTAATAGCGCCCCCATACACTCTCAAAAGTGTTCATGTTTGGACAGTAAACTATAGAGTCGCCCTAATTACACGGACCCGAGAGTAGAAGACCACGACCATAGGGACGGTCACTGCTTCCCGTGTCTGTGTGTCGTGATATTAGAACTTGGTACCTTAAGGAAATGAAATTGTGCGTGAGGCATCTGCAGAGTAGGTGAATGAAGCTAGGTGATTTTAAAATTGAGCTTAGGGGCGCCTGGGTGGCTCAGTCGGTTAAGTGTCCGACTTCAGCTCAGGTCCCGATCTCACGGTCCGAGAGTTCGAGCCCCGCGTCGGGCTCTGGGCTGATGGCCCAGAGCCTGGAGCCTGCTTCCGATTCTGTGTCTCCCTCTCTCTCTGCCCCTCCCCCGTTCATGCTCTGTCTCTCTCTGTCTCAAAAATAAAATAAAAACGTTAAAAAAATTTTTTTTTTAAATTGAGCTTAATTTATTGAGGGCCTACTACGTGGTCAGCTCTGTGCCAGGTGCTAGAGCAGAGGGGTAAGCTGTGTTCTCCAGAGTGCACCTCGCGCACGCGAGCCGGGCCGGAGAGCGCGCTGTCTTTCCCTAGTATCCCTTCACTCCTCCCCGTGACTTTATATACGAATCAGGTTTATGATATGCCTCTTGTGGGCTTTTATTTATTTATTTTTTGGAGCTTTAATGGCAATGTATCATGTTTTAATTAATAGAACATCATGTTATGAAAATGTTGAATCAGATCTTTTCCCTAGGCGTCAAATGTGTTCTCAGTGAAAATGTGACATCCGGATATGGGGAACAAAAGAGATAAGGAAAGTAGTAATGCGATTTTTGTGAAGGATGATGACATGATGTTTGCGTATTTTAATGTGTTGCCACCATCTAAAGTATTGTAGGAGGTATGTCCTTTAGAAATAAAACAGCACCTCGACCCAGTGCCTTCCTCACGTTCTACCCTCTTTTCACGGGTGATTTCATGGCTGTGACAAAGAGGCAGGTTGAGAAGACCAGAGTTTTATCATTTGTAGACCTTTAAGTGACTAAAGGAAGTTACTACCGGCGCTAGAAACAAACAGAGAAGCTAACTCTGAAGGTCAAGGTAGCAGACAGACTTCAGCACAATGATTTAGTACGGAGGATTAGCTGCATTCCAAATCTCGGGAGAGGCTGAAGGAGCAGATTTTAGACTTGGCTTCCAGGGTAGAATTCTAAAGCCAGGAAGAACTGGTCCACTGGGGAACGACCTACCTTCTCCGAGGCACCACTGAAGCAGTGAATCCAAGGACATACTCTTTAAGTGTGAACTAGGATTCAGGGAGTTGAAATCTAGAGGCTACCACTCAGGTAGCTGCCGTTAGCAACTGCTTTTCTTCAGTCAGGAAGCTGGAGAATAGACTTGGGAACTATGACGCGGGCAATCCCATGCTTCTGTGACTAAGCTCGCCAACAGAGAGAGCCAAAGGGGGCAGGGAGATGGCCTGTACCTTACTTCCGCCTTGCACATCCTTCACAGGCACAGCTACTTGATGTAGGGTTGCCAGATCGAGCAAACAAAAATAACACAGGCAACATACTGCCACGGAAAAAATATCCATCATTGATCTGAAACTCACATGGAACTGGGCACCCTGTATTTTATCTGACAACCCTAACTTCTTGACACCTAATTCATCTCCGTAACCGTAGCTGCATAGAAGCGTGGCAAACACAGTTTTTAATTTCCAGCCGGTCCAACTAGAAGGAGGGTGGTGTGGAGGTTTGAGTGAGCCAATCCAGAGCATTAACCAGTGTAGATTAACCGGCAAGAATGGCTGAACCTTTCTGCCCCCAGATACTTTTGCTACCATCTGATGATTTCGCGTTGCGTTCTCACGGTCTCTGAAATCCTACCGCTCCGTGATTCATTTGGTTTAACTCAGCTTCCTCTTTTTCAAATGTCCAAATCTCCCAGGATGTGAGAGTGGTCAGACTATGCTCAAAAAGTAGGGTTTTTCAACAGGTAGGAGGGAAGGAAGGACTATTGGGACAAGAGGAAATGTGGGGGGTAGAAAAGACTGGGCACCAGGAGATAGAATGAGCCGGGCAGGTGCCCATTCAGATCTCTTTTGCTCACTGTTTCACACTGGGCAGACTCAGGACTGAAGGAGAAATATTTTCTTCTCATGCTTCCTCTCCCTTCTGGTACCCCCCCAAGATGCATGCTTCCCAAATCACATAGCGCGAAGTAATGCTCTCAGAATGACACAGATCGTCAATATTAGAGATCAAATAGCTGTATTTTTTCTCACGGAAAATATATATGACTAAAGGTAGTTTTGAGTTTTTGGGTTCTGAACCACTGATTTGCAAATGACTTTTGGTTCCCGACCTCTTTGTAAGTTGAGGACTGCTTTTAGTTATTTCAAAAGGAAGAATGCTGTTTTTGCACCATGCTAATTAACTATTTAGTGAGAAGAAATGTCAGCCAGGAGCATGAAAAGAAATACTGCCTCTCAGAGAAGTCAAGGCTGATGGAAAACAATGGTGCAAGCACAATGCCTACCGCTCTTCAGAAACCCGGAAACTCTTCTTTGTTCCCCCTTTTCCCTAGGATTTTCTCTTCTGCATTTCAAAAGTGAGGGTTGATGGGGGGTGGGTGACGGCATTGAGGAGGGCACCTGTTGGGATGAGCACGGGGTGTGGTATGGAAACCAGTTTGACCATAAATTTCATATTAAAAAAAAAAAGAAAAGAAAAACAAAGGCGGTAACCTACACACACACACACACAAATAAAATAAAATAAAATTCTTTGTTAAAAAAAAAAACAGTTGGGTAGTTCACGTTTCAAGGCTCCTGGTCGTAACAGAAAGTCAGTACTAATTGGAAGCAGGGGGATGTTGGGAGACGTCATAGAGGTAGCTGCTCTCCAAGTTCTCCTGTAGGACTTTCCATGGCAAGGAAGTCAGGCAGTGAAAGTTTGGGTGAGTGAATGCAAGCCACCAGTCCTCCAGAGAAGGGTACTGTCTCTTCAGTCCTTTAATGTCTGGCGCTGAGTGGGAAGGAGGGGAATTCCTTGGCCAAAGACCTCATCCAAGAGTTGATGAGGGTTATTTAGCTAAAAGAGGTTCTTGTTACAGTGAAATCCAACGTTCCACGAATTGTTTGCAATTACAAATTGAAAGTAGCGTTGCATCTTTGGTAAGGGAGGTGAGTTTTGTAGATAAGCCTGTGAGCTTTTTGGGGAATAAAGGAGACATAAATTGTTGTCATTTCAGAGATGCGGTAGGTTCATTTTCTCTTCAAAGTGTATCTTTTTTTAACCGGGTGTCTTACTTCTGCCCGTAAAAACATTACTGCACTTAAAAGCATGGTAACTGTTTGAGGAGAATTTGTCATTATCAGTAAATTAAAGACCCTCAATTTATGTTTGCTAACTATAACTTACTTTCATACATCTCATGGTATTTTAAAACCCACAAGTTGGGGCGCCTGGGTGGCGCAGTCGGTTAAGCGTCCGACTTCAGCCAGGTCACGATCTCGCGGTCCGTGAGTTCGAGCCCCGCGTTGGGCTCTGGGCTGATGGCTCGGAGCCTGGAGCCTGTTTCCGATTCTGTGTCTCCCTCTCTCTCTGCCCCTCCCCCGTTCATGCTCTGTCTCTCTCTGTCCCAAAAATAAATAAATGTTGAAAAAAAATTTTTTTTTTAAAAATAAAATAAAATAAAATAAAACCCACAAGTTGTTTTGTAACTCCGAATATCACAAGGATAAATTTGATCCCGTGGGCGAAGTGTTGTGCCCAATGAATTATTTCATTTAGTCACAGAGAGAAACAGGAAGAAAAAAAAATAGTGAAATTCTCAATGCTCTATGGAAGTCGGACGTCATATGGCTTTTTATCCAATGGTGTTAAAAAGGCCCCAGTCCCCTTCTAAATGCTTCAGAATCTATTATTTAATTAGGATCTTAGATCTAAAATCTGGTCTCTTGAAGGTTTCGATCTCCCCTGCGCGTTAAAAACTGTGGTTTCCAAATCATATAACGTGATGAGCTATCAACATGTAAACCGGTACCCTGGGAAACAATCATTTCGTATCACTTGGTAAATACGATGATCGCAGACACTTCTGAGTGAGCTTCTGGTAGGCGAGAGAGGGGGGAAATTGCAGTGCGTAAGGTCCCATTGATTTTTACAGTGAAGGATCGTCTAAGTTACTTTGGAGGTTTCAAAACTGGGCCTGCCCCAGGAATCTTTTCTGGCTTTCTCAGTCACCAGGCAGTTTTGGGGGAGCAAGCATTGCTCCATCCGGGGAACCATAACCCGTAGTGTCCACTTTTCTAGCAATCGCGCTTAAAACCATGAGAACAGGCCCTAGGATTTAGGGAGATCCACTTCTCCAGGCAAGCAAATCCTTTCAGCTTTCACCTGTCAGTTTGTCAGCGTTCATCTCCACGTTCAAGGAGTTTCTTGCAACCTCTGAAGTCTAAGACACAGCATGAAGACAGGAGGGTACAGAACTCTAACTCATGTTCGTGGGCTTATCTCTCCGGTAGAGCGGCTGTTTTATCTTCTTTCATTTTTTCCTAATCAAGCCATTAGCATGAAACAAGGACGAGTCGTCTTACCAGAGCAAAATTGGGGTCATGCCATAGGCTGGCTGAACGAGTGCACAACAATGCCTTTACCACATCAAATCTGCCCTTTAATTACATTCTAAATCTCATTTGAAGAGATTTTATCATTATGGAAATTGCTCTCTAAATGGACCCACGATGAAACCCAATAAAAGTTTGCTGAGAAGAAGACAGAGGAGATGAATCCGCAGCTAAAAACGTTATCCTCAGACAGACTTTTCCTGGCTTTAGGCAAAACAGCCCATGCAATAACACAAAGTCACGGCCTCAGAGGTGTATTTTCCCGGTGATTGCAGGGCACTTTGGCCTATCGCACAATCTCCTCTGGAGGAAGAGTTCTGCTTTCCAGCTCGGCGAGGCTTTTTCTCCCCGGCCTCGGAGGCATCACTTGCATTTAGAGTGGCCAAAATGAATAATACACTATTTGCCTCGGGTTCCGGACTCCGTGCGGACAGGCGGAGCAGGCCTAAGGTTCTTGAAATAAAAGATGGCTTTCTTTTCATGAAATAAAGAACACCTCTGCTTTCTTCTCAAGGTCATTTAAAAATACCCAGACCGTGGCGTTATAGAAAGCACATGAGGAGGATTCACAGGGAAGGAGTAAAGTCAGAATGTCCTTTTCTCCACGCTGGGGAGTGTCTCCTATCCGTGTAGCACAACTGATTCGAAGTTGCCTTTGAAGCACGTTCTTAATGATCTCTTTCTTCGATCTGGAACTTCTCCGCTAGCTATCAGGCAGGCATCCTAGGACCGCAGCTACACTTCACCCAGAGCTCCAGTTCCAATGTCTTTCCACAGGCCCCTGGCTAAATGCACCCTTTTCCTCCTTGTTACTCCCCTTACCCGTTTTTGTTGCCGTCGTTGCCGTCGTTGTTGTTGTTGTTGTTTGTTGTTGTTGTTGTTGTTCTTACTGTTTCCCAAAAAGATGTCACGTCATAATGGGAAAGGGCGAGGTTACTTGAACGTGGCTAGAGTGGCGGGAACTTTTTTTTTTGTAGCCCTCAAGGATGTCCTATGATATGCGCCCTCCCCCAAATGTAATCATTTTGTGCCTAGGACCACTGTGACTAACTCCAGGATGCCTAGGTCAGCAAAATCATATCGTAGTAATAGTTTTCAACGTGTTCTTCTTCGGGGGAGTTTTCCATTAAAACGGCGCTTGAGGGGCACCTGGTTGGCTCAGCCGGTTAAGCGTCCCACTCTTGACATCAGCCCAGGTCATGATCTCGCGATTCGTGAGTTTGAGCCCCACACCGGGCTCTGCGCTGGTGGTGCGGAGCCTGCTTGGGATTCTCTCTCCGCCCCTCCGCTGCTTGCGCTCTCTCGCTCTCAAAATAAGTCATTATTGTAAAAAATAGTACTTGAAAGGTATGTTGCCTTCATGAATTCATTGTATTTCTTGGAGGTGGAGGTCACTGCCCGTAGGCCGCTGCCTTCTATTTCCTCTTAGTGGGTCCTGGAAGCCCATGAAATGAGTGGCCGTGTTTTGTGTTTATGAATTCTGTGCAGGTTTTCAGGAGAGGATCCATCATTTTCACGAAGGCATTCGTGACTCGCAGGAGGTTAAGGACCATCAGGCTAGACCAGCGGATTCTCGATCTCTACACTGGAGCTACAGAATCGGGCACTCCGGGGTGGGGGCCCAGCAGCCTGTGTTTTAATAAGCCTTCTGGGTGATTCTCAAGCTCACTCAGGTGTGACGACCAGCGTGCTGGACACATTACGAATACACAATGCAAAAGTTCATGTTCACAGCTACGTGTGGGTGAGAAAACAAACCCCTCTCTCCCGCTTGGACCTTTCCCTCTGGCCGCATAGAGTCGCTCAGCTCTGACATACATTCTTGTCCCATCTCGTCTTGCCTTCAACTTGACTCTTGCTCTTCCCCGTGCTTCAAACTTCATTCTCTGTCTTCTCTCCTGGTTGTCTCCTATTCATCCCTCAAAACCCTGCTCAAATACCATCACTTGTGGGATGGCATCTGCACATCTTGGTGACGGGGCTAATTGCTCCGTTCCCATAGGGCTATGCCCACTTTCATGTTATCCGAGATCATTATCACTTGACTTTATCAAGAGACTGTCGGGTGCTTGAAATCAAGTTCTGTCTTGTGGTATTCTGATTGTTTTCAGACACGATTTGGGCAAGACCTCCATCTTGCTGTGAGCCCACAAAAGGGAAAGATCCGAAAGTCAGGCAGGAACAAAACTCTGACACCACCAGGCCGAAGGGTTTTCCAGCAAGTCCCTTTATTTTCAACTCAAGATAACATTAATAATTAGGTATTACCCACATTGGTTTCTCAGTCCCCCGCTGATGAGGTCTTTCTGTATTAAACTCTCAACTATGTCAGAAATTTCCGCAGAGATTCACGGCAACTTTACCGTCCCTCTGTCCCTATCTGAGAAGAGTAGACCAGAAACCTTTGCCCGTGGTAAAGCGCTATGAACATAATCTGTTTCCTACTTCTATTTCTCTTTCCTGGAGTGACCTGACATCTTTATTTATAGTCAAGATTAGTGACAATGATGAAATCCGACTATAATCTTTTCTTTCTTACTCGGGGCACTGTGAAGCAAGTTTCCACTGTTCTGGAACATATTCCAGTGTAGCTCCCATATAAAAATGTTTATGATGTAAAATAATCTATAAAGGCCTCCTTTTCTCTGCCCTAGTCCTTTGTTAAAACTTACATAATTTATCTTATGGGCATGAATAAAACCTAGGCCTTCGCAAACCTTACTCTCCTGGAGATGGTTTTTCAAATGTATGTGTTCTCACATGAAAGGAGCATCATCACAGGACCAAAGGCCAAGAATGCCCTGGGTCTGTGTCAACAGTGTGGTCAAGGGTCTCTAGGATGTTCTGAACTGAACCTAATGCTTTGGGAAAGATTAGTGGCTCTACGATGAAACACCCATGTTCTGACATCAGCGCAGTGGGTCCTAGGAAGGAAGAGATATCCTCGATCTTTTGTCAGTTTTCTCATTTGTGAGATTTTCTTTGGCGGATATGTCAGTGTTACCTATCTTTTTATTCACGTCCACACCTTCCTCTTCCTTTTCTTCATACGTTGAAAAAGAGAGTATATTTTCTCCCAATCAGCATCCACCCTGTTCCATAAGAGAAGAGAAGCTAAATAGAGGGAAATAACTCCCAATGCGCAAAACAGGGGGAAAAATTACACTCTCCAGAAAAAGCAGTTTGCTCTACTTGGTCGTAGACAGAAATTAACTCCCCAAAGCACAACAGGGATTCAGACCCAATTATGTCAATAGGACTTCAGTTAACATCGTGATACGAGAACCTTCTTTAACATTCAAACTTTATGGGTACCTAGAATTCATGTTAAAAGTAATATCTCTGGGTGTTGTATGGAAACCAATTTGGCAATAAATTTCATATTAAGAGAAAGGAAGAAAGAAAGAAAGAAAGAAAGAAAGAAAGAAAGAAAGAAAGAAAGAAAGAAAGAAAGAGAAAGAAAGAGAGAGAGAGAAAGAAAGAAAGAAAGAAAGAGAGAGAAAAGAAATGTTATAGTGTTGAAATATAAAAAAAATAATAAAGGTAATATCTCTAAACTTTAGACTAATGAGCACACACAAATGAATACAGTTGTGTCCAATGTGTGTCTGTGAATTATTTAGAAATTGTCCTGCTATTCAGGGTGAAGAGACGTAAAAATCATCGTAGATTTATGATATCCTTAACCTACTCCAAACAGTTGCCTCCATGTAGGGTTGTTTGTGGTTGTGTTGGGAGGTTAAGAGGGGTTTCTTTCGAGGGGTGGGGGCCAGAATAAAGTTGTTCTGCAGTTACAACATTCATAATTAAAATGAGCCAGCGGAAATCAGCGACATGGCTGTTGTGATTTCTGGTGTTTTATGAAAAATAATTATGGCCCTTTGCCATATGTTCTTGCCTTCTTCTTACACATTGCTGTTGGGATAAGATGAGACTTGACATCAACTAATTGCTTATTTCTAATCCACAATCTTGAACTACACAGAATCTCGAGGGGGGGCGGGGAATAGCTCTGTGGCAAAGACGTTCAGGAAAACAAGAGCTCCTCTAACCTTTAGCTCTGCATATAACATAGACAAATTGTATAGCTAAATATAACCAGATGTGTATTGGTCCATGGGAAGATAGCTGCCTCTTTTTCAACGTTTATTTTTTTGGGGGACAGAGAGAGACAGAGCATGAACGGGGGAGGGGCAGAGAGAGAGGGAGACACAGAATCGGAAACAGGCTCCAGGCTCCGAGCCATCAGCCCAGAGCCTGACGCGGGGCTCGAACTCCCGGACCACGAGATCGTCCTGGCTGAAGTCGGACGCTTAACCGACTGCGCCACCCAGGCGCCCCGATAGCTGCCTCTTTTAAGGATAAGAATGTGTTCTGTTCATTGCGAGGCACTCCACATCACGAAAGGTATTAGTTCTGAGTTGACCGAGGAGGAATAAATAAGGACATACCTAACTGGAGTATAATTCAGTTGCCTGGGCATTCCTCTCAGAGCATCGCAGAAACCTGCACCAACTGAGTATCTCCCAGATACTTGAATGAAGTAATGATTGCGTGGTATTGCATGTGGCCCAACTCAGAAGTTACTTGCTCTGTACTTGAAGACTGGGGAAGAACGAGGGTTAGAACACAGATCTGTCGGAATTTATACATTTTACTCCCCCTCGTTCTTAGCCCCCAGTTGAGGAAGCTACAGTTTGGAGATGAAGCAACCTGTCCAAGCCCACTTCACAGACGTGATGGAGGGGATTTATAAGCAGTCTGAGCGTTAGTTTCCTGCCCCATTTTTCTCCCTCTACTACATCCCCACCCCTCCTCGTGGCTGTGCAATAATAAATATGTCTCAGTGTCGGAAAGGCCCATCTGGTCTTTCTCAGATAAGGACAGTTATCTTCCAACAGGCTGATTCGCGCACATAAAACATAACACAAAACCCAAAGTACCTTCCGCGTTGTAGACTTTTCATACGTGGCCGTCTCTACAATTTACATGGGCAATCTCGAGTTTAAGTATGAAGGCCTTTCGAGATTACCGTCGGCAAGGATCCTCTGAGAGATGTCGCACGCAGGCAATACCCACTTACGAGCAATGAAGCCATATAGCAATATCTGAAAAAATATTGCAAGACAGTATAGGTTTTGATAGGAATTTTAGATGTATTTGTAAAAAAGAAAACAGCCTCAGGACTTGTTTCATCTTCCAACACCAGCATCATGACATTGGTTTCCTCCACTGTGTCCACGGCACCTTAACTGTTTTTGACCCGTCCCATGCAGTGTTTATTCTACCTGCCCTTTTTCAGGAGCGCGTGTCCTTTAAAACCCACTCCCACATGCTTTAGGAACGCCTAACAGAATGTCTTTTCGTTGGGAGTCTCCCATGCCTACCTGCGGCTCTCGTGTCAGTGCCCTTGCCTCGTCATTGTAATTTACTTGGTTCCAAGGGGCGAGTGTATGTATGTATATGTTTAAAACACAGCATATATAATGTTTGTCTGACTCCTGGGGGAAATGCAGCTTAAAATAGCATTTCTATCTTTAAAATGCTTTTGTGAACAGTTCTCACTTTGCCGGTGTCTACCTTCCAAAGGTAGAGAAAGGAAAGGATGAAATTGAGTCACACATGCGACTATTTCTGTAATTTATGCACACTCAATGATGGTAGCGTCCCTCCTCCTTCTTTCCTGGTTTTGGAACAACCTTGTCACTGGTTCAAGAATGGCTGAGGCTGCCTGTCAGCTAAATTCCTGCCTCCGTTGTCTCCGTGATGCCACATACGCTGACAGCTGCCCCTTAAATAATTATTCTCAAACACTGTTAAAGTATTTTTGGTATTTAAACGTTTAAATTTTAAATATTTATTCTCTCTCTCAAAATAAACTTTAAAAAAAAGAGACATATCTGTGTGAGAAAGTTCAATGTCAGCTGAGACGTGAAGAATGAGAAGATACCAGTTATAGGAAAAAAGGAGGACACAGATTGCCTCCCAAGTAAAAAGTGGGGCTTTTACCACCAGCTTTGTGATAGGGAAGATCTGGGCTAGAACTTACTAGGAAATGTAGGGGCATCTGGGTGGCTCAGGCTGTTGAGCAACTGACTTTTGATTTCAGCTCAGGTCATGATCCCAGGGTTATGGGATCAAGCTCCGTGTTGGGCTCCATACTGACCATGGAACCTGCTTGAGATTCTCTCTCTCTCTCTCTCTTTCTCTCTCTCTCTCTCCCCCCCCCCACCTCCCTCCCTCCCTCCCTCTGCCCTCCCACATTCTCTGTCTCTCTAAAGTAAAAAAAAATGTGGCTAGAGACGAGGTCAGAGATCCTTCAGATAATGTGGGGCCTTGAAGTCCCATTGTAAGGAGTTTGAAATTTATTTCAAATGTAGCAGGAAGCAATAGAAGCTTCTAGAGCAAGATAGTGACATGGTCTGATGTAGGCTTCAAATAAATCACTGTATTGCTATGTGGAGATTAAAGAAGGCAGGAGAAGAAACTAGAAGACCAGTTAGAGGCAGGGCCTCGAATCCAGGCAAAAGATAACGGTGGCCTGGACTAGGGTGGCTGATGTGAGATATAATTTGGATGTTGGAATCCTCACACACACTAATGGGTTGGATGATGAGAGTAAAGGAGAAGGATGTCTCAAAGAAAACTCCACATTTTTAACTGGAACAGATGGATGGTAGCATCATTTATTGAGATGGTAAAAACTGGGGGAGAAGTCAGTTTTGTGTTCCCTTTTCAACATGTTATGCTTTCAACTGTGACACATTCAAGTGGAGATTTCGAATGCAGTGGTGAACCTCAGAGAGGAGTTTGGTGCTGGCTCTTTGAATTGGGGATTATTCAGGTTATCCGTTCTATCTAAGACCATGGGACTGGGTAAGCATACTTAGGGATAGGGAGAAAGAGGAGAAGGAGAAGAAAAAGGGTCCTAGGACCAAGTCCTGGAGACCACCAACATTCAAATATTAGGTAGGAGTGGACAACCTGTCAAAGGAAACAAAAAAGGAAGGGCCAAAGACGGAGGGGGAACACTAAGAAATTATGGTGTCATGGTCGCCAAGAGAAGAGAGAGGGTTTCAAAGAGGAGGGAGAGAGAGGGTTTCCAAAAGGAGGGTGTGGTCAACTGTGTCAAACACTGCTGAGAGGTGAGTTGCATTAGAATAGAACATTGCCAGCGTGCCTGGGTGGCTCGGTTGGTTAAGCATCTGTCTCTTGATTTTGGCTCGGGTCACGATCCTATGGTTGTGAGATAGAGCCCTGTGTCGGGCTCTGCAGTGATAGCGTGGAGCCTGCTTGGGATTCTCTCTATCCCTTTCTCTCTCTGCACCTCCCCTGCTGGTTCTCTGTCTCTCTATCTCTCTGTCTCTCTGTCTCGCTTTCTGCAAAATACATAAAGCCTTAAACAAAGAACAGAGCCGTGTCTTTTGGGTTTGGCCGCAAGGAATGTCATTGGTCACCTTCATGAGAACAGTTTAAGAGGAGAGGCGGAAGTAGTTGTAAGAGTGAGAAGACTGAAGGAGGTTGACTGCGCACAGCACCCTTCAAAAGTTAGGCTATGAAGTTTAGGAGAGAAATAGGGCAGCCCCTTAAGGGGAATGAGGGATCAAAGGAAGGTTTGGGGAATGATTTTCTAATGTTTGTTTTATGTTTAGAACTTATACTCCAGGTAGGGAACTGGATGTGAAACCTTTGAGGAAGAGTGACACAAGTCCACATAACAAGAGAATACGTGAAGGCACGTGTATGTCGCAACGCCTGGAGAGGGTGGAGGTAATTAACAGACTGGGATGAGGCCTGGCGCAGTGGAAAGAGCCTTGTCCGAGGCCCTGTAAGATCTGTTTAGAGTCTAACTTCCCCCCACTTACTAGCTTTGTGAGCTTGAGCAAATTACAAAATGTTTCAAAGCCCGTTATTTTTTGACATCCATAAATAGGGCAAACGATACCTACTTTATAAGGTTTGGACGAAGATTAGATGAGGTGACGTAGGCAGAGCATTTAGTACCTAACCCAATGCCTGGTCCCTTGAGGGCCTTCATTAACACTGTGTCCCTCTGGTTCTCCTCTCACCTTCCTTCATGACTCCAAGCTCGCTAGCAGAGAAGACACGAGGCTGTTCCGAGGAAAATGAGTTCCAAGTGCATGGCAATGGGAGCCAGAGCTGTAGGCAGGAGCTAAGAGATAATGCTGAGAAAGATCAACATCGAGATTCAAAGGGTACGGAGTATGGCCAAGTCCCCCTTTTACTCAGAAAGAATTCTGTGTCCTTGGGTTTTCTTATAACTGGTGTCTTTCCATCCTTCAAGTCTCAGGTGACATTGAACCTTCTTACATAGGTATTTCATGACCACCGTGACCAAAGAACACTCCATCACCGCCACATGGAGACCGTTATTCTCACCATAACCCTCCACTTGCTATCTTCAGAGAACCTTCTTATTTTATTGAATATTTGTTTATCTGTTTGCCCTATTTCTTTCCTGTTTATCCTATTTCTCTCTGTGTTCACCTTATTAGGCTGTGTACATCAAGAAAGTAGAAGTTTGTCTTTCACCACTGGAGGCCTAGATGCTGATATATTAAATATTAGTGGGAGGGAGATAAAGTTGGGAAGGAGGGAAGAGAGAAGGAAAGAAGGAAGGAAGGAAGGAAAGAAGGAAGGAAAGAAGGAAGGAAGGAAGGAAGGAAGGAAGGAAGGAAGGAAGGAAGGAAGGAAATTTAAGGGCTGGGACTACATCTGTCTTACATTAGATGTGGTCCCATAGCTCCTAGTGAAATCTTGGAAATACCATAGGCACTTACATGTATGTTTGTGTGATGAATAAATATGCAGAGAATTTTCACACTGTGACAGAATAAAAAGAAACAAGTAAAAACGCGATGCAGAAGAGAAAAGATGATTCCCATGTTACTTCCAACCTGGTATATCTGAAGTGAACTCTTTGATTTTAAAAAGTAATTTTAAGACTAGAGTAAACCAGAGGGGCAGACAAGGAGAGAAAGCATCACGTGTTACCAGAGTTTGCAATTGCTTAAGGCGGTCTGACAAATAGGATTTTGCTCAGTTTCCTCCGGGGGAATCCACCCTAGGCCAGGCATTTTTAAAGATTAGACTTTGAAATAAAGGTTTGCACCTGGCAATGTACCGAGGCAGGAGACCATATCCCTTCTCTCCACTGTTCTCGGGCACAAGTGTGAGAATTTTTTTTTTTAATTTTTTTTTAACGTTTATTTATTTTTGAGACAGAGAGAGACAGAGCATGAACGGGGGAGGGGCAGAGAGAGAGGGAGACACAGAATCGGAAGCAGGCTCCAGGCTCTGAGCCATCAGCCCAGAGCCCGACGCGGGGCTCGAACTCGCGGACCGCGAGATCGTGACCTGAGCTGAAGTCGGACGCTCAACCGACTGAGCCACCCAGGCGCCCCGAGAATTTTTGAATGAGATATGAAAGCAAAGACAATGAACCCTGCGGGATAATAGTCTCTGAGGACCTTAATAACAGCCATTTTTAAAGCACAACCTGTGGACTCCTAAATCCATAGCTGCTCGTTTAAGATGCATTGCGATGCAGTGGACCTGCAAACACACTCCTTATCTACCTAGAGCAACAAGGCTCCAAGCCAAACAAGAGTCCCCAAATTAACTCTTGTTTCTCTTGGGCTGATGACTCTGCTGCTTTCCCAAGGGCTGCAATGGCCAGAGATAGAATAACAGAAAACAGTCACACCTTCTGTGAGTCTGTACGCAACTGCATTTCCTGAGTGAGTGAAGGACGTCTGGTGGTTAGACTAGAGTCCTTATAAGGCCAAGTTTGTAGGTCCAGTTCCTTTATACGGGTGCTTCTCAAAAAAACAAAAAAAAATCCATTAGGAAGGGTAATTCTGTTTTGTTTTGCTAGTTTTAATGTTCAATCCATACCAGACTGATACTTTTGTAACATGCAATAAAAATGAATTACTTTTCAAACTTACAAAAACCAGACACAAAATGCAACCCCGCGCTTTTTATTTTTAGGTTGCTATAAACGTTTTGAAAGATTTACTCTCGATTTCTGTTCTCATAATGGAATGTGTGTGTGTGTGTGTGTGTGTGTGTACTCCAAAACCTCGAGTATTGAGAGCCTGTGTCTCACAAGTCATTTTGGATAACCAAACGAAGGGAGTTTGACTTTTGTGCATGGGTTTTTGTTTTGTTTAATGTCTTTAAAGCATCAACACCTTTCTGGGATAACTATGTTGGACAAATTCAGTTAAAGAGTTTTAGATAGGGGCGCCTGGGTGACTCGGTTGGTTACACATCCGACTTTGGCTTAGGTCATGATCTCACAGTTCGTGAGTCCGAGCCCCCAATCAAGTATCAGTGTGGAGCCCTCTTCGGATCCTGTCCCCTTCTCTCTCCGTCCCTCCCCTGCTGACGCGTGCACGTTCTCATTCTCTCTCTCTCTCTCTCTCTCTCTCTCAAAAATAGAATAAACATGGGGCGCCTGGGTGGCGCAGTCGGTTAAGCGTCCGACTTCAGCCAGGTCACGATCTCGCGGTCCGTGAGTTCGAGCCCCGCGTCGGGCTCTGGGCTGATGGCTCAGAGCCTGGAGCCTGTTTCCGATTCTGTGTCTCCCTCTCTCTCTGCCCCTCCCCCGTTCATGCTCTGTCTCTCTCTGTCCCAAGAATAAATAAACGTTGAAAAAAAAAAAATTAAAAAAAAAATAGAATAAACATTAAAAGAAATTTTAAAAGTTTTAGATATACTGCTTCTTAAATAGAGTTTACTGAACATACTTCTGCTTTTCTTGGTGAATTTCAGATCTTCATTATCAACATTAATTATTTGGCTTCACATTAAAGCAAGGTGATGCCTTCAAGGGCTAATAATATATGTAGGGCTGTTAGTCGCCACGCTGCGTAACCCCGGTCACCTATGTGTGCCCGTGGCTCCTTCTACAGCTTTCTGGTTCTCTGTCAGGTGTCGCTCCTTGCCACTTTCCGTGTAGCCCTCAAGGATAACTTCTCTCCTGTTTTGGATCTTTGTTCCTGACCTTTTAAGTTCTTGGAAATCAGATCACCACACCTTCTTTTTCTTTTTTCTTTTTTTTTTTTTTTTTTTTTTCCTATCAAGCGAATTTGAATTAGGTGAAAATTATCAGTGAAGAGGAACTAATGGCCTTATCATTATTCACATACTAATTGCTTTCAGAAAAGATTAGAGATTGTGCATCTTTCGTGAATTTTGTACGGAGATGCGGTCACTTATTTTTATTCTTCCCACATCTTTTTGTCTGTTTTGTTTTGTTGCTGACTTCTCGGTTACATTCAAGATAGGGGGGCTGTCCTTTGCTGAGCTCTTTTTTAGGGACAAATAGCTCCATTTACATAGGAAAGAAAATATTTGGATACTATTATCAATGATGTTTTAGAATAGTATCATAATCACTTGTTTGGATATAATAAGAAGAAGGGTGTAGCCCTAACTCATTCTTGACATCTCTCTTCTTTATTTTTCTTCTAGTAAAACTTTTATAACTTTTCCTCTTCTTCTCCGATTATCTCATTACTTAGGGACACTGTGGATCATTCTACTTGTTGAATGAGACAGTACAAATTTAATATTCCATAATCTTGTGCTTGTCCTACTTTCCTTTAGAAACTTTTATTCCCAGTGACTTCCTGAAAGAAGGCCTCCACCCTACTTAGTGTAAGGACCTCAACTGCATTCTTTTTTTTTATTGTTTTTTGTGGTTTATTTTCTTTTTGAGAGAGAGACAGAGTGTGAGCGGGGGAGGAGCAGAGAGAGAGGGAGACACAGAACCCGAAGCGGGCTCCAGGCTCCGAGCTGTCAGCACAGAGCCCGAAGGGGGTTCAGACTGGCAAACTGTGAGATTATGACTTGAGCCGAAGTCGACGCTTAACCAACTGAGCCACCCAGGAGCCCCGGACCTCAACTACAGTCTGTCTCTTCCGAACACACATCGTGGCTTCCCATCGGGCTGTGCAATTCATTGTCCCTGCTCATAAATCAAACTCACTCCCCCCTTCTGCCATTCTTACAGTCTTCTGCCCAGTGGGAATACCTCCTTCCCTCTACCTCTCTCAGTCTTACCCGTCCTTCAAGGCTCAGACCAAGTCCCATGAGTTCATGAAGTCTATTTCTAGCACTTGGCCTCCACACTGATGGTCTTCCAAGAGAAACCCTTATATTAGCTATTACTTATTAAAGGCTTTTTGTGTTCTGGACACTGTTAAAAGTATTTTACAAAAAATTATCCCATGTAAGATTCAAAACAACCCAGCAGGTAGGTATTATTATTTAATATTTAGCAAAGCCAAAGAGATTGAAGAGTTTTTCAACTTAGGCAGCTAATAAGGGAAAGAGAAGGGGGAGACTCAAACTAGGTCTACTTAACTGCATTCTGCCATGAATTTTCCCCGGAGGCTGAGAAAGGGGACTTAGGAAAGAAGGAGGCCAGACTCTCAGAAAAAAGAAGGGAGTGCGAGATTTGAAACAGCTCTCCGGGAAACAAGATTCTCTCCACTCCTAAAACCTCTGCGCTGTGAATGTACTGCTTGCCTTACAGCTGGCCTTCTTGACGGTCACAGTGGAGTTTTCCTCTGTGATCACACAGAATTTTAGGCTCTGTGGTCCTTTGGTGGGGGAGGCAACAAATTATTATTTTATTGGCACCCGGTTTCTCAATGATTGGATGTTCTCTCTTATTGTATTGGAGATATCTCTGTCCACTGCTTCAGTTCTGTTTAATAGTCTCCATATTATTAAGACCATAAAATGAACGCTTGGGGTACCGAAAGCATTTTTCTGCCTTGTCTGATGGCAGGGCGAGGTTTGTTGAAACTTAAGCAACACTCCTAACACTCCTAACACTTCGTCGGGTTATTAGCAGGAGAAAATAATTGGGAAAAATTTTTAGTTAATAGGAAAAACCTCAGAGGTAACATCGCCTCGTGGTTAAGAGCACAGTCCCTGGGGTCCAATAGCCTGGGTTTGAAATCTGGCCCCGTGGTTGATCAGCTGTGTGACCTTGGGCATTTTTCCCTCTTCTTTAGTTATTGGTCTTTTTAAAGAATACCGTCAAAAAAAGAAGAGAGCCTTCGTTGAATGTAGTGAGGAAGGCATTAAGTGCTCTTTTTTAGTTACATCAGAAGTGAAATACAACTACTTCCAAATGCCTGTGAAAATTCCTTTTGGTCCAGATTGGCTCTCTGCTGAGACCTCCACTTGATTCTCTATGCCCGCCGCCTGCTTTTCTGTGGCCCCCGAGTCTAAGGTCCCTCTTAAGAAAAACGCCATTGTGGGAGTTTTAGGCAAGTGTGGGTGTCCTCCTTCCTACCTGTCCTGTCAATGTCTCCTCCCCCCTAGGAGTCATGCTGCCCACTCGTATTCAAAAAAATCTCCATTACAGCATGCCACCCTCCTTTCAAAAAAGCCTTGTGTTCCTCACCAACGCTCACCTCCGTTTTCCAGCAGCCTGCCCGCGTCCTGTGGCTTGACAAATTCCCCACCAGCCTGCCGTCCCAAGAGAACACGGACCGGCTGCATCGATACCGACGTGTCAGGCCATTGCTTAGTGTGATGTGACTGAAGGGAGAATTTCTGTTCCGGCGGCAAGGAGAGTTTGCAGCAGGAGCCCTTTGTGGCCCAAACGGTTTTTGCTCACAGGGGGTCCCAGCTGCCCAGCTGCCAAATAAGAACTGAAAACGGTGGTCAGGATTCCATCTTCCGTTCGGAACAAATCAATCCATGCGGGTACATTTCTGATCGAAGTCAGTAACGTCCACTTTCCAAGTGCTTTTCCCTCAACAGTTGCTTTTCCCCACCTTGTTAGGAATAGCCTCGTTCAGCTTCAATAACTACTGTCTATTACAAGCGCTGCTCGTAGCAAATGGGGCGGGGAGGGGCAGCCCAAGAGCTTGCAGAGTCGAAAGAACTCTAATTCTAATACTGAAAAGATACATGACTGTAGGCAAGTCAGTTACATTTCTCTCCACCTCGGTGCTCTCATAGGAAAAATAGAGAAAACACATACTCCACAGGGCCAGGAGGAAGAGCAAAGCGGTACCTTTGTAAGTGTTTTGTACACCGTAAAGCCCATTACTGTTCTTGTGTCATTTGTCACTCTCAACCAGCACGGTGACCCAGAGAAGAGGTGCAAGCTAGGAGCTCCCTCGTGCCCGTGCCAAGACTTTTATAGTTCAGCCGCTTCCGAACTTCCAAGGGGAGCAGTTTTTATCCCAACACCTCTGAGATTTGGTCGGAAATTCCCATCAATATTTAGTTGGTAATATGAAGGAGTTCATTCGAAAGCACACGCTAGATTTCCGGAGACGTACAGGCAGAGCTCTCTCTTGCGTTCCTCTTATTTTCCCACCGTGCTAAGACTAGACAAATAACCAGTCCTCAATAAATACGGGTGCATCGGTTTTACATGTGTTTATCTTTTTGATGATACAACAAAGATGTTTATAGGTGGCATAACGGAAATAGCAAAGATGAAAATTAGCAGACTTACGAATCACCTTCCTCTTTATGCTTGGGAAGATCGCTCATTTATTCAAGAAGGTGTTGATGACTTCACGATCTACATGATCTTAAGGAACTATCGATTGAGCTTCGGTGTCTGCTCTAAGCGCGGGATCTAAAAATTCAGATGAACTATCATTTATATGCATGTTGATGCACAAAGCTGATTGTATTGGTCAGACCTCATTTTCTTGAACAGCTAAAGGTTTGGTGTCCGTCCCCTAGGTGGGTACTCCGAGGCAAAGTTCTGAATCAAATACAGCAAGAGGAAAAGTGAAGCAAAAGAGAGAAGTGGGGAGAATTCTGTGGATGACTTGGGTCTGTTTGGTTTTGAGCCCTGATTTCTTTAGACACATTAACATCACTTTTCTCTTTTCCTGAAGAAGTGGCGAATTCAGCAGGGGCATGTTCTGCCCCGTTCTGTGACCTAAACAAAGAACAGAGATGCGTGTTTGATCAAACCCCATCCTGCAGGAAGCCCAGTACCAGCTTTCCACCCCGTAAGCTGGTCTCGAAATCAGGCAATTTCCTTGCAGCACAAGCCTGTTCTTTGATGGGATAGAGATAGATGCTGCTCGATCTGTTGGACTCTTTCCCTTCTTTCAACTTTGGATGTGCTTCTATCCACACCCCCACCCCCCCCACCGCCACCTCGTGACTTCCAGAAATAGCGACAGGGACATTCATTGTCCATCCACCTTACTTCTCAACATTCCGAAGTCGGCATCTAAGAGTCCGTGACTTGCTCTCACATCCCCCCTCACTTCAGAAGAGCCATTTCATTCCATTTTAGAAAGAGAGAGCAGAAAAAAAAAAAAAAGTTTCTAGTTACACAGATCAATCCAGTTGTTCGGAGCTTCAGAATGAATTTTTAAACTTGTTGAACAGAAGCATACAAATCTCTCAAAGCAAGTCAGATAATGGACAAAGGCTCCATTCATTGTGTGGGCAGAAAGGAATGCTGGTACCCGGCAGCTCTCTAAGGAATGTTCCTTTGGCTTTGACCGTCCTGTTGGGAACAAGGAGGGAAACACATACAGAAAATGAATTTCTAATGTCTCTGGCTTATAATGGCAAAGTGATAAGAAAAGTTGGCTGTTTCATATAAACTGTCAGTTGCATATTCCAGGCCTCCTCTCTGAGGTCCCTCCCACACCCGCAGGCCTGGCCACCGTTTAGTGAGGAGTACAAAGTGGCTGTTTATTATTATTGACTGGTGAGGCCTGTGCTCTGAAATTCATTCTGTCAACAGAATGTAAGCAAAGTTGGCATTTTAAAGCAGGGCTCTTTCAGTCGCTGGGTTTTCTCAGGATTGCTATGCAACACGATCAGTGCTGTAGTCCCCGGTTCAAGCTGAAAATGTTACACAGGAAGACATACCATGTAAAGGTCAGATTCTCCTACTATGATAATTTTCTTGATCTGTGTATATACAAATGAGGTTGAATGTGTAATCTCTTATCATAACGCTTCTCAAGGTCCTGTGGGCTTTCTACCTGTCAAGCCTAAAAATACGACGGTGGTTTAAGTGGGAAATCTTACTAATAAATGTATGACGCTATAATAAATGTGTGATGCTGTAATGCCAAGGTGAACTTAATGTGCATTGTCAAGAAGATGCTCTCCTATGATAGAATCCCATTAACGTGCTGGCGCTGCGGACCGAGTACAACCTTGTTTATTAGTCTCTCCGTGCTTTTATGGTCAGAATCAACTCTACAGATTACTTATGTGCACGGAAAATGTGACTTAACCCATAGTGTACTGAAATGATCGGCCCTGGGGTGCACTTTGTCATGGAATTTTATTTCTTATCACTTCCAGAAAACACTCTCTTTTGTCTGCGGACTAGTGGATGTAACTTAGGAAACGTGTAAAGTTGCAGATATATAATGTTCCAATTTATAACGTCAAGGAATAAATTGATTATACCTAATAAGATGCCCACTTCCGATCTCCATAATCACACGAAGAGATAATACAGCAAGAAGAGGAAGTCGGGGGCGCATCGTCTTGTTAGTTGACCCAGTTCAAGTGTCTTGTGAACGAATCATTTTTTACACTCCTCCCAAATCACATTTAGCCGATCTCTTTCGCTTGGTAACTCTGTGCATGTTCTTCTTCCTGCCGTCTCGTAGGACCTCCAAGGAGAAATCGAAGCTCACACAGATATCTATCACAACCTGGATGAAAATGGCCAGAAAGTCCTGAGATCCCTGGAAGGTTCTGATGACGCAGCCCTGTTGCAAAGACGTTTGGATACCATGAACTTCAAGTGGAGCGAGCTTCGGAAGAAGTCTCTCAACATTAGGTAGGAGCACATCAGGGGTAAAAAAAAAAAAAGCCAGAAATGAATTGAAATGGGGAGACTGGCCTCATTTTCCTAACTCAAGTAGCTAATATCTCATATGTTTATGTAAATCACCCATTTTCGGAATGATTCATTTTATTTTGAATAAATGAATCATTCATTTGCTTGGTACGGAGCCGATTGATACTTGAGGGTTCAGATCAGATTAGAATGGTGAGGTTTTATAACCATGGGAGAGATGCATATTAAGACATTAGAGTGAATTTAAATGAGGAACACAGCTATCCTAATTTGATAGAGTTCTCTCTTGGCTTACTACAGGATTATACAAAAAGTGAGAAAATTAACGTGTGTTTATCGTGTAATTCTTGGGCTTTACTCTAAATGCATAACAGAGGACATCCCTTAAATACCAGAATGCCTTGTAATTAACACTTTAGAGGAGACCTCTCCGTAGCTCCTGCCGCTACAGAGGAATTGTAGACACTTCTGGTCTTCCGCTCCCTCTCACATTTTCTCGCCACATCCTCCGTAGCCTAAGCCGTTAGTTGTTCTGCACTCTCCCCTTTTGCACAGTTGCCCATTCTCCTGAGAAGCTGGTGGAGGCATCTCAGCGTTGTTGTGAAGAGCACAGAGGGGAGCTCTTGCTACACCCATTGTGAGACAGTTCAGTGGCAGCGCAAAAAGAGGGGACGGTTAAGTGCGACGCCCCGTGTCGCATAAATGACACGGGAAATGCAAGGAGCGCTAGTCAGGTTTCCTGCTTTCTGATCACTTGTGTGTCCCAATTTCACATGTCTTTATACAAATATTTTGTGCTTTCTTCTGTGTCTGGAAGAGGGGTGGTAGCAGAGGGTGGCAGAGGGAGACGGACGGACTTGACTGGTAGATGGAAGGGAATGTGCTAAACCCTGGCAGGAGGTGCTACCCCTAGGTTGTGAGATGACAGAGTGGAGGTTTCTTTTTCTCCTTCATAGTTCTTCTCAATCGGCCAAAGTTTGGACAGACAGCCTATTTGCTTCTCTAAAGAGGGGAAATTTCCCCGAAGTTTAGTAATTCAAAAGCACTCTCGTAAAATCCTGTACTTATAATGCGAAACGCTACTAATGACAGCAGCCAACACCCAGTGCGTCACATATCACGCGGTGTCCTGGGCACTTTATATTTCTTGACCCGTTGAATGCTCTCAGCAGCGCTAAGTGATAGACTTTGTTATTATTCTGTCTTTGTATCTGAAGAAAGTGCGGTCGGTCCAGAGGGGCTAAACAATTTTCCTAAGGTCATTTAGTTAGTAGGTGACAGATCCAAGATCGAAGACAGGGCATCCGGCTCCAGAGTCTGAGCTTTTTACCATCAGTGTAGTAATACCGTGAGGTATAAAGCAGAAAGGAAAAGGTAAGCCTCACCTAACTTTTGCACGTAGATACATAATAAATTAAAGGATGGAATAGGGCAACAGATATCTCTATGAGTAGGAACGGATTTATTTTCAAGTTTATTTATTTATGTTCAGAGGGAGAGAGAGAGAAAGCGAGAATGGGGTAGGGGCAGAGAGAGAGAGGGAGAGAGAGAGAATCCCAAGCAGGCTCCGGACTTTCAGTGCAGAGCCCGATGCAGGGCTCAAACTCACAAACGGAGATCATGGCCTGAACCGAAATCACGAGTCAGACGCTTAACCTGAGCCACCCAGGCGCCCCAGGATTTATTTGTATTCATAAGGTTTCCCCCCCAGGATTGTGCCCCAGCCTCTAAGACACTCATTTTGATCTCCCGCTTCAGTCCATGAAGTTTGTATCGATGTATTGAGGCAGAGTTGGGAACAACAGTGGGCAGTGGCATTTTCAAAGACAGCGAGACTCCATTCTCCGTCTGTCCCTTAGACTCGAGGAGAGGTCAGTGTGTGTAATGACAAAGGCCACTTTCATAACATCTATCATTAAAAGGGAATGAAATACGTGAAATGGGGAAGATATTGGTAGATAAAGCAAAAGGAAAGAAAGTTACTCTTTTTCACAGGAAGGAAAAAGAAAGGTGCTCTAATTGTTCTGAACATCACTCAGTGCCTTTTCTCTCCTTCGTGTGAACTTGATGAAATAAAAGGAGAATCGAAAGCGGCAAAGAGCGTGTCGGCCAAAATATGGGCTCTTCATTCTCAGCAATTTCCCATATGCCAGGCACTGCAGTTTAATTCTTGCTGTCATTAATCAAGGAGGAAACAGTTACCTTGGCTTAGCGAAGGTGCCGCGAGTTCTAGAATTTACATATTCACATCAGTGGTTTTGTGTTATGAACACTCACTTACAAAAAACGAAGAAACAATTGATCACGTCAAAGTGATTCGGTCTCTTTCCTGACCCTTGGTTGAAATAAGGGTATCAGTCCGTCCATCCTGAATGGCAGGGTTCAGTGAAAGCAACCCAGCAGAGGCAGTAATTGGGGATGGTTATGAAATCGGATAGATGAATGCTAGAAGAGTTAGACACAGAACCATTCATGACACTTATAAGCCGGCTTTGTGAATCTAGTCGGTTCCTCCATCGGCATTATTTTAGAGTGAAAAGTCGCCACAACTCAAAAATAGTTCCAAAGATACCCTGGAAAAACAGCCCCTGTATTTGCCCAAGCGGTAACACAGCCTCCTACCAAAAACATTACAGTTGGTTCGTTGTTTTATGAGGGATTCTGAGAGCCATGTTTCCATTTCCGAAGAGAGAAACGTTAGTATCTAACTACACAGGTGCGCGTTTTTTTAGGTTTTTATTTAAATTCCAGTTAGCATAGCGGGTGGTGTTAGTTTCAGGTGTGCACCACAGTGACTCGACACTTCCACGCATCACCCGGCGCTCATCCCAACAAGGGCGTTCCCGAATCCCCATCACCAGTTTGGAATCCAAATGAGTTTGCAGCGTCCGTTTGCATTCCCTTGGCTCATAAGAGGTACCCTTGTGCTTCCAGATCCAAGTCCTTATCATGTCCCTTTCCCTCCCTGTATCTTCCTTCTGCCCTGTGTCTTTTCTCTTCCTGTGATCGCGATTCTTACGCAAGTCTCCATCATGGCACTCTATTGATCGATTTGTCTGTGTGCCTTTACACACTGATAACCATCCGTCACGCATTGACAAAAATATTCTTCCTCGGACATTTCTATCACGTTATTCCCGTGCTCAAGAACTTCAGTCTTGCAGGTGCCCATATTTTACTCATTCATTCGTTTTTTTTTTTTTCATTCAACAAATATTTCCCGAGTCTTTTCCGGGTACTTGGCACTCTTCTAGGCACTGAAGGTACGACTGATCGAAACAGGCCAGAGAAAAGTCATTGCTCTCGTGACATTTATGTCTCGTCGCCAGAATCTGGTAGACCCTCCACTCTACCAACGATGCCCGATAAGACCCTGACAGTCCCTTCCTTTCCTCTTCTTCCCCTGCCTCCCAGTTCCTTCCTCCCCAAGCAGCAATGTAGTTATTCCCCAGGATGGAGAATGGCTCCTCTCAGCCAAGAAGATTCTGCTGTTTAACCCCGTTCCTGCTCTCCACCAATTTTTTCCCTCGCTCATATGCCCAGGGACATTTGCTGGTCCTCACACTTAGAACAGACCCCCTCCTCTCAGCCTCCACATTTTCATCCAGACCTCATAATGAATATTTCCCTCTCTGACCGTTCCTTTACGACCAGGTCGTCCCTGCGCTGTTCTCCTTTGTGCTAAATGGCACATTCCTTTAAGTATTCTTGAGTTGTTTGATAGGGCTCTGCTTGCTGCTTCCAGCTAAATTAGATAAATAGGAAAACTCCAAGCTCTACTATTTGGCAGGGGGTTGGGGGGGGGGGATACTTTGAGAAGGATAAGTATTAACCCTCCTTTCCATATTTGGTAGAATTCACCTGTGACCGGAATTCACCTAGTCCTGGACTTTGTTGGGAGTTTTTTGATTACTGATTCCACTTCCTTACTAGGATTTGGTCTGTTCACATTTTCTGTTTTCTTCTCAATTCAGTCTTGGAAGATTGTATGCTTCTAGGACTTTGTCCATTTCTTCTCGATTGTCCAGTTCATTGGCATATAATTTCTGTAGTCATCTTTTGTAACCAATCCTTTATATTTCTGTGATGTCCGTTGCAACTTCTCTTTCGTTTCTGATTTTATCTGAGTCCTCCTTTTTTTTGTGATCGTGGTAAGTCTCCTGCCAGGTAAATATTGAGTCCTCCTTCTTTTTTGTGTGTAGAGTCTGACTAAAGGTTGGTCAATTTTGTTTGTCCTTTGACAAAAGCAGCTCTTAGACTCGTCGGGATTTTCTCTTGTTTTCAAGTGTCTATTTCATTCACGCCTGCCCTGATCGTTAGTATTTCCTACCTTCTAGTAACTTTGAGCTTCGTTTGTTCTTTTACTACTTCCTTTCAGTGTCCGATCAAGTTGTTGATTTGAGAGTCTTCTTGCTTCTTGAGGTAGGGCTGGATCCCTATAAACATCCCTCTTAGAACCGCTTTTGCTGCGTTCCAAAGCTTTTGAACCAATGTGTTTTCATTTTCATTTGTCCTCATTTTCATTTGGCTTCCTCTGTGATTTTTTCATTGACCTATTGGTTGTTTAATATGTTGTGTAGCCTCCACGTGTTTGTGTTTCTTGCAACTGTTTCCTTGGGACTGATGGCTAGTTTCATCCTGTTGTGGTCAGAAAAGATGTTTGATATGATTTTGGTCTTCTAAAATTTATTAAAACTTGTTTTGTGGGTTATCACGTGATCTATCCTGGAGCCTTTTCATGTACACTTGAAAAAGAATGTGTATTCTGCTGTTTGGGGGTAGAATGTTCTGTATGTATCTGTTAAAACCATCTGGTCTAATGTGTCGTTCAAAGCCACTGTTTCCTTATTGACTTTCTGTCTAGATAATCTATCCAAGCTCTAAATGAGTTGGTGAGGTAGAGTAAAAGGAGTCCCGGACCGGCATTTGGGCCACCTACCTTCTCTTCCAGCTCTGTTACTAACTTCCTAGCATATAATCTCGAACATGTCACTTAACTGCTTCCGACTTCAATATTCTGCCTCACTGAAATGAGAAAATTTGATCAGAGGCATGGATAGACTCTTCAATTTCCCTAGCAATTCTACAAATCTATTATTTTTATTTCTGCAGTTACTTTTGATGAACCTAGGCAAATTATTGACATTTCCTACATTGGTTTTCTTATATTTTAAATAGAACTGATGAAGTTCGAAGATATGGTGTAAGAGAAAGCAAATAAGATGTCTTGGAGACAAATGAATACTTTAATTGAAATTGTATAATACCATCTCATAAATTAGTTCAAGGAAAGTGTACGCCATCTGTTCCATATGCATTATCACGTCGCATTTTATCCAAGAGGTATAAGAAGAGAAGTAAACACTCAGAGATAGTTGAGTGCCATAGAACGAAAGAAAATACTAACTGTTTTAGGTGGGAGAAAAATAAAATAAAAAATTTTTACTTGCATGCATACATACATGTATGTGCACGTTTTCTCTCTCTCTCTCTCTCTCTCTCTCTCTCTCTCACACACACACACACACACACACACACACACAGTTATGGATGACAGTATCCAACACCTGAATTGTGATTAGTCAAAGAAGTGTTTCTCATTCTAGAATATTCTATATCCACAACCTTGCATTTTAATTTTGAAAATATTAATAATTTGGGAAGTGGTCAGGTGACTGTTTTTTCCTTAAGAACTACATATGAAGATTTCAGTTCATTCTGTCACCAGATTATATTGTCAAGGTTATTGTATACACTATTAACTATGAGAAGCACATTTGTTATCAATGTAATTTCAGCAAAGTTTACATTCTGCGAGGTTTTTTTGACTTGGGAGAAAAACTTGTAAATGTTAGATACGAATACTCACTCTTATGGAATTCTGAATGCTAATTTGAAAGGCGAGAGTGCCAACATTATGTAGTCCACAGCAGCAATAAAGCTCTTAGAGAGTCATCGGCACTGAAAGTTAGAAGAGTTCAGAGGTTTGTCTATAATGGAGAATAAAGAAAGAGCAAAGGTAGCATAGTCTTTCTACTTTTGAGAAAAAATGCAACTTGGACATTGACTATTCCTGACCTTCTTTCTCTTACTCTTGAAATGTTAATTATGTGTGAAAGTTGGAGTTCATGGCCAAGCTGGACCCAAAAGAAACAAGAAAGTTTACTTCTCTTTGAGTGTAATTCTCTCTCTTCATTTAAAGTTCCACAGCTCCCGTTTTATGTCTACGATTCCTTATTATTTCTGCCTTCTTACCTTTTCTTTCTATATGCTTAAGTGCTATCTGATTACACAAGGGTGCCCAAGATACACGGGGGTACATCATTAGTTTTATAAAGGAAGTCAAAGCCCGCGGGTGGCTCAGTCAGTTAAGCATCTGAATCTGCATTTCAGCTCAGGTCATGATCTCATGGTCCGTGAGATTGAGTCCCACATCGGGCTCTGCACTGACAGGACAGAGCCTGCTTGCGATTCCTTCTCCTCTCTCTCTCTGCGCCCCGCCCCCTACTCGTGCACACACGCCCTGTCTCTCTCTCTCAAAATAAATAAACAGTTTTTTTTAAATAAAGAAAGTCAAAGTGAAAAATGAATCCAATGTAACACATTTTTCTTTAAGAATACATGCCTTTCAGGGGCGCCTGAGTGGCTCAGTCGGTTAAGCGTCCGACTTCGGCTCGGGCCATGATCTCACAGTTCATGAGTTCGAGCCCCGTGTCAGGCTCTGTGCTGACAGCTCGGAGCCCGGAGCCTGTTTTGGATTCTGTGTCTCCCTCTCTCTCTGCCCCTCACCCGCTCACACTCTGTCTCTGTCTCTCTCTGTCTCTCTCTCAAAAGTAAATAAACATTAAAAAGAATCCATGCCTTTCAGAGTAAAGTTTTGTTAAGAATTTCCAACTAGGCATCAACGCAATCATACTTGAAATATTTGTGTCTAGAGAAATCACAACCACTTAAGCAGCCCCTATAATTCTTAGTACGCTGATACTGAAGACTTCCTTAAAGACGAGCATTACATCCCAACACACCTAAAGGTTCTGCATTTTACCCAAACCTTCCAAATGGTGGAAGTTATCTGCTTATTAAAGACCAACATGCGCCTTGTTAAAAGCTAGTAGCCCCTAAGCTCTTGTCTTCACTAATAAAGATTAATAGAAAATGGTTGAAGCTTAAGACCTCCACTTTTATTTTCTGTTGAGTAGGTAGAGGTAAATAGAGTATATTTGCTAATTGGCAGGAAATCTTTTGGCTCGGGGATCCAAGCATTTGGTGAAAACCACTAAGGTTAAAGATTTCTTCACACTAGGAGAGTTTGCAATTTCTACTTCCCGTGTCTAAACACAATAGCTCCAGCTACAGGCTTCAGCTGCCGTCTTTGAGCCTTTGCATCTCAGTTTGCACATTTGCAAAACAAGAGGCTTGACGAGAATTTCTCAGGTTCCTTCCAGCCCTAACAGCCTAGGATAAAACCTGGAAGGGGGAAAAAGAAAGAGTCATTACAAATAGAAAGAAACAGTTTCCCAAGAGACATTCCCAATACAAACGTAGGTTAATCATTTAGAACTATTTGGTTTGCAATCTCGAAAATCAAAACAGGGCAGCTGCTTTCAGCGATTGCGCTAGAAATGTGTCTCGAAAACCCTTCACAAGCTTAGCATGGCCACAGAAAATGTTTTGTGAGCTCTTGGTGTGTCATTGCGTTTAGATCGCCTTCAAAATCGTGTCACTGACAAATGCCACCTTTGCCCCGTGGAGACCAAGAAGTAACGTTTAGGACATGCAGGAACTACTTTAAGAAACTCTTTCTAAAATGGGGCGCCCGGGTGGCTCAGTCGGTTGAGCGTCCGACTTCGGCTCAGGTCACGATCTCGCGGTCCGTGAGTTCGAGCCCCACGTCGGGCTCTGTGCCGACAGCTCAGAGCCTGGAGCCTGCTTCAGATTCTGTCTCTCCCCTCTCTCTCTGCCCCTCCCCCGCTCATGCTCTGTCTCTCTCTGTCTTAAAAATAAATAAAACATTAAAAAAAGAAAAGTTCTTTCTTAAAGAATGGCCCCGGAGTTCACCTGCTGAGTTGTGAAGGCTCTCTTTAAAAGTACAGAAAGTCTGGAGGTGGAACCTGGGAGTCTATACCTGAAACAAGCTACTCACGTGGTTTTTATGCACCCTGAAGTTTGAGAACCATGGCTTTAATTGGATACCTTCGTAAGCGTGGTTTTCATTCAGGAGCCGTAATCTGCTTTTCTCCTCTCCCTCCTTTACCCAGCATCCCTTGTCCCTTATGAAACTTTTGGTTACATTTGGGTCACCGCTCTCCAGCCCCAGCAAGGGAAAGAAACAGTCATTTGATACGGAGTGAAGGTGATCAGACGTTCCCAAATGTTAGACCTAACTCCGCACTCTAGATACACGGCAGCCTTTTCTCCCCCCATCGCAGGTCCTTTTTCCCCTCCTCCATTAACTGCCTTGACCGTCCTGCGTCCGGGCTCTTAACCGTCTCCCCATCTCATGCCCTGAAGCTCCTCCTAGATCCTTTAGAAGTAAATTCCCTGGGTCCCAGAGCTATTTTTTCCCCTGGGGACACAAAGGGTTTCATTGAGCTGTTAATGATTAGTCAGCACCATTGTACCTAGACCCTGGTTGTAGCCCCGCCTTATGTAAATGAAGCAGCCCCTGGGGGCCTCTGGCGGTGCCGTGGCTTGGCTCTTCAGCGACTTTATCCTCCTCCAGACCTCTCCACCAGGGGGATATTTTATTTCCTCTACCAGACAGAGGGAGCAGGCATTAGGCCTCTCTACATTCTTCCTCACCTTCCCCTCTTCCTACTCCCAAGGCCTTATTGGGACTCCCAAGGTCCCAAGACCTAGTGACACTCAGTACTGCTTTATTTCATCAGAGCCTCTTCTTTTCCATGCCGCGAATCCACGCCCGGACTGTACCTCCCTCCACCTACTTCCCCACACGTCCTGTTTGACCGCTTCCTCCCCCTTCAAGGGGACCAGGCTGCAAATTCCAGACACCCCAGGGCGTCCCTGTAAGCCGTGATCATCGGGTGCCATTAAACAGCGAAAATCTTGCATAGGGAATTCTCGCTTGGGCTTCTCATGGAAAAGCAATCATTGAAAGGGAAAGGGAAGAGAAACGGAAAAGGACTTACCTCTACCCCTATATGCAGTCTGCACTATTATATTTAATTCATGGCATTTATGGTATTTGGTGATTTGTTTATTAGATAATAATGCCCTTAGAGTCTTGAACCACTTAATTTCTCTGATGGAAAGGCCTTCCTGTTTTTCCAGACACAATGTTTACATTGCTCATAATAGAAAGACGGTTCTGACCATTTGGAGAAGTAGAAAGCTGAGGGAATAAACCACCTCTAAATCTACCTCTGGGAGATAAACGGGTTGGCATTCCAGAATTTTTTCATGCCGGAGTCGAGTGTGTGTACAAAAATAGATAAACATACACAAACGTTTGAGAAAAATCGATTGTAGACATTTTTGTAACCTACTTTCTCCCTCAGCGACTGACGGGGTGATCTTTTCCATATCCCTTAATATATGCTGATGTCATCGCGTTGGACAATGCATAGGCTGTGGACATTGCATTGTAAGACTTAACCGTTATATATGTAATCTCTTCCCTAGTATGGGATATTTAAGTTGTTCCTACCTTGTGTCAATCCTAAGTGATGCTGCAAATAACACTTTTCTACCTATATCTTTGCATGATTTTCCAGTTACTTCCCTAGTACGCGATTTTTGCATTTAAGCTTGTGGGTCATTGCATCTGCACATTTTAAAGACTTGTAAGTATCGTCCTTCCTAAAGAAAATGATCCCTCGGCAAGTTTGGAACAATTTAATTTCAGTACATAGCCACTATTTGGTGATTCTGTTTGACTAAGACCAGCAGGAGAATTGTATTTGAAATGTCAGGCTAAGTTGTCAAACAGCAAAGGGAAATGTTTTTCTACCTGGTTGCTTTACACTTCAATCTTTGCAGCGTTGGAGACTATATTATGCTTGTGTTATAGACAGCATTAATTTTTATGAATTAATTAGTAATTGCTGATAATATGTGAGTAATGCAGCCTAATTCTTGATTTACCTGAGGATAGAGCTTTGTTAACATTCCTCGCTTCTTCTTTGTTTTCTGGCTGATGATTTATTTGGTTAATTTAGCTTCTCATCCTCAAGTGAAATGTGGGTTTTATAGCACAGATCATTCATTTGTATATTCTTAAATGGCTTCTATGGCTTAACATGTTCTAAATACAGTTGATGGTAAAGCACTCATTCTCCTGCCTAAATTATTCATGTTCAGGGCAGGCTTTCAGGCAAATGTGTGATTTTCCTTTTCCACGTGAGTTGTTGTCTCGGTACATTTTACACAAAGGAAACAAAGCGGAAAATGTTGAAACTTGGGGAAAACAAATCCCAGGTGCACGCGAATAAAGAAGGGTGGAGGAAAAGGAGAAGCATATGGGAAGAGGAGCAGAAAGGAACAGATGCCAGATGGAAGGAGTCAATGGAAGAGGCTGCCTAGGGTGTAGAAATGGAAAAGTCAAAATGTGGGGAGAGACCTTTCCATTTCTCAAAGCCGAAAGAATTCCAGTACGAGCATGAGTCACTTGAAAACCGAGTGGTTTATATTAGTCACTGGGAGCAAAATTTTTTCTACCAGAAACATTAAGAATCATTGACTGCAACGCTGCGGAAAAGCAATCCATTCCGGTGTATATTTCATGCCGAAAGTCTCAGCATTCTGCATGTGGCAATAAATGTACAGCTAAACACTGTCTTCCCTCAAAATTGCCCTCAAAATGCCCCCATTATGGCTCGCAAAAGCACAGAGCTAGATTTTTATTGAGGACTGCTGTATGGTTCACAGTGGGTTTATGTACTGTGGAACTAACCAAACCACTGTGCCTTTAATGGGATTATTGAAATCGTTCGTTACCATTCTAGATATTTTGACCTACTTTGTTCCTGCTGTTCTTCAGGTCTCATTTGGAAGCCAGTTCTGACCAGTGGAAGCGTCTGCACCTCTCTCTTCAGGAGCTTCTGGTGTGGCTACAGCTGAAAGATGACGAGCTAAGCCGGCAGGCACCGATGGGAGGCGATTTTCCAGCAGTTCAGAAGCAGAACGATGTACACAGGGTAGGACATTTTTAAGACTAGTGCCTTGCACAGAGTGAGCATTCAGGGACTCTCTTAAAATGAGTTTGGGTTGAAACTGAGCTGACTAGAAATTGTTTTCACTCTGCCGATCCAGGAGTCAATTATAAATAATCCAAGCCATTATTATTTTAAATGTCAAAAGCGCCCACGTTAACAATATCCTTTAAGAAATTGCCCATCTCTGTTAGCGATTTTTAAAAACATTGTGTTAGGGAAAATACTAAACATATACAAAGGAGGCAGAATCCTCTCGTAAACAGCCACGAATCCATCAAGACTTCAAACAGTTATCAGCTCATGCCCGATCTTACTTCTTCTGGACCTCTACCGGTTCTCTATTATTTTGAGAGAAATATCAAGCGTGGATCGTTTAACTCATAAACAACTGAGAAAGTATCTCAAAAGATAAGTTTCCACTCTTTAAATGTGACCACATTGCTACTATAATGCGTTTTAAATTTTATTCTAATGACTATTGGGCATTATTCAAATTTCCACTCTTAACATATATGTGTCTCAAATGTTTTAACATGTTTTTTGTTTCAATAAGAATTAAAATAAGCTTCACACATTGCCTGTGGCCAATTTGTCTCTGAAACACATTTTTTAAAACTTTTATTTTTGAAATAACTATAGATTGCCAGTGAGTTACAAAAATAGTACAGTTTCCCTCTACGCTTCACCCAGTTCGCTCTAACGGTTGCACCTTGCATAACTACACAACAATAAATACGGCTATGTCAACAGACAACATAAAAATGTACAGTTGTAGCACAACTCGATTCACACTAGCTACCTTTCGAGCACACAGTAGCCGGTTGTGCCCAGTGGCTACCATATTGAACGGTAAGTACAGTTCAGTGGGCTTGATCGCCTAGTGGCCACCATATGGAATAGTGCAGTTCAATAGGCTTGATCCTATTCAGGCTTGACACTTTTGGGAAGACTGCTTCAGAGATGGTAGTGTACTCCTCCATCATCAGGAGGTATGTAAGGTCTTGTTTTCTCTTTTGTGTGTGTGATTTGGGCAGCTGTCCGTGACCAATGGCTGGGGTTGGAATGTGATAATTACCTGTTTCTATCATTTCTTCTTCGTTTATTAGCCAGAATACTCCTGGCGGGGGGGGGGGGGAGTTCATTCATCTGCTCTTTGGGCACGCAGTATGCAGTTCATATACGAGAGGCAGGATACTTTACCAGCCTTCAGAATAGCAAGTTATTCATTCACTAGCTTCCTCCAACAGTGATTGATTGTTTCTCACTGTTTTTGTTTTCTTTTGCTCTTTGTCGTATTTCTGTTTTCTCTATTAGGCTCTGAGTGGGGAAGTCAGAGATTTGGTCTTGCTCACCTCCAACACCCTAGTAGCTAGCAAAGTGTCTGGCATACACTGGATGCTGAGAAGTGTATTTGAAAGGAGAATAAAAGGCACAAGAACAGAAATGAATAGCAAACCAAGTAAATGACTACCCGACAACCAAAGCTTGATTAAATGGTGTCACTTCTGTATGTTCAACACTTAAAGAAAGATCTCTGTGGAGACATAGCCAAAGGTAGCAGCTTCAAGAAAAGTCAAGGATTTCTATTATTCCAGAGAAGAGGATATAGACGATTGCTCAAAGGGAAGAAGACATGAGGGGAGATCCAGGAGTCTTTGCCAAAAAAAATTGCCAAGGAAACTGACAGTTTCTCCTTTAGCAATTCCCCTTCCTAAGATCCAGAACACTAAATTAGCTTTGTGGTAGAGTGAGATATAATAGTGACGTTTTTCAAAATGTTCTGCGTTTGAATAAATAGTCCAAACACGCTGGTGTGTGTGTAGAAGAGCGTTCATTGAGACAGGAGGGCATTTTAAATCGAATGCATTTATATGATATAAAGAAAGGAGACAGAATTTCTGCCAAAGGTGTAATTCCAGTCTACTTCTAGAAACCAAAGTTGAATCATCGGACAAGTGCACTAGCAGTCAGGACAGACTCTAGTCACATTCCTCTGTAAGTTAGATTGAGATTGTTACTTTGTTCTTCAGCTATGAGATGAAGAATGTGATCCAAGTTTCCACGGTGCCTACTAGCCAGCATCTTATTATAAATACTTCCTCAGTGTCCCAGGTTATTGGCTTTAATGACTTGCTAACAGTGGTGAAATGTTAGTACTCATGCTCAGTCCTCTTACGCCGGAATCTCATGACCAGTAACACGCTTTGGGGAGACAGCGATGCTAGAGTTATGGGTAACGTGCACCAGACGGAAGTGAATTAATCCCCACTTGGCTGGTGTGCTTGTTCAGATACCCATCTGTGTCACCTTTCTTTAACTTCTCAGGACTTCCAGCCCGTTGATAACTCTGTGTTCTATACGTGCGTTCCACTACTCCTCTCTCTTCACCTCCCTCCGAATCTAACTTAGGTTCAATCATAAGACATTTTAATAACTCTTCCCCAAGATGATAAGATCCTGTGCTTTATTATCTTTTTGTGGGTGCCATCTGCAAAACCCCCCAAACTTGGGGAATCTAACTAAATACTTTCTCCTGTCCAAACAACGACAGAGAAGACCACTATAGTCACCTTTTCAGGATGACAAACCAAGTGTTCCATTGACCAGCCCAATACATCACTGAGTCAGTTTACCTCCAAAGTACTTCTTGGCTCTGTCTACTGCAGTCATCACCATAGTTACAGAAGACCATATCTTCTAATGTTTCTGCGTCTACTCTGGCCACCCTACAATGCAGTCTTTACATTTCAGCCAGAGCGATTTATGTAAAAACATACACTGAATTATGTCAGTCCTCATCTTAACACTCTTTAATGGCTTCTCAGTGCCCCTGGGGAAGGACCAAAATCCTCAACAAGGCCCCAACCTTCTCTTTTCTTACTGCTCTTTCTCTTGCCCTCTGGACCCTAGCCATACACCATGTTCTTTTGGTTTCTACAGTACTCCGTGTTACTCTCAGGTGGTGCTTTGAACATGTTGATCCTCTGTCTGAAGCCCCTCCTGCCTACCCCCACGCCTTCATAATTTCCTGGTTAACATCTGATAATCCTTTACATCTTGGCTCAGACATCGAGCAAGCTTTTCCATGTTGCCCACATTTGACCAGATCTTCTTCTACATGCTCTCATACACAGTCTACTTTTCCTTCAGCAGCTTAACATTCTTTGTCATCACGTATATGTGTAATTTTTTGATTGATGTCAATCACTGTCACTAAACCATGTGCCCCAAGAAGCCTTCTTTTGGGGAGAGGGTTGTCATTTTTATACCCAGCACTTTATAAAGTGCCTAGTACAGAGTAGACACAAAATAGGTAAAGAAACAAAGGAATTGAGGAAGAAAGGGAAGAAGGGAAGGAGGAAGGGAAACAAACCAATCAGTGATCTAATCTTAACCTTATTAATTCTTCTTTAGTTTACTGAGACCAAGGGCAGGGAAAGAAGAATAACGAGCAATGTTCCTTCCTGACTGCAGGATTTTTCTGTTTATTCCCAATTCAGCGTCCATTTGTACTGTGTAGAGCTACTTTGATGCCCACTGTTTTCACTTGTGGTCTGGCCCAATGTTTTCACGAGCTTCTCTTTGTATCCTTAAGAAACATTCTTGTCACAAAACACTCTCCTCCCTCAAAGAACATCATCACTCCTAAGTGTTGATGAGAGAACCATTTAGCACCCTGTTTACTCAGAGTTTTGTCACATTTATGCAGTAGCCCTTTTATAGTAGCAATGGAATGCCTGTCTAGTCAGTAATGCTCCTGGTGCCTGTTGGCAAAAAGAAAAAAGGAAAATCCTTGAAACTGTGTCTCTTTATCAGATCTCCTGAACTTACTTAGCAAGAGAGAAAGGAAATATAATCAGTACAAAACTGTCAAGATCTAGTCTTTGACAGATTTTGTATTTGTAGACTTGTTTTACTTTGCCACATTTCCGGGATTATAAATCGTCTTGCTCTTTATGGGTTTCTTGATTCAAATACTGTTGATATAGACTGTTTAGTATCAAGATGGGTCACTTGCCATCATAAACTTGTTCCCCACGTATTTGGTGTGTCACTTTTTTTCAAATCCCCTGCTTACCATCTATTGTAAATTATTAATGCCTCGGGTTGTCGCTTCTTATGGGAATACAAATCCCATTACAATGTCAGAAGTCGAAACTATAGGAAAATATTTTTCACTTTTCTTTTATATAAATCAGGATGTTTACGGAAGAGGCAATTTACATTTTCTTTGTGTATCGTTGCAGATTAATGATAAAATCTGATAGCACAGCATCGTATGTCTTGTACTCTTAAGGCAAAAACCTGCAGTCATTCTCAATCACCGTGATGGAGAGTTCATGTTTTTCTTATAGGGAAAATTCCAAGACATTCCACACAGGTAGTTAGGGACTGCAGTCTTACCCCCCAAAACAGTTTTCACCCTCATGGGAGTGGATCTGTGTTCCCCCAAACCAGCCGGGCAGCATAACAAACTGTAGCTGGAATGGCTCTCGAACCTGATTAATAAAATAATGCTCCATATGTTATAAATAATTAAAGCTCAAATATGCCTTCGCAAATATAAACTGACCGATTTTTATATCTTTTGAATACATTATCCAGGCTTTTACGGCCCCTCATTACTTGCCTCGCTAGACTGACTCGTTTTCAATTAGTGTGTATTATTCTGGTCCAGATATATTTTTAAAACTGACTTCCTTTGTTTTACTTGAGCGGTCACTAAAGTGATATTTATTACTTGTCTACTTCTGTGATTAACGTAGAGAGAGTTTTAAAGGAGCCCATCATAGTGGGAAATTTCTAAGGAGAACGGCGATAAACCAGTGGCTTCTTCAACTCCCTTCCTCCTACCCCAAATCCAAACGGAGATTAGGTCTTGATTATAAGAACACTGTACATAATGACTTTTTGTTTGCATCTGTAGTAATGAAATTGTTTGTCATTAGGCTTTCATCTTTCACTTTAAAAATCTCTATAATTCCTTCCCTTGAGACCGTTAAGGACACCTTCAAAGCTTTCTAAGATTTTCTGGTTAAGATTTAGATGGAAGGAATCAATACATACATTATTAAAACAGTGGACAGAAAGCCATTATTGTGTGGATGCTGTTGACAAATGAAAAGGCTGGAATAAAGTAGTTTACTTGTTCATTTGTCAGGTCATATATTATGCATGTTCGATTTCCTCAGAAGTCACCACGAAGTGAGGGAGAGGTTTAGAAATTCGATAAAATTATCCTGGAATCACGTTGTTGATTATACATTTATTTAAGCTAATTCTGTCATCAATGCTAGCCTGCTTCCTTTGGGTACATTTTAGTAGCTGTGTTAGCTTGATGAGTTCGCTGTGTTTTCTTTCCACAGAAATAGATTATGTCTTCGGGTGCCATTTGTGAATGTTAAGATTCAAGTCAGCTCTGTGTCAAAAAAAGAACAAAACGCATTGTTCCCTAGCACCTCTGAAAAACAACAAAAAAAGGTTGTGATAGGGTAATTCATTCCAACATTCAATGACCTGGCCTCTTAGAGTTTCTGAACAAGTTTGGTTCGCCTGCAAATTCACTGTTCGTTATTTCTACTCTCCACTGTCTGCCGCTCTGTGTTGGAAGAAACAGACAACTAGACATCTCTTTTTGGTTTTGTTTTGTTTTGTTTTGTTTTACTCAACAAGGCCAAAAGCTTATTCTTTAAACAGGCCAATAAAAGCGATAAACTCATAGCAAGGCTTATAAAGAAAAAGACCAGGAAATATAATTCGACGGTATCAGGTGGGGGTAAGGAGAACGTGGCGGCAGGGCCTACGGATGTTAAGATAATAAAACATTTCACAAGTAACCTTTTACTAATAAAGTTCACAATTTAAGTCAAAATTCCAAATTTCTTCAAAACAAGACATTCAGCTAAATCAAGAAAACAATTAGAAAGCTGGATATTACTTTGGAAATAGACATCTTTTGGATCTATTCTGTATCCCTAATGGAGTAAGCTACTTTTGTGTAAGTTTGATATTTTATGCAGTCCTATTTAGGAATGCTGAATAGAAAAGATTTTAAAATTATTTTTAGAACGACATTTCTAGGCATTTGAGGGAGTCTTCTGAAAACTAGCTACATCATCAAAACTTGAGAACGGAGCCATCTAGGATTTGCCACTTTTCTTTAATGATCCTAACAAAATAAAATATGAATAATTTACAAATTGACTTCCCTACCAAAGTCCTCTTTCGAACCATGTCAAAATATTCTGACATCTGGAAAAACACCCTTCAGATGATATTTGTGTAGGATGTTGCCTTTATAGAGCGCTTTGACACATTCATTTACTTTCAAATGAACCCCTGGTCTTTTTCTGTGTCCTTCCTTTTCCCAAAAAAAGCATTTTAGGGAAAACTGTGCCATAACTCAGACTCCCAGGATTTATTGATTCTCTCGGTCGTTATTTATTGAGGGCCTACCCTGTGCCAGGGCTGAGGATAAAGGAGTGAACAAAACGAGACTCTGCCCCCACGGACCTTCAGATTTTACTGAGCACAACATGTAGTAAACCAATAAATTAACATGTAGGCTCCTATCAAATCAGTGCTAGCAAGAAAAGTAAACGAAACAGGACCAGAGAAAGAATGAGAGGTAGTGGCCCACCTGCAGAGGCGCTTTTCCTCCAAAGGTCTGAGTGAGCCGAGCAAAGACCTTGAGTGGAGAATATTTTAGGCAGAAGAAGCCGTGAATGCAGAAGCCTAGATGTAAGAACAGGTTTTGTGCGCTCAAGGAATAACCGGATGGGCTAATGGTAGGTTGTAGAGAGTGTCAAAGGCCAGATAAGCATTCATGTTGCCGGCCACCATTTGGAGTAGATTTTATTTTGTGCATAAGGAGACACCACTGGGGGACCATAAGCAGGGATGACGTGAACTGGCTTTGGGTGTCCAGAAGTTGACTGTGACTGCTCTATGGAGAATGGACAGTGGGAGGAGCCAAAGTGAAAGCAGGGAGAAAGTTAGGAGGGCGGTGAAGTCATCTGGGCAGGAGATGATAATGACTTGGCCGAGAGTGGAAAGGATAGACGTGATGACAAATTATTTGACCCAAGATGTATTTTGAGGGTAGAGCTGACAAAACTTCAGAGACATGGGATGTGGAATGTGAGAGGAAGAGTCAAGGATGTCTCTGAAGTGTCTGATTTGAACAAGCGGAGAAATGATGAGACCATTTATGGAGGTGGGAAAGACTTTGAAATGGTCACGGATGAGGCCGTGTATGTGGAGCAAAACGAGTCTTCCGTATTTAGATTATATCGATAGAGACAAATGGTACGATTCACAAATTATTCACCACTTACACTTGACAATCTCAGATTCTGGCGGAGCCTCCTGGGAATGGATATAAGTTAATTTGTCACGGGGTCTCCTGATAATCAATTCATCTGTACTATTGCTACAGAAGGAATTTCCAAAACTTAGGGTTTGGGTTCAATAACCTAAGACCTAATTCTCTAAATGACCACGGGAATAGTTTGAGCTTTCACCAGTGATTTCTCAAGGTCAGCTCAGAACTTAACAACATTATTGTCAATAGGAAGTGACTTCCCCAGTGGTTGTTGGAAGCAGCCCAGGCCTAGGATTTAGAGTCAAACAGCTGTTCAAGATGCTGCGTGGGCACTAAACTATTCCTCCATAGTATCACAGATCTGCAGGCAGGCTGGACTCTATTCTAGCCCATGCCCTTGATCTCAGAGAGCACAACTTTTACTTTAAAAGGCTTCCAAAGAAATAAGTCTCAACAAGGTGTTGATTAAGCACATGTCCCCCCCTAAACACTCCAAAATGTTTTCTCATTGAATACAATTAGATTTTTTTTTTTGTAATCATTTCAGGCTTGACGTGTGGCCATTTATTTTCCGACTCTGCTTGAAACTGATTCAGTCTCGCTTACGAAAGACGGTTGTTCTTGTTGTTGACTCTCAGAAACAACAGCCGAGATGTAGCTGATACCGTGATCCATTATCTTCGCTTTCATTCAGGAATGGAGTGGAAACAAAAATGGACCTTTTTTCCATCTTACTTAATGATGATTATGTAGTCAAACTCTTAGAAGTAGAAATTGGAAAGGAGGTTGTGAAAAGCTGGGGAGAGGATGAAATGGGAAGTTTCAGTTGTGCAGAAGGAATACGTTCTAGGGACCTGCTGTACGACCTAGTGCCTAGAGTTAACACTACTGTGGGTAGAGGGTTGAACTAACTTAAAACTTTCTTAAGGAGCTATATCTCGTATTGAGCATTTTTAGTGCAATTTTAAAATATCGGGATGATTGGACCTTTCCTTTATATTCCATACACTCCATTTGTAGAACTTCTCTAATACCAGCCATTTCCGATGAAAATGAAGGGAATCCTCTGTCTTTTTGTTTTCTTGTTGTTCTTCTCTTCCTGCTTCTTTCCGATTTCTGCCTTCCATGAATCCCCACGAATTTGCCTTAGATTCTTAGAGGCAAAATTCCCGCCGCTCCAGTTAACCACATTTCTGGATCTTGCCCCTTCCCAAGATCTTGGTTTCAAGTTCATTGGGCTTTGATGCGCCCTAAGTCAGCATTCAGTAAATAAAACACTGGTGAGGTGTTTGAGACTCAGTAAACATGGTGGCTGTCTCCGTGAGGAGTGTCACTGTGGTGACAGAATGTATTCAACTTTCTTTTCAGAAGTCAAAACAGTATGGGAGGCATATAGAAAAAAGCAGAAACAATGTGGAAACTAGCCTGATCATATAGGGTGACAAAACTAAAACACTCATCAATTTGTAGATATGGCTGTTAATGTCCTTGTCCTGTGCCCGTTCAGGAACCACTTGTTGTCTGTGTGGCACCATTAGATCACTCCAAATTTTAGGGTCTGTCTAGTGTTCGCTCATCCCTCACCTAATGCTTCAGACTGGACGAAAAGCCCCAACCAAGCAGTTCTAACTTCTGAATGTGTGAGCATGAACATCTCCTTCTAATGTGGGGCATGAACATCTCCTTCAGGGAGGGAATCTCTAGGATGAAGAAGGCAGAGCAAATAGGGCCTCCTCTTGAGGAAAATCCACTCAGCAGCTCAACGATTACATTCAGCCTTGGATCTGGCACATAAGGAAAGGCCCAGAATAAGAGCTCTCAATTTTTCCCAATCGACAGCATTTAATTTTTTCTCTAATAATTCATGAGCCCAGGCTTTCACCGTCAAGCATGTTCTGCATCTAAATCAAACTGGCCTCCACATAACACACTCTGGTCTTCGAACTGGGTGTTCTGTTATGTGGTCAACAAAATTTATTATCCACTATGTGCCAAGCTATGGCTATAATTTTTATCATTAGGAATGCTGTCTAGAAGAGATCGTCTCAAATTGCCACCATGTAACAGGCTTATGGCCAATTAATGACCTAAACAACCTAAACACTTTGCTTATGGAACATTCCAACTGGATGCGAGAACTTAGGTAAGGTGTTTAGTAAACCCCCCGCATTTTACAAACGAGGACACAAGGGCTCAGGGAGATCTTAGGCCTGGTTCTAGATCACCCAGCCAGCTTCGGCCCATCCCAGACTTGAACACCCTTTTCACCACCACCTCCGTCCGCCTGGCAGGGTGATTCTGTCAAGTTCTGCTGACAAGTGTGAAAACGTACAGTCATTCCATGAGATTTCAGTCGGAGTAACACAAATATAGACTTGCCACCTCAGTGGGAATTTAGATAAAATTCAGCTCCATGGAAACTGCACATGGTTGAAAGAGATCTGTGTTTGGACAAGCGGGGGTTTTAACTCACATCCATAGCGATAGGACCACCATGTCTAGGTGAAAGCATTATCGCTTTTCTCTCAAAAATGTCAGTCCCTGTGCCCAGAGCTCTCATCCCGCCCCTCTCTTCCCTGAGGTCCCTCAAGCACGTCAGTGTGTCACGCTCTTCATCCTCTCTACACGTGGTTCTAAGCTACTTCTCTGTATGGTATTAATAGGTATTTGAGGTCAGATTCACCCTATTTGGTTTTCTCCCCCGTAAGGACGAGAGGCCGGGGAAACAAAAATCAAATAATCAATGACTCGGTTCTTCTCTATTACTTTCAGGTGTTTTTTTTTTAATTTCTGACTTGCTTCATGGCCATTAGGATTTTGCGCTTATGCGGCTTCCAAATTATTGTAATTCAGGGATCTTTTATTTTTTATTTTTTTTTATTTTTTTTTTAATGTTTATTTATTTTTGGGACAGACACAGAGCATGAACGGGGGAGAGGCAGAGAGAGAGGGAGACACAGAATCGGAAACAGGCTCCAGGCTCTGAGCCATCAGCCAGAGCCTGACGCGGGGCTCGAACTCACGGACCGCGAGATCGTGACCCGGGCTGAAGTCGGCCGCTTAACCGACTGAGCCACCCAGGCGCCCCAGGGATCTTTTATTTTTTGCCGTCACTCACCTTCAGCCTGGCTTAAGAATTTCAGGATTTGGATTCTAAGTGACTAATGAGCTGATGGCCTTAGGCAAATCCCAACTTATCTGTACTTTACTCCGCATTGGTAAAACATTCAGAGTATAAAAGTATCACCACAAACATATCTATTCAGCCAAACTATTGGCTCCTTCAGGACAAAGATCATGTTCCTACATCTTCCCTCTCCTATACATAATGGATTCAAAATAAATATTTTTAATTAGCTAATTAGTCAGCCTACAGTCAGTCACCCAGTTGGTCAGCATTTGTGATCCATAAATACTATCCATCAGGGGCACCTGGCTGGCTCAGTGGGTAAAGCACACGGCCCTTGATCTTGGGGTTGTGAGTTTCAGCCCCACAGTGGGCGTAGAGACTGCTTAAATAAATACACATTAAAAGTCATAAATAAATGTTAACTATCAGATCATCTCACCTTAAAATAAATGGATTTACCTTGGCATGTCCCACTAGTACGCTTGTGTGGTGCATGCTTCATATAAATTATTCTGTGAAACTTAGGAGCTGAAGGAAAAAGGTCAGTTTAATATGCCTATTTTTCTTCATTGGTAAGACGGAATGCTACTTTCTTTTCTCAGAGCTGTTCTAGGTCTTAGTAGTTGCTTCTGGTTCCTTCCATATCACTGTTTTAGGCCCTTGGGCCTGGCTATCCTTGGAAAGGTAAAAAGGAGGCTGTGGGAAAGAGGATGAGTTTTAAAGAAAATAATTTGATCTGTTCAAAGGATTCCGGAAGTAGATATCTTAACATCTGAATATGAACATCTAATGTAAAGGTTATTCTGTATGTGTCGGGAGGAAGGGCTCTATATCTGATACCTTTCTCACGCTGGCACATGAACGAGCCTCCTTGTCTGATTTAAAACATTAAGCATAACCTATGAGACAAAATCAGTATAGCATAGGAGTGTATATTTCCCCAAACGTCGCTCAAGTAGCGTCAAATAGCCTGTCAAATACCTTTGACAGGCAAGGCGGTTATCAAAGAGTTAAGTCCCCTGACATGGAATGTTCTTGTTTTTGTTTTAAAATGTTTCCATCTTCCTTCCTCTAAAAATGCAGTGAACTCTTATGCGGTTTATGGTAAGTCGATTAGATGTTGAAAAATTGATTTGTCATTATTGTAATGCAGACTCTTCCTGAGTTTCTGTCATTGTTGTCTTTGTTTTTGCATTGGCTACATAAGCCTGTCTCTTTTAAACTCCACGCTATGAGGGCCGCTGATACTTACTGCCTAGAACAGCGTCTCGTAAGTACAGGTGCTCAAAATCTTTTCAATGAACAAATGGAACAAGACCTTCCATTATCACCATGCTTCCAATGACATATTCCTATTTCTGGTTTTTTCCGCATAGTGAGAAATATTACCATTTTCTTTGTCTTCTGATTTTCTCGAACCAACTATTTCTTCCTTTTTTCTGGGGTTTTTAACCTTTCTTATATTTGGTCGAAATCTTCCCCAATTCTAACGATATGGCACATAACCTTCTCTTCCATCCACTTTCTTTTCTTAATTTCAGACAACGATGTGAAAATAATGCTGTTTATGTCTTTGTAATGACAGAACTTGCTTTGTCTTTTCTTTAGACTCAGTTTAATCCTCAGTGACTCATATTTAAGCAATGAACTGTGCAGCTGTGATGTTGCTATGCCCTTGGCAACAACTCGAGGGGCAAACAAGTGGTCTCTCACAAAGAATGTTCAGTTGTGACAATGGAATTGCATCATCAGGGTCTTGGACTTTGTCAATTTGATGGGACCTTTAAGATCCGTGTCCTTCTTTGACAGACCTCACTCCAATAATTGTCTCCACCTTCCCTTGTCTATGGCTCGAATATATTCCTCTCTGCCATGGTCACCAACTGGCCCGGGTTGCAGGCGACCGTCCTGGTTTTAGCATTCAAAGCCCCACTTCATGAAGTACTCCTCAGTTCCACACAAACCAGGACGGTCGATGACCCTACTGGTAGCTTCCGTCTTTCACCCTGTGTTCAAACCATTCCCGTTCTAAAAGGAACGGACCATCCTCTTACATTGTAATCTGACCTGTCCTCTTCCTATCTTCCTTTCCTCTTTCTCAGAAAAAAATGTATACTCCACAGTTCTCATCTAATTTTTCTCATCTCTCATTACCCCTTCTTCTCCCACTCACTCCTCAACTAAGCCGACTTCTGAGGCTACTGCCCTCCGCTGAAATTGCTCTCACCGAGTCCTACGAACACGTCTCAGTGCTGCTCTGGCTTTACATCTGAGGGCCGTGATTGGACGCTCTCTGTCACTTTCTTCCTCTCTCTTCAATAGTTCTACACTTCTCATTTCCCCCACGCTTTCCACCTATTCGTCCAACTCCTTTTTGGCCTCTCGTGGGATCTATTTCCCCTGTCTGCCCGTACATTTTGTATATTCTCTAGAATATACTCTACTGCCTGAGCAATCTCGTGTACTATGTCATTTTAATCCTCATCTCTATGCATAATCATAGGCACTCAATGGATGTTAACTGAGAAAATGACTCCTAAATCTCCTTTTCTTCTCCCTGAACATCAGACTTGGATATTTCTGTCCTTCTGGAAGGAACGATACCTCTCCAAGCTGAGCATATCATGAGACAGATTCCCCCCTCATACTCGTGTTGAGTTTTTAATATTCATCTTTATTAATTTTATCCCGAATGTGCATATGAAGTATCCTGGATCAGAGACTGATTTCTTTGAATTACCTAACGGGGAATATCATCACTGTCTCACCCCTTCTCACGGCGTTTACCCCAAGTCTTACTCCTGGTAAAGTAAGAACCAGTGGTAAGAGCCAATGGAAAAATTTCCCACATGACTGGCTACATATTCCCTAGGCCAGAGACAAGGAGAAAGGATTTTTCTATTATAAAGGGGAAGGAAGCCTCCTCCTTCAGAAAGGATCCCCTTCTCCTCCCGATAGGGTCTCCTTGGAAACATAAAGGGCCTGAGCCCTAACTCTAACCTTTCTAAAAGCCAGATAGCCCTATGTAGCTTGGATTTTACAAACTGGACATGTCACCGAGGTCTGGGCTTTTTTCCCAACCTGTAAAGACCTAAAGAGAGAACCACCCCAGTCTTGCTGACAACTTGGAACTTAACCTGGGAACTTCCTCTGGGCTCTAACAGTTTGATCCTCTTGGATGAGAGAAATTGACTAGACGAATGACTGCAGATCAGTTCCCATGGGAAGGTTCCCGGAGCCAGAGCTCTTTATAGGTGTGCTGAGAAATGCAGGAGGCTTTATTTCCTCGAATGCGGTCTAATTGCACCCAGAATTCACTCATCTACCCAACCTAGAAGCTAGAAGTCTTCCTTGCTTCTTCCTCTCTCTTATTACTGGCATCTATTCAGTCACCAAATTCCCACACCTCTACACCTTAACATTTCCCTACTCTATCCTTTTTTTTACTGGGGGGTGGGGGGTGGGTTCCACTGCCCTGGATCAGATCCTCATAATCTTTCAGTAAATTCTTCCAGTTGCCTCCTAACTGGTCTCATTCCATTTCTGCCCTTCTCAAAGACATACTCTGTATTTATGTCAGGGACATCTATTTGAAACACACACATGCCCACACCACTCTCCTGCTTAAATCCTCTCAAAGCCCCCTGATCTCCTGGGGGCACCTGGGTAGCTCGGTCAGTTAAGTATCTGACTCTTTATTTCGGCTCACATCATGAGATTGAGCCCTATGTCGGGGTCCATGCTGGGCGTGGAGCCTGCTTGAGATTCTCTCTCTCCTTCTTCCTCTGACCCTCCCCTGCTCGCTCTCTCACTCTCTCAAAAAAGAAAGAAAGAAAGAAAGAAAGAAAGAAAGAAAGAAAGAAAGAAAGAAAAAAGAAAGAGAACTGGCCTACTTGAGAAAACTTGAGATGTGGATAATATATGCCATACTCTATTATGTCTTATGTCTTCACACATGTATTTTCGTTGGTTTTCTTCTCCCTCCTCTAATCTGCACTTTGCTGGCTAATGCACATTCATGCTTTAGAATTCTTCATGAATACTATCTTCTCTAGGGAGCCTTTCCCAATTTCCTTTCCCATTTGATGCAAACCTCTAGCACTTTCCACACCGTTTTGAAATTATTTCTGTGTTTGACTCTTCTCCTGTATGCGAGTTTCTAAATGGGAGGGGTGGTTTTGCATTCAACTTTGCATTTCTAGTTTCTTACACAACTACTGACACACAGTAGTTCAACAAAGGGAGCCATTATTATTTTATAATTAGTAATGTCAAAGTTAATTGCCTCCTATCAAGTCCAAATGGAGAGACTAGAAAAAAATGATAATTTTTTTGAAGTTGGGAAAATTAAATGTATGAGAAAATGTAAGAATACAAGAGCTGTATACACATACACACGCGTGCACGTGCACACACACACACACACACACACACACACATACACACAGATTTCAAATGAGATATTAGAGGGAGAATCAGCCTTACACGTAAGCAGAATAAATAACCCACCTACTCCGTATTATAATACCTACTCTGTATTATTTCAAGAGGACAAAAATATCTCACTGTACCAAAACTACATCCCCATCCAAAGACTGAATCCTAATATTTCACTTCTAGAACTTTATTATTTCAATTCAAACACCTTGCCTTGGGGCGCCTGGGTGGCTTGGTCAGTTAAGCGTCTGACTCTTGATTTTGGCTCCGGTCATGATGTCACAGTCACGGGATTGAGTCCCACATCGGGCTCTGCACTAAGCCTGGAGCCTTCTTAAGATTCTCTCTCGCTCTCTGTCTCTGCCCCTCTCCCCCAGTAGCAATCTGTCTCTCTCTTAAAATAAATAAACATTAAAAAAAGCCAAGCACCTTGCCTGTTTCCACTTAACTGTTAAGTAACTATGGAAGACAAATCATTTTGCCAAGTGTCAAACTCAGGATTTTTTTTAAAAATTTTTTTTAACATTTATTTATTTTTAAGAGACAGAGAGCAGGCAGGGGAGGGGCAGAGAGAGAGGGAGACACAGAATCCCAAGCAGGATCCAGGCTCTGAGCCATCAGCACAGAGCCCGACGCGGGGCTCAAACCCACAAACCGCGAGATCGTGACCTGAGCCAACGTCGGACGCTCAACCGACTGAGCCACCCAGGTGCCCCATGGATTTTTTTTGAATGATGAGGATTTTATCTATACATGTATCATAGAATACAGTTCTGGAGCATTCCTACGACACAATATATCTGGAGTTCAAACGAGATGCAGCTAATTTTTCTCTCAGTAACAGAACAGGGCTAAATTCAATAGGTAACATTGCTAAAACTAGGGCAGAATTGAAAAGGGATTTGAATAAATAAGCTCTATGTCGGGGCAATTATGATTACTGTTTACACTGGTCTATTAACATTTATGTGGTACTTAATACTTTCATTAACATCTTCACTTCTAAGATAGTAGAATCTGGTCCGTAACTATCTTCGATGGTTTCCAAGTATCTGTCAATTTATTCCAGCCTCATACGCTGTCTCACCACCGTTGGCACTCAATTGCGTATGAAGTTTATTGTTTTTGCTCTGTTTCTAGTGTGTTAGTGTTCTCCCTCTTTTCATCCGGAAGCTTCCTGAAGACAGAAACTCTGCATTTTGCTTTCCTTTTAATCCTCTGTATCAAAGAAGCTTACAGATTAGGGTTTAAAATTGATAACTAGCGTAGATGACCCCAAGAGACCTATTCTAGGCCTGTTCTTTCATAGAAACTTATTCCCTCAATTCCTAAGTCCAGTATACCTCAAAGCATTTCTCCCATTCTCAAAGAAGTCACATTAGATAATGGGTATTTTTCAAAAGGACTGAGTTTTGACTGTGAATACTTCACTTTATAAGTTGTCAGACATTTTGACAGAATTAACTGACGGTTATGGATTGAATTGGTTGTGTATTTCGCTACAACCTAGGTTCTTCCAAACAGCCCTTCAGGCCCCCTGCTGTGCTCTAGCATAACCATTCTTTCGGGTATACAGAAGTCTTCGTGATCCCCGTGAGCATCTTGTAATATGTATCTTTCAACTTTGCCTTCAGGTTTCAAGTTTGGCGCTCAGGTTGTACAAGTACATCACTCTTATCTTAATGAAAAAGCCTCAGTGTTTCTTGAAAGTTCCCCCATGCTCTCCAGAAGAGTTTTATACACACAGTGGTTTCGTGCTTAACAGAAAGATCCATACGGGCTCATTTATCATTTGGTGACCATCGGTTTATAAATAAAGGAGATAGAAATCGACCTGGGAATTTCATAACCAAGTTCTGGACAACCAGGATTAACTTTGAGAAGAATGCCACAAGCCAAATAAGCATTTCTTTTCATCTCATTTCACAGGCCTTCAAGAGGGAATTGAAAACGAAAGAACCTGTAATCATGAGTACTCTTGAGACTGTACGAATATTTCTGACAGAGCAGCCTTTCGAAGGACTAGAGAAACTCTACCAGGAGCCCAGAGGTAATTGAATGTGGAACTGTAATAACATATTGATAGAAGGATCAGTGGTGACAGAGCGACCCATCCATTCTCGCTGCCAGGGTCTGGATGGCGCTCATATTTTCTGAGTTAAATAGAATCGATTCAAATTAAACATAGATGTTGGGAAAGAAAAAGGAACCCTAAACCACCGTGCATGAATCTGGTTGCACCTTCATAAATAAACATTAAGAGAGACTCATTAGTGATCAGTTATTGAAACACTTAGAAAATAAGAAACAAAAGGGATTCGCTGTGAGAAGGGATCCTATCGTTATAGAGACTACAACCTAATTTTCCTTTTAAGAGCCTGGCTGAAGTAAATTCGAGCTTGTGGTGCGCATCCTAACATGTTTCTGTTCAGTGGCTTAAATGGATCTTGGATGATCTGAATGATAGAAGGTAGAACAGATATAGTCAGGAGGACAGACCTGAGATGTGCGGACACTGTCAGAATTTATGCCAAGGTGCGAAAGAACCATTAATCAATGGGTTGCCCTCTTGTTGCACTGTACTTTCTTTCTTCCGGTATGACCTTTTCAACAACGTTTTTTTAAAAAAAACAAAAACAAAAACAAAAACAAAAAGGACTGTGGCCTGAAACCTTGTCATGTTACCAATTTAGAGCTGCCTCCTGAGGAGAGAGCCCAGAATGTCACACGGCTCCTGCGAAAGCAGGCTGAGGAGGTCAACACCGAGTGGGAAAAACTGAACCTGCACTCTGCAGACTGGCAGAGAAAAATAGACGAGGCCCTCGCGAGACTCCAGGAACTTCAGGAAGCAACCGATGAGCTTGACCTCAAGCTGCGTCAGGCTGAGGTGATCAAGGGCTCCTGGCAGCCTGTGGGTGACCTCCTCATTGACTCTCTCCAAGATCACCTCGAAAAAGTCAAGGTACCTTCTATTCCTTTGCTTCGGGGCCCTTTGAGAGACTTGAAAGGTTCCAATCTGAACTTGGGTGTGGTACTTTCTTCTCCCAAAGTTTAAGAGAAAAATGTTTTAATGTTTATTTTTGAGAGAGACAGAGACAGAATGCAAGCAGGGTAGGGGCAGAGAGGGAGACACACACAGAATCCGGAGCAGGCTCCAGGCGCCGAGCTGTCAGCACAGAGCCCGGCGCGGGGCTTGAACTCACGAACTGTGAGATCATGACCTGAGCCGAAGTCGGACGTTCAACCGACTGAGCCACCCGGGCACCCTCTTCTCCCTAAGTTTAAAATGGGGCCCTCGTGCATTCGAAATCCGTTGATCTTTCACAAATCCAAAATCATCTTGCATGTGGTATTTTCTCTAGGAGGAGTTGGCGATCTAATCATCTCTGTCTTTAATAATGTGGAATGAAATATTTAAAAGTTACAGGGTGAAACAATCCCCTTTATTTTGCTATTAGGGAATGAATTTAAGCGCTTGTACGAAAATGACCTGAGTTGCGTGCATGTGCGCGCACGTGTGTGTGTTCTTTGTGATACTTAGTATCAGAGTAGGGACAAATAGAACACTTCGTCAAGAGCCGGGAGTCTAGGCTTTGGCCTTTTTGCTAACAAAATTACATGACTTGGGTGAGTTATGGTACTGTGCATTGAGGCTGTTCCTGCTGTCCTCCCCTTAGAAGGCAATGTATATAATACGTTATACATTAGTCCACCGCGGATACTGGGCAATATCATTATCTATTTGGAATACTGCCCATGAGGCCGAAGTTAAATTCTCTTGTGGTACCAAGATGATAAATATATTTATTGAAAAGAAGATATATATTTAGGAGTATCGTTATGAAAACCAACTTGAAAACATAACCAACTTGAAACATTTCGTTTACTCATCCAGTGTCAAACCCAACAAAAGTCCTCCCAGGTTCGAATTCAAAAGAAGTGAAATTCTCACCCGCACTTGGCGTGTTCACCAGCAGACTCATCTCGGCAGGTGTCGTCTCCTTTGGCTTTCATGACGTTGTTTCATACATTCTTCTTCTTCCTTTATTTCCCTCCGTTCTGAAACCCTGCCCACTCTTCAGATGTTCGTGTGCCCAAGTTTCTAACCTTAGCTCAGTTCCCTTTGTATTGTATAAATACTCCCGATTCGAAGTGGCATGACAGCGACAAATGTACATTTCCGGTCTGGGTCTCTTTTCTCATCTCCTCACCCACATGTCGTTAGAATCAAAATGCAACCGTTCTGAAATCAGGTTCGTTCAGTCTCGTGTTTGACCATTCCCCCGCTGCTGTCCCCTCTTACCTGCCTTTTCCTCGGTGTTTCCTATTTCACTGAATGGACCTTAATCCAACAAGTTGCTCAGGCTTGAAACTTGAGTTTCTTCCTTAAGTCCTTCTCCGTTTTGACTGATTGCGCAGGACGGCTCATTCTACCTCAGAATGTCTCTTTTCTGTTTTCTCTCCTCTTTTCAACCAGTGTCCTGTTCTGGCCCCTAGTGTGTGTTACTCACACGATTGTATTGTACATCTATGGGTCCCATTCGCTGCACCTGACGTATCACGAACACTGCGTTTCCCTTTTTTTAAGTTCATATTTAACTTCCACTTAGTTAACACGCAGTGTAATAATAGTTTCTGGCGTACAGAACAGTCGTTCAGCACTTGTGTGTAACACCCGGGGCTTCTCACGACGAGCGATAAAGAATTTTAAATATTTGGTGAACGAGTGAATGAATGAACGGTTTCTTTACTGATATTTCTACCTTATCCACCCTCTTATGATTCCAGTCCCAACTCCTGCCTGCCTGACAATGAAGCCCAATGAATGAAGAGGGCAGGCGACCCTTTTCTTCCTAGCCCTGGTTTAGATTCCCAACTGTGACTCCCATCATCCTGGCCATTCCATACACTCTGACCATACCACCCCTTTACCCAAATATGCCACCTTTCTTCACCACTCTCTGCCTTTGCAGATGCTCTTCTCTTGGCCTCGGTTACCTCCACCTTATGTGCCTGGTGATCTTCTATTGAACCCTCAATGCCCAGCTCAAATGGCATCTGTCTTTGTAGTTTGTCCGGAGTGTCTCCCACCCCCAGCTCCTACCGAGCGGAAGAAATGGCCCTCAGTTCACTGCCTTCTTAGATCACCACACGTGCTTCAATTGTCACACTCAAATTTCCCACAGGCAATGAGCTGCCTAAGAGCAAGGGTCAGCAACATATAAAGGAATTTACTTCTGCTTCTTCATTTCTTCGCCCCACCCTTGGTTATGAGCCATTCTGCAATATGTAGTTATTGTAGGTCTTTGCCCTGATGAAGCCGACAGTCTAATGTTGAACGGAATAGCTCTTCACGAAAACGGTGGGCGCAGATTTAAGAGAAGATTAAAAAAGAGGGCTCTATAACTTGGAAACTCTCTTCCACCCTAACATTCTTTGACTCCATGTCTGATAATTAAAGCAATGGTTAACATGGACGGCTACTTGAAAATTAAAATAATGTTTTGAAACATATTACCTTGTATTTGTTCAGCCTTAAAACTAGTACTTTTATTAAAACGTACAGGCACGACGTTTAAAAAGAAATCAGCCCCCAAAATGACAAAGAAGTTTAGGAGAATGTCCCAAAGGAACCACATTCGTTTATTAATTAAGTGGCCGAGTCTATAAGGGATTCACTTATAGCCATATGTGCCACACAGGAGCCTTTGTAGGGTACGGAGTATGGATGGAGAATGCACTCAACAGGATTCCATAGTGAAAAATCACTAAAAGTAAAACAGCGCAAAGTCAGCCGATCCTCACTGAAGCCTGTTTGCATTTTTCCTTTCACTTCCCTTCTCCTACCTGTTCTCGATCCTCGGCCCAAGTTCATTTCCCACACCCTAACCAGGAAGACTCTCATTCTGATCCCGATAACAGCAAAACACCCATGCGCTAGATATCCCTTTCTGAAAGAGCGTAAATATGCCAACGCTTCAAAGAAATCGGTTTTCTCTGTGGCTTCTCAACAACACTGGGTTTGAAACTCTGAAGCTTTGGTGGTGGTAGTTTATAAGGAGTGAATTTTATTAACTAAAACTTACTTTGAACAGAAGTAGAAGAGTCCTTAAAACCCCTGTTCCCATTTTTCTTTTAAATTTTTTTTTTTCAACGTTTATTTATTTTGGGGACAGAGAGAGACAGAGCACGAACGGGGGAGGGGCAGAGAGAGAGGGAGACCCAGAATCGGAAACAGGCTCCAGGCTCTGAGCCATCAGCCCAGAGCCCGACGCGGGGCTCGAACTCACGGACCGCGAGATCGTGACCTGGCTGAAGTCGGACGCTCAACCGACTGCGCCACCCAGGCGCCCCCTGTTCCCATTTTTCTACTCAGCAATTTAAGCCCTCGGAGACTCCACGCTGTAGGGGACTCCAAAGTGATAGCCAGGCATGTAGCCAGAGAACATTTTCTTTACCCACTTCAGCTCGTTGTCATCACCTCTAGTGACTCTATTGTAATACCCACCTCCATTCTGATCTTATTTGTTAAAGAAGTTGTTACACAAGTAACTCTGCCATGTGTATTCCTGTGGGATTTAGCATTAGATCATTTCATTGGCCAATGTGGCTTTGGGATTTGGAGCGTGGATAGAACAGCAGCAACCTCAAAATCCTGGGACGCTCTGGAGGTTGCACTGTTGCTGGCTAATCATCTCCGGGACAGCGTGCGTGCGGTAAATCAAGAAGGAACACAATGTCAATATTGACTGTCAGGCCCCCAAAGAAAATCTCGGCCTTCCGCGTGCAGCTTCCTTAGGAATAATCCCCAGAATAAAATCCAAAATGTAAAGGCCTCTTTATTTTTAAAATTCATGATTTATAGTGCTTAGCAAGTATTTTAAGGACACAAACACGATTCCCCACTTAACTGGAAATAACACCAGCGTTTCTGTGTCTCTACAAATATTCTTGCTTTCCTTATCGCAATGGAGAGTAAGAATAACTCCTTGAATCACTAGGTGCTCTGCTTAGATCCGTGAATGGAACATATGCAGGTTTTAATAAAGTGGAATGACTTTGAAGCTCAAGTCTACGTATGACGTTTGTTGTTGAGAACAATTCCTGTGTGAAAATCTTTGGGAGTCGTTGGTTTTCCAAGTTTTCTTTTTGTTCTCATCGACCATGGTGTCTTTGTACCGAGCGGTACATCATTCTTGAGCCAGGAACATTTCATTGTCCCTAGTTTGCCCGTTGCCTCAAAGCACAGGTTTTCACACCGTAACCATCATTAAACTCCCCCCAGCCTGCCATTTGGGATTATACAAATGCGTCACCACCACGTAGGTACTTATTGTATAGTTCTTTATCCGAGTTTTAACTTACGTCTCTTCCTGTGAAAGGTCAAGGACAGGGATTCGCTGAGTTTTTCCTTGAAGTTCTTATGGTGAAACGTTTTGATTAGAGCTTTCTGGAATTATAATTGAGAACAAGGTAATAATACGGGTAGTAGACCAGGGACTCTCATGAAGCCATCATGCCCTTCTGGCTTCTTTCTGCTCAACATGCGCATCTACAAATTTAAGAAGATAACTGGCACACACATCGCTGCGGGCCTACCCTCCTGAGTCTCTGTGGTTTGGTTTATCTGAGAAATCTGCGAAAGGAATGCTAGCTCAGAATTTGACACGGAGAAAAGCAGAAGCTCTCGGCCATGTTCACGCAACCCTCTCTTCCCTTAGTGTTTTCTCATCTTAACTCTGGTTTCTAATGTTTTATTATTGTTTTATTCATTTTGTTTTATTGTCTTTTATACGAGCCAGCTTTAAGTCCTTTCTTGTATGGGAGTTTTATAGAGGAAGCTAATGACCCAGTCAGATGGAAAGCTTATCATCCATTCGGTGGGAGGTATGCAAGGTTAGACAGAACCATCACCAACAGGGCAGCCCCGAGAATGAACTCTGCATAAACAAATGATGTCTCCATATTGAATGAGGTGCACTGCCTGTAGTAGGAAAAGGAAAGTTTACTAATGTTCTGTTAATGGTTGTAAACAGCAAATGAACTGCTCTGTGGAGGCTGTTGTTGTTATTTTTATACACGTGCTGTGTCAAGTAAGCCTTTCAGAAGAACATACAAGCAAGAAAGATGCGATCCTTTATAAATCTGGGTTGACTATGGAACTAGGACCTGTCACACGAAGCAACTTGGGTTTTATCTCATGTGTAAAGCATGCATTTGTGATGTTTAAAAGCCTATCACTTGTCCTCTAATATCTTGCAATACTTCCGGAAGAAGGCATATTCCAGTAAAGTCTCACTTACATGCTGTAAAAGTGTAGTGTTTATTTTTTTGAAATAGAACGGCCATTGTTGGCTTTAAGAGAGCTTAGGAACTAAAGTAGGAATTAGTCGTCTTAAAAATCCTGACCAAATTATTTGTTCAGTGTACGATAAATTGTAAGTTAGCGTTCCGGGACAGCTCATTACTTAGTTCTCATGGATTTGCTCTCATTTCTTGCTTTGTTTATAAAGCTAAGAGCAAATTACTTAGGACAGCGATGTCGAATCACGTTTCTTACCCAAGGCGTCTGATTTTAGTGAGCGCTGTGTGTGTTTTAAAAGCCTCTACCTCGACTTAGGCAAATAGAACCTTCGTTTACCATGCTATTCCCATCCTGCCTTTGAAACTTCTGAAAAGCCAGTGCAGAGTAATTGTTTCAGACATCTGCTTAGCATACTTTGAAGTGCATATAAGTTCTTTTTCGGTTTCATTTGAACCCCAGCTGTCTTCACCCAAGTCTATAATCAATCTGAATTAAGTTGTCCTACTTCTCCTAATAAGTCTCTTATTAAGTTCTGCATCAGCCTCTTAGGGAGCCTTAAAAGCTAATTCATGTAGAATTGCCATTTTCTTCTCATTCATTTGTCAGCTCTCCAGATTCCAAGGAAAACAATTGCAAAGACTATTAATTTGGCTCTTCATAAACAACTTATGTGAGCGTAGAATACGCTGGAACTGACCAAACGGTTTAAAACAGTGGGTGGGAGGAAACGAGTTGATGACATTCAACACGCTTTCTTTTTGACTCTTTCGAGATGCCGTCTACGTTCAAAGCATAAAGGCCTTTATGTAATAAGAGGAACATCCTTCTGCTTTTACTTTCATAAATAAGATAATTACTGAGTGAACTTTGCTTCAAGATAGGGAAAGGCTTTAGAACAGTTGGAAAAGGAACATGCTCTTTTTATTATTGAACCTATTTTAATTGGGACTTCTTTGTACGCCTTTGATGGGCCGTGACAAAAGAAGGAGCTAGAATCGGTTACCATTGTCATGGCATTACATCAGAGCCATACAGCTCCTCTTCTGGTCATGGGACATTTAGGAGAACATGGATAATCAGAATGTTCAGCCGCTGAGTTCGTCTGACATTATTCTGCTAAGGAAATACTTAATTAGATAATAACAATTTCCCCAAAGAATGTCATCCTTCCTACTATACGAAAACAACCATATCAAAGCCTGATCCTTTAATATGCCAGTCCTGTTCACTGAGGATTGTGGTGGCTGGTAGTAATTATAAATACTATTCCCCAAGAGTCTTAGAAAATATAAAAGATTCTTCCAAAGAAAAGCTTAAGTAATATACCGTCAGCATCGATGGATCTAAAAACTCAGTCATTCACTCATTCCTGACATGGTCAAAACGTATACCCAGAGAAGTCTGATCTCATTATGGAGTGTGAATATTTAATTTATTTCATGAATCAAATTGTATTAGGAATCATATTCATGGCAGCTTGGTCTTGCTCAACAGATTGTTACATAGCTCCAAGCTGAGGGAGCAAGAATTTGTACCAGCTTGTGCATATGTGTGCAGGTGCCCCATTAACTGGAAACAGTTGGGAAATGTGCGTGTTACTTAACTGAAAATCCATATTTCCTTAGAAAATGGAAGCACGCAGCCAATGTGTATTTCTGTTCTCCTTTGGAATTTACCGACGGCGTCACAGGTTTCAGGTTCACAACTGTGTTACTCTCCTACCATAAGCACAACAAGGAATGGCTTAAGAACAGATAAGCCAAGGAGTGGGCCCCCGCTGTGTTCCTGTGACGCTCAGCAATTACAAGTTTCAGAATTCCACGGTTAACACTGGCACCAATATTAGGCCTTACACAACATTACGTTAAGTAAGTTACACAATGGCATTGAATAACTGTTCTTGGTAAACCAGTTTTCTGCGTATCATGGGAGCAGATGTGCTCACGATACGAATGTGACCCTCTCATTTTAAGAGGGTTGACTTTTTCATGATGGGAAGAGGAAATTTTTTCCTGGTATGATTTTTTTTTAGACCAAAATAACATTTTTCGGTGATATTTTACGCAGTGCTTCTCAAACCCTTCCACATCCCTTCTCTTAATAGCCAAGGAGTTGAAGCTTGCTCTCTTCCCCTCCCACATGCTTAACCTCCTTTTACCACAAGCATGAAATATCTTGGATGTTTCTTATTTTATTGTTTACATCTGTCAATTCCGTGATCTTCTCCACAATGCATTTGTTCTGTTTAAAATTTTATTTTTAATATTTACTTATTTTGGACAGAGAGAGAGAGACAGAGCATGGGCAGGGGAGGGGCAGAGAGGGAGACACAGAATCGGAAGCAGGCTCCAGGCTCTGAGCCGTCAGCACAGAGCCCGACGCGGGGCTCGAACTCACGGACCGCGAGATCGTGACCTGAGCCGAAGTCGGACGCTCAACCGACTGAGCCACCCAGTCGCCCCTGCATTTGTTGTGTTTTAATACGAGAGTGTTTTTCTCCCAAACCTTAAGTGAAATCTCCCAGTACATTTACCCATGGGCACGAAAGTGTACTTTGAGAAGCACGATATGAAAACCTGCCCGATTTGTGCAGGCTTCCTCTTTTTCCATAAGCTTCTTTCTCTTCTGTACACAGACACACAGAGTAGATCCCTGCCATTTCAGATTTATCTGTTACAGTTTTATCTGATCACTGTGACCCACAGGGTCCACGGCTTAGAGGTCTTTGTAATTTTGAACACGTACTCTTCGAGGTTTCTGTGCAGCAGTCAATTAACTAATGACTTAACTTGTGTTAGAGGTCACGTTCCCTGGAAACAGACCCTGAGAGCAGGGGTCTGGGTGCACATTGATTTATCGACAGTCTGCTTTCAGGAGAGGCCTGTATGGGGAGTCAGGGAAGCATAAGAAGGGAGAAGAAGGGCCAAGCCAGTATACCATCGCAGGCAAATCTAGCCGTGTGTCCTCTTCCCTACAGAGAGGACGCTGGAGTATATACCGTACAACAGAGTTGTCCATTCATACCCCAGACAATGGCTGGGTGTGACCAGTAACATGCCAATAAATGTGGATTAGTTAGCTCTGGGGCGGAGTGAACACCGATTTGTGGCCTTGTCCACTTCTGGCTGTGTAAATACTCCCACCCCGGGAAGACTCGGGCTACCAACATGATCTCGCGGAATGCAGAACTGCGAAGAGAAGCACACAGTGGGCTCTTGGGCTCTGCTCCATCACACCCCTGGCTGTGGCTCACCCCCAGAGACCTCAGTTACCTCCCGGGCCAGGAGGACCTGTTAACTCCTGGACTAGGGGCCTCCCATCAGCCGAGGTCACCTTCCCACAGATGAGAGGCAGCCATGAGACATCAGTAGCCAATAGTCGCAGCAGCTGGGGGATAGATGCCCAGGCCAGGAAAAGAGTCTCCTGCAAGCGGCAAGCGAACCTACTAATCCACTCAGCTGCCGTATCTCGACACGGCCGTTTTAATGTTGTTTTGTTCTTGCACGTGCAGTCATTCTTCAGAAGTGGAGAAGATTTTGTTTCTGGCTGGAAAATTCACCCTCGCTCTGACCCCACCCCCTAGGTACTTTTTGGGATGGACCGTGAACGGGTAGAGCTAAGGAAAGGGTCTGAGAAAGTGATGCTCATTAGTAAGGAAATGGCTTTGTAAGAGACTCGGGCTTCATAGTTATACAGCTTACGGGTGTCTGAATTGATCAGATATTTGCAAATTTGGGGATCCAAGCTATCCAGACACAGTCATTGAGAACGTCAGGAATTTTCCGTGGCAGTGGTTCTCACCTTAGTGTGCCTCGGGATCACCCGGAGGGCTTGTGGAAGCCCAGGTTGGTGAACACCTTGCCCAGAGCTTCTGATCCAGACGGGCTGGAGCAGGGCTGAGAATCTACGTTTCTAGCCACTGCCCTCGATGCTGTTGGTGCAGGGACCCTTGGAGAACCACCATTCCATTGTGCAGCTGCAGTTTATGCATAGAAATACGTATTCTGTTTATTGCCCATAATTCATCGATCTGTCAGTAATTCTCCCATAAATATATCATTTATTGCTTCACTTGTATTTATCAACATCCACAGCATCTCATTGAAAAGGGAACGCAAGCCAAAAAATAAATAAGTAAGTAAATAAGTAAAATTAAATAAAATAAATAAAAATTAAGAAAGTAAAAGTGAATGCCAGCCCACGGCCTTCTGTGTGAGTGACCGATAGCTTCGGTAGGGAGCATAGTTTCCCTCCGAAACCTGGAAATGAAAGATGACGCACTCTCCCTGCGTCTCTCTTGTGGAAGACATTCACAGTTACTTATTCCACTTTTCCTCTTACTATTCTACTGGTCCTCCCATAGTTTCGGGGTTGCTTCAGATGACTTTCAGCTTCACTTGCCTTCTCGCTATTGCTGCTTTAAAATTGAGGTGTTTAGTCACATTATCGTTCGTCTTGTCTACACGCTATCACGTTTACGAGTAACAAGTAAATTTTTTTAATAACAACAATTAAATCCCAAACTTCTCAGAATTTCCTGCTGAGCATACTGATTATAAGCAAGTACTTCATAGAGTTTCTGGAATCGAAGACATTCAGAATCTTTGAGACGCTTCCCCTTTTTTTAATTTTCTTTTGAGAGAGAGAGAGAGAGAGAGAGAGAGAGAGAGAATCCCAAGCAGGCTCCACGCTCAGCTCAGAGCCTGACGTGGGACTTGATCCCATGACGCTGAGATCATGACCTGAGCTGAAATCAAGAGTTGGGCGCTCAACCGCCTGAGCCACCTAGGTGCCCTGAGACTTTTCAGCTTTTTAAAGTTAATACCTCCTTGGTAGATATGAATCCTGGGTAGCTTATCCGGGAGTTCCTGCATTTTATAGCTTGTCACCCCACTGAGGATCTGCGTTCAGGGGCGGAGAGCATACGTGTGGAGAGATGGAAACAGATGTGAGGCGACATTGGGAGGAAGTAGGAAGTAGGTTTGAACTGCAGTGATTGGGGAAGGGGGATTTTTTTTCCTCGAAGTCAGTGCAAAATCAGTCTATTAAATGCCTGTGAAAAAAATTCAGTGTTGTGGTATGGGATGAGTGGTATTTGTAAGGACAATCATGGAGTAAATATAATAGAAACGAATGCCTTTTTTTTTTTATTCTTTTTCTTTTTTTCTTTTTTTTTCAACGTTTATTTATTTTTGGGACAGAGAGAGACAGAGCATGAACGGGGGAGGGGCAGAGAGAGAGGGAGACACAGAGTCGGAAACAGGCTCCAGGCTCCGAGCCATCAGCCCAGAGCCCGACGCGGGGCTCGACCTCACGGACCGCGAGATCGTGACCTGGCTGAAGTCGGACGCTCAACCGACGGCGCCACCCAGGCGCCTTGAAACGAATGTCTTTAAGTGTGCTTTAATGTTAACCAAGAGACATTCCAAACAAACTTTCCCCTTTATTCTGGGTTCCTGGCCGGGGGTGGGGGAGGGGGTTACATTAAAAGTAATTTGATTAATGTTCAATGTAAAATTGAAATAACTGTGTATAATCCCACTCAAATCAAGTATACATTAAATAATTGAGTTAACCGAATTAGGCAGAGTAAGGGCACATTGATTTTCAATATTTTTAAAAATTGGTCCACATATCATTGTTATGATTTTGTTTATAAACTTCAATATTTATTAAGTTTCCACAGTGTGTTCAGTCCTAAAATGTCAAATTCTCTTAGCCAGAGTGAGGCTGGAAAATCTAACAGTAAGATAGATTTCTATTTCCTTTTAAAGAATTGATTTTTATGGTGAATGTTTTTCCCTCATGCGGCTAAGAGCCTGCTGGTTCTGTTTCAAAGCACACATGCTTTTAGAAGCCTTGGTCCCTGGGATTCCACATTCTTATGGACTCAGTGGGCTCGTTTAGAACTTTTCCCTATCAAATATTCAAACCCGATTATTATGATCTGCACATGGCATGAAACAAGTTAGCGAGGAGAATAAAGTCGATTTATCAGCCATATATGCCAAAGTATAGGAATTATCTAAGTAGAAACTAAAGCGAAGGAGGAAAGGAAGCAGTAGATATTGGTTGGTTTTTGAGAACAGGTGACAGACCACAACTGAGTTTCATCTGATTTATTTCTCTTCCTACCTGAAAACATTTTAACCCAGTGTGGAATCTGTACATTGTTGTGAACTTACATCCTATCAGGTCTTATGAAGTCATTCTCGTTGAACTGCCCCGTGGTTTAAGGCTTTTGTCTGTCCCAAGCACAAGTAGACCAGTGCATCAGCATTCCACCTATTCGGTTGGCTGTCGGCCTCAACATATTTCTAGCAGGGACAGGGCTAACGCCAGAGAACGGTTCATTGTTCCCCACCCACACAGGCCCCGTACTAGAATCGTGAGAAGAGTTATCCAATATAATAGTGACTTTTGTGCGTCCAATAAAGCATAAAGTTAAAAGAAATGTAAGGTAAACAAGCGAGCGTAAGTTCTATTGATCTCTTGGCTCACCCAGGGAATAAAATATTACCTTTGGAACCGCCCTGCCATTTTGTCATACAGGTTGAAAAAAGACATTTTCAAGATTGTCCCAGTGTTAAAATTGCCTGGGGGTTGGGGTTGAGTGTCAGGTGCAAGATGGGTCTTAATGAAATCTGACCCACTTTGACTTTCCAAAAAAAATGTTGAGTGCTCAGTGAAAAGATTTTTTTTTTCAGATTTTAAACCCTTTTTTCAACTGAAATAGGACTGTCCTTTAAATAATCGATACAACATCACTCACCCAGATTTTTGAGGATGCTAAGTCATACTCCTTTTTTGAAAAAGAAAAAAAAAATCTATTACTATTAAATGTGATGTCTCTGTTACCTGAATACTGATCACTTTTTTTAAAGCTAGGTTTGGCCGATGACTTTGAGTTTTTTTGAAATAACATTTAAGTGCGTTCATCAGACAGCTTGACATTTAGACACATTTGTATAAGAGGTAATTTATTCATCATCCACATGCACTTAAGTGGACATTATCATGATAGCAGTTGTCATAACAGAACAGCACAGGATATGAATTTAGATCTTACTCTAAGGTGCGATCAGAAAAATCAGAGGAATATCTTAAAAGTGAAAGTTCTTGGGGTGGGTGGGTGACGGGCATTGAGAAGGGCACCTGTTGGGATGAGCACTGGGTGTTGTATGGAAACCAATCTGACAACAAATTTTATATTAAAATATATATATATAAATATAAATATAAAATCCACCAAAAAAAAAAGAAAGTGAAAGTTCTCCATAATATAGTGAAAAGCCGAGTCAACTCCTGGTTCCACTTAAGAGGCTAGATCTTTCCCACATATGCATATATTGACATAAAAATTATAGCCCCTAATATATCTGGAGGGGCAACGTAGTGTGCAAATAAATACATAATAAGACTTTCTTTTCAGCCTAGGGATATAATGAAGAGGAACCACTCTAAAAAACTTACCAATCTAATTTTTAAACGTGTTCTTGCATAGATTTGAGTGAAGAAAATCCATTTTATATTCATTTCATTTGACTCAAAGTAGTCAGATATCTTGATCTTTTGTTGTCCCGCTTGTTGGAACAAAAGGTATCTTGGAAAGACTAAAACCATTTATAAAATTCAGGAGCTACAATAATCGGAAAAGAAACGTAGATGCTGAAGGGCATTTTACAATCCTTTTTAGCCCTCTTCCATTTAATTATTTTTATCTCAGCTCTTAGAAAATTTATATTCCTCTCTTGTTCGGTTCTGTTGTAGTATTTCTAAGTTGATAACAATATATTGAATGGAAAATCAATTCCGCAAAAACTCATTTTGTTTCACTAGTGAGTGCCTTCGAACAAAAATAAGTGTGCTGAGTGTCAGGCCAACTAGGTGTAGCATATGGAACAGGCAACCTCACAACCCTACATTCCTCTGTTAATTATTATTCATACATGCGGACGTAACCGAATTTGTTTTAAACAGACAAAAAAGGAATCTCTTGGCAACTACTCTATACGATACCGTACCATACTTTGTCCTGCGTTTGCTTGGTCAAAAATGCGACGTTTTATAGCGACGGACCCACTTTGGCTTGGAATTTGTTTCCCTGTATAATAACAATCATCGTTTACATGAAAGTATAACCGTTAGAGTTAGGTCGCACGGCCATAGGAACTTGATCTGTTTTCTGCACTGCCGTCTCCCTAGTGCTTGGAACATTCGCTGGCACACATAGGTGCTCAGCGATATTTTCTGGAGGGAGTGAATAAACAAACGTGCACCAAAGCCCAGGACAAAATGCTCTCCCTCAGACACGTTAGACCTTTACAAATTATTTTACAGTCGACTTGCTCCCATTTGTCAACCATTCCAACTCGGGCCATTGTTACTTCTTGCCCAAATCTACAGACACTCATTTGCACTCTTCTTTCCGAAGGGACCACAGGCTTACACCCGTCTACTTGAGATGTTCTACGTGAACGTGCCACCCCCAGAAGAACGCGCCCTTTCTGTTACTCCCCAGCTTGTCTACTCAGGGAGGTGCTCCTGACCTGCCTCAGCCTGCTCTGCGCTTTGCAAGCCCCGTTGACGCACCTTCTCACAGCACCATTACGCTGTCTTTTCCGTAACCCACTGAATTGCCTCTCTCTGGTACTGAACGTCGGCCTGTGGAGAGTTCCGTTTTCCCAGGGCATGGTACATGTATACACAGCACGTACATACATAGTGCATAGTGGATACAAAATGAGTGTTTCCCAGTGAGTAGCGAACAAATCTAGGGTTGCCGGGCATGTGCCCATTCCTTTTGGCAGAAACCTTCATTATCTGCAACACCAAGGCCACCACAACCTTGCTGCGTTCCACCTTAGTGAGGGCTGTTTGCCCTTCCCCAAACACGTGACGCTTTCCTGCTTCCCACCCTTTGGTTCAAGCGCTGAACGCGTATCTTTTCTCGTCTCACCGTGCCTCCTCTCCCTTTATCACTTTGATGTCAGGTTCAGGGAGACCTCGCAAAGCTACGTGACAGAGGAGCGAGGAAAGACAGGATCCCGCACCCCCTCTCCCCACATCGTGGTATTAGAAGTTGGCTCCAGGGTTGCAGCTACGCGAGAAAGGATCTAAGTCTGTGGCTCTCAGGGATGCACTTACGACCCTCTGCTTCGCAGCCTCTCCCCGAACTAGACCAAAACAGGACCTTGTGTGACTTTGTGCTCCCCACCTTGCCTGAGCAGTGCTTAACTGGTCGTTGGTGGAGCGAAAGAAGGAGAAGTAGCCTCGACCTCCTCGTTCATCTTCTCCACAGTCCTGCAGTGCCCACGTTCCTGTCCCCCTTTTACACAAGAGGAAATGCACGGGAAATATTTTCATTGAGCTGTATCTACAGTAGAAAACCCCAAACATGAGAGAGAGAGAGAGAGAGAGAGAGAGAGAGAGAGACAAGCCATCCCTAATCTCAACCCCAGTGTCTGTCATCCCAGGCCCCTGCAAGAACCCAGTAGAGCAAGGTACCTCTTTCCTTGAAGACACATAGCGCCCTGTGCCAAGGCTCACCAACTTAGCCACAGAGCCCAGGCTTGATTTCAGCCCCTTCTGTCCCCTCGGACCGGCCAGTGTACAACTCCACATGGAAAGACATATTCTCCCTAAATCGATTACTTCCCCCTTCTTTCCCACTTGCTCCATCTTGACGACAATTCTCTGGTTGGCACCAAAAACTGCAATGTTACGTTCTCGCTCAGAGGCTTAGAGGTATGTCAGTACTGAGCACGTGCTCCAACGTCAAATAAAGCAAAGCAATAGATCTAAAGAACTCAGTTACGGAAGCTGTAGGAAATAACGGGCTTCTTTTATCTAGGAAATCGGTGTCAGAGTTTTAGAGGAAACTGTGTTCATGAAGCAATTTGAGGAGAGCTGTGGACCTGAAATATTAGTAATTAACGCAAAAAGGCCTAATTCTCTCGTTTATTCTTTAATGAAAAGGTATCGAGGGATTATCATCTAAGTGGGTCCAGGCCTACCCTGGTGACAAAAAGAATAGAAAATTGCCTTCATGAAGATCAGGGTCTCGGGACAGGCCAGATGATGAACTGATAAATAGGCAAGTACATATGCACTTTGAAATTGTGATCTGGGCTAAGAGGGAAGGGTGCTGAGAGGGAGAAAAATAGGGGGAGCTTCTTGAAACAGGGCAGACAGGGATGGGCTCGCTTTCACAGTCACATTGAGTGAGACCTAAGGTTCGCGAACAAAAGCCAGCGAGGCCGAGAGTACAAATGTACAACTCCAGGCTGAGGGAACCACACAGGCGAAGGGTCTAAGTCAAGAATAAGTTTGGTGAGTCGTAGGAACGCAGCGTCTTCCAAGTTCTTGTTAAAAATGCCAGCTTCTGGGGCGCCTGGGTGGCGCAGTCGGTTAAGCGTCCGACTTCAGCCAGGTCACGATCTCGCGGTCCGGGAGTTCGAGCCCCGCATCAGGCTCTGGGCTGATGGCTCGGAGCCTGGAGCCTGTTTCCAATTCTGTGTCTCCCTCTCTCTGCCCCTCCCCCGTTCATGCTCTGTCTCTCTCTGTCCCAAAAATAAATAAACGTTGAAAAAAAAAAATTTTTAAAAAATGCCAGCTTCTCAGAAGCACCTGAGTGGCTCCGTCGGTTAAGTGTCCGACTCCTGGTTTCGGCTCAGGTCACGATCTCACGGTTCGTGAGTTCCAGCCCTACGTCTGGCTCTGTGATGACAGTGCAGAGCCTGCTTGGGATTCTCTCTCTCCCTCTCTCTCCCTCTCTCTCTTCTTGCCCCTCCCCTGCTCATGCTCTCTCTGCCTCTCCCAAATAAATATATACACTAAAAAAAAAAAACAAAAAAAAAAAACCAACTTCTCAAGTCCACCCTAGACCTACTGAATGGAAAACACTGGAGACGGGACCCTGCAGGCTCTGTGTTAGCAAGCCGTCCGCATGATTACGGCGCACGCTCTTACTTGAGAATCACTGCCTTAGGGGCATGTTTGACCCACGTAGGGAAAGGTGAGAGCGAGACAGGGGCCGTGGCAGCAGAAAATATGGGCACAGACCGTGAACGCTGTAGGCCAGCGGATATGTTTGCAAGTCCAAAAAACCTATCAACTGTAAACCTTAAGCTGTCTAAAATAACTCCTGAATTTGAATATCAGTGTCCTTGTGCTTGATATTTTTAATGGCTTGATGTTTTGTCACGTATAATTAAGGTTTCTCAGAACGAAAATATTGGCATTCCTTCCGTTTCCTTAGCAGCCTAAAAACATGGCCTGCTTGAATGATTTATTTTTACTCATTACAGGCCTTTTTATTTTAATTGTGCATATTTTGCAGTTAACCTCTGCAGACTACGCGTGAACTACCTTCTTACTTGTCTTCACTATGCCACTCAAAAGCGAGGGAAAACATGAAATCTTTTTGGTCTTTGGTTTTGGGGGTTTGTTCGCTTCTTTTTTCTGTGAAGAGAAAATAATCAGCAGTCACGGTTAGGATTATAGAAACAAGTTTCCAAGGAAATTAAAGTCACTAAGGTCTGTACGGCTTGTTCTTATAAGTAAAAGCCTCTCCTTCGTGATCAATTCTGTCTTCTTCCTCACGTCTCATGTATATCTGTGAAGGCGAAATGAACAACACGCATAAGAAAGAAGATAGATACCGTTAGTGTGGGAGCGCTGTCATTCAGCCGTTACTTCCAGAACATTGAGGTGGTGAGCTTCCGCGTGAAGCCAGGTCCTGAAAGATGACGAATCCTAATGGGTGCAAATGAGAAAGTGTTAAAAAAAAGAACTTGCGCTTTTGTGTTTGGGTGTTGCGTTCTGGCTCCATAAAAAGAAGAGAAACTAGAAATCATTTTTCATAAAAACATGAGGATTCTTGATGGGAGAAACACAGCAGTTAATTGCTACTCTTTCAGTGCCACAAATTTCAAGCGTGGTGACTCTGAGGGGAAACCATAGCTGAAATGTAATTACTGATCATTGTTTGGGAAATAAAAGCACCCAATTTCTTCATGCCTACACACTGCATATTGCTTTCCTAAAATCCAGTGGGTTGATTTTGTTAACTTAACCACCTCCAAGTTATCCCGATGATGCTACATCTAGGTCATTAGTTCTGAGTCTGTTTCATTATTTCTTGTCCTTATTCTGTTTGCTGGTCAAAAGTGATCATGCCCAAGTCTGAAAATGTGCAAAATTGCCCTGAAAACTGAACGCAAGGAAGACAGTGAAAAGAAAAGGCATAATACTTTGCCTTCAGGGTACTAACGATAAAAACTGATGCTGAAATGGAATGCAGTCGCATCTCTATTAAAAAGGAGTATGTGTTTCAATGGCATAATTTATTGTCAAGAATGTCTACCAGAGGCAAAACTGATAGGAAAGGCAGGCGGATGTACTCAGTCTGCAGACCACCCCCTGTCTTAGCTCCACACAAGCCCTCAGCATTTAGCAGAAATCAAGGAGTTAATATTACAAAAAGGGTCTCCGTTTTGTTGGAGATCTATGGGATAGCCTCATAATGTTAGAAATGAGAGTTCACATAAGAATCTTCTTGCAAAAAAAAAAAAAAAAGTATCTGACATCTGCAATCCAAGGGTAAAGGACATGAGCCTAAGGCAGTCGGTGTCTGAGGCCAGTGCTGCCCCTCCGTCCTGGGCACCACACCAGACATTCAACCAACCGCCGTAAAGAGCCAAGAATTAAGTTACCGATGGAAGTCTCCAAGCCCGATGCCGTTCATGAAAGGCTTGCCTACATCTCATCTTATGTTTCTTTGTTGTTAGTCCAATGACATTTGGCCAGCTCATGTCCCCAAGGTGTTTTAGAAGCTTCAGTAGGCCTCGGATCCTCTGAGCAAAGCAGGATATGGTCCTAGACTCTCTTGGCCCCAATGGCGGGTACTCACTCCCATCAGGATCATGGACCCATCCAGAATTGCAAAAGTTACCAAACACGGCTGGGCTGTACCTGCCCCCAAATCTTGAGTAACTGGTTTCTATGAGGCCTTCCCTGAGCCACATGTAGGAGTTCCAGTAACAGTACTCCAGACCTTTATCTGCAGGACATGATTTCCATTTCCTCCCCCCTCGCGTTCTCACTACTAATCCAGTGTGAAAAATCCTGGGCCTTTTCCTAATGCCTCCTTTTTTTAGACTGCTTTCCAGGGGTTTGAGTTCTCAAACATTTGTTCTATAAGGTTGTATCATACAGAGAAATGCAGTTAGTCACTACTTGATTTCTTAAAAATATTTTAATGTTTATTTTTGCGAAGGAGAGAGTCAGAGTGTGAGCAGGGGATATGTATATGTATATACATATACGTATCGATACGTATAGATACGTAGCTATACATATAGATACGTACACATATACACGTGTGTGTGTGTGTGTGTATGTATATATCCCCCTCATATATATATACGTGTATGTGTGTGTGTGTGTGTGTATATATATATATATATATATATATATATATATATCACACAATGTATACATAAACTCCTGGATGGCATTGCTAATCCATGCATCCCAGAGTGTCCTCCTCTTCTTGCCTGCTGGGGCCTTTCTTGGATTATCCTGGCCCTGCACCACTGACTCCCCCTGCTTTCTCTCCATCTACAAGCCTCATCTTGCTTCACCTCCCTCCTAATCTAGTTTAGATTCCATGATATGTTTTTCAGTCGCATTCCAGCTAAAATTTAAACTCCCTCGCCCCTGACAAAGAGGCACCTGACATGACCCCAAACCTGGATCAATTGTTTTCTCCATGCTTGCAAGGAGCACTGTTGGAGAAAGAGAAAATGGGGCAGACGAGTTCAAGATTTCAAAAAAATGTTGGTCCTCGGCCTCACATGGGCCCTCAGCACTGTCTCGCAACCTCACTCGTTGCTGAGGTCTGCTTCTCTCATGGTCTCTGCCACAACTAATCCAAATGTCCCCACTCACCCTGAATTTGCGTTTTCATTCGATGAGTATTTGTTGAGCACTGACTTTATGCCAGGTCTGTTGCTTCATACTTCGTAGAGGAACTGAAGGCCTTCGAAGTAGGGGTCCCTTGACTCATCTCTTTCCAGTCCTTTAAATGGCCCTTCTGTGCCGTGCAGACTAGTCTCTTAACTACCACGTCAAAGCTTCTCCCTCCAAAATGATGTTCCCTTGTTCAAAGATAATCCCTTTCTTTTGTTGTAACATGATTGATGACTAAAGTTCTAAATCTATATTTAAACAAATCTTTAGCTACATAAGGATAGGCAACGATCCGATAGCCGATTTAATTTCATAAAAAGAAGAAAAACTTGACATATTGGTCTTATATATCATTCTAAATCAGTACTTTTATATCTATAATCAGACAACATTTAATGAAGTGAAAATTCTGCCGGCATGAAACTAGTCATAATAAAATTAGACTTGGTTTGCTCTTTCATGGAGAACATATTCCAGATGTTTAAGTGCTTCAAAGAGAAGCCACAGTATAATGGCTCCCTTCAATGTTTTCTCACTCACTGCTTCCAAACTAGAATAAAATCTAATGAAATTCTGGTAGTATTTAAATAGCACAGGGTATTGTTCCGAGTTAGCTGCACTTTTTGACATTTGATGTTCAGTGTTTAATAATTTGGACATATATTTATAGGTGTGATATCAAAAGCTCTACCATTTGAAAGATAGGCAAACACAATGTTACATCCACTTAAATGACACAGTACCCATATTCATTTTTTACATAGTATGCCTTGTGACAGTATGGCCCCCCAAACACCGGAACCTAGGGCAGATGCCAAAGTGGAGGGTGACTTGGAACACTCTCCTATCTCCGTTTTCTCTTCCTCTTTTCTACCGCCAGGTTACCTTCTTTCCTCCATTCTCGTGTGCCTTCATGGTGATTTTTTTTTTAAAGTTTTTTTTAACCTTTATTTAGTTTTGAGACAGAGAGAGACAGAGCATGAACGGGGGAGGGGCAGAGAGAGAGGGAGACACAGAATCGGAAGCAGGCTCCGGGCTCCGAGCCATCAGCCCAGAGCCCGACGCGGGGCTCGAACCCACGGACCGTGAGATCGTGACCTGAGCTGAAGTCGGACGCCCAACCGACTGAGCCACCCAGGCGCCCCTCATGGTGATTTCTAGATGGCTACAGTTTTTCTATCAGGCTCATGGGGATATCTCCCCAGAATCAGACTTCACACCAAATTATCACTTGACCAACTGACCTCCCCACCCCCAGTCAAAGCTTCCATTTATCCTACCAGAAATGTAATCCAGATGAAACTAAACATACGCCTTTTCTTCCACCTTAGTTAATGATGATCCTAGTAGCCATTAACCGTGGTAGTCAAATAGCAGGAGTAAAATTTATTTCCTCTATTTTGGCTGAAAACCTAGAGTTCAACAGTTAATTGAAAAAGTCAGTTAAATCAGGGAATCATAAAAAGTAGGTCTTAAACATCTTATTCAATCTTAAAATAGTCACCAGCATTTTAGCATCGTGTGAAAGTTTCTGGTTTAAGTGTAGATTCACTGATTGGACTTCTCTGTAAATCACACTGATGATGAAGAAGTTTCGATTTCCCGTTCCAGTTTCTGTAATGTCGACAGAGTCCATCAGGACAAATGGAAGGCATTCTGTGTACAGAACACTCCTAAATTTTTCGCAGAATTTTCCTCATCTTTTCCAGTCACCCCCATTCAACATTTGCTTTTCTTTTTCTTTTTTAAACACCCTTCTAGAGTGTTCAACCTGGTTTTCGTAGAAATAATAACTTACTTTCTTCCAGACTTAAACTTCTTTGGACTGTGAAATCTTTTAAATTATTTAATTGCAAAGCTAACTGGGGAAAACAGGTTCGAGAACATACCCACGCCTGACAACTCAACTGATGGGAGCTGAAGGCTGTACTTACTGACAGATAGCTCTACCGTTTTACTTAGAGGCTGTTAGTTAGAGGTCTCGGTCCCTGTGATTCACAGGGAATGAAGACTGGCTACTCTGGTGAGTCTTAAGTGGAGATCAGTTAAGATAACTTCTACTGTAATTGCTAGATAGGAACAATGGCAACGAAAAGAAGCCACAAGATCCCATGACAGGGGTGGTGCGGTGGAGGTAGAGAGAGAGGGAGAAAGAGACAGAGAAGCAGAGGAGAAGGAGAGTGAGTGTTGTGATTAATTATGCATATGGGAACTTAATTTTTAATCACCTTCGTCCTCCAAAACACCGACGCAGGATTAAAATCTGAGTTGACTTTGAGGGGAGGAAGTGAAAATCAAAATCTTGTAATAAAAGGCATTTGAACGCGTACGTTACGTCATCCAAAGGGAGCTGAAACCTACATGTGACGAACTGAGATGGCTACTCAACTTAATGGCTGAGAGCCACGCTAGTGAAGAGAGATGATTAGCATCCCGGGTTAATCCACACTTTTGTCGGATTCTGCCTGGCTGTCCTGCCATCTCTGCGATGGTTTCCCATTTAAAATTCCCGCTCGTATGATATTTATTTATGGTCACTACAAACACATGTTATTATCCAGAAGAGAGTGGTTCCATTTGGTAACCATTGCCCTTGTCCAGGCTTCTCCATTGACATTTAAGAAATCTGTCTTCTAACCTTTTGTTACACAAAACAAAGTGATTATGGGTCATTTCCTTGTAGAGATATGAATTTACATTGATGGCTTTTTACCTCCCGCCATGGGATTCTTTTAATCCGTATATTTATTTAGAAGGCAATGGAATAATAATATTTACTGTCATTCCCTATAAAAACTTTCTCAGTTTCAGACTGATTCCTCTGACAGTCCACTGACATGAAATTGAAAAAAGATCAATACATAAGATGGAATTTTTTGCATGTGTGTGGTCAGATAGATTTCTTTTGTTTTCCTTTCTTTCTATTTTTTATTGATATGTAATTCACAAGCCATAAAATTTGCCCTTTAGGGGCACCTGGCTGGTTCATTCTGTGTGGATCATTCGACTCTTGATCTCAGGGTCATGAGTTTGAGCCCCATGTTGGGCATAGAGTTTACTTAATAAAATATATATATATATATATATATATATATATATATATATATATATATTGTGAGACCTGTGCTGATCTCATAGTTCATAGGTTCAAGCCCTGTGCCGGACTCTGTGCTGACAGCACAGAGCCTGACTGGCATTCTCTCTCTCTGTCTCTCTCTCTGTCTCTCTCTCTCTCCTGTCTCTCTGCCCCTCCCCCGCTCATACACACACTTGCTCGCTCTCTCTCTCTCTTAAATAAACTTTAAAAAAACTCACTCTTGGGGTGCCTGGGTGGCTCAGTCGGTTGAGCGGCCGACTTCGGCTCAGGTCACGATCTCGCAGTCCGTGAGTTCGAGCCCCGCGTCGGGCTCTGTGCTGACAGCTCAGAGCCTGGAGCCTGCTTCAGATTCTGTGTCTCCCTCTCTCTCTGACCCTCCCCCGTTCATGCTCTGTCTCTCTCTGTCTCAAAAATAAATAAATGTTAAAAAAAATTCACTCTTTTACAGTGTACAATTCAGTGATGTTTAGTCTCATCACAAAATTGTGCTATCAGCAGCACTGTCTCATTCCAGAACATTTTCATCACTCCCAAAAGAGACCCCCTGATTCTCTAACATAAAATTTTTAGTGACCAGTTTTTTAAAACATTAAGTTCTATAGCATTATTATCACAAGGTCTTATAGTATCTAAGAACTATATAAGAGTCTCATACTCCATACATGACCACATTCAAGTTGATTTGACAGTTTGAGAGGACAATGCCATGCTTGTTTAGAATGCACATCCTGGCTCCTTTTATTTGGAGTGGGAGGGAATCTGGAGGGTTATAGATGAGGTCAGTGTAAACAGTGGCTTCATCGACATAAGGAACCAGAGAAATAATACCTGCCCGGATCGAGCAAGTCAAAGCAGCACATAGAACCAAGTAAGTGATGTTGTCCTTGTGCATAGACATTACATTACAAAAACTGTTCTCCTAAGTGAGGGAATCTGTCCCTTAGAAATTGCTCATTGGAACATTTGGACATCATGCATCATGTTAAAGATCCATAAATGTCACCTCAATAGGGTAGATATGATGCATGGTAATATCCTCCCCATATCTGCATAGGGTTCTTCCCCGGACAGCCAAGAAGCCCCACGGGAGCCTTCCTAAGTCATTGCCACAAGGACTGAAATACCAGGGGACCAGGAAGTCATTCTTAGGGCTTGAAAAAATACCCTAATCTCTAAATGAATCTATTTATTATGCAGTTGGTACAAAATATGAATGTAATCTTTTCTGACTGAGTATACCTTTTTATTGTAAAAAAAAAAAAAAGGATCCATTTCTGGTTGGGAGGTGAGTCGAATTTAGAATCTAGCAAGATATTTTTCCTGTTGCTTTCCAATCCAGAATTTTTTTTGGAAAGGTATGTAATAGTTAGTAATTTGTACTCTGGAGGTAGGCAAACATGGATGCGTGTCCCAGGCTCCTCAATTTTGACCCACTGAACCTTGGACAAAATATAACCTCTGTAAGTTGTTTTCTCGTGTGTAAAATGAGAGTTCTCCAACTATGAGTCTCATAGGGTTATTCTGTAGGGATAAAACTGGATTATGGAGACAGAGCTCATCACAGGATCAGGCACCTAAGAAATGCTCATTAAATATTCGCGATTATTATTCACCCATTCGCAAGTGATCAGGGTAGTAATACCACTATGATAGAGCAAACATCACTGACGCTGCACCCCAAATAGAACGAGATATCTCGTAGTTCGCATGTGTCTGGTTTTTTGGCTTGTAGTGTTCTCATTTACCAACTTGCCCTTGACTCTTTCATACAGGTGCTTCGAGGAGAAATTACACCTCTGAAAGAGAATGTCAGCTACGTCAATGACCTTGCTCGCCAACTCACTACGTTGGGCATTCAGCTGTCACCATATAACCTCAGCACTCTGGAAGACCTGAACACCAGATGGAAGCTTCTGCAGGTAGGCACATTATAAGCATTACAGTTCCTTGTTACAATGAGAGAATATACAGAGAAAGCTTGTTTGTAAGGAACAGTGAAAGTAATTTCTTCCTGTGATGTTCGCGATAATATTTCATGAATGTAGGATAGTTTATATTCTGCAATAAGATCCTCTATAATGTTTTAAAACCTATTAACAATAATTTTTATAAATAGCTTCAAGTTAGACCTTCCTATACCTTGCAATAAACACGGAAAATAATGCTGAATCGCGATAGAAGGACTTAGTTACTGTCATACAATTACTTTGTACTATCGTTGCTTGGACTCTTTAAACATCTCTACCTTTGGAATCCTAATTGAAACACCAGTCAATGGTAAGACATGTGCTAGAGTCATTTTAGAAAGATCACTCTGTCACAGACCTACCCATGCAGGTTTTTTATAGGTGTGCATAATAAATATAGGGACCATAAGCACGCTCGGGGTCACATTTACTAACTGTGGGACCTTAGGACCCTTCTGTGTTTCAGTCTTCCATCTGAAGAAAATGCAGACATTAAATGTTGCATAAATTCTAGCTCTTAGAGTTATTGCAGTTATAATTATTATTATTATTACAGTATACAGCCTTTGGAATCAAACTTACTGAGTGACCTTGAAGTCACTTGTCCCCTCTGGTTGTCAGTCTTCTCATCTCTAACTTGCTTGCTGTAATATTAAACAAGTTAATTCATGTAGAGTTGTTAGTTCAGAGGCTCATAGTAAGAACTCAGAAAAGGTCATATGTCTCTATGTTCCCTATGCAAAGGATACTGTTTAATACCCCAAACCCTAAAACTGATTTGACCATAGAATTAGAGAATTGTTTTCTCTTCTTTTCCAGTTTCATAGGATGCAGAGAGTATGCTTCTGAGGACAGAGAGGAAACTGGGCTTAAAAATACTTGCTTTCAAAGTTTTAATAAAAAAAAATGATAAAGCAGATAACTTTTCGTATTGGCAGCCCATTTAGGGGTATGATTGAAAGTCCTGTTAAAGAATTTCTAGACCTTTAATAAAAACAAGTTCCAAATCCAAGACCTCTTGAGATCTCTTATAATTTAATTCCCATTGTGATGGATAGTTTTGAAATATTTGTATGATAGATGGTTATAAGTGGCGTTGACCAAAGCAAGGCAATATAGTTAAGCGATTACATGCCTTTCTATGTCTGTTGGTTTCATAGTGGCTAAGTACTGCTAAGACCTTATCAATTTCATCCTTAGTATGTTTTTAACTTTAAGCATAAATAAGGAAAGTAATAAATGTCCAGGGAAAACCAGTGGCCATATTTGTTCCATTCAAGCGTTCTTGAACTAGATCTTAACATTTCTTTTAGAGAACCAAATGCCGCATTTGCTTTCAGAATGTAGTGACGAGATTGGTGATCACGGCATGTGAGTTTATAAATGAGGTCAAGAGATTATGACTGATAGGGAGAGTTTTTAAAAATCAGTGCCAAGTGCTCCGTCGTTGCACTCTTTATTTCAGAGGTAAAGAGTGAGAAAATATTAATAGCTTGATTGTCACTTGTTCTTTAAAATGCGTTGAGGACTTGGTTATAAATATAGGGCAGTACATGAAAGGAGCCGATGTAGTGTAGTAACAAGTAGACTGGAGCGAATAGTACGAGGCCTGACTTCCCACTGACGCTCAGCTGTTCTTCAAGACCACGTTGTCTTGAAAAAACCATTTATCCTCTCTCGGCTTTAATTCCTTCATTTGTAAAATGAGGCAATCCATTTGGTCTCAGGTCACATCCAGCTCAATCCAGTGATTCCATATCTGGCTATCTGGGAGAGACACACATATGGCAAAAATTGACTTTAGATCAATACAGTTGCTTCCTCTATTCATAATACAGATGTGGCTTATTGGAATTGTGTTTCTCCTTCTTTCCTTCCAACTTTTAAACCCGTCGTCCCAAACCCACGTATACACAGCCTCCTCATACTAAACAGTTTGATAAGTTTGCGGTACAAGCTCTTATTGTGGCAAATTTCACACGTTGCTGTTTTGGGACCTGACCTTAAGGATACGCTTAAAAAGTGTTTTCAGTAGAAAGCTGATAAATCCAAGGTTTGGGGTCGCACATAACCGAGTCCATTTTTTTCTTTGACCATAATTGTAACCGCTCTGCTATATTGTCAGCGGAAGTCCTTGTTCAGAAATGGAACAAAGCCAAGAAATGAGGTTCACATCAAATAATTTCATCCCCATTACTGGAAGAGCAAGTCATGTGTTCTATCGACAACATTTTACACTTAGAATAATGTACCTGACTAAAGAATCACCCAACTTCTGTGGAGGGAAGTTTAAGCCCATCATCGTTATAACATTATATTTCTATAAAAATAAAGAATTTAGTCACTTCCGGGGCGCCTGGGTGGCTCAGTCGGTTAAGCGTCTGACTTCAGCTCAGGTCACGATCTCGCGGTCTGTGAGTTCGAGCCCTGCGTCGGGCTCTGGGCTGATGGCTCAGAACCTGGAGCCTGCTTCCGATTCTGTGTCTCCCTCTCTCTTTGCCCCTCCCCCGTTCATGCTCTGTCTCTCTCTATCTCAAAAATAAATAAACGTTAAAAAATATATAAATAAAAAAATAAAAAATAAAAAAGAATTTAGTCACTTCCAATGCTATGCCAGTTATGAAATCATGATAAAAAATAAGTACAAATTCATCTCTGCTTCTTTGTCCACAAAGACAAAGAAAAACTGAGAAAGAGAAAGGAGGAGCAATGGGGAGGCACATATAAACCTAAGAAGACGAGTCTTCAATTTGGGCAAAATAGTGTAATAGAAGAAACAGTCACATAGTACCAGGCTATATCTACTTGTTACCAGAATATCCTGGGTCGAGTTACACAACCCATTAATTTCTATTTAAAAACATTTTTTTAACCTTTATTCATTTTTGAGAGACAGAGTGCAAGCGGAGGGAGAGGCAGAGAAAGAGGAAGACACAGAATCTGAAGCAGGCACCAGGCTCTGAGCTGTCAACACAGAGCCCGACGTGTAGCTCGAACTCACAAACCGTGAGATCATGACCTGAGCTGAAGTCGGATGTTTAACCGACCGAGCCACCCTGGCGCCCCATTAATTTCTATTTTAATTTTTTTAATATTTATTTATTTTTGAGAGAGAGAGAGAGAGAGGAACAGAGAGAAAGGGAGGCATAGAATCCGAAGCAGGCTCCAGGCTCGGAGCCGTCAGCACAGAGCCCGATGCGGGGCTCGAACCCACAAACCACAAGTTCATGAGCTGAGCCGAAGTCTGATGCTCAACCAACTGAACTATTCAGGCACCCCTTTTAATTTCTATGTTAAAAGAAAGCCATGCTGGGTGGTTTTTTTTTTTTTTAAGCTGTGTGTAACATCAGTCAAAATGATAGAAACAGATAAGCCATGTAGATACGACAACCACAGCAGAGTGTAAGACACAGCCACGATTTATCTATACACAGAAATACAGTGTATGGAGAGCTCTGAATTTATTTGGAATGCGCAAATAGAAGGTTAGAGGCATTGGTTTCCCTGTTTGAAACTCGGTGGGAATAAAATCCCATTTTCTCCCTCAGAGGGGACACATTGGTAGGGATGTTTGTGCTAGACCATGTGACAATGTGTTTTGGGTATAGGAAGCCATCATTCCTTGTAGTTACAAGGATTTTCATGAACATTATCTCATCTAATCCTCATAACATTATGAGGATTACATATTGTCACTATTCCTTTTTACAAGTAAGGAAACTGAGACTTTGAAATAATAACCGACACAATCACCGTCACCGGCTCGTAAGTGTCGGTCAAGGTGTGAATCAGACCTTCTGAACCGTGACCCCTCGCCCCCGACCTTGTTTCTTCTTCTCAAAGTTCTATTTAATTTGGACTTAACAAAGTCATACTTTAAAGCTGGTTTGGGCACCACAGGTATGAAATACCTCGCTTTTTCCACGCTTCTCTTTTTTGAATGATCTCAAGGATCTTAACTTTGAAATCTCCCTTTTACAAACCAGTGGATGAATGAGCTCCTCCTCCCAGTGTACCCCTTAAAATTCACACCTGTAGTTTCCAATACAAAACGCTAAAGCATTACATTCTTCATTGTCTTTAGAATTCCGCAACTGTCCTAAGGCCAACCAAAAGTGATTTTAATGAATTAGCTCTTAAAGCGGAACCAGTGATAATACCTGATCCCGTAGACGTGAGCATCAAAACCAACTGGGAAGAAAATTAAACTGAAGATGAGCTTTTCTCATTTTGAAGCCATGCATACATGTTTAGTGATGTAGTCATGCGCTTCACTCACCAAGCACAAGCCCTAGAGGGAATAGTCTCCTCCAGGGAGAGCAACAGAAGCTGCAAATTCACTTTAATATAAAGAGCGCGTGCTTTGTTGACTGTAGGATGTCTGGAATGCAATCACTTGAAAAATATCGACTATGAAGACATTTCCAGGTCGGACCATCTTTAACTATGTTTAAGGACAGCCTCATGAATTATGTATGTTTGGAAAGGGTTCCTAAGATGCTTCCAAAGTCAGGCAGACATACTCCATCTTCACATCTGTGTTAACTCTCTGCCAGAAGGATCTAGACCCTCATCTTCGGCACACACCAGTCCTTCTTTCCTTCTTTCATTCTGTTTTCACTCGGTCAACTGTGTACCTAGTATATACTGCAGTGGTCCTATCTGGTCCAAGGACATACTGACCCAAATCCCCTTTACTGCTTAGGCCCTCTTGGGAAAAGTTTAATACGTGGGTTTTCTTTTATGGCTTCCGTAATGGCCCATCCTTTCTCCCTTTCTCCATGTCGTAAACAAAAAACTAGGCTCTTGCGACCCTAATACCGTAAAAGTACTACCTTTCCAAGATATGTGACTTAGAAATTCTTCCGTAATTTCTGACTAGGAACTTGATCTACATTATCAAACTGGTAAGATTTGTAGAAGGAGATGGGATCATATTTAGCTAGCCCACAGAAATATTTGCATGGCTTTGTTGTTCAGAAATTGAACAAGAGTTTTAATTGAAGAATTAGAAACTTCCAGCCGAGCAGCTAATGGTCTTTACTTTGGTGAGATAGGTTTTCAAGGCAGGCTTCTAACTATATATTTGTACGTCCATCCCTGTCAACCTTGAGCAAAGGATTGGAACTTTTAAATGTGTTGACAGATTTTGAACATTTTCTTCATACTCTTTCATTTTTAAGGAGACCGTACTAAGCATTTTGCATTATGGGGTCCCTTCTAGGCAGGAAGCCTAGGTGAGTTGTGCCATCTGCTCTGACACATAATGTGGACCTATTACTAATGGAGGGTAAAGAGAGGACATCCGACTTCCATCCCTTCAGTTTTGCCAAGGATTGGTTCTACCAACGTCTTCTTAGTATGTCCTTTTTTGGCTGTTTCTTTTTCTTAAGCATATTTATTTATTTTTTGAGAGAGAGAGAGAGTGGGAGAGGGGCAGAGAGAGAGGGAAAGAGAATCCTAAGCAGTCTCCATCCTGTCAGCGCAGGGCCTGATGTGAAACTCGATCTCACGAACCTTGAGACCATGACTTGAGGCGAAGTCAAGAATCAGACGCTTAACTAGTTGACTGAGCCACCCAGACACTCCCGGCTGTTTCTTTTAACGCACCTCAAATGATTCTGCCTGCGGTGAGACCGCAGAACCCAAGAGAAAATGAGGAGTCTGAGGCCACTCTCAAGGGAGAGGCTTTTTCCTACATCAGTGGTTCTCAAAGGTTCATAAGCATCCGAACCGCCCAAGGACTTCTTAAAAGACAGATCACTGGGCCCCACTTCGAGAGTTTCTGGTTCAGGAAGTCTGGGCTGGGGCCTGACATTCTGCATTTCCAAGCAGCTCTCAGGCAAAGCTGATGCTGAGGGTCCAGGGACCACACTGTGAGAAGCACTGTCCTACATCAGGCACTTGCCAGGCACAGCCAACTTTAAAATGGTGTCTTCCATAAGACACTTGGGGAAGTTTAGAGTCATACTGTGGAAAATAAGCCTACTGCCACGCAGACGGTTCTGTGTTAGAGTGTTACGGTGCCTCAGCAACGTGGAGACCCAAGCCCTTCGCGTGTCTTGCCGGCAGGAAGAGGAGGGCGAAGGGAAACTTCTAGTAGATTCCTTTTGGCAGACTTGAGAAATGCTGTGAGTTAGTTTACATAACAGGTGTCAGAGACTCCGTACCCAAACTAAAATATTGTTATGTTGGTTCCATGTTGAGGTGATCATATTTTTATGTATTGGGTGAAGTGAAACAGATGATTGGAATTGATTTCCCCCACTTCTTTTTTATGACTCTTCCGATTTGAGTATTTTTCTTGAAAATGGACGAAGTGAGCCTGTTGCTTCAAGTAAAACAACGGACAGCGTTGGGTCCTTTGTACTTTTTTCATGTGTCTGCCAGAAAATTTAAAATGACATAGGCAGCTGTCATTATAGTTCGATGGGATAGCCCTGGGCTGGGCTGAAATTCGCACAGATGTAGCGTGGATAAGATTCAGCGGCAAAGCTTGTTAAATCACCTTCACTGCTTCGTCTCCCGCCCAGAGGAGATTTAGTAGGTATCGGGTGAAGCCTGAGATTCCTTCCATCAAGGTCCTGGGAGAAGCTGTTGAAATAGAAGTAATACTTCTCTCAGGTAGGGATCCTCTGATTCTTGGCAAGTTAATAAGGGATCCGCGGGCTTGAAACGATAGGAGGCCACCATCCAAAACTGTTGTCGCGGTGTAGGAAAAACTACCCGGACACGTTCTAAACTGTAAGTTAAAAGACTTCACCTGTAACATCCAGTCGGATGCACCCCCCTGGCAGGAGTTTTTCAAAAGCTCCAAGTAAAGGAAATGAGAAGAACAAAGAGGAAAGAATGTGTTTTAGAGAAGGTTAGGTCAAAGGATTTGTTGACATTAGGAATAGAATGACCCGTGAAAGGGGCGCCTGGGTGGCTCAGTCGGTTAAGCGACTGACTTGAGCTCAGGTCATGATCTCACAGTTTGTAAGTTCAAGCCCCGCGTCTGGCTCTGTGCTGACAGCTCAGATCCTGTTCGGATTCCGTGTCTCCATCTCTCTCTGCCCCTGCCCCACTCATACTCTGTCTCTCCTTCCCTCTCTCAAAAATAAATAAACATTAAACAAAAAAAAAAGAATGACCCATGAAAAAAGGCCAGTTAAGAGGTAGGAGAACATCTTTTCAGTGAGGAGAAAACAATCATTTATGCTTAGCCTCGTCTCTGTTAAAAAATAAAAAAAAAATTAGAAGGAAGTGAACAACTCCCTTTAAAGATTTGAAAGAATGAGGAATACGTGAATCTAAAAAGTCCAGGATTGGGGCGCCTAGGTGGCTCAGTTGGTTAAACATCCGGCTCTTGATTTTGGCCCAGGTCATGATCTCACGGGGTTCACGAGATTGAGCCCCGCATCCGGCTGTGCACTCACAGTGCAGAGCCCGATTGAGATTCTCTCTGTGTCTCAAAATAAATAAACTTAAGAAAAAATTAGAGTCCTTAGAATGCACTGAGATCAAAATGTATTGTGAACTTTATGGGCATTTCCCTCAGTCAGCGTGGCTTCCGATGTTTTTTGCAGCTAATGGTACTTTATTCAGGAAGAATGATGCTGAAATTGCCTGGATAACCTTGCAAGTAAGGTTGTACCAGAGTCCCTCCTCCTCAGTCTAAAGAACAGGCTAGTTTTCAAGGACGTTCTCTGTTTTGAAAGAAGGGCATTGCCATGTGTGGGACTGGAGGGAGACAAGTGAACGATGGAGGGAGCGTGATCAAAAGATTCTATGGGCATGAAGCTAGTAGAAGTGAAAGACATATTTATTAGTTGAAGAGAATGAAACGCGTAGTCATGTTTTCAGGTATTTTTATAAAGTGGACCAAAATCTCCGTGAAGTTAGGTGATCGGATGGCTTGATCTTTAGGCGCTCCATTCTGGATTGGTTTCCACCAGGAGCTATGCTTGCCAGCTCTGAAGCTAGCAGCTACGGTGGCAATCCAGGTAACTCCTGAGAACGCTGTGGAGAAAATGTCAGGTGTCCCTGTGACATGTGTTTCAGCAGCCCCTTTCGGGGATACGCGTGTTTCTTCCGCTTCCTTGGTACCTCCAACCCCTCGTTGGAAAGACGCAGACAGGGAAGGGTATTTAAAATTGCCCGTCTGCTCTTGTTTTCCTTTCCTTCTCTCTTCTTGCGCAACTGACATTTGCCCTCCCCTCCACTTTTCCGCCTGCTTTATTCTTTGTTCTTTGAAGTGGCCGGCCCTGCGCCCTGACCTCCCTCCTCCGCGGCCGCCGGGCTCCGCCCCCCGCCCTTTCTGGCGCATTTGCCGGCCCGGGTTGTCCTGCTCTTGGCTTTTCCCACTGTCCCGCTGCGTGTGAAACCCTTGGCCGGCAGCTGCTCGCATTTCCCATGCTACGTCACGCGCAGCCTTCAAAGGGCTGCTGTTCTCACACTTCCACCCCGAAGACTCCCCCTCTCCTCCTGCCCGGCACATTCCTCTGGAAATAACCCCCTTTCAGGCCGTATGCAAAGCCGAGTGTGAAAGCCTGCTCCGCAAGGAGCCGTGGAAGAAACAAGCTTAGGGGATTCGGCAAGGCTGTGCTTAAAGGTCACTGGCACAGAGGGAATTCTAAGTCGCTGCGGTTTGCCTTTACTTTTAGAAATTCTTGAAGGTGCTGAAAATAATCGTCCGCATAGGGGCTCTGGCCTCAATTACCATATTCGTTAATTTCAAATAGGTATGTAGATGAAAAATAGAACACATCAGAAAACGATTATTCTCTTAGAAATACACTCTGGACAGTGGACCGTACTTTCTTTGGCCAGTGAAGCGGCACAATATAGATTTGAGAAGACTTGATGCTAGTGAGACTTGTGCATTACTGACATGAATGATGAGCACTTAGGTAGCGCCTGCTGCGTACTTACTATTCACTTTCCTGAGCCCTTTTGCCCGTCCTGACAGTCAGCCTAGGAAGTAGATACTGGTTTTATCCTCATCTCGCAGATGAGGAGAAGTAGGAACCAAGAGGTTCCGTGGCTTGTTTGCCTGAGTTCACCTTGCTGGTGAGAGAGTGAGGGTTGGAACCCGGGCAATGTGGCTGGAGAATCTGTCAGAACTACTAACTATGCAACACCACCTCTCTGATGGAAAGCTAGATGGTAGGGACGAGACCGTCTCTCCTCTTCATTCACAACTCAGCCCTTTCAACACACGGCATAACGCCCCCCTCACATTTATTAGGAATCACCTACATCAAGAGTTTAGGAAACGGCCGGTTTAAAATAGGACGATGATAGGAGTCTCAGACCACCGTCGCAGCAGAGTTTAGCCCAGAGCCTGAATCAACCAGACGGTAAAAGTGAGAATGTCTCCTCTACAGGACCAGGAAGGCTTGATCACCAAACTGTTCCTCAAGGGAGCAGAAGCACTCCTTCACGAAGTCAATATTTTCCATTCAATAAATACTGTCTCTGCCCTCACGGAGATGATAGTTTCTTGGGAAGACACACATTAATAAAGAAAACTCCTTCGTATAATAATTACAAATCGTGGTGGGTGGAATGAGAGAAAATGCATGGCAAATGGTGAGGAGCTGGGGGTGGGCGAGGGCGAGTGGGCGAGGGCGAGTGGGCGAGGGTGGGAAGACTGACCAGGAAGACTCCCCAGAGAAACTTGCCTTTCAGCCAAAGCCTCAAGGAGGAAGGCAAGTTAACCAAGTGGATTTCGCATTCGTCTGCAGCTTTTTTTTTAAATGGCCTAACGCTTGTGACTAACGAACAATAAACAGAGTAGTAAAATTCTACTATGGAAATTTAATAACTAGGAATCATTGGAAGTAATGGGCTGCAGAGCTAACATACAATGAAGTCACGCTGGAAGATTTCTTATCACTCTGTGTCACAGAGAGGATCCTGTTTGAATTCTAAATGCACTTGAGAAAATCTGTAGCTACCTGTGTTTGTTGACTGACTTACTGAAAGATGCCAGATCTGCTGGCGCTTGGCTGTGTCTTTACATGGTAGGGTTTCAACAAATATTTCTCAAAGTGCTGAATGCAGGAAATTAAGCAAAAATATTATTAAAAACTATAGAATAAATGGAAACGTATGCCACAGGGAGAAAATTAGGAAACATAACTATCATTTCTGGATAAAGAGTATTCATGCCTCGATCTGTAGATTCATAAAGTTAACCAGTGCTTAAATAATTTTCCAAAGATTCCAAAAGGAAAGATGACCACAAACGAAGTATTTCTCTTTTACTTTGTGGTGAACAGGATTCACTCATATTCTAGACTTTTATCAGTAATTAATGATCAGTGTGCTCTGAACAATCTGGGATATATTTAATGGGGGGAAATGAGATAAAATAGCTTCCCTTTCTCACCCCTTTTTTGGTGGAGGTATAATTGACATGTAACATGATACTCATTTCAAGCGTCCACCATGACGATTGGGTATTTGTATATATCGTGAAATAATTACCACAGTAAGTCTAGTTAATATCCATCACCGTACCTAGTTACAAATGTTTGTTCTTATGAGAATCTTTAAGATCTACTCTTGGGGCGCCTGGGTGGCGCAGTCGGTTAAGCGTCCGACTTCAGCCAGGTCACGATCTCGCGGTCCGTGAGTTCGAGCCCCGCGTCGGGCTCTGGGCTGATGGCTCAGAGCCTGGAGCCTGCCTCCGATTCTGTGTCTCCCTCTCTCTCTGCCCCTCCCCCGTTCATGCTCTGTCTCTCCCTGCCCCAAAAATGAATAAACGTTAAAAAAAAAAATTTTTTAAAAAAAGATCTACTCTTGAAGCAAGTCTCAAAAATAAATACAGCATTATTAACTATAGTCACCACAGTGTACATCACATCCTCCCGACCCATTGTTTCCTAACTGGAAGTTTGTACCTTTTGACCCCCTTCGTCCATTTCACACACACCCCCACTCCCCCACCTGTGGCAACTACCAGTCTGTTTTCTGTTATCTATCAGCTTGTTCTCATTTTACATTACACATAGGAGATTATATGGTATTTGCCTTTCTCTGTCTGACTTCTTTCACTTAGCATAAGGTTTATCCGTGTTGTCATTTTTTCAGGTGAATAATATTCTAGTATACGTGTGTGTGTGTGTGTGTGCGTGTGTGTGTACCATATTTTCTTTATCCACTCATCTGTCAGTGGACATTCATCCATGTTGTTACATGTATCAATAGTTTATTCCATTATATGGAAAGACTTCTATTTGTTTACTCATTCACTAAAATGCACTTTTGGGTTGTTCCCAGTTTGGGACTGTATCGATAAGGCTGCTATAAGCATTCATGTACAATTCTTTGAAAGGACTCTGTTTTCATTTCTCGTGAGTAAATGCCGAGGAGAGAGATAGCTAAATTATATGTTAGGCATGTGTTTAACCTATTTAAAAAATGCCAGACTGTTGTCCAAAGCTGTTGGACAATTTTACATTCCCACCAGCAGTGTATGAGAGTTCCAGTTCCTTCATGAGGTCTCTCAAATTGGATTACGGTCAATGTTTTGAATTTTAGCCGTTTAAATGACTATGTGGTGGTATCTCATTGTGGTTTTAATTTGCAATTCCCTAATGGCTAATGGTGTAGCCATTCCGGCTTTCTTAGGATTACTGCTGGCACAGTATGACTTTTCTCATCCTTTTATTTTTAGCCTATTCGTGCCTTTGTATTGAATGTACATTTCTTGTAAGCAGCATATAATTGGATTTTGCTTTCTTGAAATCCAATCTGACAATTTCTTTTAACTGGGGGATATTTAGACTGTTTACATTTAATGTGATAATTGATACGGTTAGGTGTAAACCTCTCATCAAGCTATTTGTTTTTGCCTCATGCCATCCATTCTCTGTTTGCCTGTTTCTCTTTTTTGTCTTCTTTAAATTAACGGGAATTAATGGATTCATTTTATCTTCTGTGTGGGCATATCAGCTATAACTCTTTGGTTTGTTTTTGTAGTGGTTGCGTTATGGTTTATGGTATACGTACATCTTTACCTTATTACAGAGTACCTTTAAGTGGTTTTAGACCACTTCGCATATGGTATAAGAACCTTTGAACAATATATTTCCAGTTGTCCCTTTCCAAACTCTCCACTATTATTTGATCCTTTGGAGTCTTTTAAAATCAGGTGGGATTAGACTGGCTAGTTATCCCCAACTGGTGAGGCAAGACCCTTCTGTGTGTTCGACCTCATGCCCTGTGATAGGAAGTTTCCAGTATGACTTGTAAGGAATAGGCACTCCTTCCTGCCATAGGAGTGCAGGACCCTATTTATTATCTCTGATCCCTCCTGGTGATTCTTTCCCAGCTTCCAGAAGTTTCTGCACACATGTGCTAATCACTACTCAGCAAAAGACTTGAGGGAGACCCTTTCTAAATCTCCCGGGTTCTCCTTCTATGAAATTCTCTGCTCTCTGGGTTTCTTTCCTCTGAACTCGAGGGAACTTAGTCTTCCGGGACTCTCAGTTCCATCTTCTCAACTCAGGGAATCTACCAGGATCCCCCTGGGTTCTTCTTCCCCATGCTGTGTACTGGAAGCTCTCTCCAGGCAATAAGTTAAGACGATCCTGGGGCTCAACTCCTAGATTTCCCATCTCTCAGGGGACTGTCCTTCCTTGCCTGATGTCCATTGTCTTACACCCCATCCTTACATACATTTCGTCCATGTTTGAGTTATTTCAAGAGAGAGTGTACATGTGGTCCTTATCACTCCATCTTGTTTAGTAGCAGAGGTCCGAAAACACCTTCTGAAGCATGTTTTTGGGTTTTCTTTCTTGATTTGGAGATCATATGCAAAGAATGCTGGAAGAAAACAGGTAATTAGCTGATACTGTGCAATCTGCCAGACATAGAGATGCTGTTAGTCACTTACCCACATTGCACATACTTTGTTTTTCTTTCACAATAGCAGTAATTGCCTTACACTGTTGCCATCGTACTTTCTGCCTGGTTGTCTGGAGAGCTTTGCAATCAAGTTGGCTAAGCCTCAGGTCTTAGTCTGTATCTAAAAAATCTGATCAGGGCCTGAAGCCAAGGCTGCGTAGCCAGGTGCCCCAAGCATAAATCAGCCAATGGTACAGCTGCTAAATCTTTTAAAACAGCTGAATATGTCAGTGTGCTTCATTGCATTGAATTACTGAATATTTTAATATTCTTAACTCTACACTTCAACAGTCATTCTTTAAAAGATTCTATTTAATTATTCTTAATACTACACTATTTAATAGCCAGTGTGCAACCATGCGTAAGGTTTCTCTTTGGGAAAGATGGCCTGTTTAAGGTGTTACCTCCCATCGCTTCAGAAGATGTTAGTTCTCCAGGTCCAGGAGTCCGGCCCTTGATTTTAGAAAGACATCACATGACATGTCATAGTTCACGAAGCTAGTTAATAATGGAACCCAAACCAAAAACTTGCTCTGTAGTCTCCTCACACATCCTTTAAAAAAGGCATTCTTGGGGCGCCTGGGTGGCTCGGTCGGTTAAGCGTCCGACTTCGGCTCAGGTCACGATCTCGCGGTCCGTGAGTTCGAGCCCCGCGTCGGGCTCTGGGCTGATGATGGCCCAGAGCCCGGAGCCTGCTTCCGATTCTGTGTCTCCCTCTCTCTCTGCCCCTCGCCCGTTCATGCTCTGTCTCTCTCTGTCTCAAAAACAAATAGACATTAAAAAAAATTTTTTTAAATAAAATAAAAAAGGCATTCTTCAATCTAAATATTCTGCATTCTCGAACATGTTTTAAAAGGAACTATTTCTCCAAATCCTGCCCACCTTGCAAGGTCCATGTGAAACAATGAGATCAAGTCTGTAAAAGTGCTTCAGAAACTATACAGTGCTATAAAAATGTAACTTTTATTATTAGAACCGCAGTTCATTTCTATGAAAGCTTGCTAAACTTTTTTCACTTTTCTGAACTTGATTATACAGTATCTTTTCTAATACATTTGTTCATCCTTTATAAGAATTTAATCCTTTCTGCCCTGCTGGGTTGCAAAAAGAGAGCCTCTCTTCTTTTCTGGAACCTATTCATATTTTATAGTATTATACATCTCATGGGTTCCCACTCAGTGCGTGTCGAATAAAATCGGACTGGGGGAAATATTCTGATCCTTAAAAAGAAGGTATTTTGAAAGATTAGATGTGGAAACTCTTGCTTTTCTGTATTTGCGACGAAATTGTTTTAATTTGCCTTGTATTCAGCTGATGCATCCTATTTGCGTCCCTTTGTTAAAATTGAACAGATTTGCAGGTTAATGGAACAATTTGTGACAATAGCCGCCTGTAACTGGCAGGGGGAGAAAAATGATATAAAGGCACAGTCGTGAACTTCAGATCCTCCCCCTGCTTTTGGCATTCCGTTCCTCTGAATTAGAGCTTACGTTTCGGTTTTTTTTTTTTTTTTTTTAATTTTTTTTTCAACGGTTTTTATTTATTTTTTTGGGACAGAGAGAGACAGAGCATGAACGGGGGAGGGGCAGAGAGAGAGGGAGACACAGAATCGGAAACAGGCTCCAGGCTCCGAGCCATCAGCCCAGAGCCCGACGCGGGGCTCGAACTCACGGACCGCGAGATCGTGACCTGGCTGAAGTCGGACGCTTAACCGACTGCGCCACCCAGGCGCCCCGAGCTTACGTTTCTTGATTATCTCACTTGAACTGAGTCTTTCTAACTATTCACTTCTGTTTCTGTCAGTGAATATTTACTGAACTACCTCTTAATAGAAACTTTCTTCTCCTAACACAGAAAACTCACATGTGGGTGGATGCCTCTTTGTGGCCCTTGGGAAATCTAAGAAGAATTTGGATTGCCACAAATAGGGCAGGAACCCCGGTTCTCGGGCATTGCTTTCCCATTAGATGCTTAAACTTGAGGGGCAATAGAGCTAGCTAGACACGGGACCTTTGGAATTAAGTCCATCAGCCATCATCTCTTTCAGTCTATGTCTGTGTCATACATAGGATTTTTCTTCCAGAGTGACATTTCTGCATTCTGCATATTACCTGCTACCTGTCTGCCGAGTGTGCTCTATGAAGCTGTCTCCTTTGCCGTGGGCAGTGGCCCCTTTCCTGCTGGGGAAATGAGATGCTAATCGTAGTCACTCCAGCCTTTCCAGCCTTTCCTGCCCGACCCCAAGCAGGCGAATTCCTTGCTGGTCATCAGGATCTCTCTCTGGGAGAGTGGCTGACCTGTCCTCTGTTAGGCCCCAAAGGAATACTGTTTCATTTCCAGGGGACGGTAAAGGCACTAGTATTTCCCTCTCTGCAGATCTGTTCCTTCCGTGGCGGACACGTCCACCCTTCTCCCTTGCTGACAGAGACCTGGCTGGTTCAGGAATTAGCCTACTCCAGGTGACTGTGTGCCTTAAGGGAGGCCTCAGCCCTAGGCCGTGAATAATGAGCGTACTGAGATATTTCGTGGTGATCTGGTGGCCCCAGTCTCCTTCGCAAGCGTTGGGCGTGAGCATTTTATGCCGTCTCGGGCAAGAAGATACAAAGGGAGTAGGCCAAGGGAGCACACAAGAAAGGTTTTCCTCCCCCAGGGAACTAAGCCAGCATTCTTTTTCTTCTGGACACTGTGCCTGCTTTTCCTCTGCCTGCAATGCTCTTGGCCCAGATATCTGTGTCAAGAACTCTGTCACTCTTCAAGTGTGGCTCCAATCTCAACCTCTTGAGGACGGACTGCCGTGTCGAAACAGCAGCGTGCCCCCCCGTCCCCCTTTTGAGCCGTCTCGGGTCAATACCCCGCACCTTGTTACGGTTCTTCAACAAAGATGCCCCCATCGCCAGGACCACCGTGAACCATGCCTGCAGCACACCTTGTGTGCTCCCCTTCCCCATGGAATCCAGGCCGGCCGTGCATAACGACTGGGAGGCAGCCGGAGGGACAGTGTAGGATCCGAGGCTACACGAAAAGAAATCTTGCCCTTTCTGTTGTGGTCAACTTGGAACATTCACCTGGGGGACGTGAGCTGCGACGAAAGAAGTCAGGCCACTCTGCTGGGAGCTGCGCGGCCACACGGAGGGAGCTTCGTGAAAAGAAAGAAATGCTTGGCCAGCCCCCAGCTGAATAATGTGTGGTTTCTGCTACCTGGGGGGACTGCCAGCTTGAGTGGCACCAGGCCCAGCTTATGTCTGAGGGATTCAGGTAGGCCTGGCCAAGTAGCGGGATGGGCAGGGGATCTCAGGGAGGCTGGGAGCAAGCTCAAGCTGTAGACGCTTTTCTCGAGCCACAGCTCCCAAAGTGGTTTGTCAGGTTAAGTGACATACCAGATGTATGAGCAAAAAAACAAAATCCATCTGGGACACCCATCCCAGTCAGGCTTTCCTATCACTCCACCTCCAGCTGCCATGTGACTGCGGATGCATGAAAGACCCCCCCCCCCAAAAAAAAAAAAAAAAAACACCCAGCTGAGCAGAGTCCAGTCAAAGAACCCAGGAGCAGGAGTGATCAAGTTTTGTTTTCAGCCACGGAGTCCTAGGGCGATGTGTTATACGGCATTGGGAACATCCGACCTCTTTTTCGGTTTTTTCTTCTTTTCCGTAACTGTAGAATTAGCATACATGGCATGCTTTTGTTTGTTTGTTTTTAATCATCTCCCACCATGAGAAAGTACCCTTCAGGAGGCCAGAGGTCTTGTCTCCCATTTGCTACTGGCTCCAAAGCATCTAAAAACAGTTCCTAACATCTAACACAGTTCCTTGTCTATGGAAGGAAGGAACCGGAACTTGAGAAGCCATTTTGTCCATGTGTGGGGCGTTCACCTAAGGAGGCAGAGTGGAAAGAGGGGAAGAACCTGAGTGCCGATGATGGCATTGTGTTTCTGATGGGAAGAGCCTTGCTTCTGCCCTCCTTGACTGGCCAAGGCATTTTGTGCTGGGTTTTCTCTTACCCGCAGCAGAAAGCGTCGCCTGTGGCACACGGTCTTTCCTATCACTGTGATTTTCAGCCATAGGACTGAGACACAACCGAACCGGAAGGTGAATCCTAGTGGTAGACCCCATGATGTTCTCAAAAGCAATCTCCTCCTTGCTGACAGAGGCTTTGCCTACTGAGGGAAGCACGTAGTTTATAATAAACTCTTGTCTACACCTTCTCTCAAGAGGCCTTCTTAGTCTCCTTGCAATAGAAGCATGGAGAGCCCCTGATCTCTTAAAGGTGACTATAATACTTGCCTGGGTAAGTAACTCCAGAAGCGGCTACACCTGGAGCTTTGAGTCCTGATGAGATCCACTGCCCATCCCACTCCTATGCAGCACTTACCCGAATTTCTCAGACCGAAGCCGGGGACCAATGCCACTCGAGCTGGCGCTCCGGTCAGACAGCAGAAACCAAGCAAGTGAATGAAGTCACTAGCCCCTTGATGCTTACGTTTGGGAACTCCTTCTGCCTGAACATCAGTTGAGTATTTTTTAAGTGACTACGTTACGGTAGAAACTCTTTTTGGCAGTAGGGACAAAGATGTTCATGATGCAAACCTTTTTCAAGTATGGCCGATACATGAGCGGCAAACAATACCATCAAGACTCCACTAGAGATCTGAGGGGAGAAGAAGAGATGGTCATGTGCAGAACAGTCCGCAGTTAGTTTTGCTGCAGGGATGACATCTGAGCGCAGACTTAAGCAATGCTGAGGGTTTCAAAAGGTAGAGGGCATAAGATGGAAGGGCTTTCTAGAGAGAAGAAACAGCATGAACGCTTAGAGGTCTGGGGAGATCTGACTTAACTGAAGGTGATTAGAAGTTGGGAATGAACGAGGTGTTGGGTAGACGGTGGGGAGGGAGTAGAGACAGAAGAAGTAATATCTAAGCCAGTGAAGTACCTGTAATTAGGGAAGAGACACAATTAAATATTTTTCTCAAAACTCCTTTTGACTTTCTACATTTGTCACTGATAAAGAAATTATAGGGGCACCTGGGTGGCTCGGTCGGTGAAGTGTCCGACTTCGACGCAGGTCACGATCTCGCGGTCCGTGAGTTCAAGCCCCGCATTGGGCTCTGGGCTGATGGCTGGGAGCCTGGAGCCTGCTTCTGATTCTGTGTCTCCCTCTCTCTCTGCCCCTCCCCCGTTCATGCTCTCTCTCTGTCTCAAAAATAAATAAATGTTAAAAAAAAAAAAAGTTAGGGGCGCCTGGGTGGCGCAGTCGGTTAAGCGTCCGACTTCAGCCAGGTCACGATCTCGCGGTCCGGGAGTTCGAGCCCCGCGTCGGGCTCTGGGCTGATGGCTCAGAGCCTGGAGCCTGTTTCCGATTCTGTGTCTCCCTCTCTCTCTGCCCCTCCCCCGTTCATGCTCTGTCTCTCTCTGTCCCAAAAATAAAAATAAACGTTGAAAAAAAAAAAAAGTTAAAAAAAAAAAAGTTAAAAATAAAAAAAAAGAAATTATATTACACTGCAATGGTTTTTACCTTTTTAGCTTATTTGGCCCAAGCAAACAAGGGGCAGAAAAGTTTTTCATGTAAAATTTTCATTCAGCCTAAAAGAACATTGATGACTTCAGACCATTTAATGTTAAATATTTTAGAGTTCTAGATTATTTCTCTTTGGATGAGCAGAAGTTGGTTTTGTTTTGGTTTTGGTTGTTGTTGTTGTTGTTGTTGTTGTTGTTGTTGTTGTTTTAGACTCTGAAAATACAGGTTGCGTTTGTAACAGATTAATTGCTGCTTTCATGGTGGTCTCCCAGGCATCAGCAGGTTCAAGTTCAGCAGGTAGGCCTCTGGCCTCTGAGAATGTAGCCTGAGAGTTAAAGAATGCATGATCACCTCTGTGATCGCTTGAGAAGGGTTCTGAAATCTCGGTGGGGGTGATGGGGCCGCCAGATAGTTGGAGTCAAGAATGTCTAAGAGGTTAGGTATTTGGACTAGAGCTGTAGCGGGGAGGTAAGGAAATACAAAAGATCGGGAATTCATGTTGACCATTAACAAACCCACATGTGAGAAATGTAAACCTCACTTGAAGCCAAAGGCTCTCCGAACTAGGACTTTGCAATATACCCTCCAAGGCGAGAACTAGTATCTGTTTACTTATGTGGTTCTGGAACATAAGGGAATGCAGATAGTGTGTTGGTTAGAATGCTTTCAGCAGCCAATGACAAAATGCCCAACTTCAAGGGCCTTCTGCTCTATTTGTTTTTCCCAAACTTTTCTGGGCATAAGAATCACCAGGGGCACTTGTTTAAATGACTAATTCCCAAGCCCCTTCACTGGCAAGTCTGAACCATGGGGTTTGGGAAGCTGTGTTTTTAACACGAACCCCACTGAGATCAGGCAAGTTTGGAAAATGCTATCTTAAATAAGAGGCAGCTGATAATCTAACACAGTGGTTGGCAACCTTTGGCAGGCACCAGAATCACCTGGAGGCTTGTGAAGGTACAGGCTGAGGGGCTCCACCCCGGGTTTCTGATTCAGTAGGTCTGGAGTAAGTAAAGTGTCAGACTCTGCATTTCTAGGCAGTTTTCAGGTGATGCCGATAACTGCTTTGGTCGGGAACCACACTCTGAGAACCGCTGGTCTAACCCAACCAGAAGTCCACAGATGATCAGATCTGGGGCTGCTTAATTCAGCAGCTGAACTGTATAAAGACTCCAGTTTGGTTTCCTGGGGCGTCTCCCGGCTTCCTCCTCACGATCCCAAGGTGGCTGGCTTCCCACTGCCCCCAGCAAGATATCCTCAGACAGCAGTATCCACGGCAGGAAGGGAATAAGGGCCAAAGGTAACTGTGCGGGGGGTGGGTATGCATGTGTGTTGGAGAAGAAAGAATTTCCCAGAAGCTCCCCAGCGTACTTGCCCTTGTGTATCAGCCAGGACTGGGACTCGCTGTATTCCCTGAAACCAGTCACTGGTTCCGAGAAACAGGATTATCATAATTCGTTTAGGGCAAACTCTAATGCTTCCTCTAGCCAGGGTCTGTTGATGCTCAAAATCTGATCATAAGTGAGATGAGGAATAAGAAGTGAATAGCTCCTAGGTAGGCAAACACCTGGGAAGCTTACAAATGGATTCTGGTATAAGGGTGATGATAAGTAGATCGAGGACTGAAAATATTAATACAACTGCTAATGAACAATACGTTACCAGCTTTGTCGTCACCGTTTGCAACAGCCCAATAGACTCCTGGGGAATTTGGCCCTGCGTACCGGGGGGAAAAGGGCCCTTGCAAAGCTCACTGTATCTATGGAGTCATCTTGCTTTTACTATACCTGTATATGGAATTGCAAGCTGTCCCTTCAGGTAATGAAACTTAGACAAGTTGGAACCTGTATAACAGCAAATCAATACTGAAGTTATAGGCAAAGGCCGTACTTGTAGAGCCTAACCTATAGGATAGGAAGACTTCGTGCCCCAAATTGAACAAATTCTACATTTATAGGTATCCAACATAGAGACGAAACGACGCATAGTGGTATGTCTTTTTATATGTTTGCATTTTTTTCCCTCACTCATTCTTACAAGTGTGTGTTGTTCTTTTCTTTAACAAACACCCAGCTATGCCCCAAATGTCCACGGCCAATGTAAAGTGGAAAATGGAGTTGTTTATTTGGGCCTCGTGTCATCTAAATACTTGATGAAAGAATGCATTAAAGGGGCACCCGGGTGGCTCCGTTGGTTAAGCGTCCAACTAGAGCTCAGGTCGTGACCTCGCTGTTTGTACGTTTGAGCCCCGCACCGGGCTCTGTGCTGACAGCTCAGAGCCTGGAGCCTGCTTCCGATTCTGTCTCTCTCTCTCTCTCCCTCTCCCTCTCCCTCTCTCTTTCTGTCCCTCTCCCACCCCTGCTTGTGTGCGCACACGCTCTCTCTCTCAAAAATAAACATTAAAAAAAGAACGCATGAAAGGTTTCTCCTGGATTAAAAGGAAAATTTCCTAAATTCTGGTTTTTTTTTCTTTTTGATAGTGGAAGATAGTAGCTAAGGTGAGACTATCTCCTGTTACATTTCTGTTTCCTTTCAAGAAATAGCTTTTATTAAGAAAATTGTGATCTTTGAAAGAGGAGCTAAGCAAAGGAGACCAATATATTTTGTGTTGGTCGGTCTCTAAACTGTTGCTTATTTTTAAAAACTGAACAGTGGTGAGTGTGCATTTCACACGGTGAAACCGATGTCTGGCACGTGGGTGAGGGCCGGGCGGCCAGATGGGCTTGTTGGTTTCAGCGCCACCGGCTTGTGCACAGAGACTGGGAAGCTGCATTTCGAAGACTGTGGTCTAATACAGCCAAGAGCTCTCTATTCTGTATCATTAAGCGACGGTTAAGACATCGTCGGCAGCCCTTCGCCCTGACCTCGTTCGAAAGAAGCCTGTGCAGTGACCGTGCAGGCCCATTAAAATCCAGATCTATGGGGACATTTCCCTTCCCTGGGACAGATGGGAATTGTACACGGGACATAATTGTGTGTGATAAGCAAGAAAGGGAAGCTTCTAAAGCGCTGTAGAATCACTGATAATTTTAGTACACTTAAACATACAACAAGTTTAATGACAGCATTTTCCCACTGCTTCCTTGAGTTGGGAACATTTTGGTTTTTTCCCTCTGGGTTGATTGCCTGGAAAGTAGCAAAAGATGTTTTAGAGCCTCTGCCGGCAGAGGGTGCGTTTAGCATATGTGTGCATGAGGTCTCCAGGCGCTTGGCCCCGGGGGCTGTGTTCTCTCCGCCATTTCTCACAGTCACGCGGGTTTGGGACTGCTTACAGATACTTGACTGTCTTGTCAGATCGAAGCAGGCCCTGGTTTGCCAGCAACTTGCAGTTGTTGTTGTTTCTGAAGGCCATGCAACTAACAGATGTTTGTTGTTGGCTCCATATCTACTTTCTTTGAAAGCTGGAGAATCAAATTGCTGACATTCAGACAACACTAATTCCCATATCCAGGGAGCCTAATTTGCCGTCCCTGAGATCCTGATTCCTGGTGTTCACGGGTTTAAAAACCATTTCAGTGACACAATATAAGAATGGGCTTGGGAGATGCAGTGCTGTCGCCACTAAAGATAATCACATTTTATAAACATCTGCGTCATTACTGGTATGATTCATTTCTAAGCTGTATACAGCTGTGTTTCCAGTTTCAATTAACAATCCCTTAATTGCATATCCATCTCGTGTTACTAATTTAGTTAATTTATTCATAATTAAGAGTATTCTGTTTTCTACCAAGGTTTGTCGAGCTCAGAACATTATAAAGAGAAATATTTTAAGGCAGCATCTCTGAGGGATTTTGTTTCTTATAATCACATCACAGTAAAATGTCATTCATGCACCCAAAGGAAGATGAATTGCTAAGGGGTTTTTTTTTTTTCCTTCCAGTAAAATGAGAAGCCACGGGAAGCTGCAGTGTGTTGTGTTTTTAAACCAAGTTAAATGCTGTGTATTTTGTTCTTCGCTTTCTCCTTTCCTGACATCCTCTCCAAAAAAAAAAAAAATAATCATTTGATTTGGATTATTATTTAAGTATCCCAGCAAATCCAGTCACCGGTGCAGATAAAACTGTCATTACTCTGTCAGGTAATGGTGTCTCTTAAAATCTAAGCTATAAAATCTGTGCATTTCAGAGGACGTTAAGATCACGAATTTTCAAGCTGCAAAGTCCAAGCAAGTGAATTCATTTTTGTTGGACCTTTTCTAGAAAAATGCAGGGACCCTGGCAACAAGGGTCTTGGCCGTGTTAGCGTATGTGTCTGTGTGTCCTTAAAAGCAGCAATGACAAAAGCAACCATACAGTCAGCCACTCTGTTGAGTGGCCAGGAACTGCCACTCACAGGCTTGTAAGGCTGCATGGTAGAAATAAGCTATCTTTTGTCTTGCGGGAATTAAATTAAAATGTAAAATCTACCCTCCCTGTCCCCTCTTCCCACTCTGGCAATTGCCTTGACCTTCAAGACACCATACATGTTATTCACATATGCTTCCACAAATTCAATTATTCATGACCTATGTTATTGATCTCCTACTACATATCTAATTGACTTATTTATCCACACACTTAATGATTGATTACGTATCGTATTGAACCTCCACTACCTGGGTAGCGCTGTTCGGGATGACCGAACAGTCGTAATTTCTACCTTCATGGCTCTTTCAGTCTGAAGGAGGAATCAGGCATAACTCAGATAACCACACGAGTAAATGTAAAGTCACATGGTTGAGTAAAGCCAAGAAGGTATATGTAATTAACAAGGCTACCTACCTTTACAAACACCTGACAAGACCTCTAGATGATTTGCAGTCAGTGATGGTTTGGGTCTTGGAGCCATGTTTTTGTTTTCCCTTCACTAGTTTCACTTGGTGACCCAGTTTAAATTGTTTATTTCACTATAGGGGGAAAGGTCTGCGTGTCAGAAACAGGGGATATTGTTGACTCATAACCTACTTTTCAAAGTAACTAGTGAAAGAGAATGTGTGGTAGTATATGTATCTTATCCTTTTTGATTCTGAACTGTTCTATTTCTATAAAATTTTATATCTTAAAAAGGCAAGGTATAAAAGCAGAAGTTTTCTAAATGGACAGTGGCAATAAACTCACCTATTTTACCATTTAGCCATTGGCTTGCAACATTAACTCAAAACATAGGCGTCCAGAAAGGTATGATTGTAAACATTTCTGGAAGTCCCATCTTCTCTCCATTTCCACGACACTTTGTTTTTTCTGCGTGGTTGCTGGTTTACTTTTTGTGTGTTCGTTTAACGCCTTACTCGCCACCCACTCCTCTATTTCACGGCATTAACAGAGCCCCAGGATTCCGGCTTTAGTCTGCATGACAGGGAATGGCAGAGGAGGTGAAGGTTGGTTTGAATCCTTGAATTTCAGGAGTTGAGCTGGCCACCAGGTCGGTTGATGGCTGCAACCGGGCAGGACAGCCATCCTGTAGCTAGGTGTAGCTAGGGAGCGTGTCTAGCATAGAGCTGCATGGCTGCGGGGGAAGGCCGTTGCCATAAATCCCTAATGGCAGCAGTTGGACGCAGGAAGGGAGTCGTGCACAGCTGTGTACAACTTGACTTTGCTCTGTATCCTAATAGGCTATACGGAAACACTACTTAATAGAAATGAGGGCGTGCCTGTGTGGCAGTCGGTTAAGCGTCCAACTCTTGATCTTGGCTTAGGTCGTGAACTCAAGATTGGTGAGTTTGAGCCCCACATCGGGTTCTGCATTGATGGTGCAGACTGCCTGGGGTTCTGTCTGTCCTTCTCCCTGCCTGCTTGTGCTCGCTCTCTTTCTCTCTCTTAAAATAAACAAACACTAAAGAGAAGTTTTTAAAAAATGAGGATCCCATGCACCACAGTGGCCCGGGCCGTTGGTACCATGTGACCTGGAAATACCTTGCTTTGCTGGAACTTGAGCAAAATTGCATACCCTGTGCATTTTTTTTTTTAACCCGTTCTTTTCTAAAGCTCCTGTGTGATGATCCAAAACCAGATTTCTCTTTGATGCCAGGCAGGAGTTTGGGTTTGGATGAACTTCCTACCTAAGGAGATAATGACACAAACCTTGCCTGAAAATTGTCCTTCTGCTGAAGGTGTTCGCTCTCAAAAAAGAGACAACCAACAAAAGCAACTTGGAATCTGGTTCTAGATTTCCCATTAATTGATTCTGGACATACACATGTAATTTGATCTCTGTAAGGAAGAAAAATGACCAATTCCTAGCATGTAAGTATGGTTCCGTGATTCTGTAGAAAGAGCTTTCTCTCGGGGCGCCTGGGTGGCGCAGTCGGTTAAGCGTCCGACTTCAGCCAGGTCACGATCTCGCGGTCCGTGAGTTCGAGCCCCGCATCTGGGCTGATGGCTCAGAGCCTGTTTCTGATTCTGTGTCTCCCTCTCTCTCTGCCCCTCCCCCGTTCATGCTCTGTCTCTCTCTGTCCCAAAAATAAATAAACGTTGAAAAAAAAAAATTTTTTTAAAAATTAAAAAAAAATAAAAAAAAAAAAAGAAAGAGCTTTCTCTCAAGAAAAAGCTCAAGAAAATCAAGAAAAAGTTCCAAAGTTTCCTATCTTCATTGAGCTTATTTTCCAAAACCAATGTATTCTGATTTTTTTTTTTTTTTTGCTACAGAGAAAAGCAGCATGAAGAAATTAAGCCACAAAACATTAGTATATTCTTACTCAACCTTTTAGGGAAAAAAAAAAGGTTTTTTTTAAAGTTTGGACTTTTGGCAGACAATAAGGTAGTTAGAAAGGAAACGAGTACGACTAGACTAACTTGGTAATACCAGCATAAAGGAAGAAATAAGAGGGGGAAAAAGAGAGAGGCAAAATGTATGAGTGGATACCAACCAGAAAGATTTTCAAGCTCTGAGAAAAGAAAAAGGAGAAAAAAGGGGGCTATTAATAACATAACCCATGGGGCACCCGGGTGGGTCAGTCGGTTAAGAGTCCGACTCTTGATCTCAGCTCAGATCATGACCTCATGGTTCATGGGATGGAGCCCCACAGCGGGCTCTGCACTGACGGGATAGAGCCTGCTTGGGATTGTACTTCTGCACCCCTGTATGCGTCCTCTTGGCCCTGATCTCATATTGGAACCGCTGTTCTATCAGCCACGCCAATGAACACATCGGGTTACTTAATTGGGCTTCACTTTGAGATGTTTATAGGAGAGGAGAACCCAGAGATCTGCTCCGTACTGAGGCTTTGATCCATTTAACGAGGTCAGAAGCCTTTGTTAAGCAGCTCTTGTGTATACAACAATGCTCCACATCCCGTTTCCCCGGATTGCCACTCTATAAGACGGGAAGGTCTCTGCGCCACCACCCCCCCCCCACCCCCAGAGCCTTAGAATCCACTTCTAGAGATGGGCTCGCCATCTTCATTACATAATTATTTGAATCCAACTGGAATAAGCACTGGATAGAAGAAAAACAGTGCTAAGAGGGAGTATAATGGAGGGACCTGACCTGGTCTAGTCAGTTGGAAAGGTTTCCTGGAGACACGGTATTTTAGACACACACACACATACATGCAGAATGTATTCTGACTGGCTATGATAAATGCACTTTTTTTTTTTTTTTACAAAAGCTTTATTTTTTGTGTAATCTCTACACCCCCTCCCTCCAGCTGGGGGCTCAAATTCATGACCTCAGGACCAAGAGTCATATGCTCTACCGACGGAGCCAGGCAGGCATTCCAAATGCATTTCTCACTATAGGTCGTGCTCAAGGGTTGGAAACCATTGTTCTTACAATTCCAGGGAGCGGAGCGATCATGTGACCTGTCGAACACATGCCTTCCCCAAAAGTGTCTAGTAAGGAAGACACTCCTGAGCGGTTACCTGGTAACTGAAACCACCCCAGTCATCACGAAAGGCAGAAAGGAGGCTTGGCATTCGCTGGAGGAGAGCTAAGGGTTTGAGACATTTGCATCAAAGTACGCACAAGGCCTGCACCTGATGCTCAAGGCATGTTACGGTACCTCTCTTTGGGTAAAACTAAGGGTGACAGCTCAGTGAAATCACTTGTGGGTCAAGTTCTCGTGCTTTTGTAAATAAAGAGGCCAGTCGATAACCAATGGAAGTGGAGGAACCTTTTTCCAGGCAGATCCTGGCTCCTCATACTGACCAATGTAAAAAGCTATAATATGGGCTCCCGTTTCCTATCATTATGTCTTTGAGTAAGTTGAGAGTCGCCGAAAGAGTCCTAGTCAAAAGCTTTAAAAACAAAACTTGATTTCCATCTCTTTTTTACCTAGGCCCCCCCTTATAAATGGAGGGATTGGGAAATCACCTAGAGGTATTTAATGACTGTACCGAAAGAATATTCCCTGACCCCAAATCTTTATTCATTTGCCACCCCGCTGGCACAGTGCCTTCAATCCTACCTGCTGTGAACCGACCGAAATCAGTTTGGCCGCACAAAGGTCTTAGGTTCTTTCTGGCAAATAAGGGAAACGCACAGAAAAGTTTGAGGAGCCTGAATGGCTGGCTACCTCATCACAACCTCAGACCGAAATAGTTCGTAGGGGAAGGAAAACAATTTTTCCTTCTAGGTTCTTGGCTGAGACTCCCCTTCGATCAAATACCACTGAACAGCAGAAAAACAGAAGTTTAATAACATGTACACCTCCTGTATGTGTGGGAAAGACGCAGAAGAATTGAGTGACTCCCCAAACAGCCCAAGCCATCCCCTTAAATACCGTCTCCAGCTCAACACAAAAGAAAGATGTTGGGGCCATGAGGCCAGCTAGAGAAGCCCACCGGGAAAGGTACAGCCAACAAGAGTAAGGATGTTCTGCAGCTTTGCTCTTGCCTTCTCCATTAACAAATTTCTAGGGAGTTATTCGTCCGTTTCTTGTTAGAGGGAGACAACCTGACAAATGGTGATTTTTCCCCAGAAATGTACCAGTTGCTTACAAAAGGGTCACTTCCACTTGTTTTCCAGAACTCCTCCTTTGTCCGCTGTTCCTTGAAAATAACCGGCTCGTGGTAATCCTTACACCAAAGAGGCGTATTTTGGGGTGGCAAATTCTGCTCCCCTTCGGAACCCATCAGGAACTTTTATCGCAGGCCACTGTTTTCCACAGCACGCACACACCTGTGACACTCACTATGTGCGTTACCAAAACCTCTGAAGTTCCTGGAGATAAATACTGCAGGGGTAGCAGTCTTGGAGCTTTGCCCTTTTGTGTAAAATGAGGGCGGCGCTCTCCTGGAGTGTGATTCTTGGTGAAGATAACCAGTTGCCTCTAGAGTTGAAGCTTGTACCAATGGTATGTCCAACGTATCACACTCTCTGTGTTGCAGTATTTAGGGTTAATAACATTGTAACCCCACCGTTTGAATTTAAATTGTAATCGTGTGTTTTGAGCATGTAGATCATCTCTTTGAGATGCAGTGAACCCTTTAATCCATCAGTAAACTTTTAGTAGCAAGTTGCTTTACCACCAGAACAAGCCTAAGGCACAGGGCACATGTCAGCGTCACTTGGGGAGCTTAGAAAAATCCTGATGCACAGGCCGCAGCCCCACTACATCAAATGGCGGGGCGGGGGTGGGGGGAGGGGGGCAAGGGTGCGCTCCAAGCATCAATATTTGTGAAAGCTCCCCAAATGGTAGAAAGTACAGTCTGTTTGAGAACCCTTGTGGCCAAGGGATGTGGTTGAATGCAAAGCAGAATCAGGAATAGGGAGGCTACTGATGACCAACACGTATCTATACAAGGGAATTTGCCCGAATCACAATCTGGAGACCCAGATTTGGGTTATGATGAGTTAGAAAAAAGTCTCCTCCCAACTTGCCATTCGCTCGACTAGAACGAAAAGGAGTGCCGCCGAAGAGATCAGTCCCTCTCAAAAGACCGCAGGCTGCACCTGACTCGCTTCTTGACTCCAGAAGAATCTTTGTTTCTTAAATAAGCCCGTGCATAATGAACCTTCAGGGGGTGGGGGACAGACTAGGGTAAGCAGAGAACATGTAGGCTTCAGACACATGAATACCGTCCCTTCCAGAACAATGAAAGTAACGACTGTCAGAATCCAGTAAGATTGTGGGGCGCCTGGGTGGCTCATTTGGTCAAGCGTCTGACTCTTGATTTCAGCTCCGCTCATGATCTCTGAGACTGAGCCCTGCATCAGACTTCAGCACAGAGCCTGCTTAAGATTGTCTCTCTCCCTCTTTCTCTGCCTCTCTCTCTCAAATAAAAAAAAAGTGAGATTCTGAAAGAAAGGAAGTAGAAGTCTGATGTTGGCAGACCACTTTCGATTAGTGTGTGTTCATCTTGCATATACATAATAAGTTGGGGAGTTCGGCTGAACCCGGAGAAAAACTTGCATCGACAATCCAGCTAGGATCGCCTGAGTTGGCTTTTTCCCGCGTAGGACTTTGGCCCCAATACCAGAAAGCTCAAATTCTAAATTGTTCAAGAGTGCTTTTCAGAGAGGCCGTTAGGGAATTTTTATTGTTCAGAAAACAGTAGCACAGAACTGTTATAACTAGAGTATACCTTGTTCCTGAAATTAATTACCTGGAGTCTTCAAAATTTCTTATCTTTTGCTGGTAGAAAACCTTTGAAACTATATTTGTCTGTGGTATTCACTGCAATGCCTTAGATATAAAGAGAGAAATTTATTTTCAGAGGAATTTGGAGACAGGTTTTCTGTGTGTGTGTGTGTGTGTGTGTGTGTGTACCCATACTTACCATCTATGGGTTTTCCCCAAGGATTGTAGAAATCCCATTAAATTACCCACTTCTTAAATAGTTACTGAAACTCCAGTTTTTCATATTTTCTTATATAATATTTGGATGCATTTAGGTGAACTTGCAGCATTTTAATTATATCTGTATCAGATGAGGAGAAGAAATGTAAAATGGTTTGGGGAGAGATTTAATTTTAGATAGCCGTATAATTAACGGCATTTGGAAAAACTAGCGGAACTTTAATTAAATGTCTCTACATTAATTTAGTCATTTAATTGAAAATGTATTGGGATAGTCCTTACAATTTATCACTCTTACTCTTTGAGGGAGAAGGATTTTAAATAACAAAGCATCAGTGTAACTACTTTTTTATTATTTAACTTGATGTCCACCACTTGGGCACTTTGTTGAATTTCTTCCCCGGTGGTTGCAAGTTTTTTAAAACATTCATTTGGCTTGCCACTTTTGTTTAGAGCTGTAAATCTAGGGGAAACCATATTTTGAAACTTTACGCAAGTATTTCTTTTTCTTTATTTTAGACCTCACTAGTCAGTAGGGTCATGTTGTAAAGGTTTTATCTTAATATTGTGGATTTGGGGGGCACCAACTTCCTTTTTCTTTAGCGTTATGCTACAATAGTGCGTGTTCTTCACCATCTCTTCTTAAATTACATGAAGATTCACATACCGAGAGAAGTACAATTAGGCAGATTGGACGGTGTTCCAATACCTATGCCTAAGGAGGAGTGTTGTGTTAAACCGTCAACCTCAGAGGTTTTTAAATGGCGATAATATCATACCAGATTCAGTTTCCACGTCCTTGGTGCCTCCTAAGAGTTGTGCAGCTTCCCTGCCCGGTAGATTGTCCTCTGGTAAGATTTTTCTTAATCCTGTGTATCAGTATAGACTAAGGAACGTGGAACTTCGTGGCAGTTGATATTGTTCCAGAACAAAATTTAACTGATCTTCTGAGCTTTATTCAGCGCTAGGTGAATTAGGCAGCGTCCGATCTAGAGCTAGAAGGAACTCTCACGCGCTGCACAAAATGAAAGGCTTTTAAAGGCAGAACGGAGCAGGAACGAGGAAATAATACCGAGCAAAATGCAAATTGGTTCATTGCAAGGTTGCGCAGGGGAGGAGAACTTCGTCCTTCTTCCTTTCTAGGTTCTTTGGCAGGCCTGATAATGGACATACGACAGATAAACAGGAAAAAAAAACCCAAATTTAATTTTGGTTGGGAGTCTATAAAAAGATGAGACTCAAAGAAGTGATGAAAGCGGGCAGCTTTTACACCTTGTAGACCAGGAAACAATAAATTTGTGAAGAATCGACAAGACAAAGTGCTTTGGGCTTGCGGTAGCAAATTAGTGAAGAAGTAACAAGGTTTGCTGATACAGCCTTCACAGCCCTAAATTGTGTGTCTTGGGAGAGAAGGATGCCTGCTACCGTCCTGTTACAGGGAGGGTACACTGCACACGAGAGATTTATTTCCTGTTTTCCGGAGGACAAAGAAGGGTCCGAGTGTCCATCTTGCACTAGCTGTTTCTTACGTAACTTGAATTCAAAATAATATGCCAAAGTGGCTTATTTGGGGGCAGCACGTCTGCTCCCCTTCGGTTACTTTCCTTCAAGGGATGCCAAGGGTCTGTCAGGCAGACGGACTGACTGATGCAGATCAGGTGGTTCTTGATTGACTGGCTAAAGATGATATTTCTGGGAGAACCAAAACCGTAATTGTCATTTGGTGGCATGGGGCTTAGCATAAGCAAGTCCGTTTGCGGCCTGCTTGTCTCATTTTTAACAGCTGAAAAGGCAGGGCGGGATTTTAGGTAACCACAAAGTCCGCCTTGATCTCCAGTGTGGTATGGGGTGGCTTGTTACGCAAGGCCCTGCAGGTTAAATCACATCTGTGGTATCACGTAACAGAGACACTGACAAATGAGGATCTATCCACAGCAGGGCAACCAGAATCGCGAAGGCTGTGGACATGGTGATACGAGGCATACTTGGAAGCGTATGGAATGTTGGGTAAGAAGACAACTTGAAAGTAGAGGGTAGCTTCTTGAATTTGGGGAGCGTGGGTAAAAGCGATAGGACACTTAAGTAAGATGATGGAAAGGGATCATGAGTAAGTATCACGCGGAGGCTCAGTACGAGGGGGGCGGGGAGAGGGAGGGGGAGAGTTCCAACAGGATCTCCACCCTCAGAGCACAGCCCGACACGGGGCTCGATCCCACGAACCGTGAGATCGTGACGTGAGCTGAAATCAAGAGTCCGAGCCTCAACCCACTGAGCCACCCAGGCGCCCCAGACGTTAGAGTTAGCATTTGGTAGCATGAACTGCTTCCGAGATTTCCGTCATGTTTTAGTCTGACTGATCAGCTAGCCGGAAGTATCCATGGCCGTCCTGCAATTGACAGAGATGCACTGTAACCATGGCTTAAACAATGTAGAAATGCATTTCTCATGGAACAATCCCGAGGCAGGTAGGTCAGGGCTCACTAGGCTGTTCTGCTTCACAAAGTCCTCGGGGCCTCTTGATCGTGTGTTTCTGCCACGCTGACCTCAATTCTCACTGTCACTACAGGGCCCGGTGTGTGTGCTCCAGCTCCAGCTGTCACGTCTAAGTTCTAGCCCCAAGCAAGATGGAAGAAGGCAGAAGGTGCAAAGGCCATGTGCCGTCAGGGTTTGAAGAAAAACTCATAGCCATTGCCATAAAGTACCCGTTACGGTTCCTTAGCCAGAACTGTGGCACAGGATTCTCTCTACCCGCATGGGAGGCTAAGAAATGAATTCTTCACTTCAGGCATGCGTGAATCAAACTAAAAACCCTGAGTTACGTTGCTGTGGGACAAGGGGAGGAAACATACCAGAGGCACTCAGCAGTCTCTGTCACAAGGATGTTTTAGAATTACGCTAGATAAACAAGATAAACTTTAAGATCCTATAGCCTCTTAAGAGGCTATGACCTTGCAATTTGTACACAATCAAGAATCTCTTCCATCAACAACCAGAACTGGTTTTCAGGGGCTATTTGGAAGTTCATTTCCTTCCAACTCCAAAATGGTACAAGGACCAATGTATACAATGTACATCTTTCAAAAAAAATATCAAATTGCCCTTTTGTTAGCATAGTAATTTCACGGCTTTTCTTAAAGCGACACTCTCAGTATTTTGTACTTTTGAGCATAGGGGTGTTAATGATAATATTTATAAAACATTAAACAAATATGCACGCAAAGCACACCAGACTAAGAGAACATAATGGTGGCCTAGACTAAAATAAGTACAAATGTCCTCTGTTGGTGGCATTCTTCATTGCCATGCTTCTGCTGTGCCTGGGAGCTTTATTGCTATCTTTGGGAGGTTGTAAGTAGGGAAGTTTCTTGACTACAGGGAGGTGAACAAGCATTGTAAGTTAGGAAGAATGAATTCACGTAAGTTAATGGAGCGTTTTTCTTCTTCCCTAGTAATTCTGTGTTTCTCATTTTGCATTTAAAGCACCCATACCCTTACATACAACATTTAAGAATTGTTGATTGGTTAGTATTGTTTGCCATATGGCCCCTATCACTCTAAACATTTCAAAGAATGTAATGTAGGTCAAAATCAGAAGAGGGCCATACCGTCTGCTCCTTCCTCTGTTGAAATGCAAGAAACACAGAATTACTAGGGAAGAAGAAAAGTGCTCCATTAACTTACGTGAATTCATTCTCCCTAACTTACAATGCTTGTTCACCTCCCTGTAGTCAAGAAACTTCCCTACTTACAACCTCCAAGAGGCCAAGGTGCATGATACAGAATTTGTGTGAACACTTAGCCAACATGTGAAAATACGACCGCATAAGGAAAATTATACGGTAAGAATTAGGCCTCTGCGTTGTGAAATGGAGAAAATTTTTACATCTTGCCGTATCGCCTCTCCCTGTGGAGCTGTTCTAAGCACAAAGTTCCAATTACATAATGAAAAACTTGTTAAATACTGTGCAGGTCTGTATCTCACTAGAAGCAAACTCTGCTTCTCAGTAACCGTTTATATTATGCCTACGGGTGCTGCGTTCTGGAGCAAAAGTGTGGTGTTGTGTGCATTTGGGGGTCACCGAGCGCAAGGATGAAATTCACAAAGCATTATATGAATCATGTCAGGAACGTAATTATAGAGAGTAGGAAGTTGTGAGAAGAACCGCCATCCCCCCCTCGGGAGAGCAGGGGAAACCCCCAGGGTAGGACCGGAGGGTCTCTCCAGAGTGTGCAAGGTTGTGTTGAGGAGGAAGCATTAACGGTGCCGCACGTGACTTAGGGAAATGAGACAATTCACTAAGCACAAAGGCTGTGATCCTACATACCCCGTAAGCCCTTTTGAGGGTGGAGACTCCTAGCATCCGGAAGCAGACATCAGATCACCTGCCGGAAGTGAATTCAAAGAGCAATGGGCTAGATGCTCTTGCCTGGAAGGATAGCATTAAGATGCCAAAATCAAAAACACGGAGAAAAATAATTGATTTCTCCCAGCTTCAGGAGGCCTTTTACGGTCGAGAGGGAGCCTTTGACAGAGAAAACAGGCCCTCCTAACCATTTGTGGGTTTTGAAAGTGCCCGATTGGTTATTAAGGGGCCAACGCGCGCATGAGGCCAGTATAGTAGCCTTGCGTACCCCGTGGTTAGCCGTACCTGCTAACTCTGGCCGTACTTCTGACAAATGCCTATCCCTGCTAACAAGGGTGCTGGGTGACAGAGCGTGACTGCTCTATTTCTCTTCCTGAAGAAACCGTTCCAAAGCTGATGCCGTAGTGATGCCTTGTCTCCTATATGAAGGATCGCAAGTTATGCTACTGTTGTGGAAGAGACAGATATCAGACCACTTGTGAGTTTTCTTTTTCAGCATTGGTTTAATTATGTCTGGTTTTGTGCTGTTTTGAAATTTAATGACTTTTCATAGGGTCTGTCTTCTTCTTCTGGTTAAATGTTTTGTGCATAAGAAGTAAAGTCAAGAGGGGCACCTGGGTGGCTCAGTCAGTTAAGCCTCTGTTTGTTGATTTTGGCTCAGGTCATGATCACACAGTTGGTGAGTTCAAGCCCCGTGTTGGGCTCTGCAGTGACAGCGTGGGGCCTGCTTGGGATTCTCTCTCCCTCTCTCTCTTTCTGCCCCTCATTCCCTCTCTCTTTTCCTCTCTCTTTCCCAAGGTAAATTAATAAACTTAAAACAAAGAAAAAAGAAAAGGGCACCTGGGTGGCTTAGTCGGTTGATCGTCTGACTTCAACTCACGTCATGATCTCGAGGTTCATGGGTTCGAGCCCCGTTGTCAGGCCCTGTGCTGACGGCTCAGAGCTTGGAGCCAGCTTTGGATTCTGTAACCCCCTCTCTCTCTGCCCCTCCCCAACTCCTGCTCGGTCTCTCTTTCTCTTTCCAAAATAAATAAACACTTAAAAAAAAATGTAAGTCCCCACTTACGTTGTTTCACTTCCACGTGATACTTCTCTGCGTTGAAAAAAAATTAAAACTAAAAAGAAAAGAGGAAAACAAAACAGGTGTCATGGAACCAATGGCAAATGCAGTCTTAAGTTCAGTAAAATGGTATTATTAAAGACCTGAGCTGTGCATCTGAGTGATAATTACAAAATAACATTGGGGCACCTGGATGGTTCAGGCAATTGAGCATCCAACTCTTGACTTTGGCTCAGGCCACGATCCTAGAGTCGTGGGCTGGAGCCCTGTGTCAGGTGTCTCTCTTTCCTTCCTGCCCTTCCCCCCCCCCACCCCCACCCACACTCCTTCTCTCCCCCTAAATTGAAAACATCAACAAAATGAAAAAACTGAAACTAAAATTAAGTATGACAAGTAAGAAGTAGTTGACGCTTGAAAACCTTTCTTTTCTATCATGCCCGTGGTATTCAAAGGAGAATTTCTCATTGCATCAACGGTTTCAGAATTTCCAAATACTGTTTTTATTGGTGATAGCATTTATGGACTTTTCCGATGACCATGCTGTATTCTCTTGGTGTTGATGTTATTAACGAAAGATTATGTGAAGCTTCTAGAGGTGAACCTGATTTAGATGAGGGTGCCTCAAACATACCTTCCTAAATGCAGTACGGAAGCTACTGTCCTCTCTTGTCCTTCACAAACCACATCCCAACTAAACTATATTCACCACCCCCTTCTACTCTCTCTGTTCATGGAGAGGCAGGATAGGAACAGAGGCCCTGCCATCCCACAGATTGACTCCTAATCCCATTCTACCCCTTTGAAAGATATATGACCTTGGATCTTTTTGTGCCTCAGTTTCCTTATCTGTAAAATGGACGTAATAAAAATTGGCTTCATGGGGGTTAAAATTGCATAATTCATAAAAAGAGATTCCTGGGTGTCAGAAACAGTAAGCGTTACCTATTATCAAGTGATAATAGTATTTCCTCCACCTGGAACAGCAACTCCATAAACTGTGCATGCCAAGACTCTAAAAACAAAATGTCACTCTGTGAGGTGATATGTTAATAAGCTTGATTGTGCTGATCATTTCACAGTCTATAAATATATCAAATGAAGTTATACACCTTACAGCCGACGGAATGGGAAAATGTTTGCATTTTTGCATATTTGCAAATGACGTATCGGATAAAGGGTTAGTATCCAAAATTTATAAAGAACTTGCTAAACCCAACACCAGAAAAACAACTAATCCAGTGAAGAAATGGACAGGAGACATGAATAGACACTTGTCCAGAGAAGACACCCAGATGGCCAACAGACACATGAAAAGATGCTCAACATCACTCACCATCAGGAAAATGAAAATCAAAACCGTGCTGAGATAGCACCTCACGCCGGTCAGTGTGGCCAAAATGAACAAATCAGGAGACGATAGATGCCGGAGAGGATGTGGAGAAATGGGAACCCTCTTGCACCGTTGGTGGGAATGCAAACTGGTGCAGCCGCTCTGGAAAACAGTGTGGAGGTTCCTCAAAAAATTAAAAATAGATCTACCCTGTGACCCAGCGATAGCACTGCTAGGAATTTACCCAAGGGATACAGGAGTGCTGATGCATAGGGGCACTTGTACCCCAATGTTTCTAGCAGCACTGTCAACAATAGCCAAATTATGGGAAGAGCCTAGATGTCCATCAACTGATGAATGGATCAAGAAGATGTGGTTTGTATATACAATGGCATACTACTTGGCAATGGGAAAGAATGAAATCTGGCCATTTGTAGCAACGTGGATGGAACTGGAGGGTATTATGCTAAGTGAAATAAGTCAGTCAGAGAAAGAGAGATACCATACGTTTTCACTCATATGTGGATCTTGAGAAACTGAACAGAAGACCATTGGGGAAGGGAGGGGGCAAAATAGATACAAACAAGGAAGGAGGGAGGCAAACCACAAGAGACTCCTAACTACAGAGAACAAACTGAAGGTGGATGGGGGAGAGGGAAAACGGGTGATGCGCACTGAGGAGGGCACTTGTTGGGATGAGCACTAGATGTTGTATGTAAGCTAATTTGCCAATAAATTGTATTTTTTAAAAAGTTATACACCTTAAATATACACAGTTTTTGTCAATTATACCTCAATAAAACTGAAAAAAAAAAAGAACAAGAGAAGGTCCTCACTCCATTATGGAGCCTTCCCTCATTCTTCCAGATGAAAATAACAAATTCGCATCTTAACACTTAATATTTTGCTATTTGTATTTTATACCCAAGAGTACTCCCCTGTCTTAAAATTAGGATCTGTGTTGCGAAAGCGTTGATATTTTCCATCGCACTGCGCTGACTCGATGTTCAGTAAATCTGTATTCACTGAATGTGTATAATCTATATTAGCCTTTTATTTAGTATTAATATGTTTGAAGTCTCAAGAGCTCATGTTGATTATGATTTCACTGTATTTCACGTGTTTTGGAAGTTGCAAAGTTGCAATTCACGTACTTTTTTTTAATGTAGTAATTTAGGACCACTTCTAGATGTTACCTCTTGTCTAGGTATAGAACCTCCGTATCTTTCATCATTCCCCCCTCCCTGTTTGTTTGTTTGTTTGTTTGTTTGTTTGTTTGTTTGTTTGTTTTAACACTCTACAATGCATGGCATCTTCTGAAACTTTCAGTTCCGAGTAGTACTTTTGAGAACTTGTATAGAATGATTGCAGAGTCTTGAGGAAATTGTCATGGCTTGCTTTTAGCATACAGTTTACCATTATGGTCTCCTAACCTTTCAAAAAAATGTTTCAGATGGGTACTTAAATCCATGGGTGGAAACCACTATTGCTGATAATCTGCTATTCTGAAATGTGGTTAAGCAAGTGATCTGGGGACAAATTTTATAATAGAGGTTTTCTTCTACTTTCTGAATATTTCATAGCTTTTAGTAATTTGAGTCAACTGAGTCTCTTATTTCTTGTGAATTACAGGTGAATGTCAATAAAATATATTGTTTGGCAAGTGTCCAATGAAAATCATTTTCTACAAGTTGAGATGGGAGGACATTAAAAACATTAAAAAGGGGGGCGCTTGGGTGGTTCGGTCAGTTAGGCGTCCGTCTTCACCTCAGATCATGATCTCGTAGTTCCTGAGTTCGAGCCCTGCGTCGGACTATGTGCTGACGGCTCAGAGCCTGGAGCCTGCTTCAGATTCTGTGTCTCCCTCTCTCTATGCCCCTCTCCCACTCGCGCTCTGTCTCTCTCTCAAAAATAAACATTAAAAAGTAATGTCACCTGCTTTTAATTTTTATGGAAATTAAAACTCTAATACAAGGGCAATGGGGTACTCAGAAATATGCATTGAAAATTTTCTTACAAATATATCGATCATGGCCCACAGGCACGGATAGTCAATTATTATATACTAGCACGCTGCTGCTTTTTCATTTTAAACCTTCTTACTCTGTTCTCATCAGTCATTACTTGTGTCTGACTTTTCTGCCATCCGTCCATCCCATACTAATGGTGATACACAACATTTTGAATATCACTCTGTGTGTCATATTATTTTTGTCATGCGACACCATTGTAATTACTGCATGTTTCTTAAATACAACCAAAGCGTTCATTTAAATCAGTGTCTTCCGTCTGTGGTCACTGTTTCCCAGAACTCTCAGGGTTTCTAAGCTTAGTGGTTATTCTTCCAGGAATAGTGCTGAGGGTCTCCGGGCGTTTCTCTCTACTTGACGTTATTTCACATCCTCCGTTTTCCTTACTATGAAATGAAAGTGCATTTCATTGGTGTTTTGCCAAGAATCCTGCTCTGTTTCATAATAATTTTCCGTTCTCACTCTTTGCACTGAGAAATACCTATTCCATGCATCACTTGCATAAACGGCAATTTGAAAGCATTTTACCATGGCTGGATATTTTTCATTGATTCTTTTCATCTGAAGATCATTCGTTAGAATTCTCTCTTCTCCTTTTTCTTACATCCATGTCTCTTCCTCCTATATAAATGATGCTTTTTGCATTTTCTATACTTAAATGTAAATTGCTGAGTAAAGTTATTCTTTGACTCAATCCCATGGTCATAAATGAAACCACAAATTAAAATTTTACTACTTTTTTTGAACCTATTTTCTGACTTGTATATCCAAATGCATTTTGCAATTCTTAGACTCGGCCTCCTGGTGACTGATTCCTACCAATCTCTTCGAGACATCTGTGCAGTGTTATGGATTATATCATTGCATTTTGTCCACGTTCAAATTTGCAAAATGTAGCCCACAGAATATATATTGGCTAATAAAGAAATGCATCCACATGGTGGATGCTTGCAGAGAGAGGGAATGTATATTGGGATGCGGCACGCACCCACATAAATTTAATGTAGGAAACAGCAGTTAGCCATGTCAGAGTTGCAAGTGAAGACTGTAGCTAGAAAACACAGGAAGTCTAGAATGTATAAATGGTTTTTCTCCGAGATTCATTCCCATTTAAGGCCTAACAAATTGAAATGTCATATATGCAAGCCTTAATTGTTATACTGCATTAATGTGTCCCTGCATTTAGCTGTACAACTCTAAGGTGTTCATACCCCAGAGTTTTTCTGAGCATTTCTTCCCTTGGAATTATAATGAAAGGGGGAGAGACAGCAAGAGAGAGAGAGAGAGAGAGAGAGAGAGGAGAGCAGGGGGAGGGAGAGAGAGAACATGTTAAGGAAGAAATGGAGGAATAAAGGAGGGAGGAAGGGAACGCAAGGGAGAAATTCACTGATACATTATTCATCATCCTCACTGGCACATAAAATAGTATGCTTAAATCCGTCTAAAATTTTCATAGTATGATCTTTGAAAGAACTATGCTCCCCACCTCCGAACTGTTTGGGGTAAATATTTTTCCATGTCTAATCAATTCTATGCAAAACTTCTTTATGCATATTTTCATTTTCCTAAGATCCTCGAAGAATGAAAGAAAAAGCTATTTTAGACAATGAACATAGGCACTGATTCCAAAATAGAATTTTAGGAATGCAAAGAAGGATGGAATCACAAAAGACGATCTCTTAGTATTATATACCCTCCCAATAGATTTATTTTTCACTGACATCCTTTTCACAGCTTCCCATTTTCGTAGAGGTGTATTTGATTTGTATTTTTCTAACAATCTTCGTTTCGCTTTTTGTATCCCGTATTGAGAAACAGAGCATTTATATACACTGAACAACAAATGGTAATTGAAAGGAAACGCCTTGATAGCCAACTTGAAGTCTTTGTTTCTTAAATGAATTCAAGGAGGAAGGTTTTTTGCATGTACAGGAAACTAGGATTTATTTTTACACTATTGGTATTCTTTCAGAACAGACTTTATATCATAGATGATCTGGGTATACCTTTTTCTTACATACCTTTAAAATAACACGTAACCTGGGAACTTTTCCTGAGGTTATATTCTCTTACCAGAAACGTTCTTCTCTTGGGGCGCCTGGGTGGCTCAGTCAGTTAAGCCTCTGACTTCGGCTCACGTCACGATCTTGCGGTTCGTGAGTTCGAGCCCTGCATTGGACTGCGTGCTGACCGCTCAGAGCCTGGAGCCCGCTTCCGTTTCCGTGTCTCCCTCTCTCTCTGCCCCTTCCCTGCTTGTGCTCTGTGTCTCTGTCTCTCTCAAAAATAAATACACGTTAAAAAAAAAAAAAAAAAAAGATGTTCTGCTCTTGGCATCATATAAACAAGACATGTTAAAATAACAGGGTTCTTATTCTGTGACACTTTTTACGTAACACACGGATGATAAAATGGCTTTGTTCTCGTTATAATCGTCGTCAGTTTCATTTGCTCTCACTCACTGCTGTGCTTCATGTAAAAGGTTTACGAACTTCTGTTCTCACAATCCTAAGACTAGTTCTCCTGTCTTTTCCCAGGGATATTCACGTTTACTTCCTTTTGAATTTCACGAGATGGTCTCCTGGGTAATCGCTCTTTGCTCCTCACTGACTCGAATGTTACTAGTCGGAGACAACTTGGGGACCGTGTCATTCAATACCCTCACCTTCTACTTTAGGAAACTGCAGCCAGGATGTATTGAATTACTTGCCTGCGGTAACACCACCAGTGGTGCCGACGAAGCCCTCTGGGACCTTGCCTCTGCTTCACGCTGTATCAGCCTATCTGTCGATGCTCTCAAGCCACCCCTATAACCTGACTTCCTTAGTTCGGTCCCCAGTCCTCCAAGCGCGGTCCTTAGAGAGCTCTTCCGCTAATGCATCCATTCTGATAGCCACCGAGTTGGCTAAACCCAGATGGTTAGGAAGCTAGTGTCTTTCACGCGACGCCCTCCATGCCCAGGCTAAGGCTAAAGACTACACTCTAGTGTCTCGCGTAGTCCTGCCCCAGTCCCAGGTCATACTGCTTAGGCTCTCTGCTGCAGCACGCGAAAGCGCAGGGTCTGGATTCCTACATCTCATTATAATTGTAGTTAGTTTCATTTGCTCTCATTCACCGCTGTGCTTAATGTAAAAGGTTTACGAACTTACGTTCTTACAATCCCAAGACTGGTGTTCCTGTCCTTTCCCGGGGATATTCATGTTTATTTCCTTTGGTACTTAACGTGACTTATGAGCCTGGTGACCGTGGAACATGCTACAGAAACTCTCTAGGCTTATTTGTTTTTATTGGTAAAATGAGCCCAGACGCTATTTACGAAGACTGTACGAGATGATACGTGAGAATCGTTCGGCACGGTAGCTGGCCCGTAACAGGTTCTCAGTAAACGTTATTTTGGGGAAAGCAGTAGGGTGATGAAGCAACAGAGCAGGGGCAGGAGGCTGCAAACTTCGAGTGTCAGTTCACATCCAACGTGGGGCCTGGGTGATTTATGACAGAGGAACTAAAATAGTTTTTACTTTTTTAAACTTTATTTATTTGTTTGTTTATTTATTTATTTATTTATTTATTTATTTATTTATTTTGAGGAGGGGGGAGGAGCAGAGAGAGAGAGAGAGAGAGCGACAGAATCCCAGCCCGATGCGGGTCTTGAACTCAGGAACCTTGAGATCGTGACCTGAGCTGAAGTCAGACGCTTAACTGACTGAGCCACCCAAGCACCCCACTTTTTACTTTTTTAAGAGGCTGTAAAAAAAAAAAAAAAAGAACCCGCAATGCTGCTTTTTTGTTTGCTTTTTTTTTTTTTTTGATTCCACCATAAGTGAAATCATACAGTATTTGTCTTTCTCCTTGTGACTTTTCCCCATTAAACTAATACCTCCTCGGTCCGTCCCTGTCGTCGCCAATGGCAAGGTCTCATTCTTTTTTACGGCTGAGTAAGATTCTCTTGAGTGTATTGTGTGTAGTACACACATACACACACACACGCACACACACATACACAAACCCCACATCTTTTTTATCCTTTGTCTGTCGATGGCCACTTTGGTTGTTTCCATAGCTTGGCTACTGTAAATAATGCTGCAGTAAGCATAGGGGTACGTATATCGTTTCAAATTAGTGTTTTTGCTTTCCTTGGGTAAATATCCTGAAGTGCAATTATTGGATTGTATGGTGTTTCCATTTTTAACTTGTTGAGGAAACTCCTTACTTTTTTCCACCGTGGTTGCACCAGGTGACCCTCCCACCAACAGTTACAAGCGTTCCTGTTTCCCGACATCCTCACCAACACTTGTTTGTTTCTTGTCTTTTTGATACGGCCATTCTCCCAAGTGTGAAGTGATAGCTCTTTGTGGATTTGATTCACATTTCCCGGATGATGAGTGACATGAAGCATCTTTTCACGTGTCTTTTGACCATCTGTATGTCTTTGGAAAACTGTCCTTCAGGTCCTTTGCGTATTATCTAATCAGATTGTTGTGTTTTGTGGCCTTGAGTGAGTTGTATGAATTCTTTGTATATTTTGTATATTAACCCTTTATCAGGTATATCATTTGCAAATACCTCTCCCGTTCAGTTGCTTGCCTGTTTCCTTTGCTGTGCAAAAGCTTTTTAGTTTGGTATAGTCCCCAGTTGGGTTCTTGTGGTTGCTTATTGTCCTGCTAAGGTGAAAAGCTAAGAAAAGCTTGTGTTTTTTTTTTCCCCAAGCAAAGCTTGGTCAATTCAGGACTTGAGTTCAGAGTATGCGCTCTAAACAAATGCTTTTGTAAAATCATTGAGTTGAGTTGAATTTTTCCTGTTCTTTGTTATTCCTCATAATATCTGCTGTCGAGATGGTTACCTTCCTCTTGGTCTTTCTCTGCCTTGGTCCCTTTCAATATGAGCTCTACAGAACTAACAATAATATTCCATCACGGCCTGACCGATGGAAATGATAGTGTTTGCAACGTACAATATCACAATCAAACCTGTTTTGCATCCAGCATTTACATCCTTTACCAATGATGTCACTGCTCATTAGAAAATCTGGCGTCACATTTGATTCTTCTTTATCACCTTCCATTTTTATTTGGTCACCAAATCCTGTTGATTGGGCTCTCATTAAAAAAAAAAGAAATCCCTTACACCCAACCCTCCCTCGCTAACCACTTTGCCCTTCTCAGTCCTCTCAGGGGTTATTACCAGGCCTTTTCATGGTTAACCTCTCTTTCCCCAGAGTTCTGTCCATCCTACTAGTTACCTGGCTAAACTATAAATCTAATACTCATACTCTCTCATTAAAAAAAAAAAAAAACCTTCCATAGGTATAGTTGTTCTTTCCCTGCAGGTTGGCATTCACAGCTTCTCAAGATGTGACTCCCCACCCAGCATCTAGCCTCATATTATTCTCCTTCCGCAGCATCTCCAACCCTTGTCTGCTCTTTGACTTGCGTGTCTCACCATTTCTTTGAGCTGCCCCATGCCTTTGTTCTACTGGAAGGTTCTTCTAAACCTGGAGATCCCTCTTCTTCATTCAGAAACCCGAGGCACTAACTTTCATTGACTCACCTTGCAGGGTCTGGGTTCAAATGCCAGTTTTGTCGTTTACACCTTTGGGACTTGAAGCAAATGATGTTCTGTGCCTCACTTACCTCATCTGTAAAAAGTGGATAATACAATAGTACTTTTGTCACATGGCTATAGTAAGGATTAAATGAGGTAAAACATAACCCTCATGCACATAACATAATATATACTGTAGGCACTGTATGTAAGGGCTCAGTATGAGCTATATATATATTTGTTCTTCTTAGTACATAACTCAAATTATGCTTCCTTTTCCCTAGGCAGAGTCAATTGCTGCTTGTTATGTGTTTACCCATTACTTTGCTGACACATTTGTTATAATAACTACCATCATGAGGGGACCTCCTATCTTCATTCATAAAATAAATCCCAGATTCCCTGAGCCTGAAATGAGAAAAGGAAATGTTACATCCCATGGGATGGGTAGCTGGACCTGGCTGTCCCTGTGCTGGTCCCCAAATCTCACATTTGCCTTGGAGATCTCTCGCTAACTATTCGCGCCATACCCCCCGAGTCAGCTTCATGATTTTGTCGATTTCTTTGGTTCCTAAAAAACAAAAAAGCCATCCTGTTTTCTTTCTCTCCATCCCAGGCTTTGGCAGATAGCTACTCCCTCTTCCTAAGAGAGAACCACATCTGCATTGGGCTTAAACCACCTTTCTCTATTTTATGGCAGTTAGGAAGGAGACAGTGGAAGCTAAGAAAGACGCAACAGTTAAAGAGATTAACTGGCCAATTTTTAAGAGTGCCGTCCATAAAGTCCACAAGTGAGTGAGGCTTCCTTGTCAGAAAGCAATTCAATCACCATAAATGATCATTCAAGCCTGATCTCATTCTCCCCTGGGACTGGAAATTGAAAGCGTGTCCCTCTGACAATTGCATTATCAGCGGATATGCCTACTGCGCAAAGGACTGGACGTATCCCATCTGAAATTTTGAGTCGTCCCTCAGACATCATGTGGAACTCTCATTTAATGAGACTAAATTAAAATATGAGTGATTGAGCCTCCCCCTCCCCCAGCTCAGCTCTCTGGCATCAGCAAGGAAATCAAATGCTAATAGCCAGTGACCTCCTAATTCTGCTCAACTGCCCTTACTGTGAGAAAGCAGTCATTAACTTTGTCTAAATGCTGCAAACAAAGTAGCCCCATCAGAGCTGAAGTCCCGAAATTATGCAAGCGAGTTAACCAGGGGGAAATAACAATTTTCATAGGACAAGCCCTAAATCTGGTTTATTCTCTTAGGAGGACTTCTCTCATCAAGACAGCCACATAAACAGACATCACCTGCCTCTCCCAGGGACTACACCCCTTGGCTGTACTGTGACTCACCCCGAAACTCTCAAAGTGCCTAACATAGATTCTTTATTTTATTGGTTCCATTAGACTTTAAATTTTCTAACTTTTTGGCACCCTAGGGGTCACTGCAGGAAATCATGCAGTCCTTGAATGATTTTCTTTAGAAATGCATGTGGTACTCTACATATGCCCATGAGTTATTTAATCACTTGGTGGGAGGAAGAAAACAACATTTCTATTATTGACCTTTTTCAGTCTCTGAGGAGAATTTGCCCGCAGTCCGGGATTGGAAGCAAAAGAAAAAGGCGTGGACAAAATAGCATTTTATTTTAATACCCATATTAAGGACAGACCCAGAAAAAGAAAAAAAGAAAAAAACCCTGGGACTTCCTTTGTCTAAGTAGAATTGACTTCTGGGTAAGATCAATCTTTAGCAGTCTCAGTACAAGTGCAGACACATTTATGTATGCAAATCCAATCCCCATCTTCGGAAGCCAAGAGCCCTGTATTGCAGCCCATATCCAGAAGACAACATCCTTCATTTCTGCGTTAATATCAGCTCCAAGGTTCACTGCGCTAGGAAAGGAATAGAGGTCAGGTACTAAGAGGTACGCCTCAAGTCATCCGGCTTGGTCTTCTCTTTCTCCCAGACCATATCGCCTTGAGATCCTCAGTGTTGAGACCGAGTGACATTTTTTGTCTTCTGCACCCCCATTTTGTGGGCTGGCGTTCGTATCACTTAGGATTGCAGGCGCTTGAAGGAACAAATAAAAGCTATCTGCAGTGGCCTAACTAAATAGAACTTTGTCTCCCATGTTAAGATATCTGCAAGTGAGGTGCTACAGGCTCAACAATGTGAGGACTGGCATCTTTGGAGTTTTTATTGACTGGTCCTCATGCTTATCCCCTCATGATCACGAGCTGGCTGCTGTGTTACCAGCCACTGTTTCCACAGGGTGAGAAAGAAACACCGAAAGGGGTGTATCAGCTTTGAGTCACGAAGCTGACGATTTCCCAGAAACCTTTCCCAGAAGACTTAAAGTTTCGTGTCACGAGACAGAACTGCGTCACACGACGGTCGCCAATGGGAGCGTGCGGGTGGCTCGGTGGGTTGAGCATCTGACTTCAGCTCGGGTCATGATCTCGTGGTTGGTGAGTTCGAACCACACATCAGGCTCGCTGCGGTCAGCCTGTCAGCATGGAGCTTGCTTTAGATCCTCTGTACCCCCCCCGCCCCTCCCCCGCTTGTACTCTCTTTCTGAAAAACTAAATAAAAAATCTTTAAAAATTAAAAAAAAAAAAAAATGGGGCGCCTGGGTGGCACAGTCGGTTAAGCGTCCGACTTCAGCCAGGTCACGATCTCGCGGTCCGTGAGTTCGAGCCCCGCGTCAGGCTCTGGGCTGATGGCTCGGAGCCTGGAGCCTGTTTCCGATTCTGTGTCTCCCTCTCTCTCTGCCCCTCCCCCGTTCATGCTCTGTCTCTCGTTGTCCCAAAAATAAATAAACGTTGAAAAAAAAATTAAAAAAAAAAAAAAGAAACATGGCTAGAAAGAGGTGGTTGTAGAATATCGGCAATTAACTGTCTAACTCAAGTCAGAGAAAGGAAAGAGCATGGGCGTAGGGGCTCTTTATTAAAAAGATGTTCATAGAAATGAAGAATGTGAACTAAAAACTGGGTCTCAGAGTAGGATATGAACTGGAGGGGTTCCAAGATCTCAGAAGCGGGAACGCCCGCATCTTCTTTTTGAATATTGTCTTTTGAAGGCTCGGCTCCAAACTCTTTGTGACCTCGTATCCTTTCCTCCTCTGTCAGCTTCCTTGGAGTAGCGTAGTTGGGGTCCTCGAACTCACCCCTTGGGGGAATTCAGGAAGGCAAAGGGGCGCTGTGATCGCCAGCTCTAGTGGAACCACAGAGAAGGCAGGGGAGGGGAAGGGAGCAATTCCCCGAAGGAGAAAAAAATCGCACGCAGTTAGCTTGCTGGGCACAAACTGCCTCCGTTCCCCTCGCCAAGACCACATGTGTGCATGTGCTCTCTCTGTCACTCTCTTTCTCTCGTTCAGTGATAAAACTGAAACTGAAACACTCAATTCACACTCACTTTGATCCTTATGAGGCCATCAAAAAATCTGTAAAGTTGAAAGAGAAATGGAGTACCAATTTAATTTTAGGGAAAAAGGTGCTACTTTTTCAATGGTGTCCCAAGGGTTGATTCCCCAGGTTTCAAAATGGTTTTTAAGGTAGTATTTTTAAAAACCCGACTTGGGGCGCCTGGGTGGCACAGTCGGTTAAGCGTCCGACTTCAGCCAGGTCACGATCTCGCGGTCCGTGAGTTCGAGCCCCGCGTCGGGCTCTGGGCTGATGGCTCGGAGCCTGGAGCCTGTTTCCGATTCTGTGTCTCCCTCTCTCTCTGCCCCTCCCCCGTTCATGCTCTCTCTCTCTCTGTCCCAAAAATAAATAAACGTTGAAAAAAAAAATAAAAACCCGACTTGATTATTTGACAAATGAATCTTAAACGTCATTATCAGTGGTGCAAGAATGAACGTGAGATAACGGGATCATGTTTTTACAAGTTTTCTTCTCCAAAACGGTCTCAGACCCGAAGGGAAGAGTTTCTAGAGAACAGAAACACGTTCATCAGTGCTCTGGTCACATAGTGATCCTTCCGCTGCCACCTTCAGACCTCAGGCTTTGTTCAGCTTTCTCCTTTCCTAAGTTGTATACAAATGCGGTAATCTTACGTTTTTCAAAGGAATAGCGTATGTCATGAAAAGAAGACCACTGTAATATCACCAAGACCAAGAATTGGCCCATCTTGGTACAGCTTTAGAATTTAAAACAAAATAAAACAAAATAAAAAGGTGGGTGAGAGTTCAGGTTCTGACTCTCCTGTATCGTAACTGGATGTATCTTAAGGCCTCGTTTTTTTTTTTTTTTTAATTTATTTATTTATTTTGAGAGAGAGAAAGCGTACACACAGGGGAGGGGCAGAGTGAGAGAGGGAGAGAGAGAATCCCAAAGCAGGCTCCGAGCTGTCAGCGCAGAGCCCAGTGCGGGACTTGATCTCACGAACCGCAAGGCCATGACCTGAGCCGAAGTCAAGAGCCAGAGACTCAACCAACTGAGCCACCCAAGTGGCCCAAGACCTCAATTTCTTAATATGCAAAATAGCGACAATACCTGCTCCTGAGGCTTTCTGTAAAAAAGTAATTCGGATAACAGCAGTATTGCTCAACACACATAAATTGAGGACCCCTTTATGAGCGGACGAGGACTCTGGTCTCTTCATTGGTTTCTCTTTGTTGTTAAGCTTCCCCAGGAACTTTCCACAGGGCTTGCGGTTCAGCGTCTTGGGCTTAAATCGTTACTTAACTTTCATTTCTTCATCTGTTCGGTGCCGACAGTAACAGCCGTCGCTCAAGGGTTGGCTGAGAAGTCGATGAGGTGCTGCGTGTAATTTGTAATTTGAATACCTGGTATATGGTTATTCAATAAAGTGCAGTTGTTGATCATAATAATATTAACATGCTGCCGCTGATGAAGTAGTCTCTTGATAAGTGCCCTTTACTCGCCATACCATCCTACGGGATATTTGAATTTACTTAAAAACAGAAGACAGGATTTCTTTTTGAAGTACGCTTCATGCCCAGCGTGGAGCTCACCGTGGGACCCAAACTCAAGATCCTGTGATCGACACCTGAGCCGAGATCAAGAGTCGGGTATCCTACTGACTAAGCCACCCAGGCACCCCGAGATAGGATTTTTCATGCCTATTGTCTATGGAATCATTGAAACGTATTGACTCGTAAATGCCTGCCAGCTTTTTGAAGCATTTGCTTTTCCACGTTAAAATCTCAGAACAACAATATGCAGGGATGACAACAGGACATGGCCGGAGGAGACGTGGCCTCGTCCTCATCAAGCATTTGGTTCACGGACCTCTTCCTTTGCTCACATTTTTATAATTTCTTAACTTTTTCCACACACCCTTTGTTCCTTCCATTAACGAGCAGTTCCCTGTACGTTTTCTTTTGCTTCTTTTTAGTCTCCTGCTCTTGGCGCGACGCTCGTTCTCCTCTGTTTCTGTGAACGCTTTTGTCATGCCTCTGAGGAATCTAAGTATGAATCTTAGAAATAACAAAAACATCACCAAACCATAAAACCTAGATTACAGGAGCCTAATAGTGGATTAGTGCTTTATTACATACAACTATCTTATACTTCAGCCTTCACGTTTTAATTGTGGTCTGATTTTTTTTGTCCTTTTTCTCCAGCGCACATAAATACACACATCTCACCCTTCAGTCCTATAAACGGGGAGCCGTAAGGATTCCTAGAGTGCCCAGATGTGGGATCCGGAGACCCAGCCTTGACCCCAGGGTCAAGGGTAGCGGTAGTTTTAGGAGACTGCCAACTATATTATGGGAACAGCAGGAACGGTTTGTGTCCATTTGGAAACTTTTAACTTCGAGTAACAGAATGTATAATAAAAACTGAAACAGTAGATGTTAATTTTTCCTCATTCGATCCGAATTTGGAAGAAAGGTGGTCCCAGCGTTGGTTCAGCCACGCAGCATTATCATTAAGGACGCACTGTCTCTCCATCTTTTCATTCTGCGGCCTTAGCCTCGCAGGTGTAAGTGAGGACGATGCTGATACGTACATGGAACTGAGTGTTCACAATGGAGATCACGTAGCGCGTACAGAGAAAAGAGAAGACAGCCTGGGATCAAACTCAGATAAATGCCCAGGAAAAGAAACCAGATAGAAGTGGAAGGAAAAAATCAGAAAATAAAATCTAAAGGATATGACCTCTCAGAAGCCATAGGTGTGAATAAAGGTCTGAACAGTGGATGGCTTCGAGTCTGAGATTTGTTCCCGTTTTAAATTACCACTGTAATGCAGTCCAGCTAAGGGTCCCGCAACCTCCCCCGTTAGCTAGGGGTATTTGTTGACGCTTTATCGGAAAGCAGTCGTTTTTAAAGTCGCATACTTGTGTTTGGAAGTTTTCTGAGATTCAAAGCACCGTCTCTGCTTGCTGGAGTAACACGGGAGCACACGCCTGCACAGCACATTCAGTTATTTGTTCCATCGGCTCAATGAGGGGCCACTCACACTCTAACCCCCGTTCTGTTGGTCATGGGTGTAAGCGCTGAGCATTTTAAGACAAGATGGATGGTAGGAAAACAGAAGATTATTAAGTGGGTTGGAGAAAAGCCTTTCCGTGGTTGATTTTGTTGACTATCTCCGTCAGATCGTCTTTCGCTCGTATAATTCTCTACACGTTACAAAGTGCCTTTGCTTGGGCTATCTTATTTAACCTTCGTCCTGACTGTGCGTGGTAGGCCTGTACTAGGGTTCCCATTTTACAGATCAGGAAAGGAAGGCACGGAAATGATTTTTAAAAGCTCAATGAGATCACAAAAGTTAAAAAAAATGGAAAAACGGATTATAATCCATTTTTTTTACATTTTTAACCGATTTCTTATTGCACTGTATCTGGAACGGTAAATATTGTTCATCTCACATGTAAATTCTTGTCAACTGGTATCAGCTGCTTGGAATACACTATTGTGATACAGCCTGAGGCTGATTGAGAAAGGCTAGAAACTGGTGTCAGCGATCAATTATTATTATGCACTATAGGTATCGGGGCGCATGGGTGGCTCAGTCAGTTAAGTGGCCGACTCTTGGTTTCAGCTCAGATCATGATCTCAAATTCATAAGTTCAAGCCCGGTGTCAGGCTCTGTACTGACAGGGCGGAGCCTGCTTGGGTTTCTCTCTCTCTCTGCCCCTCCCCTGCTCATTCTCTCTCTCCCTCTCTCTCTCTCTCTCTCTCTTTCAAAATAAACTTTTAAAAAAATGCACCATAGGTATTAAATTGAAAAGTAATGGTCTAAGTGCCTTATATTTTTCTGCCATTCCTAAAGTAAGGCACCTCTTGGTGTTGGTAAGGAAGCCCTCTGTAACAAGTGTAAAAGTCTCTTGTGAAATCATTTTGTGTCGTGGGATGAAATGGTTTAAAATAAGGCTGGGCCTGTTACTTGAATCAGCTACACTTCCCCAGTGACAATGAACAAGTCGGTTGGGGCATCTCAAGTTTCAGAATGGAGAGTCTCAAAATGAAATCGTCATAAAATCTCTTGGAGATCTTTTCTGCACGGGCAAACTAATTTCCTGCCGGAATGCTGGGATTCTGCCGTCCCAACCATTTCAGATGCTCTGAATAAAGGCACAGAGTGCATTGCGGCAACCATTTTCTGTACCTGTTGGTTGTTTTAATCACTGGGGTGAAATCCTTCAACTGAAGCCCCAAATGCTATCTAAAGTCCTAAACACCAGCATCTTAGAATTGTCTGCATTCGAACCCCCATTACAGGGACCTCGAAATTGACACATGCACTTTTCGTCCAGAGTCAACACAACATTCTGTTGCTGATGTTCTTTAACTTTTTATTTTGAAATAATTTTAGGCTTTCAGAACAGTTGCAGAAATAGTAGAGTTCCCGTATATAATTTTTATATACCCAACTTCCCCTACTGTTACCATATTATATAACCATAGTCTAGTTACCAAGAGCAAGATATCAACATTGGTACAATACTATGACTTTAGGCCTTATTCGTATTTTACTCCTATTTTTACTAGCGTCCTTTTTCTATTCGAGCATGCACAAAATGTCCAAGCATGTTTGTCATTTCACAAAATGTCTTGGCATTTTTGAAAAGTACTGGTCTGTTATTTGGTAGAATATCCCTCACCTGGGGCTGATTGATGTTTTCTCACAGTTACATTAAGGTTAAGGATTTGAGGGAAGAATAACCCACAGGTGATGTCTACTCTCCACTGCCTCCTATCAGCGGGTGGCTGATGTTCACATGCGTCGTTACTGGTGATATTAACCTTGCCCACTTGGTTAAGGTGGTAACTATGGGTTTTCTCCACTATGAAGTTGCTGTTTTTCCCTTTGTAGTTAACTGTCTTGGCGAGGGGTGGGGGAGGGGCAACTGGTGGCTCAGTTGGTTAAGCACCCGACTCTTGATTTCCGCTCAGGTCACGATCTCACATTTTGTGGGATCAAACCCCGCGTAGGGCTCAGTGCTGACGGTGCAGAGCGTGTTTGGGATTCTCTCTTTCTCTCTCTCTCTCTCTCTCTCTGCGCCCCTCCCCCACTCATGCTCACTCTCTCTGTCTCTCAGAATAAATAAAAATAAAATAAAAGCAACTATCTTGGGGAATATAAATTATGTTGCTTTAACCACCAGAAGTAATGGATACGGAAGTGAAATGGAAATAGAGAGACCAGGGTTCTACTGCTCATACTTAGCTGGGTGGTATTGAGCAAGTCGCTGACCCGTTCTGGCTTTCAAAATTTCTGTGTTCAAAATGAGAGATTACACTAGGTACCTTCAGTGATCCCCTTAGCTGAATGAACTAATGATTATGTGACTTCCAACTTGGTGTGTGCTGTAGAGCGGATGTTCGTGTCTCCTATAAAATCCACGTGTTGAATTTTAACCCCCAGTGTGTTGATACTTGGAGGTGCAGCCTTCGGGAGATGACGTGTTCATGAGGATGCAGCCCTCATGAATGGTATTAGTGTGCTTATAAAACAGGCCTCAGAGACTTCCCTTAACCCCTTCTGCCATGTGAGGTTATAGCAAGAAGCGGCCCTCAGTAGACACTAACTTGTCAGCGCCTTGATCTTGGACTTCTCAGCCTCTAGAACTGTGAGAAATAGAGTTTTCCATTGGCTACGAGCCACCCAGCTTATGGCGTTTTGTTACGGCAGCCCAAAGAGACTAAGACAGTGTGTTAAACCGGCTTACACCTAAGAAAGCCTAAAGACTTCCCAGCTTGAAGTTCAAATAGCCATTTGGTCATTCAAGTAATGTTTATTGAATGCCTGTACCATGTCAGGCACTGTTTTAGGTACTGAGAATAAAACAGCAAACAAGACCAAGCTCTTGCCCTCTCAGAGGCTTGCGTCCCAGTAGCAAAGACAGGTGAGAAACAGGTAAACAATCAGCGTATAATACAATCGCAGAGAGCAATAATGTGACAAAGAAAAAGAAAGCAGGGAACACTAGAGAGCTGTACCTGAAAGGGGTTGTCCTTTTATGTAAAGTGATCAGGGAGGTTTCCTCCAGGAGGTGACATTTGAGCAGAGGCCTGAGAAGAGGGAGGGAGAGAGGGAAAGGAGAAAGTTCATGAGCGATTGTGTTCCAGACAAAGCGGCACATACAAAATTCCTGAGGCAGGACCGAGCAGATGATGTAACATTTAAAAGTCTTGAGTTAGGTACCATGAGATCATCTGGTCTCAGGCCCTCGCTGGACAAGTCCAAAGAGGCTAGGATTTGGCCAAGGTGACACAGTTAGGTAATATGACATCCGGGTTAGAATTGACCTCTCCTGAATCCCTCTCAAAATTATGCTACCTTTAAGGTCAACGTGCCTTTGAAAAACTGACAATGCATAGCTGTGGATTTTAGACCATACCAAATATTGATGGAGCAATGACCATTTGTAGCTTTCTGTCCACTGTAGGACTTGACCTTGCCGTGGGTGTCACAGCTGGATTTGTAAATATCAAATCCACACATGTGCATGATGCCACCCAAGGATTCTGCGTCACCAGTAATGCTGCCCCCCAGAGAGTGCTCAAGTCTGCTGGTCCTAATCCCCATGTTTGGCTTCATAACCTGCTGGCCCAGACATTATGTAGAGACGAACAATATTCCCGAGGTGTTGGAGTTAGATGAGGTGGGTGGGATGTCAACCATGAGTGTATCTGACTGAAGAAGTGCCTTAAGAAAGCAGCTCAGAGCCCTTGAGTGTATGTGTCTAGAATGAAGCCTACCAAAAAAATCTGTAGAGCTAAAGACAGCTGGATCCCATTGTGACGTCCACAACTACACGATTCAGTGGAATCAAAGGTAGATTGGTTTATTGTGATCAGATACACCAGAAGTCTAAGAAACCATTGATTCACTCCTTCATCATACAGCCCTTATACTGTAAACAGTATGAAGCATCCGTTATATGCAAAGTACTGTGTTCATTTCTGGAAATACAGAGGCAGATTAGACTCTTGTCCCCGGGAATCTTAGGATTATCAGGCTAGACCCTCCCTCCCATGTAAAGAAACAGAGGTAAAGAATTAAAGGTGCTATAAGTATAGTAAGAAAGAATCCATAGGGCCCCAAAGGAGGGCATTTCCTTAAAAAAAAAAAAAAGAAAAGAAAATATCAGTTTTTCAGCCTCACACAGACAGGGTAAAACTAACTCCAATCAATATCACCTCTTATTATGAGAAGCAATAATAAATGCCTTCATAAGTCAGCTCAAATTAAATCCATAAATATGTCCATGTTCAAGACCATGATGGTTGCAGAACCCTGTGGATATGTAATATTCAGACATTTCCTGAAACATAATACTGTTCCACAACTTCTTGCCTTTCTAATATGGCAACCACAGACATCCTAACTACAATGTGAAGGTGCTCCTCATAGCGCTGACATAATGGATTCTGTCGTTAATGACGCAGACATAAATGACTCATGATAACTACCTGGCCATTCTTCCCTTCTGCCATTGAAATGGCTCTGTGCTTGATCCAAACACACTTCTCAACGAATAGTAGGTGTGCAGAGGAGAAATTGGTCCTGAGGTGAATTGACTCTCTTGAGGTAGGTTTGTTTGTTCTCCCAACAACCTGTACATTAAACCTGAGGAACTTTCATGTAGGAATTTGAAAGAGAAATGAGCAATTTGGCGAAAGGCTTATGTTTTATCAGCTGCTTGTTCTTCTCACGGAGACCCAGCTATTCTCAGGGGACGCGTGAGGCTCGCCATGGTTACAACAGACCACTCGAGAATTATTTGAAGTCCTCTGGGTCTCTTTTTATCTGTTTTTCCAATATAGATATTCTACAAACACCAGTGAAAGGCGGTTGTCTTAGATGGCCAACAGGCTTATGAAAAGATGCTCAATGTCGCTCCTCATCAGGGAAATACAAATCAAAACCACACTCAGATATCACCTCCCGCCAGTCAGAGTGGCCAAAATGAACAAATCAGGAGACTACAGATGCTGGCGAGGATGTGGAGAAACAGGAACCCTCTTGCACCGTTGGTGGGAATGCAAACTGGTGCAGCCACTCTGGAAAACAGTGTGGAGGTTCCTCAAAAAATTAAAAATATGACCCAGCAGTAGCACTGCTAGGAATTTACCAAAGGGATACAGGAGTACTGATGCATAGGGGCACTTGTACCCCAATGTTTATAGCAGCACTCTCAACAATAGCCAAATTGTGGAAAGAGCCTAAATGTCCATCAACTGAGGAATGGATAAAGAAGTTGTGGTCTATATACACAATGGAATACTACGTGGCAATGAGAAAGAATGAAATCTGGCTTTTTGTAGCAACGTGGATGGAACTGGAGAGTGTGATGCTAAGTGAAATAAGCCACACAGAGAAAGACAGATACCATATGGTTTCACTCTTATGTGGATCCTGAGAAACTTAACAGGAACCCATGGGGGAGGGGAAGGAAAAAAAAGAAAAAAAAGAGGTTAGAGTGGGAGAGAGAGCCAAAGCATAAGAGACTCTTAAAAACTGCGAACAAACTGAGGGTTGATGGGGGGTGGGAGGTAGGGGAGGGTAGGTGATGGGCATTGAAGAGGGCATCTTTCGGGATGAGCGCTGGGTGTTGTATGGAAACTAATTTGACAATAAATTTCATATTAAAAAAAACAAAAAAACAAAATAAACAAAGCCAACCAACCAAAAAAAAGAAAAAAAAGAAAGGCGGTTGTCTTTTCCTCACGAGCAGATAACAAAAGTGGACCCGTGATTCCCGACTCCAGGGTTGCCCAGCTCCCAATGAAATTGCAGGTGGACATTGCTTTTCAGTAACGGGATCTTCTGCATGGTGGATGATAAGATACGCCCACTTCTGTGACCGTGAGAACAGAGTGTGCCAGGCTATGGACTAAAATGGGCAACAGGCCATGGTTCCAGTTATACAGGGAGAAGAAACAGTAGGTATCACCGGGCGGACTCATGAACGCCTCCGCTTTGATAGGATTTCGGCAGTAGGGTAGCGCGCTCGGAACGAAGAAGCCCAATTTGGTCTTCCTCCGCTGCTGGAACTTCCTCCCTTGAAGAGCAATGAGCGGTACAGGGAACATGAACCCACGTCGCAGGGCCTTTCGTGAATTGACCACGTAATAATAGTTGATCTCCATTTATATTCCGCCGGTCCTCGTTCTCTTCTCTGGTCATCAGAGTGCAAGATCGCAGCCAGGAAGCTCGAACTGACGCCCCGGAGCCTACAGAGGCAGCAGCAGTGGTCGCAACGATGGCAAGAATAACAGCAGCAGAAGTAATCGTGACCTATACGTATACAGATACCGCATGAATGGCGTGCGTTCGCTAATTCAGTCTAGTTGTTACAATAGTCCGGTAGGTAGGTAGTGCTGTAATTCCCCGTTTACAAATAAGACTGAAGTGTGACAAGATGAAGCAGTCTGCCCAAGGTCACACAGCAAGTAAGTAGCCACAGGTCAAACCCAGGCAGCCTGGCTTCAGAGCCTGAGATCTTGCCCATCGTGTTAGGCTGCCGGTCGGTAGTTTCACTTATTCGAGCTACTATTTTTGGAAGCTTATGTATCTATTTTGAGAGAGGCAGAGGCCGCATGACGGGGGTGAGGAGAGGCAGAGAGAGAGGGAGAGAGAGAATCTCAAGCAGGCTGTAAGCGCGGCACCCGGTGCAGAGCTCGAAATCACGAAACCACGAGCTCACGACCTGAGCCGCAAGCAAGAGTCAGACGCTTAACAGACTGAGCCACCCGGGTGCCCCTCCAGCTGGTATGAAGCACTTTTTAGCAAGTTTGAGGAATAGAATCTGAGGTTGAAATGGCCCTCCAAGATCCCGTCTAATTCCTTTCCCAACGCAGGAGTCATTCTGCCGCGTCCGCGCTAGAAGAGCCTTTGCCCTGGCCTTAAATCCTAGAGCGACAGAGCACTCCTTGCCTCGCAAGGCGGCCCGTTCCATTCGCGAACGCCCCAGTCATTCGGCTGTTATCTCTGGCATTGAGCTGAAATTGATCTTCCCACAACCTCTGCCTTTCTGTGTGTCTGGAGCCTCTTGGAGCTGTGCACAGTAAGTGAAGGCCGCCTCAGCAAAGACAGCCCTCCCCAGTACAGGTATCAAAATGCAAAACAGGCGGAAAGGAGAAATTTTGCCTTTTTTTTTTTTTTTACTTAAAATACGAACCCTTCACGAGTATAGCCACCCCCGACCCCACGTACGTGCTACGTTGACAAGTGGGACAATTAGCTTTTCCCCGTGCATGGGCACCAGAGGCGGCAAATGCTGACCTGTCAGATCCAGTGCGTTTTGCTGAGTTCAAACCTAAAGGGCTTTCCAGGGAACCGAGCTTTCGACTGTAATCGTTAAACCCTGCGGGCCCCTGCCCGACGCTGGGGAGAACCCCGGCTGTGTTGGCCTTCATCTACCCTCCCCAGGAGAGCTGCTCCAAACTAGGGCAGAAGAGACAACCGCCGGCTGGAGATCAGTCCCGGAGACCATCCCTTCGATCCCACATTCCGCAGCGGCAGCCCGTCACCTCCTGCTCGGACGTTTTCCCTCCATATTCACCGGACGTGGATTTCCGGACGTTGACCGCCGCCCATACCCTGACCTCGTACGTTCTGTATCCTGCTGACCGACTGGGACCGTCGAACGACGCAAACTCGCCAGCTGGAGCCCTCCCCTTGAGCTTGATGGCCTCTCCTCTGTATTTTGTGACCTTGGTTCTGCTTTCTGTCCAGATAGTAATTGCACTCACACCCCAGCAGAGAATCCACATCAAAATCCATCAAGATTTCTAGCCACATCATTTTATCTGTCAGCGTCACCAGACTCCCGTTCACAGTCCCTTCTTTCAACAACCTGGCACTGACACCGTATAATTTCTTTTTAAATCATGATGCAATTTGATGTACTTTTCCAAAGGTTATGGTGGTGATTTTAGAGAACATTTGTTTTATTTGGGAAAGGGGGTCTGACAGTGCTGGTGGCTTTAATGGAGTTCTTCAGAGCCTATCCCAGGGTGATTTCAGAGCATTAGCAAATTGAGGGTCTATAGGGGTACACGGAGATTAGAGGTATTGGTGGAAAGAGCAGATTATGGAGACGCAGGGTTCAAGGCACCGGCTGGGGGAGTGAGCTTCGATCACATTTGGACCTGGAGGTCCCAAGGAAATGAGAAGGGAACGGAGAGGAAGCCAGAAAAGGTACCTAACTTGTGGGTTAAAGTCAAGTAAAAACAATGGTATGGCTGCATCATTTTTTTTTTTTAATTCTGGTTAAAAAAAAAAATCAGGATATAAAATGTACCATCTTAACCATTTGTAGATGTACAATTAAGTAATGTTGAGTGTATTCACACGGTTCTCTTTTGAATGTTTGTTTATTTTTGAGAGACAGAGCGAGGAGCAGAGAGAGAGAGGGAGACAGAGTCTGAAGCAGGCCCCAGGCTCTGAGCTGTCAGCACACAGCCCGACGCGGGGCCCGAACTCATGAACCACGAGATCATGACCTGAGCCAAAGTCGGACGCTGAACCGACTGAGCCACTCAGGTGCCCCTTTTTAATGTTTTTTTTAATGTTTATTTGTTTTTGAGAGACCCAGTTGGGGGGGGGGCAGGAAGAGAGAGAGAGAGAGAGAGACAAAGAATTTGAAACAGAGTCCAGGCTCTGAGCTGTCAGCGGAGGGCCTGATGCGAGACTCAAACCCACGAACTGTGAGATCATGACCTGAGCTGAGACCAAGAGCCGGACGCTTAACCGGCCGAGCACCCCAGGTCCCCGTGTTCTACAAGGGATCTTCAGAACTTTTTCACCCATTACACAGTTGCTCACTCCTCCCTCCCCACCCCCCCCCCACCCCCAGCCACTGATCACCACCCTTCTGCTTTCTGTCCCTGGGAACGTGACTACTCTAGGGACCTCACACAAGTGGAATCATACAGTTTTTGTGACCCCGTTTGTTTCCCTTCACATGATGTCCTCAAGGTTGACCCATCAGCCATCGTTTCTTAAAGACCGTTTCTGGTGCCAAGCGCAGGGTGTCATTTCTTCTCCCCGTGACCGCTGTGGCTGCCACGATGGTTTGCAGCCTACAGAGCCGGAATAAAGGACACTCCAAGAGCGGGCTCGGGAGCTGACGCAGGAGCGGCCGGAGGGTCGCCTGCAGAAGGGTGGCTGCAGCGTTTGGGGTTTACAGCTCTCGGGAAGCGAGGGGGGCACGATGAGGCAGAGGGGGGAGCCGGTTGCCAACATAGCCGCGGGGGAGTTGTCCCACGTGAGGCAAACGGGGGGGACTTGGTGTCCCTGCCTCTGCCGCTCGTCGGCCACGGGCCCTATCTTCAGGGAGGAGATGGGAGCTTGTGCGAGGCAGCTTGTGGGGGGCAGCAGCTGGAGCACTGGGGGCAAAGATGCTAAAGAGGGGTTCGGTGGGGGTCATCGCAGTGACTGCTACAGAGGCAGAAAGAATGCATTTCTTGAGGTCCTGTACGTGACAAGGGACAGAGCAGTGTTTATTTGACGGGGAAACCCATGGCATTCCCGTCGCACCGGGCTTTCTTTCCAACACAGACCCACTTTCCGCACTCAAGGTAAACTCGGCATCTATCTGTCCTTAAAATGGAATCAAAGCCGAGAGACTCTACTCGAGTGCGCCTCTCAGTATTTACCTATTTGTGACACTTCCTGCCATCACCGGCCTTTTTTCCCGGTTCTCATCACAAGGAGTGAAGCCATATTGCTGTCATGGCCTTGTAATCATGCCCCGTGCCTGCAGGCTCTCCTTCCTCCATCTGTTCAGTCCCCTGCTGTCAGATGAGTCCTCCACGAGCGCTGCGTTTTCCACTTTAACGCAGCAAAACTCCTACTGTGTGCCCGGAGTGTCCTAGGGGGTCAGAGGGACACAAATAAGCCACGGTCTCCTCTCCCAGGCTGTTGACAGCCTCTGGAGAGAAACAACATTGTCGTCGCTTCGAGCACCACCATCGCGCTCTTAACAGCTCGTACTTTGCCGAGCGAGGCTCTCAGGCAGACACCGCGCAAAAGGCTTGACATCCATTATCACCGTGAATCCTAATAACCACTTCCGAAGGTACCTCTCCACAGTACTCATCTTGTGATGGACAAACTGAGCCCGAGAGAGGTTAAGTGCCCTGCCTAGTGGCTCTCAGCTGGGAAGTGGAATAGTCAAAACAGGCATCCCAGCTCCAGAGCCGGAGTTCTTAATCACTGTGCTGAAAAGCCTTGACTTGCCTCTGTCCTCAGGATCGAGGCCAAATACCTCTATTATCCCTGCCCTTCCTGACTCCCTCTCCCAAACAAACACTCTCCCCCTGGTGAGACAAGTCTCCAAACCTTGACACCTGCTGCCTCCGGGTACCGTATCCTACTGTTTGCTAAGTGCTAGAAGGATTTTCTTCATTCGGATCTGACTGCGGACCCAGCTCGAGCTCAGATTCCTCCAGAGAGCCTTTCCACTCACGACCCTGGAAACTGTGGTCCTAGGCTTCCACCAGGCATGCTCTGTCTCATAGTCGTGTCTCTTTCCCCCATTTGGCCTCCAAGGTCCTTAAGAATGGGTTGTTTCGTGGACAAAAATAAATAAATAATTGTTAGTTCTTTGTTCCTGCTGCCGAGAAATTGTTACCTGTAGGAGCTTCTTCAATTTCCGTGTGAAAAGTAATGATAGACAGCTTCAAAAGTAAATCTAAGCTTGTGATTTCTTGAAAGGAAATAGTTACAGAACCTTATCATTAATATTCAGTGTAACTAATTCTGTGAAAACTCTGTCCTTGACATATCCCTGAGAACTACCACATCTCTGCATTTTTTCAAAAAACTAAACATCTTATTTTGAGATAATGGTGGATTCACATGGGGCTGTAAGAAATAATACAGAGAGATCTCATGTACCTTTTACCCAAAGTCTCCCCGTGGCACATCTTGTAAAACGGTAGTTCACTCTCACAACCAGGAAATTGACATTGGTACAATTTACAGAACGCGTCTATCACAACAAGAATTGCTCCTATTATCCTTTTATAACAACACTCACTTGCCTCCACCCCCCACCCCCTGGCCCCCGAAGCTGGCAATTTGTTTGCCATTTCTATGATGTTCAAGAATGTTATATAAATGGAATCATGCAGTATATAATCTTTAGGGATTGACTGTTTTCATTCAACGTGATTACCTAGAGATTCATCTAAATTGTTGCATGTAGCAATACTTCCTCTATATTGCTGAGTAGTTTTCTGTACTTTGGATACAACCTTGTTTGTTTCACCATTCACCCCTTGGGGGACATCTGGGATAATTCTGGTTTCAGATTATTAGTGATAAAATGATCAATGTTCATGTACAGATTTTTGCGTTAATACAAGTTTTCACTGGTCTGGGTTAAGTACCCAAGAAGGCAAGTGCTGGGTCCTAGGATACTTGAATGTTTAGTTTTATCATAAAGTGTCAAACTTTACAAAGCGTTCCACCAGTTTCTCTGAATCCTCACCAACATCTGGTATGGTTGCTTTTTTTTTTTTTTAAGATTTTACGTTTAAGTAATCTCTACACACAACGTGGCGCTCAAACTCACAACCCCGAGATCAGGAGTCCCACACTCCACTGACTGAGCCAGCCAGGCGCTGGCTATTTGTATTTGAACCATTCTGAACCATTTGAACCATTTGAACCATTCTGACGTGTGTGGGACTATCTCATTGTAATTTTAATTTACATTTTGCTTGTGGCCAACGATGTTCAACAACGTTTCATGTGCCGATTTGCCGTCTCCATATTCTCTTCAGAGAAATGCCTTTTCGTGTCTTGCGTCCATCTTCTGAGTCGAGTGGCTTCTTGACAGTTGCATTTTAAGAGTTTTTTTATTTATTAGATTGTAGTCCTTTGTTGTACTGTGATTCGCAAGTATTTTCTTCCTTGTCTTTTCACCCTCTTAACAGGGTCTTTCCCAGAGCAAAAGTTTTAAATTTTGGTCAGGTCGGATCTAGCGATGTTGGCTTTTGCGGATCGTGCTTTTGGTGTCAAGTCTAAGAACTCTTTGCCTCGACTTAGATCCCAGAGACTTTCTCTTGTTTTATGTACAGAAAAACCTAAGACTTGACATGTCCGCAACAGAGCTCGTCATGGTCCTCCTCTTCTCCCCCCCCCCCCATCCTCAACATTTTCTCCTTCTAGTGTCACTATTCTTGTTAAACAGCCTTTCACCAGTTGCCCGAGGTAGAAAACTCCATTGTCCAAGTCATTATCTCAGAATCCACTCTTACCTTAAATCTAACATATCTGTTACCAAGTCTTGTCGGCTCTGTCCCCAACCCATCTCTCAAATCCATTCCCTTTTTTCCCTCTCCCCTGCCTTCAGCATCTTGTGCCTCAAATGCTACACAGCCTCCTAGCTTTTCGCCCTGATTTTGGTCTTGCTTCTCAATCCCTTCTCCACAGTGCAGCAATAGTAATCCTCCAAAAATTCAGATCTGATTGAGTTACTCTCCTTATGTTCAACTCTTTCTATCGTTTGAGGCTGCCCTAAGGCAGAAGTTCCAAGAAGCCTTTCACCAGACCCTGGGTTAAATCTCCAGCTTCAGCAGCGGCACCTACCACAATCCCTGACTCACCATAAATATTTATTGATTGACTAACAGGGTCTTAAATTCTCTTTTACTAGTGTCCATATCTGCGTTCTCCAAGTGTCCATGTTTATTGGAAGTGAAACGTTCCCAAGACCTGGTGTCTTAGGGTTACTCCGTCCCTGAATTAAGACAAAGACTTGGGTGCCAGAAGCTTATTTAGGATGTGACTCTAAGAAGCAGGAGAAAGGAAGCAAGACAAATGAGACAACAAAGAAAGATAAGCTCTCCTCTGGAACACATGAGAAGGGTGCAGAATAAGATACACGTGAATACAGGCAGCTGGAGTCTGAGGGTTGCGGCCAAAGCGCAAACCCCCCTTTGGCTATGATTGTCCACCCAGGAGCCAGCACCCATGGCGTTGGAGAAAAACCCCGGGGTAGAAAACAGGAAGACTTGGGGCTTTTGCGGTGGGACGCTGGCTACCCAAGATGAGGTTCAGTTTCCCGAAAACTGTCCAGAGCTGATGACACTGGAATCAGGACTGGGCCGACAAGATGTGACGTAAGCACCAGAGGTATTTGCCACAGACCCCAAAGCGCAACAGGGCGTCAGCAGTGTCCGTCTTTCTTGTGACGGTCAGTGGAAGACCTGTTTATTTTTCTCATCCTCCGTACGCGATAAAACAATAACACAAGACTTCTAAGCAGGACAGGCTTTGTGTCACCGGAGTGGTCAGGAGAATAAGCACAATAAGAATCTATTAAATCAGCCACCAAATGTGAATAATTCTGATACGCCCAGAGCATGTGTATGCTTAACTCATGGGGTCATCGGGAAGGTCAAATGTGAAATAATCATTATAAAGCACTTTGCGCAGTGCCTGGCACAAAGACAACACTCAATAAATGTTCACGTTTATACAATTATTATTGTTGATTGTCAGAATTCCTCAGACCCACATCAGCAGGAACATGGAAACATTTTCATTACATAGACCTTAAAGTCACAGGGACAGTCATTAGAACAGGGTCTAAGTTTGGTATTCCGCAAGACAGAAAATGCTAGGTTCTCTGGAAACATTGAATCCTTCCTTGGGCAAGTAGTCTGATTTTCCAAAGTGAAGCTGCATAATCTGTAAAATGAAAATGAAATTGCACTGATCCTCATAAAAGGCCCAGGAAAATGTTAGGCAGTATATACACAATTTAAATGGAAAAACGTGTTATTTTTCTGCCACACGTAATCAGAAATAAAGAAGCAAGGTCGGTTCTTGCTTCCTTTCTTCCAGCTCCGCAAAGTTCTGAGCTATCAGCGGGGAAAGGAGCAAAAATTTTCCCCAATTATTTTATGGCCGCCAAGTTGAACTCATACTTATCCAATGAGCCCCCAAATGGAATACCGTTCTGCTCCAACTCTACTGATGACAGTGATTCAGGGAGTAAATGATAAGATTCCGTCCTTCTAAAGTGCTTTTAGAATTGGATTCTCGTAAGTTTCATTTTGCTATGGGCCAATCACAAAAGAGACTACAACACAGAAAAGTGAAGACATCATGCTGGAGAGAGGTTGCTGCCTAGAAAAGGAGGAGAGGACCCCCTAATTTAGAGAGATGGATGGAGAAAAAGGCAGTCATGCTGTCACAGAAGGCAACCATGAAATGCAGCAACAAGAGGGGAAAAATGGCTTCGAATAGAAGACCAAGCATCAAGGAGAGATAGGAATAGTCTAAAGCGCGCGCGCGCGCACACACACACACACACACACACACACACAAATACAAAAGGGCATTGAAGGGAAAATGCAGTGATTATCATACAGATCAAATGCAAACCGTGACGGTGACGGTGAAAAGCTTAGAAAAGGAAGGAGTGAGTAGCAAACTGCATTTCAGCATCTGCACCAAGACAAAGTCGGGGTCCCTAAAAATGTTTCAGCCATTTTCACATCTTTTCACCTCCGTCCATCCCCTACTTCCCCTTCTACTTAGTTCCCTCCTTTTAAAAAAGTCTTTCGAGGGGGTTGGGGAAGACTAAACAACACAATGACCTTCTGCGCAGTGCCGTTCTCCTAATCCCCTTCCGCTGAGTTATCACCGCGGTTCAGAGCCACCTTCGAGGGTCTCACAGATACCGTTCCCCCCCTTCCTCCGCTCGGATCAATCTGCCGCTGTGCCTGCAGTTGTGTTATCACTGAGGCGTAGCCTGAGAGATCCAGGCCCTATGCCAGCTCTCAGAGTAATATGATTAGCATCTAAAGAAACTCAAGAAGCCCATGACTTGGTCCTTTTGCAATTAAAATCCTACTCAGAAAGCCTTTTGGTCTTAGGCATTTGAAAAAAGAGAAAAAGAGCTGCTTCCAGGAATCTTGCTATGTTCAAAAACCGGTTGAGAGTTCTCTGCTTAAGAGTACCTGCCAATAACTAGGCAGTGCGAAAGAGTTGGAAAACCTACGTCGCATCGTGGGGGTGGCCTCGTTCCCCCGCGTGCGTCGCTGCTGCCTCTGACACAACGGGAGAGTTGACCGAGACACCAAGCTCTCCAGCTAGGAGGTGAGGAATAGTCCAGTGCTGTGGCTGACTACTCATGGACACTTGACGTAAGGCACCTTCTCCTACACAGAGTAAAACGGGGCACCCCCTAATGCGCACGATGGAACAACACAGAATTCCCTGGGCCCCAACCCTCATTTTAACAGGGAGCCTATAATACAAATCTCTTAGAAGAATTTTTTTTTTAAAAAAAAGGCATACGGGATAACTATGAGGGTCTGTCCACAGCTAAAACCTTGTTTTCCTTTTTTTGTTACTGAGTTCCGTCTGACAGGTAACATTCTGTAAGTTTAAGATGTGCGACGTGTTCATTTGATACATTTATATTGCAGTATGATAGCTGTAGTTGTGTTAGCTCGCATCTCCACCGTATCACATGATGAACATTTGTTACGGTGTCGGGCAGTTAAAATCTAGTCTCTCGTCAGGTTGGATGTTTATCATACAGTGTTGTCTGTGATCACTCCACTGTGTCCCCAGGACTTAGGTCTCTACTGGTTGCAGGTCTGTACCCTTAAACACCGTCTTTCCCATCCCCCTACCCCTTTGTGGACTACTCTTTAGACCTGAGAAAGGAGGTAATGCTCCGTTTGCAACAACATGGATGGATATTGAGGGCATCGGGCTAAGTGAGATAAGTCCGAGTGAGAAAAACAAATACTAGGTGCTATCTCTTATACCTGGAATCTAAAACAACTTGAAGCGAACACCCTTTCCAATGACCAAATCCCAGGTGCTCAGCACTTAGCGGAAATTTCCAAGTGCCTCTTCGTAACGCAGGAGCTCCTTTGAAGATCCAGCTCCCGCTAACGATCCCCAGCAGCTCCAGTCAGTGCGGCTTTTCACAAATGAAGCTTTTCATTTCCACTTCGAGTGGACAAAGGTGGCTTCGAATTTTCAAAGAAACCTTTCTATTAAAAAAAAAAAAGTACGGAAATGCGCATACTTCAGTCTTAAATGCACACACATGGAAATATTCTCAAGCCTGAGAGATTGGTTCAAGTCAAATATCTCACTCGTGCACATGTTCCTTCTTCCTAATATTAGCAACGAGGAATGGGAAATGAGAAGGGGTGGGGTGTGCTGGGCAGGAGTACACCCACATTTGCAGAAAGTCTCATGGGAGGAAACAAACGAATGCGCGTCGACGACCTTGTAGCAGCTGCTCTCCAGTATTCGGTATCTACTGTTTCTCTGTGATGAGATTAGAGACAGTCTCAGAGAATTAATGCAGCCCTTGGTAGAATCGTTACACGAGAATGGGTATAACCCTGCCCTCTCCCACCTCTTATGAAGTGGCTTTAGATTTAGGAAGGCGGAACGCTTTGTAATTCTTAAACAACCTGTATACCTAGTTCTTAATAGTTATTAACCTGAGTTCATTTATAACAACTTCTAGGCTCAGTGTTCATTTTCTCAAATGTTTCTGTAGTTTCCCCTTTATTGTAGAGTGTATCAGGTCGGACTCTTGGCCGTGGCTGAAAACTGACATGAGTCAAGAAGAAACAAAGGATGATGGGAGCGGCAGTGGTTTTCAGGCAGCCACATGCGGCCGGTGCCTCTGCTATCTCTGAGCGTCTTCAACATCCCCAGCAGAACAGAGGCCGACCTACTCTCACTTAAGAATTTAGAAACTTTAGAGCCTGACTCTCAGTGGCTCGGATAGAGACGAAGTGCCCATCTAGACTAAGAGAATGGAATGCTCTAATTGATGGATTGACTGGTGTTGCAGGTTGAGTCCTCTGGGAAGCAGATGCCAAGCCAGATTTATTGGAGAATAATACCTGCGGAGAAAAAAAAAAGGACGGGGGGCGGAGGGGGGGAGAGGCAGGATTGGGCGGGTGTAGCCATTAAATTGCAGTGCAGGTCATCTGAAGGCTGTGCCAGCCCCATGGGGAGCTGCAGAGCTAAGATTGCCGTTGAAAGGGATCCTGAATTAGGCAGATCTGAGGATAGTCTGTATAGGACTTGAGACCGTTAATTTTCCATCGCCACTAGTTAGAGTGATGGAATGGAACCGAGGTCTTACCTCGCATATCGAGATCATCAGGTATGTATGTGAAATAGAGAGTAAAGGTTAAAATAGAGCCGTGGTTCTCATCCAGAGGCAACTTTTGGCCCTCACACACATGGCAGCGTCTGGAGACGTTTCTGGTGTTTCACAGCTGGGGAGGTGTTGCTATTGGAATCTAGTGAGTAGAGGTCAGGGATGCCGCTAGACCCCCCCTAATGCACACGCTAGGACAACGAAGCATGACCTGGGCCAAAATGTTAATGATGCCCAAGCTGAGAACCCTGCTCTTTAGCTCAGAAGGCTTACCTTATATGCACATCCATCGTCAGAGAGGCCACGGAAACCTTTTCTCTTTGAGAAATTCCTAATGATGACTGTTTTGTTCTTATTTGCATCGATCAGTACTTGTTACTGAGATTCCAACCAACGCGTTTAACTTTTGGACAGAAAAGCTAACTTGAATTAGTGAAACATCCAAATCGTGGATTTTTGAAAAACTGGGGGGGGGGGGGGTTTGAGGTGAGGGGGACAGAGGACCCAAAGTGAGCTCTGCACTTACAGCAGGGAGCCCAGTGCGGGCCTCAGACTCATGAAGTGTGAGATCAGGTGGCTTTCACCTGAGCCAAAGTCAGATGCTCAGCTGACTGAGCCACTCAGGTGCCCTGAAAAACTAGGTTTTTAAGACCCATATCACTTTGGATTAACTTGTATAATACTTATTTATTTTTTATTGTGTTCTTTTTTAATTTTAGAGAGTGCACGCGTGAGCTGGGGAGAGGGGCAGAGGTGGAGAGAGAGAAAATCTTAAGCAAGCTCAGCCCAGAGCTTGACACAGGGCCTGATCCCAAGACCCTGGGATCAGGAGCTGAGCCGAAATCGAGAGTCGGACACTCAACCGACTGACCCACCCAGGCCCTCCTTAGTACGTAATGTCCTTAAAGCCTGCTTTGGTGACCAGAAGAGAAGTCATCTGTTTAGCACGTAAATGGCCTTATGAAAGTATTATTTTAAAATACTAGTTTCTGATCTGTTTAAATATCCCTGCGCTGTGGATTTGTTGACTCTGAAAGCTTACTCCGAGGTATTCTGTCTTTTGTACATCTTACAAAGTTAGAGGTCAGTGCCAGCTCAGATTGAAATATTAAAAGCTCCAAATTAGAGTGAAAGCTGCAGAAATTTACTGCCACACGTCCTCCTATGCAGTAACATAGTTTTCTTTCTGGGATTTCTACTGAAAAATAACACAACAAAAGCAAACTTCGAGCACTCTACATTTTGAGCCTTGCCGTAGATGCTTTGGCCTCCAGGGAATGTAGCTCCAGAACTGCTCAGAAAATAAAAAGACTGGTTAATGCCTGAAGGGATAAAAAGATCAACTAGAAAAAAAAAAAAAAGTTTTTTCGAAGATGTGAAATGTGTGTTCAATCCTAGATCAAGGACTAGATGTTCAAAGTTCTATGAATGAGGTTTAACATTACTTTAGGAAAAGTCTAGAAGAAAGTTTGTTATCAGTGCAAGAAGATCGTTTTCAAGTAGGACCAGTAATGATACCATACATTTTTTTTTTAATTTTTTTCAACGTTTATTTATTTTTGGGACAGAGAGAGACAGAGCATGAACGGGGGAGGGGCAGAGAGAGAGAAGGAGACACAGAATCGGAAACAGGCTCCAGGCTCCGAGCCATCAGCCCAGAGCCCGACGCGGGGCTCGAACTCACGGACCGCGAGATCGTGACCTGGCTGAAGTCGGCCGCTTAACCGACTGCGCCACCCAGGCGCCCCGATACCATACATTTATATACAACCATCTATATTCACAAAGCCATAAAAAACCTCTATTGTGACATAGTAAAGACAAGACAAGAAAACAAACCATTCTGATCAGTATACCTTGAGAGCTCTTGGCAAACAAATGCGAGACACTTAAAAGAAGGGAGGAGAGCCACGAAGTGTTTGCTTACCAAAATAAAAGAAAAACTCAACCATAGAAGCAATACTGTGTGAAATCTGGGGAATCTTTAATCCATTAAGATGATGTCAGTCATGGTATACAAAATGCCTGTTCAAAATAATACTCCTCAGGGGACGCGAGATGCTAAGCTACAAAGACTCTAGGTTGATCTAGGGTGTGTCACCTCCTTTGTGAAGCCTTCCAGACTATTCTAGGCCTCGTGGCTTTCTCACTTCTAGAAATTAGGAATGCTTGTATTGGTCAGTAACACAGAGACCAGCACTTAAGAGTTTCTGATTTGTCCTGTGTGCGGTGTTCTTCCCATAAGACCCAGGTTCTCGAGAGCAGGAGTGTCCCATGCCCTGTCTTCGCCACCCTCCACAAGATGAACACCCCGTACAATGTCTATACCAGCACTTGGAAATGCTTGTAGAATAATTGATTCTTGAGCTCACCGTTCATGCTCTCCACTCGAGACTTGTTTAGGCTCTGCTAAAAGATAGAAATCACCTAGCTATCCCCAACTGGCCGACTTGTGTATTTATTATAAAAAGACGTAAGTTAGATCTGGAACTTTCCACAGGGGTATGTCTGCCAAATTTACCCCCCACCCCCACCCCTATTTTGCTCTGGTCCACATCTGCTTACTTTGCAGCCGATGCTGTTCCATGTTTTACGTGTTGTCTTTTTCAGTCAAATACAGTATTTCTGCCCAAGCAGAAATCTTGCTAACATCAGGATGAATGATGTGAGGGGCTTTGAGGAGAATTCACGGCCACCCCCTCTGTAACTTTTCCATCGTTCAATCTAGTCTTTGCTCAACAGCGCTCTCGATGGACTGCTTTGGTTTGTCATATCGAACTCTGCTCCAACGCACTGGTGGTCCCTCCCGATTTATACACGTGTCCTTGTCACCTAGGATGAAAGTCTGCAGTCTCCTGGACTCCTCCTTCTCTCTAGGACCCTTCCATTTGGTCCATCATGATCTATAATACTCTTGTTTTTCTCCCTGGCTGTTGATCCTTCCTACACTTGTTCCATGGCTCCCTTCATCCTAAAACACCACTCTGAGCATGATATTTTTTGTTTAAAAAATTTAATGTAAAAGATGAAAATGTTACTAGTAAGGATAGGAGAACCTTAAATGAAGTCTACCTAGAAAACAGAAGCCTGGCGCTTGGAACACAGTGAAGGTTGCCATGGCTGGTTTGCTGTTGCTGTTACTGAGTACTTCTGTTCACAGATTAGGAAACTAAGGTTAGATGAGATGCTGAAGTGTCAGAGCCAGTAAGGGGTGCTGACTCAGTCTTACTGACCCGTAGAACTTGTGGCCTTTCCACTCTACCAGTGGCTCCCCAAACAGGCTAGACGTCAGAGTCCCTGGTGGAGCTTTAAAGGAAGGTATGGCTTCTCAAGCCCAGTCCCAAGTGGACTAAGTCAGAAAGTCTAGAGAAGGAGCACCTGGGTGGCTCAGTCAGTTAAGTGTCTGACTCTTGATCTCAGCTCAGGTCATGATCTCTCAATTTGGTGAGATCGAACCCCGTATTGGGCTTCACGCAGAACCTGCTTGGGACTCTCTCTGTCTGTCTGTCTGTCTCTCTCTCTCTCTCTCTCTCTCTTGGCCCCTCCACCACTTGCACGCGTGTGCAAGTGTGCACTCGCTCTCCCTCGCGCTCTCAAAATAAATAAACTTTAAAAAATAGAAATTCGGGGCGCCTGGGTGGCTCGGTCGGTTAAGCATCCGACTTCGGCTCAGGTCACGATGTCACGGTCCGTGAGTTCAAGCCCCGAGTCAGGCTCTGTGCTGACAGCTCAGAGTCTGGAGCCTGTTTCCGATTCTGTGTCTCCCTCTCTCTCTGCTCCTCCCCTATTCACGCTCTGTCTCTCTCTGTCTCAAAAATAAATAAACGTTAAAAAATTTTTTTTTTAAAAATAGAAATTCTAGAGAAGAGTTAAGCATCTGTTTTTTAGAAACCTCTCAGGTAGTGGTGACACACGGTCAAATTGGAGCATGACCGCGGTACATTAAAATCTTTCCCGTGCTATTTCGTGATGCCTATTTGTAAATATCTAATCCGTAAATGCATTAAAAATAGGCTCCTTGGCTTTTTATTTATTTTTTTTCTCCTTCCTCTCCTAACAAAGTGTCTTACAAGCACTCAATAAGTATTTGAGTAATTAATTGCTTAATTATTTAATTAAAGTTGCTCTTAAATGCAAATATTCACAGCTGTGGTTACTGGAAGCCTGTTATGAGCAATCATTGATCTTCCCGGGAATGTTTATTAATCAGCTAGGAGCCAGTCCTTGGGAAGGACGGGCTAAACATCTGGGACCGGGGCTGAGAAGGCTTCCAGAATGAATGTTAGCCACATCCTTGCCCAGCCTAGGGCCGCTCTCTTTCCTTGCCCACACTTCATTGACAACTTCAGGGAAAATGCAGAGAACGTATTAATAAAGCTCAAGAGATTTCAGCCCCTGGTTTCATTTCTTTTAAGTTGACACATGTATCTGGTTTGGGAAACGGGGGAAGTCTTTTTTTTTTTTTTTTTTTGAAAGAAAGAAAAAAAATCCTTTATTCTTGTCATACCATGAACATGGAGTTCACTGTTCTGCGTTAAGATTATAAAGCAAGATCCCCAAATGCGGTGGCTGATTATTCACAGTAGACATATTAAGTCAAGAAGCTTATTTTTTCTCTCTTTGCTAAGGCACAAAGCCTGGGGCTATATGCATTTTTATTACACTTTACTGTGTTGGTTTCACTTGAGGATTAAAAAGAAAGTCAAGGCACAGTGCACATATCCTGATGGATTTTAGGATTTCTTGCTTTAGTGAAAGGAAGAATCTCATAAAGTACTTCAGATTATTGCTCAAGGAAGTATACCTACTTCGGTGATGACCTAGAAATTCGATCTTTTGTTTCTCCTATAAAAGATCACCTTGTATTTTCGAGGGTTTTTTTTTTTCCCTGTGGTTTTCTGCACCGTGTAAAGCCACATTAAAAGAAGAAAGAAAGAAAGAAAGAAAGAAAGAAAGAAAGAAAGCAAGCTTTAGTTTAGATTTCAAGTGAAAATGTCCCCACTAGTTCGGGGAAGTGTTAGGACTGTTCAAGGAGATTATAAACCACCTCCGGGGTTGGGGTGAGGTGTGGTGAAGGAGGAGGGAGGCAGGGGGAGAGAGGAAGAGAGGGCTGAGCCTGGAGAGTGTAAAGAAGGCCAGGCAGTGACACGAGAGACTACAGGGAGTGAGGACACGTCCAGTTTACCTCCAGTTCTGGCAAATCCACGCCAAACACGATAGAGGGCCGTTGCGCTATCCTCTGGCCTTCGTTGAGAAACCTAAAGTGTACCTCTTCATTTAACTCGTGCCCTGTCTTCCGATATGCAAAGGAGAGAGAAGGACTGAACGCTGTAGAATTGGCAAGTGCAGTGGATGAGACCTTCCGGTTTATTGATTTGTAGCGAAAGACGTGATCCTGTTTGGGCAACCCTGCCTCGGCGAGAGCAGAGAAAGGCGCTTTTCAGTGGCCGGGAGGAGAGCCAGGCGCCGCCAACAGGGGCTCCTGGCACACAAGGTTCTTGGATCCGCGGTCGAATTAACCGTGAAGGGAGTCGAGGTCGGGAAGCTTTGGAAATGCTGTGGGTAGCTTGGGATTTAAGGAATGTGGATTTCCTTGGGTAACGATTGTCGTGCGCATATTTGAGCAAAGCCTCCTTCCGGGCCATTATTATAAAGGCGACGCCGAGTAGAACACACTGAAAACCCGCGGGTATATCGTTGCCCAAAATAGAAGGGTTTTGCCATGAAACAAAAGTAGGTGCAGTTACTGGCGTTGGATCTTTTTTTTTTTTTTCATTTGTTCTCCTGATTTCGTATTTTAGGACGATTTGCTCACAGCTGTATACGTTGTATCTTTTTTTTTCAGGCGGTACCGGTTCTGATGTAGTCCCTTGATAATTATTTCAAATTGCCACTTCTGGTCCTTGGGAACACTCCCGTGTTCTAACACCAGCCGGGATAATTATGTAATTACCATGTGAGCATTATGCTACTTAGGGCCCAAAATGCCCCCGGAAGGGAATGCTACAGCGGCCTCGGGAAATTTCTGTGAGAATGGTATCTTCCAAATGCGGGATAAATACAAGCTCAAGAATAAATAGCTGGGACTGATAGGTAAATGATTTAATGTGAGTAACGGTGTTGCAAGGTGCGAGCCACTTGACTTTAGTTCCTGCTGCAAATCATGAGATACATTAGGAAAGCTTTTAAGAGGGAAACCTATTTTTTAAGATAAAATCTGCATCAAGTTACATCAGCCAAGCAGAGTCATTCAACTTTTATCTCTTTGAGACCAAAGGGGAACAAAAAAAAAAAAGAAATGCTTCCTATGATCTCTTCCCTTCCCATCACGTTTTTTCATAACAGTCTATAGTTGCAACCAAAACTGGAGATTTTGACAAATGAAGCAGGATAGGAGGTTGATCGCTGCTTTTCTGAATTAAACTTAATGATACCCTGAAGGTACTTGGGTCTGTGAAGTCAACTTAATGTTGATATAACCTGACTCCATTATCACAGGATGAATCGTTGGCACAAGTCTGAAAATCAGTAGACGCCCTTCCAAGGTGCATTTGAGAAATCAGGGAGGTGAAAGCTGAAGGCTTAACAATGGACAAAGGGCTTGGTGTTTGTCCTCCCGTGCTCCCCAGTGGACGGAGATGTTCATCAGAATTAGGGGGAATGATGTTCCTGGAGAAGCGATTGGCTATGCAGGAGCGGAAAAATAATTTTCCCTCTATCCTTCTAGGTTCTTGGTGGAGACCTCCGGTAATAAAAGACAGATTAACAGGAGAAAAGCAAGCAGCAGTTAAATAACATGTATGCCTGGGAGAGACCCAGGAAAACTGAGTAACTCATCGAAATGGCTCAAGCCACTGCCTTAAATACCACTTTCCGCTGAGGACAAAAGAAAGATGCTGGGGCGTTGCGGGGGGGGGGGAGGGTGCAGTTATGGGAGGTTGCCAGGAACAGCACAGTAAACAAGAGTAAGGTTCCTAGGCAGATTTAAGTTTTGCTTTCTCCGTTGATAAGGGTTTCTAGAGATTTAGTCATACTTCTCTTCCTGGTACAGAGCAGGAGACACGCTTAAAATGCAGATTTCTCTTAGAAATGTAAATGTCTCCTACAAAAGGGTAACTTCTACTGGTGTCTAAGCTTCTACAGTACCTACTGTTTCTTAAAAATAATGAATTTAGGGGCGCCTGGGTGGCTCAGTCCGTTAAGCATCAGACTTTAGCTCAGGTCATGATCTTGCGGTTAATGAGTTCGAGTCTCACTTTGGGCTCTCTGTTCTCAGCAAGAAACCTGCTTCACATCCTCTGTGTCCCTCTCTCTGCCCTTCCCCTGCTCTCTCTCTGTCACTCCCTCTCTCCGAAAAATAAATAAACATTAAAAAAATAATAATGAGTTTAAATAATCCTTAGGCATATTTGGGAGCGGCAAATTGTGTCACCCGTCAGCTGGCTCGAGGCGAGGCTCCCAGTGACATAATGCCTCACCTGTCTGGCACAGGTACACCTACATCCTTTTAGGCTCTGTTTGGGAGTCTCTGTGCTTTGCTGGTAGGTTGTATAGAACACATTTGGGAAGGGCTGGTGGGAGGTGGAGAGGTGAGTGGAGGAGAAAACAAAGGGAAAGCAGAGAATAAGCAAAGGAGTCAAAGATTTAGAAAGAAAAGGTGCACCTGTCTGCCTCAGTAGGTTGATTGCAGCTCAAGTCATGATCCCAGGGTCTTGGGATCAAGCCCCGAGTCAGGCTCTGTGCTGAGTGTAGAGCCTGCTTAAGATTCTCCCTCTCTCTCTCTCTCTCTCTCCCTCTCCCTCTCCCTCTCCCTCTCCCTCTCCCTCTCCCTCTCCCTCCCCCTACCCAATTTGTGTGCGTGAATGCTCTCAACCTAAAATTTTTTTAGAAAGAGAGATTAAGAAAGAAAGGGATCAACACAAAAATATAAAATAGAAGGGGGAGGAAAGCTCTCAGAGAGGAACATGAAGAGAGGTGGATTCATGATGGTCTCGGATGGCACACATTAGCATCCATGCCATAAGTCACACAAAATCAACTAATAATTATGCTCGTACTCAGAGTGAGCCTTCTGTCAGCATAGGTTGCTTTCCTATGATCTCTTCTGAAGTCAAATGCTAGAAACTCTTTTTAACTCCTAAGTGTCTCAGTGTCAAGAAAACACATAAAGAAAGTCAAGGGAAAGAGAGCTCAGCCGCTGAGCTGTACCCATCACAAGCTCTCATTCCAAACGTTGTCTGAGACCATTTGTTTCAGTCACAACTCAAAACGAATCAGAATTCGAACAATGGATTTTGACTGAAAAGGATTATAATTAGTTGAAAGGATTTTAATGGCCACCGTAGTAAACCTCAAGAGAGTTTCCAGGATCATGTTTGGGCATATATTTATGAGTATCACAAGTCAGGATTTGGAAGTAAGATGAGTTAGGAAGGCCTCCCGAACACAGACACATGCATGCAGAAAACTGTACACGCTATAAGGTTTCGGTACGAAAACTCACGAATAGACTGTAGAGAGTCATTTGCGTGCATGTGCACGGTTTATTCACGATCATCACAGCACCAGGAGAGGGTTGTGGGGTTTTTTATGGGCTCATTAGTGTAGGTGTGAAGTCTCGTTCCTGCATGCCTATGGATATTTATCAAAGGTCTAGACACACTGAGAGCCAGAAAATCAAAACCTACACGCCGAGTTACATCATTTCCCAAGACTGGAGTAAACATGACTTATGCACATAGTGCCGGTAAGAGCGCTTGGACACTAGGAAGAAATCACATTGTTTAGCAATGTATTGCCACATCAGGAGGGACCCCTTGGCTCTCCTGAAACGTCCAGTGCAGACGAAAACGTGAAAGTAATTAACAGGTCAAAAGAAAAAGTGGAAGCCCTTGAGAACTGAAAATAAAGCTTAGTAACATTTGCACGTAGGTAAATTTACTTGAAATCATTTCTGGGAGCCCCGATGCTCTCTCTCCTTTTCCCTTCTTTTTGACTTATTTAAAGCAACTTTGGACAAAAATGAAATGAGGATATCCTTCAGAACGCACAGAAGCATGGACTGAGCTTTGGGAAATAGTCACAGCTGGGAAGAGAATGTGTTATCATTAATCTAGTTGAATGACTTGGTGTTCATTCACCATCCCCAAAATGTTGCTCTCCAGTCTACGATACTCATACTTAATACTAGGTGTGTAGTACCTAACAGATAACAGGGACTCAAGAAGTATTTCCACTCATCACATTGATCAAATATTTGTTGACCATCTCCTAGGTATTAGGCCCTGGACTAAACTACGAATGAGATAATCAACATCTCTGTCTTCATGGGCAAGTAACTTACATTCTTGTATCTTGTGAATGAATGAAGAAACGTCTCTTGGCACGAAAGAAGGGAGGTCTCTGCAAACAGTACGCTGCCTGTAGAACTCATCTGAGATGAGAAAGCAAAGGCAAATAACAAGAGTCCTCATAGCTCTCGAATATGATTCTTTAAAAATGAGAGTAAAACAAATAGGCAGGAGATTGGGGCTCTTGGTCTGTCTTGCAAATTATTTTAAAATGTTTGGGCCCAGTATTGTAGGCCCAGTAAATCTAAATGGTTTTCTTCTTTTCTTTTTTATACTTTGATCATCAAGAAGGAAGGAAAGAGGGGCGCCCGCATGGCTCGGTCGTGTATGTGTCTGACTCTTGATTTTGGCTTAGGTCATCATCTTACGGTTCGTGGGATCAAGCCCATGTCAGGCTCCGCACTGACAGCGTGGAGCTTGCTTGGGATTCTCTCCCTCTCTCTCTCTCTCTCTCTCTCTCTCTCTGCCCCTCCCCCGTTCGTGCACGCTCTCTCTCTCTCAAACAAACTTTTGAAAAAAAGAAGAAGGAGGGAAAAAAAGAAGGAAGGGGGGGTGTCTTTCCAAAAATTGTACTGGAAATCTCACGATAGAGAATTCTTCATGCAAAATGGAGTTGTTAGGGTGACAATTCTCGAATAATCTGTACATTAATTCATTCAACTAATAATTAGAGTACCTGCTATATGCCGGGTACTGTGCTAGCCACCGGGGATATAGTAGGAACAGAAAGATGTGTCCCTGTCCTCACAGAGCATATGAAAAAAAAAAAAAAAGACCTTTTTTAAAATTTTCTCCGACATGATTTTACTGAGGAATACTGCAAATGAGTACTTAAGGAGCAGATGGCAGTTTTTTGCCCATCTGGGATACTTCTAATGAATAGACTCTTGTGTATCAATAGGTAAGGATTCTTCCAGTTCTAAGCTTTCCTGATCTATTATCTAATAGTAGATACAGGATCTTCCCGGAAGACGTTACGCTTGTGTTTCTTTTCATAAAAGGAAACAGAGGTATTGCCTATTAATTCAGAAGAAATTGGGTTCTTTCCATCTCCTTAAATAATTCTAATTAAATTCCTCTGGCTCTTCCTGCCTTGCTCACCTTCTAATGTCACCCCTACCCCTTGTATTCTCACTTGCCATTCCTTCCTTTAGTGACGGAGACAAATTGTTCTTCTTCCCCTGGCTCTACGTGGCCTCTCCAGCAAAACTCTCACTGTGAGGTCCAATGCACCTGTTCCAGAGGAATTCCTACCGCCGTATGCGGTTCCTTCCCTTTGGAATTGCCATAGTCCCATCAGCAATATCCTCGCTCTCCTAGCCTTCCGCCCTGGAAATACACCCGTTCTGTTTGCCTCTTCAGAAATTAAGCTCCGACACCAAAAATTAACCAGTTCTTCCTTCTTTCCGAATACCTCCTTATCTGCCTTCCCTCCCATCCAGGGCCACACGGTCTTCATTCCAACGCATGTCACCCCCCACCTAGGTGATTGCAACCTGCCCAAACCTGAGCTGCTTTCTCAAATCGTGAGTCAGTGCACAGAAATCTTCCCTGGTTCCCTTGGCCTTGCCGGGAAAATCCTGAGCCGCAGAGTCTGGAGAGCCTTGGTTTGCCTCTCTGCGTCCAGGATAGGTAGCTCACTGTACCTTACCGCCCTCTCCAACAGCTGTGTTCTGCCCCAGGCCTTTCCTCGGCTAATCCCTCCTCCTCACCTCCAAGCCTTTATGCTTCCAAAGATCAGAGACTACAGCATTTTCTCCTTGTGTGTCTCTTTCAGTATTAGCGACTACTTGTCACGTGACCAGGGAATTCACCGAGTAAAGAATGAATTGTGCGTTGCCAGGGTGGCTCATTCAGATAAGTGTCCGACTCTTGGTTTCTGCTCAGGTCGTGATCTCACGAGTCACGGGTTCAAGCCCCACGTCGGGCTCTGCGCTGACAGCGGGGAGCCTCCTTGGGAATCTCTCTCTCTCCCTCTCTCTCTGTCCCTTCCCTGCTCACTCTTCCTGTCTCTGTCTCTCTCTCTCTCAAAATCAATAAATAAACATTTAAAAAAATGAATTGGGCCAGAACGCAGGATTGTGGTGTATAATTTGTGGTGTTTGCTTCCTAGCCTATATATAGTACTTGATATAGCTTAAAAACACGGCCAGTTAGAAAGGTCTGATGCATGGAGGTTATTGTTTCAAAAGTTTATCAACTTTCGTTTCCTTGCCTAATTGCTCACAGAATAAAGTGCCTTTGTTCTTAGGTAGCTACAGTGTGCCTTCAAGTTTTTTCTCTGTCTTAAAATGATGGTCTTTGTTTATTCAATTGTGCATTCAATCCATGCAATACCTTTCTCCAAGGATAATTTGTGAAAAGAAATATTTTACGCTTAATTCTTTAGTTGTTTTAAGACTGTTTCCTGAAGTGTTCATTTCATTACGTGACGCATTTTTAATTTCAGTCTCTCTCATGCATTTTCCTAACTTTGAGTTATAGGGAAGGGAATTCACTTCTGTCTCCTTTTCATTTCTTGACAATATCGGGTATACCCTGGAAATTACCTGTGGAGTTCACCTTATAGAGGAAGAAAGCAACCTTCGAGATGAGCGGCCTCTAACGGACTCAGTTGCTGCCTCCCCCTGGTCGCTATGAATCTGCTAACATTACCACCAGGGGACAGGGTCTGTGACACGGTCATGCTCCTTTACCACATGTCCCCCATGGGATTTCTTTCTCGGGACATGAAAAGATCGCTGGTCACTGTCCACTCCCATGTGGCCTCCTCATCCACTCTTCCCCACCCCCGAACTTTCACAGCCATCTCTTGGTTACTTTGTTCATGAGATGACCCATTCTGCATTTAGAAATAATGATGTCCTTCTAAACATGCCTTTGCGCGTGTCCTCCGTAATCGTATGGCATCACATTCTTCATGACCAGGAACTCACCTTGCTTTGGGTCATAAAAGATACCAATGACTAAACTTTCATAGATATGGACACTAGATCTCTTCTGCAGTCGGTAAATCGAAAGGCCAGCTGCATATTGAATATGTCTAAAATGCTTTTCTTTTGACTTTGATCTCTAAAATAGCAGTTAAAGAGCAAGAGTCAGACTGAATGAGTTTGAATCTTGGCTCTGCCAATCTACTAACTATTTAAACGTAGGCAAGTTGTGTTGTTGTTGTTTTTTAACCTCTCGTGCTTCAGCTTCTACATCATTCAAGTAGGAAGATACATTACTTCTTTTTTTAATGTTTATTTTTGAGCGAGAGAGAGAGGGAGAGAGGGAGCGCAGAGGAGGGGCAGAGAACGAGGGAGGCACAGAATCCCAAGTAGGCTCTGCACTGTCAGCCCAGAGCCCGACGCAGGGCTCGAATCCACGAACCATGAGATCGTGACCTGAGCCGAAGTCGAGAGTTGGACACCTAACCGACCGAGCTCCCCAGGCGCCCCCAGACAATATTACTTCCACCGAGTTACTGTGAAAATTAAGTAAGTTAATTCCTCTTGTCATGAACAGAATGCTTAATAAATATCAGCCATTTTTGTGATGTATGTATTGCCTTGCCCACGATAACCTATCCTTTCCATGTACGAATCATAACAGCAACGATAACAACAGCTGTTAACGTTTATTGAGCAGTCACCATGTGGAAGAAACGAGGCCCACCGTTGCCCGTGTCTTAGCTACTTCCCACGAAAAGTTCTGTGAGGTGGGTCATGTTGTCCCATTTTACCCACAAGGAAAGTTAACGGTGGAATAACATACCCAGGGACGTGCGGCTTGCAGGCGGTGTTAGTTCACGTTCCTGTTTCTTCTCCCATATCTGTCTTTCTGGGCGTCTCTCTGTCACACGTACACATTGGTTTGGTCAACTAGTCATTAAGCACTTGTGACCCACTTACCGTGTGCAGGGTTCAGTGAGCCCTGCGGGAGGGTGGGGAGGGGAGGCGGGACAGCAAGGGATGGTCCCGGCTATCGGGGATTTCACGTGGCATCGCAGGAGATAAGTCCTGTCCCTGCAACTACAACAGACAGTATGACAGAAATGCTCCAAGGAGAGACTGTGATCCTCGAGGATGCCGAGGAAGCGATCCCTTCCAACCCGGGGGATTGGAAAGTAGACATAGAAACATAGAAAAGACTGGAACTGGGAGTGAAGGGGGAGAAGAACGCTGCAGAGAGGAGCAGCAACCAAAACAAGTCACACGGGTGTTAAATTGGATGGAACGTTGCAGGACAGGCCAGCTGAGCGTGGCAGACGGTGCGGGGCCATAGGGCCGGGAAGGGAGGTTTGAGATGCGCCTCACGCTTTTGCGTGCGTCACAGTGAAGCACGTCCTGCGCGTTTGGGAACCTCCACGTGCTTTTCCAAATATTTGTTCCAAGCAAAGATGTGCAAGGCTAGGAGAAAGTGAAAACAGAAGGTTGTTCTGAATCTGTGTTAGGCCCTTGACTGATACTGCGAGATTGGCCGGCTTTAGACCAGACTCCCTTAGCCACTTTTCTGATCTTGTCTAATATCTGTTTTATCCCTTGGGCATTAGCCACACCATAGGAGTGAACCAACTGGAGCTTTGCTGGCTCTGGGCAGGAGCTGACCAACCCCTTGTCGACCACGGGCTGTTCAGAACCAAATTAAGATCCAGATTTGTGAAGCTCGCGTGCCTGGGGCCACCCCTGATGCCTGGTCCGCAGAATGCCAGATGACGAAAGCAAAGCATTTCACCCGTCACATTCTTCCTTCCCCGCCCCGCTCCCCAGAATGGAATTCACTAAGCCATCAGGACACCATCAGTATATTCTAGAAAAACCTGATAGGAAAAAAAAAAAAACAAAAGAATGGAAATTTTTATCTCATGCCACCTGAAGATCTACTTCGCAGTAATTTTCAAGTCTACTAAAAACTGAAATCTGAAAATGTCTTTGATCTCATTATCTCCTCCGTAATTACGCTATATTGAAGCCTTGCGTCTACTTCTTTGATGCTTAAGTGTTAATCAGCTGTTGGTTACTCTTTATTTCTCAATGATCCATTAACTACCAATAGGATTCCCACAAACGTTAGTCAAAAACAATAGACTAACACAAAATAAACGCCATCCCTGGGATCCTTCACTTATCTAGTATACGGGGGAATGACAACCTCCCTAACCTTTGCACGAAAGATTTAGAGGTGGCATTTTTGATGCTCGTTGGAGCAGTAGTTCGTTTGTGTCCGCCAATGAGCAGAGTGTGAAAAAAATCTCATTTTCACATTACCGAGAAAGCACGTCTTTTTTTTTGTTTGGCCCTGGTTTGATGAAAAGGGCTCTCGGAGGCCGTACGGTAAAACCGGGGCTCTGGGGGGGCGCCTGGGCGGCTCAGTCGGTTCAGCGTCCCACTCCCGATTTCGGCTCAGGTCATGATCTCACGGTTGTGAGATCAAGCCCCGCTCTGACTGCGTGGAGGCTGCTTGGGATTCTCTCTCTCCCTCTCTCTGCCCCTCCCCGCCTCGTGCACGCGCGCGCGCGCGCTCTCTCAAAATAAACAAACGTTTGAAAATCTATTTTAAAAATGGGGTCATGCATTGCTGCTTTAGTCGGCCGGCTTTCGAGGCTCAAAAGATCCGACCAAAGAGGACACGTCGTTTTCATTGCTCCTCATTGTATCTGATGAGAGGACATCATTTCTCTCCTCTTCCCCCCAGGTGGCCGTTGAGGACCGCATCAGGCAGCTGCACGAAGCCCACCGGGACTTTGGCCCCGCGTCCCAGCACTTCCTTTCCAGTAAGTCGCTGTCACCTTTCATCGTGTAATGTCTTCCTTGCATCTTGGTAGCAAAGAATGAAGAGCTGAATTACCATCGTCTCTGCCAAGCGCACCGGAGGCATAAATCACCCTGAAATACACCTCGGTGGGAAAATTCAGAGGGTTAGGAGAGGAGGACCGATTAGATCATTTTGCCCAGGCTTCAGCTAACGCAGAATTGTTTCCTGCAACGTGTGCTCAAGTGCTAACTTCGGTAATATTTTTGCGTCTTTAGTTCTGCTTATAGCAGGTCACTTCATAAGCTGGTAATTACGATGCTATATAATTATGCTAGGATAATTCAGTATGTGTTACTAGGAATCTATAATTCTTTAGCTCTACATAATTCATTAAATACTTCCTGCCTCAAAGTCAGAAGCGCTGCCTATCATGTTGCCTTTCCCTAACCAGTCTCGTTGCTCATTTATCCTTGACCGCTATTCATTCTTCTTTAGTTTTCCCATTTTGTATCAATTGTGTGTGTATCATTAATCGTACTATTCATATGTATTATTGATAAATATTGTACGTTTTACAACATACTAAGAGGAACAGCCTTAGTTAACTGAGGGTTTAATATCAATAGGTTTAACATCCTATTAACATAACTTTACATATTACGTTGCCAACCTCCTGTTTTCCTCTGATTCATGTTATTAATTTCTCCCACTCTTTCTTTGATTACAAAAATGTGTGTTTTGAGGGTTTTTTTTTCTCTTTCAAAACCCGTATTTCTACCACATGGAGTCAAGATCTGTTAACACTTTGACATATTTCTTGTTCATACATGAGGATGTATAAGGGCTTAATCATCACTTTAAGGCAGTTACTTTCTGCCTGGCAATGTTACCAATATGAACTAATTTAATCCTCGTGCCACCCCATACGGTAGATGCCGTGATTCCACCCATTTTAAAGATGGGGAAGTTGAGGCACACAGTCCCACAGAGACTGACAGAGCCAGGATTCAAAAGCCAGTGGGCTCCAGAGTCTGATGAATCACCATACTGGACTGTCATTTACTTAATTTTTGTATTTTATAGACAGGAAGTAATTCTGTGTGACCTCCCTTCATCTTCTGTTGCCTTCTTTTATTGCCACGTTCTGGTCCTTTCCTTTCCTTTCCGTTTCATTTTCCATAGGTTCGGAAAAAGATCTTTGCTCACGTCTTCAAGTATGTGAGCGGATGCTTCCGTGTGTCTCTCGCCTTGGTGACTGCCATTCTCTTCGATGTCATTGAGATTAAATGCAGTAACATATTTGTAGATGACTCATAAGCCATAAACGAAAATATTACTATTATGAATATTCATTACTCCTCAAACACCATGTGCATTGATTCACCCTGTCTTCTCTCTCTGCCTGCCCCACCCAAATTCCCGTGTCTTCCCCATTAAAACCTCTTCTCAGAAAATGATATGTTATTTAACCCAGGTGATAGGTAGAGTTTAATGTGTACTTCTCCCGGGTTATTTGCATTTTAATAGGGTGAAAAGCCATTAGCCTGAGGAATGAGTCTCTGTTGGTAGAACGCCATCCATAATCTCTGAGCTGTGAGGGGAGAACTGGGAGGGGCCAGGTGGAACATTCCAGCACCTTTTAAACAATATCACACCAGTGCCCACGTCCACAAAGGTCAGGCTGGTGGCCACAGATGCTCATAAAGACACCCATTTCCCTGCCTCAGTGGAGCCAGCCCCGCAAGCCACCAATTTCTTACTCGTGTGGAATGTCAGTATCTGCTTAGAAGCTCTGCCTAGGGATAGCAAACATTAGCACTTCAGTTTAAGGGATATTTGAGAAATAGGACAGTGGGACTAAAGACTCAATGAGGACTGTTTCTTTGTGTCGTCCTCTTTTATTTTTATTTTATTTTATTTTTTGAACCCCTGACCCTGAGATCAAGACCTGAGGTGAGATCAAGAGTTGGACACTTAATGGACCGAGCCACCCAGGCGCACCCCTGTCCATTTTTTTTTTTAAGTTACAGAGGTAATATATGCCCCCTGTAGGAAATTTTGGAAAGCAGAGAGTACAAACAGGAAAAAAAAATTACCCTTCATCTCACGCCTTGGAGATAACCACTGTCAAAAGTGTGCTTTCTATACTTTAGATACTTTTCGGTTTTTTTTCTTTTTTTTTCACATTTATTTATTTTTGAGACAGAGAGAGAGCATGAACAGGGGAGGGTCAGAGAAAGAGGGAGACACGGAATCTGAAACAGGCTCCAGGCTCTGAGCTGTCAGCACAGAGCCCGACGCGGGGCTCGAACCCACGGACCGCGAGATCATGACCTGAGCCGAAGTCGGACGCTTAACCGACTGAGCCACCCAGGCGCCCCGCAGATACTTTTCTTTTTAAACCAAACAGGGATAAAAACACATGAACATTTTGTGACCTGCTTTAATATATATAAATATATATATTATATACTATATATATAAAGTATAATATATGTATATATGTATATATATAATATTATATATATAGTATATAGTATTTTATATATGTATATATATAATATATACTATAATAAAAATATTTATGTGTGCTTAAATATTCCTCTACAGAATAATTTTTTAAATGGCTGGGCAGTATTCTCTTGTCTGGCTCTACCAGATTTACCAAGACAATTCTTAATTCCTCATCAGGAAAGTTATTTCAGATTTTTCACTATGCTCTCCAACACTGTGAGTAACATCCTTTATACACCTTTGGAAATATCTCCTATTCTTTCTACAAGATAAATTCCTAAAAACAGAACTGCTCTGTAAAAGGCTGTTTACATTTGTAAGGCTTTTGATATGGGCTGCCACACTGACCTCTAGAAATCTGCTCGAGAAATTGGGTGCCCCGTCAAAACCGTGTTTGAGGCAGGGCCCTCACCCAAGTCACTTATTGGCCGTTAAATTGTGTTCGCTGAAAGCACAACCATTTTTCCCCTAAAACAAATAAAAATATGTTTGAAAAAAAATACCACTAAGGTCATAGTAAATGAATTTGACTTGATCGATGTCTAACTGGCTTCCAAGTTACGAGGAATAATAATAATACTAAGTCTTTGAGACTTAGAAATTACAAAGAGAAATGAAAATGAGCCACTAATTGTGCTCGCCGTCTCTGTCTCTCTTATTCTCCCGGTCCATTTCTCTCCTCCCTTCATCTGTCTCTCTCTCTCTCTCTCTCACACACACACACACACACACACACGCATTCCCCTTTGAAAATTACATTACCAGCGGTCTTTTTTTTTTTTATCAGTAGAGAGAGGCAGGCTTTTACTAAAGAAAAGTATTCAGTGTTTCTTCTTGGTATCCCAATCTCTACGTGTTAAAGAAGTTGTTTCTTTTATCTTAGATCTGAGAGAAATGAGAAGAGAAAAACATTGTAAAATCTGACCCTTACCCATTGCTAGACACTAGCTTGCCTTTAATTCCAGCTTTAATATTCTACCACTTTTTTAAAAAAAAGATCTTAGGTAATCTGTACACCTGATGTGGGGCTCGAACTCATGACCCCAAGATCACGCGTTGCATGTTCCACCAACTGAGCCAGCCAGGAGCCCCAATATTCTACCACTTTTAATTGACTTTGGCAACTTAAACCAAGAAAAGGGAGAAATTCTACTACCTTGATTTTTAAAAATCATATAAATTTATACATGTAATTTATTATATTTGTATATAATTTTTAATCACACTGTTGGCATTTATACATATATTAGCGTCCACGTCTTCATATGTCAATATCAAGAAAGTACTCTAGTATTTATTGACATAGTACTCTGAAAATTGTCCATCCTTTATCTTCAAGAATTTAAAACCTTAAAAAAAAAAAAAAAGAACTTAAGCTCTTTTTTTGTGTCAATTTTCTCAGTTCTCTGAGCTTCTATTCTAAATTTCACATAACCAAGGATAACTATATATTTGAATAAAGGTAGAAAATTTTCTGTAACAGTGAAAAGAACTTAGAGTTGCCTTACGATTTTACCAGTTCTGCGAAATCTTACCATTTGCGACCACACGGATGGAGCTAGAGAGTATTATGCTAAGAGAAATAAGTCAGTCGGAGAAAGACACATACCATATGATTTCACCCAGATGTGGAGTTTAAGAAGCAAAACAAACAAGCGAAGGGGAAAAAAGAGAGAGCTACAAATCAAGAAACAGACTCTTAACTATAGAGAACAAACATGGTTACCAGAGGGGAGGTGCGGGGGATGGGGGGTGCGGAGAAGGGGGCGCTGGGTTACATGGGTGATGAGGCTTAAGGAGGGCACTTGGGATGAGGAGAGATGTATGGAAGTGTTAAATCCCTATATTGTACACCTGAAACTAATATTAAGCTGTATGTTGACTAACTGGGATTTTAAAACTTAAACAAAATATTTTACCAGTCGTAGAATTCCCCAGAGTAGGATTTTCCAAGCCACGTTCCTCAGAACGTTAATGTTCTGTATGTTAGTAACTCTTCCTTGAAAAAATAGTTTTGTGGTCAATAAGATTGGAAAAACTAGCTTATAAAGATGAGAAAGTTTCTTTTTTGTTGGAATTGTTGCAGCCTTTAATGTACATCGAAACGCTAAGAGGAGGGAAAAGTCAGTAGCTCTTCTCCCTACTTACGTGACTACGGAAGCCTTTTTCAGGCATACCAATTAATTTCTCACTAAACAGGTCATGGAACGTAGTATAGGAATCTTTGTCCTAAAGTGGTATTCGCCAAATGGTTTAATAATGAGAACTTTCTGGGGCGCCTGGGTGGCGCAGTCGGTTAAGCGTCCGACTTCAGCCAGGTCACGATCTCGCGGTCCGTGAGTTCGAGCCCCGCGTCGGGCTCTGGGCTGATGGCTCGGAGCCTGGAGCCTGTTTCCGATTCTGTGTCTCCCTCTCTCTCTGCCCCTCCCCCGTTCATGCTCTGTCTCTCTCTGTCCCAAAAAATAAATAAAAACGTTGAAAAAAAATTAAAAAAAAAAATGAGAACTTTCTGCTGAAGGTAGTAAGAACACTGTCCAATTAAAAAGAAAATGAGTTATTTATAAGGCAAAAGGGTCAACTTCCTCTTTCCTGAGGTTTCTGGCTCCCGCCCCCACCCCAGGAGTCCCATGTGCTGTAGAATTTCCTAACTGGAGAGAGGCTAAGGGAGACTCTATCTGAGTTGTTTTCTTAGTACTCATTAGTGAATGCTGAAATCAGTTTAATGACTTGCAACCAACAATTTTTTAATGGAATGGAAGAGATTGGAAAATATCAGAGTACATTGCCCAAGCAAGGTTAAGTATTGTTTTGACACTTCGGTTTCGGTTAAGGGTGGGGGTACGTGAGTGCACGCGTGCGTACGTGCGCGCTACAACAAAATGTAAAATACTTTCCTTCTGTGGGTTGCAGTCAAAAGAAGCGTAAAAGACACTGAAAGACGCCACCCCTACCCTTCTTTTTACCGATCACAGCATAGGTGCAGAAAGGTGAAATGACATTACCAAGGTCACGCACACGGTTATAATAGATGTGGGACTGGACCCCAGTTTCTGGACTCACAAGCCACATCTCACACTGCCTTAACCATTTACAACACTCAGGCCAGCGCTTGCCTGGTTTTTCTGATACTGCCACAGATTTCTCTCTTCTGTTTCTCTTGGTCTGGGCCGCGCTAAGTTGATTTACAGAGCCTGAATTTTTCTCCGGATGCCTCGGGGCCAGGTGTTGTCTCCCTCGGGATGTGGGTTAAGACTCTGGCATTAAGCTGACTAGGTTCAAGTGCTGGTCAGATACTCAGTCTCTTTATCCTCATCTGTAAAATGGGGATAATAGTAACGTTTCGTCACATGTAAGACATGGTCCCTCCCACCAAGTTATAAAAGCCCTGAAATCAGAGTGCGCCTAACGTCCAGTGAAGTTTTGAATTCAGTGAAATACGGTAATATTATCTTACAGGGTTATAGTGAGGATCAAATCGTATATATACGCGCGTGTGTATATATATATATATATATATACACGCGCGTATATATATATATATACACGCGTATATATTTATATATATATACGCACGTGTATATATTTATATATATATACGCGTGTATATATTTATATATATACACGCATATATATTTATATATATATACACGCATATATATTTATATACACACACACATATATATACATATACACGTGTATATATATTTATATACACGTGTATATGTATATATATATACACGTGTATATATACATATATACATATCAAATTGTATATATACATATATATAAATATACATATATATTTATATATATTATATATACGTATATATATTTTTATATATTTATATATATTTATGTTTATTTATATATATTTATATGTTTATTTATATATATATTTATATATATCCACTGCAGATGGGCTTTGCCTCCTTGGAGCTGCAGGCAGAGGACATGGGCTTAGGTGATTGGGGGACACCTGCAATATATATATATATATTTATATATATTTATGTATATATATATTTATATATATATTGATATATACATATCAAATCGTATATATACGTATATATATAAGTATACATATATATGATTTATTTATATATAAATCATATATATGTATATATATACGTAAATCGTATATATATGTAAATTGTATATATATGTAAATTTATATATATAAATCATATATATATATGTAAAATATATAGAGTAGCACGTAGCACATAGTGATGTATAAGTGATTGGTATTAGCGTTAGCTTTAGCATTAGCATAGCGTCTTTGTGACTATCAATTTAACAGTATAACTTCTCATCTGCCTGTTAGAGTCAAACTAGACATGAAAGTGTCATTCATTGTCCTGTTTTTAATTGTGTGTAACTCGTTTCTCTCCTTCCTGAAGGTATTTTTCATGGATCTAAGGGCAGTGTTTTCTGTATTATAAGAGCTCAATAGTCATTTGTGTAACTAATGAATGGATGAATAATCAACGAGTAGACCCTAATCTCTGCAAGGACAGGATGGTTTTATATTCTCCAGCACCTAACATGGTATCTGTACTTAGTAGATGTTCAATAAAATCATTTACAGAGCGAATTATGTTTTATAGCCAAAAGAAGACGAGGCAAATTTGCTCCTGACACTAATACACAGTGGCATGAGATTTAGCATAGTGACTGTCACATAGTAGACACTCAATAAATAACGTGACCTTTCATGTTGCCTCTGAGCAATGACTAATAGCATTGAGAACTTGACATGGTCCTTTTTATAAAAGTCTCCTGTGCCCTGTAATATATTACGAGATAAAGCGCACTTCTAAATTACGGCATGATCATAGCTATATTAGAAAATAAAATAGAGGGGCGCCTGGGTGGCGCAGTCGGTTAAGCGTCCGACTTCAGCCAGGTCACGATCTCACGGTCCGTGAGTTCGAGCCCCGCGTCAGGCTCTGGGCTGATGGCTCCGAGCCTGGAGCCTGTTTCCGATTCTGTGTCTCCCTCTCTCTCTGCCCCTCGCCCGTTCATGCTCTGTCTCTCTCTGTCCCAAAAATAAATAAACGTTGAAAAAAAAAATTTAAAAATAAAAAAAAAAAAGAAAATAAAATAGAAACAACAGAAGAGGATACATAAAGACAAGACTGAAAAGAAAATACATCAAAATGCAAAGAGCTCTTGTGTTTTTCTTTCTTTTTACCTTTACAGATGTTTTCATAATAAGCATGTATTACTTTGCTAACGGAAAAAAAAACCAATAATGGTAAAGATTTTTATTCTCTAGCTTTTAACCCACTGACCTCTCGCAGTATTAAACTCTCTTGATGGCTATGGAACTCCATAAGACGGATTTCCTTTTTACTATTTGTTCTGAATTTAAACACTGTGTGCTTCATTGAGTGATCTTCTTGTTCTCAGATGATGAGGCACTGTAAAAACAAAGAATTGATCACTTATTTCTTCTAGGCTTCATCATCTGAAGTTTCTTAATCAAATCCCTGGTCAACTCTTCTCTCGTTAAAGCACCCCAAGCCGTTACCGTTTCCCCTTGCTACGTAGGACTGAGAAGTTTGTTTCCATCCTGACAGGTGCCAAACTTTCATCCCTGTACCCGCCCCGTCCCCCACCATCCCACTGCCCGCCTTCTCCTAGTCACACGCTTCATAAAGAAGGTGGGGGAAAATGCGTTAAGCACATCTAATAATTGCTGATGTTTCACTCAACACTGCTACCATTGTCCTCCGGGGATGGATGAATTTGAAATACGAGTGGGCCAGTAATTTAAAGCTACAGATAGGCTTAAAGAAGCCATCATGATAAAAGTCAGGAAGAAGCTGGCAGCCTGAGTAGGAGACGATTTTCAGCCCCAAGCTCCCCATCAGGGAAAAATCTCAGGGCCAAATAATTTGGGCCAATTTCTTCAGTCGTCACATGCTATCGCGAGTGTTGGGAGTTCGGGACAGATGCCTTCTAACTTAGCAGTGATGCCGGTGACACCTCCATGAGTTCAAAGGTAGCCTTTCAGATGTCCACGAAAAGCACAGTGATGATAATTAAGCTCTTTTCCTCAAAGTCTTTTTCTCTGGGCCCTGAAGGGGGCATCAGCAGCCTCGACTTCTCCCAGACTTGATGATGCTACCCACGCAAAATGTGACTGTGGAGTTCAATGGCTTCATCTCCACCCGGCGCTCCCCCACGTACCCGGGAGTAAGTCTGGTGGCAGGGCAGAGATGAAGCAAATATTTGTCTTCTTTCTTATTTTGTCTTCCTCATCACAACGGACGTCCCTGGGCCTCATGGGGACCTAGGGCACCGGGACCAGCCCCACAGTCCTAAATCAGTTTCGTGACACATGGGCACTATTTCAGTGGAATGCCGGCTCTGAAAGGTATATTTTTACACTCCCTGGAAAATGAAGGCGTTTGTGAGTTTGGCCTAGGGTACCGTTTAGTCATCTGTCCCCAAATACAAAGCTTTGCAACACAGAAATGGTGGAATCCCATCCCTGTGGGCAAAAATCATTACTTTCATTTTTCCATTTGGATGTTTTCCATTTTCAGAGCGCACCCAGCATGGGATCACAGAATACTTGGTGGTGAGAACTTGGAAGTGAGGACAGAGGCATTTTGTTCTTTTGTGGACTGGCATAAACTGCACCTGCTTTAAAACCCATTCTCTTGAATTTTTCAGTATACTTTCAGATCTCAGCAAGAGCGACCCTCTTGATTGCAGTCCACTGCAGAGGGGCTTTGCCTCCTTGGAGCTGCAGGCAGAGGACGTGGGCTTAGGTGATCGGGGGACACCTGCAAACATTAGGAAGGACAGGGAATGGCAGTCACCACAAACAGTGTTTGCATCTCTCTCCGTGCGCTTTGCCGCTGTGGACTCCGCACGACCACGGCGTCGTGGCTTCTCTCTCCTCTCTGCCATGTCCTTACTCATGGTTTCTCCGGCCTTATGACTTCTGTTTTCTTCTTTAAGTCCTCTCCCTTTTCGTTTAACTCCCCACCTTCCCACCCTCTTAACTTTTCTATATATGTTACAATCAAACTCGCCAAGGAAGAGAGTCTGATTTGGTCAGGTGTTTACTGTCTATTTATATCGAAACCAGGCTTTCTTGACCCGGGCACTCCGGACAACTCCTCGTTGTGGGGACTGTGCTGTACGTGGTAGGGTGTTTAGCAACATCCCTGCCCTCTCCCCGCTATGCAACAGTAATACCCACTCTCTCGGTTGTGACCACCAAAAATGCCTCCGGATGTTGTCGCATGCCCTCCGAAAGGCAAAGTTGTCCCTTCCACTCCCGTATCCCTAACTCCTGGACAGTGGGTAGCCATAGCAGTTGAGTCACATGGGACACCAAGTAGAATGGCCTCCGACTGAGGAATCACTTGAATCTACTTTTCTACAACTCCCACGTCTGACGCGGCGAGGAGGAGGAGTGTCCTCAGCAGACAACCTTCAGCCATCTGTCCTTTTGGGAATTGCTTCAGCTGTCTCCCCCAAGGTCACACCCCTTCCACGGGCAGGTCCTGACGGATGCAGGAGTGTAATGACCTGGCCGTTTGGGCCCAACTCGGGAGAACTCTAGCGTTCTACTTCAGGAACTCCAGTGAGGTTAATGGAGACTCACTGGGCCTGAATCCTAGCTTGCCTTTTTCCGGTTGCCATTCATGGTTCCTTTCTTCTCCCTTCCTCAGGCGTTGAGCTCAAGGGCACACCATACTAAATACCCCGCTCTCTCAACTTTGTCTTAGAGGCTGTTTCCTAGGGAACCCCATCTGTTAGGGGACAACGTGACTGACAGGAATTTCAAAGTATATGAGGAAAAGGCATGATGATAGGCTCATTCTGGCCACTGGGTGATTTGATTTATTCTTGCCTTCCCTTATGAGGTTGATGATTTTGTCCAGTGTATGTAGTGATGATCATTATTTCAGATGCCCGACCTCATGACCTCCATTAATGGGTAAGGACTTCAAGAACAGCATAAGATTACATCAGCCTCTTGCCTTACACCTTAAGTTCGGCAGCATGCATACCAATGACAGGCAAGAGTTAGAATGAAGGATAGTCGATAAAATAGATCATAAAAGGAAATGGGTTGGAGTGTGAGCGCCAGAAGGGTAAAGGGCAGGAGTTCCTTTTTTTTTTTTAACATCAGGCATCCAGCATCTTGCAGAGAAGTGCAGGATATGGCTTGATTGAATGAATAACTGGGCACTCTAAAGATTATTCCCTCTCTCATACAATAGGAAAGAACTGAGTCTAGAGCCTGGTCTAATGTCCTGAAGAAATGAGGAGCTTCGCTTTATTTTCAGCCAGCTGAGAATTGATCCATTGTGTCATTCACCTAGTCTCTTCAATGACTAGTTTAGGTCAGACTCTGTTCTCGATACTGGGGAAACAGTAGTAGATAAAAGAAAAACTCTCTCTCACGGAGGTTAAACTTTAATAGGAGAAAGCAGTCAGGTCATGAGAAGTTTAATTAAGAAGAATAAGGGGCGCGTGGGTGGCTCAGTCCATTGAGCGTCCAAATTCGATTTCGACTCCGGTCACGATCTCACAGTTTGTGGGTTCGAGCCCCACTCGTGTTCTCTCTCTCTCTCTCTCTCAAAATAAATAAATAAACTTTTTAAAAAGAAAAATAAAGCAAGCTAGAGGTCATAGAGGAAGGGAACTTTTTTTAAGTGAGGGAAGGGCAGAGTGAATCCCAAGCAGGCTCTGCACAGAGCCTGACAGGGGGCTCAGTCTCACACACTGTGAGATCATGACATGAGCTGAAATTAAGAGTCGGATGCCCGACCAACTGAGCCACCCAGGCACCCTGGGAAGGGGAACTCTTTAAATGTGGTGGTCATGGGGGTGGCATTTGGATAGAGAAGCGAGGAAACAAACCAGGCACATACTGGGGTGGGGAGGGAGACAAAACAGGGTTCCAGGCAGCGGAAACAGTAAATGTGAAGACGCTGATGTGAGAGCAAGCGTGGTGGGGTTTCAGGAACAACAAGGAGTGTAGTAAGACTGAAGCTGAGGAAGCAAGATGGTGAACCATAAGGTGGTCCTTGAGCGACCAAGATCCAGGCCGGGTAGGGTCTTGGCAACTATGGTTAAAAACCTTTGAAATTTCTTTTTGAGAAGGGAAGACTCAGGAGGTTTCTGAGCTAGGAAGCGACACGATCTGACTTACTATGCTTGTAGCATTCGTTCGTATATTCATTAACAAACACTAGGCCCTTGGAATAGACAGAATCCTGGCCTTGGGATGCTCAAGTTCTAAACAAAAAAGAAAGACCCGTAAGGAAAAGAAATCATGACCTTCTGTAGTCGTGATAAATAGGAGTGATACAAGTAGAGAGGAAGGAGGAATTAATTCTGCGGGAAGCAAAATGAGATGTTCTCTACAGACTAGTAAATGAGCCCAATTTCCACGGAGGGGGGTACTTCCCACACAGCACCAAGCAATTCTCATGTACCAGCAGGTCCTAGAATTCAACTCCATTCCGACACTATCGACCTGTAGAGAGCATCAGATTCCACAGGTTAAGAGTACAGTCCTACAAGACTGTCCCCCCCCCCCCCACAACCCACCCTGCCCACTCCAGATACCAGTCACAAGCCAGCTTCTGACCAGTGTTTCTGACCAACCAGCTCTAGACTGGAGATTTCCTCGGCCTCCTCCTTGGACTTCAGACAGTCGCAAATCTAGATCGTCACCTCTACCTCTTCTGAGCAGACTGACTAAACCAGAAGTGCCGAGGACCTCCTCCTCAGCTTTGATTAATTTGCTAGAGGTACTCCCCGAACTGAGAGAAGCATTTCACTCCCAAGATCACCAGTTTATCACAAAGAAACGTAACTCAGGATCACCCCCATGAAAGAGGTGGGCGGGAAGCGTGGGGCTTGTGTGGCCTCCCCAGGTGAGCCACTCTCCCCACATCTCCAACCCGGAAGCTCTGCAAACCTTGTCCTCTGGGGGCTTATGGAGGCTTCATTACAGACTGATGATTGATCAAATCATCAGCCATTGGCAGTTGAGTCACCCTCCGGCCTCTTTCCTTTCCCACCTCCCCAGGGCTTGGGGAGAGGTGGGGTCTGCAAGTTCTAACCCTCTAATGAAGAGGTTGGATCACCAGAGGCCCATCCTCTGGTGCCTTCCAAAAGTCACCTCATTAACGTAACAAGAGATACCTTCATTGCTCTCCACCCAGGAAATTCCAAGGGTCTTGGGAACGGTGAGCCAGGAACTGCAGTTCCCGCTCAACTGCATGGGCAGGGAGCCAATGTATATCTCACAAATCGCAATATCACAACTAGAGTTAATGCACATTGTCTCTGAAGCTACATGCAAATCCAAGGTAGAGAATGTTTCATCCGAGAGGAATCTAGCAAACAATGCTTCTGATTGCTTGGCCCCTGATTGCTTTCACTTAGCAAGGTTCACAAGATGTATTGTGATATGATGAATATCCCCCTTTCCAATTTTACATGTAGCCTCCTTATAGCCCTTTTGTCCAGAAAGGGATTTCTTATGTATGTATAATGAATATAAAGATAGGTTTTAGAGAGTGCTAATGTTTTAATGAGCTAGAAATAGGCAGACAAGAGAGAATAATTGAAGGATTAGTCAACATGGGGACAATTTGACTTGGAAAGAGAAAATCTGAGCAGGAAATGTCTAGGAAAAAAATTAGAAGAGGAATAGAATGGAATGAGCTCATTTATGGCGTGAGTTAAGGACAGGGGTATTTATTCTCAAAAGGTAAAAAGCGAGAGCTTCTATTGCAGACCTTGACCGAGGCCAGCTAGCAAGGGAGAGGGACTGATTCAAAAGATTTGGTCCAGGAGGTCTGGAGCAGATACATGTATTAAAAGGGTGGCAGGACTCCCTCTCTCTCTGACCCTCCCCAATTCATGCTCTGTCTCTCTCTGTCTCAAAAATAAACATTAAAAAAAAATTTAAAAAAAAAAAAAAAAAGGGGCGCCTGGGTGGCGCAGTCGGTTGAGCGTCCGACTTCAGCCAGGTCACGATCTCGCGGTCCGTGAGTTCGAGCCCCGCGTCGGGCTCTGGGCTGACGGCTCAGAGCCTGGAGCCTGCTTCCGATTCTGTGTCTCCCTCTCTCTCTGACCCTCCCCAATTCATGCTCTGTCTCTCTCTGTCTCAAAAATAAACATTAAAAAAAAAATTTAAAAAAAATAAAAAATAAAAAAATAAAAGGGTGGCAGGGGAAGAGGGAAAGTTTTGAACCAAATCTTTAGTTACTCCTGGAGCCCAACCCAAAAGCTCACCAGAACCCTTGCTATCTTAGGGCAAAATACAGGACAACAAGGCTTATGTCTTCAACAAGATCAGATGATTCCTCTAACGTGAACCAGCCACACGTTTATTTATTTAGTTATGAAAAAAAAAGATAGTAAGTTTGGTCACATGAAATTTAAAACTCAGAACCAAAAATAGAAATTAAAACGAAAATGTCTTGTTCTATGTCTTTCTAAAAATACTTAGCTATTTGTTTTGAATTCCTAAACAATTACTAGCGTAAAATGATGACACACGGTTGACTTTCATAGGTGACACCAGCATCAGACTGGCAAAAGGATTTGTCTCCTCTCACGCTGTACTCCTCTGAGAACCGCATGAAATGTTTTGAAGGGGAAGAAAAAGGCCGGAAAGGGGTGGGGGGGAGAGGGATTATTTGCTGGAGCTGTTGCCCAGGCCCACGCTTTAGCGGTCAACAGTCACTTTCGCTCTAGGACCACAGGCTCTCATTGGCCCGGTTCCCCTAGGATTCTTCACACTGGCGGGAAAGTTGGTTCATGGGATAAATACCCTGATGACTCGCTACGCTAATGATGCTGCTGCTGATGATGATAATGATGATGATGATAGGGACAGGGACAGGGATAGGAATCCAAAAAAATGGAGCCCTTTTGGCCCTTCGCACGAAGGAAGCGTTTTCTGTGGGCTCACCTCTGTGATATTCACAGCAAACCTCTAGAATGAAGAGTATTACTGTCTCTCTTTCATAGCAGAGAAAACAGACTGGACAAGTTTAATAACACATTCCATTTTAGGCTCGGAACCCTTACAGGTTATCAGCTTCAGGGAAGGGGTTCCGGGAACTGGGGGGCGGCAACCACCTGTGTCTACGGCAAAGACTAAAGTGGGTAACCTGCATTCATCTTGGGGTGATGGTGGAGGATGTGGCTGGCTACTGATCCGGGGAGACCTCCGCTTGGGAATCTTTTTGTCCTCTTTCATCTCTTTGATGTTCTTTTACCTCCCTCTCTCCCCCCCGCCACCCCTCCTTCTCTTTCTCCCCCTCCCGCTGCCCCTCCCTTCCTCCTATATGAGAATAGAAAGTGTCTCTTCTCGTGTTTATAGGTCCACGGGTCAACTGCGGTTCAGATGATCTAGATAAAGTTCGACTGGGAAGTTTGGCTGCGGGCTGCAGGTTGAAGGTTGTCCGGGTTTAGCTCCAGGCTGCTGGTTCCATTCGGCTTGTTTCTCTGTATGTCGGGTGTGGAGACCCACCGAAGGATCAGAGGCCACCCGGGGCACGTACTCCTGGCAGATCCCCAGAGCACAAGAGCGCAAGCCTGTGTTCATATCATGTCTGCTAACGCCCCATTGGCCAAAGCGAGTCACATGGCTAAGCCCAAGGTCAAGGGGCCGGGAAGCTTGCCATGAAGCTAGGGCTGAAGCACGGACGGTTAATTGATTCACAACGCAGGAAAGCGTTAGGATCAAAACGGAATCTCTCCCCCTTCCTTTTGGCTTTAATTTTTATCATATCCTTAGCTCTTTCTCCCTTTTGCTTTCTAAATGGATGTGCATCTCATCTACAGTCATTTGGTTTTTAATATCCGAGTTGCTCCCTACTGGCTTCGGTTTCAAATTGTACATTCCTTGAAATTTCCCTGGTGCCTAATACAATACCCTTCACACAGAGAGCATTCAGCAAATGGTGTTGACTGCCTGCCGTCTTTTAAAAGCACATCTGGAGAGACACTAAAGGCACCTGGCAATATCGCAGTGACTCGTTAGTAACCTGGCTTAACCCAGATGGCCTGGAGACCGTAGGCACCTTTACCCCGGGGGGAAAGTTCTGTGGTAACACAGTCGGGCCCTTCTGTTCAGAAGTAGTCAGAAATTCCATGAGCGGAACTCAGCCGTGACCCTATTGATATAAACACCTGTCCTCCTGTAGCTGGCCTTAGGTTTCTTCCTTTCTCACTGGCCTGATGATGACAGTGAGGTTCTTGGAGTTTCGTGTACGTCGGTCGGAAGACGTCGGTCGGAAGGAGCCTTTCTTTCGGGAGCAACGCTACCAAGTATCGGTTATGAGATTTTGTAGGACTGTGAAGCCAGCAAGCCTTGGGTATGTTTGTCTTTGCAACTCAGGCGCCTCGGCAAGTAGTTTAGTAGGAACTCCTGACTCCCCAGATCACGTGTAAGCCTGATACTCTAAATGATGTGGCAGTCTGCCGGCGAAGCCCATGGCGTGGTATTCGGTTCGCCGTGTGCTTTGGTCTCCGAGCTCGGTGTTACCTGCCTGACAGCTCATAGAATATTTACAGGTTGTTATTCGTGAGGAATTTTAGTTAGCCGTAAAGATTTTCACAGCTATGGCAGACATTAGAGGTCTCATTCATCACTCTGGTGACCTTCCCCTCTGGAATGCAGCCCATCTGTCTCTGCTGTTGAAATCTTTATGGAAAATCTGCCCATCTTTGAAAGTTCAGTAAGTGATCTTAAAGTTTTCATTGAATCTTTACTTTTGATATATGATCCAGACATATGCGGCGCTATTCTTATTTTAATTGAATGTTTGCAACGGTGTTAAATTTAACTTGGCCTTTCGGTTAAATGACAGAAAACTTACTCTTGCTTCGGGGACTATATGCGTCCCATCAGAAGAAAATAGAAATCATACAGAAAGCAATCCCAATGGGGAAAAATGATAGACGCATACACCTACATTCGGCATTGATAACTACATGAAACCTTGAGCCCTGTCCTATAATCTTGATTATGTCCTTAGGAAGTGAAAACAGGCGGAAATAAGTTTTTCGCGTGATTTGAGGTTTTAGAGGGGACGCTAAGCAAATTCCATAAATAAGTGAATGGAGTGGGCTGGTTTACAGAACAGGAGAGAGTAATGACCTTCTCCATTTACCTTCAGTGCTCTTGTGAAATTGCCCTCTTGGGATCACCAGTGATCTCGTGACCAAATACACCTTCCTCTTCTCTCCCCTTAGTGCCCTGGAACCCACTGGTGCTCCCAATATCTCACCACCTGGCTGGCTGTCTTTCTGATGCTTCACCCTACTTTGTTCTCGTTTCTGTATCGTTTTTCTTCGGAGGCTTTTTCAGTGGTGCCACCATTATGGGCCACTTCCCAGGGTACGGTTTTCTTTTAACAGCTCCCATGTAACGCTTAGTCTTGTCCTTTCACCTGAGCTTCGGTGAAAAGATCCACCTTCCAGATATTTTAACCTAAATATGTAATTGATCCGAAATTCGCCCTCCAGCTTATCTTTTCTGCCCCTGAAACGCCCCGTTGCCTCATAATTATCTCTTAGAAGTAGAGTCATGTGTGATTTCTCGCTTTGAGTGGATGCCACATTCAGCTAGCAACAACCTATTGAACTCCACCCTCCTGCCTCCATTCCATAGAACACTGTTCTTATCTTTTTGTCAGCATAATCCTCTGATTGTAGAACATTCTCTGGCCTTCTCTTTCCCATTGTATCAAATAGGGACTAATCGATTCATCATCCATGCTGATGAATAATGGACACACGGTCTACCCAAGAATGAAGGGTCTGTTGGGCAGGTGCCATTGGTCTAGGCAAAGAGATAGAACGATGTCCCATCAGCCCAGGCAGTTAGTGTTCAAAGGCATCTCTGTCCGCCACACTTGATCCTGTGTGAGGCACATTACTAGTAGTTAGGAGTGGATGCAAGGGGTGAAGACAACTGCTGCTTGGTTGAGGCAGGGAGATTAATTCTAGAATTACTGTCATTCAGACAACATCCCACAGGTATGTGATTATAAACATTATTTGTATGGTAATTAACATTTTGCAAAGCAATTTCATATCCATTTTCTCATTTTATCCTGACGGTATTTCTGCAAGGGAGATATCATTATGCCTATTTTTCATATAAAATAAATAAAGCTCAGGGACAAAACAAGGCTTGCTTGAGATCAGGGAGTGATGGCGGAGTCAGGAATGAAATCTATTCGCCCGGAATCTCTGTTCTAGCCACTTTCTCCTTGATCCACATATGTTTCAAGACGCTGGGCTGGGCTTTGAGACAGAAAGCCGATGAGCTGAGTGCCTCCCTGAACTCAAAAAGTCTACAGTCTATCATGGAGTGAAGGGGTGCGAGAGGCCTATTCTCAAATAATCCGTATCAGGCAGTATATCTAATGTGCCTTAAGAATTATACCGACTAACTGCCATTGACCAGCAGAAAATGGATTTTTCCCTTTCTACCTGCATCAATAAAGAAAGACTCCTGCTGGCAGGAGTGTAATTTGTACAAAATGCCTTTAACATGTTCATAGCCTTCAATGAAATAAATATATTTCGAGGAATTCTGCTTAACAAAATTGACAAAACTGGGTGCAAAGATTTATCTGCAGAGATGTTCGTTGCAGCCTTACTTACAACAGTGAAAAACTGGAAACAATCTAAATTTTCCCAAAGAGGGGATTTCTTCAATAAATCACGGTACAGCCATTAACGGAATGCTGTTCGGCCATTTAAAACGGGAGCCAGGAATGACGTCAGCAGACACAGATGGTCCGCACGGGTGGGAGTGACTGGGTCAGAAGCAGGACTGGCCACGTGAAACGGAAAACTCAAATAACAGAGGCTTTTCCCAAGCAGGGCTGTATAACGTTCTCATATAGAAATCCAGAGAGGGGCGCTTGGGTGGCTCAGTCGGTTAAGCATCCAACTTTGGCTCAGGTCGTGATGTCAGTTAGTGAGCCTGAGCCCCGCCTCAGGTTCTCTGCTGACAACTCAGAGCCCGGGGCCTGCTGGAATAGTGACTATATAGTCACAGGACCCCAGACTTCTCCTCTCTTTCTACTCGGTCGTTCTTAGCACATATCTTCTGTAGCATTAGTTGTCAGGGCCGTGCTCACGTGCCCTCTGGAACCCTCCGGGCCCAGCCACACCGAACCTAGCCTTCCAACTACACACACCTGTGACTCTGCCTTCAAGGCTTTCTCTGTCCATAGGAGCTTGCTCACGAAGCCCAAGTGGCAGGCCAGAGAGGTAATGAGCTCCCCCCTCCATACTCCGGGAGTAGCCCTCAAGCAGTAGTAAATAAATACTCCACTTCCTTCGCCGCTCACCTAGAGGCGGCCGGAGGGGGACAACTCTGGAGTGTCTTCTGGGCTGAAGTCCTCACCTACAGGGGGACCCCGGGTCCCCAAAGCAGTCCCGCATCCTTTACCAGCTCCTGCACCCGGGCTTCCTTGAATTACAGCCCAAACTACCTCAACGTACATCCTTGTCTCCGTGTTTGCTGCTGGGGCGTTGCGGCAATATGGCTTCCATTGTCCTGGTTCCCACGGCTCTGGCCCTTATCCTCTCTCTCTCCTCTTTCTCTTGTCTCCCTCCCTCTCACCCCCTCTCTCTTCCTCTCTTCCTCCTTTCCCTTTCCTGCTCCTGCTTCCTCTTTCTCCCACTCGCACTCTACTCCGATAATGGCTCTCCCTCCTTGTCCCTCAGAGCTAGGGATGCTAACAGCTCCTTGTTCTTATTAACATTATCCCTTGTGATCTCCCTACACCCTGCACAGACCTTTGTGACCAGCCCTTTTACTAAACTCTACTCAACTTGACTGTGCCTAAAGGCACGGGACCTGTTAGGACCTCTTCCTCCACCCCACCCCATCCTGTTCCAGCCCTGCCTGTAAATACCGAGTATGGGGCTAAGCCCATAATGTGTGTTCACTAGACAGCAGTCGATTGATTTTAATGCTGGAATGTTAGATGTGTTCATTGAAAAATATCCTCAGAGACTCAAATGCAAAGTAGCACGAACTGTGTCTGTTTACCGCATTCTGTGCCAGCACTGTGCCAAGCGCCTCGTACATACGTAGCGGGGACGCTGTAAAAATGGACTGAGTAATGAGTACTGCTTTGTTTCCTTAGGAACCGGGGCTCTATTTTTGCCTTTTGGATGAAAATAAGTCTCGGAGCACCCTGGGTGGCTCAGTTGTTTAAGCATCCCGCTCTTGATTTCGGCTCCGGTCACGATCCCGTGGTTTACGGGATCGAGCCCCACGTCGGCCTCTGTGCTGGTGGCAGAACAGGAGTCACGGTGGGGATGACAGATTGTTGGGATGCAGACGGGAGAAAGATTTTGACCAGAGGAAAAGGCTGCTCTTTCTAATCATCACTAAAACTATAGGAAATTCAAAAGAGGCCTTCCAGGATCTGGTGACGGTGAAGTGGTTCCAGCGAGCCCTGGAAAGTCATCTGGTGGAAATCATGTAGAGGGTAAATTTAGATATCAGAGCGTAAAGAACTTAGACTAGAGGACATTGTACTCTTGTGTAGGATGAATGCATTTACGCAGTTGTTTGGCAAATATTTCTAGACTACCGGTTACGTACCACACATGATAAAAGAAAGCACAAAGAGGGTGCCTGGGTGGCTCCGTCGGTTAAATAAATGTCTGACTCGATCTCCGCTCGGGCCTTGGTCTCAGGGTTGTGAGTCCAAGCGCCATGTTGAGCTCCGTGCTGGGCATGAAGGCTACGTAGAAGAAGAAGAAGAAGATGATGTGTCTGACTCGATCTCCGCTCGGGCCTTGGTCTCAGGGTTGTGAGTCCAAGCGCCATGTTGAGCTCCGTGCTGGGCATGAAGGCTACGTAGAAGAAGAAGAAGAAGATGATGATGATAATAATAAATAAAACTCAAAGACTAGACCGACTTGGTCGCAGTCGTGGATTCGCCCTTTACTAGCCGCATGAACTGAGTCCGTTTTCTGACCTTTTCTGAGCCTCCCCTACTTCACGGGTGATAATGGAATAGCGTGACCTCATTGGGTATCTGGGAGGATTACATTGTTTTCTCCCTTTCCTGAATCATGTGACTTGAGTAATAACCCACATTAGGATCTAATACTTAATGACTTGGACCTTAGACACACTATTCCATGTGATCTTAGCTGATCATTTGCAAAATGAAAATGGCAGCACCTCACGGGTCATGATGACCGTCATACTTGAAGTCATGGGACAGGCCCAGGAGAGGTTTTCCTTTGTCTCCCCACCCCCCAGCCACCCCTTCTAGATCAAGCCTTTTCAGTGGGAGCAACACTGCCCCAAAAGGGACAAAAATTTGCTTGTCCCTAGGGAATGAAAAACCGTACCCTTTTTACGTAAAGCACAGATAGATACACACAGTATATCTGTGACGTCAAAATTTCATCAGGGACAGGGGGAGGAAGATGAGGAAAAAATAACTAAATAAGATGCTTTGCAGGGGGCCATGAGGGCATCGGGAGAAAAACATGGAGAAGCATCGCTCTAGAGTAGATCTCCTTGCTAGACTGTGCCCATCAAACCATTACTGGAACGGACCCACTTCTGGGAAGCCAAGTGCCTGTGGCTAGTGGTCTTCCTTTACGCCTTTCTCTTAACCCCATAGGGGAGGTCTCCATTTAGTCTCCAATGCAGGTTATAGTATTGATTTGTATAACCTGCCCCCACTTTTCTTCCGACCGAACTATACGATCAGGCACCGAATCCACAAAACGTTAACAACGGCAGAAAGACGAATGAACGTATTTGGGTCTGAATTCCGGAGAGTGCCCCTTGGGCACGGTTTAAATAACATTCGTGTTCTTTTTAATTTTCTGGTTAGGCCCCTGTGTCGATTAAAATACGGCTTAACACCAGGGTGCGTCGCTTCGCACATTCTGTTCGTCATGCATTAGAAACATGGTCGAAATAAGAACTTTGCCTCCATAGTGTGGCGTCTGTGATTCTGTGATTTTCAAAACCACCTTGGGCGCAATATTGAATCCTGTCACCTCGAGGGAAGAAAAGCATTTGAAGGTAGAAGCCTTTCTGGCTCTTGATAACATACTGCATCTGTAACGCGAGGGGAAATTCAGAGGTGGGTTTTGGAATGAATAAGCTCACGTGCAGCCTGCTATTTAAATTCAGGAGACAATACCCCCTGGTGCTGGTGCCGTAAGATAATGGATGATTTTTGCACTCAAGAGTCTGAATCCCAAAGCCGCCTTGGATTTACACATGGCGGTTAGAGGAACATCTGTATAAGAAAATACCAGAGGACAGCACAGTGCCTTAGAAAAACTATTTGCCGATAAATCTGCTTTTGATGGGCTACTAAAAAATGGACACATCGCGCATAAGAGATGCGCGTGTCTATTACGGAGGCTAGCTTTGTGTGCAATGACAAGCTTCCCCTGGCACACTGAGATAAGAAACAGCAGTCCTTGGTGTCGGCACTCCTGCAAGAAATGAAATGATAATTTGGGGACACACGTACAAGGGTTACCATGTATTTGATCAACTTTTGAATATATGCAATACCAGAACCATCTGGCAGCCCCAAGCGAAATTGCCCACAACCTTTGAACAGTCTCTCGAGAAGGAGCCCTGAATCTAATCACGTAGAACCTTCGCCGGACTGTGTGTTATTTCCAAAGCAAGCAGTTCCAGTGTGTTTGTCTGTGGTGGTGACGGGGCACAGAAGGAATGGGGGAAAGCCATTGTCATTTTCCCCCCGTTTTTTTGCATCAAGGACATTTTTTTAGGTAGGAGATTGGAGGCTTTCTAATGATGACTGCAAAGCAGTTGCTACGTGCGTTTGTAAACTGTTGAGTCAAAGCGGGGAAAACATCTTTCGGCACAGAAAACTCACTGAACTTGACCATTGGATTTATTTGATCGCTGCACATAAAGACAAACGGCTTTTCTTATTTTAAAAACTAAAAAAGTAACAGTTTATACATACAGTTCCAGGTCCATAAATTTTCATGCTCTGTATGAAAGATTGGCGGTTGAGAACTACAGCGATAAACGCTTCAAGTTTCATGTTGATCTGGAGCTTAGAATGTTTTTGGAATATTCTTTTTACATCTTTCACCTGTTTAGTTTAAGCATATCCTAAGTACTCCTCTGGCATTTGATTGGCTTTTTTTTTTTTCCTTTTAATGCTTAAGAATGCAAAGTCAACTATAGATATTCAGTGGAGGGCCAGCCATGAGCTCAGCTGGTCATCACTTCTTTTCCTCTGTCTCTGGCTAGATTTTCTGCTTGGAGTTTGCTCCATGAGAGCCCTGCTCTGGAACAGAGCCTCCGGGAGCCACCCAGGCAACCAGTAGACCTCTCCAAGCACACTTGTCTCTGAGAGATACCTCAGTATATTCCAGAAAACCCAAATGGACTCTTCTGCTATCAGAGGACATCCACAGCATCCTCCCAATCGGAATTAATTTGGGGACCATTAAAAAGATAAAGAACTGGAAAGGAACAATGACAGAAATGGTCAGATTCCGCCCATAGACACCTTTAAGGAAAGAAAAGCCCTTGTTTCTCGAGTCAGGCGTTCACAGGCTTGGCGATACAGTCAGTGAGAGCTGGGGTGGGTATGCTGAGCAGACAAGAGCTGGGGTTTCTGGCTGTCTACCCCGTTTCCTCCTAGAAAGAGAGCTTAGGTTTTTAGGTTTCCATAACATCAGACTCTCCCCAGGTAGGTCAGGGTGTCCGGCCTAAGTTCTTAGATCAGATCTTCCTTTATCACCTTATCAGGGCGAGAGAGCTGTATCCTAGCGAAGAAAAACAAACCAAAGGAGAGTAGGGCAGATAATGAGAAAGGCAGAGGGGGTAAGAATAGAAAAAGAACTACTGAGTGAGATTGCATGCGAGGGACTACTTCCGAAATGGCAGATAAAGGTCTCCTCCCCGCCCCCCCGCCATGGTAAAAACCCGTCCACCAGAATGAAAAGGCTTAATTAGCAGCTAAATACAAATCCACATCTTGTACCTTTTAAATGACGTATCACCAAGGTACCAAGCAGAATGTCTGGTTGAAGGTTGGGTGACTCAATCCATCTATTACTCTCTATAAAACAAAGAATCTGTGGTTTCATTACCCTTAAATTGTCTGGCAGTGGGTGAAGTTAACTTTTATTAGGCGGTGTTCTTTCATATTATACAGTGTAGTCAAGGATATATTAGCTTTGACGTTTTCTTACATCTCAATATACTGCGGCGTGAATTTACTGTGAGGCTAATTTAGAAGGAAGCTTTTCAGAGGAGGAAATAATGGTCAGCATCAGCTATGCTGCCAATTATAAGCAGGATGAAAATTCAGGGGGAAATGGACATCCGCATACAATCGCTAGATGTTAATAAGCGTGCTTCTTATATGTGTATTCCTGATGATATTCTTTCTCTCTTAAAACTCCAGTTTTATAAAAACTCCATTCTGGGGGAGGATTTTAGTGTTGAGGAAATGGTATAGTTTATCCTAACATGATTATGTTGTCTTAAAGAAAGAAACACCCATCGGATCAAACTCTATGTAAAAGGTGTTCTCAGAGCTCGCCTTTGGGAAAGGAACCCCCCCCCACCCCCCAATGATAATTTAAGCACTTAAAATACAATTTAAAGATGATTGATCAGACTAATACACCATAAGGTCGTTATAAAACAAATTCCCAGTATGTGAAATTTAATTTCACCTACAGGATTCATCATTCATCACAAAAGTTTTATTACACTCTGTTATCGGGTGCCATTCTCTGACTTTGGGTTGTTTTTTTTCAATAAGATCATGCTGGTTGGCTGATGTTTTGTGGCACCAATTAAGCATATTATTGGTCGATGAAATTGGATCCTGTTTAAAGCAAACAAAGACGAAAACAAGCATATGAGAATGAGAAGTGTAGTCTTTTAGCTTTAAGAACTTAAAATGTAACTGTATCACGCAGGGACGTTTGAGTTGTTAAATAGAACCCAGTCAATCAAATAGTAAAAGATAGTGAGAAGCAGCAACACGAAGTGTTATAAGAAAAGCACCCAATGGAGACACTTAAGAGAAAATCCGTCAGCGACTCATTCAGTTTCTTATCTGTTCTATAGGTTTAGCGCTGGAACGGAGTTGTTTGTTTGTATTTTTTTTTTTTCCTTTGCATTTATCTTTGTGCCTGAATGAGTTCAATTTCACTTAGATTAGGACAGAAACTTCAGAACAGCAGGTTAATCCGTCCTGTCTTCATGGGCAACTGAGCAAACAGACCAATATCAGTGTAAAATTGTAATTCTGGAGATTAATGTTGTCTTTCCTGTTTGTGGTGAACTTGACCTCCTTGCCTTTTTTTTTTTCCTTCAGCTTCTGTCCAGGGTCCCTGGGAGAGAGCCATCTCGCCAAACAAAGTGCCCTACTATATCAAGTAAGTTGGAAGCATCACGTTCCTAAAGAACCATTTATTGTGGCTAATCTGCATATTCACAAATGGATTTATTTCTACATTGTGACTGACGTTAACCTGGCTTACAATACCTACTTCTCCATCCCCCAAGGAAGCTTGGAAAGTCAACTCGCGCTTAAAATTACCTCTGCAAATGTGCTGATGCAACAGGGAGCTGCCTTTAGGAAAAATCCATTTACTGCAGCCCCGTTTCTTGTGTGTTGTGATTGGAAGTGGTGTGGCTTTTCCACAATAGCACAAAACGCTGCAGATAATATTATGGATGGTGAGAGTGAATAGTTATAAGGACAGTTTCATTTGTTTAGGGGTGTTCCCGCATCTCTTTTTCAGCCAAGATGGATGATTTCGGCAGCTGTATGTACACAAAGCGTTTCAGGTGAATAAATACTTCATGGACCCAAAAGGCAGTCAGCCGCAGGCCCGGATTTGTGTAGCTGAGGTGTTCATTCTTGACACATAGCACTCAGCATTTTTCACAACAGAGTCATACCGTTCTCTGGGGCCGTTTGTGTCCATCACAGGAATACAGGTGCCTAGAAGCACCTTCTGCAGGATGCATTGTGAAGTACGAATACATTGTACATTGAGTCAGTGATTGACATTGAGTCAATGTACATTGATACATTGGGTCAACACGCAAGGGACAGGAGGGAGGATAGTGGGTCATTATGGCACCTTAACAGTTTCTCGTTGACTATGCGATAGAGTTCAACTTAATTTAACTTTGAACCTGCTGGTTCAATAATTGAATTTAATCGCCTTCGTGAAATAACCTTCAATACCAGCTGAAGGCTTTCAACCTGCTTCCGCCATGAGTCTGACTAAAAATCCTCCATGTTTTCCCATTGTTCGGGTCTGCCATCTTTTATCAGGTTGGCTTCTGTTCTTCGGCTGCCCAGCGTTTCTTCATAATTCAGTTCTAAAGCAATCGCAGCAATCCTAGATCTTCATGACTACCATTCTCCGGAAATTAGATCGCATGCCTCCCTTTTGTTCACTCAGAAGAATGGGGGTGAGGGAATTCTTTGGGCCATTCAGGGAGAGACACATCCTTTAAGAAAGTTGCGTCTTATTAAATTTTTCCCGACAAAGCATCTCTTACCTTTAAAGCCTCTCCTTCGATTTGCTTTGATCCCACTTTTTATCTTTCTTATTTTTAAATTGTATTATGTTTATGCTGTGTAATTACCAATTCGGTCCCCTTACGTATTTTAAAGACCTATTTTAAATTGTGTGTCTCATTGAATGACAAATTCACTTAGACATGCGCTGTATGGCTTTACATCCACTGTATATTTTGTGGAACCATTTTATTCAAACTCTGCCCAGTCCTCTCCGGTGTCTTGGTCAATCCCACATTTTCATCTCTAAGGTGTTTGGGACCTGCTACTTCTTCAACCCATTTATAAAGCTCTCACTTTATCCGATTCCTTTATGATAGATGAAGAGATAGTCCTTACTGGATAGAGGTTCTTCTTTTGTAGCATAGATTGTGAGAGCACCTGAGAACCCAAAACATCTTCAAGTGATTATTCTCCAGATTATTACTGTTTGGGGCTTATTAACTATCTCACAGGGATTCCTAGGGTCTCCCTACCCACTGTCCTTTCCCTAAATATTTATCTTCTCCCCGATGCTATATCCAGCACAAGAGCTCCCGGTACATTGCTGTGTGGCAGTGAAGATTCATTCAGTCCAAAAATAACAAGACAGATTCCCCCTCATTGTCCAGGGCTCCTTCACTGGCCCAGATCGGGGAACGTGAAAACGTGAGGTCCAGTCCTGGCTCTGTCATGAGTTGACTGTGTCGCCTTGGGCAAATCACTTGCCCTATACAAACCTTAGTTTCTCATTTAGAAAATGAGAGGTTGGACTAGGTGATACCTAAGGTTCCCTGTAGCTCTAAGAATCAATGAGTGTGACTCATCGAATGATTTTATCCGAATTCAAAAACTTAAGATCTCAGCTTTTCTTTAAGAAGTTATCTTTATTTTTTAAATTCTCTAGTTTAATCATTAACATAATATGAATTCTTATTTTAAAAAAAAAGTCATAGCAATTCTGTTTTTCCATTGTTTAATTAGCCGAAGATATGCCCCCTCAACCCATTCCACTTTCTCCAGGTACCCATTTAAAGACATCAAATCTTGGTGCTTAATTTAGGACTGTCATTCTTCCTGATTCAGTGGTAAGAGACATAGAGCCCCAGACAGAAAAAAATAGTAGAAAAGGGAACATGGACCTTAAAGCCTCTGAAATGATCAGTTTCTAGGAATGAGGAATTAGGTAATTTCTCAAAAATACCTCTGAAACTTTATGGAGATCACTTTTCTCTAAAAACCAAAATCTACTGGGGCACCTGGGTGGCTCAGTCGGTTAAGCATCTGACTCTTGATTTCGGCTCAGGTCATGATCTCACGGTGCGTGGACTCGAACCCAGCATCGGACTTTGGGTTGATATCGTGGAGCCTGCTTAGGATCCTCTGTCTTCCTCTCTCTGCTCCTCCCCTGCTCGATAGCTCTTTTCTCTATCTCTGTCTCTCTCCCTCTCCCTCTCCCTCTCTCTCAAGGTAAATAAACATTTTTTTAAAAAATTATAATCTATTGGAAATTAGAGATTATATAATTTCTCAACTATACCTCTAAAATGTTAAGCTAATGTAGGGAGAACGCACGTTCAGAAAATACACATGGTCAACAAACCGATTATTAATGTCATTTGTGATTCATTATTATACACTACTGTTGTCTCACATATTCTTTTTATAGCAAACTACTTTGACGTACAAGGTTCAGTGGGCTTGAGGCACTGGCAAATGCCATTTGCAGTTCGAGGTGCCTTATTTATCCACAACTAACAATATAATAAGTTTATAATGATATTCCTTCACCCAGTCCCCACCCCATAGTTCCTGTTTGTTGTCTCATTTGTCTAGACTTGCATTCAAGAGTTTTAACCACCCGTTTCCAGGCACAGAGCCAGGTGCCTTCTCCGGATCTTTGTTTCATACTCAATACTTTTTTGCTTTTCAACGCTGGGATAAACTGATCCCCTAAATAACCGGAGGTTTCTGCACCAGTAACATAATTCCAGTTGGGTGTTGACTTGTGCACTCGTGCTTGAGGTTGTAAGTCACTACCCGCGTCTTGGGCTCTAGATTGCAAGTCAGGCGGTGTTTATGCCTGCATCCCGACACCAGCTTTTCATATGGTGCTAAGAATCTCGATTTCGATACTTCACCCTACATGTTTGTCTAGTTTATTAGTCCACGGCATTCATCACTGTTACAGTTTTCATCTTCTCGCTCCCTGGGGGCTCTCTTACTCCTGCCAGCGTCTCCTTCAGGTTATTTGATTACAGCCTTCATTGCCACTGAAAAAATAATCGCCAGCGATGTTCAACCTGTTACAACTGCCTTTTCCACTCTCCGCCATTTTGTACTCTTTTTGGCCTACTGTCAAACTCATGAAAATTCCAATATAATAGCCTTTAACCAGCTGCTGCATTCTGTTAGGATTTCTTTCACCTTTTTATGTTGCATCCTCCCATATGGGTAAACCACACGGAGCCAAGAGCTGGGACTCTCTTGCTTTCTTAATGAGTTAGAAAATGATTCTTCTGTGTTCTTGACTGTCAGAAGAACTCAGGAATCCCAAACTTGTGTGCAGTATGTTCCTGCAAAGATAACATAATAAGAGCATAAGAAATAGCACACTGGGGCAGACCGACAGGGCAACTAGCCCAGAACTCGGTCCCACATGCAGACACCAGTGGCTGTTTGCATCATCAGCCCGTTGGCATTGGGTTTATCCGGTGGTTTCTTACACTTTTCCCCTCTCCGCTTCAGCCTTGGCTTCAGAAGAGTAAGGTGCATAAATCTGCTGATTTCTACTTAAAGAAATAAAGGTAGATCTCAGTCCCTCTTCAATCTGCATTTTTTAACCTCGAGTGCTGTGGAATTCAGTGAATACAATGATATTTACCCAAAGTAGACTTTTTTTAATGTTTATTTATTTGTTTGGGGGGGGGGCAAGAGCGTGTACGCATGCATGCATATGAGCAGGGGAGGGGCACAGACAGAGAGGGAGAGAGAGAATCCCAAGCAGCCTCTGCACTGCTGGTGCAGAACCTGATGCAGGGCTCGATCCCTCAACCCTGGGATCACGACCTGAGCCGAAATCAAGACATCACGCCCAACCGACCGAGCCACCCGGGCGTTTTCCCAAAGGAGACTTCAGCCTCACATCCCCTTACGCCCCCTTTTCATTTTCATCTTCCCAGTCTGAGAAATTCTAATCCTTTTTAGGTTCTTCGTCTGTCCTTGAATGACAGGCAAGTGTTCCCCTTGATCGTCTTAGTTGCTTCTCCCTGGATCTTTTCCAGCTCTGTTACGTCTTCCTTGGGACGTAGTGACCGGAGTGGCCCAAATGTCGGTTATTAAATTTGTTAGCATTGTCTGCAGTCTGCACTCACTCATGAAGAAGGTAAATGCTGTTTGCTTTCTCCCATTGGTGCAGAAATGGAGAAACCAATTGAGGTCATAGCCTCTTCTACCTATGTTAGTTCTGGCTATAGTTTGGTTTGCTACTATTTTTCTGTGACACCGGCTGAAATGTTTGACCTTATGTTTCTGCCCGCCGGCCCTGAGGAAGGGTTTGGTTTTTAGACGAGCGGGTCCTCTCCTCTTTTAAAGGCGCTGCTGTTCGTAAAGACTGGGAGGCATTCACTAATGAAACTCAGTAGAAAACCTGCTGACTCAGTCGCCAGTAAGGCCTGTCAGCAGGTTCCCTTCCTAACTATCACTGAAGCTCTTCACCGAAGAGTGAAAAAAGGGTTCCGGGAAACATGCTAACTGATCAGCTTTTTTTTTTTTTTTCCACATCCAACGCTCGCGAAGCAACTCACGTCCACAGGAGTGTCCCTCTCTTCCCGCTGGTTGTTTTGGGTGTCGTGCACGTTGCTGTAGATGTTGTCTGATGACCCTGATCGACCCTTCCCTCACCTCCCAATCCCAGGCATGTTTCTGTACTTACCTATTGCGTGGGGGTTGCTCACAGCCTTCTTGAGCACTTTTTCAGATTCCAAATCCCTCCCATAGCTAAGGCATCTCTCGCGCGTGTTCTTGCTCCGGTGCCCCATGACTTGTGCCGAGAGTTGCTCTGATTCAAGTTGAGGTGAGCGTATTTGTTCCTCTGAGTTCCTGATTGCTACTTCAGTACCTGTGTTTATAGAGATAGGAAGGCGCAGTGAGCTCTGTCTCAGCCTTAACAGCAACCGATGTGCTAAGTATCTGCGTTGGCTGGCTGGCTTGCAGCGGATACATTATCTGAGAAGGAGACAGGCTCTGATCATAAAGAACACCGGATTGTGACATCCAAGTGTGAGAAATCAGCCGACTAACCCAATCAAAGGAGGGATGTGGAAACTCAGACCACAGTGAAGCCGACTTTAGTCAACATTCTTGCAAGAGTGGGTGTCTGATGGACGGGCACACTGGGAGCGGTCGCAGCAGGCAATTTATCTCCTACTGTGCAACTCCCTCCCCTGGTTCCTCATTGGCTGAGCACTACAGAAGTTACACCCTTACCCGGAAGTCGCCTGTGCCCACGTAAGGCAAAGAGTAGTCTGATTAGAGCAAATGTACGTTCCTCGAGGTGACGCAGGGGCCGCCCTTCTTTGGCGCATGCTCATTGCCAAGCCCGCAAAAAATAAGCCTGAGAAATAGAGAGGGGAGGAGCCGGAACGTGAAGCGTCTAAGGGTTTGGGACTCCATTGTTGGGGGTGCGGGAGGGTCCGTACGTATTTCCAGTAGGTTGTAAACCTATTGTTAACCAGACAACACAGTATCTCTGAAAATGAATCATCTCACTCCTCACCCAACTTAGAAAATACTCCCCTCTGTCTCATTCCTGATACCTTACTGTCCTAGGAATGATACCAGTCTTCTGACATTCACTTTAAACATTGGTTAAGATTGGCCCAGCTACGTGCTCTATGAAACTAGTAAATAGACCAGGCATCAGAAGCCTTGAAATCTAGTTCAGGCTTTGCTATCAGCTAGCTATTTTTTTTTTCAGTTTTATTTATTTAAGTATTCTCTATGCTCAGCATGAGTCTGAAACTCATGACCCTGAGATCCAGAGTCCCACGCTCTCCCGACCGAACCAGTCAGGGCCCCCCCCCCCCCGCCCCCGGCTAGCTATTTGACCACAGGTGAATCAGTTACATTTCCTCGGCCTCAGTTTCTCCGCCAGTCACCTAAGGGGGCTGAATCACGGGATATCCCATGTCATTCCCAGCCCCGACATTCTCCGATTTTATGAATGTTGACTTTGAAAGAAAAATTGTTCATAGCACTTTTCCAGAGGAATGGAAATGGATCTTCAGATCACCCTTGAGAATTCTTACCGCACCATCACTCTTCTCGGGATAAAGGACAAATAATATTAACCCCCATTTTTTTTTTTTTTTTTTTACTTTACTGTTTAGCACCATTGATAATAGGAAGTGGATGTAACGGGAAATCAGCTGTCTGATTTCAGCTGTCAATCTTTGAAGATACTGGTGAATATCTGTGGGTAATTAAATTTGTGAAATCTCTGCCAAAAACCTGGTGCTCTGACTTTTCAAAAGGCTTTAGTACACAAAGATAACCCAGAGGTCAGTCTTCTCTGCCGGGCTTTCTCCTCCACAGCTTGATGGTTCCAAAGGTCACATTAGCTGAGTCTCATTAAGCTTTGGGACCACAATGAAGGAAGAGTCAGTAATGAATAACTGATGACAGAATCACGAAAACAACTCCGTTTACGTTGTTCACGGAAAGAGATTGAATGCGACACCATTGTGTCACGGAGTCCCCGTTCCGGCCTTTGGTTATGTGGCCCTTGTTGGCAGGTGTCAATGTTGGTATCTTCTGTGTCTCAGAGGTTCGTAAACAGTATCTCACAACCTTCCTTATAGTTTCAGAAGCTCCAACACGTAACCTTGACTGAAATGGCAGCCTCCATGAGGATAGGCGCTGTGTCACTTTCCCAGCCCAGTGCCTCACTGACAGCATGTGCCCAGTAGATACTGGAATGAAGGAAGGAACGCACACCAGTAATAGCACGTGCCTTACACTTTGCTGCCTACTTTTACCTTCAGAAAATCTTCTAGCGTCTCTGTGTCAGTTCCGATGTGCCGCCCGAACGGGTCTCCTATATCCTCTAGACATCAACTTTAATATGAGAAAGCATGCTGAGTCTTTTATGGAGTTAATCGTGTCGCCTCTAGCAGGTGCCTAGGAGAAAATCCTTAGCACGCGAGTCTGAATGGAATATACCAAATCCTGGGATCTACTTTCTGTTCTGTGTTTATCTAACAGTATGATTTCGGGTACAACTGAGCCCATCTGGGACTGAGTTTCCCCATCAACAATAAGGAAGTAGAAGTAGCTAATGCCTGAGATCACTCTGAGCTCTGGCTTTCTTTGTTTCCATGGAACTGGGGTCTTTTTTTTTTTTTTCCTACTTCTGATTTTCTAGTGATCAGTAGAGCTTTGAATCGATCAACCACTGTGCTCATGAAGCATTTGTATACAGGATCTATTTGGGGGGGCTGGGATGTAGTGGCCCCTAAATCTTACGAGAATGGCATCGATTAGGTTTTATTTACAAAGATTTATTTACAAACATTTTTTGTAGCATTCTATACGTTACGTGTGATGGTTAAAGTTGGCAGCATGGATACATATACACGGATACATATACACGGATACATATACACGGATGCGTGGCAACCATAATTTTGTATACAAGCCACAACCTCTCTTACGTTACCCAGGTATGGCGTTAGCGTCCCGTGACTCATTCGTGGCACTTTTGGGAATGTGAGAGTGTGCATAAAATGTATTTAGGTCTGTTTCCCTGAAAGAAGAAGAGTAAATCATTTCAGCTCTTTGTTCATTTTCTTTCTTAACTTTCTCAAACGTGCACTTTGTTCCATAATCACGTGGTAGAAAAAAACATGGGCCGTCACATCAGATAAACCCGTGTGTGAAGCCCAGGTTCATCATACTGTGTGTTATTTAAACCATTTGCTTAACCTCACACCCACTCTACTTTCTGGCACGTAAGGAATATGAATTGGCTTTCCTTCTCTTCTCTGAAAGGGAGTCGAAGTCTAACGGACGGTTACGAGATACTGAGTGTCGGATGTGTACGAAAACCCAGCTACATGTTTAGAATGTTTTCTGGGACACAAATAGGTCCTTGATCAAATCAGTTTATTTTCATTTTTGGAGTTCCCACGTAATTTGGGGTATGTGTGAATTCCCAAACATTCCTGAGCCGCTCTTAGGCTTCTCTAATTGCTTCTTATCCTGTCCCCCTGGGAAGCAGCATCCTGTTGCTTTGACAAAGGTCAGCAGCAGCCCAGACAACATTTGAAAATAACTTAATAACCTTGAACTGCCTCTCCCCTTTGGATAATTTCCTTAGAGCATTAGCCCTTTGAACACTGACCTGGTTGCAGAAAATGTCCCTCTCTCAGCGGGAAAACCCAAATCCCATTCAGTCTTCCCTGCTTCGGTCCAGGGGATTGGGGCCGAGGGGGAGGGTGGGAAGGCAGGGGAGCTTGGGAGCTGAATAGTGGGTAGGGAGAAGGCATTCTTTCCGGGAGAACATTCGTGCGCACACACACACACACACACATACAATTTCTTCTTTTAAAAAAATAACCTGAGTGCATTACATAAATCAGTGCTGTCACATTGCAAACTTTAAAAATCCCTCTACGAGAGAGAAAAAAAAAAATCTCTGCTTTCGGCAGTCTGCAAAGCTCCTCAGAACAGGTCCTATGTGGGGCTTAGCCCACTGTGAGCATTGAGCGAATGATCGCGTCTTTTGTGTTATCATTAACTACAGGGTGGATGAAACAGAGAAGCTTTCCCGGTCCTTCTGAAATTTCCAGTAGCTTTTTCTGTTTTGCTTTCTCAACTTATCCATACCCATCTTGGTCCCCGAAGCCACTGCGGGTCACATGGTCAGTGCAAAGATTAATTTTTAACTTGCTTCTTTGTTGTTTTAGAAGGAATTTGTTGTGGTGGGGGTGGTTGTTTCCTTTAGATTTAGTCACTTTTCCTTGGACTTGAGCTTTCTTTTTTTTTTTTTTTTTTAATTTTTTTTCAACGTTTATTTATTTTTTTGGGGACAGAGAGAGACAGAGCATGAACGGGGGAGGGGCAGAGAGAGAGGGAGACACAGAATCGGAAACAGGCTCCAGGCTCCGAGCCATCAGCCCAGAGCCTGACGCGGGGCTCGAACTCACGGACCGCGAGATCGTGACCTGGCTGAAGTCGGACGCTTAACCGACTGCGCCACCCAGGCGCCCCTTGGACTTGAGCTTTCTATAGAGGAATTATCTCATAGTTACCATCCATGTAATTGAGACGGGATGAAAGCAAAGTTTAATGTGTGCCTACTAAGTGCTAAGGGCTAGACTAGCTGTGTATCTTCCCTCCTATGAGGATGGCCCCATCGGTTGTTATCCAATAAAGAGGACACGGCTGAGACTCAGAGGTTGGTGGCTTAAGTGATGCTCATAACGACGCGGCTTTGCATCTTTCCCACCAACCCTGTGACATCAGCAGGCTTTCCCCCCCTCTAGGACTCCCACAGTCCCCAGTCTCAGTGCTCACATGCGTGCTCCGGAAGGTCAGAGCTGCGTGAAGCTCCCAGGGCTAGATGCATTGAACTTGGGGAGGAGACGGTTGCTGCCCCCTGAGGGCAGAGGCCAGCTTAGCCAAGATGCGTAAGGTTGCGAGTGGAGACTTATTTGGGGGTAGAGCGGTTCAGGATTGAGAGAAAAAACATTTAATAAAGGGGTGGAGGATAGAGATTTTAAAAACGATAGTACCCAGAAACACCTCACTTGTTGCTCCCAGCCGGTTCGGCTTCCTAGTATTGGTGGTTAAACACCTGCTCTTAGCGTAACGAAGTGCGGCCACTCCAACACTGTGTGGCCGCCATCTTGGACATCACCTGCGTTCCCCTATAGGCCTTGCCTGCACTGCTGGTGGTTTTTCCTTGGCTTTCCTGCCGTCAGCTTCTGCCACCCTACTGTTGCACAGGCCGAATTTCCTCTTTGCTACTTTTGGCAAGAAAAGGCAAGAAAAAATAAAATGGAGCAAATACCTGGTGAGCCCGGATCCTACCACCTCCATGGGAGTTGAGGAAGCAGACAATTTCTGGCGCTCACGCCCTCCCGCTTCCATCAGGGCTTCCCTAAGGTGAGAGTACGGTCAGAAGAGTAACCTGATAGATGCCATGGAATGGGTTTCTCCTCAGACTCCCAGTTCTAAGACTTTTCAGAGGTTAGCGCACGGTCAACTCAGGTGGACTAGAACAGCTCGTCAGGAGGCTTTTCGACGCCAGAGCATGTCCTTGAATTTGATTCCATCCTCCCCTTGCAGCAACAAATGACATCTCATCTGCCTCATAAATCCCAGGCCTATGGTTCTAGTCTTACAAAGGAAACACATATGGCCTATGGCCATAAGTTATGGCTTCCCAGGCATTGAGCATTGGGTCACCCCGTGTATCACATGTAGAGAATCTCCCCTTATTGCAGAGTGTTGTCTCTGGGTTTATGATCGTAACGACGTGGTGGGAAAGAAGTCTTTCATACACCGTCTCCCAAATGACTTACAACCACCAAACCAGTGGGGGCAATTAATATGTTTTCACAGATAAAGAATAACTGCGATTTCCTATAGATTAAGAGAAATCTCTGCCTGAATATTTAGTCACCCTCTACTAATATAGAAATAGAAGTGCTTTACCAAATATGAGGCCAGGCTAATGCTTTCTTCCTCACTCTTTTTTTTTTTTTTAATTTTTTTTTTCAACGTTTATTTATTTTTGGGACAGAGAGAGACAGAGCATGAACGGGGGAGGGGCAGAGAGAGAGGGAGACACAGAATCGGAAACAGGCTCCAGGCTCTGAGCCATCAGCCCAGAGCCCGACGCGGGGCTCGAACTCACGGACCGCGAGATCGTGACCTGGCTGAAGTCGGACGCTTAACCGACTGCGCCACCCAGGCGCCCCTCTTCCTCACTCTTATATCAATACTGCACTAACTTTTCTGCCAAAAAAAAAAAAAAAAAAATATCACCAAATAATAGGGAAGAATGAACTCTAGGTGGAGCAGGAGGGGCCAAGCCTCAAAAGTATGTCAAAAGTTTGGGGCGCCTGGGTGGTTCAGTAGGTCGAGCGTCCGACTTTGGCTCAGGTCATGATCTCGCCGTCCATGAGTTCAAGCCCCGCGTCGGGCTCTGTGCTGACAGCTCGGAGCCTGGAGCCTGCTTCGGATTCTGTGACTCCCTCTCTCTCTGCCCCTCCCCCGCTCATGCTCTCTCTCTCTCTCTCTCTCTCTCTCTCTCTCTCTCTCTCTGTCAAAAATAAATAAACATGAAAAAAAATGTTTTAAAGTATAGCAAAAGTTCAGAGTGTAAATAGAGCAAAGGGAATGAGAGCAAGAGAGAAAAGGAGGGGCAGAAGAGGGGAGGGAAGGAAAGGGTAGGAAAAATAGGCCTATGACTCCTTCCCTGGCAGTTGTGAGGGGGTCTGAATGACCTGTACTCAACAGACCACCTTATAAACATGCCAATGACCTCCCAGACCTCCTTGTTCATCCCGTTCATGGCATTTTTAACTAGCAGAAAGATACCTGAAAGTCCTGTGTATAAAATGTTCTCAGCAGGATATACCCGGTCTGCCTTTTTTGCTTATGGTAAATAAACCTGGAATATATGGGTTTATGAGGGATGACTGCATAGAAAATGAGGCATAGTCACCTGAGCATTTTCCTGTTTTTGTCATTAACAAATTATCAAAAGGAAGCCTTTGGAGACTGAACTGGCTTCTCCTCAGTGTCGCTATTTCTGCACACATTTTTGAAAAACGCTTCTGTTAATACGAAACCAGAGTGTATCATAATGTGAAAGAACGGGGATGTTTTGGGAACGTGTCCTGAGGATTTCAGGTTCCTCCAGGGAGAGAACGTTTTATCTGTGCCCGGTGTTTCCCTTATGATCCTTCAACTCATTAGTGGCGATTGGTACTAGATAAGAATCTGTGATTTATGGGACTCCAGTTTGAAATGCAGTCCTTTCTACCTATACAAAATGTAGTTATTTTACTTGAAAAATTCCTTTTGCAGTGCGTGGAAGGAAAGAAAAGCAGGAGGAGGGGGCCCATATGTTTCCCCTTACCATGTGGTCCCCACTCCGAGGAAATCACAAGTCTAAGAAATGGCCAAGGTCAAGACTGCTGAGGGATATGGCCATTGTTTTTATAGGGGTTTTGAAGTTTTTTAAATGTTATAAAAATTTTGTACGTTCTATATTGAAAAGTATATAAATGACATTCAATTTTACCTTAGAATAGATCTTAAAGAGAGCAAGGACCTCTATAACTGCCTTGAAACCCTGAGTCGTCTTCACGCTTTAACTCTTTGGGATGTTTTGTTAAATCTTGTGATCCGTCACCTCTCCAATTAAGCTTTAAACTCTTCGACATTGCTTGAGCCTCATGCACCCTGCGTCGTCCTGAGCATTTCATTATCTCACACATAAGAATGGCGAACAAATACTTGATGCTTTGTTTTGATTTTGCGGAAGAGTAAGTATATTTGCGGGAACTGAGCCGTGATCCTAATAAGTATTCTCATAAAGGAATAGATCATAACAGATCAAAGGCATTCTAGGGGCACCTGGGTGGCTCAGTCGGTTCAGTGTCTGACTCTCGATTTGGGCTCAGGTCATGATCTCATGGTTTGTGGGATGGAGCCCCACGTCGGGCTCTGTGCTGACAGCATGGAGCCTGCTTGGGATTCTCTCTCTCTCCTTCTCTCTCTGAACCCTCCCCTGCATGTGCACACGCACATGCCTTCTCTCTCTCTATCAAAAGAAATAAAATATACTTTTTTAAAAAAGGCGTGGGGCGCCTGGGTTAGTAGGTTAAGTGTCCGACTTCATTGCAGATCATGATCTCGCGGTTCGTCAGTTCGAGCCCTGCGTTGGGTTCTGTGCGGACAGCTCCGTGTGCTGACAGCCTGCTTTGGATTCTGTGTCTCGCTCTTTCTGCCCCTCCCCCGCTCATGCTCTGACTCTCTCTCTCAAAAATAAAAGGCGTTCGGGGCGCCTGGGTGGCTCACTCGGTTAGGCGTCCGACTTCAGCTCAGGTCACGATCTCACGGCTTGTGAGTTTGAGCCCCACGTCGGGCTCTGTGCTGACAGCTCGGAGCCTGGAGCCTGCTTCAGATTCTGTGTCTTTCTGTCTCTCTCTCTGCCCCTCCCCGGCACACACTCTGTCTCTCTCTGTCTCTCAAAAATAAATAAAAACATTAAAAAAATTTTTTTAAATAAAAGGCGTTCTATGTTTTTATTCTAGGTAATGTCCCTGGCATTAGTTGTTTAAATTGTATTTTGAGGGCAACTTGAGCCATCCACTCCTTCATTGTCTCTATTTTTGGTGGTTGAAAGCAGAGAGAAATGCTTGATGGTGTTGGTTGCCTCACTGAACTGTCCTGTGAACGGTAACTCTTTGGAAGTTGCTATTTTAGAGGAAGTACCGTTAAGTGAACGTATTCCTTTGGTAGCTCCCGTTGCCAAAAGTTATGAGGATATCTTAGGACAATGCCTTCAAATCCTATTCCTGGCAAAGTGCACAGGCTGCCTTCAGAAGCTGAGTTCAGTGAGTGCACATAAGCCTATGTCTTAATATTAAAAGACTTTGAAGGAAGTTGGGATGAGGTACGTTGGTAGAATCTAAGAGAGACGTTGAGGCAGAGTCATAGTGGCATCCAGCGGGGAAGAAAAGACCTCAAACTGGCGCTTAGTTATACGCACCCAGCTCTTGTCTTGCCCTGGTAAATATTAGATGCCATTAACAAGCACATATAAAATAGATTAATTGCATAAATGTCTAGCGTTAGTAAAAAGAGAGCCATTTTTTTTCAAATATGGTTTTGTTTTGTCTTTGGCGGGGGGAAAAGTCATCCCGTTCTATCTTTTTAAATAGACTTTATTACTAAAGAACTTAGAGTTGTTTCTCTAACTCGTATGTCATACGCTCAGCTGCCAGGCCATGTCTTTTTACTATAAGCTGGGCAGAGGAACAAAAGTCACCCTTACTCAGCTCAGCCTCGTTCATCATCAACAAAATTGCCAATTATATTCCAAGCCCTTGAATGTATTGCTTGAGAAGATGCATCAGCTCCCTTTCAAGGAAGCAGCTCCATGTTGAGTTGGAAGTTTGATCTTTCTCTACTGGTTGGTAGATTCGAGCATACTAATCTTGTTTTGATTTGTGAACCGGAAAAGGCTAGTCTGCAAGTATGGAGAAAACGTGTTCAAACCGCAGAGTAATTTTTCCTGAGAAGTTACCTGACTGTAACTGTAACTATACCTCAGAGTACATCAGAGGGCTCAGATGTGGAACATTTCTTTAAAATTAAAACCTAAAAATCCTGACGCCTAATAGAATGTATAAAAATAACTCCTATCTGGAGGATATGGGATGAGTAGAGGAATACCGAATAATCTCATCTGACAGTTTGGGCCATACCTTTATATTACTTGCTGTGGCCTTGAAAAATAGAGAATTAATTCAATAAAACATTGGGAAAAAATTACATAAACATAAAATATTTTAAATTAAAAACACTGAATTGGAACGGGAGGAAAAAAATCTCCCAGGAAATCAGTATCGCTTGGGCAAGCATGAATCCCAGACCAGCGATATTTTTATCCAAATAACACCTAGTTCTATAGTGAACAAACACCTTTATCACCAAGTGTTATAAACAGAGAGTGAAGAAACGAGTACTTAGGGCTGTTAGATTTACTTCTCCAAGATGGTAACTGTATTCAGTTTCAGGCTTGAGTATAGCAACGTCTGAATTTATTCACAGTACTATGTCAATTTAGGATTGCAAAATACAAATAGAGACGTGGTGAAACACTTACGGTGATCGTTAAGAGTGGTGGCTGTAGGGAACAGATGATTGTTGTTGTATAGACTAATAGTATACGTAAGGAAATCTGTGTGAAATCTAAGTTGGGCTATGAAACACCAAACTGGGGCACCTGGGTGGCTCAGTCGGTGAAGCATCCGACTTCGGCTGAGGTCATGATCTCGCAGTTCGTGAGTTCGAGCCCTGTATCGCGCTCTGCCCTGTCAGTGTGGAGCCTGATTGGGATGGTCTGTCTCCCTGTCTCTCTCCACCCGTCCCCCACTCGCACTCTTTCTCAAAAATAAATAAATAAACATTTGAAAAAATAATAAAACGCCAAACTAAGGCAGAGGTAAAATAATCAATCCATAGGAAATTAAATTTAGGCATTAAGTACCGAAACCGTAAATTCTGTAGGTGTTAGAAAATCGTACGCACGGTAGTTCCACACCCCCATCCGCGATTTCACTTGGCACGGTTTTGGTTACCTGAGGTGAACCAGAAGCAGGTGATGCGCCTTCTGAAATACTGTCAGAAGGTCAGTAGCAGGCAAACGCTACATCCCAGTGTCGACGTGATCCATCTCATCACGCAGGCATTTTCTCATCTCACATCGTCACAAAAGGAAGAAAGGCAAGTACAGTACAATGAGCTACTTAGAGAGATGACACTCACATAACTTTTACCATAGTTTCTCATTATAATCGTATCTTATTATTAGTTATTGTTGTTAGTCTCTTACTGTGCCTCATTATTCTTGATACTTTGATTGGAGTACTCCAGTAAGTGTATCTTTCCAAGTTCCTAGTTTCTTATATCCTTTTCCAAGAAAGAAGACAGTCCTTTCAATGCCTAACTGCCCGGGACTACCTCCGATTGTCTTCTGTGACAGTTCACATCATAGAACGATGAATAGCAACAACAACGGAAAACCATTTTATCGGACCCGATGTTTCGTGTGTGTGTTCATTTTATTGTTCCCAGTAGAAAGCGGACTTAGTCCAAACCTTGCTTTCAGTTTTGTTCCACAGTAGCAAAGTGGTAAGTAATAAGGCTCTTCAAGTTGAGCCCTGAGTACCCTCTTTCTGCAACCTCGAAGAGGTAAACTTTTGAAATACGAACATTGACTTTGCTCGCTGTCCCAAGTAAAGATCGATGGCTGAAACACATACTTGAGGATGAACAAGGCTAGTAGGGACAAACAAGATACCTCTCTGTCTTAGAGACCGTGAACAGCACTGGGGGGTGCCTTAGAGAGCTTTTGGTCTCCCGTCGTGCCCACTGACCACTCTTTACCCCCAGCAGCACCAGGCGAACATCTAAACCAAAGAATGAGCTTGCCGATCATGACGGTAATGAGCATCGCCCCGGTCCTCCTGGAATCCCTGCATGTCCCAGAGTGGTTCCTGTCCTCCTAGTGAGAGACGTAGGCCTGGCATGCCAATGAGGGGGGCAGTTGCTATTAACGGTGCCCGCATGGATTTTAATACGGCATATTTTTGCAAAGAAGTAGAACTGAGGATTCAAAATGTTTAAGGCTCCAAGTAGAATGGAAATAACCTTGGATGAGGAATGAAGCCCGTGAAAAGATGTTCCCCGTCTCGTCACCAGGGAAATGCACGTAAACACACGCACACATACGCGCGCGCGCACACACACACACACACACACGCCCCACAATGAGATACCGCTTCACAGCCAGTAGAATGACTATTGTTTAAAAAAAAAAAAAAAAGCGTGGCTGAAGATGTGGAGAAACTGTAGCCTAGGACATTGCTGGTGGGAATGTAAAATGATGCGGCGGCCACCGTGGAAAACAGCTTGGCATTTCCTCAGAAAGTGAAACGGGGAATCGCCTGTGATTCAGCAAGTGCATTTCTAGACGAATATCCCAAAGAATTGAAAGCAACAACTGAAACGGCTCATGTCGTCACTCACGTCCATAGCAGGATTATGCGCAACAGCCAGGAAGTGGAAACAACCCCCGTGTCCTTTAACAGATGACCAGGTAAGCGAAATGTGGTATACGCATACAGTGGAATATTATCCAGCCTTCAAGTGGAACGCAATTCTGCCACGTCTTGTAATGTGAATAAACCTTTAAAATATTACGGGAAGGGAAAGAAGCCGGACACAAAAGAGACGAATACTACGTGATTCCACTCATGAGGGACCTCTAAGAGTCAAATTCGTAGAGATAGAAAGTTTATTAGGAGTTGCCCGGGAATGAGGTGAAGAGGGAAGGGGAGTTAGAGTTTAACGGACACAAAGTTTTTGTTTGGGACGATGAAAGAAGTTCTTGAAACGGATGGAAATGATGGTTGCACACCATTGTGAATGTACTTAATGCTACCGAACTGTACACTTAACAAATGACTAAAATGGTAAATTTCGTATGACATATGTTTTATTCCACTAAAAACTTGCCCTCCAGATAACAGGTTGATTAATTTGTGCAGGGTCTTGAAAATGTAATTCGTTGTCAAATTGGCTATATTTGTATAGGATTTAAATAAAAGGCTAGAGGGGCGCCTGGGTGGCTAGGTCAGTTGGGCATCCGATCCTTGATTTTGGCTCAGGTCATAGTCTCAGGGTTTGTGGGATCGAGTCCACAGTGGGCTCTATGCTGACAGTGCAGAGCCTGCCTGGGATTCCCTCTCTCCCTCTCTCTCTCTTCGCACCCCTCCCTCACTCTTTCTCTCTCAAAACATAAACTCTAAAACAAACAAACAAACTGTAAATAAATAAACCTTAAAAAGCTAGAATAATCTCTATTCTTTTAATTCCATATTAACGATCTGTATGAGACTGTAAAAACATATGTAAACTAGGTACAGGAAGTAGAGAGCTTTTTCTTAGGTATCCAAGAATTCCCTAGGCTCTTGAACCCCGTTGCGTGATTTACTTCCTTGAATTGGCCTGCAATACCACTGCAGAGATAAACTCGTGTGCTTGTGAACCGTTCTGAAGTGCTCAAATGAAAGCCTAAAACTATAAAATGCATTATTATTCATTAAAGAGACAGAGTTTATAAGGCTGTCTCTGATCATCGTCAAGGCATAAATGGCTACTTTCACCCATAATTAGCCAATGTAGTACGAAGTCCATTTTTTCCTTGGTATATTTTGCTTAACCTCAGTCTTGTTTGTAAAAACAGGAACTGCTCTTTGTCGGTGCTTTCAAAATTTCACACAAATGCCAAAATGTTCTTTAATTTGAAGGCACTTAAGAAATGGTTAGATTCTCCTTGCCTGAGAAAAATCGCAAGTAGCTGTTGAAAGACACACTCTTGACTGACGGATTCATTCAGTAAGTATTTATTTACCATGATGCGGGTGGTCCAGACACAGTGCTAGACGCATAGGATACCCCTGGTAAGCGACGCCCGTGCTCTCTCTAGAGCCAGAGAGGTGGCTAAGTCTGGATGAGCATTAACACAGCAAAAGGGGGAGATCATGTGTCCAGGCACTGTACCAGGAGGGAACTCGTCTACATAAGGAATTAAAATGACAGTGTGACTGGGGCAGCTCAACTGGTCAAGCATCCAACTCTTGATTTCCGCTCGGGTCATGATCTCAGGGTTTGTGAGATCGAGCCCTGCGCTGGGCTCCATGCTGACAGCACAGAACCTGCTTGGGATTCTCTCTCTCCCTCTCTCTCTGCCCCTCCCTCTCTCCCTCTATCTGTCTCAAAATAAATAAGTTTTTTCAAAAAAAAAAAAAAATCATCGGAGCACCTGGGTGGCTCAGTCGGTTAAGCGTCCGACTTCGGCTCAGGTCACGATCTCACGGTCGGTGAGTTCGAGCCCCCCGTCGGGCTCTGTGCTGACGGCTCAGAGCCTGGGGCCTGTTTCGGATTCTGTGTCTCCCTCTCTCTCTGATCCTCCCCCGTTCATGCTCTGTCTCTCTCTGTCTCAAAATAAATAAATGTTAAAAAAAAATCATCAAAATATTTTCAAAATAAATACATGAATAAAATGACAGCATGACTGTGTTGAAGGGGTTGGAGAGAAAACTTGAAAAGCTCTCTGGCTGACGTGAATGAATTACCTAGGGACCCCACCTATGCAAATATTAAAGGGTTACTGATGAAAATCCAGGTGAGGGATGTCGGTACTTGGACCATGAGAGTGGCAGGTTGGAGATGTTGAGAGGCTGAGAGATCTAGGAGGTAAAAACCCTTAGGGCTTGTGGATTGGTGACGAGAGGAGGGGTTGCAAAGAGAAAGAAAAACATGTCAAGGAACCACACCTCTATTTGTTGGCAGTGGCCCAGTAGATACCACTTTATAGTGAGATAGGGAACACTGAAGAGAGACCACATTTGGGTGGCAACATGACGGTGAACTTTTGCGTTTGAGGCGACTTGTGACGTCCGAGAAGTACCGCCAAGTAGACAGATGATAAGCGTCTAGAGTCCGGAAGAGAGGTAGGGGGGTCTGGGTTGGAGTTAATAATTTTGATGGCATTTGTATGTAACTGGTCAATGAAACCATGGGTGTTAATGAGATGCTAACGCTACCTTCTGGAAGGGCAATTTTTAAAGCTCTTCGCTCTTTGGAGGACAGTTGGAGTATTAAAAAGCAAATTTAAAAACTTAAAAAAAAGAGTGATTTTTTAAATAATAAAAGAAAAATGTAAAATTTGGCAAGATACACATTAAAGTTATCAGCGGTTGTTGTGTACGGGTGGGGACATCGAAGGAGACCTTAATTTCATCCTCGCTGTTTTATTTTGTTGAAAAAGAAGCTGTCCCCAAAGGCAAAATGTTAACTGTTACTAATTCTGGGCTGTAGGAGAAAACATATTTTGTATTTCAGACCTTTTTTTATTTGCTAAAACTCTTAATCTACAACAAACATTTTAAAAATACATCCTTATCCATCTGGAATGTCACTGGCCCATAAAATACTTTGTACCGACTTGGGTTGCCTATCAGAGCTTGCTTCAGTGAGTAAACTCTTTCATTCATCGTTCTCGATTCTTGATCGGCATGGTTGCACCAAAGTTACTTAATCTGACAAGGAACTGTTGTTCAGAGATCCAACTAATGCTAAGAGACCATTACATCTGTGTTAAAAGCGCAGAAATCTGGGGGTGCCTGGCTGGCTCCTTCACAAGAGCAGGAGACTCTTGATCTCAGGGTTGTGGGTTCGAGCCCCACGTTGAATGTAGAGATGACTAAAACAGTAAGTAAACTTAAAAAAAAAAAAAAAACCTGTAGGATTGTGCCCACTGTTTTGCCCTTTCCGTTTCCATTTCTGTTGCCCTAGCTTCCAATCCACGGACTCTTGGCCTTGTCTGTGTCAAAGCTAGCGATAAGCCCATTTAAAGCGTTCTTCATCTTGGTTATTGTGTTTTTGATTACTAACCCTTCCATTTGATCCATCCTTAGCTTCCAGCTCTCTACTGCAATTACCTATCTGATCTTTATACCGCCGTCCTTTTTGATGAAAGCTTTTAACGTATTAATTATGGTTATTTTAAACCTCTCTGATAGTTCCAACATCTGAAACAGATCTGAGTCTAGATGTGATGATTGCTTTGTCTCTTTAGACTGACGTTTCTTCCTTTGGGCACGCCTTGCATTTGGGGCATGAAAACAGACATCTTATACAGAGTAGTAAATACCGAGGTCAGCAGACCTTTTGTATGGTGATTTATCTTAATCTGGTCAGGAGATGGGCTCTGTTTGCAGTTTATTGTTGCTATGGTTATCATTGTTAACCTATGTTGTTACTATGGGCACCAGAGCCTTCAAATTCCTCTGGTAGCCGCGTTTTATTTCTGGAAGCTTGTTAGCGCAAAGGTGGGATGCGGGGCAGGGCCCTACTCTAGGGCCTGGATCTTGGGGGCGTGGCCTTCACAGTTGTTTCTGCCCCTCCTCCAGGGGTAGAACCTTCTCCCCTCCCATTCCCTTCCCCGTTCGTAGACGGCATCTACAGATGTTCTCACTTTGCCTCGAGGCCCTTTTCCCTACAGATTAAGGCGCTTTGTTTCTTGGTTTTTTTAAACATGGATGAATTGGGGGATCTAGGCCTGGGTGGTATTCCCCAAACACAGCGATGTTTCACCAGTGTCCTCAAGTGATGTCCTTCTGTTTGCACATCGAGCCCTTTCTTCCTTAAGGGAGAAGGTTCTGGGCTGGTTCACAGTGGCTGACCCTTCTGTTCTTAGCAGCACCAAGGATGAAGGGAGCTTTGTCCGGATTCTCCCCCTCCTCCCCGTCAGAGCCTGGTGCAGTTCCTGGAGGAAAAATTAAGGGTCGGGAACTGTCCTGTGACTACAGCCTCCAGGAGCTTCATACTGAGGTCCTCACGTGGCCTCCAGGACCGTCCTCTCCCTAGCACTTCATATAGCCTGTGGTAGCCTGTGTCCCCAGGGATCTAACTGTCCCCAAGTATCCAAGTGCTCAGGCCCTGTGTCTTGCCGAAGGCGCCTCTCTCCAGTTTCGGGACGACGGATGATCCTATGATCTCATTGCTCGGACAGGTTGATGAGAAGCTGTTAATGTATTTGTCTAGGTTTTTCTTGTTGCGAGTGTGGGAGCTGCTTCTTTGCAGCTCTCTACATCTCTCAGTTGAAACTGGAAGGTTGAGCAATATTTTGGAACATTAACATGGACAGGATTCCCCCCCTCACAGCAAACAGTGATCGGTGTTCATGATGGAAAACATTTTAGAAAAGGGTAAAGAAAAAAAAAAATTCAAATCAGCCCTAACCACCCAGGCATGGGTGCTCGCGTGCTATGAGCGTGTTGGTAATTCTTCTTCCAGTTTCTAGGTTGTTCCTAATAAAATAATGTATATAATTTATATTTACAGTTACGTAATGGCACATAATATTACATTTATGTAACTGGAGCCTACCTTTTGTTGAGCGATGTAAGCGATGTAACTTTGTTTTTACCAGTTTTTTTTAAATGTTTATGTATTTTTGAGAGAAAGCGTGAGTGGGGGAGGGGGAGAGAGAGAGAGACAGAGGATCCAAAGCGGGCTCCGGCTGTCAGCGCAAAGCCCGAAGCGGGGCTCGAACCCGTCAACCGCAAGATCATGACCCAAGCCGAAGTCTGTCGCTCAGCTGACTGAGCCACCCAGGTGCCCCTCTTTACCATTTTGAAGGCAGCCGTCAGCTCTCTTCCCCAGCGAAATACTTTGAGCTTCCTGTCAGATAGACGAGACGACCACAAATTTGGCTTTCTTCTCAGTAACACAGGTCATTTGACAGTCCTCTACTGACCCTGTACTATTGCTTCATGGCAAGACCCAGAACATGGTGGAGGTTTTCAGGGAACCGTCTAGAGACTTCATGGAGTGTTGGTATCCCACTCCTTCCTATCTCGCCTAAGTTCACGGGTTTGGACCTTCTGTGGGAAGATTTGTCTAATACTGAAAAACGTGTGTTGCATCTTCTTCCTCCAATAAAAACACCCCCCATATTTGGTTGGGGACACCAGTGGCATAAAATGATTTTGCCAGCTACAGGAATGACCCGGAATGGGAATGTAGAGCCTTGAAAGTAAAACTGTCTAAGGCAACCGTTGCAGTGAATCATGTGAAAACAAATTTAAATGTTGATTGAGTACACCCCTCCAGATCTGTCTTTAGATTTTCCCTCAAAGTTTGTTCATTTGGAGAAAAAAAAAATCTCTTTTAAGGTAGGTCAGTCTTACCCATCAGAGAGAATATAATTTATCTTTTTTTTCCTCTTGTCTATTTCCGTTCTTTTTTTTTTTTTAATGTTTTTATTTTTGAGAGAGAGAACATGAGCCAGGGAGGGACAAAAGAGAGAGAGAGAGAGAGAGAGGGAGGGAGGGAGGGAGAGAGAGAGAGAGAGAGAGAGAGAGAGAGAATCCCAAGCAGGCTCCATTGTGTCAGTGCAGAGCCCAGTGTGGGGCTGGAACCCACGAACTGTGAGATCATGACCTGAGCCGAAGTCCAAAGCTCAACCGACTGAGCCATGCGGGCACCCCTATTTCTAGTTCTTTGAAGCGTTCTCCACCTTTCCTTGGGTGGACACATGTATCACAATACAGCCAGTGTTTGTGATATTTGTCAACTGCAGTGCTTTTCCCACAGACACTTACTTTGTAAATACTTAAACAACTGATCTCCCATCATCTCCTCCTGCCTTCTTTAAAGACTAACAATTAGTTACTTTCTCTTCAGCTCTTGCTCAGTTCGAAATACCTGACCCTTGGTCATAATTTCTGTTTGGCTCTTCACAGTTGTTACACGTACTACTGGGAGGGTTTTTTTTTTTTTCACCTTCAAATTTAAAAAGGGAGACTTTTAAATTCCTTTAAAGTCAAAATACAACTGTTCTATTCTCAAGCTTCCTTTAAAAAAGTGGAACCAAATCCTCATCGGTAGTAATTAATTTTGACAGTGTAGGCTCAGTAGCGATGCACAAACCTGTACTTTGTGCATCAGCAATTCCTTATTATTCTAATTAAAGTGGAACATTGTGCCCTCGCTAATCATTAATGGGTTTTCATTTTGTAAATGACATTTGCAGAAGTTAAAACAGCGAGTTCATGTGAAGTCCACAGGCAACAGTGTTGAAATTAGCATTGCCATAGCAACATAGTCCTCTATCATTAGCATTCAGGGCAACAGGAGGTGTTTTGTTGTGTTTTGTTTTCCAAAAAAAGAAAAAAAAAAATCTTCAAAGGCAAAGCCTCCTGAAGCTCTCCTCGTAGAGATTCCTGTGTCTGGGGTGTATGATGTGCTGTACTAGATCTCTAAGTCTGTATAGAATTTTTTTTAACGGCAATGTGGATCGTCTTCTTGCTAGATTCGTATTTTCCCTAGTATGCTAGCAAAACTCCACGATCTTCCTCCAGCTGTACATGTCTGACCCGCTGAGCAGCATTTACCCACTGCCAAGCCACCGATCACCGATACAGTTCCCTATGTGGACCGGAAGAATCTGTATTCCTGGAAATATTTGGTTCAATCTAAAAGTGTTAGATGCATTCATGATTTTTGCATTTAATTCATGGGGAACAGATTTATGCCCTTAGATCCTCTAGTGAGCTCATTTAGGAAAAAATAGAACCATGTTGTAGATATAGGTCAGTGATTATTCTCACTCCTCTTTGGATGGAATTAAAAAGTGAGTCAAATAAGAGACCAATGTTATCTCAGCTGAGTCTCAAGTAATGGTAATATACCGTTAGTGTGTGTGTGTGTGTGTGTGTGTGTGTGTGTGTGTGTGTTTGAATTCTCATATTCTGAAAAACGTTCACAGAGGTATGTCTAACATTCATGTTTCTTTTTTTCCATCCTAAAAACGCGTTAGATTACCCTGTTGACCTATCAGCGGCTTCTAAATCACACCAGTCGCAGGTAATCACGAAATTGAAAAGAAGCTTTATTTTCATTTATTATACAAAAAAAAAAAAAAAATGCCACAGCTCAAACCCAGAAGTATTGCCCCAAGCTTGGTGGTAGACAGGTATGCATGTACCTTTTACTGTTGGACATGAATCATAGTTGTCTTCGCATGACGTGTGAGGACAAGAAGTTGTACATTCCACTCGGGTGCCTAAAGACAAGCCCGTGCTAGCTTACAGCAAGAAAACAAAATGGAGCAGAGGACATGGCTTTTGGGTGGGGATACATCTATGCCATCTGTCGTACAGTAGACGGGTCCCTCGATCACTTGAGCCCCTCAGCCAGTAGGCTGTACCTTGCTGTGTCTTAGTGTTTCTGTGGTATCGAAAGGCGGCAACCCCAGAAATCGCATAATCCGCTGTGGGCTCCAGGACAGTGGGATCATAGACCTCATACGTGCGCTTACACACATAGGCACCCCGCCACTTCTCCAGTGCTGCAGTCCGTGCCTCATCCAAGGCTGGTCATCACATGGCGACCAGAGAAGAGCTTCTCCTTTAGGGTTTCTATCGATCGTAACCCTGTCGAGAGGCAGCACGAGCCAATCAGATGTCCGTACGTATTACAGGCACTAGGTAAGCATAACTCAGATTCATTAGGCAGGGATCCACGAGTGACGACTCTGAAAACCACCTCCGACCTGGTGGTCCCAGCACCTACTTTTTCTTTTCCTTTTCCCTAATGAAAGATTTTTTTTTTAATTTTTTTTCAACGTTTATTTATTTTTGGGACAGAGAGAGACAGAGCATGAACGGGGGGGGGGGGCAGAGAGAGAGGGAAACAGAATCGGAAACAGGCTCCAGGCTCTGAGCCATCAGCCCAGAGCCTGACGCGGGGCTCGAACTCACAGACCGCGAGATCGTGACCTGGCTGAAGTCGGACGCTTAACCGACTGCGCCACCCAGGCGCCCCCCTAATGAAAGATTTCAAAGGTAGCTTTTCACTCCAACGGATCTTACAGAGCCAAAAAAGGAAATCGAATCCCGACGGAAACAATCCCCACACGTCATTTCTTCCTTCTCAATATTCTGATTTATACTGTAGTTTTCCAAAGAAACTATACACACAGAAGGTTCTCGCCTCCACTGCTGGTCGCCTGCTCTGTCACGGTGGACTTAAGTGTTTCAGGGGCTTTTCTCCAATTTTCTATCACTCCCTTTCCCCAGCTGAGACATCTGCCTTTGCAAACGGCCATGCTTTCTGTAGACCCATTCATATCAGGGACAGGAAATTCGGGACAGACTTTAGAAAAGATGAATTTCCTAAAGAGCAGACCACTCTACACACACCGAGGTCTGCGTTGTGCCACGGAAACTCAAGTAATTAAGAATAACTAATGGATGGGGCGCCTGGGTGGCGTAGTCGGTTAAGCGTCCGACTTCAGCCAGGTCACGATCTCGCGGTCCGTGAGTTCGAGCCCCGCATCGGGCTCTGGGCTGATGGCTCAGAGCCTGGAGCCTGTTTCCGATTCTGTGTCTCCCTCTCTCTCTGCCCCTCCCCCGTTCATGCTCTGTCTCTCTCTGTCCCAAAAATAAATAAATGTTGAAAAAAAAAATTAAAAAAAAAAAAAAGAATAACTAATGGTTTAGAAAGATCCTCCTTGACCTCTAGCACTGTAAGGTCCCATCCAATTTAGAGCTGTGCCAGTCGAGGGGGAGAGCAGGAAACCTGAAGGGTAATGAAAAGCCTGGGACCCTGTGCCAATGAGAAAGTTCCTCCAATGGAATGAGATGGGAAAGCATTTATGCCTCGGCACCCGCAATATTATGACTACAATTCGTGGGAGCAATGATTGCAGTTATGAACCCTGTTATTTAGTCCCACTTGGCCAACTGTAATTCTTTCACTTAGCTCAAAGTAGTTCCTTGTAGCATTAGGACCTGCTCGTCTGCCTTCAGATTAGGTTCAGAAAGATGCCTATAAAATAGTTCTGCGCTGGAAATCAGAGTCTCTTGACCCATTGTAAAGGGAGCAGTGAACACTTTTCTCAGGGGAATGGTTCAGTATGCTGCGGGCCTCCGTAAAAATCTCTGTGACAGAATCGTCTTATTGAAGCCATCATCCATTGGATTAAAAAACAGGTTACTGTTAGCTGTTTGAGGACGAAAAAGTTGGGTTCTTCTCAGGAATACTTTCAGTAGTGTTTCTCAACCGAGAGGCCTCAAGCTATCGGTCTTATTTTTAAATGCCATACTTACGGGGAGTTAGAGGATTTATAGAGTATGGTTTACAGAATTACTCAATTGTAGGGCAATCATTCAATCTATTCCCATGGCAGAGCTCAGCCAAAAGCATTCCAGACCGACGAGAATCTATTCCCTTCTGATTTAGGGAGGAGATCTCCCATCTTTTCATGGATAATCCCTGTTCAGTGTTGAACACCTCAGGAAGGTTTTCCTAATAGCTTCTTCTGATCTTAAATCTTGGGTCCCTCCTCAGGGACGTAGCAGCGTTAGTTAGCAAACTTTTTAATATCTCCCATTGGAAAAAGTCACTTCTGGGATTGTTTTTCTCCTACACAGAGTACATGTCCCTCTATCCTTAACACTCTGGCTTTTACTTTGAAGCTCTAGGTAATGCACATGAATTTCTTACATTATCAAAGTTAAATTTCTCTTCTAAGTTTATTCTTAGCCATCGTCATTTAAGAGCTTCCTGGTGTTTGGCTGGTATATAGGTCTCCATTTATTTTAGTCCAATTTCCCCCCTAAATAGAGCAGCCAAGAGATTAGGATCGCTTGCATAGATCACTGGTACACAATGCTAGTTTGCACACCCTGAAATTATATTGAAAACAAACGTGCAGTGTCTCCTACACACACAGGCAGATACTCAATGCCAAGTACACTCTGCTGAGACACACAGCAATCTGGACACTTCAAGAGCATTTCCTAGAACTGTGCGATCAACGCTACGTCCCTCAACCCAGGAATTTGACTTTGAAGTTCGATTTAAGGCAATGCATTTAGCATGCCAGAACCCAGATCGTCCTTGCCTTTCTTAAGTGGTCACTTTCTGCCCTTATCGCTCAAGGGATCGGGTCTTTTCCTTTAAAGACCCTAGGGTTACCCTAGGATTGACACCTTGTACTTTAACTTATCTCTGATAGCCCACCTCCGTAATGTGTCATGAGTCTGGTGTCTATGGTCAGCTAATAAGACAGAAGAAATGGGTCGGCTCAAGAGTGAAGAGATAATACAATCATGCAAAATAAGGGGAAGAAAGAATCTTAAAAATAATCCAGCCCAAACCCTTCATCTTACAGATAAGAAGACAGAAGTTCCAAAGGGAAAAGCAGTTTTGGTGAGGGGGCTAAACTGGCCTAGAAAACTGAATCTTCTGCTACCTGGTCCTGGGGACCTTTTACAAAGCCACGGTTGTTGGACGAAAAGCCATAAGCAAGTAGAAGATTTACAAGGAGTCCCATGCGTTTGTAGAGAACTTTAGAAAACACTTTTCCATCTGTTAGACCATTTGATTCTTAGGTTGTGCTCTGGAGGGTTTGGCTAGCGTATATGGTTATCTTCATTTCTATAGTTGTGGAAACTGAGGCTCTGAGAGGTTTCGGTTTACCTACGATCACTTACCACGGAGTAAGACGTGGGACCCGAGTTGCTCTTCTCTAAACCGAGGACTTGTCACGTTGTGCCTTATAGTTGTTGCACTCCTCTTGGTAAGCATCACAAGGGAAAACTTTTATATTCTTCTCTTTCATCCCCAGGCCACTTATCCCACTTTTCACCTAAGCTTTGGAAAACATTACGTCCGTTCTTGAGCCTTGCTGCTTTAACCATTTGTTTGAAGGCCAGGGACTGTGTTTTATATACTAAACTGATAGGAGCGTGTGACAGTCACCCCACTTTGCCACCAACAGCTCCCTCCCGCCCTGAGTCTCACTCTGTACCCGAAGCAGTCCTGCCCTTCACACATCTCAAGAGCAGCAAGATAGGAATTTTTTTACGTCCGTGTAATACAAAGGCGAGTGCATAATATGGCTTTGGAAAACAACCAGCAGGTGAGGCTGTGACACTATAATTTTAACCTAAGCGTCATTACATTAAAGTATCTCAGTTCAATGCATGGATCTAAAAATACGGTGCAGTTTTTCCTAAATGCTGTCAAAACAACAACAAAGAAAATCAGTAGGCAGTACTATTTTAGTAATGCGTTGTGTCGAATGCATTGTTTTCCAGGGTATTTTCCAAACAGATTGCTTAAATGTTTTGTTTTGTTTTTTTTTTTTTTTAACTTGAAGGAAGGTGAAGGGTAACGCATTCAGAAAGTATACAAAACTGATAAATGTTCAGTTCAATGCAGTCATCACAAAATGGACACACCCATGTTCACCATCTAGGGCAATAAAGAAAACATTACCAGTATCCCCCAAAGAGTGTGGTGCTCTCTCGCTCTCTCTCTCTCTCTCTCTGTCTGTCTCTCTAGCTGTCTATCTTTTTCTGAGAGAGAAAGCAAATATGGTAAAATGTTCATACTTGGTGAGTCTAGGTGCATGGTTTATGGGTATTCTTTAACTTTTTGGCAGGTTTGAAAATCTCAAAACAAAATTGGGGGATAAAGATAAAACGTTACTAACCTAGCAGAAACCACCACCCCATCCCATCCCACCCCTGCACCCTCTTTCCCAATCACTGCTCCCCCCCTCATCCTAAAGGTAACCTCTCCCCTCCTGCCTTTCAACACCATGGTTTAGTTTTGCCTGTTTTTGGACTTTGGGAAAATGGAATCATACAGTATATAAACTCTTGTGTCTGTAACTCAGCATTGTGTTGATGAGTTTGTCCCGTGTTGTTACATATAGGTGTCATTCTTTTTCATTGATATATGATATCCTCTTATAAAAATATACCACAATCTATGGGGCGCCTGGGTGGCTCAGTCGGTTAAGCGTCCGACTTCAGCTCAGGTCACGATCTCGCGGTCCGCGAGTTCAAGCCCCGCGTCGGGCTCTGGGCTGACGGCTCAGAGCCTGGAGCCTGCTTCCGATTCTGTGTCTCCCTCTCTCTCTGCCCCTCCCCCGTTCATGCTCTGTCTCTCTCTGTCTCAAAAATAAATAAACGTTAAAAAAATATATATATATACCACAATCTATCCATTCTACCGGTGATGAACATTCGGGCTCTTTCCAGTTTGGAGGCATTATGAATAAGGCTCCGGGGAATGTTCTTTTATGTGTCTTTTGGTGCACATGTGCGAAGGTGTTAGGTGTATATCTGGGAGCAAAATTGTCTGTGTTGCTCACGTATGCATATGCTGAGCTTTAGTAGATTCGATACTTCTAGTTTTCCAACGTGGTTGTACCAATTTATACTCCTGTTAGCAGTCTATGAAAGTTGTAGCTGCTTCACATCTCAACAGTACTCGCGATTGTCAGTCTTGAAATTGTAGACATTGCAATGGGAGTGCACTAGGATCGCATCGTGCATTTAATTTGCATTCCCCTGAGTACTTAGGAGGTTGATATGGTTACATGTTTTTATTGACCACTTTGTATATCTACTTATACAAAGTGTCTCTGGAATCTCTTGCCTGTCTTTTAATTTTGTCCCTTTTTCTTATTGAATCGTAAGAGTTCTTTATATATTCTGGATCACAGCCCTTTGTTTTTCTTTTTTGTTTTTGTTTTTAACGTTTATTTATTTTTGAGACAGAGAGAGACAGAGCGTGAACGGGGGAGGGGCAGAGAGAGAGGGAGACACAGAATCGGAAGCAGGCTCCAGGCTCTGAGCCCTCAGCACAGAGCCCGACGCGGGGCTCGAACCCACGAACTGCGAGATCATGACCTGAGCCGAAGTCAGACGCCCAACTGACTGAGCCACCCAGGCGCCCCTGGATCACAGCCCTTTGTAAACTGTTTGTGTTGCAGATATCTTCTCCATGATGTAGCTTGCTTTTTAGCTCACTTAATTGTGTCTTTTGATAGAATGAAGTTCTTAGTTCTAACGTAGTCCCATACATAACTTTTCCTTTTAGTTAATTGTTTTGGGGTCCTCTTTGAGAAATCTTTGCCCAACCCAAGATCATAAATATTTTTTCTAACATTGCCTTCTAGAAACTTTATTTTTTTTATCTTTTACATTTAGGCGTCCAATCCACCTGGAATTGACTTTTTTGTGTCACAGGTGAGATTGGGATTGAGTTTCTGGGTTTTTTTTTTAATATTTATTTCTTTGGGGGAGAGCACAAACAGGGCAGGTGCAAAGAGATGGGGACAAAGGATCCGAAGCGGGTTCTGTGCTGACAGGCTGACAGCAGCGGGCCCAATGTGGCCCTTAAACTCACAGACACTGAGATCATGACCTGAGCCAAAGTCGGAGCCTCAACCGACTGAGCCACCCAGGCGCCCCAGAGTTTCGGTTTTAACAGCACGGATATCCCGTTGGCTCAGCACCACTCCTCCAGCCATCCCAACCTGGGTGTGATGTAGGATGCGAAGCTCTCATTTTTGTATTCGGCTTGCTGATACTTTGCTGAGGATTGTTGCATCCCTGTTCATCAGTGATATTGATCTGTACCTCTCACCCAGCTGCGGTATCAGGATGATTCTGGTCACGTAACACGAAGGAAGTACTGCTTCTTTTGGTCTCTGAGGGACACTTTATAATCAGAGTCAATTTCTTGAATACCCCGGGACTCTTCCAGTTTTCTATTTCTTCGTAGATCAACGTTGGCCGACTTAAAGCGCAGTAAGATACACACGTTGCTCTGGTCAAGGCTTGCTGGTCCCAACCAGAGGTGGCAAATTTCAATGCCAGTAGAGGCTAGCCTACTAATAATGGAAATGAGCAAAGATGGCGAGCGTAAGGTAATCAGAACTGGTGGGGACTACAGAGTACACGCCCCTTTCCAGAGCGGTGGCTGTCAGCTCCGGCCAGTTATTACGATGGAAGAATCTGAGCCCAGTACCGCCAAATCACTCCATTTAAATGAGAAGTGAACATTTTATATGACTCTGGAAAAAAAAAACAAAACTCTGAATACTTAAATGTTGAGTCATGCAAATTGAAAAAACAAAAACAAAAACCTGTGTGGGCTAAGCAAAACAGGTGTGCCAAACGTAGCCAGAAGATCGCCAGTTTGCACCTTTTACTCCAAGCCGACAAAAAGCACAACAGCACAGATATAAATAACAAAGCTTATTTATAGTTGACTTTAGTTACCGTAATTGACGCTTAAATACGGAAGTTTGCCATTTACTGATAAATGGAGCCACGTTTTTTTAAAAGTTTAGATTTGAAAACGCCCAAGTTGGGGCGCCTGGGTGGCGCAGTCGGTTAAGCGTCCGACTTCAGCCAGGTCACGATCTCGCGGTCCGTGAGTTCGAGCCCCGCGTCGGGCTCTGGGCTGATGGCTCGGAGCCTGGAGCCTGTTTCCGATTCTGTGTCTCCCTCTCTCTCTGCCCCTCCCCCGTTCATGCTCTGTCTCTCTCTGTCCCAAAAATAAATAAAAAATGTTAAAAAAATAAATAAAATAAACACTTAATAATTAATTAAATATATGTGTGTGACTAAAATAAACAAAATAAATTTAAAAAAAAATGAAAACGCCCAAGTCTATGAACCGTTAGAATATTTTCATTTACCCTCATATTTTTGCATTTGTTTTCCCCCAAATCTTATTTTGATGAGAAACTTGGTGTCTTTTGGACTTTTCAAGGGAATAAGTTGGATTAAGCTGTTCTCACTTAAAGTTTTACAGTTGTCTAGCTTATAGTTTCCCTTTTCTATAGTTAAGCAGGTGGTCTTATTTTAGGTTATGGGGTTTTTTGTCTAGTTACTTGTCAAGTTTTTACATGGTGAAGGAATTTCAGATTCCTTTTCATTTTTCAGGGGCTTTAGGTCACTTTTTATTAAGGTCCCGTAGAGTAGTTGCTAGGACAGAATCATCATTAATGGATAATTTCTAAGAGTATTATTTTCATTCATTCAACAGGTATTTATAGCCACTGTACTAGGCCGGTGGGGACCACAGAGATCCATAAAGACTACTGTCCTTGTGGTCTATAAATTTAAGTATAAAATGACACATGAAAGGGGCACCTGGGTGGCTCAGCTGGCGAAGCATCCAACTCTTTATTTCACCTTTGGCATTGATCTCAGGGTTGTGAGTTCAAGCTCCACACTGGGCTCCATGCTGGGGGTAGAGCCTCCTTAAAAAAAATAGGGCAAGGGGCGCCTGGGTGGCGCAGTCGGTTAAGCGTCCGACTTCAGCCAGGTCACGATCTCGCGGTCCGTGAGTTCGAGCCCCGCGTCAGGCTCCGGGCTGATGGCTCAGAGCCTGGAGCCTGTTTCCGATTCTGTGTCTCCCTCTCTCTCTGCCCCTCCCCCGTTCATGCTCTGTCTCTCTCTGTCCCAAAAATAAATAAAAAACGTTGAAAAAAAAAAGGAATTAAAAAAAAATAGGGCAAGAAAAATACAAGAACTTTGAGCGATCAAACCATTTTTTTCTTTTCTTTCTTTTTCTTTTTCTTTCTTTCTTTCTTTCTTTCTTTCTTTTTTTTTTTTTTTTTTTTTTGGAAGATTTGATTTTTAAGTACTCTCTATCCCCAGTACGGGGCTCAAACTCAGAACCTCGAGATCAAGAGTCGCACACTCCACCACCTGGCCGGCCAGACACCGCTTAAACCATTTTCAAACTGAATTTGACGTAAAAAGTTCATGCATTTGCATAGTTAATGTGTGCTTAAAGTATTTGTGAGCTATTTTCAGGATTAGGGATTGTCACTCCTACCATCATCAAAGGCATTACCTATTTTTCTGTACCTCTAGGGAAAGTTTAAGAAATGAAAGTTTAAGAAAAGTAATAAAATAATTTACAGTGTAAAATAATAATAAAATAAGAATCTAAGTGACTGTATTTGATATATAGAGTTAAGTAATCTTTTTATAAAATCCGCTAACCGGAAAAATAAAATAGTCGTTTCTTTGATTTTTCTAGTTTATAAGGGACATGTCTGGCAATCTGGGCTCAGGTCATGATCTCACAGCTCGTGAGATCGTGCCCCGCGTCGGGCTCTTTGCTGACAGCTCAGAGCCTGGAGCCTGCTTCGGATTCCGTGTCTCCCTCTCTCTCTGCCCCTCCCCTGCTCGCAATCCCTTCCTCCCTCCCTCTCTCCCCCCCCCCATAAATAAACATTAAAATAAAATCAGAATTTGAAGCAGAGGAATATTCAGACTATCGGTGTCATTTCTTTTTAACAGCACACAGTGTTAAGGTCTAGGTTAAATCCAGCAGTTTCTGGCTTCAGTCTGGTACTCTTCCCTCTTGTTGTATGTGAGACACTCCAAACGTGCCCGGATGAGACAGCTGAGTGGGCTCAGATCTGGTCTTTAAACCGTCACGTATTTTCCACTTTTTTACAAAAGGGTCTGTTAAACAAATTAAGAAATGAAACCTGACCTTAAAGGTTCTATCTCCTTTTTTTCATTCAACCTGTAGCAAAAATTAGAATTTATGCTCCATTCAATACTATCAAAACAACCGGATAAACACAACTGTATCCGCTTTGTCAATTATAGTAGACATTTCGATATAATTGCACAGCAGAATGTTAACATCCTATGATTTTTATATTTCCTTAAGAAAAGCAAAAAAGTTGATAAAGAATGTCGGTACTAGTTATGCACCCAAAAGGCCTAAAAATAGGGTTTTGGAATTTTCTCTTTATGCATTTTAGATCTGAGAGTCAATGAGTAAATAAGAACGGCACAAATTTGATTATTCCAGTAGGAATCTTTCCTCCAAAGTTGGCAGCTGTCAGTTTTTCTCAGCATTTTGAACCGGATTCTATGTCATTTCTGACACCTGTTATTTCTGATAAAATGGGCAAGGCACACACAAAATGTCTTAGTTTGTCTCAAGTCTCTGTGGCAGAGAGCTGACAACATTCAGTGCCGTTGTCCTTTCCAGACAAAAGCCACCTGTATGTGGCTCTGTAAGTCGTCAACTCAAGAGTGTTACTGTTCTCTTCATGGGATTGTACTTGGTTATCTGATAAATTGTTGGCTCCCTACCCACATTACTTCCTTTAACTGACATAAAATTCGCCCAATGATTGACCAGCTTTATCGCACAGGTAGTAGAGGGAAGAGCTTTCTTATTCCTAGATGCACCTAGATTTCAAACTTTTGAAAAAGATGGAAGAAGATGCCAGTTGGCCAACTGCCCTAAGCAGATAATAGAGACTAAACTAGAAAAAGTCTTGTCCAAGGCGTACGGAATTTTCTATTTTGAGAGAAACAAAAACACCCTTGTGTGTTTTTGACGTTCTCTTCCCCAACTCGTGGCCAGGGTCAAACCATCATGCAACATCTTACTGTCTCTTTCCCTCTTAAATCTTGCTCCTCTCCCTTTTTTTCTTTTCTTTCACCTCTACCTTCCCCCGCCTGCTCTGAAGCAACCCTTTCTGCTCCTTTCTCGGCCCCGGCTCCAGTTGGCACACTCATTCAACTGGCTGAGGAGACTGCTCACTGCTCTGTCTTGTTTGTTGACCCTGGTCACCATGTTGAAGACTGCCTGGTTCAGATATTTATCCATGAGGAGGAACCCTTCGTCACCGGTTTTGATTGAACTATTTGAAGAAGTCTCTAATTGGAGATTTTAAGACAGCGGAAGAGATTGCCTGAGAATGATTAAACTCACGCTCTACAAATGAGAATTCTTCTCCCTTTGCTATACATTTAACTGAGGTCTGACTAGATACGAAAACGTATAACCAGCAGCAATAAGCAAAGAAACGCCTGTGTGCCGAAATTCACCCCAGGGCTTTCCGAGACTGGCTCCTGCTTCCTCTCTAGCAGGAGCTAGATACGTCAGAAAAAGCGATTTCATCCCTGTCCCGCGACAGATTACACCTCTCCCCCAACACCACTTTTTACTGATTCTCTTCACTGTGCTTTATTCCAATCTTGAGCCATATATGGTGCTTTCTTCTCTCTGACCTTTAAATCGTCATTGACAAGAATTCCTGGTCTGTCTACCTCTGCCGCAAGTGCACGTCGGAGGTCAGGATTCCAACGTGTTATACAAAGTGTCTCCTGCCAGCTTGTTTGTCAACTAGAATGTTTTCTCTCTCTCCTGTGTTTCTCTCCTTCCCCCCCTCTCCCCTCCCCACCTCCTTCCCTCCTCCTCCTTTCCCTTCTTCTGTGTTCTACCTTGTATTGTGGCGATAGAAGGACCCCATTCTCAGTACCTTTTCACAGACGGGGAGACCTTGAGCTTGGAGTCTCACGAGAAAACTAAAGCTATTCCGTTATAAAGACGTTCAGGTGTCCTGACATCAGGATTCCCCCTCCAGTACTCTTATGCCGAACCTCCTCTTTGTGTGTGGGCTACCCTGGTGCACAGTAGGCATACCATAAGTGCTCCCCCCCCCCCTTGTTTGGATAGCCCTGATTCCTAGGCTCTGCTCGCTGCTGAAATGTCATATTCCAATAAAAGCATTCCAGTACAAAGAGAGCGAAGAAAAAGAAGTTCTGATGGAACGCCTAAACGTTGCCTCTCAGATTCTAATGTGCGTCCGCATCACCTGGGAATCTTGTCACAATTCAGAGTCGGACTCAGTTAAGTCCAGAGCCAGACCCGACAGTCGGCATTTCTACCAGTCTCAGGTGCTGCTGGTCTGTGGACCATACTTGGAGCCGCGAGGCAGTAGATTATTTTTGAGTTGCCCACTCGCTTATTTTATAATAACGCTCCAAACAGATTGCTGACTTTAAAACAACTTAGAGCACCAAATAAAGATCGTCATGTGCCTCATTTTTAAAACATTTTTTTAATGTTTATTGATTTTTGAGAGAGAGAGAGACAGAGTATGAGCAGGGGAGGGGCAGAGGGAGAGGGAGACACAGAATCCGAAGCGGGCTCCAGGCTCTGAGCTGTCAGCACAGAGCCCGACGCGGGGCTCGAACTCACGGACCGCGAGATCATGACGCGAGCGGAAGTTGGACGGCCAACTCACTGAGCCGCTCATGCGCCCCGGGCGCCTCATTTTTTAATCTACCATTTTGAATCCAAGTTATTGGATAAACTTTCCAGGTTTGCATATGTCTTGCCATTTTGAATAGGTTCCAATGAAATGATGATCTGTGAGTAAGAGTGTAGGGATAAGTGACTTTCAATACTTTGGGTTTTGTTGAGAATTTATGCTTCCGCTTGCTTTTCAAAGAATTTGCAGTGGCTTAAATTGAAGAGGACACGGTAAGCCGGCGTCAGGAAAACCCAAGTGGATCCGATACCCTAGCTTATCAGGTCTCGGAGACAAGCTGTGTTCCTCGGGAGCAAGCTCCGGGGACTACTGGTGTTCAAAGCTGCATTTTCCCTAAGGCAAAAACATCATCAAATTATAAAAAGCTTTTTAGTTCTGGCACGAGTGATAAAGATGCAGAACTGAGAAGCAGGTGAAAAAACTTAGCTCGTACTTCTCAAGGCTAATTTTTTCTAAGTGTTCTTGTCCAGCTGTTCTTGGTACGTCCAGCTGCTAGTTGAACAGGACAGGTGGTAATCCCTGCTCAGTGGCTCATTATCGCCTAGAGGCTTTGATCTGGCTAATACATAATCAATCAGGTTCTGAATTTTAATATCCTTCATAGTTTCATTTCACTTGTTTTACCTATATTTATTTTCCCAAGTCCCAATATGATGTTGTTTTTTAATAAGATTATTTTTGATCATTTATTTATTTTGACATAACTAGGCTCATGATAACGCCAGCTGGAGTTTCGTATGCCCCTGAATCATAAACTTTTTTTTTTCTTCCCTCTTTATCTCCTGACAAGATCCAAATTGCAAAACCTACGGATAAAGTTTTAATTTGGGAGGCACAAAAGACTGAAACCATTTTAGAGGAGAGCATTAGTGAAGATCAATACCCGAAAGCCTCATTTTAAGACCCTGAGCCCCATGGTTTATGCTTCTTTTCTAGTCTCTTCAGACTTGTGATGTGCCTAAGTGGAGACTAAAAAACATTTTAAAAGTCCCAAATGTGAAAAGTTAATCCCCTTCAACTAGTCACGTGTCCTATATTCTGTAGTCCACGTGGTGATCGTTAATTAGAAAGGTAACAACTAAGGTACTTTCCAATATTTTCTCCTTTTGTTAAATTATTGTGTGTGTATATAACTGTTGTTTATATACATTTAGAGATATACAGGAAGATATATTTCCTTTGCAGAGATACGCTCCTAAGGTTGAAAGAACCAGCTGAAATTTTGTCTTTTCACTCACCAGCATCTGTGTGTTTAAGAATTTGCTTCTGGGGCGCCTGGGTGGCGCAGTCGGTTAAGCGTCCGACTTCGGCCAGGTCACGATCTCGCGTTCCGCGAGTTCGAGCCCCGCGTCGGGCTCTGGGCTGATGGCTCGGAGCCTGGAGCCTGTTTCCGATTCTGTGTCTCCCTCTCTCTCTGCCCCTCCCCCGTTCATGCTCTGTCTCTCTCTGTCTGTCCCAAAAATAAATAAATGTTGAAAAAAAAAATTAAAAAAAAAAAAAAGAATTTGCTTCTTTTTACCCAAAGAGTAAATATCTTGAGTTGGCAGAACGGTCTTTAATGACCCAGAAAAGAGCTTGGAAATGGGAGGGTTTGGGAGGGGGGCATAAGTGAAGGACTAAGCACCCTAAATAGACAAAGGTAAAAAGACCAACTTCAGAGGAAAAATTTATCTTACCTCGCCGGTATGCTCTGGGAGTTTGGGGCGGGGGGAGCAATTTATAATAAAGTTTTAAAAATTACTGACAATAGGGGGCGCCTGGGTGGCGCAGTCGGTTAAGCGACCGACTTCAGCTCAGGTCACGATCTCGCGGTCCGTGAGTTCGAGCCCCGCGTCGGGCTCTGGGCTGACGGCTCGGAGCCTGGAGCCCGTTTCCGATTCTGTGTCTCCCTCTCTCTCTGCCCCTCCCCCGTTCATGCTCTGTCTCTCTCTGTCCCAAAAATAAATAAACGTTGAAAAAAAATTAAAAAAAAAAAATTACTGACAATAGTTTAACTCATAGTAGCTTTGCCCACTTCCTCGTTATCTCAGAAAAGCACCTCCACGGACAATGGAGTGGTCCGAACAGTCTAAATACGGTAAGCTTTCAAAGCAGATGGCCTGGGGCCATTCTCCTTATTATATCATTGCTTTCAATAGCATGACTGTTCTCCAACAGCCCTCTTTGTGGTCTGCTTCGTTACTGGCACATGTCTTTAATATGTAATCTATAACATTAACATGAAAATGGCTCTTAGATACTGTTACTTTCTCCATCTGTGACCCCGTACTGTTTATCATCATCTAATGATCATTCTTATTGCAGATGGTCCTTCGGAATAGCGTTTTATTTTTTTTTTAATTTTTTTTTCAACGTTTATTTATTTTTGGGACAGAGAGAGACAGAGCATGAACGGGGGAGGGGCAGAGAGAGAGGGAGACACAGAATCGGAAACGGGCTCCAGGCTCCGAGCCATCAGCCCAGAGCCCGACGCGGGGCTCGAACTCACGGACCGCGAGATCGTGACCTGAGCTGAAGTCGGACGCTTAACCGACTGCGCCACCCAGGCGCCCCTGGAATAGCATTTTAAAGACATTGAGGATGCTTGCTAGGCAGACTGACAGACCCAACGCTTTACCATCCAAAACTTCAGGTCTCTACAATGTGTGATAAATGACCAGAGGTGCAAAGCAGCGATCCTTTCCAAAGTGAGGTGTCCGAGAGACAGAAGGAGAGTGATAGGAAAAAAAAAAAAAAAGAGTATCATTATCTTTAAGGGGAGTTAGAGCGGGAAGAAAGGAACTTCATCCTCAGAAACACTTCTTTATTGCAGCTCTTTTGTTTTGTTTTGTTTTTACTTGTTTTGAGAGAGAGAGAGAGCATGAGCTGGGGAGGGGCAGAGAGAGAGAGAGGGAGAGAGAATCCCAAGCAGGCTCTACTGACAGTGAGGACCCCGACATAGGGCTCGATCTCACAAACCCTAAGAGCATGGCCTCAGCCAAAATCGGGAGATGGACACAGGGCCCATGGGGGGGCTCAGTCAGTTAGGAGTCAGACACTTAACCTACTGAGCCACCCTGGCTCCCCTGTGGCCTCTCTTGAGTAAGGAGTTTACATTTCCTCTCGGACAGTTCACCACGGCAGTAACAGGAAAGGAGTAATTACCACTCTGCTAAATGAGTCCTGTATAGCTCATCACGTACTCAGTTTCTAGGCTGACATTCCAGACGTTGAACCTCCACAGAGCCTCTTGAGTTGTTTTTTTCTTCTTCTTCTTCCTCAAGATGCTGTCACCAAGGAGTCTGTCTTCATCGACTTTCTTTCTCCTCTCTCTTCTGCCCTCACATGCAGACGTGTCGTGAGCCTGTTCATCTCACCGCGAGCCGTTGCGTTGGGGAGGCAGGCGTTAGGAGTCTGTTGACGATACGACCATTCCCTCGAAGAGGTCACAAACACTATTTTCTTGATTTTGCTCGAGATTTCATTTTCTTTTTTCCCGTGCGGCTCAGCTTTTTGCAAAAGATTAGCCCCCATGTTTCATCATCCTCTGCGCGGTGTTCACGGTTCGTAACATCACTCTTATGTCAGAGAATAAACGAGGACTAAGGTGGAAGGTAGACGCAGCCAGAGCACTCATCAGGACCAAATTAAGTATGAGTCTTTGTGACAATACACAATTTTTATAATGATTACGTGGGTAGCATCTGCTTCAGAGAGCTAACCTCAGAAAAGAGAGAAATCTCTTGGCCTTTAAAATATAATTCTTTTGGGGCGCCTGGGTGGCGCAGTCGGTTAAGCGTCCGACTTCAGCCAGGTCACGATCTCGCGGTCCATGAGTTCGAGCCCCGCGTGGGGCTCTGGGCTAATGGCTCAGAGCCTGGAGCCTGCTTCCGATTCTGTGTCTCCCTCTCTCTCTGCCCCTCCCCCGTTCATGCTCTGTCTCTCTCTGTCTCAAAAATAAATAAACGTTAAAAAAAAATTTTTGGGGGGTGCCTGGGTGGCGCAGTCGGTTAAGCGTCCGACTTCAGCTCAGGTCACGATCTCGCGGTCCGTGAGTTCGAGCCCCGCGTCAGGCTCTGGGCTGATGGCTCAGAGCCTGGAGCCTGTTTCCGATTCTGTGTCTCCCTCTCTCTCTGCCCCTCCCCTGTTCATGCTCTGTCTCTCTCTGTCCCGAAAATAAATAAACGTTGAAAAAAAAATTTTTTTTAATAAAAAATAAAATAAAATATAATTCTTTTTAAAAAATGAAGTTCAGGGGCGCCTGGGTGGCGCAGTCGGTTAAGCGTCCGACTTCAGCCAGGTCACGATCTTGCGGTCCGTGAGTTCGAGCCCCGCGTCAGGCTCTGGGCTGATGGCTCAGAGCCTGGAGCCTGTTTCCGATTCTGTGTCTCCCTCTCTCTCTGCCCCTCCCCCATTCATGCTCTGTCTCTCTCTGTCCCAAAAATAAATAAAAAACGTTGAAAAAAAAATTAAAAAAAAAAAAATGAAGTTCAGTGGGGTAAGTATGGTTGGACATATTTTGACCTTTCCTCACTATTCAGATCCTGTAGTATCTGAATTCATGTCCTGGATTTAGATTTGCCAGGTTGGAAAGAAACATATAAATATAACCCTCTTTTGTGGAAACATAACCATTTTAATTTTTCTGAAGGATTTTTTTTTTAGCTGAGTTTCACTTGTTATACTTTTCTAAATGTAAATTTCTAAGTAAGATGTGAAATTTTAGGCTCAACCTAATTAGACTTCTTTCACTAAGAAATTTCATCTAAGGGGCGCCTCGGTGGCCCAAGTCAGTTAAGCATGTGACTTCAGCTCTAGTCATGAGCTCGTGGTTCATGAGTTCAAGCCCCACATCCATTGGAGCCCCACATCAGTCTCTGTACTAACAGTTTGGAGCCTGCTTGGGATTCTCTGTCTCTGTCTCTGTCTCTCTCTCTCTGCCCCTCCCCTGCTTTCTCTCTCTCTCTCTCTCTCTCTCTCTCTGCCCCTCCCCTGCTTTCTCTCTCTCTCTCTCTCTCTCTGCCCCTCCCCTGCTTTCTCTCTTTCTCTCAAATAAACTTCAAAAAAAAAGGAAAAATTCACCTACAATTTTATTAAACTCATTATTAGTAAAGGTTATTGAAATTTCTTCTGGTTAGAAAAGTTAAAAAAACAGAAGTTAATAGGTTCATATGAAGTTTAGTAAGAAAAACCAGTGGATGAATTTAATTCAGAATTCTTTGGGGATAATATGTGTATCTGCCTTCATTTTCAGAATAATGCATGCTATTAAATTTGGAAATATTCTAAAGTTGGAAATCAGACTCCACCTGATTCAAAAAATACCTTTTTTCAGATACGTCTTTTTAAAATAATGGTTGAAATGCATTTGATTCCTATCTTCACAGTTAATCTTCATGCACGGGCTTTCTTGTGTTTCCCCAGCTCTCCTCTCACTGTCCTTAACAAAGATGAGAAGTTTTCTTCCCGACACAAAATTCCCTTGATTATATATTAGAAAGAACTGACACTTTGTAGCAAGGTTTGTAGAGGCGAGAAGCATATCGACCACTTTTCCCCCAGCAAATGATCTCCTGTTAAGTTCAGTAATCACGTTTCGTCTATACATGGAACTTTGAGCAAAGTCTTTGCTTTGCATACATGGCTTTACATCTGATTAAAACTAAATATACATACGTGCCAATTATTTATCTATAGTTAAAATCTGCCAAAATATAGGAGGCTCCCGGCTGATGCCGCCTGGAGATGAGGGTGCAAATGGAAAAACAACCTCCAAAAAGCAATGAAATAATGGATTCGCTTCTATTACGTAGTAAAGAAACCAAAGTGGATCAAAGTGGTCCCAGTCTTCTTGACATTCATAGACTACAGCAGGAGACATATGTGTAAACATTCCCAACTCAGTCAGATAAGTTCTGCTGGAAAGTTGTGCTCACTGAATATATCCAAAGGAAGGTTCCTTCTTCGAACCTTCTAAACACCTTCACTGCAACTGTTATAACTTACAAGTCAGAAATAGAGAACCACTTCTTTACTGAAGGTCATCAATCCATTAGGGCCACGGAGAAGTAAGGAACAACTTAGTACAGTCTGAAACTTTCAGATCACTTGCTTTTCAGGAGAGTATCCTGGCTTTTAAGATGCCACAAATCCAAGCAAAGTTTTATTCAAGTTTAATGGGAACAGGATTCTTTTCTAGACTATCTTAGAGATAATCTCAACTCATAATGCTTTTGTTGTTAAAAAAAAAAAAAGATAAAAATCGATTCAGAAACCAGATCTAATTTGTTAGAAGTGCTGTCATGGGATTTTAGTGTCCGGCCTCTTTTTGAGTGCAAAGCCCCTTTCTACTCAACAGGAGTGTGTTCTCTCCACCCAATAGCAATTAAAACTTTACTTCTCCTGCCATGGAAAGTGCTACTTGGTGGTAGGCTTGGAGAAAACATGGGAAGGGGCTTGGTGATGTCATCCAAGGGAAAAAAAGTAAACATTATTTTGACCTTTAAAAAATAAGAAGATAAGGGGCGCCTGGGTTAGGCGTCTGACTCTTGATTTCGGCTCAGGTCATGATCTCTCACGGTTTGTGAATTTGAGCCCCTCCTCAGGCTCTGAGCCTGGAGCCTGCTTGGGATTCTGTCTTCCTCTCTCTCTCTGCCTCTCTCTCTCTCTCTCTCTCTCAAAAGAAATAAGTACACATTTTTTTAAAATAAGAAGATAGTGGGGCGCCTGGGTGGCGCAGTCGGTTAAGCGTCCGACTTCAGCCAGGTCACGATCTCGCGGTCCGTGAGTTCGAGCCCCGCGTCGGGCTCTGGGCTGATGGCTCGGAGCCTGGAGCCTGTTTCCGATTCTGTGTCTCCCTCTCTCTCTGCCCCTCCCCCGTTCATGCTCTGTCTCTCTCTGTCCCCAAAATAAATAAAAACATTGAAAAAAAATTTTTTTTTAAAAAAAATAAAATAAGAAGATAGATTTTAAAAATTACAGACCAATCAGCTTGATGTTGATGAGCGACATAATCCTAGAAAACAACATTGAGGGGGTGAATAATGAGTACTTACAAAAACCTACTTCTTGGAAGTCAGCATCATAGCCTCAAAACTTGTCGCGCCAAATTTCCCTCATTGCTCTTTCTGTCGTGGCTCCTGGGTGGGTTAGCTGAGAAGATGGTTACAGGCAGTGTATCTCAGGAGTTTACACCGTATTTTTCAAGTTCTTTTGACAGTCTTGGGAACAAGAGAAAACCCAGTGGGCTGGATAATAGAGCGAATTCGCAGCTGATAAACAAAAACGCCCGAAGGATATCAATTGACAGATCTGGATTTGAGATATGCATGTCTTTGCTTGCAGATGCTTTTTCCACCAATTCTTGTGTCATCACCTCCGCCCTTGGCCTGAAGACCTCAGTTGGCCAATTTCTGTTCAGTGAGCACAGATTTCTACCAGCATTTATCTGAGTTGTGATTGTTTGTTTGTACATATGTCTCCTGCTCTAGTCTGTGAATGTCAAGAAGGTAGGGACCGTTTTGATCCACTTTGGTCTCTTTCCTACCTAATAGAATTGAATCCATGGTCGGTACTCAATTGTGGAAAGAATGATTACAGAGAGTCGCTCTACTTATTAATAAATTTGAAGTTGATGAAAGTTGTAAATACTTGCTGTGATAAATGTATCAAAATAATAGATTTAATTCAGTTAGAAAGATCACTTCTTATTATGAGGTAAAATATGAAGGCATATTTTTTTTTTTGTTAAAATTTTTTTTTCAACGTTTATTTATTTTTGGGACAGAGAGAGACAGAGCATGAACGGGGGAGGGGCAGAGAGAGAGGGAGACACAGAATCGGAAACAGGCTCCAGGCTCCGAGCCATCAGCCCAGAGCCCGACGCAGGGCTCGAACTCACGGACCGCGAGATTGTGACCTGGCTGAAGTCGGATGCTTAACTGACTGCGCCACCCAGGCGCCCCCCGAAGGCATATTTAAATAGGACATAAATCTCACATTTAGACTCAAGTAATTGAAACACACGGGAGGAAAGAGACCTTATTTAATATCAGATTATGTTTAAAAACCCTTGGGTCTTTTAGCAACCCCTAAGTTCATTGTGAACAACACGTGTGATACGGCATTTACGAACCAAAATGCCACAACGGGGGCGCCTGAGTGGCTCAGTTGGTTAAGTGTCCAACTCTTGATTTCAGCTCAGGTCTTGATCTTGGGGTTGTGAGTTCTGCATTGGGCTCTGTGTTGGGCATGAAACCTACTTGAATGAATGAATGAATGAATGAAGGCTACAACAGTTGTAGATGGCATTAATACAGGCAGAGAATGGGCTAGAAGCATCCCGCCTACTCAGTTCTGAATATCACATTTTATTTCATTTATTGATTTTTTAAAAATTTTGTTTTTCAACGTTTATTTATTTTTGGGACAGAGAGAGACAGAGCATGAACGGGGGAGGGGCAGAGAGAGAGGGAGACACAGAATCGGAAACAGGCTCCAGGCTCCGAGCCATCAGCCCAGAGCCCAACACGGGGCTCGAACTCACGGACCGTGAGATCGTGACCTGGCTGAAGTCGGACGCTTAACCGACTGCGCCACCCAGGCGCCCCTGAATATCACATTTTAAATGGATCTTTTTGCTCAGAGTATCCCCAGAATAGCCAAGGGCCTATCGGCCATATTAGATAAGAAGAAAATATAGAAGTAAATGCAGGCATTTAGATTTTGCTCAGAGAGAAGTGGTACTAAGGAGAATGTAATAGAGGGCCTCGAATATGTCGAAGGCAAGAAGTGATGGGTTTTATTGCATTTTAGTTGTTTTGTTTATTATGTATTTTTCCTTACTTGGTTTTTCCCTATTTTGCCCCGACGACAGATTCAACTATATGTGTGAAAGCTATAAGAAAGCCAATTTTAAGTAAATATAAAAGAAAATTTTGAAATCGAGCTACCAAAAAACAGAATCTGCCACCTTAAAAAGCAGAAAACTCCTAGTGCAATGGATACTCAAGGCCGAACTGACTGATACTCAAGGCCGAACTGACTGCCCGGCCCCTAAAGGCAATTTCCGTATTGGGTGAGAGGATGTCATTCATTAACCTCTAAGGTCGCATCTGAATCCAGTGTTTTGATATTTTCCGAATGAATCAGACGGGACTGACAGCATGACCTGAATCTGTCCTATATTTATATAAACATCCCGTGGACTGCACCTCATTTTGGCCAGTACTTAACAGACTGAGCCACCCAGGCGCCCCAGTAGTCCATTCCTTTTTAACTGCAGAGTACTTTCTCTTGCACAGATAACACCCTGGTTGGTTTGTCCATTTACCCGCTGGCGGGCATTAGGGCTGTTGTCTAGCTTGGGGACGTTACGAGTAAAGCTGGTAAAAATTGTATACTTGTTGTTGTACCTCTCCTTAGAAATCTTAATTTTGAGAAGGGCACCACACAAGTAACTTCATGGGTTACGTGTATATTTGCTTACTGTATTCATGTTAAGTGTTAGCTCACTTAACAAGCAGCTAGATGACGACGACCAAGGATAAAGTGAGCTGGTGTCAGCTGAGTCCCGGGAGAAAGTCTTAGTTTCCAACGTGGTTTTTTGGGCGTAGTTGCGTATCAGCTCTGTTTTGCTCTATGATCAACCATCCCCCAAATTAATCGCTTAACACAGGGGTCAGCAGATATTTCTATAAAAGACCAGACCGTAGTTTAGGTTTTGTGGGCCGCCTAGGGTCTCTATTGCATATTCTTTTTTTTCCAACTCTTTAAATTATTTTTAATGTTTTTATTTATTTTTGAGACAGAGAGAGACAGAGCGCAAGCGGGGGAGGGGCAGAGAGAGAGGGAGACACGGAATCCGAAGCAGGCTCCGGGCTCCGAGCTGTCAGCCCAGAGCCCGACGCGGGGCTCGAACCCACCGACTGTGAGATCATGACCTGAGCTGAAGCCGGACGCCTAACCGACTGAGCCACCCAGGCGCCCCTGCAACTCTTTAAAAATGTAAAAATCCTACTTAGATGGTAGGCTGTGTGAAAACAGGCCACAGGCCAGACTTGGCCTGTAAGCCATGGTTTGTAGGTCCGTTAACACAGCAACGACTTATTTAGCTCACTCTCTGAAGATGGACTGGGCCATTTTGGTGGTCCGGACCAGCTACTATTCTTTGCTGGGCCTGTGCATGCATCTGTGGCCAGCTTGTGGCTGGATGAGCTATCACGGCCTGACTTGCACGTCTGATGGTTGACAGGCTGGCCCTTAGGAACAAATGCGACTAGGTCTGCTTGCCTCCTGCTCCAACAGGGTAACCCACGGTTCTTCACAAAGATACTTGTCAAGTTTGTGCTTGCGTCACATTTGATATGGTCCGTTGGCCAAAGCAAGTCATGTCATCGGGCCATCACAGATAAGGGGGTGGGAAAAGACCCCAGCTTCTGCTGGGAGGAGGCACAGAGGCACATTGCAAGAGCTAGATACCGTGGAGGGGCCAGAATTTGTGGCCATGTTGCAGTATGCTGCAGAGTGTTGGAGAGGTTACCAGCAAGTTCTTTTGCAGACTGAGAGGGCTCTGAGTTGAGGTGTAGGTGAAACGAGACGTGCTCTGATAATTCTTGCTTTGTGAGTAATCACGCTGGGTGAGACCGTTGGCATGTAGCTTCACAGCCAGTGGTAGAAACAAAGTATCTGTAGCCTGGTGATTTTGAAATATGAAAATTACTGACGAGAAATACAGTTAATTAATCACTTATTACTACTGCCCATTCATGGAATGCTGCCGTGACTAAATACTGGAGAAAGAAGGATTATGACTACTTTTCCGGCTATTCTTCTAGCTGGTCATTCTTTTGAAAAGAATTTTATTCTCCAAGCCCTTATTATTTTCTGATCCTTGATATGCCTCACATTCCCATAGCTCCCGACTGTTCAAAGTGTCCCTACAATCATGTAAGAGGCTTTTTTCTTTTGGGGCGCCTGGGTGGCTCAGTCGGTTCAGTGTGGGACTCTTGATCTCAGTTCAGGTCTTGACGTCAGGGTCGTGAGTTCAAGCTCCGCGTTGGGCTCCATGCCGGGCCTGGGGCCTACTTAAAAAAAAATAATAATAATAATAAATAAATAAATAACGAATCTTTTTTTTTTTTTTTTTCCTTTCTGTAGAAGCATCGTCATTATCAAGTCTTCGTAAACACTTGCTCCGGTCAGTTTCTCCCAAGCACTTCCTAGGGTGAATTTATAGGTATTACATAGAATGGGCCTCCTTCGGCCCTCAGTCTGTCGGCCGAGACATGGGCGCTCGAGCAAGGGCGTCAAATGAGGTCGCGTTGCAGGGGCGAGAGCAGAGGGATGATTTCTCGGTCTCTGTTGGGAAGCGGGCTGCTGACAGCGCCTTTAGCAGCAACGTTTTGCCTTCTGCCGTGTGACAATATCACCGTGCCATTTGCAATGAAAAGAAAAGGCCGGGTGATTCGGAGCGTATGCTCATACGGTCACCTAAGGGAACAGCTGGCGGACAAGATTCTCCCTAAAGCTTGAGGAGGCATCCTTGCTCTCGACCCCTGAAGCGCTTCCTGCTCCTAGAAGTTCAGACGTGACCAACGCCTCCCTAGCTTGTTCCCCCTCCTGAATTTCCGAGAAAACGAAACTGGGCACTGCCCCTGGGTTGCTTCTGAATCTCTGTCTAGAGAAACTGTATTTACGCATAACTGTCCAATAGGTACGCAGTCCATCTCTTTCTCTGTGCTTTCGTCTTTTTTCACCCACCCACGGTAAAAGTTACTTTTTACATATCATCCCAGTGCAAACACCCCTGCGTACACACACGTTATCTGTGTCTATAAATATTGCTCTGTGTTCGAACAAAGAAGAGCCCCACCAAACATTACTTATCCTTACTGTAGAAGTCCTTCTCATATTTTCTGTTCTTTTCTTTGCCATCAAAAACAATATTAGGGATGATGCACTGTATGGATTTCATGACCCATTACTGGTTCGTGACCTGATGTTTGGGAAAATGCCGTGCCTGCCATGTTTTATCCCTAACTCAGGCGTGGCCGTCAGCAAGTGGCACTCTAGGACCACGTTGCCTCGATCCCCATAAGATGGCTTCAGCTCGGGGGCACTGGACCCTCAAGGGGCCCTGGAAAGACAGCTGCTGTAGGGATTTTGCTGAAGACGGACATTGCGCAGTGTTTCCTCCCATGTGACAAACCATGCAGTAATTTGATTTAAATTTTTTTTTTCAACGTTTATTTATTTTTGGGACAGAGAGAGAGACAGAGCATGAACGGGGGAGGGCCAGAGAGAGAGGGAGACACAGAATGGGAAACAGGCTCCAGGCTCTGAGCCATCAGCCCAGAGCCCGACGCGGGGCTCGAACTCACGGACCGCGAGATCGTGACCTGGCTGAAGTCGGACGCTTAACCGACTGCGCCACCCAGGTGCCCCTGATTTAGATCTCAGAGCAGAATGGAGATTTTGCTTTGCTTCCCTTTGCTTGCTTCAAAAACTCTGGATGGAAAATATTGACATAGAAAAAGGTGTAATCTTAAGTATACGGTACAATGAATTTTCACCATCTGAACGCACCTCTGTAACCAGAATCCAGATCAAGAGACAAAGCATTACCCGCCCCTGAAATCCCCCTGTGCCCCCCTTCCAACCATTACCCACCCTTGCCCTCCGTGGGTAACCACTACCTTAAATTTAAACACCATTAATCTGGACCGTGTTTGTACTTCATGCAAATGGAATCATACGCCCTGTATTCTCTTGTGCCTGGCCTTTTATTTTATTTTTATTTTATTTGTTTTAAATGTTTATTCATTTTTGAGAAAGAGACAGAGAGACAGAGTGCAAGTGGGGGAGGGGCAGCGAGAGAGTGAGAGCGACACAGGATCCGAAGCAGGCTCTAGGCTCCCAGCTGTCACCAACAGGGAGATCATACCTGAGCTGAGGTCGGGTGGATACTTACCCAAATGAACCCCCCAGGCACTCCTGTGCCTGGCTTTTTAAAACCCACATTCACATGGGGCGCCTGGGTGGCTCAGTTGGTTAAGCGTCCGACTCTTGGTTTTGGCTCAGGTCGTGATCTCACGGTTCCTGGGTACATGGCCTGCATCGGGCTCCACAATGACAGCACAGAGCCTGCTTGGGAGTGTCTCTCTCTCTCCCTCTCTCTCTCTGCCCCTCCCCTGCTCATCCTCTCTCTCAAAATAAGTGAAAATGGAAAAGAAAAAAAATAAAGGAGGTTTAAAAAAAAGCTCATATTCACCCGGAGTGTTGTATGAAGTTGTTCATTCTCACTGCTGTATAAATATGCTACGATTTATGTTTTCTGCCGATGGCCCCCGGATACAAAGAATGATGTTGTAAACATTCTAATGTGTCATTTGGTGATTATATGCGTGCATCCCTTTTAAAATTACATCAGGGAGTGACACTTCTGGGTCATTAGGTTTGCCCGTGTCGGCCTTTTATACCTTCTGCCGGTTTTCCAATGTGGTCGTACCGGTTTACATTCCCGTCAGCAAAGCGAAGAGAGTTCTAGCTGCTCCACGCCATCCCCAAGGCTTTGTGTTCTTCGTCTTTCTCGTTCTGGTGGGTGTGCATAGCTAAATGTGACTGTGTCAAGCCCGATGATCTTCAAATCTGTCTCTAACTTTTCCTCCCTTCTTGACGTTTTATTCTGTTACATTTTCTTAATCCTGGATTTTATCTATTAACTGGTGACATTTATTCATTCTTGGAAGTTGCCCTCGAAGCACGTCCATGATACACACACACGTATGAATCCTTCGCTAGCGGTGCCGTGATCCCAAACCCTAGAGTCTCCCCTTTCCTCCAGCCGTCGCATCCAGCTGGTCGAAAAGCAGAATTGAGTTTCTCCTGTAGCCTTTCTTGAGTTCAACCTTGCCACCAAGTTGCCAAGGCTACTTTCTTAATTCAGGCTTTCATCCTCTGTGTGCGTGTGTGTTTTTCCCCCCGATCCTTATAGCATAAAGGATCTGCTTTTTGTAATTAAAGTATAGCTGACACACAATGATACATGGGTTTCAGCTGTACAACACAGGGATTGGCCAACTCTCCATGTTATGCTGTGCTCACCACAAGTGTAACGGCCATCTGTCACCATAGGACGCTGTTAGAATACCATTGACTATATTCCCAGTGCCGAACTTTGTTTTTCCTGTGACTTCTTCGTTCCGCAAATGGAAGCCTGCATCTCCAACTCCCCGTCACCCAGTTGGTTATCTTCTCTTCGCTGGAATATTTTCATGGTCTACTTGGCATCCATTTCCATTCTAATCCATTTCTTCTTTTCTTGTTTCTTCCCACTCCAAAGTGAATTCTCTCTAAAAAGAAAAATCTTCACAAGCACGAGTAATGCCGGTGTTTTTTCTCGGTTTTCCATCATATGAGGAGAAGCTTCTAAGGGATGAGAATGCTTGAACCTGCGAGGATGTACTCTCCCACGCTAGGGTCTTGATATTGCCTGTAGAATGTGATTTGATATTCTAATGGGGACGGTAGCGTTTTCTGAATATCAACCTTCTTGAGATACAAAACACAATATTGGCCAAATTCTTTTTGGAATTCCCCAAAAAAGCATAATCTGATTTTATAACACAGCAGTATGTGAACACGTAAACATCTGTGCTTTAGTAAATCGTTAATATGAGAAATGAGCTCACAGAGTCAACTGAAGCAACTTGTTTCAGCTCTTCACACACAAACAAAAACCTGCATGAAACCTGGTGGTTTCAGTCTAGTTAGCTCTTAATTGGAATGTGTGTTTGTTGACCCCAACACGTCAAACCACTTTTCCCTTTTGCTTCCTTTTTTTTATGGCTGTTTCTATACTTACCATCTACCTGTTACTGTGTTTCTTCGTATGAGTCTATCTCCTCCTCCCCACCCCCCCACTAGATTCTAAGCTCCTTAAAGTCTAGGCCATATTTGGGTGCTCCTCTTGGAACCGGGGCACAGTGTTGAAATTTTAAACTATTTCCAGGAGCACCTGGGTGGCTCAGTCTGTTGACCTGACTCTCGGTTTTATGGTTCCCATGATCCCAGAGTCATGGGACGGAGCCTCAGATCTGGGCTCCACAGTGATCATGGAGCCTGCTTGGGATTCATTCTCTCTCTCTCTCTCTCTCCCCCTCCCTCCCTCCCTTTGCCCCTCTCCCTCGCTTGCGTGCACACACACACTCTCTCTAAAAGAATAAAACAAAATAAAAAAAGAATAAAAGAATAAACTATTTCCGTGTCCATCTTCCAAACATTTTCTAGGATTTACTAATAGTGAAGAGCGGTGAAAACAGTTTAACTGATAAGCGAAGACGTATGTCAGTGCCCAATAAGTACCTCATGGCCGCAGTCATCCAAAGAAATTAATACAGGGGAATATGCGATAAACTTATTCTAGGTACAGCACATGAAAAAAAAATTCTTGGAGATCTGTGAATTAATTACAATTCCTTGCGTTCATATTTTCCTTTTATCTTCCAAAAAAAAAAAAAATGCCTTGACAAAAATAAACCAGTGCTGGAGTACAAGATTCAGCCCTTGGTAAATCATTAATTGGTTACATTGGTTTTAACCTCCGTTTCTCCCTTTATGGATTCCTGTCCGTGGGGAATTCCTATCGCATCCTGTCTGTTGAAGGCCTGTCACTAACAGGACTTGTCCATCAGGGTGTAGGGGATCTTTCTCTCCCACTATTTCCGACAAATCCAATATCTCCTGCCTCTCTCACTACTTCAGGGTTCTGCTCTCTGACAATATGAATGCGAATCCACCTTTTAACATGTGGGAATACTACTGATATTTTAACCTCGGCCCCAAAGAATGAGAGCCAAAAGGTGCTTATTTCATTCCTACCTCAGGCTTGTGGTTGCTGATTTATCTCGCAAAAAAAAAAAAAAAAAAAAAGAGAAAATCTTATTTGACCCACCTGCTTCCTTCTTAAAGGTAAAATCAGAAGGGAAGATTCCTTTTGCAAATTTCCGAAAAGGAGAGACAAACTCTTAGACCTCTCCTTTCCCCTCATGACAGCAGTCTCAAAATGGCAAGTGAAAGTGTCTGTGCAGAATTTAGTTTGTGCTGTATTCCCGACAGTATTCCTGGACATACTGGGTTTTCTTTTAAGGAATTGTGACTGCAGCACAAGCGACGTTGCATTAACATTGCATTCCCCAGCCTTCAAATCGTTTTCATAGTCATTATGTCATTTGACCCACACTGTGGCCCTGTGCAGTAGTATCTGAATTGGCGACAGGAGTCAAGAGAGCTCCAGAGGGGGTCAGTGACCGGCCTCTGAGGGGCAGAATTGGTCCAGAGCTGTGCCTTGCTCGTCTTAACGCCTCTGCTAGAATATACAGCTACGCTTGCTGACGATTAAGAAGCTGCTTTTGATTCTGGTAGATATTCATCTCAAAGGGAAGGAAAAAACCCTGGTGTCTTCATTCGGTAGCATTTGAATATTAAATTTTCCTTATCTGTTTCAACTTAGGATGACTTCTTTGTTCGCTTAATTGACTGGTAATTCCTCTGTTTACTTTTTTTTCCCCCCAAATCTCAAGAAGCAAGTCATAAGTATTAAAAAGGGTTACATTAGCATTTAACATTTTTTATGAAATTCGAGTATTTTAGAAAGGAGTCATTTAGGCAGGCATGTATGTAGAATTTTGCATTTTAATTAAAAAGCCTCGAAATGAAATGAACCTCTGACAGTAACAGATGAGTACTTCTAAAAGCTGTGTTACTATTTGATATATGTGCAGTGTTTTCTTGTGGATAATAAGTCCTACGACTTGTTTCAAGAAAAGTGACAGGACTAAAACAATTAAAAAAGACAAAGCTGCTCTTTTTTAATCATACACTCATAAATAAAACTGGGTTGTGAATTATTTCCAGAGAAGCAATTGACAAAGTGTAAGTAAATCACTCTAAGAACTAAAGCTGTCTTGATTTTTTTTTTGAATGCTCAAACCAAACCTGTATCCTTGTCCAATTATGAATTTCCTGTGACAAATAAATATTTACAAAGTATGAAATATAGACTTGGTGCACTTCCTAAGGCCAAAGCATACTATGAAAACTAAAATTTAATATTTTTTCTCCCCTCGAATACACCAGAATAAGAGCCTAACTTTAAAATCATTCTCTCTTGGAGCAGACTGTCCATTAATCATTCTTTAGATAATATTGGCTTTGTGAGTTTTCAGGTAGAAAGAAAAACTGCAATTTCTAGATCAGAAAATCTGAGTATTTATGGATTTGAAGAAAACAATAAGACCTAGCAGAATAGAATTTTCTGTAAGCCCCATTATGCAGTCAAGAAGGACAATTCTTTCAACACCCCCCCACCCCTATTTTCCTGTAAAAATCCTTTACGTTGTTAAAGGGCTTGATTGGGTAGATCCGAGGGTTAATTTACTTGTGATTTGGAAAAAGACTGAGACTTCCTTCTTCTTCTTCTTCTTCTTCTTATTATTATTATTATTATTAAGTTTTTTACTGTGATGTGTGGGAGGAAGGTAGAAAGAGGCCCCAGAATGAATTCACTAATTGGGGTTTTCACCTGCTGTGAGTCTAATCGAAAACAAAGCCTTATTTGTAGCTGAAGAGGAAGGCAGATTATGCAGACTGTCAGAATTTCTGCCTAGTTTTGAAATTCCTGCTCTTTGCCACAGTCGTTGGGGAAAAGGCAGACAGACAGATCCAGCTCTGAGCCGTTGTTAAGGTAGACCGGGAATGCTGTCGTCAGTGTTCTTGAACCACCTTAACGAGTTACCCATTTTTAGCAGGTGGCGGTGTGCTTTCTAGCCGCGGGGTAGCGCTGTAGCTGGCGGGCTGGTACCGAATTCTTTCCGGGGGAAGCAGCCGCTGGCCTGTGAGGTTAATGAAGTGTGGCTTTCTTTTTGTGAAGATGCTAAACTTCACATCTCTTTAGATGTTCGGTTTGATATAGGTGGCTCCGTGGGAGCTTTGAAAAAATCTTAGGAAGAGCAAACTACATGAGAGGGGAGCTGAGTTCCACTTGATTTGGAACCTGTTTGGTGAAATCTCCGGTTTAGGTGGCAGCTGGGCCAGAGAACTTCCCTCAGCCTGGCTTACCCTGCCTCCCTGCAGGGGAAGGGCCTGGAAGAATAGGCTTTTGTGTGAGTGTGAAATAACTCTGTGTCTGAATGCAGAGGGCTCTTCATTTACTGGTTAATGTGTACTGACTGGATATTCTTATGTCCAGAAGATGCTGGTTTCAGATTGATCTAAAGAGATTGTTGTACATATTTTAATTAGTCCGCCGTGGCGTTTGCCCTCACTAGCAAGGACTCACCATCATCACGAGCCTTTATCGGACGTCCGATTCACCGCTCGCGGCTAAGACTCGTCCTGTGCAAAGAGCGACATGGAATCCTTACGTGTTTGCTACGTATGCAGATGTTGGGATTTGACTGTAAAACATGTATTATGCTTAGCGGAAGTGGTGCCTATATTCCAAATGAGTTTTAGAAAATGAGGCAGGTTATACTTAACATTGGCTAGGGAACAGAAAGCAATGCGGGTAGAGACTCTTGGAGCTAGAGGAAGCTGGACCCTAGCGGGTAGTGCCGTCCCCCATTCCGTCTCTTTACCCTTTCCCTTTCTGCTCCTCATTTTATTTATTTTTTTTAATTTTTTTTAACGTTTATTTATTTTTGAGGCAGAGAGAGACACAGCATGAACGGGGGAGGGGCAGAGAGAGAGGGAGACACAGAGTCGGAAACAGGCTCCAGGCTCCGAGCCATCAGCCCAGAGCCCGACACGGGGCTCGAACTCGCAGACCGCGAGATCGTGACCTGAGCTGAAGTCGGCCGCTTAACCGACTGAGCCACCCAGGCGCCCCTCTGCTCCTCATTTCATAACGGTAAAACCTGACTAGCACTGAATCTCCAGCAGCCCAGGAGGACAAGGACGTGTTTGTGCAAGATACGAGCAGCTTGGCCTCTGGCCCAGGCCCTAAACACCCTCCCCGACCTGGGCTCGTCCAAACCTGTGACCCTACAGCACTGACATTTCCAGTCCTTAGCTCCAATCCAAACGTCGTCCCTGTGAGCTCCAGACTCAAGAGGTCCAACTGCCTTTTGCATCACACGGCCTCCTCAGACTCATCGTGCTTAAGACTGAATTCCTCCTCTCTCTCTGACCCTCTTCTGTACTGAACCTGCCCCCCCCCCCCGACATTCCTGGCTTGGTGAATATTACTCATGCAGTCTCGGGATTCACCCCTAGAACCGTGACTCAACCTTGGCTGCCTATAAGAATCACCTGGGGAGCCTTAAAAAAAATCCCAGTGCTCAAGGTCAATTAGATCAGAGTGGCCGGCTGGCAAGATGGAGGTCCGTGGTCCTGGTAGATCTTCTCTCTTTTCCACTCATGCATCCCATCAGTCATGACTCCTGGGGTTTTTTTAAGTTTATTTATTTAACCTTGAACCTAGAACCTTGAGCTCAGGACCTGAGCGGAAAACAAGAGTCGGATGCTTAAGCGACTGAGCCACCCAGGCGCCCCACGACTCCTGTAGTTTTAAACCTTATTTTATCGTTTCTCCACTCTCGGCCACTACCGTTGTTCAGAGCCCTGTCATATTGCCGTCAGCTTGTATCTGGTCTCCTAATTCCAGACTCCTCCGATCCAGCCCTCACTCCATTTCCCGAGTGATTTTGCTAAAAGGCAGATAGGACAGAACCACACCCGTGCTTAAATACAGACCTTTCAGGATATAGGTCAAACTCTGGATCGTCACACTAGGTCCTGCTCAATTTGCACGCCTACTGAATCTCTATCTTGACATTCTCTCCCAAAGATCAAATAGACCACTGAAGCTCTTGAAAAGAAAAAGCTGTTTGTGGCCTCTTTACCTTCACACCTGCCATTATCACCATTTATAAGTGCTGATTTGCCTTTACGCCCAGTTGACCAGATGCTCCTTTTGGGCCTACAGAGGAGGCTTCTAGAAATAGCTGTTCAGTGAATGAACCTAGTCATCTTCAGCCCCAAAAGGTGGAGTTAACTTACTCCTCCCTCAGAAGTCCCCACTCAGCATCCAGTCTAGTGAGCCAGAGGTTGGCTTTGACTGGATGGGTCCCTGTTTGGTCAGGATCCTGGGAGAAATGGATGGTACATTTGAAAGTGGTACTTGAAAAGAGCATGCTGGAAAGGTTATTTACAAAAGCCTGAGCAGCGTAGGGGAAAGAACAAGGGCAAAGGGAGAACCTGGAAGGTGCCGTTGCTGTAGAAATGACTGCCCAGCTAGACTTGTGGCGGGAGGGTAAAGGAACTTAGCCACTTCCAGGTGCAAGGCCAACAGGAGGGAGCCTGGGGAGTAAATATGCAAACATCTCTCTCCTTCTGCCCCTCATCTCCAGCTGTAGGCCTTTCCTCATGGCCTCCCGTTGGCTGAAAGCAAGAGGAAGCCAAAGGGAGAGAGAGCCTGATTGATGTCATCCCCAGAGGTCCAACCCCCTGGGGCACAGAGCAGCGTGGAGAAGGGCAGAGGATAGAGGTGGAGGGGAGAATGAGGGGTTAGTCCTTTAGATCAGAGAGGCCTTCATTTTTCTAAGTACATGCAACATTGAAGTGGTTCAAAGATTGGAGTTTTGGGTATGGAAGAATTACCTGGGGTGCCTTCCTGGACCTCATTCCGTCTCGTTCGTTGCTTAGCCCTTTTTGTAGCAAACCTACTCTCCTCTCCTGTCAGACAGCAGTGAGATCGCTCATGAGCACCAAAGAAAAATATACAGATCATCCCCCACAGTAAAAGAGGCCACATCTCCCCATGGCAGCATAGTAGAGGCCTTGGAGCCAAACTCCCTCTTCCAGACCTGGCGCCGTCGCGTTCTCGCCATGGTGTCTGGGATGAGTAGCTCATGGTAAATTCCGGAGTCAGAGTTTCAACTTGTTTTTTCTGGTGGCCGAGCCCCATGTTCCTTTCCTGTCTCTGATTCACGTCAAAACAGTAATCATAATAATAGCTACTATAAACAATTTATTTTCATACATGGCATCATTGTAGAATTTACATATGACATGAAGATACATAAATTCTGTTCTTTTCTCAATGCCTTTTCCTAATAAGCGAAATTCATAATCTAAGCGAAGCTGACAATAAAGCAGTTACTGTGATGCCCGTGTCATTTCTTAATAATACTTTCGGTATTTAATTTCTAAAATAACATCAAGATTTGGGAACAAGTCTTCAAGTGCCTATAACTCCAGTCTAAAAAAGAACTTAAAGATGTATTTTTGAGGATTGCCATCTGTCAAATTTAAGAAAAAAAAAATCTGAATAGTGATTTCTTATTTTCCATTCTTTTTTTCCCAACGAATTGTTCCTAGTAGTTTTCTAGCTGAACAGTGAGAAAATGGACTTGAGCATTTATATTTTAGCGAAACGTATCAGCACTTCGGAATCTTCAGTGGGTAATTTAAAAGTGTAAAACGAAGGAGAAGAAGAAGAAGAAGAAGAAGAAGAAGAAGAAGAAGGAGGAGGAGGAGGGGGAGGAGGAGGGGAAGAGGAAGCAGAGGAGGAGGGGGAGGAGGAAGAGGAAGAGGAAGAAGAAGGAGGAGGAGATGAAAGGAGCATGACAAAGCACAGGTGTTGCAAACCTTTAGCTCATTGATTTCTGATATATACAAATGCCCATGCTGTGAGGCGTCTCTCTTTTCAGTGAAATAAACATAAACAGTATTTAAGTGATTTGCCACGTTGACACCGAGGTTAGTCACTGATTAATGGCAAAGGCCACAACTTTCTCCTCGCAGAATACTAATCCCTTCTCCCCCAACGATAGGGGCAGGCCTAGAATCAGCAGTTAGACCCAGGGACAACCTTACCCAAAGGGAATCCTAGTGTGCCCCCCTCAGACCATAAGAGAAGCTGCCTCCACCACTCCCTGGCTCAAAAGGGCCAAAGGACGGCATTACTAAGTCTCAATTTATGAGGCCAGCAGAAGTGCTATATTTGCTTTAAAATCGTACCTACATGCACGTCTTTAATGATAACGGTTACATTTTTATTTGGTTGGTCAAGGGTAAGGAAGACACTTGGCATCCCCTCTCCCTTTTGTTCACGTACTTTATTTTTTGCCTCTTTTGTCATGCTGTAGCAAACCGTAAAGGGGGATTGACATCTACAGCCCGGCCCCCTCAACTCCAACACTGTATGGGGGGGGGGGAGGCAAAGGGAAATGTTGAGCCAAAAAAGGATATTTAAAATGAAAAAGGGGGACTCATTTTATTTTTTAAAAATTTTTTTTTCAACGTTTATTTATTTTTGGGACAGAGAGAGACAGAGCATGAACGGGGGAGGGGCAGAGAGAGAGGGAGACACAGAATCGGAAACAGGCTCCAGGCTCTGAGCCATCAGCCCAGAGCCCGACGCGGGGCTCGAACTCATGGAGCGCGAGATCGTGACCTGGCTGAAGTCGGCCGCTTAACCGACTGCGCCACCCAGGCGCCCCAGGGGGACTCATTTTAAACTGTAAACTGAAGTGGAATGAATCAGCCAGAGAGAGTGAAAAGGCAGTCGTTGAAAGAAGATAAAAAGAAAAATAGGCCAACAAAATAAATGGACAAAGAGGGACAATGAAACCAAAGGGAGTTTGTCAGAAAACACTCTTTGGATGGATGCTAATGGAAGGTACTTTGTGAAGAATGCAAAAACTTGATGTGCTAATGAAGGCTTTCTTCCTTTCAGAGTATTTGCAGCCTTGAAATAATTTTGAACAGTTAACCTGTATTGTCATATGGCAAACACTAAGATTAGAAATACTTGAACTGCCCGGGCCCTGCGACTTTTCAAATAAAATGTTCCATTGGAGATGGTTTCCTTTTAGATTTCTCTAAAACGCTACTAAAAGACCGAACTGTGCACGCCGTTGGTGGTGGTGTTTTCTTTAGAGTCTATACCAGTGGTTCTCAAACTTCAAGGTGCTGTTTCAACTTCAGTAGGTCTGGGCTGGGACCCAGGAATTCCTCTTTCTCAAAAGTTCCCAGGCGATGCTGATACTGGTACACTTTGAGAACTACAGCTGTGTCACCAATACGAATGAATGCTGCTTCCTGAGAAGCCCGTTTAGCCCAGGCTGAGCATAGCCTGAATTCCATGTCCTTACAGCCCTACCACTTTAATCTGCGACTGAGGGAAAGCGGTGGGGGGAGAGAACTGTGATTGTGATTTTTCCCTCTCAGGCTCTGAAAGGAAAACTCTGAGCCCACACACTTAATTATCTGCAATGAGGTCATTTGCACCTAGGTCATTTATTTAGGCAACAAGTAGTCTTGCTGGAGGTTTTAAGGCGGTGCCGGCAGGGCGGTGTGTGGTTTTCAGGTTCCTAGGACTACCTTAAATCCCTTCCTCCGTCTGTCTTTTCTTTTTCTTTCCTTTTTGGGAGGCTGAGCCCCCGCTGCGGGGTCTCCCGGAGCCCGGGTTCCTAGGTCGCTAGGTGGGGGCGGAGCCCGGCCCGGCCCCGCCCCGTCTGCCTGCAGCCCCCCCTCCGCGCCCGCCCGCCCGCCCGCCTGCCCGCGCCGGCTCCTCCGCAGTGCTTTCAGCTGCGAGCCTGGGCGGCGGCGGCGCTCGACTCTCGGGGAGCCCGGCGGCTCTGGGAAGCTCACTCCTCCGCTCGCGCCTTCCCTCGACCGCCGAGCCCTTGCAGCCATGAGGGAGCAGCTCAAAGGGTAAGTGCAACACGGCCTCCTCAGATCGCCGCAATCCGTGCACTTGTGGCACGAGCAGGGGGCAGAGCCAGGCGGCCAAAACTTGGACGAGCGCGGCGGCTGGACTCCGGGCGCCGGGCGGCCGGGCGTCGGGGAACCTACCCCGCGGGTCCTTGCTGCGCCGCTGCAGGTGCGTCCCCGCGGCGTCCTCCTCGGCGCCGGGTTTGCGGGGGAGCCCCCTTGCTCTGGCTGTGGGATAGGCTCGGCGAGAAAAAAGCTGATTTCTCGTCGTACCCAGAGGGGACAGCGCGTTCCCCAGGCGGGGATTGGGGCCGCGGGAGCTTTTTGCTCCTTTCCGGGCTGTGTGGACGTGAGCCAGACAGGCTGTTCCTAAACCGTCTCTCGACCTCGCGGAGGGAAGGGGCGCGCGAGGCTTTACCTTCCATTGCACTGCAAGTGCCAAAAGGTCAACTTTCTGCCTGATTTCTTCCGAGGATTCCAACTGACGTTCCCCTTGTTGGCTTTTCTACTGTGTTCGTTCTGTGCCCCAAGTCTTGCAGAAACCAGGAAAGAAAGAAAAAAGCAATTAAAGCCCAGAAGCCAAGGATTTGACATAGAGAGAGGATCAAGGGATTTTTGTTATTGTTTTCTGTTTTGCCCTCCGGGGTTGGGCGTGCAGTCTTTTCTGGGTGTCCTTCGCTCGTGTTTCTCCAGGTGTCTGTGCTCGTCTTTAAGCAAAGTTTGTCATTCCTGATCTGATCGTGGCGACGAAAAGGGCAGGACACTTTGTTTATCTCCGTTAAATTGGAAGTTAAGTTTGAAGCTTAAATGGAAAGGGTTCGGTTGCCCGAGGGAGGCACAATATTAATTATGAAATGCTTTAACGTCATTTTTAAAAAGTGCGTCTGACTTAAGTGGGGAACCAGAGTCTTTTCAGTGAAATGTACGTTCTTCCTTGGCCAAAAAGCTCCTCTTGGTGTCCCTCCTTCCTTATCCCTGTCACCTATGCTCGTCACCACCACCACCCCCCCCCCCCCATCTTTCTCTCTTGACTAGATTTTTTATTTCCTTGTGCCACATCCCCTCTTTGCAGGATCCAGTTGCTCTTGGAGAAGCTAGAGGAGCAAATGGAACAACACGGTTACGTGAAAGGTCTCTGACCCTTGATCACCGCGGAATTGGTTTCAGTCAGCGTTGTTTGATCTTGGATTGGACACGACCCCGAAGTGGAATTGGTCTGGCCAAAGTTGAGGGTGGGTGGGATTTAAGCCCAAAAAGCAAATAGAGGGATGACAAGTAACAGCTGGCACCGTCACCGGGGCAATCATCTTTGGCCTGGCTTGAGCCAAACAGAATACAATGTTAAATATCCCAGGGAACAAGAAGGGGGGACTGGAATAGGATTTCTGATGCTTAGGTGGACCCCCAGCCCCCTAAGCCCCCTCCCCACGGTAGCAGAAACTTTTAAATACATTTTCCCATTCCCGCCCTGCCAGTATTCCAGCAATGCAAGCCAAGTTCAACATTCAGCATGGAAATGCCAAGGTTCCTCTAGAAAAGGAGTCTGATCCCCAGATTAAAGGGAAATGATTTTGTGTGTGTGGATCAATGAGCTCCAGATTATATATGAAGCCGAACTCTAATCCTCTGCAAATCGCAAGAGAACGGTACCTTTTTATACCGCTGCATAGCGATTAGGTTCCCCCCCCCCCCCCCCCCCCCCCGGGAAGTAGTGGAAAGAGATTTTTTTTTTTTTTAAACGGCAACTGTTTGGAATATTTTCAGTACCCAATAACAGTGGTGGCAGAAGAAATCTTATTTTAATTAGGCAACTGCGAGAGGAGTTTGTTACTTTTTATAAGTGTTTAATGTTTGTTTTTAAGAAACTAAAAAAGCAATTCCACTAAGTCTGATTATTCCAACACCGACAGCAGGAACAGCTCTGAGGCCGTTATAATAACCTTGCACACTACATGAAACTAAAGAAGGTGAGAGAAAATTTAAATTGTATGGTGGGAAATTAGGTCAGCCCAGTGCTCAGTAGAGTAATGCTTTAATTTCTTGTTATTGACAAGTAGGTGTTGCCGGGGTCTTTTGTCACATCGAGTGATTTTGTATTTTAATTTGCATCAGCTCCGTATCATGGCCTCAAATAAAAGAGAAAAGAGAGATTCTTGTAGTTTGTACACATTTTCAAAGGGGAAATCAGAGTTTAAAGGCTGTTTAGAGAGGCCTCTCTGATGCCAGGCTTTGGAACCGGCAGGGCTAGAATCAGTAAGAACACTTTTTAGAGATTTAAAGAGCGTTTTAAGGATGATTTAGGAATCTAGTGTCTGTGTTAACGGGCATGCAGAATTTTGATCTGTGTCAAACGTCATTATTCTCAGAAGACTGAACAAAGATGGACCCATTAACTTGTGAACAGGTTTCCAAGTCCCTTTTGGTTCGGCATGGTACATGCGGAGCGTGTTTCAGATGTGAAAAGTGAAATGCAAAAAAAAAAAAAAAAAAAAAAAGCAGTTACCAAAAAAGGCACCACCCACACTTCCACGACTACCTCCCCAGCACAGTATCTTTTTCTATATTTTCTGTATATTCCAGGTAGACCTGAGCTGCTTTTCATGGAGTTGGTGAGAATCGTGTCCTGTTTTTGAACTTAGACACAGAGTAATAAATACAGCTGTAAAATCTGTGCTGATCCCATACAAAAAATGGGCTTGTCCTGTAAGAGAGGGTAGGGATAGGAGTTCCACGACTTTGTGCATACCATTTCACACCGTCCATATTCATCTTTTCTTTCTCTTCTGGGGGTTAAACATGTCTCACTAGGGCGCTGAATTCGCCACACCCTGAAAACACCCACATCCAGTGAAGTATTTGGTTCAACTTAACAGTTACCAAAGAATCGGAAGTCGTTTTAGCTGTGTGGCCAGTCGTTTTTTTAGCATGAACTGATTAAAAGATTATTTTTCTCTTTTGGAGGATTAGTCACACCGTTTATTCTTTTCTTCTTCCCACTTGTGTTCACTTCTGCGTCGTCCTGGTTTGTAATCGACGTGCAACCGAAATCCTACAGGTGACATACAAATCTGTTTTCTGGTTACTTTTCTGACATTGCTTAAAAAGAAAAGTGTTGCGTGTTAGGAAGAAGGTAAAAGATTGGCTTTTGGATTTGTGTGAGTTCATTTATGTGGATTATTCAAGTCCCCCAGAATCACAGGTAAGCGAGCAAATGAGGACCTGGGAGGGCCTGGTATCTAGCAATCCATGGAGTGGGGCTAGAAGGAGGGGCTCGGAATTTCTTCTGTCTTCCAGCAAAGGAAGTCGTGGTTTAGCTAAGGACTGGTGTGGATTAAAGCAGAGTTTTTAGAATCCTTCCCCTGATTTTGAACCACTGGAATAAATTCCTTCAAAAGGTGAAAAAGTCAGTTTATCACCAGTTATGAGGTTTATTATGGAGAGAGGGAGCTACGCGAAGCTTGCATTCACTCTCTGTGGGATTCTCCGGTCACTTGTATGCAAGTGTCTCTTTTCTTTTGGAATTGCATTTGGTACAAGTTACTGTGTTCTTCCGACTTGGCGTCCCTTACAGATGGTGGCCTTTCAGAGTGCTGGTCTGGTCAGGTTTATCAGCTCAAACAGACGTTTTTCTGCCCATCTATTGAGGATGCTATAGTCCTCCCACACACCGTGGAGATGGGACTTTATTATCATGCATTGTGTGTATGAAGGGCCTATAAGTGTGGACACGCGTGCTTTCCCCGTCTAGTCCCTTCCTCCCTCCCCGGCGCTCCCAGTGTGCACGGCCTTTGGAAATGATGGAGGCCTGAATGCAGGGTGGTCTTTCTTTGCTGGGCGCTTCTGTACAGAATTGGTACACCATCGCTTTCCGAGCTAAAAAACACCGAGAAGAAGCAACGCTTTTTCCGTGAAGCTGCAAGCTGCAGCCTCCTTGTGCTGTGCATATAAAATACCAGTTCCGCCCACCTCTTCTCCAGATCCAAAACCGGCTTGGTGGTGGGGCTTCCTCAAAGCCCCTGAGCCTGGACTGCGTGCGTCTTCTGCTCTCTTTGCTCTTTAAGACTTGGACGTCACTCCGATACCTTCCCTCCACTCAGAAGCCCCTCTTGTGGTCCTCACATGCGAATCGTCTCTGTGGAAGGATAAGCCAGAAGTGAGCGCGTTTGGGAGAGACTGAACCGGCCCTTTGCGAGCGAACGTTGTCTTGTAACTTTCTTTCGGTAGCCCTCACTGTCCAGTCGGTGGATGATGAATATCGGGGGGGGGGGTCTTCGAAGGTGGACAGTTTGGGGAATTTCCACATGCTTTGTGACATTTTTTATTGTATTTCGCAGACCACAATAGACACTTCTCCTTTTAACTTCTTTTTTTCTTTTTTTTTTTAATGTTTATTTCTTTTTGAGAGACAGAGAGAGCGTGAGCATGGGAGGGGCAGAGAGAGAGGGAGACACAGAATCCGAAGCAGGCTCCGGGCTCTGAGCTGTCAGCACAGAGCCCGACGCGGGGCTCGAGCTCACAGACCACGAGATCATGACCTGAGCCGAAGTCGGCCGTTTAACCGACCGAGCCGCCCCGCCCCGGCGCCCCCCCCCCCTTTCTTTTAACTTCTTAAAAAAAAAAAAAAAGAGGTAATTCACATTGAGTGGTTTTTGTTCTCTACAGAGGATCTGGCAGTCTTACTGCAGGTGGATCCGCACCTGAAGCGTCCTCAACTAATAAAAAGTCGACTTTTAGTGGGTGTTAATTTGGGGGCCACGTAGTAACAAGGGCAGCCATGCACTGAGCACCAGAACGCGCTGGTCACCTAATCCACCGACGCTCCCAAGTGAGCAGGCTTGCCCCAAATTGTCCAGTTAGTAGGGCCCCCAGCCAGAATCCAGTCCTCAGATTTAACATCTCTGCTGAGGTCACTTGACATTTGCTGCCTCCCCAAACTCCTCTTTCCTTGTGAGACCTCTGGACTCTCTGTTGGCCTTGAAGTGTCCACATGGAAGCCAGTGCTCTTCTCTCCATCCCCACCCTTCCCCCCCAAAGATTATGAATAGGCCAGGCACATGACTCTTGAAATATCTATGTTCAGGGCTGCATTTTACCATATCAAAGCCTGCCACGCAATCCCCGAAAACTGGAAATACGATGCTATGGCGATTTATGTAGATGGGCCAGAGTAAGGAAAAGTATATGTAGTTATCTCTCCCGGATTTATTCTTGCAATTGAATTAGGAACAAAGGTGTTTTGTTCTTTCTGTGGCCAGGACCTGATAGCTGGCAATCACACTTAGCGAAACTTCAGAAATGGAAGAGAACTGTGGAGTGCTGTGTAGAGGGCTGAGTAAAACAAGACTGTTGAAAAGTAATGCGGAGAGGAAAGGGAAGGGTACGTTAGTCGGGCAGCGGCTGTACCTTAGGCCGGAATGAAATGCGGTTGTCGTGGGTATGAGACCTGCTTATGTAGAAGAAGGAGCAATAGAAAAATGTCAAGGGCGGTAAGAGCAAATGAGAAGTGAGGCGGTGTATTTATTGAACCGATATCCGGTCTCTCTTTGACCGGGTGGAGTACCACTTGTCCGTGCCCTTTCTGAATGTTCTCCATTGGACAGGTGAAGAAATCCTGGGTTTCGTTTATTGATTACCTAACAGAGGCGTTGTATTTTGTTATAACAGAAGCACAACCGACTTGTGGGTGCCAGAAAGAAGCACACTCTGGTTACCGAAGTAAGTTCACATTGCTTTTCGCTTTGAGAGGAAGTGCTTTGAAGGAATGATGCCGAATAAAGGAGAAGCAAGCCGTGCTTTGTTCTCCCCTTCCTTTTCTCTCCTACCCGTTAGACATTCTAAAGTCTCTCTCTGTATTTTCTGTTTTAGCCACGAGACCCAAACGACTTGCTGGGACCATCCCAAAATGACAGAGCTCTACCAATCTTTAGGTAAGGAAGTGGCCATGCTTTCGTGACGCGTGACTTGTAGGATAAAGTAGTTTGTCCTGTGCCCCTCGTTTGTTGTCTCAATCTATCGCTCGATTGTTTAAAGGGTGAAAACGATGACTTTGTATCCAAAATTGACCGCTTTCTCGTTTTGCAGAGGTTCTCTAACAGTAAGTTTGAGAATGTCATTGATTCCTGAAAATTCACTATACCTGAGAGGGCCAAAGGGTCTCGGCGGTTGCCTTGGCTGCCTCAAAGGATGGGGAAAAAAATACTTGCAATTTATGGCACTTGTTTTTCCCACCGAGAAAGAAAACAGTTTCAAGTTGTTCCTATTGATTTCTTCCCTGTGAAACTCAAGACAGTGCTTTTGCCAAACCACGAATGTAGCGTTAGGAATTTTCTGCCGTCTTGCCAGTGCTTATAAGTCCTAAGCCTGCCGGGTCATCAGCGTGAACATTTAAATGATTTTTCTACTGTGCCGTGTTTTGTGTTTGTGTGACAGCCTCATAATTTCCCCCCACCCCCATAACTTGGGAATTTTTTGAGCAGACACACAGCCTCCAGATAAGAAGAAAACGTCAGTCTTTTTAATGCCTGATGGAAGTCCACTCAATACCATTTTAGATCTTTCGCGAATAATCTGAAATGATTTCTCTCACATAATGATGAGTTGTTTTTTGTAGATTGCTAGGATTTTATTTATTTATTTATTTATTTATTTATTTATTTAGAGCGACAAAGCACAAGCAGGGGAGGGGCAGAGAGCAAGGGAGAGAGAGAGAGAGAGAAACCCAAGCAGGCTCCGCACTGTCAGCACAGAGCCCGACGTTGGACTTAAACTCAAGAACCATGAGATCATGACCTAGAGTCATATGCTCAACCGAATGAGCCACCCAGGCGCCCCTCTTTTTTTTTTTTTTTTCTTTTTTTAATTAAAGATGGGTGATGGGCATCGAGGAGGGCCCTTGTTGGGATGAGCACTGGGTGTTGTATATAAGCGGTGAACTACGGGAATCTACCCCCAAAACCAAGAGCACACTGTATACACTGTATGTTAGCCAACTTGACAAGAAATTATATTTTAAAAAGGCAAAAAAAATAAAAATAAATGATTCCCACTTTATTTTTTTGTTCAAAAAAAATTTTTTTTCAACATTTATTCATTTTGGAGATTGAGAGAGGCACAGCATGAGCGGGGAAGGGGCAGAGAGAGAGACACAGAATCCAAAGCAGGCTCCAGGCTCTGAGCTGTCAGCCCAGAGTCCGACGAGGGGCTCGAACTCACAGACCATGAGATCATGACCTGAGCTGAAGTCAGACGCCCACCCAACTGAGCCACCCAGGTGCCCTGTGATTCTCACTTTAAAAAAACAGTTATGTCTTCTCTACTACTAGACCAGTTTTTTAAGTCGGCTTCTTTGTGAATGGACATATTTACAAACCGAAATGCATAAGGTGAACTCTTTGGGTTTGAAATTAGGTGACACTGCCCATGGGAATCAGGGTGACGAGACACATCCTGTACCTGCCCGCGCACGCGTGAGCGTGAGCACATGTGTGTAGCTTTTGCTGAGTTGCTGTCGTAGGTTCTCGTTGGTTAATGAGCTGCAGTTCTAGAGATATTCCGGAATGGCGTAGGAGATATTAGTCTAAGAAATTGTTTTCCTAGACTTTTTCTAATTATAAATGAAATTAGCTCCTTCTAAAAAATCTGAACAGTACAAATACAAAGTATGAAAAACAAAAGGTGTCACTTACAATTCTACTGGCCAGAGATGTTTAGTACATTTCAATTAATACTATGTCACTTTCGTCTAGCAGCGTGTGTGTATGTGTAGGAAGGGTGTGTGTATACATGCACATATGTTCACGGCACACTCTTTAAAAATTTCAAAGATACTGGGATCAGCTAATCTTTCAGGGCTGCATTTTGATCTCCTATGGAATGTTTCTGGCTTATAATGCTGTGCTGTTCAGACCACAGGTGAAAAACCTAGATGGTTACCTTCGGCAAATGAGAGAAGGGAGACCTCATCTGAAGTACGAGGCAGCTTGGCTGGGGGAGCAGGCCGTCCTAGCCCCGTGCTCTCAGGACTTCTGATTTTTCAGGAGAACCTAGAAATCTGTCAGTCAAGAGCTAGTTTGAACTCGTCTGTCGGCCTCCTGATTATAACCTCGGGCTTACATAGATTCAGCCCACTTGTAATGTTTCACCTCTGATCACAGTGACTTCTTTTTTTTTTTTTTTTTTAATTTTTTTTTCAACGTTTATTTATTGTTTTTGTGATCACAGTGACTTCTAGTTGTAATATTTTACTTTTACTTAAAAATTATTATAGAATTAATAATTGTTCATATATTTTGAAATTTAAAAATATAGACAGGCTAATGAACGAAAAAGAGGAAAAGACAAATCATGTATAACCCACCTCTTCAAGTTAGCTAATATTTAATAATCTAGTAGGTATCTTCAAAAATGTCTTTCTGTGTGGGGCGCCTGGGTGGCTCATTCGGTTGAGCATCTGACTCTTGATCTCAGCTCAGGCCTTGATCCCAGGGTCATGAGTTCAAGCCCCACGTTGGGCTCCGCGCTGGGCATGAAGCCTACTTAAAAAAAAATTTCTTTCTGCTTCTACATTTTTACCAAAGTTGGATGGATGGTTCTGTTTTATAATCAGCTTTTTTTTCACCTAAAGGTAATGTACCATGGCCATATTTCCATTTCATTACATTGTATTCTCTACTGGCTTACTTTTAATTGCTCTGTAATGAGAAACCACAAACGTGGTTGATAAAAAGCTAATTATGAACTATCAATGAATAGATGTTTGTACCTTCAGTAGAAATTAAATACGCTTTTTATCATCGTATTTCTGAGGTTTTCTCAGTAATTCAAATGTGGTAAACTGAAAGCTGGTAATTTGGCATGATTTCTGACCGTGGGCAAATCACCTGACTTCGGGAGATCAGGGAAGTTTACAGTTGCAGGGGGGGTTTAGAGCTCATGTATTACCAACTTTTTCTTTGATGAAATCAACTTCATTGAGATAATTTGCAGACGATAAAATGCAGCCGTTTTCCATAAATGGTCAATTCCAACCTCCTTTGAAATGCTGTTCTCCGCTATCCTAATAACAACTGTCTTGGAAATGAACTGGTGTTGAAATTTGTTTTGTAGCTTTCAGAACGAAAATTGCCAGTCTTTTTGTTACAATCAGATGTTACTTAGGCTAACTTTTATCCCAGTGGTGACTCATCCGATACCATCTTCCATTTATTGAGAGCCTACTGTATGCGCCGCATCAACATCCATATTTCACAGGGTGGTGAGATCAGGTGCAGAGAAACCGTTTATTGGGGCTGCTCAGCTTTCTGAGGCTACCCTGGGTTTTGCTCAGGGCCCTCTGTTAGCATTTTTACGGAATTCATTCATTTTGTTAACTCAGTAAAATATGTCCATGTAGGTTGCTATGCACCTGGTACAAATATGTACAAATTGACATTGTTACCTATGGATAGACCGTGACTTCAATAGTATCTCTGGAACAAATCCATTGCATTTCTGCAGACGGTATGGTTGGTTCCTAAACAGTAGGCACCCTTCCTCTGTTTTTCCGGACACCATGGAATGATTGATTTTGTTTGTTACACGTCTATATTCCTGAGATAACCTACCAGATGAGGCGTTATTTCTGCCCTCACCCACCCATTGCAGGGTTTCAAAGTTGAAATACAAGCATAACATACCGAAAAGAAACCTTTTATTTCTTTTTAATATTTATCTTTTAAAAAAATTTTTTTAATTTTTTTTTCAATGTTTTTTATTTATTTTTGGGACAGAGAGAGACAGAGCATGAACGGGGGAGGGGCAGAGAGAGAGGGAGACACAGAGTCGGAAACAGGCTCCAGGCTCCGAGCCATCAGCCCAGAGCCCGACGCGGGGCTCGAACTCCCGGACCGCGAGATCGTGACCTGGCTGAAGTCGGACGCTGAACCGACTGCGCCTCCCAGGCGCCCCTAAAAAAATTGTTTTTAACGTTTATTTATTTTTGAGACAGAGACAGAACATGAACGGGGGAGGGGCAGAGAGAGAGGGAGACACAGAATCGGAAGCAGGCTCCAGGCTCCGAGCCGTCAGCCCAGAGCCCGACGCGGGGCTCGAACTCACGGACCGCGAGATCGTGACCTGAGTTGAAGTCGGACGCTCAGCCGACTGAGCCACCCAGGCGCCCCTTTAATATTATCTTTTAAAGTTTATTTATTTTGAGAGAGACAGAGACAGCACGAGCGAGGGAGGAGCACAGAGAGAGAGGGAGAGAGAGAATCTCAAGCAGGCTCTACGCTGCCAGCTGCAGAGCCCGACGTGGGGTTCACACTCACGAACTGCGGGACCGTGACGTGAGCCCGAAATGAAGAGTCGGTCGCTTAACCAACTGAGCCATCCGGGCGCCCCTCTTTTTAATTTTTATATATGGTCTTCTCTTTTTTACTCACCGTCTGCAGAAATGCAATGGATTTGTTCCAGAGATACTATTGAAGTCACGGTCTATCCATAGGTAACAATGTCAATTTGTACATATTTGTACCAGGTGCATAGCAACCTACATGGACATATTTTACTGAGTTAACAAAATGAATGAATCCCATTAGGTCCAAGCTGCTATTTTGAGTTGGAATAAATAGTTGGAAGCCTTCACCTGCGCCTATTTTGTGAAAGGTCTCATGAAAGCGAAACTGGTGTGTGGTTTGGTGTGTTAAGTGTTTTAGACGATGTGTAGCCCCCGCCCCCCACGTAATAGAACCTGAACCTGTGGTCTGTGATCCCATGTTGGAAAATACCAAGATGCTGCTTCTCCAAGCTCTACCTGAACTGCAGACATTCTCCCTGTGGAAGCTACAGGGGTTCACACAACCAGCCCGTCCTACACGTGTTTGTTAATGTCCCTTGTCCCCAGAAGCATTCAGACGGTCTCCCAGCACTCCCTACCTGTGGTCTGGACCGCATACGCTTGGAAGCCAAAACCATCTCAGAGGGGCTGAAAAAGTTGCTTCGCCTGCTCACGTTCGAGCTCTCATTAGTGGAGTGAGAGGTGATTTCCCTTCTCGTTGTTTTTGTGTGATTCTCAAAAAATGAACTTCTATTCCTTACGTATTTAGCAAAACACAGTTTCGTCATCATTACCCCGTTCCTTCGTGTCCCTGCAGCTGTAGTCGATGAGCCAGCGAGAACCCATGACAGAAAAGCAGCAGTAGCCACACGCATCCCTCCCTAACATGGCACACAGACATGTGTAGAATTTATGTGTCAGTACCCTGATTCCTCAGGTGACTTTGAACACAAGGAGACCACGTCATGTGTTTTAGGTTCTAAATATGTCCTCTCACAAAATAGCAGACCTAAATTTTTTTTCCTTTTCTTTTCTTTTCTTTTCTTTTCTTTTCTTTTCTTTTCTTTTCTTTTCTTTTTTCTTTTTTTTTCTTTTCCTTCCTTTCTTTCTTTTCTCTTTTCTTTCTTTCTTTCTTTCTTTCTTTCTTTCTTTCTTTCTTTCTTTCTTTCTTTCAAGCCAGCAGGGGAGGGGCAGAGAGAGACAGAGAGCTAGAATCCCGGTGCCAGGGCTCGATCCCACAAACCGCGAGATCATGACCTGAGTCCGACATTCAACCCACTGAGCCGCCCAGGTGCCCCCAGACCTAAAAATGTTTAGTGGTGGAGGACATAGGCCTAAGTTCTTTGTTTAAAAAAAAAAAAAAGAGACTACATTTCAGATTATTCTTAACCAGATCTAGAACAGCTTCCTGGAGTGAGCTCCCATCAGATGTGAGGAATATTTGTGCGTTCTTACTTTTGGGGCTGTGTACCTACTCAAAAAATTGTAAGTAGTGAAGAGAAGGATTGTCAGGCTCCCGCACTAATACAAAACAAGGCGTAATAAAGAAATACTGTAAATGTTCACAATGACGGCCTGACAGTCATTAGGCATTTGAGCATTGGAAGGTCTCCAGAAAATTTTTACGCAACATTAACAGTTTGGCAAAAGCGTCTTTCAGTAAGAACGACCTGATAACAGTTTTCTTTCAGCCTTTTGCTCTCACTGCCCCCCCCCCACTGCGGTGGGGTGAAGGGTATATAAAAAAAACAAAGTTTCCCATATCTATTTTTGCACGGGCCTTAGTATTCTTATCTTTGTAACGAGGGTACAGGACAAAAGTAAGACTCTTTGTTTCTTTTTCTGTTACTTGGGGCCGAGGTGGGGCAGGTTGTTTCCAGAACTTGCTGTGATCATAATTTTTCGAGAAGTACCTTTGGCTGACTCTGCAGGCGTTTGGATTTCTAAACGTTGAATCATTCCTATTTTTAAAAATGCGCATTCTAGAAAACAAACAACAGAGAGAAGATCCTGCCACCCCATCCGAGTCAGAGGCTCTTGAGATCTTTCCCAGAAGACCCACTGGGCCATGCATTTGTTGTTGCAAAGACCTGTGCCTCACCATTTCTTAGGAGCAATAATATGCCCGATACATGAAGTGAATTTCCGGTTTCTTTTAGTGTCTTTACAGATGCGACGGAAAGACTGTTGCTTTGTTAGATTATCTGTTTTGTTAGGTTGTTTAGGTTGTAAGCTAAAACTCTCCAAAGCTCCAAGAGGCGGTTACAAAATCGGTAGCTGTTAGATAGTAATGTGCTCCGGAATTTATTTTGAAATGTTAATGTAAGGGGGCGCCTGGGTGGCTCAGTCGGTTAAGCGGCCGACTTCGTCTCAGGTCATGATCTCGCGGTCCGTGAGTTCAAGCCCCGCGTCGGACTCTGTGCTGACCGCTCAGAGCCTGGAGCCTGTTTCCGATTCTGTGTCTCCCTCTCTCTGACCCTCCCCCGTTCATGCTCTGTCTCTCTCTGTCTCAAAAATAAATAAATGTTAAAAAAAATTAAAAAAAAAAAAAGAAATGTTAATGTAAGACTGACTTCTGTGAAGTGCCATTATATGACAAAAAGCCCATGATTTTTCTCATGACTTCTGTCTGGGTTCTTTACGTTCATCGCTAAAGTTTTTAAGTAAATACATACATATATATATATATATATTTTTTTTTTTTTTTATTTAAACGTTTATTTATTTTTGGGACAGAGAGAGACAGAGCATGAACGGGGGAGGGGCAGAGAGAGAGAGGGAGACACAGAATCGGAAACAGGCTCCAGGCTCTGAGCCATCAGCCCAGAGCCTGACGCGGGGCTCGAACTCCCGGACCGCGAGATCGTGACCTGGCTGAAGTCGGACGCTTAACCGACTGCGTCACCCAGGCGCCCCAATACATACATATTTTTAAAAGCTTCCACCCCCCTCCCCCCACAACATGTACTGCTTAAAAATACTTGAAGAAAGTATTTCTTAGTCCGTCTTCCTGGAATCTGTTAATTCGAAATGCGGTGAAACCATGTGGTCCTCCCCACGGCTCCTTTCGGAACTCCACTGTGAGCTGTTTGCAAAGGAGACACATGCGTACAAAATAAGGTGACATAAAGAGGGAGTGAATGATCTGATCTTCCTTACTCTGCTTTCCTCTTGCCTCACTGAAGCCCCTTTAACCCCCAGGGTTTTCTCTGGGTGGGGGGGATTGGTTCTCATCCTTGCCTGCACTTCTAGCATTCTTTGGAAAGATCTAGCCCCTCTTACCTGTCGCCCAAGCTTTGCAACCCGCTGGCCGGCATGATGCTCACCCAAATGCTACGAAAGCTCTCAGGTTTTTTTTTTTTTTTTTTTAATTTTTTTTTCAATGTTTTTTTATTTATTTTTGGGACAGAGAGAGACAGAGCATGAACGGGGGAGGGGCAGAGAGAGAGGGAGACACAGAATCGGAAACAGGCTCCAGGCTCCGAGCCATCAGCCCCGAGCCTGACGCGGGGCTTGAACTCACGGACCGCGAGATCGTGACCTGGCTGAAGTCGGACGCTTAACCGACTGCGCCACCCAGGCGCCCCGAAAGCTCTCAGGTTTTAAATCTGGACTGAGGCGTGTTTTAGGAAATCTCCGGAAAAGTGGTCTCAGAAACCCTTGTGATTTGGAGACAGACGGTCCCTCAGCACGTGACCCCTAACCTTGTGTCTGTTGCCTGAGAAGAGGTTTAGAATGTTGAAATGAGGGCTTTGTTTCAGGGTCCCATGGGTCTGAGGCTGGTGTGATTCTTCAGCAGTGCAGGTTAAGAGGACTAGTTAAGTCCCAGTTAAGTCAGGAGGCTAAGAGCTTCTTCATCCCATTAAGTGTTCCCTCCCCAGGACGCTCTCCCATTTAGGACCCGCGGGATCCCGAAGGACCATGAATTCCTTGTACATCGGGAGCTCGTCCTAATGCCTTTCGCAGCATATTACATAAAGTGTTCTCAACTAGGCTATTTGGTACTTAGCGTATTCTTTTCCTTGTCTCTTATCTCCAGGTCCTTAAGTATTAAACCCTCCTGTCTTTTGATTTTCTCCTCCCATAATGCCTGGAACTGGAAAGAATACCTGAATTCAGATTCAGGCTTTCATGTGACCTTGGGCTAATCCTTTGCTATTCCTTGGTCTTCGATTTCTGACTTTGCCGGTTGAACTCCTGGCCACAGTATAGCTCAGTCTCGTGCGATGCCCACCTCTCCAATTTCTCTTGGTCCGCCCCAGCCTGGAGGAGAGGAATAATAGGATAATCATGTTGATGATAATTGTACTTTGATTTTGTGTAGCACTTGATACTGTGCAGAGTTTTCAGAAATAACTGTATTTAATCCCTGCACGGCTGTAAATTAGGTATATAGATGGCACATGACCTGAATTTTGTGTTAATTTCAGTTTCAGCTCATGTGTCCTGATCCTATGGAGCATACTTGCCGTTTTTGATTCGGCAAATAATGCTCGCCTCTCAGCGGATGGGGCGGCTGTTTCCTTGTTTCCTTTTGGACTTGAGCGGGACGAGGCACAGGACTTGCTTTGACTTATTTATACTGACTTATACGCATTTTATGGCTCCTACTTTGCCGTTCTCAAAGGAATACCCGTTACTCCTAGCATGGTTTATAAAACTGCTTTATCAGCATAATTAAGCTATGGAATCTCAAATGACAGTCTTTATTCCCTAGCTGACAAAGTTAGCAGTGGAGATTTACTCAGATTTGCACAATACGAGACGTTAAGGCTGTTATGAATGTTCTTCCTTTACTTCTACTAGCCTGCTTATAAAAGAAAAAAAGGAATAATCTGGTCTTTTCATGTCAGTTACAATCGATTTTTTCCCCATTTGTAAAATAGAAATGTAATTTTTTTTTTAACGTTTATTTATTTTTGAGACAGAGAGAGACAAAGCATGAACGGGGGAGGGTCAGAGAGAGGGAGACACAGAATCTGAAACAGGCTCCAGGCTCTGAGCTGTCAGCACAGAGCCTGACGCGGGGCTCGAACTCACGGACCGCGAGATCATGACCTGAGCCGAAGTCGGCCACTCAACCGACTGAGCCACCCAGGCACCCCAGAAATGTAATTTTCAAATCGAAATCGATGGCACTTTAATGGAATATCTTGAATAACATTTTTTCTTGTTCAGGTAACTTGCTTTACACCTTCTAATTGAGGAGCATAAGTACGTAGGTATTTCCGATTTGCATCTCCCGAAGCTTATTTCAGAAGGAAGCTGAAAAGGATTCTCCCTCAGACTTAGACTGGTTTACAATTTAAAAGACCGGCCAAAGTGGGGTTTACTTGATCTAAATTAGAGGAGCATTAAGGTTACACCTGCAGCTGTGAGAAAAGTGCTGGATGCGGACAATTTTATGTAGCTGGGTCTGCAGAAGACGATTTTTGCACACCAAGTCAAGGCATCTAAAAACATGTCTGTTCTTATTCAGACACTTTCAATACTTTTTAAGCGCACAAGTCTGATTACCTCTGTACGTCTCTCGGGAGCTGCAATTTTGCTGGAAAGAGATTCGGAACAGTCAGAACACTCACATAAAATAGATAGTGAGTTTTTAAAGTCTGTACCCTCTACGGTAGTAATAAAATGACCTAAAAATATTCTGCAAGGCTGTCTTATGACATAGCGGATGAATCATTAGCTTCTTTATGAATTGGTGATATTCTGTGAGAATGTTGCAGAATTTGCCAGTCCACAGTCTCCATCCGTTGCGTAACTGCAGGGAAGTCCTTGCGCCCCCTCAAAGATTGAAGCTTATGTAACTGGGACATATGTTCTATACGAGTGTGTGTGTATGTGCACGTGTGCGCACGTGTGGTACACATGGATTTATTTATGTACGCATTCGTTATCAAGTATTTTGGCGGGTAGGTGGTTAGTTTTATCTTTTGCTTTCTAGGTCTGTAAAGACACTGTCCATTTTAGAGCCTTGCTTCTCAAACTGAAAAACAGTTTGTTTTTTAACGTTTATTTATTTTTGAGCCAGAGAGAGACAGAGCATGAACGGGGGAGGGGCAGAGAGAGAGGGAGACACAGAATCGGAAACAGGCTGCAGGCTCTGAGCGGTCAGCCTAGAGCCCGACGCGGGGCTCGAACTCACGGACCGCGAGATCATGACCTGAGCCAAAGTCGGTCGCTTAACCGACTGAGCCACCCAGGCACCCCGACGGTTTTTTAACATACACTACATCACAGACTTGTAGGTGGGCCTCCTGAAACTGACGAGTATGCCCTCAACGCTGCATGTAACTCACGGCGCAGGTTCAGCAGCACTCACCCTAGCCTGCACTCTGTTCTGCGAAGTAAAAGTTGCTTAACGTACCCAGTTTCTGTTTTTGTGAAGAACTATTCATTGGAGTGGCGCTGTCCTGGAGTGCTTAATCTTGGGAAGTATAAACGTCAACTCCAATCAAGTGACCTCGGGTCTGGGGTTGGGGGGCTAATTAACAGACACCAGACAAGAACACCTAAAACAATGTCATTTATGGGACTTGATATTTTGCCAGATGAGCCAAATTCAGGCAAAGGAGGGATCTATCTTCTGTCCCATTTCGTAGGCCTTCTTGGCAATTATTTCGGAGGCTAACGTAATAGAATCTCTCTCTTATATGAAAGGCTCGTGTAGCAGGGCCCCTGCTGCCTGGGTTTCATGCGTTCCCCCACCATGTAATTAAATACAATGTACACGATGCGATATTTTTCTTTTTTTTTTAACGTTTATTTATTTTTGAGAGAGACAGCGGTGGTGGAGGAGGGGCAGAGAGAGAGGGAGACACAGAATCCGAAGCAGCTCCAGGCTCCGAGCTGTCAGCCCAGAGCCCGACGCGGGGCTCGAACCCACGAACCGTGAGATCGTGACCTGAACCGAAGTCGGTCGCTTAACCGACCGAGCCACCCGGCCACCCCAGATGGTGATATTTTTCAAATACAAGTTTGTCTTTATCCAGAATAGGAAATGTGATGTGTGTGCTCTTTAACGTTATGTGATGAATTCCATGGGGGAACTGATGGATGATCCTGTGACTGTGCCATTGTCACTTTACGAATCGAGGTTGGGAAGTAATGCGACGTAGCAGCAAAGGAGTTCGTTCACTTTGAGGCTGGTGAGGCGTGCATTTGAATTCTGCCTCTGCCACCAGCTCTCTGTGCCTGCACGGAGGCACTCACCATGTTGAGACCCACCTTCCCGATTTATTAAGTAGTTAGGATGATCCTTTCCTCGGAGAGTGTTGTAAGGATTTGAGATAATACACGGAGAAGGACAAAATGTCTGACATACTAACTGCTCAAGAAATTCTAATTACTATTAATAACGATGATAATTGTGACCATTCCCTATTTATTATTCTTAGTGTTGCTTTCATATACCGCGTCCCTCCTTATCCAAAATCTCTTGGCTTCCTGGGGTGCCTGGCTGGCTCAGTCCGTAGAGCATGTGGCTCTTGATCTTGGGATCATGGGATGGAGCCCTGTGTGGGGTGTAGAGATTACAAACAACGCTGAATTAGAAAAACAGAAATCTCTCGGGCTCCTGAGTTCAGATGGCCAGGGACCCCCAGGTTCAGGTGTTCAAGCCTGACACTCAGGGAGCCACTTAAGTTTTCTAAAGTAGTTGACCTCTTAACCAAGGTCCCAAGGTTCACCTGATCACAGGGTATCCCAGCTTCGGCAAGCATAAATTTACTTTAATTCGAAGTACAAATTAGAAAAACAGATTTTCTGCTGTTTTCTTTACCTTCCTCCCAGTTCTGAAATAATAGACCTTTTGTAATAGAAAACAATATGCACCATAACCTCTGACCATAAGTACAAATGACTCTTTATAGACGTGTATGTGTGTGACTTGATATCTGTCTTCCCACCTGTATCTAGAAGACCTTAAAAGTTTAAACTACAGGATCAAATATGTGCCATAAAAACACACTGGTAAAGGCACATGCCCAGTAATTCATAAGTAAGGAGAAAGCCTGTAAAATAATGTGACATGCTCAGAAAGATGCCTGACAACCTAGTAAATGCCTGACAAATGATGCTGGCAACTGTTGGCGGTGGGGGAGGGGGCGAGGGAATGGCTCCAGAGGTAAGGACGTATGACAGCATGAGAAGTTTTATATGACTCGCTGAGGATTTTGGATGCTTAGATTTTTCATTTGGGTCATGTATCAACCCGGATCCAGCCAGAAAATAGAAACCACTCGGCCCGCTTCAGACAGAGGGTATTTAATGCAGTAAATTGGTGACCCGGCGATGGAAAAGTGAAGAAGACAGACAGCAAAGAGCCCCTGTTAGAACCAGGGCTGGAGGCCGGTGGCAGGACTGGGTACCCGCAGAGCCCCGGAAACCAAAGCTACAGGCTGGAGCTTGGACCAGGGGTAGCTGGGATTACGGGAGGGAGGGCCGATGAGAGGGAGCTGGGGCCAGGAAGGAGGCACAGCTCCTGCCCGAGCTTTCGCCGAAGGCGGAGAAAGGGAGAAATAGCCTGGCCTCTCGTCTCCTCCTGCCCCCCGGTCTTCTGCCAGTAACTCCCAGTTGGCCACACTTATCTGGAAGCCTGTCGGTAAGGGAGCTGGAAAATGCCACTCTCTGGAACAAAGAGCAGAGCAGGGAAAGGTCAGAGAATGGGTTTGAGAACCAACAGGCAAGTGACTCAAGGACAGGAGACCTTGCGGGTGGGGACGCGGCCTACCATCCACGCCACCGCGCAGGGATGAGAAACACAAAGCCTTAGAGACTTTCGTGGGACTTTGTGATTCTGAAGTGACATGAGGCACCAGACGGGCCCACTGGGTTCAAAAGAAGCTGACCTAAGAACAGAGAAAGAGAGGGTGGCCCTAAGAAGGATTAGCCGCACAGAAGTCCAAACGCTGAGAATAAGCGTCCATGCATTTGATTCTAGTACTTGAATTGTTTACACTTGTTTGTTCTGAAGTCTGTCAGGGCAAACTGATGAATTTCTGTAAAGCAGGAACTGTCTTCCTCATTTTTGTCACCAGTGCCTGGCGCGTTATAGCCTCTGAGTAAACAACCGTTCTTTGAACGCAACACAGTAGAGGAAGGGAGAGTGATTTTGGTGGGGAAGAAGACAAGTGGCACTCAAGACGACAGAAAGAGATAGATGATGTTTTCCTGAGGCACATTATTAAACTGACAAGATGGAACTCTCTGGAGAGAGAGGTTTTTTTTCCAGGAAGTGGAACATAAAGCCTCATGGTAATAAAAATACAGAACATCGATGAAGTTATCGATGTTATTGGCAATTTGATTTCTTAGCAAAACCAGGTGAGTTGTTCCTCTGTCCTTTTAGGACAAAAAGTGATAACTCACTGACGATCAAGGCAGTAAGACCCTTGGAAGAAGGTGTCCGTGTGGACCTAGAATTTAAATAACAAGGAACGGAGCACAACGTGATGTGCCGCCCGTCTCATTGATTCACGGGTTCCTTGACCGAATAAACATTTAAGAGTGTTCCAAGCCTTGTGAATCCTCAACTTTACAACAACAGGATAAAAATATTAAGGAAAACAAGGCTATTGAACGTCTAAAAAAATTGGCGTGGTCTTATTTTTGGAACGTTAAGACGTGTGTACATGTCAGAACTTTTGGAAGATGAAGTTAAGTGTAAAAACAATAAGAACACCTCAGATCTCAGCACCCAGAAATAACCACTAGTTACATTTTAGAGGATTGGTTCTAGTCTTTTTTTTTTCCTGTGCCTTATTATATGGTTGTTTGAGATAATATCGTGTTTATAATGTTGTATCCTACTTTATTCGCTAAATACCGTTACGTTTTCTCTCTCGACCATTTTTCAGGGATGTTGTTTTTCCCAAGCTGCAATTTCTTAAAAATTAATTCTCATTTTTCAGCAATTAGTTTGTGACAAAGGAAACTCAAATGAATGTCAAACTGAAGGAAATAAATCTTGGAAGATTCTCTAGATTTACTGCAAACGGGCTTCTGAGAAGAAAGCCTAGTAACATGTCTTGATACCTTCTGTCTGACAAGCTACTTACATATGAGCAATGTTACAAAATAAAGTCAGGGCGGTCCAGAATAGGCAGCCACTAATCAGAAGGCTGACAAGTAAAGTTTATCCAACGATAAATATGGTTTATAAATGGAAATTTACAAACACTTGTCAGCGACAAATAGTTTAATGGATACCATTTCTTGGACAGCGTATTTGTGATCTCAAGGTGACAAGGCAACTATCCTTGGAAACTTTGAGCATTACGGGAAAATCTTTGCCCTCTTAGCAACTAAGTGTAGACAGAAATTCACCTTTCTGGTGAGTTTCAATTTTTATAATAACTGATATGTAAAAATTCACGTACTTTAACTTACCAATCTGGAAAGAGAATGAATAGTAGAACCCTTGATCTTAGACCATTTGTGGCTACAATTACCACACTCTGCTCCAGGTTCTTTCTTAACACTGTCAATTAAGGCTTGCAGCCTCTTGCTTCGGTTACATTTTCTGACCAAGGTGCAATTAAAGAGTGTAGAGCTAATAATTTTTTCCACAGTTGTTTCCAGTTTGGTTTTTTTACTGCTGGAGGTCAGTCTGTGAGGAACATCTCTGTGTAAAAAGCCTTTGCGTATTTGATTCACAGAAGTGTAATCACGGAGTCACAGGGTATTCGAGTTTGTTAATTTCTCGGTGTGTATCACCTGGAGCTCTCTCGAAGATTTGTGCGATTTACCCTCTTAATACGTGAAAGCGCCCATCTGACCGCGTCTTTGCCGGGGTGGACCAGTATGTTTACTTCTGCTGTTGTAATAGAGAACATAAAACCATCTTATTGTTATTATTTGCATATCTGTGATTACTAGTGATCATGAACCTTTTCCTTTACATGTTGACTGAACAGGTTTCCTCTTGTGACTCATGTGAAAGCAAAACCAATTTAAGCAAACAAAACCCTTGCAAACTCTTCTGTTGTAATGCAAGCTTTTCTTTTTTCATTGCGTTGAGTGACTCTTGGGGAGGAGAGACTCCAGATGACATCAGTACACGTTTTGAATTCTGCCTGACCTTCCTCTCCTTCAAGTCAAACCAGCCTTATCCCTTCATCCACCCTCACAGGACCTATTTTCCACCCATTATGCTAGATTTTCTTATGCTCTATGCCAGCTCCAGTGTCTTCATATTTTTAAGTCTATACAGAGCCCTCAACTACAATGGTTGTCCAAAGGGCTCATCAGTAAAAAAAATAAAAAAATAAATAAATAAAATAAATAAAGGGCTCATCAGTTATGGGCAGGGGAGGGAGGCTTCTTCCTGCCCCTTGAGTCAAGCAAACTCCTCCATACCACAGATACGGACAGTTTACTTTTGTGGTCCTTTCGGTGAGGCATCCTTTTCCCCCATAAAATAAAGAATACTTAGAACGTTCCAGGTTCTGCTCTGAGGAATGAGATACAGAGAAACATAAGGCATGATCCCCACCCATTTCCCGAGCTGGTGTGAGCCAGGACATGCAGTAGACCTTAGGATGTGAGAGAAAACCTCGCCTGTGACGGACGCCGGGATTGCTTGGTCAGAAGAGCGTGGGATTCTTGATCTCAGGGCCGTGAGTTTGAGTTTGAGCCCTGTGTTGGGTGCAGAGATTACAAAAAGGGGGAAAAAAAATTAAAAAAAAAGTCCTGGCCTGTGAGAGTGAAGGGCATGGCACCATCTCTACCTGTGGTGATGGGGGACCGCTCAAGTTCTTCTAAGTCCTTTCTGGCTTTGCAACTCAAGTGACCGCCATGTTGATATCTGTTATGGCTGATGTCATAGTTGATTAATGCTAACATACACCCATTTTGTTTCTCAAGGCAAATTAAAAACAATTTAATGTCTATTTTTGAGGGGGGGATGGGGAGGGACAGAGAAAGGGAGACAGGATCTGAAGCAGGCTCCATGCTGACAACTGAGAGTCTGATGTGGGGCTTGAACTCCCGAACCAAGCCAGGAGATCATGACCTGAGACCAAGTCAGATGCTTAACCGACAGAACCACCCAGGCACCCCTCAAGGCAAATTTAAATGTCTCAAGTTGGAATGACTGAAGGTTTAGGTTCAAGTGCATTTTCGCTCTCCTGCGTGCTCTGTCTCACGCGCGTGTGTGCACACACACAGCTTACATTGCCGAGTATCTTTCTGCTTGTGGTGAAGGGATTCTAAAAAACAGCATATGTCGGCTTCACACAATACCTTACTGTCTGCTTGAGAGGTTAAAATTGACATTGACCAAATAAAATTGACTATATGCTATAAGACTATATACTAACTTACATAATATCACGGTCAAATGTGTGGTATGTTATACAGGTAAACAGAGCACTACTGATGAGAATCCTTGGGGAAGACTATTTAGAGAGTAGAACAAAACCATTGTTCTAACGAAAGAATTTTATAAGACTTAGGGACATTAAAATGTAGGCTAGGATATTCCCGATAGCGTAGCAGCATAAACAAAGGTACAATTGAGAGAAGGACTGGCTTGTTGGAGGTTCAGCGGGGGCATTGTTCTGTGAGAATCTACTCCAGTTTTTGGAGAAAAACCTGATTTAATGCTCTTCAATTAAAGGCAGTTTAAGTGCATCAAGTTACATAACGAGAAATTGAAATTTCATTTGATGGGCAATAGAAGGACCTTGCTAAATCTTCCGAAGAGAGTGATGATGTTCTGTTTTCAGGAATAAGAATTTGATGGGATGGTTTCAGGATGTTGAGAGAGGGGAGAGATCAGTTAGGCTGTTTTGCTTTGTGGCATTTACGACGATGCGGGTCTTAACATAGCAGTGGGGGAAGTTTCCTTCTCAAGGTAGAATTACCCGAGAGTAGTGACAGATTGGATAGGTTTTCAAGAAAAGAGTTATAAGATGCCTTCTAGATTTTCAGCTTTGATGGCACAGACAGTGGTGATAGCATTGAACAAAAAGGAAATTGCAAATTGATTGGAGCCATAGGAAGTAGGTCTGAATTGTATTGATGTGTGTGCTTATAAATTCATTTATGTAGTTCATTGTTTTACAAAAATTTATTTGGGGCAGCTCATATAAATGTATGAACTTCATACCATAAGCATATATTTCTCATTAATCTTCTCGAAAGCCCCATGAAGTGTATTACTATCTCCTTTGTGCAGACGAGGCTCGGAGAAAATAGGTAATTTGCTCACATAGCATGGCTGGGATTTAAATCTGCTTTAAATGCCTGAACCATGGGCGAGCCCCTGAGCTAAATTTTGTTCCTGGGAAGTGACAGTGTCATTTTGAAGAGGAACTATCTTGAAGGCATTTGGAAAGGGGAAGAAATGTTTTAGAATTATCAATATGATTAAAAAAAAAAAACGATTGCTTGTATTTTTATTGCACTTTATATATGAAATACTGGAGGCAGGGTGAGGTCCTTTACTTGTACTGAACAAGTGTCTATCCTGGATCTCTCCTCGGAATTTTTTTTTTTAATTTTTTTTTTTTAACGTTTATTTATTTTTGAGACAGAGAGAGACAGAGCATGAACGGGAGCATGAACGGGGGAGGGGCAGAGAGAGAGGGAGACACAGAATCGGAAGCAGGCTCCAGGCTCTGAGCCATCAGCCCAGAGCCCGACGCGGGGCTCAAACTCACGGACCGTGAGATCGTGACCTGAGCTGAAGTCGGACGCTTAACCGACTGAGCCACCCAGGCGCCCCTCCTCGGAATTTTTAAGATACGGTATCTCATGTCTCACAACAGCCCTGGAAACCGGAACTATTGTTGTTCCCTTTACAAATGAAGAAAGTGAAGCTTCACAGAGTCAAGGTTACTTATCCAAGGACACTCGGAAACTGTCATGATGAAGAGGAGTGGCTGTAGAGTCACAGATTTGAATTTGAATCCTTAGGCCTTTGGTTTTCTCATGTGTTTCCTGTCAGGTCATGATCTCACAGCTTCACGGGTTCAAGCCCCACACGAGGCCCTGCTGGCATGTCAGAGCCTGCTTGGGATTCTCTCTCCCCCCACCCCCACCCCCCGCCCCTCTCCCTGCCCCACTCGCGCTGTCTCTGTCTCTCTCAAAATAAATAAATCAACTTTAAAAATAAATAGGGGCGTCTGGGTGGCTCAGTCGTTGACCGTCCGACTTTGGCTCAGGTCATGATCTCGCAGTTCATGAGTTCGAGCCCCGCGTGGGCTCTGTGCTGACAGCTCAGAGCCTGGAGCCTGCTTCGGATTCTGTGTCTCCCTGTTTCTGCCCCTTTCCTGCTCATGCTCTGTCTCTCTCTGTCTCTCAAAAATGAATAAACGTTAGAAGAAAAATTGAGATAAAAATAAATAATTGAAATAGTCTAAGCGGAGGGCATGAACAGTGGGTGTTCTCTCAGCACTGATAACAACCCTCTGCTTTCACTCTCTAGATGCCGTCGATAGTATAGTTTCTGTGTTTCTCTCTATAGGTATTTTATGCATATATAAGCAAACATACGTGTGAATGTGCAGTTTTTTCCACATTGGTAGCACAATAGACTCAGTGTTCTGTTCTCTGATCTTTTTATTTTTCGTAAGCTCTAGGCCCAACGTGGAGCTTGAACTCACAACCCCCCCAAGATCAAGAGTCAGCCAGGCACCCTGAGTGATGAGCTTTTATGTAATAAAAGCTTCTTTTTTTGTAGACTAATAGAGTGTGGATGAATATTTGCTATATGGAGAATTATGGTAGTATTTTTAAGACACAAAAACCCAGACGTAAATGTAAGAAGTTCACGGGTGCCTGGCTGGCTCAGTCAGTAGAGTATATGGCTCTTGATCTCTGGGTCGTGAGTTCGAACCCCGTGTTGGGCACAGAGTTTACTTTCAAAATAAATAAATAAATAAATAAGCAAACAAACAAGAAGTTTAAAATCAACACCTAGTGACCTTTTTGCTTGGTTTACAAGTCCTGAGAAGCAGGTAGCATTTATCAAGTTTTGAAAGGTTGATACATTCAAGGAAGTGTTGGGGCACCTGCGTGGCTCCGTCCGTTAAGCCTCCAACTCTTGATTTCGGCCCAGGTCATGATACCACAATTGTGAGATCGAGCCCCGGCCTTCAGCTCTGCACTAGGCACGGAGCCTGCTGGAGATTCTCCCTCTCCCTTTGCCCCTTCCCCGCATGTGCTCGCTCACTTGCTCTCTGTCAAGAAGAAAAAAATTAGGCTTTGCTTGCTTCGGGGGAAGATGTGTTTTCCAAATTTAATATGAATGTCAAGTACTTGCTAAGGTTACAGAAATTCGTGGTCTCTGTTCCTTGGGAGCAGGTGGGAGCTCTGAAGCCCAAAGAGTAGTTTTGAACGTTGTACTTTGCCTCTGGCTCCGTCAGGGAAGGGACACGGATGTAGAGGTGTTGAGTGTTCTTAACCACAATAAACTCAGACACAAAGTAAAAGAAAGTGCGGGAACGTAGGAGAAAAGGATGTTTCCGGTGTTTTATGTGACAGTTGTTGGCATTTGCCTGTTGAAGAGAGTTCCTCAGCTGCTTTATTATTGCAGCTGAAACACCCCTTCTCGTCTCCAGGGAAGAAAAACCGAAAAAGGCTTGGCTTCTCATCCTTGCTCTTCTTCTAGCTGATGAGGGAACCCAGGACAAATTACTAAGAACTTTCTAGCCCTTAGCTTTACTCATTGGGAAAATGAAGATTTAGAGTGAGACATTTCTGTTTCTAAGATGCTACGGTATCTTTTTCTTATTTGACAGAAATTATCGTTGGGGTTTTTTTGTTTGTTTGTTTGTTTGTTTCCCAAAGAATACCCTTAAGAAGAACGCATAGAGATAAATTAAAGCTACCTAAAGACTTTAATTCCTGGTTGCTCAGTAACCATTAAATCCCTCAGTCAGGCAACAGCCACATTCTTGCCTTGAGACAAGACTTAGCCCTTTCTGAACTTACCCTTGGGCTCTGCTCCAGAAGTTTATTTGTAAGTTAGTTGCTTACACCTTGGAATAAAATGTGTGGTAAATGATGTTTAGGTCCCCAAGCCACTGAATCTTGTTTAAGTCCCAAGAGTTCCTGATGAACTGCCTGGTGTGAATAGAATGAACGCAGCTACAGGTTTCTAGGGAACAAAATGCTTTTGGGGTAGAAGGCTCCCGTTGCTGGGGTTGATGGCTCTAGTTTCAAAGCTTCTCTGGGTCAGAAGAACTGAAAGTTTAAATCCTAAGAGGTCTAGTGACCTTCCTGGTCGTTCTACCACTCCTCCGGCCTGTCAGCTCCCTTCTCTCTGTCCTTTTTTCTTCCTGCAAAGTTGTCTATGATGTGTCCACTTCCCTGCCAATTAAACGGTTACAAATGCATTTTTAAATTTTTTTTAACGTTTATTTATTTTTGAGACAGAGAGAGACAGAGCATGAACGGGGGAGGGTCAGAGAGAGGGAGACACAGAATCCGAAGCAGGCTCCAGGCTCTGAGCTGTCAGCACAGAGCCCGACGCGGGGCTCGAACTCACGGACCGCGAGATGGTGACCTGAGCCGAAGTCGGACGCTTAACCGACTGGGCCACCCAGGCGCCCCGCACCTGCTTTATATCAAACAACTGCCAAGTGCCACATAGGAGGCGACAAAGACTGTGTTGCCAGTAACGCTGATTCCGATGTATGTGGTTCCATCCCTAAGGCGTCCTTTCTCATTAAAAGCAACTCAGTCTATGTCAGGGGACAAGGCAGGCCATTATCCAATGAAAAGCTCCCGCCATTGATTAATTTTATAACAGCTGCAGCTGCTGAATGATTGGTCTTTTTTTTTTTTTTTTACATGAATGATTTACATATTAGTATCTTTATCAGGCTCTAATCACGAGCGTTTAGTCTTCAGAAACATTATCACGTCACAGTGAAAAGAAAACATTCTGTCACATGCTTCGTCTTTAAAAACGTACAGAAGTCAGCTTCTGGATGCGTGGGCAGTTTGAGTCATGTCACCTGGTCCGCTCCCCGGCTAGGATGTACAAAATGCAGAAATGAGCACATTTTACTATATTCCTAGATGCTTCAATATCCTGAATTGTGTACTATCTTGGACTAATTACTCATGCTGAAGGGTTTAACAAAGTTTCTTCTACCTCTCAAACAACAAAAATGTTAACATTAAAAACTCAGTCTCTTCCCTAGCAAGATTTCTTTTTTTTTTTTAACTTTTTTTTAAGTTTATTTGTTTTTGACAGAGAGACAGTGCAAGCGTGAGCTGGGGACGGGCAGAGAGAGAGGGAGACAGAATCCGAAGCACGCTCCAGGCTCTGAGCTGTCAGCACGGAGCCCGATACGGGGCTCGAACTCACCAACCGTGAGATCGTGACCTGGGCTGAAGTGGGACGCTTAACCCACTGAGCCATCCAGGCCCCCCTCAAGATTTGTTTCTTAATGTTTATTTTTGACAGAGAGAGAGGGGAGGGGAGGGGCAGGAGGGGTGGGGAGAGAGGATCCAAAGCAGGATCCAGGCTCTGTGCTGACAGCAGACAGCCCGATATGGGGCCCGAACTCAAACCGGGAGATCATGACCTGAGCTGAAGTCCGAAGCTCAATCCACTGAGCCACCCAGGCGCCCCTCCCTTGCAAGATTAAAGTGTGAATACCCACTGGCGTCAAGTAGTCATGTTGCAAAACAGTTTTTTTGCAAGAACGTTAATTTGCTTTTCCCATGGTAATGAAGATCAGATTTCCACTGGTGTTCATTTTGGCGTCTATCTTACTCATGAAGAGATGGAGGAGAATGGATATTGAGGGGAGTGTGGCAGTTGGGGACCAAAAACATGGAGAGAAGCAGAAAAGGATGCAAATCATTTTCAATCAGAACCTGAAACTGAACACTGTCAGATGAAGGAGAGATTTTAGGGCCTTAATTTGGGTTTTGAAACTTCCAAATAGCTGAAAGTTACCAAAGCTTTTTTTTTTTTTTTTTTCTTTTTAAATAACCTTTATCTTAAGAGCTGTAAGGAAGGATGCTACTTGTCTTTAAGGAGATTTTATACTAATGAGGTAAAGATATGAACACGTCTAAAGAGTTAATGAAAAATTGGTTACTTACAAGTGTTCATACATAGGTAGTTATTAACTTCCAGAGAAATATGTATTTAAAAATTTGAATCCTTATCTTACATCTGGGCACAATCAGACTTGTTAACGTCTCATTCAAAACAAATGTCTCATTAGACCTTCTGCAGATCTGTTTCTGTCTAGAAGCCTGCCTTATTCATACAAGCCCGCTATTACAACGTTGTTTGAAATTAAATTAACTGTCAAACTGTCCCACATCCCTGGCGATACCAGGTAGCGACTGGTGGGGAGCGCTGTGATCCAAGATCTCTTTACTGCTAATGTTTTTTTGCTCCGCTCCCAGGAGGCTGACAGGGAATGGGTGATGCTCTGTAATTAGTCTTCTGCAGTTTGTTGATGACAGTTCAATTAACGTGTCAGTTACAAATACATTTTGCTGCAAGTAAGAAAACCTCTGACCAACTAACTGTACGTGGGCCACACTGGGGGAGATGGTTTTGTAGAAGCAGATTTCTGGAGACCGTACAGAGCTAAGGAAGAGTTCCGGGGTATGCCGTCAGAGATGCGTCTGTCTCTGTGTCCCGCTGTACCATCTTTAGCCACAGATGTTTGACCTCGTGGTTCCAGGGTGACTGCCGCCCCCCATCCCCCCCCCCCAACCCCGGCGGGGAGGAGAAAAGGACCTTCCTCCTCCGAGGCTCTTTGTCTTTTCGGTTTGGAAAAGAAAATTCTTCCCTGCAGTTACCTTCTCAAGCATTGGTCAGATTGCGTTCACATGGCTGTCCCCGGCTGACTGAGAGAATTGAGACTCTCCAGCCTTTGTAGTAGAGAACGGCAGGGAGAAAGCATTTGGAAATGGGTACTGAGTGAACCAGCCTTCGACAATCTGCCACAATTTAATACACCCGACTCCTCTTTCTCACGCAGAAGCATTCTCTTTATGTTGCCTTTTTTTCCTTTCTCCCTTTATTGTAACTCCTTTATATAGTCTTGATATCTTTGTTATGTGTGTTTCAAAAAAAGAAACCCAAGCTCCAGCTGTAAGGGGTAAGCAAGAGAATCCTTCTAGTGACGCACCCATAGCCCTGGGAATTGGTAGTATTTGCAGAAAAATCAGATGTGGAATTCATGTCATCAGCTGCTTAAACCTAGTAAAAGTAGGCAAGTTACTGTCAGAATCTGATTCAATGCAAACCACGTTTATTGCACACCAGCATTTATGGCCCTGGGTGCGGTAAACTCACACAGTCCTTTCTGTAGTCCCCAGATTCTTTTCTCCTCTTTTCTTCCTCAAGTATAAGAATGAAAAGTGAAGCTGCTTCTAATTAGTCATATCACCCATTTTCATCAGTATTGGTATAGATTTTATTTTTATTTAAAAAAAATTTTTTTAATGTTTATTTATTTTTGAGAGACAGAGAGAGCAGGGGAGGGGCAGAGAGAGGGAGACACAGAATCCGAAGCAGGCTCCAGGCTCCAAGCTGTCAGCACAGAACCGGTCGCGGGGCTTGAACTCAAGAACCACAAGACCACGACCTGAGCCGAAGTCAGACACTCAACTGACTGAGCCACCCAGGCGCCCCAGATTTTATTTTGATTGTAAACTGAGTATTTAAATTCACTTTTAGCTTTTATGGGCTCACTTAGAAACGAATCAGGGTTTCATAAAGAACATACCGTATATGGAAATTTTTCAGTTCTCTTAACCTTAAAAATGTTCACTGGAATACACCTGAAATCCTGTTGAAAACTCCTTTTGTGTTGGATATATAAAAATTGTACACAGCCATCTGTTTGCTTTGTATGTTTGTGTATGTATATAAACATGCTCACATAACCAGGCTTTGCTGTGTGGATATTACTTGGAACGTCACAAATACCCGGGAAATGCGTACTGGATTTTTGTGAGTACGTTGGTTTTGTATTTTCTCACGTTTTTAGAAGCCTGAATTTTCTATGAAAGTTTTAATTTTTTAGCAATCTCTGCACCCAACGTGGGGCTCGAACCCACAATGGCGAGATCAAGGATCGCTCACTCCACCGACTGAGCTAGCCCAGGCGCCCCTTAGAAGCCTAAATCTTTAAGCCATGAGCTTAGTACATGGTTTGGCCCATAATAGGCGCTTAGATAAATGTTAATTGAGGATTTAAAAATGTGTAAGTAATTGTCACTTGATGAAATGTAGTCAGCAGAGTGATTGGGATTTTGGTTCTGTCTTCCCACCCGTTCTTGTACTGGAAAAGTAAGTATATTAAGGCAGTAGTATTTTTGGTGGCAGAGTCACTTAGTTTGCGTTAGTAAGAGGTGGAGACCAAAGAATTAATAGCTGGAAAGTTTTTGGAAAACCCGGTTAGAACTGCTTCCATAGAGTGATCTGAGAGCCAGAGAATAGCCAGTTATTGGAGGAAGCTGACAATTTCCACCAGGACAGGAAAAAGACTGGGTAACTAAAGGGCAAAGGTACAAGTTTGGGGGAGAGCAAGGGAGTGGTCTTGCCAAGGCCAGAATCTGAAAGAAATGCTTCCTGGGGCCCAACCAGGGAATTTAAATGACTGAAGGTGGCTGGGTAGGACCTGGGGCGACCTGAAAAGCTTCCCTTAGGGTAAATGAGCCTCCACATCTCCTCTTGTTATGCAGGAATGCGAGTCTTCATCTTGCCCCCGAGAAGCAGGACAATGGAAGCCTCCACAAATTTTTAACTCTTGGCACATCAGTCAGCAGTTCAAAAAACCATTATGTGAGCCAAAAATCCATGAACCGCACAAAAACAAACAAACAAACAAAAAACCCATCCACAGGCTAGATTCAGCCAGTTTGTGACCTCTGGTCTCTGCTTACCAGAGGAATGATCGAAAGAGATTGGAGTTTGGGGAGAAAGATCATCTGTTGAAATCCTGGAAGATAAGGGATCCACAACTAGCTGAGAAGCTAAGACCCGGTAGGAACTTCAGAATGTAGGGGAATCCTGTTGAGCCCGTTCTAAAACCGGAAACTGCTGAAGTCGAGGCTCCCATTAAAGGAAATGAGGAAAATGTTTAATTTCATCATCAAAGTAGGTTCTCCCCCCGGGTCCCCAACTGTGAGAAAGGATGATGGATTTGAAAGAGGCAGTGTCCATCTCACGCAGAAAAAGTAGTACTCTTTTCCAGTCCCCCCAAGAGTAGGCCATACCATTATCCAGAAATGATTTGCGAATTCGGTTATAGGAAAAGCTGTAGCAAGACATAAAAATTAAGTCACGTGTGATCATTTACATCGTCTCACCTTGATTGTAAAGAGTAAAATGTGATTAAACGGTCCCTGCCCTAGAGAGTCTGGGATGTGCGCTCATTTATGAAGAGAGAGTGGTAAGATTGCTTAATTAATGAAGTTTAAAACAGACTGGAGGGAGACCGGGGCCGGGGGGGGGGGGGGTCAGTTGCGAAGTTCGCGATGCTGGTATAGTCGCGTCCGGAGTTGAGTTGCCTCTGCCAGGACTGAGGAACACGCGGGAGGGCAGTGACTGAAGGCTCTGAGTCAAAGAGGGGGAATCCTGTCCGGCCATGAACTCTCTGATGGTCTCTGTCCAGAGGGAGCCAGGAAGGAAAGAGCATTGGCTTCATCTGGTGTGCCTACCATTGGAGCATGAAGATGACAAGGGAGGCTGATGAGAGATTAATGACCAATTTCGTGACCCTGCCGATTGAAGTGCCTTCCAACGATCAGGAGAGCAAATCAGGAAGTGCTGAGGGTAGAGAAGCTTTCTCAGTGAGTTGACAGAAGGAAAAAAAAAAAAAAAAGGGCTGACTAAAGGTGGAATTTGGGGGCAGGGAGTGAAGTTAAGGATTTACATTCTTTGGGTGTGCTGGCCTGGCAAGTAAGCCCTCTGTTTCCAGTGTCTTATCTCACTCCTAAGCTTGCTTATCCCTCACTGCCCCATGTCTGGGTCTGCTTCTCCCGGGATGAAACCTCCAGCCTTCTATCAATGCGAGGCGGGAAGTGGCCGATGCGCTTGGCTGCTTAGGGTGGGGGAGAAAGTGTCCAGGGCTCAAAAGACAACCAATCCTTGGATCTTTCAGCCACATCACAGCCTTCACAGGAGCCTGGAGCCTCCGATGTTTTGAGACTCCTTGGTTGTGTACATTGGGAACCTTCTTAATTAGCCCCCAGTCCCTCCCCCACCACCACCACCACCCCCCCCCCCCCCCCGGCCCAACTTGCCCTTCTTCCCCTCATATTAATTGAGACTTGGGATTTCTCTGGTCTCCTAAGTCAGTTAACCACCAGATCATCTACCAAGCTTCCCAGATACTGCAGCTGTGCTCTGTTCTCTTCTTCCCGGATTTGTCCCTCTTCTGTTGGGGAGATATCCGTTTGAATTCTTACGTTGTCATCCTAGTAGAGTTTCGGGAATAAGGAGACAGAAACGAGTGTGTTCCCTCTGCCTTAGGTAACTGGAAATCCCGAGTTGAGTTCTTACAGCGATGTGGAGGGCCCTGAATAGGCCTCTTCCTGCCTGTCAGGCCTCATGGCGTCCATTCTTCCTCACTCTCTGAGATTTCAGCACTACTGATCTTAAGATTCTTCATGGTCCGTGCTCTTGTCTACTTGGGAGCCTCCTTTTACACATGCTGGCCCATGATCTTGTTTTGTTCTTGGCCTCTACCCGGTTAATCCCCATCACCCTCTAGGTCTTTGCTAAAACCTCACTTTCCCAGAGCAGCCTGCCTGGCCTCTGTTTCCTTCTTTGTGTCCTCTCAGGAAGTACTGAAAGGACAGATGGAAGGATTATGGCTCCATGCAGGTCTTTTAAAAAGCTATAGACCAGTTTTGCCTAAACGGTCTTTTGAAATCATGAGTATTATTTTGTTTGTATTTTTTGGTGGGCAAGGTTTTGAGAATCACAGCCACCCCAGTGCTTTCTGATCGGAAGCTGAAGTAAAAGGAACGTGGCCCATTGGGGTGCCTGGGTGGCTCGTTCAGTCAAGCATCTGACTCTTGGTTTTGGCTCAGGTCATGATCTCACGATTGGTGGGTTTGAGCCCCGTGTCGGGCTCCACGCTGACAGTTCTGCGTTGATAGCCTGGAGCCTGCTTGGGATTCTCTCTCTCCCTCTCTGTCGGCCCTTCCCCCGCTCACTCTCTCTGTCCCTCAAAATAAATAAGATGAAACTTAAATAGGAATATGGCACCACAGTGTCATTAGGAGTCAGCTCTCCATTATCTGGGGAAGCTGTCCGGCTCCCCAAATGGGATTCATTCATTCATTCATTTTATTTAATCTCTAGACCCAATTTGGGGCTTGAACTCACAATTCCGAGATCCAGAGCCGCGTGCTGTGCTGACTGAGCCAACAGGCACCCTCCCCGTAATGGTATTTAAGGCTCTATAGTAACGCCCCCCAACAAAAAAACTTTATGTGGGCCATTTGTTACAGAACATGCTTTCTCAACTAACCTTTTAGCACAGCAGGGGACTGGGAGCAAAACCAATTTGGGTATCCCCTCTTTCAGGAGAACAGTGTTGCCAAGAGTTAGGGAGCCTCTGCTGAGGAAGGCCAGGCCAGAGGAGGGAGCCAGAAAGGCCTCGAGCAGACCCACGGTCGGGATTTTGTGCTATCTTTGATTTCACCGTTGAACTTCTCAATTTTCTGTTTTTTTTAATTTTTGGCTTATAACCTCCTTCTCTCTTCTGCAATTTGAAGTCCACCACGTTTGGGCCACAGTGGACTACTTAGGTGCTTCTTCTCTTCATGTGTTAGAAAAATTCTAGAGGGGGGCGCCTAGGTGGCTCAGTCAGTTAAGCGTCCGACTTTGGCTCAGGTCATGATCTCACGGTCCGTGAGTGCGAGCCCCGCGTCGGGCTCTGTGCTGACAGCTCAGAGCCTGGAGCCTGCTTCGGATTCTGTGTCTCCCTCTCTCTCTGACCCTCCCCCGTTCATGCTCTCTCTCTCTCTGTCTCAAAAATAAACATTAAAAAAATAAAAAAAAAAAATTCTCGAGGGTCCCTGGTGGCAAATAAGTAATACCATTTCACTTCTGGAAGCGTCACTCGGTGGTAATTTAAGTTCACAGGCTTGGCTTTCTGGAGTTCTCGTAGCTCTGAAGGTGTACTTCCTGTGTCCCTCTGTGTACATTTACTTTATCCCCATTTGGGTAAAGTTCTATGTTGATGATGAGGTTTGAATGAGTTTAGAGTTTAAAAGGCCTCAAATATATTTAAAAACATTAACGGCCAAGTCTCATGGGTTAATGTACCTCTTCTTTCTCAGCTGACTTTTAAAAGATAAGTTCTAGGGGCGCCTGGGTGGCGCAGTCGGTTAAGCGTCCGACTTCAGCCAGGTCACGATCTCGCGGTCCGTGAGTTCGAGCCCCGCGTTGGGCTCTGGGCTGATGGCTCGGAGCCTGGAGCCTGTTTCCGATTCTGTGTCTCCCTCTCTCTGCCCCTCCCCCGTTCATGCTCTGTCTCTCTCTCTGTCCCAAAAATAAATAAATGTTGGAAAAAAAAATTAAAAAAAAAAAAAAAAAGATAAGTTCTAGAAACCCTACCCGTTGTCGAAGGGTTCCCAGTAATTCTGCGTTGTCCTCTAAAATCCCCGAGGCCTGGATGTGCTGGCTTACCTTGCTTTCAAGGCAGACTTGGTTTAAATTACTCAGTTTGTCTCGAGCCTCATTAAGACCCATGGTTCTGGTCTCTTCTAGGGAGGTTGACCTGGCCCGGAGAATACTTGCCAGGTGGAAGGTCCATTAGAACACTATAGGAAGAGTGAGGCCGGGGAAAGAATGCAAAGGGGATGAGAAGATGGGTGTCGTAGCCCGTTCTTAGAGACACTTAATTTGAAGGAGAAAGGAAGAGGGGTGGTAGTTAGCTGGTGTGGACAGAGTACGTGAAGTGTACGTCCTTAGAAGTTGAGAGACACTTGAGTCCATTTATTTTATTTTTATTTATTTATTTTTTGATGTTTATGAGACAGAAACAGAGCATGAACGGGGGAGGGTCAGAGAGAGAGGGAGACACAGAGTCCGAAGCAGGCTCCAGGCTCCGAGCTGTCAGCACAGAGCCCGACGCGGGGCTCGATCTCAAGCCGTGAGATCATGAGCTGAGCCAAAGTCGGTTGATTTCCCCAACCGACTGAGCCACCCCGATGCCCCAAATCCATTTAAATATCCGCCACCTTCCTGTAGGAGAAGGGGTGCCGGGCAGGCGAGACTGCCTTGTTTTGGCTTCTTTGGAAAATGATGCAAATAGATATGCAGTATTCGTTTACTTCGTCCTGCATGCCAAACATTCAGGCCGGAACTGTACCAAAAATGATCATACTGCCTCCAAATTGTATGCTTCACTCGTGGTCCCCTGAATGAGTTGGATTACGTTTCTTCGGGGGAAACCGAGTTGGTAGGAAGACACAAAGACCACAGCGCTAATTTATCTGTTGGAATAATCTTTGGCCATCCAGCTCTTTCCACTCATTAATTTTATGAGGTCATTATCATTCTTCCTACCTAATAGATAAACACACTAAAACTTTGAGCCTTTACCAAAAAGTCTCATTTTTTTTTTTCCCAAGTCTCATTTCCAAGCCATTGGAAAGCCAGACTGGAATAGTCCTTGTTTTAAATCCTAGACCTCAGTTCAGTCAGAGATAGCAGGACTTTTGAAGCATGATCGAACGGCAGAAACCAGCTGTAAAGCTGAAATGAAAAATGCAAAACAAAAAATGGAAATGAGAGGGCCTAATGGTTTATTTCTTAGAATATTTTCCAAGTTTTCCCTCGACTTTAAATGCTGAGGTGTTGTGCACTCTTTTTGCAAGACCGTTGTCCAATGTGTGTAGATTTCTGACTTGAGCTGTCGTTCCTCTTTTCTGGCATTTGACACCTTCTACCATCCACCTTCCCCTGAACTGGAAGTAAAAATCTTACAACAGAAATATTTACCAAAGTCCAGAGGAATTCCCAGGCTAAACAAAGGGGCAACCCCCCCCCCGTTACTTGTTTTGTGCCTCAAAATAAAAGCTATAAATGGGCCGTCCCTTCAGTAGCTGGTGATTGAACTTGAGAAGGTAGATAGTTTGATATTTGCCCTTCTTCCGTCAGTTTCTAGATTTCTCTATTTTTAGGCCAGCACCAGCCCTGGATAAAATAATTCAAGTCATGAAGAGGAATGTTCAGTTCAGCGTCTTTATCCTTCTGAAGTGTGCTTTCTCCCAGCTGCCATGGAAACATTGTGTAACTCGTTTCTTGGATAGTCTCACTCCTCTTGAGTTCCGGTTACTGAGCGCTGGTGAGCTCATTACAACTTGGATCCAAGTCCTGGAAAGGCAGCTCCCGGGGAAAGTGGAGGCCAGCCTCCCTCCCTCGGGGGACAGGGGTGGGGAAGGGGGGGGGGAGTTTAGGTTTATTGGGCATGCATATTTCAGCTACCAGGTCAGTTCCAGCCTCAGCCCGGGACCGTGTCGCGTTGTCCGCAGCTGTCCCACGTCTTGAGGTTTCTGTGTGCATCCTACGTGCCTTCCCAAGGCTAGAGACTCAACGCCTCCAGCTGTAAGCCAGAGGGAGTGGTACTGCAGATTCCTAGCAACACGGGCAGACGCAAACAACACAGATGGTTATCTCTCTTGAGTAGGGCTGTCAGGGCACCAGAGCTCTGGTGTGGTTCAGTGCTGGTTACTAGATAAACATTTGTATGCCTTCTGTTGCATTATGATGAAACCTAGATATTTTCCGTAGCTGCTTTCTTCTGATGTTTCCAGATCACTGTCCGAGCACCGTGGTGAGGTTGGACTACGGTGCCTTGAAAACTGGTGGCAGAAGGGCAGTGGGTGGGGGGGTCCGCTGAAAGGGTGTCCGAGAGGATAAACCGGAGGCAGAATGCCATAGTCAGAAGGATTTGGAAGGGAACAAAGTTCGAACTGCTTTGGGGACGCTGAGAGAGCTGCTAGAGGAGGAATGTACCAGAGGCCTGTCTCAGAGAGTATTCCGTAGTGAACCGCACCCTGAAAGAGTCAGATCACCCTTGCCTCTCCCGCTTGGATGTAGCTTCTGGTGGAATTTGCCAGTTCTTGAAATAAACTGTGAAACATGGCTGAAGTTTCTGACCTCCTTTAGATCGTTCGTTCTGAATTCTGAATGGAACCAAGAAAATTAGCAAAGGGGTAGAATTGGTCGTGGGAGAAGGATGTGTTTTAGGAAAGAAGGAAGACGGTAGGCTGGGCCGATGAGTCCAGGGACAGTCGGACAGGAGGCTTAGGAAGGAAGAGAAAAACAAGAGGAAGTTTCGCCACTGCCTTCTGCTCAGACGTTTGATCGACGCAGTCGACGCCCCACACTAGTGTGTAAGTCAGTGAATGAAAGGAAATTTGGAGTTGGAGGCATGTTCCTTGGAAAGTGTTACGGGATGGTGGTACAGGAGGAGTAGTGTGTACTTGACAAGAAGGGCGTCCCCGTGTTTCCATGTGGCTTATTTTACAAAAGAGCCAAAGAGGCTCGTTCACGAGCGTGTGAAGGAACTCTGTGCCGCCACGTGTGGGGAAAGCGTGATCACGCTGCTGGTGTTACACCCTTGTCGAGGGGAGGCCAGGAATGAGCGTCTTGTGGCTTAGTGCCCCAAGACGTGAGTTGGCTGAGACCACCCAAAAAGGTAAGCAGAGAGAGATCACGAAGGGCAGAAGGGGGGCCCTAGGTGAATCAAGTTGTCCTGAGCAGAGAACAAGCTTTGGAGAGAAAAGTGAATTCACTTGGAGGAGAGGGAATCTGTACCAATCGCCTTTGAGGGAGAACGCGTTTAGACACTTTTTATACATCGAGTACTTTTTACTGGTGTTCATCATAAACAAGAGACCCGCAGATAGATCCCAGGGGTGAATTGTTGGGTTCATCGGTCATAGTTGTCATCGAACACCCTCCCAAAAGTCCGCAGAGTGGAACTTGAGAAAGGAAAAACAAAAGACAACACATACTTGACCTTTAACAACACCAAACAATAGATTTCATCAAAATGTACGATTAGAGTAATCACCTGGGGATCTTGTTCAACGTGTTGATTCTGATTCGTGGATCTGGGTGGGGCCAAAGATTCTGCATTTCTGACAAGCTCCGGGTCGTGCCGCTGACCCTCGAATGACGCTTTGGATAACTAGGACCTACCTACCAGTTCATAACGAAGGCCCGTCTCCGAACAGGCTCTGTCACAAAAGAACATCGCTTAGCCACGGGGCGGAAACCAGTCTCACTAAAGCGTATGCAAAAGGCACCGTGAAGTCCCAGCCCTGCCTTTTTGTGTGCTCAGCGAGAGAGCCTCACCGTGCCGGGCCACAGCCCTCGGACACAGCGGGTCTCCAAGTGTGGTCCTGGGACCAGCAGCGTCAGAATCTCCTGGAAAGTTGTTAGGGATGCGTACTGTCAGTCCCTCCCCGGATCTACAGAGCAAGAAAATCTGGGAGCCGGGCCCTGGGAAGTGGTACTTTGAAAGCCGCCCTCCCCCGGTAATTGTGATCCGGCTTCTGTTGACTGATGGAATTCGCGCCACCAGCAATTCAGTGACCGGCAGGTGGACCTTTTGGAATCCGGCCTAGGGCACCCTTTCTCTGGGTGGAGAGCCTGCTAGATTCTTCTCAGAGCCCGATAATGGAAGGGCGGCCAGCGTTTCGAAACCTTTTCCAGCGGTCCTCATGTTTCGCAAACCGCTAACGTCACCAGCGCAGACCTATCTAGCGTTAATTTGGATAATTAATGAATCCCCCGGTGTGATAGGAGCTAAATATAGCTGAAGTACTTGGAGTGGCCACCTCCGGGGTGAGGCTTTTTGATGAATTGCTAGCCACCCACCCCTAGAGTGTGCATTCCTGACTCAGACGGCTGAGCGCCTCTGCGTCGTAGCATAAGCTAACACGTACGTACGTCATGCTGCACTGGCCACGTGAGGGTTTTCTTTAAACTCGGCGCCCTGCAGGAGTACGCCACAGTCTCTTTATTCGCTCTCCTGTTGCTTTGTTGCCAGGATTTTAGCTACTGTGGTTAAAGCTACTGCCGTGGACATGCTTTTCTTTCTTTTCGGTAAATCTCCGGGAGTGGAATATCTGGGTCATAAGAGAGATGTGTGTTCAATTTCATGGGAAACTACTCAACCGGTTTCCCGAGGTGGTTGAACTATCTTCCATTCCCACCAGCAGCGTCTGAAGAGGTCCACTCGCTCCCTATCCTCGCCAGTATACGTATCCTGGATGCGTATGCATATACGTATCCTGGATAGCGTACTGTCATTCGTGTTGATATTTATGCTGAATATTTTAAACATCTTTTTTTTTTAATGCTTTATTTTACTGAGAGACAGAGCATGAGAGGGGGAGACTCAGAATCCGAAGCAGGCTCCAGGCTCTGAGCTGTCAGCCCAGAGCCCGACGCGGGGCTCGCACTCACGAACCGTGAGCTCCTAACCCGAGCCAAAGTCGGACGCCCAACCGACTGAACCACCCAGGCGCCCCGTCTGCCGAATATTTTTTTTTTTTTCTGCCGAATATTTTAAAGTAAATTACGGATATCGTTTTTCTTCTCCCTCATGTCAATTCAGGTTTTTCCGTTTGGTCTCTGCAAAGGCCGTGAAGCTGATAATGTTGAACCAGGCGACTCGGGGGTGCATTACATTATTTCCCTCTCCTAACCCCCAAGTAGAATTGGTGTCATGGGTGCCACTCGATTGTCTGGTTTTTTTTTTCCTTCATTCTTTTGTTCGTTTGTTCCTCCATTCTGTCAACAGTTCACTAGCTGCAGGAGACCTGCTTTTTCAGAAAGCAGTTGTATATTAAGTCCCTGGGAGAGATGACAGAAGTAGGAGAGAGAGTCCTTGTCTTCAAGGAGCCTTTTGGAACTGGGTTCCTGAAACATACCTACACAGAAATGGTAGCAAAGAAATACAGCCCAGTTTATTGCAAGGCTTGCACACCCTTGAGTAAGGGCATTATCTGAGTAAAGCTTCCTGTTGGGGAAGGTGAGTTGGGCCTGATAGACTGTCGGACTCCATCACTGAGATGTTAACCTGTGCTGACTATTAGGATGGTGGCTCCTCAGAGTATAAACTAAATGTTTACTTTGGTCCCAGTTCTCTTGGAAAATGCATCTCAAACTCACACACACTAAGAAATTCTCGAAAGGTTAACAGTGCATATCTTTGGGTAAGGGGATTCTCGGTGATTTGCTTACTTGATTGTAAATTTTTCTTTAATGTCCAAGTTGTCCACAGTGAGCATGTGTAACTTTGATCATCAGAAGAAAGTATGATATTAAATGGGTGATGGGGATTAAGCAGGGCACTTGCTGTGAAGGGCCCTGGGTGGTGTATATGAGCGATGAATCACCATGTTCCGCACCTGAAACTGATCTTGCGCCGTTTGTTAACTAACTGGAATTCAGATAAAAACTTGGACAAAAAGTCATCATATAAATAAACCCAGTATTCATCCTTTCAAGCCTGAAGCTCTCCCACTGTGATTTTTAAATTCTACAAACATACTTTTCATTTACCTGAGATCTTTGTCTTAAACTTCTATCTTTTTTAGAAGGTCTCCTGTATTGTCATTAATGAAATGTTGTTTTAATTATTACCGTGAAAACAAAGTCACCTATACTTAAAAAAAATTTTTTAATATTTATTTATTTTTGAGAGACAGAGATAGCATGAGCAGGGGAGGGGGAGTGAGAGAGAGAGGGAGACACAGAATCCGAAGCAGGCTCCAGGCTCTGAGCTGTCCGCACAGAGCCCGACGTGGGGCTCGAACCCACGAGCCGTGAGATCATGACCTGAGCCCAAATCGGACACTCAACTGACTGAGCCACCCAGGCACCCCGATACACTTATAAAGAAAAAAAAAAAAACTCAAAAAAGTATTGCATCGCCCCTTGATTGTTTGCGAAGTTCTAATAGCTATTTCAAAAATAGATTGCTTGTTCTCTTTTAATTGTGTAGCCAAGATCCACTCCAAGAGAACCGAGGTTATAGTGTAGAAGAAAAAGACTCCCTGTGTGTCTGTTCCCTTTTAGGAATAAGGACTACATGAATGAATGCCCTGTGGGCTCTGCCACTGGAGTCCTTCACAGAACTTAGCTTTCCTGATTGTCAGACAGCAAAAAAACATTTTTTGGGTTTTTTTTTGCTTTTCTCGCATTGACAGAAGTTTTAAAAATGTTTTTTCAATGTTTTTATTCAGTAAACACATTATTCAATGTGTGAGCAGGGGAGGGGCAGAGAGAGAGGGAGACACAGAATCAGAAGCAGGCTCCAGGCTCTCAGCTCTCCGCACAGAGCCCAACTTGGGGCTTGTACCTCCCCCAACCACAAGAGATCATGGTCAAAGTTGGACGCTTAACCGACTGAGCCACCCAGGCACCGCGATAGAATTTTTAAATTCGGGGGATATACGAAAGATTTTTTTCTCTGTGTTCCTGTTGTTGTTTCCGAAACACTGGGAGCTTTTGTGCTTTCTGATGAAATAACAAAATGCCCTCTCTTTTGTCTCTTTTTTCCCCAGCGGACCTGAATAATGTCAGGTTCTCAGCTTATAGGACCGCCATGAAGCTCCGAAGACTGCAGAAGGCCCTTTGCTGTGAGTATTAACCAGTGCTTGGAACACTTGACGTTCGTCTTGGCTTAAAAAAAAAAAAAAGTGGGACCAGGGGTATTTTCACTTGCAGAGGGGGAGAAATAGCTATCACACGTCCAGCTGCAAGATAGATTTCCCTTTAGTAAGGTGTCTGTGGCCTAATGTGCCCCTAGAGTACTTTGTGATATTGTCTAGAGTCTCTCCTGTGTCACCGTTCCTTGATTGGACAAGGTATTTGTACGTTTTGGTCCCAGCTAGTGACACTGGCGTCCAGGGTTACCTTTCTGAACCTTGAAATCTCTCTCCCTCTTCTGCCTTTGTTTCTCCTTCTTCTAAACGGTACGTTGTAGAAGTCAATAGCTGCATTAGCCCTGCCGCATTTTGTAGGTGTGAGTAGATTATTAGCTTGACTGCTAATGTTCCGATGAATGATGTGATGATAAAAGTACAGACGATGGGCTGGTTTCTCTGCTTCTGCTGAGTATCCCACGTCCGTGGGGAAATCGTGGCATGTCATACGGCTCTGTGTCTTCGTCTCGTAGTTTATTTATACCTCTCCGCTGTCATCAAGGTGAGGTAGAATATATTGTTTGAGGGCCCGTGTGCACTGGTGATAGAACCATGGCAGAGACAGGCACAGGCCCTACCTGGATGGCACTCGTAGCCTCATGAGGGAGACCCAGGGGGTCCATGAGAGGCTGGAGACATAGGTGAATGAATAGAAGATCGTCGAGAAGGGGCACAACTGGTCAAAACAAAACAAAAGCACGTGGTCCCATTTCTAGTTGCACACTTGATGGGCACCTTGAGGAATAGCGAAGAGACAGTTTCAAAGTCCTGTATTTAGTTATGTGACAGTAGACTAGGGGTACTATGAGAACAGCTAGTTGTGGGGGTGAGCTTTTGCTTGAGGAAATGGTGGCTAAGCTCTGTGAGTCCAGAAGGATTAGTCCCGCTTGCTCTAGGAGCGTTCGAGTTGGAAGGAGTAGCATGTGCTGATGTGTTCAGGAACTGAACACACTGGGGCCTGGCTGAAGCATAGAGTCCCAAGAAGGGGCTATGGTGAAACATTTGGCCGGAGACACAGGTGGGGGGCAGATGGTGAAAGGCTTTTGAAACTTATGTAGAGCTTAGAGGTCAATGGGGAGCCACGCAAGGGGATGACATGGTGGGATTTTCATTTAGAAAGGTCATCGTGCCTGTGCAGTCGAGTGTGGGTTGACCGAGCGGGTTGTGCACCTGACCAGAGAGACTGGTTGAGCAGTTGCGGTGCTCTAAACTGGCAACGTCGTCTGGGGCGCCTGGGTCGCTCAGTCGGTTGAGCGTCCGACTTCAGCTCAGGTCACGATCTCACGGTCTGTGAGTTTGAGCCCCGCGTGGGGCTCTGGGCTGACAGCTCGGAGCCTGGAGCCTGCTTCGGATTCTGTGTCTCCCTGTCTCTCTGCCCCTCCCCTGCTCACGCTCTGTCTCTCTCTGTCTCAAAAATAAATAAAAACGTTAAAAAAAAAATTTACACTGGCAACATGGTGGCATGAATGGATGCTGGAGTAATGGAGAGAAGTGGAGACAGTGGAGAAATACTTAAGAGGTGAACGTGACAGGCCTTCGTGATGTACTTAACCAGGTGGGTGAAGGGGACCCAAGGAAGCTACTAGGTGCTCGCTTGGGCGAACGGTGGCCCTGCCCGGTGAAGGGGGTGGGGGTAAAGCTGTGCTACTCAGCAGAAATAGACAAATAATATTTAGGACTCATCAGCCTGTAGATGTTTAGGGAGAGTGTGTAGACGGAGAAGAAAAGAGTGTTTACAACAGGGGACGAACAGTGTGCAGAGGGAACTGCAGAGGAGAGGCCCGCGGGGGAGAAGGAAGATCCCAAGAGCGAGAGGGCCGTGTATGGTGTGGAGGAAAGAAATGGCCGGCTACTGGGGGGCAGATGTCGATGGGAGGCCAGCATGGAGTTGGCACGAGTGCCCCGTGGATTTTGCAGCAAGGAGTCGGTTGCTCCAGGGAGGTTGTTAGACGCGTGGGGGAGGTGGTGAAGTGGTCTCAAAAGTACGTGCAAAGGGGACGAAAAGATGGTTGTCATGGCCAGTTCTTGGAGACGCTTACTTTGAAGGAGATAGGACGAGGGGTGGTAGTTAGCTGGTCCGGACAGAGTACATGAAGTGGGCATACTGAGAAGTTGAGAGACACTTGAGTCTAGTTACACATGTATTTATTTTGAGAGAGAGAGAGGGCGAGAGAGTCCCCAGGAGGCTCTGCACGGTCCATGCGGAGCCCGGCATGGAGCTCGATCTCACAAACTACGAGATCCTGACCGGAGCGAGGTCAAGAGTTGGAGGCTTAACCAGTTGAGCCACCCGGCTGCCCCCGAGTCCACTGAGGAGGAGAGGCGAGGATGAGATAAGAAACAATGGGAGTTCTGGGAGCCTAGGGGAGGTAACGTGGGATCCAAGAGAAGGAATGGGCACCTCTCTGCTGCTGTAATGGGGGGCGGCGAGGAAGGGATGTGTGCGGGTCCGGGTAGCTAAGGAGACCCAGCGGGGGGGAGCTGTGGGAAGCCATGTAGAGGTTTGTTTTCTCTCTGCTGCGATGGGGAGCCGAAGGCGAGAGGGTTGTTGTGCGTGGGTTCCCGGTTCTGGAGCATTGGTGAGAAGAGGGCCAGTGTGAGCAGCAGCATTAGGAGCCCGGTCTGCTCGGTGTTCTGCCCCGGTCCCCGTCTGCACGGCTGTGGCCTTTGTCCGGGCTCGCTCAGTACTCGGGGGCCGGGTGGGTCCAGCCCAGGTGGGCAGAGGACAGCTGGGCAAGAGCAGTGAGGATTTGGGCAAAAGAACGGTTCGGTGGTTGAAGGGATGTCTGTCGAGGCCACGTTGGGGCAGAGGAGCTGTGGATTCACGTGCAAGCTGGTCATCGGGAGGGAGAAGGATCAAGAGGCTGACCGTTGGGGGAGCTCGAGGAAGAGCTGGTGTGGAAGTCCCTGGAAGGCCGAGAGGCTGTGGTCGGAGAGGAGCATAGCTAAACGCTGTGGAACAAGTCCAGGTGACTAGGTGCAGGCTGTGACCGCCTGAGTGGGTGGAGTAGATGTGAACTTGCATGGAGATGAAACAGGAACGCAGGGAGGTGAGGCAAGAAGGGCCGACACGTCAGCTCCGCCCATGTTGGGGTCTTCCGGAGGGGGGGGGCCAGGACTGGGGAAGAGAGAGCTGTGAACCTGGGCTGCTGAGTCTTCAGAAATGAAGGCGCCTGACCCCGGGGTCTGCAGAGGCTCTAGCAGGCGGCCCAGGAGCGTCGCTGGCATGTGGCTTGGTCCCCAGAGATGAGGAAGAGCTGTCCCAGAAGTGAATTCCCCTGGCAGGAGAGCGTCTGTGTTCCTCTTTATCTGGGCCTCTCCGGTGCTTAGCACGAAGCCTGGCACACAGTACGATTCAAGATGTTTTTTCATGGAATGGATGCATGAACAGAAGTAAGTTGACGCTTCCATTTCCTTGTAGCTTATAGTCTGAAGCTGTCACTTTTCAGCTACATAGCTGCCAAGTTTAAGTGGTTTTTAAAGGGCTCCCCAGGCCTGGGATTTCCTCCGGGACCTGTTAATGTACCATAGCTGGAAAGAGGTAATGCTTTCCATTGGTAAAGGGATAATTATGAACCTGTTACTCTAAAGGTTTTATAGTATATAGTATATTTCTGGGAGGTCCTAAAAGTCACACTCTGAAAAGGCCCCAAAATAGGCGAGATGGGAAACCTCATACTGACCATCTCTTCCCGTAACGTCGCTTTGTACCTCGGATTTAGACAGTCTGCGCTTCTCCTGTTAAATCGTGATTCTCTTCACAAATATGTCTCATTTTCTGTCACTTCAACATATGTCAAAATTTCCAATAAATGTTGGGAAAGTGGGGGAATTGGATACTAGAAAAAAGTCCGGCCGCTTGAGGTTATAGCCTCGTAGTGAAGTGAAGCTCCGAGCGTCGGATGTGGACTTTCCACTTGTAAACAGATTTGAAACTCTCAGCCTGTCCTTTCTGAGCACGACTTTTGTCCTCTTTGAAAAAGGTTGCGGGATAGCCCAACGAGGGTGTATTTATCTCAGTTAATTGCTGGATTCTCATACGTGGCTGGAGGGTTCCACGTGTGGTAGGACTATAGAATGAGGAGAGTGCCTCTCCGTTCCCTATTGAAAAGCTCTGTGGTCACAGTACTTAACTGTTCAGTAGATGATTGAAGAATTTCCTCTTCACTCGCTGTTTGCTTAGGTTTATCTTCCTCCCGTGCTGTCATCTCTGTGCCTGGAAAGCCATGAGAAAGGGCTACTGTCTGTGGAACAGGCAAATAAAACTTGTCCTGGCTAGCTTTTCCAACCAGAGGTCGCTTCTGCCAACTTTTGCTTTAATGAAAATTAATGGTGTTATCTCAGGGATCTCCTGATGCCAGCGGAGAGTTGGAATTACTGATGCCTTAGGAAATAGGCAGTGCTACCTCCATTAAAACCCTTGGTCTTCTATGTTTTTTCACTTTATTATCAAAGCGCCAATATTGCAGAAACCCGAGTAACACACTTGTATCCACCATAGAGCATTTGCTGTTTAAGTTGGGAGCTTCACCATCGGCGTATAGTGTCCCCAGTTTGTAATCGGTTTAATGTTGCATGACTCCATAGTGCCTTTCGACGCACTGTGAATGAAAATTAAACTCGAAGGAAAAGCAGAGACAAAGAGAAAATCTTGGTAAGAGGGATTTATAAGCTGGTTCATATGGCCAATACCCACCCCCCCGAAAGTTCGGAAGAAGATCATCTAAGCTTCTTCTCAGTCTTCTGTTCTCGTGACATCCTTTAGGTGTGTGGCTTCTAAAATTAAAAATATAGCCAACTTCTGAGAGCAGAAAGAAAACAAGGCGCTTCACAAAGCACACGTATTAGTTGATGAGCCTGTGGTGGGTTGGAGAGAGCCCAGACCATAAGGCTAAATATACTGCAGTTGGTAAATGTGACAAATATTCTGCAAACAAGAAATCGAGAACAATTTGCTTCTGTTCGGCAACTGAATCACATAGTAGAGAGATTTTGTACAGCCTGGAGTTGTCTGAATCAAGTCACAGCTGCCAGACTCAGCCTCACCACGATGAAGCAGGTGAAAGATTTTGCTCCCTTCTTGGTGGATGCGCCTCACCTTTGGAGAGGGCACCCCGGGTGGCCTGCGACAGGGTTCAGTTGCTAACAAAGACTCCCAGCATCCATGAGAGCGTAGCTTACCCATCCTTATCCACATGGGTTAGAGGCCAGGTCTCTGTTATTTCAGGATTCAAAACCATCTTGAGGACTGGAGCCAAGCTCATTTTCTCCGCTTACGTGGCTTCACAGATCCTGGTGCCCCCAAAGAGGGCTCCTGTAACAGGACTCCCCTCTCTCTCTCTCCCTCCCTCCCTCCCTCTCTCTCTCTCTCTCTTCCCTCGCTCACAGGGGAGATACCATAGTCCTATTCAGCGTGTTCCGATACCCGTGAGGTGCACGCTAGGGGAAGAGTGGTTGGCCCGAGTGGTGGTGCTGAGGGTGGTTTCGTTTCCGTTCATGGCATTAGTAGGCTGGCCATCCTTCACCTTCCTTCTGGATCTGTGTGCCCACCAAGTACTCTCTTCGCACTGGGAGGTCTTTTCCATCCGTTCTTTTCCCATTCCAAGCAGATTGTCTCTGGCTGGCTATTCCTTGCCCAGTTCCTAATTCTCCTTTCATTCTCTCTCTTTTCATGTGGTCCCATGCTCTTTGGTCCATTGTTGTCATCGTGTACTGACATCTGTACTCTAAGTAGGAAATGAATGCAAGATGCAAAAAATACCGAGTCACCCAGGCTAACATCATACGAATAGTGGTCACTCCTAAACAGATGTTGGTGGGCATATGTCCCAGAAATCTCTATTACTGTCCACCTCAGACTCCTGGCTTTTCATCACAGGGAAGCAGGCCCATCAATTTAAACTAATATTCCTCAGTGATCAGAGTGTCCCTCTGCCCGACTGTGGCTTTTCTCACATAATGATGGGTCAAATAGCTATTGTTTTTTACATGTAATATTGTGACAGATGAGACACGGAGCATATAAACCTTCTACCATAGAGCAAATACCCTTCTTAATTAAACCTTTACCATCGCAATGACCACACAGTGTTCTTTCAGGTTATTAGAAATCAGTGTTCCCCAGATTTGACTGGGTAAATATTCCCCTAGGATACTTTCCAGCGCAGGTCTTTAATAACAGATGTGTCCTGTGAAATGAGAACCAAAAGACATAGCCATTTTATTTTATTTTATTTTATTTTTTTTAATTTTTTTTAATGTTTATTTATTTTTGAGACAGAGACAGACAGAGCATGAACAGGGGAGGGTCAGAGAGAGAAGAAGGCACAGAATCTGAAACCAGGCTCCAGGCTCTGAGCTGTCAGCACAGAGCCCGACACGGGGCTCTAACTCACGAACCGTGAGATCATGACCTGAGCCGAAGTCGGCCGCTTAACCGACTGAGCCACCCAGGCGCCCCAAACATAGCCATTTTAATAGTGCTCCGTAGACTCATGGTCGCAGTCAGAATCCAGGGTGTTCGATAGATTGGCCAGTTGTCCTGTTCACTTCTTGACTTTTTTTTTTTCCCACTCCAGATTCTTTCGAGAGTTGACTCATACCTAAGGGAGCGTATTTTAAGCCTCTTTCTAGGCACCAACATTATGTTAGATTTTCCCTTTTTAACACCCACGGTGTGGCTTTGTTCCTCTCGGCACCAGCGTGCCCTTTCTTCAGCATCATTAATTTTAGTCCAGACCTTCCACCCCCACACGGTGTATGTCCCTTGGGTTCAGCCACTTGGCTAGTCCGTGTTGAGCTGGTAGCAAGATAAGGCGTGCCCGGGCTGCCCCTTCAATCCCTTCCCAGTGGTAAAGGGTCAGAGTGGATGAGTACAGAAAAAGGGGGTTACCCTGTTTCTGGGCAACGAAACATTTGTGACAGTCAGCCCCAATTAGTTGAGGGGTGGGGAAGGAGTGATCCCTTCTGTCAGTCCCCGTGCAATTCTTACACTCAACGTTCCAAGTAATAGCCATAACATCCTCTTGCAGAATTTATCAGCCTTTGAGACCCTTAATTGTAGCCCCAGTTCAGGGACTGCTAGGGATGGCTTTGAAAAAGAAAATGTGGTGAGTTAGGGAATACCTGTGGGTGTTCCCCACTTGAATTATCTTTTTAAGTGCCAGTGGTCTCTCGGGTGTAGCCCATTTATCAAAGTGCGCGTTGCCCACGTTCCTTTGGTTACGTCTCCACCTGCAGGCCAGTGAGAGTGAAGCTCACTGGACGGCGGTTCTGAACTTCCTTGAGCTTTGCTAATGCTTCCAAGGAACCGAATCTGGAGCAGACCTGCTGTGGCCTTGAGCTCTTCTCTGATCCCTTCTGTGAGCGCCTGAGGTTCAGGTTCTGTCATGTCTAGATTGCACTGGAAAGTTCTAACATCGGTAGCCAGTTTCAAAGCCGGTGCTGCTTGCGATCAAGGGTAGCTTGGCCACCATCATCAGCAGTTCGTTTTTGTCCCTTTTTTTCACAATCATCTTTTGTTTTTGTTTTTGTTTTTTTCTTTTTCAGTAATCCTGTAGCCATAGTTTGAGCTAAGGGTGAGTGGGAGGGTCTTCTAAACTATCTGACTTCTGACGCTGATTGCACTGGGAGTGGCAGTTGGGGCTCAGTTGCTCAGCCGACTCACGGAACCCACATGACAGGGCTTCAGAATTTACAGTTCACCACTGGAAAAGGCTACAACATGCAGGATATGCATCAAAACCACAGGCTGCCTCACAGCAGAGGGCCCGGGGAGGCCAGGTGTGAGCTCCAGGTGCCCTCTCTGTAAAGGTGGTACCGGGACGCCCCTTGTCTCTTGCATCGAGAACCACCCCTGTGCGCCCAGACCACTTGGGAAACCAGGGAGCGCATAGTGGAATCTCACACAGGGTTTCGCGAAGCCTTCTGGTAATCGGAGCCTATTCTTCCCACATAGCCAGTCCCCAAACCAGATAAAAATGGTCAGGGTGACGTCGAGCAATGAACCGTAACGATGACGTGTAACCCATGGCTGCACGTCAACACAGTAAGGCGCTTCTTTTCACTGCTTTGATCAAGGCTCTGCATCGTGTCGCTCTTTGAGCAGAACAACAACAAAAAAACATGTTAGGCCAACGCCAGGGCCTCTGAAATTAACCCTCACAGCACAGATAACCACATCAAAGCGCAGTGACTTTCTTGCTGGGCAGCGATGTGCTTGCAGAGTCCTTCAGCCCGAAGCGTCAGAGGCTTCTAGAAGGGCGCAAGTTAGGTTACAGGATGGTTTACACACTAGCACAGAGTCTCAGGGGCGACCCGTGGAATGAGCTGGGGGTAATGTGGGCACCGTGGGACTTACTGTAACCAACTTTCTCGGATTTCTTTTTCCTCCCATTGTTCTCACTGCTAGAGAATGTGGGATGGTTTCCTTTTTCTGTAAAGTCTAAACGGGCCCCTTCTGCAACCTACCTTTCTGCTTTCTCTTTTTTATATGTGTATTTATTTATTTTGAGGCGGGGGAGGGGGAGCGCGCAAGCGGAGAAAGCGCGGCGAGAATCCCAATACAGGGCTCCATCTCACGACCGTGATCATGAGCTGAAGTCACTTAACCAACCGAGCCACCCAGGCGCTCCTGGGTTCTTCCATATGTCCCTCCATGTGTCCTGCTATCATACCCAGAGCGAGTCTTCTGATCTCTGATCTCCGTTTTCTCAACTGCAGAACGATTCTAAAGGTGCTTTCTAGTTTTCTGAGCCTATGGTTCAGTAAAAGGCAAAAAAAAAAAAAAAAAAAAATCTGGCCTTCAGCTCCTCACTTGTGGCATTTGTAGAAAGGACTAGAGGTATTGAACCTAGAATGTTGAAAGGGCGATTCGTCACAACCAGAGCCTCAGGAACCATTAATGGGATCCTGTGCTTAGGCCCCCCTCACCCCTACCCCTGCTTCATTTTCTGCTTTTCCTACAGGGCAGAGAGGGTCCCGGAGAGCTGGTCCTGTCCCCACCACCCTCTCTCAACCCCACAGCCCTCATGCAGAAGGACACCACCAAATGGTCCCTTTTTCCTCAGCGGTGTCAAAACCTATAGCATCCTGTACCGTACAAATACTTTTTGAAAGAGTGGGTGTATTAGCACATACTTGGGTTTTTATACAGGTTTAAAATCCATTCCCTAGTTAAAAGGTACATGTATTCATCCCCCAATGGAAATTCCTAGTTTGAGGTAGAAGAGTAGTTTCACAGAATTGTGTCTGCCGGTTGTTTTTTGAGGCTTCTAGAAACCAGTCAGTCATTATGTTTAATGTTTCATCAAATAATCTCCGTGTATTCTTGAAGGCGGTCGTTTTGAACACCTAAGTGCCTGTGTGTGTGGCAGTTAAATTGTCCCTATCGATTTTCTCACCTCTGGTCAAGCCCGTAGCCTTGGCTATGGATACCTAAATAGAAGCCTTGGGAAAAAATGTCCCATGAAAGTGGCGTTCTTTTGGATGCGTTTGTTTGGCGGAGATGTGTTCTCCGGCCTTCTGTGATGGATCGTTCTCATGTTGAGCCACATCTGGTTTCAGCAGAGCTCAGCACACAGTATTTCTCTAACTATGTCATCTCTCCTCCTGTTATTTCAGAGCAATTGCCTTGCTCCCCTCTGGAGCTATTTATACCCCAGAGTTTCTGTTCTCTGTGTTACCCATTCACCTGTACAGAGATGAGAGGAGACTCGGTGAAGAGAAATTCATGCAGTTTTGCTACTGGTCCGTTTGCTTCCGTCGCGCGAGCAAATTAGACGCTTGATACAAAAAGGAGTCTCACGGTTCCCACCTGTTAGTTCGTGTATCCTTGGGTCGAAGGCAAAACATTTATAATGATGAAGGCAGAGTCACAAGAAAATAGTAGAAAAACTCCAAACCACCCAGAGCTTCCTTCAGTTGACAGGGAATCCTGCTGAGAATATTGGTGTTTGGAAGAAATCCGTTCTTCTCTTTCGCTCATGGAAACGGTGAGCTGCCTCTCTCAGTGTTCTCGCTCCCTGGCCTGTTGGCATTTGCCCTCTGAGGAAGTCCAGCGTGCAGAAGAGAGGATGAAAGCTGGAGTCTTTGCTCTCTGTCCCTCTCTCTAGTCTCCCTTGCGGTGTCGCCCGCTGGGCCTTCCCTCCTCGGGGCCTCCTGCCTGTTTGCGTTATTAGTTTTTTAATTCTTGCTTCTTTTTCCTACCTGCCTCCCTCTCACATCGAGTTAGGTTCTTTTGTGCCACTTTAAATCAGGCCTCGGCTTCCACGTAAAGAGGTCATTTCTTTATCTCGAGAGTACTGTAACACAAAAGGAGCGGGGCCTTTGCTTTGTCAGGGTGAGGGCTAGTCCCTGGCACGTGAGGCCGACTGCTTGGGAGCACAGAGCTTTACTGACTGCGAAGGAAGAGAAAATCCCCTCCTGCTTCTTCTACCAGGCCTCTTTCTCGCTTCTAGGGAAACTCCAGAGGTTACTGCTTTTCTTTCATAAAAGAGAAAAACGCACACCACCCTACGGAGGATTTTAACCCCAGTTTGTTTTCCTTAACATTTAATTAGCACTGCCCACAAATAGTTAGTAAAATGCACTCGGGCCCTTGCACTCGGGCCCTTAACTGTGCGTCCACTGAGCCCTGGGCAAGCTCTTTACTGACTGGGATGGTCTATGTTTATCTGCAGTTACATTTACAATTGTATTGCCCCCTCCCCCTAGTTGGGCGAGAGATGTACTTAATGACCGTCGATTGTTTGCAAGGCATCTTCCCGTGACACTTGGGAGGAAAGCTTGCGCTGTGCTGATGCTGGACCAGGTTGAGGTTTCTCTTTCGTTAAATTTTCGTCTTTCAGCATATGACTAAATACCACTTCTGACCAAGGGAAACCGCACCCCCCCCAGCCCCCCATCTTATGAAGTTCTTAGAGGACTTGAAAAGATACTGTAAAATATAATTTGAAGGTGAAAGAAAGAAGTGAGCCTCGGGTCGAAAAGCTGAAGAGATTGTACACTTAGTTCTCCTTTTGAAAAGTTTAGTCAAGTTGATGATTTTTTCACCTAATACTAAAGTAGCAGACAGATTGTGAGGTGACCGATATTTCAAGGCAAAAATCGCTTAATGATTATAAATGTGTAGCTGGAAATAGAGTTTACACAACCCTAACCATACAGATTAATCAAACCGACCTTCTGTAATACAAATCCGAAACAGTATTGTCAGGAACTCTTTCGAAATCTCTAGTAAACTACAGATTCTTTCTTATACAGAATGTGCAAATGACTCTGTTCCCATAGAACACTCTAGGTCCCCTTAACTCTCCAGTACCCCCATACTTCAGGAACGGAAACTTTCCCTACCCACATTCTTCCCCCGGTGCCGGTGAGATTCGACCATAACCTCAGATCACCACTACTCCAGTCATCAAACTTCGAGCTGGGCGGGGTGAAGATAAGCCAATTTTGAAAGAGGGTAGGGTTCAGGTTAGGTGTTCACTCAAGGGTGCGAAATAACCTGAACAGGATTTTCAAAGGAAAGGGAAAAAGGAGGATTTCCCCCTCGGAATCACTTGTGATTTTATGTGGCTTTTGCAGTGGATCTCTTGAGCCTGTCAGCTGCGTGCGATGCCTTGGACCAGCACAACCTCAAGCAAAATGACCAGCCCATGGACATCCTGCAGGTCATAAATTGTCTGACCACTATCTATGATCGCCTGGAACAAGAGCACAACAATCTGGTCAACGTCCCTCTCTGCGTGGATATGTGTCTCAATTGGCTGCTGAATGTCTATGACACGTACGTATGGCCAGTGTAATTAGCATCACAACAGGGGCCCCAGTCTGGAAATCCTGTCCTCAGGATGAAAGGTTCATGAGGCCCCGTGACCTAATGCTGTCCGTGTGATACATCAGGTTTGCATTTGTTGAAGCTGAAACATATTTTGATGAACTGGGACGTAAGAGCTAGAATGTGCGTGGCTCTCAGAAAACAAACAAAACCCGGAGACACTCATTTTTCAAATAGTAGAATGAGTCAGTGTGTAGCCTTTTCTTGCCCGTGTAATTTGAATTCTTCCATCCACTTCGGGAGCGGCTCCCACTCACTGGCAGCAGTGGATGTGCTCCTGGAGACGCTGACGCACCTGTCACCAGATCGGAATAGTGTTCGCTCACACCCCGGAGGTTTTTGCAGAACGTTGTGAATTGGTGAGCCAAAAAAAATGAGAGCGAGCCCTTCATGGAGCAAACGGGGCTCTTCAAACTGAGGAGGCCTTATAACGCTGTGCCAGGTTTCCATTTGGCATCTCCAGTTGATCATTCTCTTAGAGAGGACTTGGTTTTCTTTTTGCTTCGGATTGCCCACATGAGGTATCCCCGGTTCTAGTTTTTGTCTTGAGCTTAATGAAGACAGTTGACGAAGGCAGCCGGCAGAATTGGTCTTCATTTTGACCGAATTCTTCTTGGACCTCCCAGTGATTACATGCCTCATTTCACATGCAAACAAGAACGTATTCCCCAGTTGGAAATCGGGGAAGGCTTTCTGAAAGGAGTTGCATATCAACTGTTTTGCCTTTTGCCTTTGTCGTAGAGTTTTGCCACTTCTGTGATTAAGACGTACACCTCTTTCTTTGTCGTTGTGATCAGGTAGTGCTTTTTGAATTCCAAGACCATCTGGCTGTGTAATTCTGATAATTATTTACCGAGCCCTTGAACATACTGGCTTTTGATTGTGGATTACACTTAAATTTGGCTCTGATAAGGGTTCGTGCTCAGTTGTTCCCGCACGTTTATTTTGGTACCGTGTTCTTTGTAGATGACATATGAATGGATTCTGAGTGTATATACGGTCCCTTCCACCTGCCTCAAAATTACTTGGGGACGGTTTTAACCGCTTGAAGACCTGAGTTAGAGTTCATGAAGTTTATTCATTAAAACTTTGATTTGCCTTTTTTAAAGAGGGGCACAAGGAGAAAATCTCCAAGCATGGTAATTGTGTTAACGCCTTAAGTTCCCGGATTTCTCTTCGGCCAAGGGTTTTAGGCAGCTATACCAGTGAAAAGTTGAGCATGTTGTTCACCAAAAATGACCCCAGTTGGGACCTATCCTTTGTGGTTTTGCTGTGCTAGATGGGAGAATTACGCCACAGTCCCTCTCTCCTTCTCTTTTTAACCACCGTCCAAAGTTTACTTTCTTCCCATAACAAAATAAAAGGTGCCAATTATTGAAAATCATTTTCTACAGAAGGAGAAATTTTTCATTCTTCGGGATCATTTTTTCCCCCGTGGATAAAATGAGCCATTTTAAGTTTGTCATGTGGAATGCTTTATTTCAGCTTTATATGTAAAACGAAAGTGTAAATATATTTCAAACATTGATTCAGCGGTAGGTTGTTTTTAAAATTGCTCTTTAAGATCATACATTTGATTGTTCTCTAATAGAGGATATTGTATTTTTCTCAGGGAGATAAACGTACATATTTCGTATTATGTGTCACGTGGCCTGACGTGAGCGATTTTCTTCTCAACGAGGGGCAGTCTGATCCAAGTCTAAGAGTGTTCAAGAGGGCACAGCAAGTCAGTTGCTGGTATTTCTTTGGCTTTCGTAACCACAACAGGCAACGTGGTTCCGTGGCCAAAATAACTTAAGCGCGCAGTAGGAATTCTTCCACTGACCAACCTAAACCCAGGTGACTCTCCATTGAATAGAAGGATAATTTTTATCCTTTTTATGTAGAGCCACTGTTACAATTCAAGTAAGGGCTTTTAAGAATTGCAAACTTGGTCATCGTTCTTTGGTCAAAGTGGTCAGATTTCCATTGCATTCTAGGCCATCAGCCGAACAGGTAAGGAAGATAATGAAGAGAAAGAGATGATGAACCGAAAAGCTGTCAGCAAATCTTACCAAGACGATTGGGTTCCTAAAACCGTGGTCACTAGAGTTCCCACGTCCAAGGCTTTTTTTCTTAAGAAGTGTTTACCGTCTAGTAACGTGTCGGTAATGGTTTTTGTTTGTTTGTTTGTTTTCTTTTTTGGTCTGATTATTCATAATAGGGGACGAACCGGGAGGATCCGGGTCCTGTCTTTTAAGACTGGCATCATTTCTCTGTGTAAAGCGCATTTGGAAGACAAGTACAGATGTAAGTCATGTGTATTAACTCTCCTTTTTTATTAACGTTGCCTAATTACCCCAGTTTTAGAGGGGGAATGACTAGTGTTCTTATTTGACAGTAGGCTCCTCCCATAAGATGTAGAACTGCTTTGAGAGTCCCCAGCCTTGATTTGTGCCCTTCCCTGTCACACATTCCATTGCAGGTATTTCAATAGAGAATGAGGATTAACTTCTCCCGTCCAAGTATGATTTTACATGACATTGACTGTGTCCGAATAAAACACATGTTCCTAGAGGATAAAGTCTGATTTCCTAACCCCTTCGCCGGAGTCACAAAAAAAGAATGTGAAGGTTTAACCTGTACACTTGCTGACGCTTTGGATTCTTATGTAAAGAGTGCTCTCTGGCATTCGTGTTCCAGAAACATTGTTTATTTTATAATCATCTTACGGCAAGTTGTACAGACATCTCCAGATCTGTGACGTGACTTCCATTTTATTACTTGAGAAACTGATAGTGTGCCGTTTCTTACGGGGTAAATATCACCTTATAGAATTTCCTTCTGGTTAGCTCTTGGGTTCTTCGGCTTAAATCTGGTGCATCCAAATTAAAAGCAAATGCTAGAGGAGAAAAAATGGTCGCGGTGACTAAACAACCATCCGTTCCCACTGTGAGAGACTGTACTTGGTTTTCGCCCTTTATATGCTTGTAAGAAGTCTTTATGGTGGGAGTGTTAAGCAATCGGAGCCTGTCCTGCCGTTTGTCTTTTCCCCTAAGGCCTAGCCACGCAGGGATGAGATGTGCTGAGTTTAAGGATGGGCAGGAGATAAAAGAGATTGAATTTCTCCAAAACCACTCATTTCGCCCCAGGAGGAAGCCACAAAAAATACACAAGCCCTTTTAGCTCTCACTTTTATGTAGTTCCGCTTCGGGTTTTTTTTTATCCCCCGATCCAAAGAAAAATAGCCCAACGGCTTTCATTAACCATTTAAAAAAGGTATTTTGGATACAGTAGAGTATGTCTATGGGTTTTCCCCCTTTAAACAGTGGAGTTACTTACAGGTTAGTTTAAGATCTAACCTTATCAGTGGTATAGCAATGGCACAACGTAATACCAAAGGGTGCTTTGAGCCTGTGTTTCAGATAACTAAGAGGGAACATATTTTAAGGCTGCGGAAGCAAAAACATTAACTTTAAAGTGGGATATGTGAAAATAATTCATAATTTTGAAAAAAAAAAATCCGTGTGTATTGGAGAGATGGTGAAAGGCTGGTCACTCATTCCGTGATGCTTGTGGCACATGGCTGACCAAACACGGTCCCTGCCCTCAAGGGGGATATTGTTCTTCAGCCAAAAAGATAGACGTCCATTAAAACATTGACTGTATTGAGTGACGGGCGCTAATTTACCAATACGTACAGCCTCCTTTGGGAGCACATACAAGACTCCGTGATCTTAGGACTTCATAAAGAAGTTCCCATTTGGGTACATTTTTGAATCTCTGATGTCCAAAGGGGATGGTGCTTTGGACCAGTTACGTGGTTCTTTCTGCTAAGATATTTATTTTCTGACAGTGGTTATATCTTAGATATAAAATATCTCCCAGAGGACTATGTTTGGGCTTAGGAAAAATTCAGTTGTCAAAACTGTATGTAAACTTGCATTTCTCGCAGGGCCGTAGCTTATTTAAAAGCTGTCACATTTTGTATATACACAGTGATGATTAACTTGATCCATAAAAATAGTAAATGTCCGGATTCACATGAATTAGAAGGAACCGCTCTCCGTGGAATTATGGGCTCCTGTTCATAACGAGTCCCGGGATCAGGGTTGGGAGGTTTTGCTAGCATCCGCTCGATGCTGCTTCTTGGTTGTTGAACTTCTCGTCTTCCATTCGTAGACCTTTTCAAGCAAGTGGCAAGCTCCACAGGATTTTGTGACCAGCGCAGGCTGGGCCTCCTCCTGCACGACTCTATCCAGATCCCGAGGCAGTTGGGTGAAGTCGCATCCTTCGGGGGCAGTAACATCGAGCCGAGTGTCAGAAGCTGCTTCCAGTTTGTGAGTTACCTTCTTAAGTCGCAGGTTCCTTTTTTGTGTTTCAGAAATTGAAAACAAAAACGGGCAACTCGAGTTTGTTGCGTTAGCTGCTGCGCAGGCAGGTGGGTAGGGGATTGGTGCTTGAGACCTCTGTGGGCAGTGGCTTCTGGACTCTGGGTTTTGAGAGACAGGAGGGTACAGGGGGAGGAGAAAAAAAATCTCTCTCCGGCAGGGACCCCCCCCCCTGGTTACTAGGGTGCCGGGAGGGGAGAGTGTCTGCGGTGGTTCAGCAAGGGACGAAATACATCTCCAGCCACAGAAATCCTTGGTAAACAAGAAAATAGGGGCGCCCCCGTGGCTCGGGCGGTTGAACGTCTGACTCTTTGGATGTCGGCTCAGGTCATGATCTCACGGTGTGCGAGTTCCAACCCGCATCGCGCCCTGCGCCGACAGTGCTGAGCCTGCTTGGGATTTGCTCGCTCTCACCCTCCGCCCCTCCCCCGCTCACATTCATTCTCTCTCTTTCTCTCCCTCAAAATAACTCAGTTTAAAAATTAAAGAAGGAAAATAACTTTTGTAGGTGAGTCTTCAGTCCCTTAGCTTTTTTATCTTTATTTAAAAATTTTTTGGTGTTGTTTTTATTTTTTCCTTGATGCTTTTTGGACCCACTTCGGTTCTGTCATCATAGCCTCCTTTTCAGTGGCTGTTGGTCAGCGGTTGAAATGACTCTCTTTTAGTAAGTTTTCCTTTTGTAGCTTGGACGTTCCTCTGCTATTCCAAGGCCTGAACGGTGACCCCCTCCATAACAGGGTCAGAGATTTATGCCCTGCCGGTGTCCCGTCCCCGGCGCAACGCGTGGCTTGTCCGTTCGCTTTCTTATCCTGCCCTGTTTCTCTTCCACATCCCAGTCAGTGCCCCCCAAAACCCTTTCTTCCTCCCAAGTGGCCAAGAACTCCCCTGATGGATACTGAGGTGGTTTGCATTTTCGCCACGGTCGGTGATGCTGCGGTAAACATCTTTATGCATTCCGCTGTTTTCCTTGATGGAAGTTTTTCCCTTCAGATAAATTCTCCGGGATGGGATTACCAGACTCAAAGCTAGACCTCTGTGGCTTTGCATACATGTTACCAGATGCCTGTCCGTCAAAGGTCGCTCCTCTTGGTGAAACACCAGCCGCACTGAAGGAGTGAGATCTTTGCAGTATCACGTTATTCACAGTGGTTGTCTGGGGTTTTTTTAGGTTTTCTTAAAAGCTAAGCACTGTTTTTCTTTGATGGGATTTCTCAATCCATTCTAATCCCATGAACAAGAGAACTAGCTGTAGAGATAACCAGATAACCGGGTTAGGCCTCTGGTCTTTGACCACAGACTAGGATAAAACCACAGAAGGCCTCCTAGGGGGGACATTGTGAATATTTAGATGTTTAAAGCAGTTGGAACATTGTTTAAAAGTTAACCAGGCACATTGATGAAGCGATGGCACAGCAGCTAAAAATGTAACATAGATGTGGGGAAATAAATGCATTTTTTCCACCTCATACTCAGACTTCCCAAAATGTAAATAGACCATCACTACCTCTAGATTTTTTTTTTTTTAGCCTCTAGAGTGTAGACACAAGTAAAAGCGAATATCAATGGCCACAGATAACCTAGATTCATTTTTTTTAAAAATCCACTTACAAGACTTGGAATGGATTGAGTTGTTTTTCTTAAGCAGGTTTCTCTTTAATCAAGTTTCACTTACTCTTTATTTAAAAGAAAACGTTGATCATTTTGAGAGAGAGAGAGAGAGAGAGAGAAGACGTGCGAACATGCGTGTGAGAGGGGGTCAGAGAGGGAGAGAGAACGAGTCCCAAACCGGCTCTGCGTTGTCAGCGCAGAGCCGGACTCGAGGTTCGATCCCACGAACTGGGAGATCGTGAACTGAGCCAAAACCAAGAGTCGTGACCTGAGCCAAAACCAGATGCTTAAGCGACTGAGCCACCTGGGCGTCCCCAGTTACTCTTCAAATTGTAGTTGTGAAACACACGCACACACACACACCCACGCACATTGATATATACGGCCACGCACGCTTCTGTGTGTATTGTGGCTTGGGTCGAGAGTAAGGGTCAGGATGTAAGTCGGCCAGTAGCCGACATGCATCAGGGCCACTGGAATCCTTGTCCCAGGGCCTCACAATACTGCCTGTGGCTGCAGCCCCCACCACCCTCACTGCAGGGCCGGGCTCCGTTTTGAATCGAAATATACTTGACATGTTACACGGTGTAAATTTAAGGCGTACGACACGTTGATTTGATACGTTAACGTATCGTAACGTGATTGCCGCTGTAGTGATAGTGCTTCTGCCGTGTCGTGTCGTGTAATTATCATGTGTGCGGTGAGAATGAGTAAGATCTAGTCTCTGACTCTGTCACTGAACAGAAGCTCCACCTTCCGCATGCTGTGCCCTTATCAGGAGCCCTGTCCCTGTGCTTTCACATGCTGCCTCCTTCTGCCGGATGTCCCCTTTCTTCCCTAACACATGCCTCTGTCCCGGCGATAGCAACACTGTCTTCTCAATCTCAGACTCAGTCTGTCGGTGCATACTCACTGAATGTGTCCTGACTAGCTGGTCTCCAAGCGTTTGGGAATGTCTTTGGTGAGACTGGGGGAGGGGGGGGATGGGGGGGAGGGGAGGTCCTTCAAGATACTAACAGTGGTAATGGGTGGATTTTATTTTCTTCTCTCTCCTCTATGGTATTTTCCCAATTTTCTTCTTGGAACGTTTATAATTAGAAAAAAGACATAAAGCACTCAGTTGTTTTTTTTTTTTTTTTTTTTTTTTTTAAGAGAAAGAAACATCTTTTGTCTGATGACCTTCCCTCCCAGTCTTACCGTGCTCTGTACCCTGACCTTGTCATTGCTGTTACTGCTCTCATACTGGTTTAAAAAAAATTTTTTTTAACGTTTATTTATTTTTGAGACAGAGAGAGACAGAGCATGAGCGGGGGAGGGGCAGAGAGAGAGGGAGACACAGAATCGGAAGCAGGCTCCAGGCTCTGAGCCGTCAGCCCAGAGCCCGACGAGGGGCTCGAACTCACGGACCGTGAGATCGTGACCTGGCTGAAGTCGGACGCTTCACCGGCTGCGCCACCCAGGCGCCCTGGCAGTTGGGGGTTTCTAGTAGGACGTCGTGCTCACTCTGTGCGTGCAGAGCACTGTTCCTTCGGTTTGGGAAGCCTCTCACCTGGGTAGTAATTGGCAATCGGGTTGAACCGATCCCTTCTGTGTACTTCGCAGTCACCTTGCCTTTCACTGTGCACCGTGCATGAAAATGCGCGGTCTGCCGCGGTGAAGGAGACCACGAGTGAAGATGCCCTTTGCCCTTTGTTTGAAGCGTAGGGACCTTGGGACTGTGCCAGGCTGGTTCTTTGAGCAAGGCTGTGCTCCAAGGCCTGTTTTCTACCCACCTAAGGAAATAGCAGTAAAGTACTTAACTTCTACAAATGCATTCCTTGTATCGCAGAAAGAGAAGGTGACTTCAGAAGAGGACTTCTTTTGAGTTGGGACAGTGAGAAAGGCGTAGCTTCTGGTTGTAGACAAGAGCCTAGAAGGAGCCGAAAGAGAGCGGTGTATTTTCCTGTGCAGCGCTCAGTGGGGGATCTTATCAAGGTTTCCTTAGCTCAGATCCAGATCCCTCGGTTCGGGACACGGATGGTGGTGATGGTTCCCCAACAATATGAATGTCCGTCAAAAAAAAAAAAGTTGGGGAAGAAACCCCCACGTTGCTCCAAAACAGATAGAGAAGGAACCCGCCATCAAGTGCAGGTACGATGTTTTGCCCATTTACAAATCAGTATAGGTCTTTCAAGGAATTATCTAGTAAGCCAGGAAATGAAGGTATACCTGTGGATTTAAAAAAGGAAAATCTACCCTAAATTTATGGGTTTGACAGCGGTACGTTCCTTGAGAGTAAACAAGGCAACCAGGGTAATGTTCCTACCTTAGAAGCCTATTGCAATGCACACATATACTGGGAAACAGACCCTGTGGGGATAGTAGAAGTGAAGTTGTGAAACTAGTTTGTTGCAGTTAACGCATCATCATGTCGTTCCTCTTTGCATATTCCACGGACACAACTCCACTGTCAGACTACGTTGATCCTTCTGACCTGAGTGAGGCCAGGCCCGTCCCAGAATTGAGTTGCACAGGCGGCCCAGACTGGAGATTGTCCACATGTCTCCTTTTTCGGATGAGAAAACTGCAGCCCGGAGAGGCAGAACTTACTACGTCCCACCTACTGCGATTCTAGCACGTCAGATCTAGACAGAAGGCCCAAGTTCCCTCTGTTCCCAGCCAGTATTTCCTTCTGCTAGACCATCTGAGTGGAAATAGGTGGTTTGGACCAGTTCACATACTAGACTGAACAGAGAACTAGGAAACGTGATCTTTTGTATGAAGTTATGGTTGTAATAGGATGACACCGATAAATGAACACCCTTACCGCTACCCCCACACCCGTGCGCACGCTCGCCCACATGCCCCATGATCTTTATGTAAGACCTTCTATTCCTGGGGCACCTGGGTGGCTCAGTCTGTTAAGCGTCCGAGTCTTGTTTTGAGCTTGGGTTACGATCTCGCAGTTCATGGGATCAAGCCCCCCACCCCCCACCCCCCACCCCATCCGGCTGTCCTGCTTGGGATTCTCTGTCTCCCCCTCTCTCTCTGCCTTTCCCTCCCTCCCACGTGCGCGCTCTCGCTCTCTCTTTCTCTCAAAATAGATAAATAAAAGATCAGTTCCCAATTGCAGGTGGCTAGTCTTCCTGCAAATAAAACCTGCTAATAGTGACTCTTAGGTGGGAAAGCTTTATACCGTTAAGTGACTCCAGAAAAGAGGCGTGCCCCTGTAAATTGGATTGTGGCAGTGCCCTGAGAAGTACCCCCTTCCCCCATGATAGTTTGTCGTGTTCTCTTCTATAAACGTTTTAAGGACTTTATTGTTTAGATGGAATCAAGTATACCCACTTGATATTCAGTGTGCTTCCCCTACAGGAGCTTGGGCACCAAAATCTGTTTATTTTATATCTGTTGCCTGCCTCCTGTTGTATTTATGCATTCAAAACGACTAAGTTGCTTTTTCATCTGTCTTCTGAAATTTTATATTCAGGTGACAAAAATGAATATCCTCTATGTACAGTTGCTATAATAGAAAATGATACAGAAACAAGAATAAATTACAACCTCAACTATCGAAAGCATGTCTGTCTCTCTCTCTCTCCTATGTAAACCATCATTCTAGAATAACTGGAGTAGTGAGTGGCCAAGTGGTTCCGTGCCTGGGCCCTGAAGCCAACTGCCCGGGTTCAAATCCCAGCTCGGCTATTTCCTGCCCTGGACATGTTTTTGAACCTTTCTGGCCTCTGGGTTTTGGGCAGTTGTGAGGGCCAAGTGACCATTAGAGGCAGAGCACTTAGAGTCCCCGCAGGCACATAGTAGGTACTTACTAAGTGTTAGCTTACAGTGATCTAAAGCGTCTTGCAACATGAGACTGATGTGCCAAGATTAACAATTCCTTTTATCTATAGCTAGCCATCTGTAGATTTTATTTTAGAGACCCTTGACATACTGTTTTCTCCAGGAGTGTTAAAATACCATGCCAGGACACTTGGGAACCAGTGTGACAGCATTCCTCATGCCAGTCGATCGCATTTTACACCATCCATCCTGAAAATAGCTCCAGAAAATTCTCCTTTGCTTAGGTTTGGCTTCTTGTTCAGTAACCAAAATCTGGGCCCTTCAGTCCAAAGACATTCTTTTTATACCTCTTTGGGTGGTAAATGTTGAACTCCTGCTTCCTTGAACTCATAATGGATATTGACTCATAACTACAATATTAGTAAGTTACTCCAATTTGGTATTCATAAACCGAGGTAGTATCAGTAGTGTGAGTTGGCCATCGATTGCTTCTCAGTCGCTGGTTTTTAAAATTATAAGCTACGGTGGGTTTAGCTTCATAGTTTTCCATTTAATTTGTTGTGGTTTGCGTCATTAACTTCTCACTGTGAGGTGATGGTTATTTTCTTCAGTATTTTGGAAATAGGTTTGTGTTGTAGTCGGAACCTGCTTCATTCCCACCAACAGTGCAGGAGGGTTCCCGTTTCTCCACATCCTCGCCAGCATCTATAGTCTCCTGATTTGTTCATTTTGGCCACTCTGACCGGCGTGAGGTGGTATCTCAGTGTGGTTTTGATTTGTTTTTCCCTGATGGGGAGCGACGTTGAGCATCTTTTCATGTGCCTGTTGGCCGTCTGGATGTCTGCTTTAGAAAAGTGTCTATTCATGTCTTCTGCCCAGTTATACACTGGATTATTTGTTTTTCAGGTGTGGAGTTTGGTGAGCTCTTTATAGATTTTGGGTACTAGCCCTTTATCTGATATGTCATTTGCAAATATCTTTTCCCATTCTGTCGGTTGCCTTTTACTTTTGTTGATGGCTACCCAAGGGATACAGGAGTGCTGATGATGCATAAGGGCACTTGGACCCCAATGTTTATAGCAGCACTTTCAACAAGAGCCAAATTATGGAAAGAGCCTAAATGTCCATCAGCTGACGAATGGATAAAGAAATTGTGGTTTATATCCACAATGGAATACTACTTGGCAATGAGAAAGAATGAAATCTGGCCGTTTGCAGCAACATGGATGGAACTGGAGGGTATTATGCTAAGTGAAATAAGTCAGGCGGAGAAAGAAAGATACCATATGTTTTCACTCATATGTGATCCTGAGACACTTAACAGAAGACCATGGGGGGAGGGGAAGGGGGGGGAAAGTTAGAGAGAGGGAAGGAGGCAAACCATAAGAGACTCTTGAAGACTGAGAATAAACTGAAGGTGGATGGGGGGTGGGAGGGAGGGGAGGATGGGTGATGGGCATGGAAGAGGGCACCTGTTGGGATGAGCACTGGGTGTTGTATGGAGACCAATTTGACAATAAATTATATTTAATATAAAAAAAAGAAACCTGTTTCATTCACTTAAACTGCTAAGGGAAATAAGCAGTGTGCTTTTCTTTGCTCTGCCTTCTAAAGTAGTAGTTCGTTGTTGTGACCAAATTTTTCCCTCCCTCCCTCCCTCCCTCAATGTTTCCCTTCCCTTGCCACAAGAGTCAGAGGTGCTAATGAAAAAAAATTTTTTTGACAGCCATGCTTTTTTAGTTCGAAGGGTATTCTAGACTCCCTTTAATAAGTTCACCATTAAGTTTTTTTTAAACTTTTTTTTAATGTTTTATTTATTTCTGAGAGAGAGAGGGAGACAGAATGTGAGCTGGGGAGGGGCGGAGAGAGAGGGAGGCACAGAATCTGAAGGAGGCTCCAGCCTCTGAGCTGTCAGCACAGAGTCCGATGTGGGGCTCGAACCCACGGACCGCGAGATCATGACCTGAGCCGAAGTCGGATGCTTAACCGACTGAGCCACTCAGGCGCCCCAAGTTCACCATCAATTCTAATTCACATGGAAACTTACCCAAAACACTCACGGAAACGAGGAAACATGAGTTCAGTAAAGCCAGTTTGTCACTGGCTCATAAATTGAATTTTTTTAATGGAAAATTATTTATTTGTTTGTTTGTTTGTTTAGAGAATGAATGTGAATGAGTGGCGGGGGAGGGCGGGGGGGGGGGGGCGGACAGAGGATCCAAAGCGGGCTCAGCTCTGACAGCAGAGAGCCTGATGCGGGGCTCCGACTCGCCAACCGCGAGATCATGACCTGAGCTGAAGTCAGATGCTTAACTGACTGAGCCACACAGGTGCCGCATTAATGGAAAATACTTTCTGCAAAGATTATTTAAGATGAAGGGACCGGTAACACTTCCTCCTGGGATATCCTTATCTGTTCATCCAGGGCCTTTAGTGTACCTTGATTCTCTAACAACTGGAGGTTTTTGTTTTGGGTTGGGTTTTCTTTTTCTTGACATCTGATCAAATATTTCAAAAATTTTTTTCTTTTTTTTAAAGGTACGTTAAAAAAAAAAACAAAAACCATGGGGTTAAATGTATTCTGGTGGTCAGTTCTGTGAATTGAGACAAACGCATTGTGTTACTGTCACTGCAGTCGGGACCCAGAACATTTCCATCGGCCCTGACGTTCTCTCTTGCTAGGTTGCCGTCCTGCGTGCTCCCGGTCTCAGGAAACCATGACTCTGTTTTCCGTTCCTATGATTTTGCCTTTCCCTGAGCTGGATTTCAAATGATTGTAGGAGGCAGTAATAGAAGAGCTAATGTTATACTTTGTGCTTGAGCAAAACCTGCCCTGATACGTACTTGAGAAAGTATGTTTTGTTGATATCTACACAGATAGATGCGTTTTACCGTGTATAGAGGAAACCTTTCTGTTCAGTAAGAACCAGCATAAATTCGTGTTGAGTATACTTACGGATTTGCATAGATTTAAGAATTGGGCTTCTGTTCCCTGGAGCCATGGTGTTAATTGGTTTATTAGTCAGGTGGAGTGGAGAGCCTGAGGTCAGGACAGTTGTCCTTGAACATGTAAATGAAGAGTGGATAATCACTGTCTGTTATTGTTTGGGCTGATTTTATCTTTAATGGGTAATTCAGAGTCCTGATTAATATTTAGAGCAGTGACTGCTGGCCTCCAACCTGCTCATTATCTTCAGAACTTTAAATAAAATACCTAGTTTCTACCCAAGACAGCAGTGATGGGAAACCTTTTACTTCTCGTCTCACAAACACAACTCTTGACCTCTCCATCCTTATTTCAAACATGAAAAGTTTCCGTAAATGTAGGGATTGACTTCAAGTCCTTTTTAGGCCGAAAATTCACAAGTATCTGGGAAAAGCACATCTCAAGCAGAGAATGAGGGGATGTTTCAGGAACACTGTAGCCGATGCCATTAATGCCATTTCCCCTCCCCTGTAACATTTATTAAAGCCCTCCCCCATGAAGGGGTGATTTGGAAGGAACGTTGGTCTCCAGCCAGTGTTGTGTTTTGGAAGAACTTCCAGCATGAAGGAGAAAGGACAGTGCAATGAGCACCCGTACATCTCCTTTGTACGGCCCGTGGGTTAGCACTTTGTCCCGTGAACAGTCCCCTTCTGCTCACTCCGTTCCTGCGCCTGTATTTGAATATAGACACACAAGCACAGTTTTCCCCTTTATGCTTTAAAAGCCCACAGGCATCACACCAGAAAACATAAGCCCGTAAGCACTTCAGCACTTGGGTTTGTTTTTTGGTTTTTTTTTTTTTAAAGGACTTTCTCCTCCGTAACTGCAAAGCTCTCATGGTGGAAATGTAACATCCTTTCAGTAACATCACGTAGCATGCAGTCCGCACCGAAATTTCCCCATGGCCCTGGAGTGTTCCTCATGGGTGGCTATTTGCTCCTAGGATCTAGTCAAGGTTTTTGTCTTGGATTTGCTTGTTGTGTCTCTGTGCTTTCACTTAATTGGAACAGTCTCCTCGCATTTTTTTTCCGCATTCATGACACTGACATTTTGGGAGTTCAGGCCAGTTCTCTTAAAGACTGTCGTGCATTGGGGATTTTTCTAGTTATTTCTTCCTGATGAGATTCAGGTGAACTTTTTTTTTTGGGGGGGGGGCAAGAACACAACAGAGGTGATGTCTGCTCGCTACATCACGTCTGGAGGGACAAATGAATACCTTGTTTTTTTAACTGATAATGCTAAGTATGTGAAGGACGCATCTGCCACATATTTCCACGTAAAAGTGTCCTTTGCCCTTTGGAATCAGGAAGTCATTGGTGCGATATTTGGGGACCGTCAATATCCTATTCCTTAACAACCTTTCACCCTATAATTATAGCCTCCAGTGATGACCCTTTTCTAATTCAGTGATTGTATTGGCGGTTGCGGAAGAGCAGTTTTCCATTCTACCTTTCTTTCCGCACGCAGTAGCTGGGTTTCTTCTGTCAAGAGGCGTTCCCGTGTCTTCCCTCTCCGTTTTTGACTTTGCCCGCGGACATCCAATGTGATGTTGAATGTACCAGAGATGAGATTGCTCCTGACTGAGCTGCCTTCGGATGCTCCCTTTGCCATGGCATTGCCTAAAGTGCCAGCGCACAGAATCAGCCGTGCTTTTTTCCTCCGTAGCGATGCAAACAGGGATCTGATAAATAATACATTCCCGTAGCAGCAGCCAGCTCTTTTATGGGAGTGACAGGTTAACCAAAGCGTCTAACAGGACCTGTGTGCTCATGAGGGTTGAGATGCTCGTAGGCTCTTGTGGTTCTTTTCCTGTTTGCTACTTCAGTATATGTTGACCCGAGCCTGTCAGCCTTTGTAGGTCATACGTGCCGTTGCAAGCAGTACCACAAAGACGGGGGAAGGGAGGTGATCGGAAAAGACAGGAGTGTTAGGGCATCTGGGTGGTCAGTCGGTGAAGCATCTGACTTTGGCTCAGGTCACGATCTCCCGGTTCATGGCTTTGAGTCCCGGTTCGTGGGTTCGAGCCCCGCATCGGGCTCTTTGCTCGCAGCTCAGAGCCTGAAGCCTGATTCAGCTTCTGTGTCTCCCTTTCTCTCTGCCCCTCCCCATTTCTTGCCCTCCGTCTCTCTCAAAAAATAAACATTGAAAAAAATGTTTTTTAAAAAAAGAAAAGATAGGAGCGTGTGTTTATCACAATGGTTTTTGACAATTCACTTTGTCCTTTCAGATGGCTGTCCGTAGGTCAGTGCAGAATTTTGTTGGAGATTTAAGCAGCTGGGCATTGTCTCGGGTAGGCCTTGCTTAGGTCTCAGAGCCTCTAGAACTCTCCAACAGGTTAAAGATTGAAAAGATTTCAGACATCAGCTGTTCCCATAGGAAATCACTTGTGTTTTCCTTTTTTAAGACTGCTTTATGTACACGTATTGAAGTATTCGGTTAATAGATAGCCTTGAGCTGTTTCCTTAACTTCTTTGAGCCTTTTTTTCCTCTGTAGCATAGTTACACATTCTATCAAGAGTTACTTATCCTCAAGGTTTTTCATTTCTCCTATCTTCTCTCTTTAGTAATGAATTAATTTTTATACTTCAGAGTTTTAAAGTGCGCAATTTGATAATTTTTGACACGGGTACACATGATGACTCCAGCACAACAATCAAAATGAGCATATCTGTGATCCCCCAGAAGTGTTTTTAGGCCCCTTGGGAATGCCTACAGGTCCCCGGTACCCACCCCCACCTTGCGATGATAACTTCCCCGCTCTCTGTCACTACAGACCCCCTCGCATAGTCTGTAGTTCTAGGCAAATGGGATTTTATAGGAGGTACTCATTTTTGCCTGGCTTTTACTCAGCATAATTCAAATTTATTTTTATTGTGTGTATCCATATCGTTCCCTTTTATTTACTAAACAGTATCCCATTCTGTGGGTATTGCACAGTTTGTGTTTTTTTCCTCCCGGTTTTTTTTTTTTTTTTTTTTTAATTTTAATTCCAGTGTAGTTTACATACAGTGTTTACTGTTAGTTTCAGGTTACAGTACAGTGTTTCGTCACTTACATATAACACCTGGTGGTCATCACAACAGGTGCTCTCCTTAATGCCCATCACCTGTTTCACCCATCCCCCCACCCCCCTCCACTCCGGTGACTGTCAGCGCTCTACAGTTAAGAGTCTGTTTCTTGATTGGCCTGACCGTCTCTCTTTTTAACTTTTGCCCATTTGTTTTGTTTCTTAAATTCCACATTTGGGTAAAACCACGTTGTGTTTGTCTTTCTCTGATGTATTTCACTCAGCCGTGATACCCTCTCGATCCATCCACGTTTTTGCAAATGGCAAGATTTCATTCTCCTTTAAGTTCTTTTTTTAATGTTTATTCTTTTTTGAGATAGAGCACGAGCAGGGGAGGGGGAGAGAGGGAGCGAGAGGGAGGAGGGGGGAGACACAGAATCCAAAGCAGGCTCCAGGCTCTGACCGGTCAGCGCGGAGACCAATGCGGGGCTCGAACTCGCAAACCGTGAGATGGTGACCTGAGCCACACAGGCACCTCTCATTTTTTTTTTTAATGGCTGAGTAATATTCCATTACAGACCCATGCACACGCACGCACACACAACGTGTCTTCTTTTTCTACTCATCAGTCATTGGCCACTTGGCCACATTGGCCACTTGCTTCCATAAAAATTTGGCTATTGGGAATAATGCTGCTGTAAACGTTGTGGGGCCTGTATCCCTTTTTGATTAGATGCTAAATGTTCTGAATGGAGAAGGCAGAACAGGAAATGGATCACCGTGCTCATTTCAAAGCTTGGTCGTTCCCAGCAAAGATTGCCTGGTCTTCGGGGTAACGACTCTTGTAACAGAGATAGCAAGGACAGCAAAGAGCCCTGTGCACACAGTGTGGCCTTTCACTTGAGACCAACCCCTGTCTGAAGAGAAGTAGCATAGACTAAAAGCAAGATGTGAAGCAGCCTTGTGTGGAATGTCCCATCAGTATTCCCTTGTGTCCGTGACTCTCACCTCCTGAGCAACTCACATGTAAAGCGCAAGCATCTTGCATCTAAGAGGATCAAAAATCCTTCTGTTTTGTGACGTGCGGGTTTTGTATAGTTTTATGGGAGACTTTTTTTTTTATCACTCGTTTGCTTTTCATAAAAATTGGGATTGTTTGGAGGAAGAGTCATTAATATTCTTTACAGCTCGTTCTTGTTCCTCCTTTTATGTCCGTTGCTAGTGCAGACTTCTCTCTTATGTAAAATATTCCACCGATGCCCTTGGTAGATTTAGAGGTTGTTAAAGAAATCGTAATAACAGCTCAGGGAACAGCCAGGAACTGCCTGTCCTATACCGTCTGACCCTGGCTGGCCATTCTCCTTGTGGTTTTAAAGTCTCTGTGTACACACTAATGCACAACACAGTTTGGGTCAATTTAAATTTAGCAAATCTTCCCAAATGCAAGCATTTCACAATCAGGGCCAGAAGCGTTGGGTTGTGAGTGATGAATGCCTTTATCTCTTCACAGTGGTAGTGTTATTGAAATGGTTGTTTGGATTTATGAAGGGGATATTTTACTAATGGAACACCATATGAAACTTGTAAAAAATCCTTGGTTTGTCCTCGTGTTGTCCCTAAATTTACCTTCTTCTGTCCGTGACACTGTTTGGAAATTCTGTTCATGCGTGGGAATGTATTCAACATTTATATATTTAGTTATTATTTTTCTGTTTTTAATGTTTATTTACTTTGGGGGGAGAGAAAGAGAGAGAGACAGAGGCGCACGCGGGGGAGGGGCAGCGAGAGAGGGAGACACGGAATCCCAAGCAGGCTCCAGGCTCCGAACGATCAGCGCACAGCCCGACGCGGGGCTCGAACTCACAAGCCATGAGATCATGACCTGAGCCGAAGTCGGACGCTCAACCGACTGAGCCACCCAGGCACCCCTGGTTATTATTTTTCTTATAAACGGGCAGGACCTCTCCTAAATAAAATCACAGCACACGTGCATGCACGTATACATGCACGTGTGTACGTGCACATACACACTCTCTGAAACCAACTGATTGGGATAATTATTTGCCATGAATAAATACATTTCTCCTGCTGTTTATCCTGGAAGACATTGCATAGGGTTGTCTCTTTGAGAAGCAGCTTGAGTTCAGATCTGAGTCTATGATTTTAGCAGGCTCCCTCAGGACTTCTAGCTTGGTTTTGTTTTTTGTTGTTGTTGTTGTTTTTTGTTTTTTGTTTTTGTTTTTGTTTTTGTTTTTGTTTTTTAGTCCTTTTTCTTTCCTCTGGGGACAATATATTGACCAATGTGGTTTTCATCTCCCACTTAATAGCGGAACAGGCCTCTCCTGGCTTCTCCGGTTCTGTGTTGTAGAGGACAGCTCCTTCCACGCGGGATGCCCCACAGGGCTCCAGGGATGTCTGGTGCTTACTTAACACTAGGTCCCCGTGTTGGTTTCTGAATTTTGCCACGTGACCCGCGGTCATGTGAGATGTGAACATTCGGGCAGGGTTTCTCAGTCTTGGTACTGCTGCTACTTGGGCGGGCCTGGATAATTCTTAGTTGGGGGGGCCTGTCCTGTGCATTGCCGGCCGAATATTTAGCAGGACCCCAGCCCCTCTCTGCCAGACACCAGTAACATCCCTCCCCCCCGGTGACAGCCAGAAATGCCGCCAGACGTTGTCACATGTCCTCTGGGACGTGGAACCGTCCCTCCCTGAGAACCACTGACCTCTCGAGCATGGCTCCCTGCCTTTGAGTTTCCCTGCAGACCTGGTTTCCAGTGTGAAGTTTGTATATTCCTGTGTTTTAGGCCAGATCATTCTAAACATGTCCTCCATATTTACAAAGAGACTTTTAGCCTTCTGGTGTACGATGTAATAAGAGACAGACCCACAGAGGCACTTACTTTAGAAAGCATTTAAAAGTCAACTTGAGCCAGTTAGAGAATGTTCTTCCTCTATCTTCTCCTCCTTAGACAACCCTTCTGGGTTTAATTTTGTTGCTCTTTCTTTCAGGGTGACTCGGCAGTTTTTTGTTTTGTTTTGTTTTGTTTTTTAATTCTAACCTCATTCAGATACTCTAATCCTTTTTTTTTTTTTTTATTGTGGTCACACTGCGGCTTAATTCCTGTCCCCTCGTTCAACTCCATTCGATTCTGCAAGCTTGGATGGAGGGGATGGAAGCCTAGTTCCTGTCTTTAGGTTTAGACATGTATTGTTTTTAGGTTATTAATTCTTTTTTTTTTTTTTTTTTTGAATCATCTGAGAACCACTGGGTAGTCTCTTGCATAACATTGACTTCCCTTTCTACAGTTTTTCAGTTTGTTAAGCACTGTCATGTTTTTTTTCAAAAACCTCGAAGTTGAGATGCTCACTGTCCGCTCTTAAAAGTACAGTGTATGTGTTTGTGGTGGCTGGGGTGTTGGGCATGCTGAGAAATATTCCCATCCCGTTTCCTCTGCAGCCACGAACTAATACTGTTATCCCGATAGAAAAATGAACGTTCAGATTGACTCCGTGGCAGCCACTTAGGGCCTGGTCCTTTGGTGCCGAAGGGTTTACGGAAAGTATAACATGAGAGAAACCCCAAAGTTATTCTGAACCCCGGCAAATCCCCCTAACTCCAAACTTTCCATGTGAGGAAGTGGCGATTCAGGGAGAGAGGGCAAGGGTCATCCTTGATACCGAGAGAAACGATCGGAGGCCTATATGTAGGCCAGCAAATAATGGCACCTAAAAGGATGATCTCAGGGGCGCCTGGGTGGCGCAGTCGGTTAAGCGTCCGACTTCAGCCAGGTCACGATCTCGCGGTCCGTGAGTTCGAGCCCCGCGTCGGGCTCTGGGCTGATGGCTCAGAGCCTGGAGCCTGTTTCCCATTCTGTGTCTCCCTCTCTCTCTGGCCCTCCCCCGTTCATGCTCTGTCTCTCTCTCTGTCCCAAAAATAAATAAACGTTGAAAAAAAAAAATTAAAAAAAAAAAAATTTATAAAAGGATGATCTCAACTCGGTACAATCATACCTGCCCTTTGTCCTCAACAGCTTCCTCTTCGGCCAATCTGCCCTTATTTATTTTTTCTAGAAGGCCAGAACGTCATTTTAGCTGGGGTTTAGTTTTAGTTCTGTCAGATCTTTATGGAAGCTTTGCCTGGTTTTTAATTCTTTCCTTCTTTATTGCCAAACAAAAGGAGAGGGAGTATACCACCAGGATACAGGATGGTTTGTAGTAAAAATGAAAGATCGAAACAGAAAGAGAATGTGAATCCCCGTATCTCGTCTTCGGTGCTGTCAGTTGGCATCGGTGAGCAGTTTTAAAAGAGCCAAAATGATGGATCTCCCGTCCTGGGAGCTAGAAAGAACCTTGAGGATTTCCAGCCTTTAAGCACAAGAGAATCTATAGTATTTTGAAAAGGCAGAACATTCTCTAGCTTCCCTTGGTAATTCACACTAATGCTTTAACAACTTTCTGCATCAGGAAATTCTGTATGAGTTACAGCCTAAATCGTTCATGCTGCTTAAGCCTGTTTCTTCTTGTTCTGTCCTCAGCGGAGGGATCGAACAGCTGGTCGCAGGCCCCTATGCAAGAGCCATTCACATAATTGAAAACTGTTATTAAATCGCCCCTTCAGCCACTCTTTCTGGCACATTCTCTTTTTTTGTTCTTGGCTAAATAATCCCAATTCCCTTAAACTGTTCTCGTAGGTCTCTCAAACCCTTTAATTATCCTTGTGCCTTTCTGCCAAGCCTTGTCTAAGTTCTGGGTCAGCTGTAGCCACCAGAACTCGACAGCATTTTCTAAGAAGGGTTTGAACAGTTCTGAGGGTAATGAGACCCACTTCCTCACGCTGTACTTGCTTTGCCTTTAGTTACACGTCGTGGTCATGGTGTTTCTTGCTTTCTTTTTTATTGTTATACACCTGCATTTGTCGCTGACTCACGGTCAGAGTTTTACTTGCCGTCTTCTGCAATGAATAGGAGCTTTCTGTGCTTATCACACTGCCTGCATTAAGCGTGAAGTTTTCCTCCGTAGCACGGCTTTTAATCCACCATTGAACACACGATCATTTAAAACCGAGTCGGAAAAAAATATCTTAGGGTCAGCTTAAGCAACAGTAAATCCACGTTTTCAGGAGGAATGAATTACTGCTGCTCGCCATTGTACTGGCTGTCTGTACTGGTTTGTCTCCGAGCTAGAAAGGGTTTATTTTGATAAAGTTCGTTTCTAGACCAGTGGAGCAAGAGATGGTTAGAGGACGTGTTGCAGCTGAAACTTGTGGCTCCTTTGACAGAGTCTCTCATTGTGCTTTTGTGTACAAGGTGGAAAAAAGCGAGTGTAGCGGACTCCGCAGTAAGAGAACCCGGGGGGAGTCCTGGTTTAACCAGAGAAGGCTGAATCCTGGATTTGCGTCGGCCCGAGCCGCCCGCGCGCTTTCGCGGCGGTGGCTCCTGGCCGACCTTGGCCCTGCTTGATATTTTCACCACTGACTTTTTTTTTTTTTTTTCCAACGTTTATTTATTTTTGGGACAGAGAGAGACAGAGCACGAACGGGGGAGGGGCAGAGAGAGAGGGAGACACAGAATCGGAAACAGGCTCCAGGCTCCGAGCCATCAGCCCAGAGCCCGACGCGGGGCTCGAACTCCCGGACCGCGAGATCGTGACCTGGCTGAAGTCGGACGCTTAACCGACTGCGCCACCCAGGCGCCCCTCACCACTGACTTTTTGATGAAGACAGAACACGTGCTTTCAAATGGAAGAAGTATGTCAAAAGAAAAGAAGTGTAAAAAACACCAAAAGGACACAAAGCAGGGAAGAACAGCTAATCTCTCGGCTTGGAGAGTCAGAATTCTTAAAAATTTTGATGAGATGGTACAGCCGGCCCAAACCAACAGCCCGGTCCTTGACCAAAGGGAAAGGACACAGGTCCCAACTGAGCAAGTACAGACTAGAGGAATCACTGAAAACAGCCAAGAACAGCATTTCCCATTATGCCCAACCCAGCATGAGGACCTTGTGGTGTTGACAAGCCTTGGAGTTTTGTTTTGTTTTGTTTTGTTTTTTGAAAGGTAAAGGTCTTGGGCTCACTGAATAATTAGTATGGGAAATTCTGAGGTCAGACAAAGTTTGACGTGTTTCTTTACCAACGACTCCTCAGCGTTTAGTATGTTAACACGCATTAAGAATTTTAAGAGGCAGGGGTGCCTGGGTGGCTCAGTCAGTTGAGCGTCCGACTTCGGCTCAGGTCGTGATCTCTAGGTTTGCGTGTTCGGGCCCGGCGTCGGGCTCTGTGCCGACGGCTCAGAGCCCGGAGCCTGCTTCGGATTCTCTGTTTCTTTCTGCCCCTTCCCTGCTTGTGCATGCACACGTGTGTGCGTCCTTGCTCGCGCGCGTGCTCTCTCAAAAACAAAGAAACTTAAAAAAAATTTAAAAAGAAAAGAATTTTAAGAGGCAGATATAATGAGTGCAGTGTTTCCGTAATCAAGTTCCATAATTCTTTTCTTGAAGCGTTTTGTTGGATGCTGGGTCTGCTGGATGCACTGGGAAATAGCCAGAGATTATACCCGAACAGAAACCCTATGTGCACGTACAACAGAATAAAAGAAAGTCATCCAGTTATACTGGCCAGACCAGTGGAGTGACCATTCCCAGCAGATCATATTCGGAAAGTAGTTTCCTAAAGGACTGTGGCAAACGAAGGCATGTCCCATGAGGAGTAAATAAAAGAGCAGGGGTGAAGCAGCATGGACAGACATGACCGCTCTGGTAAAATCTTGGAAGGGCTCTGTAAAGCCTGAGACCATGTGGGTTTCTGGTCTTGCCCTGTGCCAGACGGGGTTCCAAGTGCCTTTCATTCCACTCATTGAAATCTTCAAACAACCCTCTGAGGCAGGTGCTGTTTATAGATTAAGACACGGAACGGTAAAGTTACTTTGCCAAGGTCACACAGCCAGTAAATGGTTGGCGTTTGAACTCTCCGTGGCAGGATTCTCCGGCCTCTGCTCTGCTCTGTGGATTTCAGCTCCGTGTGATGACGCGCTTTTGACAGGCGTACCTGTACTCAAGTGTTCAAGGTCATCCACTGAGGGTGTTTGCTCCCTCACCCGGCCGATGGTTCTCTAGTGGCGGTAAGAGCACACTGGCATTGCATCAGAGTTTGGACTCCGTGGTCATGGAAGGTCTAACAGTTCTGTGGTGCCGTTCCAAGAGGATGAGTTCGCTTGCACGCTCCCTTTGATCTTCGGGTTCTGTAATTCTTGTTTTTTTGTTTTTTCCAATTTCCACAGAGTACCTCTGTGATGGCGCTCTCCACAGAGAAAAGCGCTCAACCCAAGCTTTCGAGCAGTACCTCAAGTTGGTAGCATTTCGCAGCTAGGAGATTCAAGGTCCAAGGGCTCATTATACTGTTAAATTTACAATCAGGGGTAGTGACTGGACTACTGCTCGAGTGGTGAGCTTTGTGAGCCGCATGACCCGTCGGTTTAAACCGTGGTGCGCTCCTGTCAGCAGTACGAGTAGATTCGTTCTCAGTGAGCCACGTTCCAAGAGAAGCAACATGGGTTTACAGTGCAAATACTCATTACTTGCGTGATACTACATTTTCCCTTCGTATGTTCCGTTTACATTGGTCTCGGAACAGGCGCACTGCCCCCCGGATTGTGGGCAAAAGCAAATGACGGTCGCGTCTATAGAAAACACTTCCGTTCTGGGGCTCCAGGTATCTCCAGAAGATTTTTTTTAAGGTCACCGTAGTACGTGTTAAAAAAAAAAAAAAAAATAAGCCCGCAAGAAGCAAGCCAGGGTGCCTGAGGACCAGCCGAAACGGCAGGCTGCAGGAGCAGACCCGTAGGAATTTCATACCTCGGAATCAGTAGATTCTTGTTGGAAAAGCGTTTACTCGGTTAAAAGAACAACAGGTGGCATTGAAAAATCTCCGCAGTGAGCCCTAGACTTTTTAGATGACCTTAAAAATGACCAGATAGACCTTGCGGCTGTTAAAAGTACAGCAGCCAACATTTAAAACTTACTGAATGGGTTTAATAGCCGACTGGAAGCTCCTCAAGAGAGAGAGCGCTAGCCAGCCGGTAGGGTAGAAGGGATTGTTAGAAACGAAGCACGAGGAGGGCCTGTCCAGACAAAAACGTGGGCTAGGTTGAGAAAGTCTAACATTTATCTAATAGATTTCTGGAAGCAGAACAGAGAGGAAATGGAGAAGAGGCGCTGTTTGTTGAGATCATGACTGAGAAGATTCCAGAGCTGACCAAAGACACTAAAGATTCAAGAAGCCCGGCGACTGCTAAGAAGTATAAATAAACCCTAGAAACGTAACACAAGACAGGAGGAGGACGAATTACCTCCGGAGGAGCAGTAGTGTGCTTTACTGCTGACTTGTTAACAGTAGTAACAGGGAAGGTAAAGTGGAATCATCATTCAGTGTGCCGAGACAAAATAAAAACAAACCCCCTTTGAGTCTAAACATCTGTATGTAATGAAGATAGCTGTCAAGAGTATGGATTTAGAAAAAGAGAGGGCCGCCTGGGTGGCTCCCTGGGTCGGGCATCTGACTCCTGATTTTCGCTAACGTCATGATCTTGCAGTTCACGGGTTCGAGCCCCGTGTCAGGCTCTGTGCTGACAGCGGGGAGCCTGCTTGGAATGCGCCCTCTCTCTCTCTCTCTCTCTCTCTCTCTCTCTCTCTCTCTGCCACTCCTGCTTGTTCTCTCTGTCTCTCTCTTTCTCTGTCTCTGTCTCAAAAATAAGTAAACTTTTCTTAAAGAGAGATTTCTCAGACCAAACAACCTGAGAAATTCCCCACCAACAAGACACTGAAAAGAATATTCTAAAGGGTGTGCTTGGGCAGAAGTGATCCCAGATGGAAGATGTGACGTGAAAGAGGCAATGAGAAAAAAACAGTGGACGATAGATTGCTCAGTATGAAAATACCAAAAAAAAAAAAAAAAAAAAAAAAACCCCAAAACACCTCTGCTATCTTGTAGGGTCACCAGAGATGTAATCAAAATGCATGACTATAGTGATCCGTAAGTGATAGGTAAATGTATTTCGAGTTTTCTAAAACCAGTGAACCGTTTGGGAGGAATGGCGTTTTATGAAATTTAGACATTGAAAGGGAGAGCGACAGGGACAGACGAGAAGCAACAGGGCACCGTGAAGACAGCACTAGGCCAGGAGGCTTGGATTCTGGTAGCGTCTCAGCTGCTCGGCCATCGTGCGGCCTTGGGAAGGGTTCTTCCCTCGTGTGTGTCTCCGTTTTCCAGTCTGTGAAAGGAAGCTCTGGGACCGGATGAATTTTAAGGGCTCTTCATTATGATTCTGTGAAACACTGAGAAATAGATTCTCTAGGAGAAACAAGGAATCAATTATTCCTGAGTTGGTTTTTCCTTAACCTCCTGCGAGATGTTATCAGTAAGCGCTTGTATTTCACTTCCGGCTCCTTCTCAACGTGCGTGTGCAAACGCCGGAGCTCGGGGGGGGGGGGGGGTGTCGAGGCTCAGGTGTGTGTGTTGCTCTCCTTCCTCCACGTGTTTGGTTTCCTCTGCTGTCTCGTCATCTAGCAGCCACACACGGGAATGGCAGTTTACCGAAGCCTCAGGGGACAGTTGGCTCCTGTGGGTGTTGGGGGGACGTTTGCAGAAAGGGGCTGTGAAAAGTGAGCCTCGTTGGGCCCCCGTTGTGCCTTTTGCTTAATTTCGGGCCCGTACTGACGTATGCCTCCTGTCCTTTCTCTTCTTGCCCTGCGCTCCCCCCCCCCCCCACCCCCTTCGCCCTTCCTCCTGTCCACACAGGCTAATAATAAGCCTGAGATCGAAGCGGCCCTCTTCCTAGACTGGATGAGACTGGAGCCCCAGTCCATGGTGTGGCTGCCTGTCCTGCACCGAGTGGCTGCTGCGGAAACTGCCAAGCACCAGGCCAAGTGCAACATCTGCAAGGAGTGTCCGATCATCGGATTCAGGTATCCGGGACCCCCACTATGGCACGTCCTCCCGCGTGGTTGTCACCTTTTGGGACTTGATCTTGTATCTCCTGTGCTAGTTGCTCTGAGTTCTTCGTTCCCTTTCCGAACTGTGGACTGCCCCGATGGCTGGGCTATTTTGGTGGCTCCGACTCATCAGGCAGGTGTCCCTTTCCACCTTCACTGTGGAGCTCCGCGGAGCCGCATCCTTGGTGGACCACGACTGACTGATGGCCTGCCTCCCCTGAGATACTTGTCTGTCCAGGGTATGCGCATTAACTGTGCCGCCTCCTTCCTAGATCCAGAAAATGTTAACCATCTCTCTGGGGGTGTTTTCATGTGTTGTTGTTGTTTGTTTGTTTGTTTTTTTTTCTGTTTATAGAAACTCTCTAAGAATCCGTTAGAAAACTCAGAGATGATTCTGTGTGGGGAGACCTGTCATGGTAGCTCAGCTGCTTATTCTTCTTTTCTTCCCTCGAGTAACGAATTGTTTCAAGCAGCCCAGCCCTTCTTCACCTGTGAATCTGATTATGCTCTTTGCATGTATCCTAATGAACTTCTGAGGGAATATAAAGCGTGCAAGTCCATGAAAATTTCACAAAGCGGCTAAAAAAAAAAAAATGAAAAGGTTCTTTATGAATTTACAAGTGAAAGAGATAGGAAACATAGCAGGTTATTATTCTGATCTTCGGAAAATGTCACGGAAAACCACTGGCTCTTAAATCCTCAGCCTTGTTGACCTGTTTGGGGAGATGGGCTATTTTTAAGCGAATTAATCTTACTCAACGATAATCCCGAGCCCACGTTTTGAAATGAGGATGTATTTAAACATCTGGATCAACATCAAGGTTTCCATAGCGATGAATAAGCCATAAAGTTGTAAACTAGCCACATAGCCTCTGCCCGTTCAGAATCTCCCTAACAGCTATGTAAATGCTCTCTTTCTAGTTATGCTTAGACTTGTTTTATTTCTTTGTTTCCTAATAACTACTTTGTACCATTTGTGTGCTTTCTTTTATTCACTACTCTTTTACCCCTGGTGTTTGTCCTTCCATGCTTCATGGTGTTGACAGAGAGGTTTTACACAAACCCTCAGAGGTTTCTAAAGCCTAGGTAGACAACAGTGAGTAGGCAGTGCTCACAAAGGAACGGTTTGCCTTCCTGGTTTCTGGCAGGTAAGAACGGTGCCATGGGGGACGCGGAGGGCGAGCCCCAGGGGACGGCGTTTCGCTTCCTACCTCTCTTTCCTCACCTCCCCTAGCTGGCGAGATTTATGGACGGGGGAGGGCTCATAAAATAGAAAAGGGGAGGGCTCTGGAGGGCCGAAGAGGGGGTTTGCGTTTAATTCTTTTACCCTTATCAAAGGAGATCATTTGGGGGACTCGGCACTTGTTTCTTAGCCTCCTCCTCTCCAAAGATGGTTGGGATCTAAAAAAGGTAGCTCTCCCCCCACCTGCCCATATGTGGCAGAAGGAGTGTGTTTATTTGAATTGGCTAGGGTTCTTCTCTAAGAAAGCAAAAGGCAGGGAGAATAGGAAACAGTACCGTATACCGAGAATGGGGGTGTGCGCCCCCCCCCCGGCACCTTGCAGAGGACAGATTCTTTTGTCCACCCCGATTTTGTCTTTCCTTGGGGCTTCCCTTAGGCGTGGGTGAGAGGCGGGGTTTTCTGGAGAGAGGCACCTGAAAGAGATCAGCCACGCGACTCCCTGGAGGTGAATCGTGTCGGTCGTTCCGAAAACGCGATTGAGGCGAGATGGATTTTAAACGAGGGTTCTCGTGTACTTGTCCTTTATTTGCGGAAATTGCTTTTTATCTTGATACGTTGTTTGGAAAATACTTGCTTCAGGAAACGTTTGTCCCCAGAACGGGTAGGGGGCCTGCAGCGCGTCCATCTCTTTCTCCTGGAAGTTCTTCCAAATTCTTGTGTTTGGTCTTCCTACTTGATCTGAAAGGGTTCCTTGTGGAGTTTAAAGAAGAGCTGAAATCATCTTCCATCCTTCCATATGTTTATGGGATAATCTTCCTGCCAAAATGTTTTGATACTGTGGGAGAAGCACCAGAGAACTGTGAATGCGGGAAGTCAATCGCTTACCTGTGGGATTAATGAACACTGCATTCTGTTTGCAGAAATAGGAGCGTGTGGAAGGTTTATTAAAGAGTGTTCTTTGGGCCTTCGACGTGAAGAAATGCCTAAGGGTGTGTTTTTGTTTTTGTTTTAACCAGGTACAGGAGTCTGAAGCACTTTAACTATGACATCTGCCAAAGTTGCTTTTTTTCTGGTCGAGTTGCAAAAGGCCACAAAATGCACTATCCCATGGTGGAATACTGCACTCCGGTAAGTCAGATGCCTCCCTGGCGGGACACTTAGCTCACCTGGGAGGAGTTGCACTTTTGCACCGTGTTGCACAGGGTGTGTACAGCTGTGATTTAGAAGTTCCCGAGACGGTCCCCCCGCCAAAGGGGCTCCAGATTTACTTTATCCCCAGCGCATAGGGCAGTGCCTGGCACAGAACGAAGCCTCGAAGTTACTCCACAAATAGCATAGGATGAACGAAGAGATTTTTCATCTCTGTTTGGTGGTTGTCGAGAAGACGTTGTCCGCTGTATTTTGTTACCGCCCTAGCGGTTGTGTGGAGACGTTTTATGCTGGGGGGCGTGGGGGAGGGGGTAATGTGGGTTCCTTCGAATTTAGAATCCGCTGCTTTTGGCCAGTCTTGCTTAACTAATGCTAGGCATTTGCCTTTTTGGTTTTGTTTTTGTTTTTAATGTTTATTTTTGAGAGAGAGAGACAGAGCGTGAGCAGGGAAGGGGCAGAGAGAGGAGGAGACACCGAATCCGAAGCAGGCTCCGGGCTCCAAGCTGTCAGCACAGAGCCCGACGCGGGGCTCGAACTCACGAGCTGTGAGATCATGACCTGAGCTGGAAGTCGGTCATTTAAACGTCCGACTCTTGATCTCAGCTCAGGTCTTAATCTCAGGGTCATGAGTTCAGGCCCTGTGCTGGCCTCCACGCTAGGCATGGAACCTACTTAAAAGAAAAAAAAAAAATAAAAAAACTACTCTGTGAAATAGGTATTATTGTTATCATCCCCTTTTTACAGATGAGTACTCTGAGGCCTTAAGTAATTTGCCCAGTGTTCTAGAATTATGAGACGGAACTTTCTCCTCAGATGTCGTTTTGAGGAAATGTTCAGTAGCTTACAGAACTTTGGAAAAATCACCGGTGAAATGGAAAGGAGATAGACTGGGTGGTCAGACACATCTGGGTGTCGGTCTGATGTTACTGAACCACTAGCTGCCGGGACTCATCAGCACCGCCGGACCCGGGAGCTTGTTAGAAAGGCAACAACTCGGGCCCTGCCCCTGCCTCGTTAAATCCAACCTGCATTGTAGCAGGATCTGCAGGTAGTTGCTGCGCACATCCAAGTTTGAGAAGCTCTGTTCTAGAACTTTCCTGTCTTCCATCATAGAGCCATGATCCGGTTCCTAGTGTCTTTCTCACTTTGATTCCTCTTGCAAAGGTATTCAGTGATGCAGAGTGAGCCATGCTGTGGAAGAGAGGGAGATTCAGGGGGTGAAACATGACGTCCGCGTGGATCAGATCGTTCCTTAAAGTACTAGGAAGTGTGGCCAAACCTGAGGTCAACTTTAAGACTTTAGAAACAAGGTGCTCCTTTGACTTCGTTTTTTCATCATGACAGCTTGGTGAGGTATTATTACCCCCACTTTACAGACGGTCTGAGCCTTCGAGAGGTAAACAAGGTGGACAAGTTCACCCTACCGGTTAATGCTAGGCCCGGCCCGGTTTTTGTCCACCGACTTCGCTCTTGACCCCTACGGTCTCCTAAGTTACAGAATGAGCGCCCCGAGGCAGAACACCGCAGTGGCCCCTTTACCTTGACCTCATTCCCTCGTGTGTCTGATCTCGGCACAATTTCCCTTTCAGACTACATCGGGAGAAGATGTTCGTGACTTTGCCAAGGTACTAAAAAACAAATTTCGAACCAAAAGGTATTTTGCGAAGCATCCCCGAATGGGCTACCTGCCTGTGCAGACTGTCTTAGAGGGGGACAACATGGAAACGTGAGTACTGGTGAAGGCCTCTTTGAGCTCCTCTCCGCCGAGTGCCCTCCTTCGCTCCCAAATGCAAACAGTCTCTCCTCTCTCTTTCTTTAGATTTTACTTTAGCTGGAAAGAGAAAAACAAGCTGATGTTCAATTGCCATTTTCCCGTGTCGGTTGTCCCATGCCACTTACCTGTTGCAAAACTTAATCTGGATCTCCCAGGGAGAGCAGCTCCGTGACACCTACTGCTTCCCTGATAAGAAATGTGGGACGGTTTACAAATGAGGGATTCCAGCCTTTCGTTGGGGTTTTCTGCCCTCACGAATCGCCAGGCGTGTGTCTTTTTTTGTATCTGATTGTGGGGTCGTGCTTAGTTGCTTTTATCTCCTTGAAAGAAAATAGAGTCCCAGGAAATTTCTTCACAGTAAGTAGCAATGATTCTCGTGATCAAAATGACGATACCTCCACCTGTATTCAGCCTTCTCTTGTGTTTTCCATATCTGATGGCAATCGCACAGTTGTTTGTTTTTCTTTCACCTCACTTTCCACCTGCGTTTTGGCCGCTGCTTTTCACGGTTCATGCTTAATTGGCTGAATTCTATTGATTTTTGACTTCTCGGCACTTTATTTTGTCTTTATTTATTTATTTCTCTTGATTTGTTTACTTTGTTTGTGGCTGAGTTTGCCTGTGTCTCTCTTCACCACCTCATTTTTTGTTTTGCAGTCCTGTTACTCTGATCAACTTCTGGCCGGTAGATTCTGCGTGAGTACTTGTGCTGAAGGGTGCTGCTGGCTTGCTTGATTTGACCATTTTTGTTCTGTTGGTTTAGTTTGGTTTTAAAGAGCTATTAAGTTCCCGTCCTTCATTTCAGTTTTTTTTCTTCCGGTGATAAGACGCTGCGAGGGCCATCCGCCACAGATCAGGAGAATCAGAGTGAGGTTTTCAGGTCCCCACCTGGTCAGGTTTTAACCGGCAGAAATCCTGGCCTGGAATCAATCATCAAAGAAACCAAGGGGTTGTTAGTTACAGTCCCGGGAGACGTGTTTACATAGCCTTCCATTATAAGCAGGGAAGAGCCTTCTGATTACATCATAACGTTCTTTAGCCATAGTTTTTGAGAGTTAATACTTGTGGACCTTCAAAAGGATGATGGTTTATTCTTGAGGGCCTCTTCTAAGTGGACCATTAAAGATCAAGAGAATTTGTTTTATAGTGTGATGTTGACTTTGATGGAATAATTTCCATGAGGCGTGTGTATGCTATTGGACTCATCTCTATATACATGAGTTTCTCTGTTTGGAACTAAACTCATTTTGCTCTCCTCTCCGAACTAAATATGCAGCTCATAAATAGTTCGACATTTACACTGGAAGGAAAGTGTACTGTCGACTTGGTTATTACTACTGGTGTATATTAATAATACTAATATTAGATACCAACAGATAATTGATTTAGCTCAGAGTTTATAATGTTATTAGAAAACTCTCTGGGGAGTCTGTGATTTACCTATTAGCAAACAAAGCGTGCATTGTTTTAAAGTTCTGTCGTGCGGAGTTTTTATAACAAAGTTTTGGTATTTCAAAGCGTACTTTATTAAAATATTTATTTAAAGTCAGACAGCTCTATTATATGGAAGAGGGAAATGACCAATTTAGAAGAACTCAATTTATTTTTATTGGGTCTTTTTTATCGCTCCCCCATGTAATTTAAAGTATATCCTTTTTTAAAAATCCTGTAGTGATAAATGCAAGCTATTAATTGAGGTTTATTTTAAGTCTTTATTGGCCTCAAAGAAGTGTGAGGCTTCCCTTTCTTGGTTAAAGCAGCGTTATTGTGCCCCTTAATTTTGAGCTACGGTACCTATACCTGATTTTTTTTTTTTTTTTAATCAACGGGGGAGTGACTTAGGTTCACTTCTGGTTTTTGCTCTTGGTAGGTAATGGTTTTTCCCTCACCCGGGTAGTTTATTTGTTTATAGAAGTTTGAACCTTTCTGAAATAAGAAACTTCAAAACACATTGAGAGACTGAAATCCTCACTGTGGCCGGATCCTGATAAGCAAACGGATGTACTCTGGAATAACTTCCAGCCATTTGAAATATTCTAAAGACAATGATGCTAAAGAATCACTTTGAAAATGCACGGATAGAGGTAGCAGAAAATAATAGGCAAAGAATAGCTAACAGTTCCCTGAATGGGGGGGGGGGGAAGAAGTTTATTGTAGACATAAACTAATGAGAAAAAAACATGGCCGTGAATTTAATGTCACCTGTCTTAAGTAGAGGGTGTTTGCCTTAAACTTCGAAGAACTTTAAAATTAATAACCTTCTTTACTACAATATCTTCCTCTAACGACTGAAACATAGAATCACTTTGCCTTTTTATAAAAAGTTTGTTAGATTATTCAGAAATAGTGGGAAAGTCTACTTTTGAGGAAGAAAAACCCAGCACGCTACGGTCCCTATTTTCTTCAATGCCAGCAATTTTTATTAAAGTCTTTACCCTTGGGATTATCCATAATTTATGAAATATATTGCCCAGCTCTCCTGTTCAGGCAAAGAACCAGGTGCTAAGGTGCTCGAATTTCGCAGGAATTGCCCCTGATGTCAACAGACTCTCATGTGGATCACCGAATTGGGAAGTTCACTGAGACACACGCCTTCTCTTTTTCTTTAGGGGAGGCCCTTGTTTACCCGCTATTTCTCATATTACCTTTAAAACTAAATCTGGCCTAAGCCTTTTATAGTGTTCGTCCACAAAGGAGACGGGCAGTCTTCTTGGAGCATGTCCACTTTGAAACCTAAATGGGTGAAAAGTTATTAGTGGGGTTGTCACAGAAGAGAAAGGGGTAGTGGGTGGGATGGAATTGGCCATTAATAATCACAGGACTAATCTTTCTGGGTATATCATTTCGTGTTTAGGAAGTAGGAAGGGAGAACGGGATTCTTCCCGTCTCTCAGAAAAAATGTTTCGGAAGGCTTTGGATTTAGTTTTGTTTCTGGACTGAGGGGTTTTGTACTTTTACTTATTCTTGGTTTTTAAATGATTCTTCTCTGAACTGTGCTCCCTTCTGGCTCCTTTTCTGGTTTAATAAGTGCTTCCTTTAGTGTACTTTCTCTCTTTTTTTTTTTTTCTTTTTCTTTTTAGATTTCTGATTATTATGAGTTCTTGTGCTTAGGCATGCTGTGTTAGGTGCTACGAACATTGATAAGAAAAATAACATGGAATTAGCCTCAAGGTTAAGGATTAAAGTGCTGCATAATATTTTCTGTGTAAGATTTTATTAAAGTGTTTTGGATTTCCATGCCCAGTTTTCTTGCTATGTAGTGCCTAGCTCAAAGGTGTCAGGTGTTCTTCTATGCACTACCCAGCCTGCCACTATTAGAAGAGAAAACAGCCGTTTTCCTTCATGGTGGGCTTTCAGCTCGTAAGAAGTCTGTACATGAAAAACGAGTTTGTTCCAAAAGACGGGGCTTATAAACCGAATAATCCAAGTACTAAACTCTCTTGACCTGCAGTGAGTATTTTGAAACAAACGTTAGCTAGCACGTTTCTAATACTGCGCTATGGCAGGCTTCTAAGGAACAAGCAGATGAACTCTACAAAACCAGAGTGAAGATTCACATGAAAATCTTTGGATCTGCCTAGTAAATCGGGTAGTCCTCCCTGTCTCCTCCTGACAGTTTGAAACCTCTTGGTTGTCCAGTGCCAATTGGATTATGGGGACACTGGACCTAGACAACACAGGTTCCATAAATAAGGCCTTCACCCCACAGGGAAGCCCTCCGTTCCCTAGTTGTTTGCTATACCGTGTTGGCATCATCTTAGGATTGCGTGTCTTTAAGAAATAGGGATTTCTCGTACATTTTCGCTGTCAGCCTACATAACTACATGGTTTTTTCTTTTAGTATAAGGAAAAACAAACCTATTCTTAGTGTTTCGACCAAGTCATTTAATGCTGTTTGGACGTTGGGCTAAACCAGTCCTCACTGAATAGATTACTGTTGACTTTTGGATTCGTGCCTTTACCTAAGGGCTTTCTGTGTCAGGACAGAAATGGAAGAGAACTTTTGTCCTACTCCAATGAAAACAAAAAAGCCCAAGTCCAAACTGGTTTTCAGAACAGATGGATTTTTTTTCCTAACGTGAATCCAAAAGTGCTATAAAAACTTCGAGGATAATTAATAGATCTGATAGGAAAGGATGAGGAAAATGTTAACCTTACCAAATCTCCTGGTCTCTGGAGCTAAAAAAATAAAAATAATAAAAATAAAAAAGGGTTTTACGCCCCAAAGTATATAATCCTCCCCTCTTGTTTTCTTCTCTTGTATATTAGCACACAGTATCCCTAATAGATATTTCAGATACTGTGACGTTTTATAGAATTTAGTTTTTGTTTTTGTTTTTGTTTTTTTTTTTAAATCACAATATCATTTTGGGTCCTTCAGTTTTATTTTATGGAGTAGTAATAGAGTCCTGCTACTAAATTGGTGGATATATTGCTTCTTCACAGAACTGCACAGAACAAGATAGCTTGGGGTGTGGAATCTTAAGAGGTCCCGGACCGGCCTGGCCTCTTCAGAATCAGATTGTTGACTGAGAGTGTACTAGGCGCACGTAGAATTTCCATTCGGTGAGAGAGCAGCTAATAAATGGCATGGGTGTAAACTCTTGAACGTTTTTGACCGCCTAGTGCCAACACAGTCTCAGAACCGTAGCGTGTGAGAAACTAACAAGGGAGGAGGAAAGTGCCCCAGAGAGTTGGTCTCCCCCAGCCTTTTCTCTAATGGAAACTCTACAGAGAAGATTCCGATCTCTTTTTTATGGCTTCTGAAAGACGTAGAAGTAGGAGAGTTCACTTCTCCAGCTTGGATTTAAGACACTCGATGATATCGGAGATAAAGTTAAAACTAAATGTGTACCTTATCCAGAGAGCCAGAGTGAGAGCATTCTAGGCCATGTATATAACATGACTGTGGTGGGGTTTTTGTTTTTTTTTTTTTCTCCATTAATGGATGGTATCTGTGACTAATCACATTTTCTGCCTTATAGGCCCGCCTCGTCCCCTCAGCTTTCACACGATGATACTCATTCACGCATTGAACATTATGCTAGCAGGTATGACACTAGTTGAATGCTAGGCAAATATTGATTGAAATAACTAACCAAGGAAAGCTAACCGATAATACTTTGCAACAGATCTTTTCTTTTCCCCCCAATCTTGTCTGACTTCTACTTACTAATCAACTTGCCCTCTAACTTGCATGCCATTGCACTGCATGTTGTTCTCGGACACCAGTAAGAACGTTGGTCCGGAACAATCTCCCCCTAACCCTGGCCTTTAAACCTTTCTGATAGCTTTGTTATGTTTTGCATACTGCGCACGTTTCATAAATTGGCTGAGAAATCATCTGACCTTAGAAAACCGCTAGACCAGACATGCCCAAGCGAAGCAGCAATACTGCGTTCCGTAGAGAATATGAAGGCGTTGGCTTTCCGTCTGTGTGTTTATTTCCCTGATACGCTGTAAAGAAGAGAATAATTAATTTTCCTAATCCTCGCACCTTTATGTCCCACCTTGTTTGTGTTTCAGATCATTGTTATACCTAAAAACTCATTTGCTAACTGTAAGATATCTTTTGCTCGTTAAATAAGTCTGTAAGAGTTTGGTTAACTTTTTTTTATTTTTTAGTGGTAAAAAGTGTTTACGATTGTCTCAGGGGAAGGAGGTTTTTTTAAAGGTAAAACTTGGTGGCAGACTGTTAAGAGAGCTTACCTGTGAGTCCGTCCTTTTTCAGTATTCTAACCGCTAACGTGTTTATCAACCGCGGGAAGCACGAACTAGCTCTATAAGTCTGTCATCAGGGGAAAGCTTTAATTGCCCTAAAAATACCAGGGGTAGAGAAGGAGTAGAGTGTATTTGTTGTTAGGGAAGCTTTTCTTGTAAAAACAAAGGCCTTTTCTCAGTGCCAGGAAGATCGATCTGTGAAGAAGAAAAACCTACCAGATACAACTTCCCTTATAATTTATAGCGTAAATGTAAAGCCGCTAACTAGCTGTGGTCCACCACTCACTGCCTCCAGAGGTTAGGGCAACACACACATCCTTTAATTTGAAGGATTCCTTTCTCTTCTTGACATGATTTATCCTTTAGTTTTCAGGAATGTTCGATTAGGTCTTGAATAGATTCTAAGAAATCACATAAGTTTTAATGAGCTTTTACGTTTTTTATCAGGCTAGCAGAAATGGAAAACAGCAATGGATCTTATCTAAATGATAGCATCTCTCCTAATGAGAGCATGTAAGTATCCTGTCTCTTTTTACGAAATGTTCCTGACGATGAAATTGCTTTGAGGGCTTTAGAGGTAGGGTAGCGCAGAAGATAGGAGTTAGCGTGATAGCCATTTGCTCTTTCAAGGAACCGCTCACTTGCTTTTTTTTCTTTGACTCTTAACAACCTGACAGGGAAGGAGCTCATCCAAGATGTGGCCTTACTGGCAATTCCAGAGTCGCAAAACCAGTTTGCCTTACTCTTATTTAGTACCAGACCGTCACAGGCTGCCCAGGTGCAAATATTGAAATTGTGTTAAATGCTTGATCTTTGACGAAACCTGCCAGAGATTTAAAGGGATTGGATATTAATTTTTAAAGTGATGGCTGAGTGGTATTTCCTCCACTCAGGGGGAGTGGACATCCAACCTTGGTACAGTTGGATGGGTATTCCCATCCGGCAGGTTAGTTGGGTAGTTTCCTTCAGAGACCCAAAGTGGTAGCATCTTCGCTAGCCAAATAAGGCGAGGCAGCCTTGCGAAGGGTTTCAGAAGAAGGAGCTCAGATTTAGGTCGAAGTTTTTTAGTGGGATGATAAGCCAGGCCTGTCAAGTAGAAGCACACAGCTATGGCAGGGAAACAGAGACTTCATTACGGAGTAAGGGAAGTGTTCACAATGAGGAACACACAGAAATAGTGCATGAATCAAGGGCCTGAGGTGGAGGGAGCTGACGAAGAAGCTAATCTGAAGGAACAGATAAGGACCTGCGAACTGAAGGGATACTTGAGAGAGAGAGAAGAAAAAAAAAAAAATCTAGTCAAAGCACAGTGATGCCTTTGGTAAGTTACAGATGTCTCGCCACTTTGTCATGGAGAATCTAGACAAAGGGAAGAATGAGGGGTCAGTCTACTCTGTCGGTGTGGCACCTCCCGGTCACACTCAGATGAGGCAAGGGCCTTTACGAGGATTAGGCTGAGGGAAATAGTACCCGAGTGGCATTTATACGTAATTGGTTATTGAAGACGTGAGAACAAGTCATCTGGTAGATAAAGGCGATCACTTTCAAAGGTGAGTGGTGAATCAAGTCGACAGTCAGTCATCTGTTTGTGACTGAGCTACTTAAAACAAAACCCATCTTTTCCCCATTCGTAACTGTGGTATATTCTCTTTCTCATCCATGGGGATAAGTATCAGTAGGATTACGATATGAGATCCACTGACAGGAAAACAGGTGGCCAAAGAATCAACCAGACGTAAACGGCCTGGATGGTTTGCTTCTTTGGGTCGCCGATTTTGATATGAAATTAATTCAAGTTGTAGCCGCATCATAATGGCCGCCATTCAGTGGCTGCCTGAGAGAACAGTAAGAGAAACTTAATTGTAGCTCTGTTGTAATTAAACATGGGACGTTCTAGCAATAAAATTCCAGAATTTGGGAAAAGGGATGGTAAGTTGGGTAGTAAAACATCCTTCTACAATTTTTAAATGAAATGTAGCTTTAGCTCCTTCTGAGGACATAAAACCCATTTTGACTCAGTGTTAGGTGATAAAATCCTGATGTTTTGGGGGCAGGTCTGGGGAGGTGGTTTGGTGCATTGGGTGACTTCACGTAAATGTTTGTTTTTAACACCCAGGAATTGTTTGTAGTCCACTTTTCACTTCTCAGCCAATTACCTGGCTTGACAGACCAAAATCATTTCGGGCAGGAGGATTTTTGCCTAAATACCTGAACTGTTTTTCAACTCAGAAGACTTAGGGGGATATTAACATATCATCCTGCTATCTAACCAGAAACAAAGGGCTTTAGCCTCTCGTTGAGAATAGAACCGAGGTTCTTACAACTTAGAGGCACACAGGCTTCCAAAGAGCTAGGAGCAATACATTTGGAAAATGATTTCTCCCGTGTATTAAAAGAGTTCTAGTTTTACGGAGACATTGCAGTTGCTTCCCCAAATTGTGAGCCTTTTGCTTCTTTGTTCCTGAGGATTAGTCCTTAAAAGCTGTTCCAAAGAATGAGTTGTTCAGGCTTCTTTGAATTAATCATCCTAATGGCTTTTTTTTCCCTTCGCATTTTTGTTTTTCTATTTGAACAACAATTGAGTGAAACCATCATTTGTCTACAGGTTCGTTATTGTTACCGTCTTGCCTCCATGGCTTTTTAAGTTCAAACCGACTTACCAAAGCAACCCTTTTTGGTTACTTTGTCTTCCCCTTAGGAACATATTTATGATGGTAAAGGCTGCATTTTTTTCCCCTGGTCATTATCAACAATAGCATGGGTCAGTGAACAGGTTTTCTTGACAGGCTTCAGTGATGGAGCCATTGTTCTGCCTTTTAATATTTGTTAACTATTGGTTGAGTGGTCAACGCAGAGTCCCGGTGTGTCCGTAACCCTGCCGTTCCTTTACCCACGTAAATAGGCCACGTTCACTGGAAAATTTGAGTAAGCAGTGCTTTGAATTCTCACCAATAAGACGGTAGATCACAGCCTCAAAAGTATGCAAGTGTCTTAAGAAACAGGAAGAAGGGTCTAATTACTTGTTAAGAGCAAATGTTTCTATTTTTAAGTACACACCCGAGTCCCTGACCCCCAGAACAAAATAAGAGGGGAAAAAACCAAAACCTTTGATTTTATTTTCCAGAGATGATGAACATTTGTTAATCCAGCATTACTGCCAAAGTTTGAACCAGGACTCCCCCCTGAGCCAGCCTCGTAGTCCTGCCCAGATCTTGATTTCCTTAGAGAGTGAGGAAAGAGGGGAGCTAGAGAGAATCCTAGCAGATCTTGAGGAAGAAAACAGGTGAGTTTTCTTTCTAGCTTTGTCATTGGTATGCAGAGCGCATACACGTGCACACGTAGAAAAGCGCCAGGAGTCTTCACTTAGAGTCATTCTGTGTCTAATTGTTTTCTGCGATAATCTGTTGAGCTCCGTTTACAGATGCTCTCTCTCTATGAATGCAATAGTATAATTAAGAAGTCCTAATTGAGGGCTGAAAGGAATTAATGCTAATGGTGGTGTTTGATTTGTTGCATGTGTTTCAGAGGCTTTGATTTTATATTTGAGCCTAGAATTTAAGAGCAAAGCAAGTCATTTAATTTCACGATTATACGACGGGTACATGTATTTGGCCATATTATTTACGCCACAGCGTTCAAGAAAGTAGGCTCGTTGGCTTTGCCTCATTTGCGAACGAATTCACTCATCTTATTTTTCATCATCGGCCACAGAAATCACGTATGCTCACCACCAGAGCAGATTAGTGAGACAATTCCGGTTGTCAGTATCATCTGCAAAAGGTGTTCCCAGAAGAAAGGAAACTGTGTAGCAATTAAAAGGCTAAAGAAAATTCACCCTGTCTGCAGGGAGGACAAAGATGTAAAACTCTGGGATTCTGTGTGGTGTCAGGATAATAGAAATCATTGGACTTTCACTTTGCTGTTAGATTTATTATCTCACAGATCTCTTGGTTGAGAAAGGCTTTTACATATGATCACTTCTAACTCCCTGTGCCTTCTTTAGACAAATGCCACCAGGCAAGTCTTTAAAGGAGCAATTGCTCAAATTTGTGGGACTCGAGTACTTTCATCTCTGTGATTTAGCCCAAGGCTCCAAAACCTGTGAATCTAGGCAGCTTGGTATGTCTGCGAACCGGTGCCCTCGGGGAGTATTGTCACCTCAAGATGAAAAAGCAAACTGCCGTTCATCCATTGCTTTCTGCCGCCACTGCCCACCTTCTAGCTCTTAAAACCCCCGACCTGTGGCCACGCTCCTTATCCGGTGGGCTTCCCCTCACTGCCTCTCTCACCCCTCCAATAATATATCCCCCATACGGACTTGCATCGTGTATCTTTCCAGGACCATCATGGCGTTCATTGTTTGTTGGATGTCTGCATCTAGGAAGACAAAAAGCCGGCTTTTCGGCTGGGCCTTTAAAACCTTCCAGAATTTTCTCTTCCTTTTACAGCATTATCTTCCTTTCTACCTGTGTTCCGGCCACACTGCTCTAGCAACCGTTTCCGAGTACATCCTGCCCTCATCCACTTTCTGGGTCACGCGCAAGCTCCCTCCCATATCTGATGAAGGAGTCCTACCCATGTTCCGTGACCTTCCTCAAAATAATCTCCACGGAGCCCTGTTAGAGCCCTCCATTTGGAAGTAATAGATCTTTTGCCTGTATTCTCCGAATATTGTGAATCTTTCTCCGAGAACTCCCTGATGGTTTGCCTTTTTATCAGTGATGCCCCGTGTGGCGCCCTCCCCCCAACCCGAATAAGACGGGGAATGCCTTTGGGCCAAGGACTGGGTCTTAATCCTCTTAGTGGTCCCCTACAGTACCTAGCATGGTTTGAAGACTCAGGGGGTAATCCTGGGATGTTCGGTAAAAACCTAACTTTAAGAATACAGCAAGGATGTCACACGAGTGCCATCCAGGAGGTAATACTGAACGTTTTGTTGGTTTTCATGGTGACCTTATTTTTGGTCTCCTTTGGCACTGAACTGGCACTGAAGAGTATCCTGATGAGTATCCCTCTGTGTTAAACCTGCGGTTATTTCAGGGGTCAAAGTCAAATTAGAAAAAGTTGGAATTGGCATTGTAAGTAGCATTTGACGCAACCCAGGAGTAAAAATAGTTTTGTACCATAAGATGATTGCCACTGCGCAATAGATCTGTCTGTGTCATCGGGCAAGAGTCTGGTCTTGTTTGTTGTTAGCACACTTTGCTTCCGTCCCATGACAGCCAGGGTAAAGACTGCTGATAAATGTCATTTGCATATCGTTTCATCATTTCCGGAGTGCTTGACTGTATTTTGGGCCATTTAATCTTCCTTCAAGCTGTGTAAAGAACTTAGATGGGAAGATGCTGGTTCACAGAGGTTCAAATGGATTGACCCAAATTTCACACCCAGCCAGTGGCAGAACCAACCTCAGGCCCAGATTTTCTGACTCAAAAATAGCCAAGTGCCCCTTGGGCCAGCGAACAAAGAAGAGTCATTCTCTGTAAATAGAATTTGTATAGAATTGTCACATATTCCCTGGAATGGACCTTGACGTGAGACCATATTATTTTTTTTTATTTTTTTAATGCTTATTTTTGAGAGAGAGAGAGAGAGAGACAGAGCATGAGAGTGGGAGGGGCAGAGAGAGAGAGGGAGACACAGAATCTGAAACAGGCTCCAAGCTCCGAGTTGTCAGCACAGAGCCCGACATGGGGCTCGAACTCATGAACCAGGAGATCGTGACGTGAGCCGAAGTCGGACACTTAACTGACTGAGCCACCCAGGTGCCCCTGGAATTTTTTTTTTAAGTTCATTTTTTTATTTTTGAGAGAGAGAGAGAACGCACACACGCACGCGCGCGCGCACACACACACACACACACACACACACACACACAAAAGCATGGGTGGGGAGGGGTACAGAGAGAGGGAGACGGAATGTGAGGCAGGCTCCAGGCTCTGAGCCATCAGCACAGAGACTAACGTGGGGCTCAGACCCTCGGACCACGAGTTCATGACCTGAGCTGAAGTTGGATGTTTGAGCCATCCAGGCGCCTTGAGACAGTATTATTAAGGACTAGATAGACATGAATAAACCAGTTCATGTACTTGGGGTACAGGGATCACTACTTTATCCTGAAAAATATCCAAGATCGTTCTACAAGAACGGGATGGTTTATTCTGTGAAAGAAAGAAATTACACCAGGGCTCCTCACAGCCGCCAAATGAAGAATCTGATGTTGATGGAAGTCTTACTGTAAGTTCTCTTGACCTTCAGGTAAAGGTCATCAGGGTGAGTTTCTTTCTTTCTCTCTCCACTTTGTCCCATTTGCACGTCCTGCCACATTCCAAAGAAATGTCTCTGCAGAGCGAAAGGTACACTGTCTCCTGAAAGGACACTCTCTGGGCTATACGATCAGACAAATACAAGCGTACTTGGAGAGAAAGCGGGAGTGGAAATTTAAAATTGAGATTGTCCCATGTCCTTTGGATGTATGTTTATTACCGTATCTATGTGTATTTTGCGTTCCTTTGTTCTAACCTTAGGACTAATCTCCGAATAAGTTAGCAAAGGAAAGGGGCTCGGAGATCACCATTTCCGATGAGATACGGTATGGAATTCTGTTGTTTTTCATGACACCTGCCCCCATTCCCCTTGGAAAGGGGAGAGAATGCCTAATTTAGAAGTGTCTCCAGGGTGTCTTATCTCTGCCTTTAGGATTCCATTTCTCTTAGTTGCCACACATAGCATTCAATAAATATTTGTTGAGTGAAAGAAATGAAGCTGAATTTATTTTAAGTGTGGCCCTCACGCATGTACTTTTGACTAAGATTATTTTTAAAGCCGAATTTTGTAGAGGAATGCCTTTTAAAAGCTGTTCTTCTTGCTTTTCAGAGTCTTTCTTTTCCCAAGTTCCTTGATTAGCACCAACTGTTGCTTTCTCATTAATTGAGAATCTTAAACATCCGTTTGCCAAATCCTAGGCCGTGTAAGTCTCTCCCATTCTCTTGATCGTTGGTTCATGCCCCAAATGTAGAGTGAGAGCCCTGAGCAGAAGCTAAATCTGACTCTGAATTTTCTTGATAGCATCTCTCTCCTAAAGTTGGATGACTAGCGGCTTTACACAGTCTTTAATGTTTCCCTTCTGCAAAATGTCTTGTGCTCATTCTGCAGATCATGCAGACTGTCATTTGAGTGAGATCAGTCGGACATGAGAATTTTATCCAGTGTGTGTCCTCAGCATTGCAGTCTCAGAGTTCGCTTTTTTACTGCAGAGACTCAAAAGTCTGCGGTCTCCTGACGGAAATCCCCAGTGTCAAATTGCAGTGTATTTTTCTCTGCACCGTCCAAATGAAGTCAGACCTGCTCTGAAATTTTAGGTGTGACCCTAGCAATGAAAAGGTAGCCTTTATGAAAGACCCAAACTCATTGTCGTCCTGCTGCCTGCATAGCAAAGTGATTAGATTGTCCCCAAGGCTAGAAGGAGAGTAAATACTAACTAACCCGATTCACGGTGAAGTCTGAAGTTAATTACAGTTGTCAGGAGATGTTATATGACAGCAGGGAGCCCTGTGGATTCCTAGTATCTACTCGGTGCCTTTCGTAGGTCTTGTTTTTGGGCAAACAAGACAGTGTGCAGTCTCAGTTTGAGTTTCCCTTGCCCCTTTTCACTGCTCCAGTGATAACGCCAGCTTACTAGTGTTACATTCACGAGGATTCTAGACTGGCTACTTACAGCACAGAGTTGAACTGGCTGGAAATCACGATCCTGTTGCTTTACCTTGTAAATGAGGGGACGACTTGGGGCCCGGGGCTGGCCTAGTCTTCCGCAGTCTACTCCACGCGACTTCAGTAGGGCTTTGATGGTAAGAGTCCCCAGTGATGGTAAGCACACAGGCAAGACGACAGGACGCTGAGGGGGATCAGGAGTGGCCTTGCCGGCAGAAGGAGGAGCAGAGGGGGGTCAAGGCGAGGAAGAGCAGGGAATGTTCGGGAAACTGCAAACAGTGGTGTCACTTTTGTGATGAGGCAAGAAACGGGAGACGATGAGGCCTCACGAGTGGGCAGGGCCAGGCCGGGAAGGGCATGATGCCACCTCACCTAGGACTGGGAGCCACTCGGGCATCAGCCAGGCGTGGTGCTTTTAGATTTATGCTTACATCCATCACTCGGGCAGCTGTGTGGAGGGTGACCTTGAAAAGAACTCTACTGGAAACAGTAATTCAAATCGGGAGGTAGCATGGAAACCCACAAAAGAGATCAGTGAAGCCTCAAGAAAGAGAAATGGGGCAGACAGGCTGAATTTGAGTGGTATTTCTGGGCAGGGGCAGAGCTGCTGTTCGAGGGATCTGGGGACGGAAGGGACAAGCCCCAGTTCTAGAGGGCGCCTGGCAAGATGATGGTCGTTGGCAGCTGGGACTGACGATCCAGGGGGAGGACAAGTGGGCCCCTTTAAATTATCTATTTTTTAAAATTTTTGTCATGTTTATTTTTGAGAGGGAGAGTGTCCATGGGGGAGGGGGCAGAGAGAGAGAGAGAGAGAGAGAGAGAGAGGTGGAGGATCTGAAGCAGGCTCTGAGCTGTCAGCACAGAGCCTGGTGCAGGGCTCAAACTCACAAACTGTGAGATCATGACCTGAGCCGAAGTCAGACGCTTAGCCGACTGAGCCACCCAGGTGCCCCATTAGCTATATTTTTAAAATAAATACAAGTTGGTAGGATTGACACTATTTATAGACGTCCTTCCTCAAGGGTCAAGTGGCTGGAAGACAGGGAATGGGGTGTGGGAGGGCTTGAGTTAAGGGGCTGGTGACACATCCACGGGTTAATGTCTGACAGTCAGAAATGCAACTATGAAGCTTCCAGAGATACTAGATCTAGGAGTCACCAGCTCCCAAGTAGCACTTGAAACCACAAGAGTGAACTTTGCCTACCCAGTGTGGTGGGAGGACGACTCTGGGCTTGGTAGAACTCTGGAAGATTTGAACGTGAAGATGTCTGTGTAATTACCTTTTGAAAAATAGGTAATCACGCACATGAAACGAAATCCAAATAGTTCAAACATGCATACAGAGAAGAATGAGTCTTTCTCCAACTTTATCCCCTGGCTGTCATGTTCCCAGCTCCAAAGGTGTTCGTTTCTTGAGTTCTTAGGTATCCTTATAGCTACTCTCTACACATGTAATTGTTTGCCAATATATTGGTGGTCGTTGGGATTATTTCATAGAGTAATACCGTGGAGGGGTCACCTCGGTCTTCTCTTTTTACTTAACAATCCCTAGTAACTTGTACACGCTGGAAGGATTTGCCAGAGGAAGAGGGGAGGAGAACTTGGGAATGATGGAGCGAGAGTGGTTATGGGCACAGGAGGAGGTGTGGGCTTGAATGGGAGAAGGGCCACCTTTGAAGACCATGTGGGCGATGAATATTAGGGTATGGAGCGGGGGTGGGGAGGAGAATGGAATGAGCGTTCAGCGTTCAGTAGACATCATGGGTCATTAGCGGAGACTGATTCTCATAGCTGGCCTGTACATTTTTTTGAAAAGTTGGATTGGGGGAAAAGAGTAGCAGTATCCAAGGAATTGCATGGAACTAGGCTTTCGGGTCGCTTGGCAACATGCACCCCCAAAACAAAGGCCTGCAGAGCTTGATTAGATAAAGGGAGTGAGTTTTCCCTCATCAGTCGGACAACCAAGGTCTGTTCCGGTGAGGAAAGCCACCATATGAAGAAAAGCTGAAGGGCGTACCCATAGCCTTAATAAGCTATGCCGGAGTCAACCGACTTAGCTCTACTTGGGCAGGGAATACTGGCACAGGGGGTGCCGTCACCGTGATTCAGAGGCTCGGTTTCTAACGAACCAGTCCAGTGAACTCAATTTCCTTCAGTCTGTCCTGAGTTCATCAAAACAAAGCCCAAGGGGACCAGTTCATCCTAACCGATTCATGGAAGGGGATGGATAACCCCGAAGGACAACTTATTTCTCCCTTGTTCCTAATTCTCTTTTTAACTGTCTAGCTGTACAACATGTGTTACTGGTGCCTGAAACCTCTTCGGGGGGACACCATCGCATTTATGTACAAACACTTAATCTATTTAAATGGGGAAGAGATGTTCAGAGACTGAACATAGGTCGCCTATCTCACAATCACTTATCTTAGAGATCAGAGTAAAAGTCACTCAGTCGTCTGGTGAGCTTAGGTTCTTGGCGTAAGAAACGGGATAGTCATGAAGGACTCAAGGAAAAACCAAGTACCCTTCTGGTGATAGGAATATTCAGGAATTACCGGTACAGCTGCCCTCTCCCTCGAACAGGCTGGATGAAAGGTAAAGCTCTTATGATCCAGTTTGCCTTTTTAGATCCCTCAGCAACCCCCTCGTCCTCCTCTTGCCTCACGTTGCGGCGTCATCCTACTGCCCTAGAATTGATTGTGGTCATGACTTTCTTTAGCTGCTTTCCAGGCCTGAGGATAAAATTCCAATTCAGTTCAGCGGATAGGTAGTGAACGCTTAATGTGTTTCGCAAACTGCCAGGACTACAAAGATGAAAAAGCCGCGGTTCTTCCCTTCCTGGGGCTCAAAACTGAAGAAAAGGCATTAAAATACAAATAACTAAATGTAAACCGCTAATTCTGACGCATCGTTACCACTGCTCAGGGGGCACAGAGGTCAGTGATTAAGGCTGTCGGGAGGGATTGGAGAGACCTTCGAAACTAGAGTTGAAAATAAAGACCAAATAGGACTTTCCCAGGACTTTTCTACTTTTTGCTGGAAAGGTAGTGGAACCATTTCACTGAACGATGGCCAAGGTCTGATGAGCTCAGGATGTGGTGGTCAAGGGAAGAAGGGAGGAGGAATGGGAAGGTCACTGAATGAGTGAGGCCACAAGGGAGATGGAAGAGACAGCAGTTGGGTGGTTTGGACATTTTAAATTGGGGAACAGGGAGGTATGATCATTCGGAAACAAGCAAAAGAACACAGTACACACAGGAAAAGCTACTGATGGACGAAGGTCAATGACTAGAGAAAAAGACCTGTGGCCTGGGCCTCCTGAGTTCTGTTTGTCCAAAGCGATTCAAGGGGCAATTTGCTGTACTGATTTTATGTATTAGCTCTCCAAAAAGGATTGGAAACAAAAAAACAAAAACACAACAATAAGATTCCCACAGTCTAACTAGTAAATCATTGAACGTAGAAGGGATAGTTAGTATAGTTGATACAACTGGGATTCAGATTTCATCCCAGTTTCCCCACAGTCCGTGGGATAAGAGGAAACATCATGGTATATCAGTCTCTTAATGTTGGATGAAAGCAGCAGGCACCTTCCTAAGGAAACACCATCTTCCTTGGCTGTAAATAGGAACGACAGTAAAAACAGAGCTGTCATTTAAGCGCCATATCCTTGCTAAGGACAGGGACTGTTCGGAGTACACGTGCGATCTTATTTAATCCTTACAATGACACTATGAAGGAGAAGGTGCTTCCCAAATAAAGACTCATTGGCACCGAGAACAAAGGACACATCATAGAGCTAGCAAGGAATGGGGCTTGGATTTAAACTCGGGCGGTCGTGGACTAGTTTCTTAAATTTTTTGAAAAATGTTTTGAGGAGGAGAGAGAGAGAGAGAGACAGAGTGTGAGTGGGGCAGAAGCAGAGAGAGAGGGAGATACAGAATCTGAAGCAAGCTGCAGGCTCTGAACTGTCAGCATGCAGCCTGATGCGGGGCTCGAACTCGTGAACCGTGAGCTCATGACCTGAGCTGGAGTCGGATGCCCAATCGAGTGAGCCACCCAGGCGCCCCAGCAGTCCTGCACACTTAAACAGTGTTGACACTTGACGTGATCACTGGCTAGTGTCCTTATCAATACTTTTGTAACAGAGACTGCAAGACATTTTTACGGGGTTGCTTCTAGTGCCTTTGATAACTGCGGAAAGCTTAACATTAAAGGCCAAAGAAATGATGACATTTCTCCGTGGAAGAAGGGCACTGTCGCCTAAAATGCTGTGTTTTGCAGAATACCTCTAAGATACTCTTTAAGAAGTGATTGCAGGGACAGATAAGCTCTGGAAACACTTGCCTTGGAAAGTCATGATTAATTCACCTTTGCCTTGAGGGGTCGAGAAGAAACAGGATCAGATTTGTTTAATCCAGTATTGACCCATCCTTGACCTCAGCCGAACCCGTCATGTCCTGCGGCACACAATTTGGGAAGAAATTCACATCTGTACTGGATGTGAAAACCAGGCAACGAAACAGTACAAGTGGCTCTCCCCCGTGGTTGGTGAGAAGTCTACAGCTCTTGTCTTTGGGGGGCCATTGGAGGAAGTAGCTGTAAGAGGTGTCTGTGCAGACGAAGCCTGGATTTATCTCACAGCGGTTATTTTTGATTTGCTCTAGTAGTGAAGCCGTATAAATGCAGACCCCAAAATGATTTAGTCTGGAAAATCCGAAGATAGGTATTAAATCCTCTCTCGTGGCCATAGGAAATTCTTTGTACTCTTTTCGTGGAATATCCCAGCGAGTAACCCTGGCTTTCCAATCAGACTAATTTAAATAAGAACTCCCACCATTTACTTGACAAAATTAATTTGATCCGTGGAGTTCGTAGATGATCTCATCTGATTGAATTCTCAAGGATGTCCACCAACGAGAGTCACTTCTACTTCAATCACAATTGCTGTTGAATCTTTTTTTTTTTTTTTTTTTTTTTGAGTAGTGAGATGCAAAGGCCCGTTGTTATTTGAGGCCGCTCCTGGTCTGTGAAATAGTCAAATGCGTATTACCAATTCACGGGAAGACGTTTCTTCTGTGACTTGTAACAGAAAAGCTGATGCAGTGTTCATCTCGACCACAGCTTAAGGGGTAAATGTAAAAGATAGGTCGCTGCTATGTGGCTCAGTGGAATGCTACTTGAGCAAGCTGGCTTTTTTTCTGACACTGAAATGTTAAGAGGGTAAACGGTCACTATACCAACATCGTGTGGCTTAGGAAGTTCCAGTTCACGGACCCCGTGGCTGATGGAGACATGCAGGAGACTGTTGAAAACACAGGTCTGAAGTTTGTAAGAGCAGTCTGGATTGAGGACCAGTGGGTTTGGGGGCGTGTGGGGTGGTGGCCTTGGAGGAGGCCTCGGGAGAGGTTAGGGGCCTCCTAGGGGAAAAGATGCATGGAAAGAAGATGAAGGATGTCCTGGCGTACCTGATTGTAATTGGGTATGCCCAGTTAGAAATGGGCTCCTGGCGTGTGCTACTGCCTAAGTGGATGGCTTCTGCAGCTAACTAAACATCCTTCTTCCTTCTTTCAAACTATCTTTATAATTAAAGTTGACTCTCTTTTTTGCATCTCTCAATTCTGGGTTGCTTACGGTACCCCCCTGACTGCTAACTTTCGGGCATAAATAAACCCCTATGATCCTTTCCCTATAATTTCCTAATAGATCAAAGTGATTTTTTTCAAAGATTGAAATAACCTGTAATTTGAGCTTTAGCACTGAGCACAATTCCCAGTCAGTGGGCATTAGGGTAAGGCTTGTCACCATCCCACCAGAAGGTGAGGGGCAGTGTCTCATACATCTTTATCTCTGTGGTGCTGGGTGTACAAATACGTGTTGGGTAAACGAAAGGATGAATACCCTTTGGAATATTCCTGTTCCAGGATGGGTTTGGGGGCGTTGATATTTGGCTGTCTTCCTTGTTTTTCTCCTCTCTGGTGTTACTGCTCTTTCCCCGGACCTTTTATTATGCCTGTGTAGGTCGTTCTATCATTTTCCATTAGAGTGAAAACAACTAAGTTGTGGAGGTTGACCCAGACTTGAGCATTTTCTGGGCTTATTTTTAGGCTCTTATTAAAATTCATCATTTAAAAGTATCGGGAAGTAGCTGCATAGCTAATTCTGCAGGCACGTATACACCATTTTTTTCTTTTACGTAATGGCTTAAATTTGATTCCTCCATAGTAGCAGAGGGCATTAGAAAATTATTCTGCACTGGGAAAATACCTTGTGTGCTATCAGAAGAGGATTTTGAATTTAGAACTTATTTTTTTTTTTTTTTTTTTTTTTTTATCTCAATGAGGGAGAGGGAATCTTTACCAGGCTCCGCACCCAGTACAGAGCCCAATGCAGGGGCTCGACCCTGTGACACTGGGGTCGAACGCCCAACTGACTGACCCACCCAGGCACCCCTAGAACTTAATTTTTTATAAGAGCTTTATTGAGAGAAATTCCCATAACCATGCAATTCACCCATTCAAACTGTATAATTCAGTCTTTAGTAGTATATTCACAGAGTTGTGCGCCCATCAGCACACAATTTTAGAACAATCAAAAAGAAACCTCTACCCGTTTTTAGTCACTGTCCGTTTCTCCCAAGACAGCCTTGCTCCGGCCCTAGACGGTCGCCACTTTATTTTCTGTGTCTATGGATATGCTCATTGTAAACGTTTGATACAAATGGAGTCCTACAATATGTGGTCTTGTGTAAGTGGTTTCTTTCACGTAGCATATTTAGAGAGACATGTATGTGGTAGCATGTATTAGTGCTAAGTTCTTTTTTATTACCGAATGATATTCCGTGATACAGATATGCCACCATTTTCTCATCATTCAGCAGGTGATGGACAGTTGGGTTGTTTCCACTCAGTGGCCATTATGGATAATGCTGCCAGGAACATTCGTGTACAAGGACTGGGCTGGCTTTACAGAAATGATTCTGTAGTTTCTGTCATTGTAACAGAGGAGGCCGTAGGATCAGATATGGCAAGAGTATAGAGCAGTACGTGCCAGGGAGTGAAGAATAGGCCATCAAGATGAATTTACTAGGAGAATTTAAGGCTGAGTCTAACTACTCATGAGGGACTCAAGCTGGGACACACAAAGCTTAAAATTATGATTCTCCTAGCGACTGTTACGGCTTTTTGCTGACCACAGACAATGAAAGTTTGATACTTTACTGTATTTGTCTGAAAATTGAAACATACTTCTCCCAACGGTAGTATTCCTGGGGACTAGATTCCTCACTTCTAAAACCTCTCCGATCCTAGTGTGCTTTTTGAATGGTGAAGAGTAGCCACTGTCATTTTTGTTCTGGGTTTTGTTGTCTGCCTTATTTCCAGGTATACAGTTAAGATTTTTGATGACTTTTTCTCTTCTTTTGTTGAAATTTTGATTAATGTATCTCTTCTATAGACGATAGTGTGTTAATCCCCGATCAGGAATTTGTGAAAAATAGGTCATTGAAGATCAACTAAAGCCAATGAATATTGTCAGGTTCTGTTAGAACTCAAGTAAGGTATCCCCTGATGTGTCAAGGGCATATCCCCAAAACAGAGTAAGTACATCTAGATACATGAACCCTGTAGGTCTGGTCTGAACATTTTATGATCGGTGGCCATAGGTTGATGATTTTAAAGGAAATCTCTTCCTAGTGATTTTAGCTCAGTGATTTTATTTTGCCTAGGTGCTCAGCTGTGGTACACTTGACTGTAGCACAGATGATGGAAAATACGAAAAAAAAAGGCCAAATTCTGGGGTTGGTGCAGTATTGACTGGGGGGCGGGGAGCTAGCAGTGATGTATATAGAAGGAAGACAAATACTGAAGAATCCATTTCTAAGCACTGTATATGTTTATTTTCTGCCAAGCTTTAGTTGATAGCTTTCATTTCAGATCATTTATTATTATTATTTTTTTTTTTTGGTAGGAAGCTTTCAGCCCACCGGATTTCTAAATCTAAAACGTACAGAATGTAGAGAGAAAGAAGTAATAATAATGAACGGAAGGAACTGGCCATGGTTCTGAGCCATCTGCACATACGGAATATGGGCCACATACCGGCTCATTAATGCCTAACGCTGATGAAACGGGTCCTTAAGTCATTTGCCTAGAGAGTCAGCAAATGGCAGAGTCGAGTCGTGAATCGGGGTCTTTCTGATTCGAAAACCATGCGCTCAAACCATGTCCTTGTTTTTTAATGTTTATTCATTTTGAGAGCGAGCGAGCGAGCGCCCAAGTGAGGGAGGGGCAGGGAGCCTGACAGGGGCTCAAACTCCTGAACCGTGAGATCATGACCTGAGCCCAAACCAAGAGTTGGACGCTTAACCAACTGAGCCACCCCTCAAACCATGTTCTAATTCCCTCCTCAGCCACGGATGGTAAAAGGCACCAAAAACGGCCATGTGTCAAAAACAACCTAATTTTCCTGTACATGCTTCAACATCTCTTTTAATGGACCTATCACTGGAAGAAATGGTACATTATTGTAAGAGCCAAGTAAGGTGTAATAGACTTGTATAACACCTTTATGCTGAGCAAATTTCAGTGGGAAAGGGGTTGGAATTAAGAGCTCTGAATACATGAAAGGATGACGGTGTTAAGAGCCTGGGGGGGGGGGGGGGGGGTCCTGCCATTTTTCCTGTTTTTGCTTAAGACAGACCTAAAATAGGCCTACTTTCACTTCCCACCCCGTGAGCTGCTCCTTAATTAACACTGGTGATGCCAAGGTGCACTAATGTCTTTTGCTGTCTAGTTTAGGAGTATTTTTGACTGGGTGCTTGATAAGATTTTACAGTATAGCTTTAAATTTATCGTAATGGAAAAAGCTCTGTGCCGTTGCCCGTTTTTAAAATTCTTCAGCCTTGCAAAACTTGTCTTTCCCATTTTTTTTTTTTTTAGAAACTGCCCATTTGCTAGATTTATAGAAGCTGTGATAATTCTGTTCGCCTGGATCCAGATTGGTGGCTATGACTGAGCTGCTTTTTATAAAGTGTGAGGGTAAAGCTGGATTTCTGTGGGCCTCATCTTTTTAGATGCAGACCTTTGTCGCTGTTCCCTCTTGATGTAATAGACGCTGTATGTGCTCATGCGTTGGTATACAGTTCAGTGTCTCTTACTGGTAAGAAATACCATTATGCAAGGATGTCATTACACATGGCATGAAGTTCGATCTAAGGAGCAGATGACCCACCGTGAACTCAACACTTGAATTCTGTAAACTCACAGAGGCTGTTGTAATAATGTTCTTTATCCTGACTGGCATGTAGCTAGTTAGGATTGCTAGAGGGGCCAGGTGCTTTCATGTTCTCCGCAGGTAGATCGAAGGCCAGTTTGATTCTTTCGTCCATTAATTGCTTAGGAAATTTTTCCTAAGGTTATTTATTTTTAAGCCATCCGTACACTCAGGGTGTGGCTCGAACTCATCACCTCAAGATCAAGAGTCGCAGTCTCTTACAACTGAGCCAGCCTGGTGCCCCATGCTTAAGAATGGACTTTGCTTTAGTGTGACCTTGTATTCTAGAGTACCGTTCAGTGCTCGTAGAGCAGTGTCTCTGAAGTTCTAAAGTAAAGAACATGAGCCAACGTGTTCATTTGCTCATTTTCATATGTAACTGACGTTACCTCAGTCCTTTCACACTGTTCTATTTTTCACGAGTTCTTTTTTAATATGTTTATTTTTGTGTCTGACATAGTTAGAATTTTTGCACTGAAGCGTGATTGACGTACAGTGTCGTGTTAGTTTCACGCGTACAACATAGTGATTTCGAAATTCTATACAGCATGCGGTGCCCCCGATGCTAAGCTTACCAGTATTGACGATACTCCCAAACCCTATACTGTACTTTTCATCCACATGAGGTATTTTAGAACCGAAAGTTGATCCCTCTTAATCCCCTTCACCTCATTCGCCTCTCTACTTCTCCCCTCAGGCAGCCACTAGGTCTTGGGACTGATGAGTCTGTTCGGTTTGGGATTTGTTCCCATTGTGTTTTAGATTCCCCATATAAGTGAAATCCTATGCTTATTTGCCTTTCTCGGTCTGACTGACTTCACTAAGCATAATACTCTCTAGGTTCATCCGTGTTGTCACAAATAGCAAGATTGCTTTCCTTTGTTACGGTTAATGTTCCAGTGTTGATACACCACATCTTTATGTTTCTTTCAGTGGACTTGTGGGTGTTTTTTGCTCTTGTAAACAATGCTGCTGCACACATGGGGGTGCATACATCTTTCTGAGTTAGTCTTTTCTTCAAATGCCCAGAAGTAGAATTCCTGGATCTTATGTATGGTAGTACAATTGTGAATTTTTCGAGGAAACGCCATACCGTCTTCCACAGAGGCTGTACCAATTTACATTCCCACCAGTGGTGCACATGGGGTCCTTTTTCTCCCGCTCTGTGCCAACACTTGTTTCTTGGTTTTTTGATAATAGCCATTCTGACAAGCGTGAGGTCCTATCTCACTGCAGTTCGGAGTTGCATTTCCTTGATGATTGGTGATGTTAGACATTATTTTCATGGGCCCATTGGCTATCTGTATGTCTTCTTTAGAAAAAGTATATGCACGTTCTTTGCCCCTTTTTTAATTGGATTATTTGGGGTTTTTTGGTGTTGAGTTGTAAGAGTTGCTTAAAACATGATGTCTATTAACCCCTTCTCTGATATATCATTGGCAAATACCTTTTCCCATTCAGTACGTTTTCTGGTTGGTTGGTTGGTGATGTCCTTTGCTGTGTAGAAGCTTTTCACTTTGATGTAGTTGCAGTTTATTTTTGCTTTTGTTTCCCTTTCCTGAGAAGACATATCCACAACAATGTGGCTAAGGCCACAGTCCAACAGATTGTTGGCTATGTTTTCCTTCAGATCTCACATTCAGGTCTTTAATCCATCCTAAGTTCATGTTTATGTACGAAGAAAATGGTCCGATTTCATTCTCTGGCAGGTAGCAGTCCAGTTTTCCCAGCACCATTTATTGAAGAAATGATCTTTCCCCGTTAGGTATTCCTGGATCCTTTGTCGTAGACTATTGACCATACAAGTGTGTGTTTATTCCTGGGCTCTCTGTTCTGTTCCAGTGATCTAGGTGTCCTTTTTCGTGCCGGTACGATACTATTTTGATTGCCGTAGCTTTGTAGTAGAACTTGAAATCTGGGATTGTGTTACCACCAGATTTGTCCTTCTTTCTCAAGATTGCTTTGGCTTTTCAGGATCTTTTGTGTTTCCATAGAAATTTTGGGATTATGGGTTCTACTTCTGTGAAAAATATTATTGGTATTCTGATAGAGATTGCCTTGAATCTTGTAGATTGCTTTGAGTAGTATGGACGCTTTAACAATATTTTTCCAGTCCACGAACGTGGAATATCTTTGCATCTGTCTGTGACCTCTTTCATCATAGTCTTAGAGGTTTCAGAGTACAAGCGTTTCACCTCCTCGGTTAAATTTTATTCCTAGGTATTTTATTCTTTTTGATGCTGTTGCAAATGGGATTTTCTTACTTTCTGCTAGTCCGTTATTAGTCTCTAGAAATGCAACATATTGCCGCATATTCGTGTCGTGTCCTGCAACTTTAGTGAATTCATTCATTACTTCTTAGAGTCTTTAGGGTTTTCCCTATATAGTATCATGTCAACTGTAAATAGTGACAGTTATAGTTCTTCCCTTCCAGTTTGGATGCCCTTCATTTCTTGTCAGATTGCTGTGGCCAGGACTTCCAGTAGTATGTTGAATCAAAGTGGTGAGAGGAGACATCCTTGTCTTGTTCCAGACATTAGAGGAAAAGCTCTAAAGTTTTCCCACAGTGACTATGATGTTAGCTGTGGGTTTGTCATATATGGCCTTTCTTATATTGCAGTGTGTTCTAAGCCCACTTTGTTGAGAGGTTTTATCATGAATGGATGTTAAGGTTTGTCAAATGCTTTTGATAATCATAAGGCTTTTATCCTTCATTTTCATAATGTGGTGTATCGTTTGCTCAATTTTGTGGAAGATTTTTTCATCTATGTTTGTCAGGGAGATTGGGCCTGTAATTTCCTTCTTCTTTGGAAATTTTTTTTTTTTTTAACAACAGGTATTAGTTCTAATAAAGGGGCACCTGAGTGGCTCAGTCGGTTAAGCGTCCGACTTCGGCTCAGGTCATGATCTCAGGGTCCATGGGTTCAAGCCCCACGTTGGGCTCTGTGCTGACAGCTCAAAGCCTGGAGCCTGCTTCAGATTTTGTGTCTGCCCCTCCCCTGCTCGCACTCCGTCTCTCAAAAAAAAAAAAAAAAGAAACATTAAAAAAAATTTTTTTTAATTAAAAAAAATGTTTAATATAAAATACCCATGAGGCCGGCTGGTCCCAGACTTTTGTTTGTTGGGAGTTTTTTTGATTACTGATTCATTTTCAGTACTACTGATCGATGTAGTCAAACTTTGTTTCTTCCTAATTCAGTTTTGAGAGACTGTAGTTTCCCAGGAACTTATCCATTCATTCATTTTAGGTTGTCCAATTTAATTCTTTTTATTTCTGTCACGTTGGCTGTTCTTTATCCCCTTTCATTTCTGGTTTTATTTGTGTACTCTTTTTTCTTGATGAGTCCGGCTAAAGGTTTATAGCAATTTTGTTGATCGTTTCCAAGAACCAGCCCCTGGTTTCATTGATCTGTTCTGGTTTTTTGTCTGTTTCATTCATGCCACTCTGATCTTTATTATTTCCTTCCTTCTACTAACTTTGGACTTTGTTGGGTGTTGTTGGTTTTTCCTTTTCTAGTTCCTTTAGTTGTAGGTTCGTTTATTTGGGACTTTGCTTGTTTCTAGAAGTAGGCCTGTATCCCTGTACATTTTCCTCTTAGAATTTCTCTTGCTGTGGCTCAAAGATTTTGAACCATTCTGTTCCCATTTCCATTTCTATGTATTTTTTTTTTCGTCTTTGAATTTTTGGTTGACCCATTCGTGGTTTACTTTCCACGTGTTTGTGTCTTTCCAGTATTTTTTTCTTGCAATTGATTTCTAGTTACGTACCCTTGTGGTCAGAAAAGAGGCTTGATATGATTTCAGTCTTGTTAAACTTGTTGAGACTTGTTTTGTGGCCTAACACGTGATCTGTCTTGGAGAATGTTCCACGTGCACTGGAAGAGAAAATTTTCAATGTCAATTTGTATCTGGACACCCATGCTTGTCCACTGGATGACCTAAAATAATCAGATGCATCTACATAATTGTCAGCTGGAGGGATTTTTTTTAAAGCTGTACGGAGAATAAGAACTTAAATAATGGGAGCCTTCTTTTCAGGAGGACTGGCTGCGGGAAGAAATTCTGGTGACAAAAGCCATGTGCGGTGAATTTGAATTAGTGTTCTTTAGGGAGCTACCAGAGAAATATAACTTACCAGATAATCAAGAGCGTAAATAGATTCTCCCTGGAGTCGTCATCCGATCGCTGACATACATCCGTTTCTATTGAAATGACATCATAAATACATTCTAATGAGAGAAGTGAGAGGGGTGAGATGTACAACTTCAAGAACACGATACACATTGTTAGCAGTCTATAAATTGACAGCCAGTATTTGTGGTTGAGCTTTAAAACAACTCCCCTTGGAACTGAGGTATGTATTCTATTGGTCTTGTATGGGAACCATCTCCCCTACAATGTGTCCAAAAAACCTAGCCTTATGATGAACTTTAAAAGGCACTGGCACAGATATTCTTCAAGATCAGAAAATATTTCCCTATTTTGCTCTTTCCTGTCGCAAAAATAGGCCCTAACGACGCCGCAACCCGGACTACATGTGTTAGGAAAAGTTATCTCTTAATTCAACACGTCACACATCACTTTTTCAAATACTTGGTATTTTACGTGGTTTCTGGCCAAGGTCCCTCTCTTGAGCTCTTTTTGAACCTGTGGCCTGACAGCTTATCCTGCTTCAGAGTCTTCCGAGGAAAAACTAGTCCCTGGAAATCAAGTTTGTGACTGAGGTTAATGGAAGATTTATGCGTGTCACCTGTGTGTTTAGGAGAAAGGCACTTGTTGGGCTCATTTGATCCTGTCCTGGTAAATTTCTGTTGGAATGAATACTGAGGGAACACTGATCCTACATCTATAAAATCAACATGTCCTGGGAGGCTGCTCATGCACATGACATTAGCCCTTGGTTTCAGCCACCTTCCCCTGCTTCTAGCGTTGATCCAATGGTGGCTGACGGATGGAATGAAAGGAAGAAAACCCGCACGTGCTGAGCAGCGTGTACAGATGACTCGGTGCACCTTCAGTTCCTGCTATAGTAACAGGAATTAAAACTCCCCTGAAAAGGTAGGGGCCCCGAGCCGGGCATTTAAAACCAGGGCTCCGCAAACACACGTAGAGACGTGTACTTGGAGTGAACAAAGAACAGTTTGGACTGCCTCACTTACCTGCAGTGTTATGCTCCAAGGGGAAGAGGCAGGGCTGGTAGTCGCCAAGGAGATCATCGCTACGCAGCCTTGAAACCAGGACCTGAACCCTGTCTGCCTGGTGACGAAATGAGCGATAAGTGCGTTCGTATCAATCTGTCAACTACCAATGGCAGGTCTAGCTCTAGACGGGAGGCCCTGAGTGGGCCCAGTCATAAAATTACCTGACAGAGCCGAGTTCAGAAGGAGAAGAAATAGATGAGGAAATCCCACTGGGTAAAACGATGACTCTGGCACCTGCTGGCTCCCTCAGTAGAGCAGGTGACTCTTGTTCTCAGGGGTAGGACCTGGAGCCCCACTGCTGGCTGTAGAGAGGTGTAAAAACGAAAGAACCAGATGGATTTGCAAAAGGCCTCTTTGCAAATGCCAACTGTGGTCACTGAAGTTACTAAACTCAAGAGGACCAATTCTAGCGGCACCTGGGTGGCTCAGTTGGTTAAGCTGTGAAGCCTGACTCTTAATTTAGGCTCAGGTCGTGAACTCGTGGTTCATGAGACGGAGCCCCATGTCTAGCTCCCCACTGACAGTGCAGGGTCTGCTTGGGATTCTCTCCTTCTTCTCTCTCTCTCAAAATAAATCAGTCAACTTAAAAAAATAAGATAAATTCTAGACTTTACCCCATCAGAGAAGGTAAGGACATTAAAAGAAATGAGCAATCAAGAGAGACAGAATTCACCACCAGGCTCCAAAATATATCTAGTAGGCGCTTTCGAAGACCATGGAGGAAACGGCAGAGAAGCAGTATTTGAAGTCACAATAGCTGAGAATCTTCCAGAGCTGAAGAAGGATAGGAGTCTTTAAGGAAATGGTCCCCTGAGAGGAATTTCCAACATCTGGGAAGGCAAGAAGGGGCCTCTGTAGAGTCATTGATATTCTTTACAGCCCAGCTTTGGGGAGCCCTGGCAGATTCAAATAAACCGTTTCAGGTTTTCACTGGCAAACATAAAAACAGAAATGTAATCATGTTGTATACACCAAGCCATGTTTTCTGAACAAAGACACTTATAATGAACTCATTAAAAAAAAAAGCTCTTTGGACAGCTAGATCCCGAAGATCAAGCTACCAAGGAAGACCTCTCTAGAAAATGTAGTCACTTACCTGTATCTCTGAGAAGAGCACGTCAGAAGATGGTAATCGTTGGCGGTCCTGTCCTCAAGTCCACATCTAAAAATAGTGTTTTCAGAAAGAAGAATCTTGAAGGGGATTCTACGTTAAAAGGTGGTATTAGTTGGGACTTTTCGGCGAAGTTGGATTGCTTGTAGTGACTGCAAGGAGGAAGAAAGGTGATTCCTATCAGATGAAACCTTGTAAACACTGGATGCTGCGTCAAGTTCGCAGAAACGTTTTTCAAGAGTCAGGCATTGGATTTAATGTCAATAACTACATATATCGGTTCCCACCTTCAGGACTGACGTGCAGAGTCTGGCTTAGGGTAAACTTGTTTTGAGAAGTTGTCTTATTACGGCTTGGTCAAAGCAGCTTGCCGTGAAACAGTGCAAACACAGCTTTCCTTGGACCGTGATGGCAGATAGATAGGATTTCAGTCTAAAAGATCACGTATTGATTTCTCACGTGACTTTCCACCACTTCTAGAAACCCTGTAAAGTTAGGTCCAGGATAGATCTTACTTTCTCAGACTGGGCAGGGGGAAAACTTAGCTCGTATCTCATGGATTTTCTCAGAGATCTAGACCTCCCACATTTGTGGAGAGGAAGTTCTCTCAACTGAGGCCAGATACCCATTGTTCACACATGATACTTCATCTTATTTTGGTCTTTACCGGAACTACAAGAAAGAGATCGAGAGTCGTAATCAGGCACACGGTAGCCAACAGGAGAAGTGTCCTCATTTGGAACTGTACTCGGGGCAATTCTAAAGCAAGAAGGAAATCTACAGTCTTAAATGGATTTATTAAAAAAAAAACAAGTGTGGTTTCAGCATTCAACCTGAAGAGCTGGAGTAAAACCCAGTGGATGGCAGAGTGTCATTAATGGATGCAAAGTCAGACTGGAGTAAAGTCTTGGATGTGATAATGCGGTAACAGCAAGTGACTTCTTCCGTGTTGACTCTGTATCCATCCAATGTCATTGAAACCCCAAATTTCAACAAGAAGAGCCAAGACACCATTAAGGCAGGACACAGCAGGTGGGCTTACCAGACACCCATTTGTTTCAAGTTGTGGTGTGCGATCTGCATGGCAACTTAAAAATAAACCAGCAGAAACAGGCCCAGAAGCACCCTTGTGTATTTATGAGGGCTTGAGGTATTGCAGAGCTACCGTTAGAAAGGGGTGACGAAAAGATGGACTTGTTAGTGAAAGGGGCTGGCTTCACTTCTCTGTGGGACGGGGAGTAAAATCAGATCGTGTCTTTACAGCAGCCACAAAAGAGTCTGGGTGAAGTTCTAAGTGTAAAAACAAAAACCCCCAAATTTTTAACTTGACACCGTAGGTGTAAGGAAGATTTTCTCAAAAGCAGGAGAACACCCAGAGGATATACTGAAATTCGAAATTTGCGTACTACATGGGGGGCCTAGGCGGCTCAGTTGGTCAAGAGTCCGACTTCGGCTCAGGTCATGATCTCACAGCTCGTGAGTTCGAGCCCCGCGTCGGGCTCTGTGCTGACAGCTCAGAGCCCGGAGCCTGCTTGGGATTCTGTGTCTCCCTGTCTCTCTGCCCCTCCCCTGCTCACGCTCTGTCTCTCTCTGTCTCAAAAATAAACTTTAAAAAAACAATCTGAAATTTGTGTACTGCGGGATGCCATGTACAAAGTTAAACAGGTATCCAAGGAGACAGAAGGAAGTTAATTGCATCTCTGTTTATAATAGTAAAGGTTGGAAAGTACTTAAATATCCACTGACAGGATGATGTTGTTGACGTATTCAAGCAGGAGAGTAAGACTTTACAGCACTTAAAATCACCAACTATTATGTATCAACATGGAGAAATCTCCAAAACGGTGTGGAAGGCAAAAAGCGACTCTTAGAATGGTATGTACGTTCTTGAACATAATGTTCTGAAAGTCTGAGAACATTGCCAAATAATGCTGTGAGATTGAATGGAAATGGCCATTTTTGTAGGTTAAAAAAAAAAAACAGCCCGAGACCAGCATCTTTGCCAAGTTCAACCTAGTATTTGTGGATACATTTATGGTAATGACAGACCTGGAATTCAGGATGGCATTATCTCCTTGGAAACGGTGGGGCCGAGGGACTGAGATTCGATATTGAGGAGAGGACGTAGGAAAGCTGCGACTTTATGTCTTCCAAAAATTTTTGAAGCGAATACGGCATAGGTCACATTTATTACAAGAGTGTGGTGGGTCACAGTCACGCTCCTACTATGCTGTTAAACACTGCTGTGGAACATATTTGATTTTGTTTGAAGCCAACCCAAGTGTTGATAGAGGTAAAAACTTGTGATCTCATGACATCAGAAAGAAATGGTTGCAAAATGACTAAACCCATTGCCGCTCATTCATCTGAATGTGGCACTTACAAGGCCTTTCGTGTAGAATAAAAAGGTTGAAAAGCCTCTCCCCACACCGGGCGGAAGCCTCCAATTTTATTTTGTTTGATCGTCCTCATGAAAACCATTCATTGAGTACCTCTCTTTCGCTTGCCGTTGTGTTTGGTGGTGGTCAGATGTAGCTCTCTGCCCTCTAGGAAACCCGAAGGCGATGTTCAACTTGATCTTGTTGTTGTTGTTTTTTTTTGTTTTTTTTTTTTTTTTTTACTTTTTTTGACGCCCACAGGAACCTGCAAGCCGAGTATGACCGTCTCAAGCAGCAGCACGAGCATAAAGGCCTGTCCCCACTGCCGTCCCCTCCCGAGATGATGCCCACTTCTCCCCAGAGTCCCCGGGACGCCGAGCTCATTGCCGAGGCCAAGCTCCTGCGTCAGCACAAGGGCCGCCTGGAGGCCAGGATGCAGATCCTAGAAGACCACAACAAGCAGCTGGAGTCGCAGTTACAGCGGCTCCGGCAGCTGCTGGAGCAAGTGAGGCGCGCGTCTCTCTCCCGCGCGGCGCGGCCGCCGCGTCCTTTGTCCCCCCGGCCCCGGCGCTAGGCAGTAGGGCTCGGGGGCCTTTTCAGAGTCTCACCGGGTGTCCGTTTCTCGGGTGCTCTGTAGGTGCCTAGCCAAGCGCTGGCTGTCGAGGGCTGTAAGAAGACGAGGGAAACCACTGTATCTTTGTGTGTTTGAGCCACTCGAAATGGAGCTGGGGAATAAATACCGGAAGGTTTCCACCCGTCTCCTAAAAGCCAATGAAGATCGTGCCCTCTTGAAACGGAGTTCTTTTTTTTTTTTTTTCTTTTTTTTTTTTTGGTGTGAGCAGGGGAGGGACAGAGAGAAAGGGAGACACCGAAGCCGAGGCGGGCTCCAGGCTCCCAGCCGTGAGCACAGGGTCCGGTACGCGGCTCGAACTCACGAACCCGCGAGCCGAAGTCGGACGCTTGACCGACTGAGCCCCCCCGGGCGCCCCGGTGTCTAGTTCTTAAAACCTCCCTTTGGAAGCCTCCATTGAAAACCTAGCAAGAGCATGCACTGCGGTAGGCTCTACCCGCACGGAGTCCCAGCTTTGTGGCAGTTTTGAAGTTTGAGACGTGTTCCCTCCATCTCGTTACTCAATGCAGAAAAGTATGCATTCTCCATTACGTTTTTGAGGTCTCACATGGTTTCCCCATCGTCACATGACCTTCTAAGTCGTTCAGTCATCGGGTCTCGTGATCTTATAGATCTCGTTCCAATGGAGCCATCATTCCTTTTCAAATGTGTAAGGGGGGACAGTTCAGATACAAAGACGTCATCTGCGAAGCTTTATCAACAGCAAAACGTGGCAGGTTTCTAAGTAAAAAAGCTTATAATTTCCGAGTCCTGAGTACGCTCATTTTAAACGTATACAATTATTGGAGTGCTTATTATGAAAACTAATTCTGTTTTTTTCTCCTGGATACCTTAGCCCCAGGCCGAGGCCAAGGTGAATGGTACAACGGTGTCTTCTCCTTCTACCTCTCTTCAGAGGTCAGACAGCAGTCAGCCTATGCTGCTCCGGGTGGTTGGCAGTCAGACTTCAGAATCCATGGGTAAGTGTCTTAGCTACTCCTGCGGTTTGTTTTCCCTTCGGGGCTGGAAATGGTGAATTGTTTGCTCGGAGGTTCACATCATGAACCGAATCACCTACTGTCCGCTCCGTACAAGGCACGGTCATAAATGTCTTCGGCCTGCAAAAATGAGTCACACGGTCCAGGGCCCCTCAAAGGGCCCGCCGTTCCATTACTCAGAACAAGGCAACGTGGGACAGCCTGGCTGGCTCAGCCAGTTGAGCGTCTGACTCTTGATTTTGGCTCAGGTCACAATCCCAAGGTCGTGGGGTCGAGCCCCGTGTCAGCTTCGGTGATGAGCCTGGAGCCTGTCGGAGATTGCCTCCCTCCTCCTCTCTCCCCCCCTTTCTAGAATAACGAAAGAAAATTAGAAAAAGGAATAAGGCCGTCTAGTCTTTGAGTTCCATTCATTTGGGAGGCCAGAAAAGGCTTTACCCTGAATTGCTTTCTGTGAACAGTATTTAAGGGCGAAGGAGGCAGCGAGCACTCTTTGAAGAAGGAATGACGTTAAGTGAAAATGAAGACCTTGGGCCAAGGGCTCAGAACTGCTGTAGAGAAATCTGGTCCAAGCAGGAGGGCAGGAAATAATGCCACAGAGGAAGGCTGGGATCACAGTACAGGGACCTGAGTGTTGGGCAAAGGTGTTTGACTCCTACTGGTCAGTGTTGGCGACCCACTGAAAATCCTGTTTCCCAGGTACGCAATGTCTCAAAAGATCTGTCTCCGGCCCAGAGGAAAACTTTTATAGGTGGAAAGAGAGATCAAGAGGCAAACACAAAAGGCCCAGTTATGGGAGTTCAGAGTCTAGGCTTGAGAGACATCAGGGATGGGTGGGAAGACAGGACTGCGAGACTAGGATCTGAAAATACGGTGCCTGGGGCTCCAGGCCTGACTGGGAACCGAGCCGAGGCCACTTGGTTGGAAGAAGATAGTCATCCCTTTGGGGACATACTGTGAGAAACTGGCAGGTCCAAGTCATGTGCAGAAAGGAGTTGAAGCGCAGGTCCGTAACTGGCGTGAAAGGACGGGCTCGGGGATTTGATGGCGCCTTCCACAGAGTCGACAGCTGCAAGGCGTGAGCGGAGAAGCTGGGCACGAAGGTGCTGGGATCCGGTGTCCGGAGGCAGACCTCTATTTGGGTGACGGGGTAGTGAAGGAGTGGCAAGCAGGTAGGAGGAAGATGCGGGCACAAGGTCAAACGCAGAAAACAAATTACAGCGCGTTGCACCACATAAATGCACGAGCTGCTTCTGCGAAAGCATTTGCAGCCGAGACGAGGGAAGTTGGAGGATTTCTGTCTCTTCAGGGAAGTAAAGGACTGGGTCATCTCGAAGACGAGGGAGGCTTAAGCCAAGCGAAGACGCTCGTGAAACGTGACTAACAACAAGGACTGGAGTAGAAGATGAATTTGTTGAGGACACGGTCTAGTGTTTTTCAGCAGTGTTCTCTGCTAGGACGGGGTTCGAAGAAAACTGGAGGGCGTGAGACATAAATGATGGTGGACGGTCACCAGCCATCTGCCTGTTGGATTTTCCTGCCCTGCTAGACTTCGACATGCGGGGGCGGGTCGTGAAGGCCCCAAATACTTGCTCTGTCCCCCTCCTTTCTTCTTCTCTCTCAAGGCACAGCATGAGGCAGACCCCGTGTTTTCTGTTTCCTTGTCCCTGGGCCGAGACTGGTTATACTTGACCCTCTCCATCTTACCTCCGGGAAGGGAAGAGACGCGTCTTCTCCTTGACCCCTCACCCGTAGACCTCTGGTATCCTGGTGTGTTGACGAATTCATTTTATACTTCATTGATGCTGATGATGTCCCGTAGGTGAGCATATAGAGAGGCCAAGTGCCCAACCAAAATTGGTGGGACAGACAGGAAGAGTGAAGGATGTGAGTTCTGTGGTGATCAGGGACCATGGTCTGGGAAATTGGAAAGTTGGACATGATGAATGTAAAATGCTTTCAAGCCCTGCCCATGTGAGCTGCTGCTACATGGAGACCATTGACGGCTGCTTTTCATGGGTTTGAGGAGACCCGGATTGTTGGGCTCTTCAGACGGTAGTGAGGTTCTTAGGAATAGAGGAAGGAAGATGAGGGCCCTGAAGAGGGCAAGAGGGCATTGGACACAAATCTGATGAATTTTAAGACCTTCAAGCAGTGGGCAGAGTCCTGTGTTCCTCCAGAGAAGTCCAATCTCGTAGGAAAGCCAGGTTCCAGTGCTTCTGCGAAGGAAGAGAATGTGTGGGAAGCACTCTTCCTGGCTTTATCGCACCCCCGGGGATGCAGGGCGGTGTCGGCATCAGATTCCCTGGTCTCCCCGTGAGATCTGAAGACAACTAACGGACGGTTGCGACCGAAAGTGATAGCTCAGCACATGAACAAATAGATGCCTTTGAAAAGTCTGTAAACTCCAAAAACAACAGAGGCCGTGGGCCTTCCTTGTTATTTCCCGCTGCAGGATTTCCCCTTCCTTTGAAGTCATAAGCAAAGCATGCGAAACTGAGTTGCATATTTTTAACAAGTGAGATTCAGACCCCTGGGAGCTCAGGAGCATTAATTATCGAGGCCTGTCATCACTGGCACAGAGGCAGTGTGTCCAAAAAGCACCCAAATGACAGTACCCGTCAGGTTGTGGTCCTGACGATTTGCAGAGCCGAGACGGTTGGGGCAGAAGAGCTGTACGTGGTGCCTTTAGGCTAACTGGCTAGTGGCAAGTGGACTGGCTGTTTTTGGTGTTTGTCCAGCCCTGTAACCGTCTTCTCGAAAGGTGCATGCGAGTATGTGAGTGAGTGCAGCCCGATTCTTTCTGCTTTGAGTGTCCGAGCAGCGATAAGGCTGGGAGTTGCAGAACCACGCTGCATTCTTTACAGAGAGTCTCCCGGTGACTTTTTAACGTGTCGTCCCAGGCGACCTAATGAGTTAGAGTGCTTCCGGCAACCGCCAGGTACTCAGCACTGTGAAGTCTCTGCATACCATATGTGGCTTCCCGTACGTTCTGTGACGGGGACAACATCACGAAGCTTACATCGTGTTGGAAGAGACAAATTAACAAAGTCTACCTTCTTTTGGCTTTCGTGAACTACATATACAGGGGTCTGTGACTTAGGGACAAGTCCTTATTGCTGACTACCCCTTACCTTCTTCCCACTTCTTCATCTAATTTGGGTGAAGAGGTTCCCTAGCTTCTTATTCCGAGTAATTTCAAACTATGGCAGAATTGGAGTTAATTGAACATGTTGCCACGTTTGCTTTCTGCGTATACACCTCTGTATGCATACTGTGTATGTTTACAGTGTAAGTGCCTAGTATACGTGTGCAGAGTTTGTTGGTTTGTATATTTAACTGGCGCATTTAATAATTACATTCCACACATAATGACACTTCACCACCTATCTTCTAAGACTAAAGGTCCTCTCTTACAGAATTATCACACAGGAGGGGGGGCCTGGGTGGCTCAGCCAGTTAAGCATCCGACTTCAGCCAAGGTCATGATGTCCCGGTTTGTGAGTTTGAGCCCCACGTCGGGCTGTGCACCGATAGCTCAGAGCCTGCTTCCAATCCTCTGTCTCTTTCTCCCTCTGGCCCTCCCCTGCTCACACACGCACTCGCTCCCTCTCACCCATAGACGTTAAAAATTGTTTTAACTAAAGAATTATCACACAGGAAATTAACACTGATACAATAGTCTACATAATTGAAATTGAAATAGCCCCAGTTCTGCCGGTGATATTCTTTATAGCTTTCTATTTTTTTTTTCATTCAGCATGCAGTGAAGGGTCACATTTGCTCTTAGTTCTCATTTCGTCCTAGTCACCTATGATCTAGAACACTTCTCAGTGTTCCTTTCTTCCTTTACCTACCTTCTTTTGATTTTTTTCACTTTCTCGAAGAGTGTGTTACACCACGAAATGCACACATGTATATGTCTGGATGAGTTTGCACATATGCGTCGGCCCCCATCACGACCACAAACAAGGTCCTAAACATGTTGCCCACCTCCATAAATCAACCCTCTCCTACCTTGTCTAGCCGAGCCCCGTCTACGCAAGAAGCATTCGTTTTAGAAAGCAAGCACAACACATCCTTGTGTAGACAGAGAAACAATCCACATACTTAACAGGTTTACTTGGAGGTTCTGGTTAAAGATGGGGATAGCAGAGTCCTGAAATTACCTCCTCCCACAGACATACCAAATCTATAACTGCATACGGAACAATTCCCTCTGAAAGAAACCCAGCACATGTCAGTGACGCCTACACATTGCAGACAAACGGCGGGGGGGACAAACACCCCACGTTGAAACAGGTAGGAGAGGCTGAGACACAACGCAATGCCGTCATAAACTCCAGCCCCCGTGTGGCAACACGCAACTGGAAAGGAGCTCACAGCTTTCCCGGGGAGAGCTCTGAAGCTCGCATCTGATGCCCCAGCTTTCCAGACTCCTGCCGAGAGATGGGCCCCCAGAACATGCGGCTTTCAATTCAACAGGGCATGAGTCCAAGATAGCCAAGGGCTCACACGGACTCACCATGGCTAACCCCTCGGGGCTCGGCGCAGGGGCGACAGAGTCAAATACACCCACTCAGTCTTCAGAGAGGCCGCCTTATTTAGCACAACAGCTTCAGCCTGAGGAGTAGGCTTCTAACTTAACACACACACAGGGGCCACCTGAAATACTCCCCAGCGAAGGTGGAGGCTGGCGGTTACCATCTTGCCGCCCTCCCGCCTCCTCCCTCCAGGTCACATGCGATCTCTTGGTTTTCAAGGCTGCCACCCGGGAGACACAGAGCTTGATCGTCCGGATTCAGTGGCCAGTAGGGCTTGTGTTCACAGGTTCGGTGGGATGGTGGCCAACAAAAAAATGTAAACGGCTCTCCCTCGGGGCTCAGAGCACAGGGAACCCACACCCCCTCTCACCTCCCAGCCTTGCCCTGAACAAAGTAGATCCGCAGGCTTGAAAAGCTGCTGGCTGAGATCTCCCCTTTGGCACACTGACGGGTCTTGGCTTGCCCTCACTCACTGGGTGCCACTAAGAACCAAGAAAGCTGCTTGGACAAACAAATGTTTGAGAGACCACCAAGAGCTAGGGCAGAGTTGAAAGAGAAGATTCGTCTACAAGGATTTTAAACCGGTCCAAGACTGGGAGAGGTGGCTGTTTTAGCCAGTGCATAGAAACCAACACAGACTGTCAAGGAAAACGAAAGGGGATATGTTGCAAATCAAAGAACGAAACGAAACCTCAGAAGAGATGTTAATGAAGTGGACATGAGTGATTTTACTGATAGAGTTCAAAACGATGGTCCTAGTGATGCTCATCACGGTCTCGGGAGCAATGCAGCTAAGGTGAAAACTTCACCAAAGACAGAGAAAATAGAAGACAGTACCCAGTTGAAACCGCAAAGCTGAAGAATACAATAATTGAGCTGAAAAATACTTGAGAGGGGTTCAGTAACAGATGACATATACTCAAAGAATGGATGAGCAGTCCCAGACAGGACAGTAGAATCCATCCATGAGAAGAGCAAAGACTGAAAATGGCCTAAGAGACTTCTAGAATACGATCAAGCTGACAAATATTCACATTAGAGGGGTCTCAGAGGAGCAGAGAGAGAGAGAAGGGGTCAAAAAACTTTCCTAATTTGAGCAAGGAAACAGACATCCAGATCCGGGAGCCCAGAGAGTTCCAAGTAAGAGGAATTAAGAGACACACACCCAGACACGTTATAATTAAATTGTCAGAAGAGGGGCGCCTGGGTGGCGCAGTCAGTTAAGCGTCCGACTTCAGCCAGGTCACGATCTCGCGGTCCGTGAGTTCGAGCCCCGCGTCAGGCTCTGGGCTCATGGCTCGGAGCCTGGAGCCTGTTTCCGATTCTGTGTCTCCCTCTCTCTCTGCCCCTCCCCCGTTCATGCTCTGTCTCTCTCTGTCCCAAAAATAAATAAACGTTAAATTGTCAGAAGATACAGACAAGGAGAGAATCTTAAGCAGCCAAGAAAATGTGTGAAGTACAAGGGAACCCATATAAGACCATCAGATTTGTCAGCACAAACTCTGCAGGTCAGAATGGAGTTCAATGATATATTCCAAGTGTTGAAAGACAAAAACCGCCATCCACAATACTCTATTCGGCAAAACTGTCCTGCAGAAGTAAAGCAAAGATAGAAGAGTTTTCCACACAAGCTGATGGAATTCACACCACTCGGCCGGTCTTACAAGAGAGGCCAAAGGGGCTTCTTTAAGCTCAAAGGGCACTAGTGACAGGAACATATATGAAAATATAAACCTTACTGGTAAAGGTAAATACATCATTACATTCAGAATAATGCTGTAATGGTGGTAGGTTAATGGCTTAGAAGTTTCATATGAACGTTAAAAGGCAAAAGTAGTAAAAATAACAATGATTCATTAACGGATGCACTAGGTAAAAAGATATAAATTGTGTCATCAAAAGTGTAAAATGTTGAGAGAGGAGTAAAAATGGAGAGTTTTTTTTTTTTTGTCTTTTTTTGTTTTTTTTTTTTTTGAGACAGAGACAGAGCATCAACAGGGAAGGGGAGGAGAGAGAGAGAGAGAGAGAGAGAGGGAGACACAGAATCCGAAGCAGGCCCCAGGCTCTAAGCTGTCAGCACAGAGCCTGACACGGGGCTTGAACTCACGAACCACTAGATCATGACCTGAGCCGAAGTCGGACGCTCATCCGACTGAGCCACCCAGGCGCCCCAAAAATGGAGAGTTTCAGAATGCATTCAAACTAAGTTGTTACCAACTTTAAACAGACTATGACACACAGATTTTATATAAGCCTCATGGTAACCACAACACAAAAACTTTTGATAGACACATAAAAGATAAATCAAGGCACATGACTACAGAAGATCAAGTCACAGAGGAAGAGAGCAAGAGAACAAAGGAAATACAAAATAGCCAGAAAACAATTTTGAAAGCAAGTGCATACCTACGAAAAATTATTTAAGTTTCTTTCTCTTGCGAGAGAGAATCCCAAGCAGCCTGTGCACTGCCAGCGCAGAGCCCGATGTGGAGCTCGGACCCATGAAGCCATGAGATCATGACCTAAGCTAAAGCCAAGAGTTGCAGGCTTGACTGAGCCACCCAGGTGCCCCTGAGATATCACTTTAAATGAAAACAGACTGAAACCTACAATCTAAAAAGCCCCACCCAGGACTCCAGTGTGCTAACTCACAGAAGACTGAAGAGGACCAGCACCTTGTGATTTCACTCAGATGTGGACTCTAAAAGACACAATAAATGAACAGTCAAGAGTCCGAGTCAGACCGATAAATACAGAGAACAAACTGATGGCTGCCAGAGGGGACAGCAGTAAAGGATGGGGCAAGATGGGTGAAGGTGAGTGGGAAATAACAGTCTTCCGGTTATGGGATGGTTAAGTCAAGGAATAAAAGGCACAGCCCAGGGAATGTAGTCAGTGATAGCATTGTATGGTGACAGAGGGGAGCTACACTTGTGAGCACAGCGTAAGGTATAGAGAAGTCCAGTGACTAACGTGACACTGCATATCAACTCTACCCGAAATTTTTAGGAACTCCCATCTACGTGCTGCCTATAAGAGACCCACTTCACATACAAGGACACATGCAGACTGAAAGTAAAGGGATGGAGAAGGATATGCCATGGAAATGAAACCAAAACAAAGCTGGGATGGCTTGACTTCCATCAGACACAATAGGCTTAAAAACAGAGACTGTCGTAAGAGACACACAAAAAAAGGCACTAGGTAATAAGGGGACAGTCCAGTAAGGATATGACATTTGTATGTATTTATGAACCCAACATAGAAGCACTAGAATATATACAGCAAATGTTAACAGACCTAAAGGGAGAAATCGACAGTAATACAGTAAGAGTAGGGGACGTTAATATTCCCCTCTTTATTAATGGATAAATCATACAGACAGAAAATCAGTAGGCAAACACAGGACTTAACTGATAACTTAGATACCCAGAAACAGAATATACATTCTAAAGCATAATTGGAACCATCTCCAGGATAGATCCTATGTTAGAGGCCACCAAACAAGTGTTAGTAAGTTGAGGAAGATTGAAATCAAGCATCTTTTCTGACCACAATGGTCTGAAACTAGAAATCAGTTACAAGAAGAAAACTAGACAATTCCCAAATAGGTGATTAAACAACGTGCTCCTCAACAACCAGTGGGTCAAAGAGAAATCAAAAGAGAAATTTAAAAAATACCTTGAGACAAATGAAAGTGGAAACAACGTACCAAAATTTATGGGACACAGCAAAAATAGTTCAAAGAGGGAGTTCACAGTGATAAATACTTACACCATGACACCAGAGAAGTCTCAAACAACCTAACTTTACAGTTCACGGAAGTAGAAAAAGAAGAACAAAGTCCAAAGTTAAGAGAAGGAAGGAAATAAAGATCAGAGTGGAAATAAAGGGAATAGCATCAAAAAAAGGCAAGATCAATGACACTAAGAGCTCAGTTTTTGAAAAGATAAAAATAGACAAACGTTTAGCTACACTCACCAAAAGAAAAGGAGTCAAAATTAGAAATCAAAGAGGAGATGTAATAGGTGATGGGGATTAAGGAGTTTACTTATTATGATGAGCATCACGGATGTATGGAATTGTTGAATCACTATATTGAACACCTGAAACTAACATAACACTGTATGTGTACTGGAATTTAAAATTAAAACAAGAAAAGGAGATAATAAAACGGATTGTCCTAAATACAAAGGATCGTAAGAGACGCTTAAAAACAATTATACACCCACTACCTCGACAACCTCGAAGAGATGGATGGATAAATTCCTAGAATACTGCAACCTACAAAGACTGGGTCATGAAGAAATACAAGATTTGGCAAGACCCGTTACTAATAAGGAGGTTGAATTGGTAATCACAAACCCTCCAACCGACAAAAGTCCAGGACCACATGGCTTCTCAGGTGAATTCTACCAAACATATAAAGAGTTCATATGTATCCTTTTCACACTTCCAAAAAATTGAAGAGGCGGGAACACTCCCAGGCTCATTTTACGAGGGTAGCATTACGTTGCTACCACAACCAGACAAGGACACCACAAAAGAAGAAAATGATAGGCCAATATCCACGATAAAGACAGATGCAAAAACCTCAGCAAATGGTAGCCAAACAAATTCAATATAATGCAAGGATCGTATACCACGATCCAGTGGGATTCATTCCAGGGATGCAAGAATGGTTCAACGTCTGCAAATCAATATGACACAACACAGCAATGCCACCGAGGATTAAAATCGGACAATCCTTTCAGTAGGGGAAGAAAAGGCATTTGACAAAATTCAATATCCATCCATGATAAAAAGTATCACCCAATGGGCATAGAGGGAATATACATCAGCATAATAGAGGCCATATGGAACAAGCCCACCGCCAACATCATGCTCCACAGTGAAAAACAAAGCTTTTCCTCCAGGACCGGGAACAACACAAGGGTGTCCACTCCCACTGCTTTGATGCAACATAGTATTGGAAGTCGTAGCCAGAACAATCACTGAAGAAAAACAAAAGCCAGCCATCCAAATCATAAAGGAAGGACAAAAATGACCCCAGTTTGCAGACAATGTGTTTTATATAGAGAAAAGCCTAAAGACTCCACCCACTAATTTTTAGCGGGACTAATTTTTAGCAGACACTCCACCCGCTAACTAATGATTAGTTAGCACTAATAACTGAATTCAGTAAAGTTGCAGGATACAAAATCAATATCCAGAAACCTGTTGTTTCTCTATGCTAATAACAAGCTATCAGAAAGAGAAATTAAGACAACAACCCCATTTACATCAAAAAGTAAATACATAAAACACGTGGGAATACATTTAATGAAGGTGCTGAAAGACCTGTACAGTGAAAGCTATCAACCATCGATGGAAGAATGGTGAAAGAAGATGCAAACAATGGAGAGCTATTTTATGCTCCTGGGTTAAAAGAATATTGTTAAAATATCCATCCTACATAAAGCATTTGAGTTAATGCAGTCCCTATCAAAATCCCAGTGGTATTTTTCACAGAAACAGAACAATCCTAAAGTAGGCATGGAACCACCAAAGACCCCCAATAGCCAAAGCAATCTTGACAAAGACCAAAGCTGGAGGCATGATGGTTCCTGATCTCAAACCATATTACCAAGCCATAATGGTCCAGACAATGTGGTATTGACATTTAAAATCAAAGATTTTAATCTTTGACGCAACAGAGTAGAAAGCCCAGAAATAGACCCATGCATATATACGCAATTTATCTATGACAAAGGAGCCAAGGATATACAATGGGGAAAAGAAAGTCTCTTCAGTGAATGGTGTTGGGAAAACTGGATATCCATAGGCAAAAGAATGAAGCTAGACTACTATCTTGTACCTTGCACAAAACCCAACTCAAAATGGGTTAAAGACTTGAACCTATGACCTGAAACAATACAAGTCTTAGGAGGTAAGCTCCTTGCCATCTGCCTCAGCAAGGACTTTTTAGATTTAGCACCACAAGCACAGTTAAGCAAAAGCAAACAAGTAGGACTACATTCAACTGAAAACCTTCTGCACGGCAGAAGACACCATCGACGAAAAAGGCAACCTATGGAATGGAAGAAGATATTTGCAAATCCTTTATCTGATAAGAGATTATCATCCAAAATACATGAACTCCTACAACTCAATAGAAAAAAAATCTGATTTTCAAAAAGGCAGGAGAGCTAAATAGACATTTTCCAATGTTTATGTCCAACAGGTACATGCTTCCCGCTCTCAAATAGATGGCCAAAAGGTACATGAAAAAGTGCCGAACATCACTCATGTCCAGGGAAATACAAGTCAAAATCATAATGAGATTTCACCTCACACCTGGTGGAATGGCTATTCTCAAAAAGACCAGAGATAACAAGTGTTGGTAAGGATGTGGAGCAAAGGGAATTCTTGGGCATTGTGGCAGGAATGCAAACTGGTGCAGCCACTATGGAAAACAGTATGGAGGTTCCTCAAAAATTACAAGTTCAGGTACTACATGATCCAGTAATTCCAGTTCTGGGTATTTATCTGAAGGAAGCATAATCACTATCTCAAAAAAATATCTGAACCACAGTGTTCACTGCAGCATCAGTTATAATAGCCAAGACATGGCATCAACCGTCATGTCCAATGACCGATAAAATGTAGTGTGTGTGTGTGTGTGTGTGTGTGTGTGTGTGTGTGTGTATTCAATGAAAATTAAACCATCAAAGCAAATAAAATCCTGCCATTTGTGACAACATGGATGGACCTTGCAGGCATGATGCTAACTACACTCAGTTAGAAAACGATAAATACATGATCTCACTTATATGTGAACTCTAAAGAAAAGGAAACTCATAGATACACAGAACCAGATGAGTGATGGCCATAGGCAGGGTTGGGAGAAATGAGTGAAGGTGGTCAAAAGGTAGAAACTTCTGTCAATAAGATAAGTTTTGGCGATGTACATACAGCATAGAGACAATTAACAATACTGTACTGTGCTGTATACTTGAAAGTGGCTAAGTGAGTAAATCTTAAGTACTTGTCACAAGAAAAGTGTAGGTATTTTGGCGACCAATGCTACAGTCATCAATTTGCAATATATACATATTTCAAATCATTATGTTGTACACCTAAAAAAATAAATTGAAACGAATATTGGCTCTGAATGTCACTACCTTTCACTGTATCATTCACAGTGTGGAATGGCCCCCTTCCATACTGACCAGCTAATCATTGGCATCATCATTAGATACTAGAATATATTTAAAAACCTGTACAAAGCAATTGTATTCAAAATTAAAACCAGGTACCCTAAAGCCTAATTTAAAAAGCCATTGGAGAAAGGCAGTAAAGAGAGAAGTAATAAGGTAATCATACATCGAGTTGGAAACTGGTTCAAGATATAACGTGATTTACATTAGTAATCTAAAGAAAAATAATGATGGGGGTAGTTGTTTGTATACAGCCCCCCTTTTAAGAGAAAATCTAGCACATTGTTCCTATTTGATACAGAGAAAGCAGTTGGCTTAGGTATCATCAAAATCACAGATAAAAGGATTTGCAGATCTTTTCAGCATAGGCTACATAGGTTCTGGCTGGTCCCTTTTTTTTTTTAATGTTTAATTTTGAGAGCGCACAAGCAGGGGAGGGACAGGGAAAGAGGGAGACAGAATCTGAAGCAGGCTCCACACATTAGCACAGAGCCCGGCATGGGGCTTAAACCCACAAACTGAGATCATGACCTGAGCCCAAGTCAGGGATGCTCAAATGACTGAACCGCCCTGGCCGAAGTCACTTTTTACCAAGTAGAACCATGATCGTTTCAGTCGAGCAAAGGGAATTGGGTCACATGGGCTATCACGCCTTCAAGTAAAGCCTAAAACCATGGTGAGTGTCAGAATTTAAAGAATATTTTGTCCATAGCAAACCAACTTTACCCTGTCTTACTTTGGTGCGTTCATTTTTTTTGTAAATGTATCAGTCATTTTGTTGGACCACCTTCAGACAGGCTATGGAGGCTATAGTTAATAATTCAGAAAGGATTTTGTTTTACATGTTTGTGGGAGTCAGAGTGGAGTAGAATCTACTTGAACCATTGTTAAAGCACTTTCGTTAACTAAGTATGGAATCCACTGACCATTAACAATATGCCGTTTGAGCAGGCAGTGAAACAGTGTAATAGGAATAAGGGCTGGCCAAATTCCTAGGGTATACAGTTGGGACTTAATATTTTCTTGTTCAATAACTGGCTTTGGGGGGGGGTGTGGGGTAAGGGAGAACCTGTGGTCACTGGTGTTATTTAACACATTTCTGGGTTGCCTGTGATAGCTACACATGAGTATGTGATTAGAAGATGTATAAATATTAGTAGCTTTCTGGTTTGATGTCTTACAATGGTATGTAACAGTCACCTACTGCCGTGTGAGAAAATAATTACAAAACTCTCAGGTTACATATTTCTCGTTCATGCACCTCTTGGTTGGCTGGAGTTCTGCTGCAGCTCGTCTAGGCTTGACTCCAAGTTGTAGGGTGGATTCAGGTCTGTCCCACCTCCCTCTCCTCCTTCCTGGATGAGTAGGCTCTCTGGGCCATGCGCTCCTTACAGGACATCGGCACAAGAGGACAAGCCCAACAACCCAAGGACGTTACAGAACTCTCCTTCTATCTGCCAACGTTCCATTGGCCAAAGAAGGTCACGTGACCAAGTCCAAATTCCTGGGGCAGGGAAGCATGCCCCCCCCCCCCCCAGTACTCAGTCACTCCCTTCTGTCTACACTGACCTTCTTGCTGTTTGAGCAAGCCAGTCACACTCCCCTCTGAAAGTCTTTGTGTTTGCTTTCCTCTCTTGTATATCCATGGGTCATGCCCTCACGTGCTTACAGTTTTTGCCCGACTGCACCTCATCAACGAAGGCTTCCAAGATTCCCCTTTCTGAAGGTTCCCCACTCATCCTCTCTCGTGAAGGTTCCTCACCATGTGACATACCTAACTTACTTGTTTAGACTGTGTACCTCCATATGAATGGGAGTTCCATGGATACAGGGCTTTTTTGTTGTTGACTGCTATCTCCCCAACAGGCACAACAGCACCTGACATAGAGTTGGCTCTTGATAAATGTTAGTATAAATAAACTAATCTCGCCGTGTGGTCATTTGTATGGCTATTTTTTTAGACATTTAAAATCTGGCTCAATATCAAAGAATCCAGTGGTGTTGCTCAAATTTCAGGTGTCATTTAGCAGTTTTCACTTTTCAGTATAATTGACGCAGAAAATAGGAGCCGTCAAGCATGTTTCAGCGTCGATTCAGCTCTACTCATGCACACACGTGAGAACTCTGATTTTGATTCTTTTTTTTTTTTTCAATTTTTTTTTCAACGTTTTATTTGTTTTTGGGACAGAGAGAGACAGAGCACGAACGGGGGAGGGGCAGAGAGAGAGGGAGACACAGAATCGGAAACAGGCTGCAGGCTCTGAGCCATCAGCCCAGAGCCCGACGCGGGGCTCGAACTCGCGGACCGCGAGATCGTGACCTGGCTGAAGTCGGACGCTTAACCGACTGCGCCACCCAGGCGCCCCTGATTTTGATTCTTAAAAGGAGTAGTTAAGCCCAGAGGACTTTTTACTTACTGAGGAAGTCTTGAGCAACGAAGAAAACAAGATGATACTTTATTCGTATATGTACTGTGCAGGATGCACGAGGCACTTGAAAAATATTTGAAGGGATACCTTCATCACTGTCCTGAAAGTTTTCCATTAAAGCAAGCCAATTTTAGATTTGTACTTGGACACTCGGATTTGAAACTTACAGATAATAGTTCATCTGTAAAGATGAACCTGGTCGACATCATTAGGTTTATGCTTTAAACTTTGATCCCTGAAATAACTGAGGCAGAGGAATGCCTACCCCATCCCCGAACTGTATTTGAATCTTACCACACTACTATTCAGTTCCTGGAGCTCCAGGGTAATGTAATTCACCTGTCAGGCTGGTCATGCTTGCCTCTGTTGGTTCTGATTTATTCTGTAAGGCGTATTATCGCTAAAGCAGACTGCCATTCAAAATGCCTCATGTTCCACAACTTGGCAAAATTTGCATCAGTAATGGGATGAAGACGTGTATTCACCTCTGCAGTTGTCAGGATTCTGTTCCTGCTGGCAATGTTTCATTCATTCCACCCTCACCACATAATGGTAGTTTGAACTCTCAGGAAAAAAGAAATTAAAGGCGCTCTATTTCATTGTTTTCATTGCTAAACACATAAATAGAAGGAAGGTGTGTGTGTGTGTGTGTGTGTGTGTGTGTGTGTGTGTGCAGATTGGTAGGTAGCTACTGTAACTTCTTCTTCTATCTTGTGATCTTAATTTTCACCACTTATTTCTTGTCCTTAGTATCTGAAAGAGGTTTTCTATGGTATATTACCATGGGACTCACAGAAATAGAGGCTCTTTGTCTGTCCTGTGCCCCTAAGCTCTCCACTCTGATGTTGACGTACAGCCTTACATCCACTGGGATAGGACTCCCTTTGCGGTGAACATTGGGCCAAGGATTGTTTGAGCTTACACTTAAAAAAAAAAAAAAAACAAGGTGAAAACTTAGTAATGAATGCAGGATTATAATCGTAAATGAAGATCCCAGTGGCATAGACAAAAGGAGATAACAAGCATGTTTACGTCACTAAATCGCCGGCTGTCCAGTCATTTCCAAGTCCGATGTGAACCTGAGGTTGTCCTTAAGCATCTTCATTACTGTTGATCTGGAAGCAAGGTCTTGTTTTAGATGCAAGTGACACTGTCCTGAACGAATAGAGCTTGAACTTAAGAACATCAGAAACTTAGTTTGCAGAGACTTTGAGAGTTGCAAGTAATTTTGTTCTCAGTGAAGAAATCTCTCCCTTGCTGCAAATGTCTGAGGTGCGTTCCTGTCAACCCATGAACCATCATCAGTAGAGACATACAGATGGACATCATCTTCAAGAGGACTCCCTGTCTGAGACGAGGACCGTCCATCCCTAATTCCTTTTTCTTCCAAAACATCCTTCTCCCCTCCCGTCAACAGATTCTTAAAAATGAAAAAAAAAAAAAAAAACAACACAATTTCCCCTTTAGAAGCCTCCAAAAACACGATGATGATAAAGTAGGCCCGTGTAACAAAGAGGAAAGGAACATTACTCCCCAGTATCCTCCGTATCCACCGTCCTTAGAATCGTAATATTTCACTCCCTACATAGGTCACGTGCAACTTTTATTTCTCCCTATTTCATTGGACTTTAAAAGTACTTGAGTTTTATTTGTTACCTTTGGTTAAATGTCAAAGGAAAGAGTGGAGAGAACACCTCTGTCTCCGCTTCTTCCTTTCCTTCCTAAAGTGCATGCAGAATGTCACGTTCTCAGTTCCTTTCGTTGAACAGGCACACTGCAAGGGTCGAATAATTTTTTCATTACAAAGGAAAACATTTCACCTTTATTAACGGGGCCTAAGAAACTTAGGTCGATTTTATCTTGGCTTCTAAACAGGTAAACCATTTCCTTCTCCCAAGACCAGAATATAGATCCCTGCATGGAGTTCTTCCCTTGAAGAAGTCATTCCCCAATTATTCAGCTTGAGGGGTTATTTTTATTGATGTTATTTATGAGCGAATGGAAATGATTCCAAAATGACTTTTTAAACATTTTTAAAATTTTTTAAAAAATGTTTTTATTTATTTTTGGAAGAGAGACAGAGCGCAAGCGGGGGAGGGGCAGAGAGGGAGGGAGACACAGCATCCGATGCAGGCTCTGGGCTATCAGCGTAGAGCCCAATGCGGGGCTCGAACCCACAAACCGGAAGATCACGACCTGAGTCAAAGTGGGACGCTTAACCGACGGAGCCATCCAGGCACCCCTTATTTTGTATTTTATAGTGATCTCTGCACCCCATCTGGGGTTCAAACTCATGACCCCAAGATCAAGAGTCACATGCTCTACCGACTGAGCCACCGAGGCGCCCCGACTTTTTAAGTGGGACCGCGGGCTTTTTCTCAAAATGTCTGTTTTCCGTAAGCGTAACTGGCCATTATTTGTGCTTGCTTTCGTTAAGGCGAGGAAGACCTGCTCAGTCCTCCCCAGGACACAAGCACAGGGTTAGAGGAAGTGATGGAACAGCTCAACAACTCCTTCCCTAGTTCCAGAGGTAAGGCCCACGACGTGCAAGTAACTCACACCTACTGGAATTAGGCCCCTCATTTCTGTACCCTAGCCCGCGTATTTCCCGTGTTTAAGGAGGCACTTGCTGACAGAGTGCCATTCTGGGGTCATTGTGCGAAGAGAATATTGTTGAGTGTCGAGTTCTGGTTTGGATGACTGAACTGACTGGTTTTGGATGCTGGTTGAATTCAAACACCTGTATAATAGCGTTATCTCTAGAAATAAGACTATCAACTCACACGTTATTTTACTTGCTTTGCGCATCAGTCTGAAGCGTTAATTATGAGATAAGATAGCTTATTCTTAAGAGCAACGATGATGTGACTTTTACAAAGAAATTCACGCCCCGATGGCACCTTTGCCGGGGACACACAGTCGATACGCGCGATAACGGTGAAATCCAGAACGTGCTTAGTATATGGTTGGGGGGCGGGGGGGGGGGGACTCTGACTTCCAATCTGATGCCCTTTATATTTAAAAATTGTATCTTACCCCATTTGTTAAATACAGGTACAGTGAACTCTTTGTATGCTACTTTGTTGTTGACTTCACTTTCCTAGGTGGAATACCATCTCTGTAAAGAAAGATGTTAATTCTATTAATGCCTCTATTTCTCACCGTCACTTTGACCTTGCGTATTTTGCCCCTCCTATAAAAGCAGCATTTTACCCCCCCGCCAGATTTTCCCACTAGCCTGTAGGAGCTTCAGATGTCTTCCTAGCATTTGGGAGTGTTTGTTTTACTTTATTGCTGTGACATAAACCAGAGTCACTGACCCACCTCCCTTCAGTGAATAAAAAGAATGGCTGCAGTCACCTGTAAGCAAGTAGATGGAACACCCCGACAAGCCAAAGCGGAGGACACACGTCTCGGTGGGCAGGGATTGGCATCCCTCGTGGGCAGCCCCGGAGGGAAGGGCAGCAGAGAATCTGGCTCTTTGTTCCTCTCCGTAAGGGCCACGAGGAGGGTATTTTGGGTCCTGTGTTTTTCTGATCTTGTTGTTCAGTGTCCGCTCCCGGTGGCCGGGTCCTAGCTCTTTGCTGTATGCGTGAACGTTGCACGGTGCACATTAAAAGCACTGATGTTCTGATCGAGCGTTGCTAAGGAACTGTTAGGGGAAGCTAATTTTAAATGTCTGCACCAGCCATCTTTTCCCTGCTGAGTGCCTCTGATGTGTTGATTTTAACACCTAAAAATCTCAGCTGTCTTCCACCCACCACCCCCACCTCCATCTTGACTATGTTAGCTGTCTTTTGTCCCTAGATGCCATGGTTCACGAGAAGACCACATGTTGGTTTGATGTAAATCACATGCTCTCCCCTTTAGCCCGTCAGCTTTTACCGGCACCTGACTTTGGACCGCTGGAGGTGTTAGGGATGCAAAGAAATGCCGGACTCCTTGCCCTCGAGGCGCTTACAGTCAACTGTGGACTTCCGAAGTTCACATTAAAGTATAGTATTACTGCTCTAACCTAGGGCTCTAGGACATGAGGGAATCCCAGAGGCACCCTTTTGGATAAGAGGGGTTAGCCTCAGGCACAGCGAGGGTCTTTCTCAAGTTCACACAGCCAGAACTTTGGGCCCCACACGTAGCACACATTTCGTCGAGGCCATCCTATCCCTTGAAGGTCACAGATGGCTTCCTCGTCCCAGACCCTTAAAATGAAAGCTCGCTTACCTGCTCTGTGGGAAGTTGGTGGCTGCTTCGTTGATGCCCTGGGCATTTCCTCCACATGTAAACTAGAGTCGAGTGGAGGCCATAGAAGGGCCCGTGGCCCCGCTTCCCTTCAGGCAGCCTTTGTGTCCCGGGCCTGTGGCCCATCCGAATTATCTTTAAGTCCTTTGCACGCTCTCCCTGCATCCCCCCTTTTAGTGCGTGAAGCTAGATACCACATGGGTATGGAAGAAGCCACCTGGAAGAGGGCAAATTTGCCTCCTCCGATGTATGTGGTAGTTAGCACCTCTGACCTTAAATTTCCTTCTGTGATGGTGATCTACTTCTGTGGAGACTTGGGGGAGCTTTAGGCCACCCCGATAGTGTTTACTCACTTCGTGCTTAGAGAAGCATACCTTCCACCGAGTGCTGATTTGAGTTCTCAGAGGATAAGGAGGCTTTGTCTGACCAGTTCCCTTAACTGAGTTCCTACCTAACAGTAGGCCGGTAGCCTGAGAGAAGTCATTTATTTTCCTGAGGAAAGCAATCAAGATCTGGCCGTTCGTTCTGTGATGCTGTTATCTTGACTTCTTTTTTTTCTTTTTTTGCTACTTCCTGCCACGTTAGGCCTTACCGCCGAGCCCCTACTGTTGCGCACCCGTTCCCAGCGTGTGGGGGTTCCTCTCACGGCACCGAGCAATTTGGACACCATCTACCCAGAGAGAGCATCACATGCCACAAGTTTAGGGCTTCAGTCCCACAAGACTGCCCTCCCCCTTCACCTGGGCTTCTGACCCGCTGTAGACTTAGGGGTTCCAGTGCCCCACTTCTGGGGTGTTACGGCGGCTCACACAACTCAGAAATGCTTCCTTCACTAGATCAGCGTGTATTACAAAAGGCCAGAACTCCAGAACAGCCGGACGGGAGAGGTGCACAGGGCGAGGCGTGGGGCAAGGGTGTGGAGGTGCCGTGCTCTCTCGGGGTGCGCTGCCCTCCCAGGACCTCCACTGTTCACCAACCCAAGAAGTTCTCCCTCCCCCTGGGTTTTTAGGGAGGCTTCATTCCAAAGGTGTGATTGATCACATCATTGGCCGGTGGTGAGGCAACTCAGTCTCCAGCACCCCCAGTTTCCCTCCCCGGAGGTCAGGGGGTAAGGCTCAAAGTTCCACCCCCCCCCCCAAACCCAGGGTTGGCTTCCCTGGGACCCAGCCCCTATGTTTAGGTGTTTTCCTAGACTTGCCTCATTACTTCAGAGGAACTTTCAAAGGTTTTAGGAGCTCTGTGCCCTGAAAGGGAATTGAGACCTAATACGCATTTCTTCATTCTAAATCGCAGTATCACAGCTTGTTTCCCTCAAGTTCAACTGGATAAAAAGTCTCATCATTAGAAAACTAGGATGGAAAATATATATACGGTAGGTTTTAGTGGGCGCATCTTACCAGCGAGTAGGTATGTTGGGTTGATACCGAGAAGAGCATTTTGAGCCCTAACATCTCAGGATTACAGGCTCTCCTACGTGGAAAGGCCTCAGAGGGTCATTTGAGCACTTCTGATAACCACAGCAGTGGCTTTTGACCTTTTTGACCACTCTCCATAGTAAGAGAAACATTTCACATCTCAAACTGGATTAAGGATATAAGATACATTGGATGTGTGTGTATGTGTACAGAAACACATACGTATACACCATGTATATACGCCACAGATATATGTGTCTGGTCACATATACGTACGAAGATCAGCAAAGTTTCGTGAAGCACTGCTTCCTATACTATGTAGAACGCACACCGTGTCTCTGCATCAAAATCAAATGCTGGCTGCAACCCACTAAACTGATTTTCGGACGCAGTGGTTTAAAGAATACCGATCCAAGTGATCTCAGTTTTCCTTGCCCAGATGAACATCTTTTTTAAAAGCAAGTTACACTTATTTGAAACATTTGACCGTGGAAGTTTCTGCCAAGACCTTCCTAATAGCTTAGAGGACGCTGTACTTTTACTCTGAGTCGGCCACCCGTGTTCCCATTGCTGTGTTAGGATGAATGAAGTTCACGGTTGCTACAGCTGTTTCGGACAGCTGTCTGGGTAACTCGGGACAGATGCTGGAGCCAGAGGTCTGACATTTAGTGGAAATGCGCTGTTAACTACCACCTCGTGGTTTACTTAACCCTGCTAGATAATTGCCACCAGGGGAAAAGACTTTTTCAATAGAATAGTATGTTTTTCATAAATGTAACGTATATAGAGAGGGGAGTTGTTTTGCATTATACTTTACAGCTTTTTTGTTGCCGTTGGCCACAGTTTTGACTTCAGGCTCAAGTCTTAAGGTATCCACTAATCCTCACCTCGCCTTCTCACCACAAGTACCCGGAAGCCCAAAATGCCTTGCTCATGGCCACTCACCAAGTGAAATTAGGCTCCTGATCTTATCTCGCTGGCCTTGCTGAACTGTTACCCGAATCAATCAGGGGGTTACGTGCCCCTCCGGCTCGTGAAAAAACTGCTAGCCAGCACTGGCCTGCCTCCTAGCCAATATAAATTTCAGGGCGTTCAAGGTGTGAACCTGTGCATGTTTAGCTTTGTGGTGATATCTTTCCTGATGAAACTCGGGATATAGTTAGTTATTCACAACCACTTGAGGGATTTGAGCGGCTCAGCGTATATTAAACACAGAACGTTAGCCAACTTCTATCGAATCTCTCTACCAATAAGGTGTCCCTCCGTCTGTTAAGTATCTGTAGAAGTGGAATTCCACTGTAATAAAAATCGTTATCTACTATAAGACACTTTCTGATTCTCCACCATTATTCTATAGGAACAGTACATGGGTAGAATGAACAACAAACATCTTTTAAAAATAAACAATTTCAGTGATTCGCCCCTATGTCTCTGAGCATCTCACATCCTAACCAAAGTGTTTTTCTGTGTATGTGCATTTACGGAAAAAATGCTTCCCTTGTCAGTGGTATGGGATTGGCTTCTCTAAAAATGGGGTGCTGCTCTATACCAATTAACGAACGATAGGCTTCGAGATAAGCTCGTACTGCAATAAAGACAATTTACAGCACAGTTAACAGTGCTGTGCAGGCATTCTGCTGCCTGTACAGTGTCGTACCTGCTGACCTGTGTGCCGCGTTTTTACCCCCAACGTCCACGCCATCCTCTCATGTTACCCAGGCCTCCATAAAGCCCACACGCGTTCTGTCAGATGCCTCTAAATTAGCAACCCAACAGCTTTACAAAACCTGCCATCTTCTCAAATTCAAGTCTTGTCTGTGGTTCTTTTATGCAAGCACAGCATAAAGACGGAAGCATTCACGGGCCCCCTTTCAGGCACCACTCTGTTTCCCTTTAGCTTCCGTGCATTTTGAGCCGTTAGCCCTTTATATACCACGGGCCGACAAACTACAGGCTAGGAGCCAAACCTGGCCCACTACCTGTTCTTATAAATAAGGTTTTATTAGAACAGAGCTATACCCCTTCACTTAGGCTCTATCTATGGTTGCTTTCTCACTCCAAGGGCGCAGTAGCTGCGGCAGAGTTGAACATTTGCTGAAGAGACTGGGTGGCTTGCAAAGCCTAAAATATTTACCGTCTGGCCCCTGACACGCACAGCTTGCCGACCCCTGCCTTACACTGTTGCGGTCCATTCTAAGCTCATTACATGCGCACAGTTAATACACTTCGGGGCTGGTCAACTTTCAGCTCAACAGAACCGTGCTTGTGGATGGACGTGTGTATTTGTGTCCACGTTCACCAGAGACCATACGTGCTTTAAGACTGAAAGTATAGCCGTTTGAATCTTCTTTCGCTTGTGATACAACAGGAACCCTAAAAAGGGGCTCGTTCTTCCTGAGCTTTTTAAAACAGTTGGTAAACTGAGATTACAAAGCTGAAGTTACCCCCAAAGTGGTAACGTCTTGGGATTCTGACCCTAAATGATGAATCATCTCAGATTCATACTGCGTGAGGAAACTTGACTTCTCCAGACCCGACCGAGCCCTTTACTCAGACCCAGGACTCCCCCAGTGTACTTCCTTTTACTCCTGATTCATTTCCTGACAACATATCACAGGGCCAGATGGACAGCCTAAGTGAAGGTTTTAGGAAACTCATTTCCGAAGAATGTATTTGTGAAATAAAACTTATCTGGCGCTTTTATTTATTATTTATTTTTACTGGTAGAGAATATTTTTAAGCGGTGCAGCCAGTTAGCCTCTATTTTGTCACTGGAGAAACTAGTCCACTGCAGTGGAAAACGTTATTTGTTTTAACTTTGTTTAAACAAAAAGCGGAACTTCCTTTTGTACTGTGGGAATGAGCACATCGGGACCCAAGCGATGAGGGCGGATTGTGAAAGAGATTCGGATTGACGTAGCTCTGGAAGGTCCGTTGTACGTGAAACGTGGTTTCTGAAGAAGTGCCCGAAACAAAACCCAAGTAATTTGCTGCATATTCGGTAATGACCAGCAGATACCAAGCTCTGAATATGGCTTGGCGTAGAATAAAGACAGGTAACCCTGATCACTCTAGGAACCATAATTACATTCTGAGACTAAATCCCGTTACCTTCTAACGGCAGTCTTTCCTAAGGCTCTTCAGTTTTAGAAATAGACCCAAGTTACAAGCCAGTATAAGTTACCAGCCCTTGGGACGCAAGTTAAACGGTAATGGGCAAGGCCAAGTTGCCTAAAACACCAAAGAACTCTTGACCATGATCTCGTGGCTACCTTACTAATTCATTTCGGCCCGTCTTTATCAGATGCCCATAGTGTTGGGGTGCAGAAGTTATTGGAGCTAGAGAGGACGGCTAAGCCACATATGGGCCCTGCCCTCAAGGACTCACTGCCCTGTAGGGGAAGGTAATAAATTCCACCACCAGACAGTATAACCATGAAATAGAAAGATTAGAAAACAAAAAACTTGCTCAAGGAGTCCAGAGCAATGGATAAGTCACTCATGCTGGGACTCCTTTGAACTATCAAGAAGGAAATGAGGTTCTCTTCCCTCTCCTTTTTCCTGTCATCTGGTCTGGGCCTACCACTGGCAACACCCACTGCTGAGAAGCCAGTGCCCTTTTTTCTCTCTTCCCTGCTTTGAGGAACGTCATGAATACCTTGGCCGTGCTTACATGGTCGAGCGTGCAGTTTTCATACTTGTAAGAAATCTCGGAGTCACGTGGGAAAATTCAGAACGAAGGAAAAGAGGGAGGGAGGAAGGGACGGAGAGTCCTCCTTAGAGAACCTGTAAATGCGTACTAGAGGTGTTAGACCCTGACCTTGAATTTGGAACGATTTCTTTTGGAATAGAAGTTCCCTACTTCTTTGGTCTGCACGAGTAGTCCTCACATCGTTGTGGGGTGTTTCGGTCCTTGCGGCCCCTGAGCATGGTGGACCCCGGGGGAAAGGAGGTGACGTACTAGGGGTTCTCGTGGCTCCGTCCTACATTCTGGGATTTCACGCCAGACTGTCGCAAGATGTGTCTCACTGCTCAAGTCGAAGTTTGAAAACCAGTATTTCACCCGGAGGCCCTCGTGGTCAGAGGAAATTGCAAGCCCAAGACCCGCTGGGTATGGTCAGAGGTCCCGAATTTTCTGTCCACTTATGGATATTATCATACAAGATTTTATCAGAACCTGCTCTCCAAAACTAAGCATACCCGTGGAGGATTCCATGAAACAAACAAGGCGACTGGGTCTTTAGCCACTGACTCTCAAGGCGCCTGCTACCTGTCGAATTATGGGGAGGAAGTTGAAGGCTCATTCCCGGATCTGGCTCTGTGGCTTGCCCATTAGTGGGGCTCCTCTCCTCCCCCCCCCCCGCCCTTTTTTTCCTTCTCTTTTCTCAAACGCCCCCCCCCACCCCACCCCACCCCACCCCCGTCATCCTGGGCATGCTCGGCCTCTGTGGCTTTTTGCCTCGCACTTGGGGTGCAGACTTTTGGGACACACAGTCAGCTGCTGTTCACATCCCAGTAAGTTGTGAAGTTGAGAGTGAAGAGATGGGGATTTGGGGACGTGCAGCTTGAGGTTCTAAAGCCGTCCTTGAAAACAAGGCTCACTTAGTCAGATTTCTCCGCTGTGCTCGCTTCCATCCAGTTTAACACATGAACTCTATGGATTCTGTAAGTGATGTCTCCTGGATCATGTTATCTGTTTACACGGATTTTAAGTGTATGTAAAGGTTATTTGACTGGATGTGTCTTTCGGATTTTTTTTTTTTTTTTGTTTCGGTTTTTATTTTTTTCCAGAAGGGAATAAATGAATTGTCATCTCAACATTTGTTCGGTAAAAGCAGCAAAACGGGTATGAAACTGTTTATTTATGCATTTTTTTCCTTTCTGATATCTCTGCCTCTTCCTCTCTCCCGTTATTAAAGGAAGAAATACCCCTGGGAAGCCAATGAGAGAGGTTAGTGAGATTCAGGCTCACGGCCATGGCTTCTGTGTGTCTCATCACGCTTTCTATGTTTGGCGCTTGTGTAAGAATTGTGTGTGTGCACGCGCATGTATGTACTACAATGTGTCGTCACGTAAGGATGGTAGTCACCTCTCCACTTGCAGCTCATGAGGAACATTCTTCAAATGTTCACTGCCATTGTCATCACCATGACGACAGGAGCAGGGGTTGGGGGAGCAGGAATCTCTCTAAAATGGCAGCCCTATGTGGTCCCCAGGTTGGAATCCTGCGGTTCATCGTCTCTCGCCATTTGTCACATGAACAGAATCCTCAAAACAATGAATTTAGCCTTGAACATAACCGATGAGTCGTGAAGTTTCTGTCTACTTCCAGGACCTTAGCATTTTCTGCCAGTGCCCTTGGTTTTTATTCTTCCAGAATGAGTTCGTTTTGTTTTTGTTTTCCTTTTTCCTCATCCCCACCCTCCTTTCCCACTTCAGCTAACTTTTTTTTTTTTTTTTTTTGAGCACTTACTGGGCCAAGCACTGTTGTAAGCACTTGCCATCTTTTTCATAGTGTAATCTTCATGACAAACCTATGAGGTAGGTACTCCTATTAACCCCATTTTCCAAATAAGGAAACTGAGTCCGTGAGAGAGTAAGTAAGCAGGGTGTTCCAAATGACAGAGCCAGAATTTGAATCCAGGCAGCCTGGGTCCGGAGCCACACTCTCAGTCTTAATCGCCACCTTAGCAGATGGTGTTTGAAAGGCTCGTGTCATCGCAACTAGCCCTCTCGAGAGTGCGCTTTCTTTCCCTGGCATTTGGAACCAGATAGAACATGTCCAAGGAGGGATAAAAATTGAATGTTGGAGCCTTGAGGCTTTTTCTCAGCGCCTGTTGATGGGTTCGAAGCGGGTAAGATACAGTATTATCACTGAACGTGGCTTGAGATGTGACAGGCAAAGCTCCTTCATACTTCTGTCAGAAACATTGTCTCAACATTGCATTACCTGATCAGTGGCTATTGGAGGACAGTGTTGAGTGACAGCTCAAGTGAAACAAGCTTGTCCTTACCTAGAGTTTAGCGTGAAGGATGGGAGAAGGAAAGGTCCTTGATGGGTAGCGCTAACCTATGCTGTTCCGGGACACGGGTTGGACAGGTAGAGAGTTCTCATGTGAGAAGATTCTAGATCCTTAGCAACAGGATAGCCAAGAGTCATCCCGGATTCATTTAAACATAAGGAGTCATACTGGAAAGTCTGCCAACACCATGCCACGCAAGTCTAATGAATTGAACGGTCCTTCCGTGTGTCTGTACCCATGCTTTCTTCCAAGGCTGGGGACAGTGGGGTCCTGGTGGGGGGGGGGGGGGAGTGGCAGGCTGGGAGGAGAAACTGAGGACACCTGAATTGGTGAAGCAGTGAATGCTCCTGACCGTTTGCCTGGCTCACATACTTCTTAGGTGAGGCTTCTTGGGTTCATTCTTATGGTAAGTGCCCCTTACGATTTATTTTGACGTGCTATGAAAAGCTGCACCTTAATTTTGACCACCCTGAACGTGTTTCTCTCGTGAATGAATTTTACAACAGGCCAGCAATACCTATCATTCGAGTCACACAGGCATTTGGAAACTTTACTACCTGAGTTGTATATTCGAGTCAGACAGGTTTCCAGAAATCCAGAGAACCAAAGTGATTTTTTAGTGCTACCAAAATGACCTCAACATGTACAGTGGATTAGATATTTTTTTCAAAGAGTAAATTACAGAGAAGAAAAACACGAGTTTCACTGCAGTATTCTGGCCTTGCTGTGGCCAACTGAATGCGAACCATTTATTTGGGAACTGTATTTTTAACAAATAGGGTTCCAGATTGCTATTGAGGTCTTGGATCTCTGCCAGAAAGTCTCAATTCCAATCACTGTGGAAAACAACTCCCTCCGGCCGTGGTGGCTCGTGAGACTAAATGTGTTGTGGTTAGCGCCAACTTGGAAAAACATACGACCGCCCTAATGTCCGATGCATGGTGCCTTTGTGTTCAACAATCCTTGCTTAAGAATGGATTAAATTAACACTTTCTACAGACGTATTTTTATGTCACCTTGTGCCTGAAGCGGACTGCAAACCCCTAAATCCTGCCTGCTTTTCAGTGCCCCTCACGTTCCTGTCAGGTAAAATTAATGACCTCACTAATGTTCTGCCTTCCACACATGGATAATAGAACGAAGATCCAAATCTGTTTTCTGTATCCCTCTCAAGCTGTAGTTTTATGCCTCCGGGGGATTGAGTTATGATTCTTTGGGGCAGTATTTTGTCAAAGAGAGAGAATTTTTTTTTTTTCTGGCTCTGATGAACACCTCCATGAAAAACATTGCAGTCATTACTCTGCTGAAACAGGTATTTGTAAATAAAGTAACCAAAGGCAGAATACAGATGCAGTGAGGGGACTCTGAACGTTCTGCATTTTTCTAGCACGGGGACAGCCGTGAGGGCACTTGTGAACCTTGTAGACCGTCCAGACAGGTTAAAGGCCACCTGGCGTTTTGTGGGCGTGTGCGTGGTGTATTTAAGAGTAATGAACGTCTCTTTTACCTAGTAACTTTTTCAAGAGCAGACACCCCTAGAAGTGATGCCTCTGGAGAGTCTCGAGAATTTGCCTTCCGGGTAGTAAACTGAACACCATTGCAAGGAGTAGGAGCGGCACGTACGTGGCTGTATAATCCACGAACGCATTTCCTCTCGAACTGCAGTCCATGTTCCCTAGCCCACAAGCTAAAGTGAAGAAATAGGTACTTTTTGATTACGATCAGTAAGCCAGCGGGGAAAAGGAGTTCTTCCCTGTTCGGTTTGTGTTTTGTAATACATGTTCTGTCTCCCAGGTGGGCTAGCCCCTAGTTGGATGTGGGTGATGAGAAATAGTTCGGGTTCTAGGCACTTACCAGGTTGTAAGGGTCTCAGGTTTTGTTTTTCCTGGCCTCATTAATAGCTGCGAAGACTGCAAGTAATTGAAGACTTGCAGGCAGTCCACACGAATGATTGGGTGGATCTCCCTGGGTTTCCCGGCAGTCCAAAAGAGATACGAGGGGGCCGCTGGGTGGCTCAGTCGGTGAAGCGTCCGACTTCGGCTCAGGTCGTGATCTCGCGGCTCATGGGTTCGAGGCCCGCATCAGGCTCTGTGCCGACAGTGTGGACCCTGCTTGGGATTCTCTGTCTCCCTGCCCCTTTCCTGCTCTCTCAGAATAAATAAATAACCTTAAAAAAAAAAAAAAGAAAACAGATACCAGGGAAGCCCTTCAACCTGGCAGCATCAGTTAAGTGTCTGTGCTCTAAGGAGCAACCAGGGGCCCACCGTGTCCTCCAGCGGTTTGTATGGTTTAGAAAAACCAAAGCTGATTTCCGTTGCTCACTGAGGGCTGCCACACTGCTGGCTCACTCGAGGAACGGTACACCTGCTTTGCTCCAAGTTTTTCTGTTTGCAGCCTCAACCAACATCCAGAGTGTTGGTTTTTTTTTTTTGTTTTTTTTTTAAACAGCCAGTTCTCATTGGAACTCTTCGCGTTAATACAAAGCCCCCCAAGAGTTACAAACTTCATCGCCTCCAAGTCAATGGCAGAATGGTGTTCAATTCGTTCTAAGTCTTAACTTGATCTGGAGCCATCGCTGGGCAGGTGCCTGCCTGTAAATCCTCCGCGGACCCCTCCCCCTTGCTCTCATGTAAAAAAATTTTTTTAATGTTTATTTATTTTTGAGTGAGAGAGAGAGAGAGAACGTGAGCAGGAGAGGGGCAGAGAGAGAGGGAGACACAGAAGCCGAGGCAGGCTCCCGGCTGTGAGCGGTCAGCACAGAGACCGATGTGGGGCTTGAACTCAACAACCTCAAGATCACGACCCGAGCGGAAGTCGGACGCTGAACCGACTGAGCCACGCGGGCGTCCCTCTGTCATGTGGGTTTTTAAAATGCTGTGTCTCTTGAAATAAATATGAGAGCAGAACACCTGCCCTAGTCTATCTTTAATGCGTACAGGGATGCTAACACTGACGAGAATGTATATAAAGTTGATACGTGGCAAAGTAGTAATAGCCTAGTAAAGCATTTTTAGTTCCAAAGGCAGTGCTCCAAGAGTACGATGATTTAGTAATGTCCGCGAATTAAGATTAGCCACATGAAAATATGGGACACGTATGAAAAGGCAAGTCATAAACTCGGTCTCAAATGATCTGACTCCACATCTGAATTTGGCCACAGAGTACCAGAGACAGTGCAGCTTTTGTGCTCCCTGCCGGGGGATTCCTGCTAGGTCATGTCACATTACTACTAAAAGGCTGTTCTGATAGTCAACCCTCATTGAGGAGGAGAACAAAAAATGCATTCACAGGATCCCCCAATCCATGCTTTGCATGTGGGTCGGATCATAATTAGGCTGGAGAGCAATTTGGAATGAAAGGGGATTTTTTTTTTTTTTAAGAAGCAGCTTCCAGATTCAAAGGTTCAAATCCCGAAAGGTTGATTCCAGAGTTTGTTTTCCAATTCCAGTAAAAGCAGAGAGCAAACAGCCTCCTCTCCCGTGGCCTCGGAAGGAGGCGGCGGCTGGAGACGGCACGGAAATGAAGACTCCATGTCTTGGTCACGGTGGTGGCGATGATAATGGCAAAGGCGTTAGATAGAGTCACGGTGGCAGCGGAGGTAGTTGGGGCGGCGGTGGTTTGGGAATACACAACTTTGAGTACAAGGACACAGTACGTCATCTCCCGCAACAAGGTGGAAAAGGGACACCCCGTCATGCAACACTCCTGTCATCAAGGGAACCTTGTGCTTCCCCGTGCAATCCTTTTGCTAGATCCTTCCATGGGGAAGGTGAGTGCACTCGCTGACACTCGTCCACGCAAACGACCCCAGTAGCCTGATCCGGTAGTAAGCCGATACTAACCCCGCAGAATGGCTTCATTAACAAGGCTTTGCTTCTTCGGGGAAAGTGGTGACAAATCCAATCGTGTCGTGTCAACCTCGATGCGGCTTCTGTGTTGTCTTCACCTAGAAGTGGGGAAGGATTTCCCGAACGGCAGAGAGTCAGGCTCCTGTTCCCAGCACCTAGTGTCAAGTCTTTCTCTCTCTTTGTTTTCCAGGACACAATGTAGGAAGCCTTTTCCACTTGGCAGATGATTTGGGCAGAGCGATGGAGTCCTTAGTGTCAGTCATGACAGACGAAGAAGGGGCAGAATAAATGTTTTACAACTCCTGATTCCCGCATGGTTTTTATAATATTCATACAACAAAGAGGATTAGACAGTAAGAGTTTACAAGAAAAAAAAAATCTATATTTTTGTGAAGGGTAGTGGTACTATACTGTAGATTTCAGTAGTTTCTAAGTCTGTTATTGTTTTGTTAACAATGGCAGGTTTTACACGTCTATGCAATTGTACAAAAAAGTTATAAGAAAACTACATGTAAAATCTTGATAGCTAAATAACTTGCCATTTCTTTATATGGAACGCATTTTGGGTTGTTTAAAAATTTATAACAGTTATAAAGAAAGATTGTAAACTAAAGTGTGCTTTATAAAAAAAAAAGTTGTTTATAAAAACCCCTACAGACACACACACACACACACACACACACACACACACACACACACACTTGGAGGCAGCGCATTGTTTTGCATCGTTTTAGCGTGATATCCGTATGAAATCCATGCTTTTTTCTTTTCTTGCATATTAAAGATAGGACACTTCCTCTAACACCACCAGATGATTACTTCACAGTGCTCTTTTTGGAATCGCTGGCCGAGTGGGACTGGCTGGGGTTTTTCGCTTCCTGCATCTATATGTCTAGAAGTATGTAAATACTGTAGGGATATAGATAAATAGATCTGAATTTCTGGAGACCTTTGAAATTTCTTGTTCAAATGACCTGGCCACTTCCTAATGCAAAGAGATTGCCTCTGGTCCCGCAGGCTTACCTGCTTGGTCTAGAATGAATTCTCCCTGGAGCCTGAAACCAGGGGGCAGCTACCACACTGAAACACTTGTCTGGGGCCCCAGAGGTTTCTCATTTGCAACTTTCCACTGACAGCGACGGTACCGAATTTTTGCAAAGGGACATGTGAATGAATACACAGGACTTACTGTGTCCGAGTGATCCGTTAGCTGATACATTCAGCTTCCGGCCGCTGGCAAGGCCACCGTCTACATTTAATGATGCTTCAGCGGAAGTCACGACATCAGAAGATATTTTTCACTCGCAGACAGTAGGAGATCCTTCTGGTAGGGCTGGAAGGCTGTGGATTGCCAGCCGATCCCTGCGAGGGAGGGAGGCCACTCGTGAAGTAAAGGGCTGGATGAATGTTCCTAACCACACTGAGAGATCTTGGTAATTACAACGAATTCCCTCTGCCCTCTTCTCACAAACGGCAGTGGTTATTTCAGGGGGTTTTTTCTTTTTCTTTTTTTTTTTTTTTAAGGACTTTCCCCATTGCAGTGAGTTTTTAAATGCCACAAGACTTCATCTAAAATAACGGTGTGTTACTGTTAAATATCCACCCACAAGCCCATGAACTTGGTTGCCCTACTTCACATTTCTCTACAAGCAATTCCACGCAGGTTTGTAAGGGGGAACGGAGACGGATTCGCGTGTTCCGAAAAGTACTCCAAACCCTTGGCTGGTGGATGAGGAAGGTTAACGATACAAAGATTGTTCAAAAAGAATAACCCAAGAGGACTAACTGGTAGGAACAAGCTTTACTCTTTCGTGTTCTTAGCCTTTTTTTTTTTTTTTAATCATTCATTCAATAGAAATCACCGTGTGACCTATTATTTTGCAAATCTGTTACCTCTTAGGTCAAGTGTTAACTTTTGGGGAGTGGGTTTTGTGTATTATTTTATTAATGATAATTAACATCCAACATGGCTTCTCATGCTATTTCTACCTCACTTTGGTTTTGGGGTGTTCCTAATAATCGTGCACACATGCTCTCACCCACTTGTCTCCTGTGTCAACATTTTTCTCCATTTTTTTTCCCCCCATTGTAACTTCCGCAAGAAAACCCAAAGCTCTAAGGTAACAAAACGACCTGAAGATTCGGTTTTAGTCTTGCATTTTTTTCCTTTATGTGACACTGGACTTTTTCCTTCACCCACAAGTTTGGTTTTTTTGTTTGTGTGTTTGTTTAACCATGATTAAAAACAAGGGGTTGTGTTCCTTCCTACTAAGCGGTTTTAAGTTTCCTTCTAAAAGCAGAGGTAAATAGAGTGCATAATTTTATTTTAATCTTTTTCTTTTATCTTTTAGACATTAGTTCTGGAGTGAGTCTGTCAAAATATTTGAATAAAAATTGAGAGCTTTACTGCTACATTTTAAGCATAATTTGGACATTACTTCGTGTTCTTTATAACCACCAAGTATTAAACTGTAAATCATAATGTAACTGAAGCATAAACATCATGTGGCATGTTCTGTCATTGTTTTCAGGTACTGGGTTCTTACTTGAGTATCATGATAGATTGTGTTTTAACACCAACACTGTAACATTTACTAATTATTTTTTTAAACTTCAGTTTTCCTGCATTTTCACAACATATCAGACTTCACCAAATATATGCCTTACTATTGTATTATATTACTGCTTTACTGTGTATCTCAATAAAGCACGCAGTTATGTTACAAAAAAAAAAAGTGTTGAGCGGGGTGCTTTGTTTTTCGTTGTTAAAGATGTAATACAGTCACATGGTTGAAAAGTGAAAAATCGAGAAAGCCAAATGGTGAAAATCCCCTATTCCCAAGCCATCCACACTGGCCCGTGAGTGAATGTTGCTTTCTTGTGTATCCTTCCACACTACCATTATCGAGAAAGCAGTTAGCAAAGATCTGTGCCTCCTTATGTTTTTTTACCACACCTAAGATCGCTTTCTATGCACCCAGTTATATACCTTGCTTTTATGGGCTCAAGAGAGCCAGCCACTCTTAATTATATTGAAACAATTTTTTCCGTTTCAATATATCAAATGCTTTCTCGTTTTTTTTTTTTTTTTTATAGCTGTCTAATAACATCCCAGTGTATGTTAGTGGGATAGTATTTAGGCTGTCCTCTTTGGGAGGATATGTGGGTTGTTTCCAGTCTTTTCCTGTGACACAGAGTCCTCCACATCTTCCATTTCATCAGGACACCTGTGCAAAACTTGGGCCGGGGGACACATTCCCGTAGCTGAGATTTCTCGATCAAAGGCGGCATTTGCTTCTCACGACACTTCCTCACAGCTGAAGGGCAGTCTGAGCGACGGGGGGTCCCACCTAAAAGGGTATACCTCAGAACTGGTTCTGGGGAGGATAGCCCTCCTACGCCCAAGTCATGATCACCACAGAAGGAGATCCCCTCACCCCTGCCCCAACTGCAGAGGAGGCTAGAGAAAGGAGTAGCCCATCAGCTCCCCTTAGGACGGGTCCCTTTTGCCTCTGACCAAGATTCCTGGAGCGGAGTTCCCCAGCAGTGTTCACATGGCAGACAGAGGTCCAAAGACATTGCAAAGCGCACTCTGGATGTAACAGGAGATGGTCAAGCTTATTAAGAATGATGCCAAGAGAGGGGGCGCCTGGGTGGCCCAGTTGGTTGAGCGTCTGACCCTTGATCTTGGCTCAGGTCACGATCTCACAGGTTGTGAGTTCAAGCCCCACGTCGGGCTCTGCACTAACAGCACAGAGCCTGCTTGGGGTTCTGCCTCTCCCTTGCTCTCTGCCCCTCCTCCGCTCGCAAGTGCTCCGTCTCTCTCAAAGTACGTAAATAAACTTTAAAAAATAAAAGGGACGATACCGAGTAAGTATGGCATCTCTGATAGGAATCGCTGCTCAGTTTCTCCAGGTGGGCTGATGACACCGGCCTGAAGGCCACATACACCGAGACTAATTTTCACCATATTGCCCTCAATCATTTATCCCTTCCACCATAACCTCCCCAGAACTGCGTTGGTTTCAGAGACTGGCTGTTCTGACGGACGACTGCACGGGGAGGACTGTGAGGAGGGCGTTTGGCTCTCCGCTCTCCGCTGGGCACAGGCCGGCGGGGAGGGAATCGTTTCGCTTACAATGTAGAATGGATCACCCTGGTGCAGATTGTGCGCGAGCAAGCAAAATGCGTGTTTGGGGGAAAGTACCAAGACGAGTGGCTGTCTTCTGTGGAGCCGAGCTGGGATCTCCCTGATTTTGCAATCCTCTGACGGGGGAACGAATACAAAAACCGGTGCGGTGCACGTGCAAAGACTTCCCTTCCGATGAAGGGTAGCAAGGACGTGCCTCGGATTCGTTCCCACGGTAGCAAAGCCCCCAGACTGGGAACCACAAACACATTCTCCATCACTCCTTGGGCAGCAGGGTGCCGGGAGCTCATGAACTCCCTTGATAACCTGCGAGCAGCAACACATCTGACTTTCCATACGAAACAATATCCTGTGGGGGGGGGGGTGTCCGAGCGTGGCTTTCATATACAGCAAAGATTACGTGGAGTAACACGAGGCTTCAGTTCTGTACCTGTACGTATGTATGTGCATCTGCGTTATTTTACACACACACACACGCACAGGATCAAGTTTCAGCTCTTCCAGGACTATTCTAACTCAAGCTAAAAGAAACATGACAAGAATAGCGCCAAGAACCCCTATCTCCCCTTTATCCCAATTTGACAACTGTTGACACATTGCACCATTGACTTTCTCCTTCCATATATAGTCTGTTTGCCTCCTGAACCATTTTGAGAGTTACGTTTCAAGCATCATGCCCCTTTATGCTTAAATACTTCATGTGAAGTTTCTGAGAACTAGAACATGCTCTTGCATAAGCACCTTATCATTATCAGAATAAAGAAACTAAACGCATTCAACAAAGATACCATCTACACAGCCATATTCAACTGCTGTCAGTTTGCAATGTCTTTTGTTAGTTGTGCGAGTTTCCCTGATCTGGTCTAGGATCTAAGTCACGATCTTGTGACATTTAGTCAGGTCTCCTTAATCTTTGATGGGGAATGGTTTCTCTGCCTTTCTTTGGTTTTTGGTGTTTTTTTTTTTTAATTTTTATTATGTTTATGTATTTATTTTTTGAGAGAGGGAGGGAGAGAGAGAGAGAGAAAGCAAGAGACCGAGCCAGGGAGGGGTAGAGACAGACCGAGAGAGAGAATCCCAAGCAGGCTCCGTGCTGTCAGTGCCGACCCCCCGGCGGGACTCGAGCCCACAAACTGTGGCATTATGACCTGGGCCAAAACCAAGAGTCAGACGCTTAACCAACCCAGCCACCCCGTTTTATTTTTTTAATGTTTGTTTCTTTTTGAGAGGAAGAGAAAGCATGTGAGCAGCTGAGGGGCAGACGGCGGGGGGGGGGGGGGGGTAGGTGGTCAGGGAGGGAGACAAAGACCGAAAGCGGGCTCTACACTGGAAGACCTTGACCTTTTTTTTTTTTTTTTTAAGAGTACAATCCAGTCACGCTGTAGGATGTGCCTCAATTTTGATTTGTCTTTTGCGCCCTTCACGATCACATCCAGGGTATGTGTTTTAGCAGGACCAGGACATGAGGCATGATGTGCCCTCAGCACACCGTAGCAGGAGGCACGTTATGGTGGTCGGTGCCATTCTCTGTGACGTTCACTTTATCCCCTGGTGAACGTGGGCTCTCCAGGTTTCTCCACTTGGCATACATTTTGAAACCTCATTACGCTTAAACCTTTGGGTTCACCCGGGAAATCGCAGTATTTTCCTATGTGTTCGTGGACACGGTCTGTGTCAAATAAGCACAGTCACTTGCAGAGAGACAATGCAGACTTGCAGAGATGGCAAGAGAGCAGCCTTCCAAATTCACCTGCTCCCGCGGACACAGCGCATCCACAGCTACGCGCAGGACAAGTCCCTCTCAAAGAAACCCGGAAACTAGCCGAGCGGCTCCTATACGCGTCAGGCCAATGAGAAAAACGACAGGAGAGGCTAACACACGATCTCGCCACAAAGCCCATCCCTCAACGTGGCGAGACACACAACCAGGAGGAAACTCCCAACCCCTGGCTTCTCCCTGGGGGGGGGGGGGAACGGGTGGGGACCCCACATCTGGCACCCCAACTTCCTTGAGAGCTATGGGACCCCAAGACATCTGGGTTTGAGAGCCAACGGGGCTGATTCCCAGGAGACGCACAAGGCTATGGGGAACTAGGAGACAGGTGTGAAAGGGTTCAAGCACACCCGGCGCGGCCGGTCCCCTTGAAGGAGGCCCCGGTGCTTATATTAATAGCTGTGGCCCAAGGGGCACGCTTCTAATTTAACGCACATCCAGGGACTGACTACAACACTCCCCGGAGAGCCGGGAGGGCGGCCGATGCGATTCCCGTGCTCGTCCCCGGCCTGGCTCCAGCCTGCCGGGATCTCCCAGCAAGAGCTCCTACTCATGTGTGGCACTCCGCTTGCTGCGGCCACTGGCCCGCAGGCCCAATTGGGCCCCCCTTCGTGGGTGCCACAGGCCCGTGACAGACAGAGAAATGGTTCTTCACCAGCTGTCCTCCCGGGGTGAGGCACAGAGGTGGCATACAGAAACATCTGGTCCTTCCTTAAAAGAGGCCCATTTGTCTACCGTAATGGCCCCACGTGGCCTGAGAGACCGGCTTCGAATTTCACAGACATGCAGGGGCAGACCGTGATGCTCTAGAGAAACCAGAGGATGCCATCTCTGTGCTGTCCCTCTGTTTCCCTCCAGCTCACCGGTGTCTCCCCTAAGTCCCAGGGCTTAAGAATACCATAACTGGGGGCGCCTGGGTGGCTGGGTTCAGCATCTGACTCTTGATTTCGGCTCGGGTCACGACCTCGTGGTTCCCGGATTCAAGGCCCACATCCGGCTCTGTGCTGACACTGCCTGGGATTCTCTGTCTCCCTCTCTCTCTCTCTGTCCCTACCCCACTTGCTCTATGTCTCTGCCTCCGTCTCTCTCTCTCTCTCTCTGTGTCAATAAATAAATAAACTTTTTTAAAAATTTAAAAAAGAATACAATAACTGAACTGAAACACTCAATAGTGTTCAACTATTCGATGAAGGGTAAAAAGACCCCCACGAACTTGGCAACAGGGCAGTGGAATTGATCCAGAAGAGCATGAACAAAAAACATAGAAAAGTGAAGATCGCTCGAGAGACTTAAGGGACACGGCAAGTATTAGGAGGGTCCCGGAGGAGGACAGAGAGAAAGGGGCAGAAAACTACCCCAACCTCAGGAAGAGAGAGACACCTCCACATCCAGGACACCCAGAGAGTTCCAAAGAAGATGAGTTAAAGACAAGAGAACTCTTAAAACTGCAAGGGAAAAATAAATCGTTACATTCAAGGGAACGCCCGGAAGACCATTAGCAGATTTTTTTTTTAGCAGAAATTCACAGGCCAGAAGGGAGTTTCATGTTACATTCAAAGTGCTGAAAGAAAAAAATTGCCAACCAGAATACTCTATCCAACAAAGTTGTCCTTCAGAAGTGAAAGACAGAGTTTTCCAGAGAAGCAAAAGCTGAAGGAGTGTAGCCCCAGACGGGCCTTCTAAGACACGTTAAATGGACTGATAAAGCTCAAACAAAAGGCCACAGATTAGCAACAGGCAAACCTGAAAGTAAAAATCTCACTGGTAAACGGTAAATGGTAAATAGTTGAATTCCGAGTAATCTAATGTAACAGCCGTGGGTTAATCACTTACAAATTTAGTATGAAGGTTAAAAAAGCCAAAGTATAAATGACTGTAACTGCAACAGTTTGTTAATGGGCATACAAGACAGATGTAAACTGTGACATGAATAATAGAAAATGTGGGGGTGAAGGTGAAAACGTGGAGCTTTAGAATGCATGTGAACTTAAGTCGGTAACGACTGAGAACAGACTGCTGTAAATGTAAGATGCCTTATGGAGGCCTCCTGCTGACCAGGAAGCAAAAACCCATAGTCGATACCCAAAAGATAAAAAATAACGAAGTGAAGCATACTGCTACAGAAAAGCATCATATCACAAAGGCAGAGAACATGCGAAGAAATGAACAAAGGAATTCCAAAACAGCCAAAAAACAATGAGCCAAGTGGCATTAAGTCCATACCTATTAACAATTACTTTAAATGTTAGGGGACTAAATTCTCTGACTGAAAGACAAAGAGTGGCTGAAAAGATTTAAAAAAAAAAAAAAAGATGGGGCGCCTGGGTGGCTCAGTCGGTTGAGCGTCCGACTTCGGCTCAGGTCATGATCTCGCGGTCCGTGAGTTCAAGTCCCGCATCGGGCTCTGTGCTGACTGCTCAGAGCCTGGAGCCTGTTTCGGATTCTGTGTCTCCCTCTCTCTCTGACCCTCCCCCTTTCATGCTCTGTCTCTCTCTGTCTCAAAAATAAATAAATGTTAAAAAAAAAAAAAAAGACAAGACCCAACGTTATGCTGCCTACAGGAGACTCACTTCAGCATTAAGATACACGTAGGCTCAAAAAGGAATGGACAAAGGTGTTCCATGTCAACGAAAACCAAAAGAAAGCTTGGGTGGTTATACATGTAACAAACACAACAGACTTTATACCAAAGACTGTAGTAAGAGGCAGAGGTCATCACATAATGATAAAGGGGTCAATCCGACCAGATACAGTATTTGTTTCTATTTATGCACCCAACATAGGAACGCTGAAATATAGGAGGCAAGTATTAACAGACTTAAAGGGAGAAACAGCAATACATTAAGAGTAGGGGATTTCAATTTCCCCCTTTTACCAACAGATAGATCATACAGACAGAAAATCAATACGGAAACATTGAGCTGACACGTATATTAACAAAACATCCCATCCAAAAGCAGCTGAATACCCTTTCTTTTTAAGTGTACATGTAACATTCTCCAGGATAGAGCATACATTAGTCAATAAGACAAGTCTTAATGAATTTACGAAGATTGAAATCATATCAAGCATGTTTCCTAAACACAGTGTTATTAAACTAGAAATCAGTCATGAGAAAAAAAACTGGAAAATTCACAATTATGTGGAGATTACACAGCATAGCAAATTCAGAAAAAACTCACTACTAGTAAGAAGATGAATCAGTAATCAAAAACCTCACAATAAGTAACAGTCCAGGACCACATACCTTCAAAGGTGAATTCTACCAAACATTTAAAGAAAATTAATACCAATCTTTCTTAAACTCTTCCAAAAAAATAAAAGGGGAAATACTTCCAAACTCATTTTACAAAGCCAACATTCACCCGACACAAAAACCATACAGTGACCCCCCAAGAAAAATCAATTATAGACCAATATCCCTCATGAACACAGATGCAAAAATCAACAGCAAAATATGAGCAAACCAAATTGAGTAATACGTTAAAGGATCATATACCATGATCCAGTGGGATTTATTTCAGGTCCGCAACCACGGTTCACCATCCACAAATCAATGTGATAGACCACATGAACAAAATGAATGATAAAAACCATCTGACAATCTCAAAAGATGAAGAAAACACATTGACAAAATTCAACCACCATTTATGATAAAAACTCTCGGGAGCAGGTGCTACAGACAGAACATACCTCAACATGACAAAGGCCAATATCACACTCAATGATTGAAAAAAAAACAATGAAAACTCTTCCTCGAATATCAGAAACATGACAAGGAGGTCCACTCTCACTACTTTTATTCAACAAAGTATCGAAAATCCCAGGCAGAGCAGTAGGTCAGAAAAAACACAATTCAAGGCATCCCAATCAGAAAGGAAGAAGTGCGACTGTTTCTATTTGCAGATTATGTAGAGAGAGCCCTAAAAAACCCGAAAAAGCCCACCAAAAACTATAGGAAAAAAACCCAACTTCAGTCAAGTTGCAAGAACAAAATCAGCGTACACAAATCTGTTGTGCTTAGCAGAAAGAGATATTAGAAAACAATCCCCCTGACAAGAAATAACAAGTGTTGGCAAGGAAGCCAAGGGCAACTGCGTGCGCTGTGGTGGGAATGTAAATTTATACAGCCACTATGGAAAACAGTATGAGGTTTCTCAAAACCTTAAAAAGAAAACTACCAGGGTGTCTGGGTGGCTCCGTCAGTTCAGCGTCCAACTCTTGATCTCAACTCAGATCATGATCTCACGGTTGGCGGGATGGAGCCCCGTGTTGGGCTCTGTGCTGACAGCACGGAGCCCGCTGAAGATTCTCATTCTCCATCTTTCTCTCTCTCTCTCTCTCTCTGCCCCTCAGCCACTCACACATACGCTCTCCCTCTCTCTCGAAATAAACAAACCTTAAAAAAAAAAAAAAGTAAAAAGAGAACTCCCTCATGATCGACCAACTGTACTTTTGTGTATTTATCTGAACAAGATGAAAACAACCAACTTAAAAAGCTATCTGTACCACCATATACGCGCCCTCCTTGTGGCATTATTTCTAACAGCCAAGATACGGAAATAACCTAAGTGCCCCTCGATAGACGAACGGATAAAAAAAAGAATGAAATCTTGCCATTTGCAACAACGTAGGTGAAACTTGAGGGCATTATGCTAAGTAAGTCACACAGAAAAAGACAAATACTGTATGATCTCACTTATAGGTGGAATCTAAAAAGAAGCCCGGTGCTCATAGATACAAAGATAGATACACAGAACAGACGCGTGGTTGTGGGGGCAGAGAGTGGTGAAGGGGGTCAAATTTTCATTTATAAAATAAGTTGCGGGGATGTAATGTACAGCATAGTGACTATAGTTAATACTACTGTGTTGCATATTTGAAATCGCTAAGAGATACATCTTCAAAGGTTTCATCACAAGGGGAAAAAAAAACCTTTTTAACTATATAGGGCAATGGATGTTAAGTACACTTACTGTGGCGACCATGTATTTTGTGTTCTTGGACTGGAAGAACTAACGTCCTTAAAATGTCCATACTTCCCAAAGAAATCTGCAGATCTTTTTAAAAAAATTTTATGTGTATTCATTTTTGAGCAAGACAGAGCATAAGTGGGGGAGGGGCAGGGAGAGAAGGAGACACAGAATCCAAAGCAGGCTCCAAGCTCCGAGCTGTCAGCCCAGAGCCCGACACGGGGCTCGGACTCATGAACTGTGAGATCGTGACATGAGCCAAAGTCAGACGTTTAACCGACTGAGCCACGCAGGTGCCCCGAAAATCTCCAGATTTAATGCAACTAAATTCCAAAGACATTTTCACAGAAAGAGAACAAACAATCCTAAAATTTATATGGAACCACAAAAGACCCTGAAGAGTCAAAGCTATTTTTGTAAAGAAGAACAAAGCTGGAGGCATCACACTCCCTCATTTCAAACTAGATTATGAAGCTATAGTAGTCAAAACAGTATGGTACTGGCATAAACACAGACATATAGATCGACGGAACTGAATAGAGAGCCCAGAAATAAGCCCACACATATATGGTCATTTACAACAAAGGTGCCAGGAACAGAGAGTGGGGAAAGAGCAGTCTCTTCGGCAAATGGTGCTGGAAAAAATGGACAGCCGCGTGCAAGAGAATGAAACTGGACTGTTATCTTACAGCATATTCATATATTAAGTCAAAATGGATTAACGGTTTGAACCTAAGACCTGAAACCACAAAACTCCTAGAAGAACATACAGGGAGATAATATCCTTGACATCAGTCTCAGCAGTGATTTTTCAGATTTAACACCAAAAGCAACGCCAACAAAAGCAAAAATAAACCAGCGGGACAGCAAACGAAAACGCTTCTGCACGGGAAAGGCAACCATTAACAAAATTACAAGGCAACCTATGGAATGGGAGAATTTTTTGCAAATTATACATCAGGTAAGAGGTTAATATCCAAAATATATAAAGAATTCATGCAATTCAATGGCAAATACACACACACACACACACACACACACATATATATATGTATATATATATATATACACATCCCCAACAATCCTACTTAAAAATGGGCAGAACATCTAAATAGACACGTTTCCAAAAACGCCACAGAGATGGTCAACGCATACATGAAACGGTTTTGAACATCACTAAGCATCAGGGAGACGCAAGTCAAAAAATCACAATGAGGGGCGCCTGGGTGGCGCAGTCGGTTAAGCGTCCGACTTCAGCCAGGTCACGATCTCGCGGTCCGTGAGTTCGAGCCCCGCATCGGGCTCTGGGCTGATGGCTCAGAGCCTGGAGCCTGCGTCCGATTCTGTGTCTCCCTCTCTCTCTGCCCCTCCCCCGTTCATGCTCTGTCTCTCTCTGTCACAAAAATAAATAAACGTTGAAAAAAAAATTAAAAAAAAAAAATCACAATGAGCTATCACCTCACACCTGTTAGCGTGGTATTACCAAAGAGACAAGCAGTCGGGCTGGGTCAGAAAGCCAGCAATACCCGTGATTGTTGCTCAGGGGAGAGGTCTGAGAAACAGGAAGTGATACTCTCCTAGAATTCCAGACACCTCAGACATTCCCCTGCTGCTAGGATAAACACGGGCCCTGAGACTAACGGGACCGTGAATTTGGGTTGCTGTGGCTTTAAATCTTGGCAGACAGCAGATGCGGGGGGGGGGGGGGGGGAGGGGGGGGAGGGGAGGGGGTAAGGGGGAGGGGGGGCTCACCCCCACCCCCACCCCAGGGGCCCACGCCAGAAGCCTGGCTGCCCAAGGTCCTTTCGCCTCCTGGAAGGCACCAGACTTTGGGCTGGCTCAGCTCAGTCCTCCTGTTTGGCTTTGGGTGTTCGCACCCCTGCAGGGCCTTTGGGCCACATTCCGGTCTCTCACACCTGGTGGGGCCTCCGGAGCGGGTGGCCTCCACTGTGACTCCGATGGGGCGTCAAGGCAGGGTGACTGGAGTTTGCCTTTTAAGTGGCATGAGCCACATTCCGTATGAATGAATCTGGGAGAAAGGCCTTCCAGCCCGGAGGCCCTCGGGTGTTTCTCCCCCCGGATGCTGTTCGCATGGGGTCCCAGATGCCAAGGGATTTGACTGCCTCTGGAAACAACGCCCCGGGCAGCGGCGCCTGCAGCTTGACTCCACCCTGCTCTGAAGCTCAGGGACCCCCAGGCCATCCTCTCCCTGCCCCCCTCTCTGGACCCATATATACTGCCTGACGCCCCGCCCCGCCCTGCACCCATTGGCCAACTGGTGGAGTGAACGACGCAGGCGCCGGCGTCGCACACGGGGACGGGACGCGTCTCGAAAACATTTTGATACCATACAGCGTATGACACGAGGCCGTGTCTTCATACCATTCGCTGCGCAGCCAAATTTTAGAAAGACACATTTTTTTTCCATGGGACCCTAAGGCCAATCTCGCCAAACTGCCACAAACATTTTAAGCACTTGAACAAGTTGTCGCTAAACTCGACCAAGCAATAAAACCGTGGATTAGGTATCCTTCACCGTGTGTTTTATCCTTACCTTCTGAGGCTTCCAAGACGGACTTGGTAAGGCAGAGCTCCCCAGTGGTGCACGCCAACACGTCCCCGGTGTGGCGACGTCTTAAACCTTGAAGGCTTGAGGGTGGCCAGATGGAGCCTGTAACCTTCAGCCTCCCGCAGTTAACCCAGGACGCCCTGCAATTAAAAAGCAATCTCTCGGTAAGCCGTGCGAACACTTGGGACGTGCACGTGCACTTGCGACGTGCAAACACTTGGGAAATACTGCACTGGGGGAATACGTGAACCACCACGAGTCGAGGTTACTAGTTCGCCAATTCCCATCCGTACTAAAAGTGAACATCCGAGGCATGCTGACAATTTTCATCAGTCAGGAGTTTGTGGCTAAGATGGTAACTCCTCTTAAGCCAGAAGACGATCAACATTCAACCCCTTTTCATAGTCAAGACAGCAACAGGGGACTCCAAGCCATCAAGGAAGTTTCTGCATACATCCTTCACACCCCGGGGTCCCGGGTTTGATTTCGCCTTTAACTTGCCTGCATAACCGCAAGCCCCTATACTAGGGCTCCGATAAGTCTTAGCTCACCAGCCTCATTCATGGTTTATGCTGGTTGTCTTTACAGAATTTTTTTTTTTTTAGTTTATTTTGAGAGAGAGAGAGAGAGCGCAAGCAGGGGAGGGGCCGAGACAGAGGGAGAGAGAGAGAATCCCGAGCAGGCTCTGCCCTGTCACTGCAGAGCCCAGCGTGGGGCTGAAACTCACAAACCATGAGATCACGACCTGAGCCGAAGCCGAGAGTCAGACGCTTAACCAACTGAGCCACCCAGGCGCCCTTGACAGAATTATTAGTGAAACCTTTTCACTCCCAACAATGTCCTGGTTAGTGGAATCAACTGCCTGGCCACCTACCTGTAACCAGGCTGCACCTAAGTTGTTTCAACCACAAGAGTTTCTCAGTAGACATGGTTTTAGCCTTTGGGGGACGACCATTCATCACACACGACTCTCCCCCACTTAGCAGTCCCCTCCCTGGTCATTGGGATGACACAGTCTCCTCAAGACATTTCCAGGGGCCTCTTAGGAAAGAGGCAGAGAATTACCAGTTCTCTTTCCAACCCCAATACAGGCTGTATTCTTTGCATATTCTCCCGCACAGGCGGTCTCCAGCTCCTAGAGACATTTTAACGGCGTTAGTTCTCGCACACTTTTCCTACTTTGTCCAACCCTGTAGTCACTTCTCTAAAGTAATTTCATGACACTACCCCAGATAGAAACGCTGACGATCTGAGAAAAGCCGCGTAACAGAGATGGTTTCCGAGAGTGGAGAAAGAAGTTATCCCCATTCCTTTGCATTCATTGAAATGTAACCTGTGACCTCAGTGCATTTACAACTTGTAGCTACTTACAACGCATACCTCAGTGCTCTGGCCGCTTTCCCCCTTGTCTTCAGGGCCAGCACTCCCACACCCCAGCTTCAGAGGATGCCGGCGGGCCGGTGATGGCTCACAGCCGCGTCCCTCTCTGGGCATCGCCTTCAGCCACAGGGAACGGCCTTGTGCAAGGTAACACCGCCTCTCTTGAAGCAACAGCCTGGGCCAGTGACTGGCTGATGGGATGACACAAAAACCTAGTCCCCCGGTCTCACTTTGGGACAATGGTGAAGGGCCACCCCAGCTCCAGAGCACCCCGCGGGATCTGCTGGGGCCTCAGTGGCAGACACACCTCGATTGACCTCCTCGGCACCCCCTGCCTGCCTCACTTCCTTCACCTGTTTCTCCCACCAGCTCGCCCAGGAAACCGGCGCGTGAACAATCCCAGCAAACTTCCTGCAGCTGAGTACTCCGTCCGCGAAAACACTCCATCTCAGAGACCGATTCCAGGGAGGGCGGCCCCAAACCCTGCCCTTAGCTTTCCTGGGAAACAGCCTTGCAAACCGAGAGTAAGAGAGTAACTTAAAACCATTCTACCTGTCTCTCCACCAGCGGACCGTCAGCCGCTCCGTCCCTCTGCTCCTAGCCCTCAGCCTGGCCTGCAGTCACTGCTGCCTTCCTACCCCGCAAGGTTTCCTGTCGCCGCTCGGGCTCTGCACATCAGTGTCCCTCCCTTCCTCCGTACTGAGCGGAATCACCCTCCTCCTCCAAAGTTTACTCACTCGTGGTTGCTCCCACCAAAACGCTTCTGTGTGATGTGCATGTCCGTGCGCTTCTATTTTTACAGTCCATCCCCCCTGTGGTACGCCCCCGGGCTCACTCTTTGAGCCACTTGTCTTTAACGTGAATGCCAGCTTGGTAAACTCATTCAGTCTCAGGGCTATAAATACCTTCAATATGATGATGTCTCGGGCTGGTGTCTCCAGCCGGAACTTCGTCCGTGAACTCCTTCCTTGCAGGTAGATTCAGCTGCTTCCTCAACATCACTACCTGGAGGTCTCCTGGTCGGGCTTCTCTAACTTCCCACGTCTGAAACTGAGCTCGTGAGGTACCCACCGCAACCACCCCCGGCCACCATCTAGAACGTTCTCTACCCCAGCCGTTAATGGCCACTCCATCCTTCCAGTTTCTCAGGCCAAAAAGCATCATGATCCTCGATTGTTTTTCTTTCTCATTCACATCAGCAAATGCCGTGGGGCCTGCCTTCATCATATATCTAGAATCTGGTTACTTCTCCCCACGCCTGCTTCCCCTGCTCTGATCGGAAACGTCATCATCACGCTACTGGATCATCACAATAGTCTTCAGCTGGTCTCCCAGCTGCTACCTTTCCTCCTTCACCCTCTGCTTCACACAGAGTGATCCTTTTTTGTTTGTTTGTTTATTTTTTTGAGAGAGAAAGAAACAGAGCAAGAGCGGGGGGGGGGGGGCAGAGAGAGGGAGACACAGAATCCGAAGCAGGCTCCGGGCTCTGAGCGGTCAGCACAGAGCCCGACGCGGGGCTCGAACTCAAGGACCGTGAGATCATGACCTGAGCCGAAGTCGGACGCTTACCCGCGTGAGCCACCCGGGCCTCCTGCAGAGGGATCCTTTTAAGGCATGATCAGATCTGGCCAGTTTGGGGCTTAAAACCCACCAACGGCTCCCCCAACCCAGCATAAAAGCTCAAGTCCTTGTAGCCATCTGCAAGGTTCTAACACAGTCTGACCTGTGCCTCTGTCCCCAGCCCTGCTACCTGTCCCCTCGTCCACTCTGCTACATGCACCTTACTGCCGCCTTGCCGTTTCTGAAACCACCAGCTCTGACCTCGGGGCCTCTGTGCTGGCTGTTTGCTCTGCCCCGGAGGCCTGTTCTGCTGGCTTCCTCACTTCCGTGGGGTCTTTACTCAAAACTCACGTTGTTGCAACAAACGTCTGGGCCCAACGTGGAGCCACTTCTGCTCGGGAGCCACGTCGGCAGACTGAAACTTAGATCAAGTTTTGTGCTCCTTCAAATGCTCTGCTTGGCCAGAAACGCAGTATATCCGGTCAGCCAGTCCCCACCTGCCAAGCCAACTCTGGGCTCTATACTTGGTTCCTCACTCCTTTCTCTTTATCCTATAATAAAGTTTCCCGCCTTCTGCCCGATTCTGCTCTTCTCTGGACCCTTGGAAATGGGGGCCACCCACTTCCATAAAGTGTAATGGTTTGTCTGTTTCACCTAAATTGTCTTCGTGAATCATCTTCTTAAGTTTATTTATTTTGAGAGAGACAGTGCGAGTCGGGGAGGGGCAGAGAGAGAGGAGACAGAATCCCAAGCAGGCTCCAACAGCGTCAGCGTAGAGCCTGACGCGGGGCTCAAACCCACGAAACGACGAGATCATGACCTGAGCCGAAACCAAGAGTTGGGCGCTTAACCGACTGAGCCACCCGGGCGCCCCTTTCTTTCACCATCCGTTAAGAACCTTCTCAGTCGCACCTATCCTGGCCACTGTTAGAATCGCAAACCCCAGGGCATCTGGGTGGCTCAGTAGCCCGGGCACCTGACTTCGGCTCGGGTCGTGACCTCGGGGTTCATGAGCTCACGCCCCGCACGGGGCTCTGCTGACAGCTCAGGGCCTAGAACCTGTTTCGGGTGCTGCGTCTCCCTCTCTCTCTCTCGCTCTCTCTCTGCCCCTCCCCCACACTCACTCTGTCTCTCAAAAATAAAGAAACGTTAGAAACAATTGTAAGAACTGCAACCCCCAAGCACTGTCTGCACCCTGTCCCCACTTCAGTTGACTACATCACATTTATTACCAGCTGCCATACTAGAATTCTTTACTTCTATATTCGTGTGTTCTCTGTCTCCCCTAGCTAGAAGGTGAAGTTTGTGAGGGTAGGGATTTGAGTCGTTTTTGTCCACTATGATATGCCATAGCACCTAGACCTCCCGGCCCATAGAACGTGCTCGGAGTGTGGGGCGCCTGGGTGGCGCAGTCGGTTAAGCGTCCGACTTCAGCCAGGTCACGATCTCGCGGTCCGGGAGTTCGAGCCCCGCGTCGGGCTCTGGGCTGATGGCTCGGAGCCTGGAGCCTGTTTCCGATTCTGTGTCTCCCTCTCTCTCTGCCCCTCCCCCGTTCATGCTCTGTCTCTCTCTGTCCCAAAAATAAATAAACGTTGAAAAAAAAAATTAAAAAAAAAAAAAAAGAACGTGCTCGGAGTGGATGAAGCTACTGGGGAGGAGACCGAGTACAGTTTGAAAAGTCACACTTAGGGATCTGACCTACTAGCTTTTCTTTCCTAGGCATTTGTCATGTTCTTTTCATGGAGTGGTGTTCAGAGCTTCAGGACGAAAGAGACAGCCGCAGCCACGTTCCGGCAGTCACCGTCGTGACTGCTCAGGAAGTAAGATCCTAAGAGGAATCAGTAAGGGAAGTGGGATTTCATACAGAAGGGGAAAAAAAACTAACGAGGGTGATTTAACGTCCTACATTAAAGACGATGACGAGTTGTTCTCCAGCCCTGCTGAGGAGAGAACCACCCCCCCCTCCAACCCCCAAAAGAGTTTCAGTGAGAACTTAAAGAATTTGGGAGGATACACGAGGAAGAATTCAGTAACACCCACCCTGGCCAAATACTGGTTGCAATGGAGTCATCTTCCGCTGGAAGTTGTTACAGGAGAAAGGATTCCCCTTCAAGTCTGGTCCTACTCGATAGCAACGTGGGCAGGGTAAAAGCTAAAACCAGAATGTCTGATGGCCTCAGAACAAATCTTTCCCTCCTCCGCCTTCTTTGGCCGGACGTCTTGTCTAAGCCTGGCCTTTTCCGCATATGACAACACTTCACAGCCCACCTCGCAACTTAGTTAGCACCCTGCAGCCCATTCCGGCATTTTGATCAAACACAGCTCCGTAAGTAATGTTCAAGTCTTCCTTGAATCTTCCCTCCACCTCCTCCCATCCTCCCACCATGTTTCACTTAAACATGTTTGGCATCCCAGCTCCTAGAAACAGAAAACAGATCGGCGGTTGCCAGAGGTGGGGGCTGGGGGGGAGGGTGGGCACATGGGTGAAGGGGGACAAAAGGTACAAACGTCCACTTATAAAACAAGTAAGTCCTGGGGATGTCATGTACAGCCTGGTGACTGTAGTTAACAAGATTTCAAAGTTACTAGGAGAGATCTTTTTTTATTTTATTTTTGGAGAGATACAGAGAGGGAAAGCAGGGGAGGGGCAGAGAGAGAGGGAGAGAGAGAGAATCCCAAGCAGGGTCCACGCCGTCAGCACAGAGTCCGATGCACGGCTCTAACTCATGAACCGTGAGTTTGTGACCTGAGCCGAAATCGAGAGTTGGACGCTTAACCGACTGGGCCAGAGATCTTAAATGTTCTCATCATAAGAAAAAAATGCATAATTATGGCGACAGATGGTAATGACACTTATTGTGGTGATCATTTGGCAGTGTATACAAATGTCGAATCATTATGTTGGACACCTGAAACTAACATGATGTTAGAGGTCAATTATGCCTCAATAAATAAATATTTTCGGTATCCACAAACTGTATATAATACCCTGATGTAGTGATGCAAAACTCAGCCTATTTATATATGTACAACATACAAAAATTTTTGTACACGGTTGTAACTGTAAAGTAGGGGTTTGTTTATTTTAAAGGGTTTTTTTCTAATACCGAAAATGCAACAGTCTAAACAATTATGTCAATATTCATAAAATACGCATTTACTGGGTCTGTACTTCACGCCAGGCACTTAGGATATGAAGTTCAAAGGCGGTTGGTGTGTAATTTCCAGTCTACTAGAGGATAGAGATCAGAAGTACTTGCTCTAGGGGCGCCTGGGTGGCTCAGGCGGTTAAGCCTCCGACTTCGGCTCAGGGCACGATCTCGCGGTCCGTGAGTTCGAGCCCCGCATCGGGCTCTGTGCTGATGGCTTGGAGCCTGGAGCCTGTTTCGGATTCTGTGTCTCCCTCCCTCTCTGCCCCTCCCCCCCACCACAGGCTCTGTCTCCGTCTCTCTCAAAAATAAACATTAAAACAAAATTCTTAACAATAGTTTAAACAGGAAGTAATTGCTGTAGGTCATGATTAAGCTCACACGAGCTAAGAGTGGCAGTACCAGGATGGTTCGCTAAGGAAATACGGAGAATCGGGCAAAATTCCATAGGGAGGACCCCTGCACCGGGTCAGACACTTACGTTTGCCAGCACTATGATAACATCCTTTCCTGTGTTTTGTTTGGAAAAGCCCCTTTTCCATTAATTTGATCTTTAGAGTGAATGAGCGTTCCCTGCAGTATCCGATGGTCATGAAAAGATCCTGCATGGAACTGGCACCAGATGTCTAATAGAGTACATGCAGCCCAAGGATCGTAATTGCCAACACGTAATTCCCCATTTCTGGTCACATCTAGCAAGGATTATTTAACAGAAAAGCAGCTTGAATCCAGCAACGACCCTATCTGAATACCAGCCCAAGAGCATTGCTGTACAGCAAAACACACATAGTAGGTCCTCACTAATTTTTGGTTGGATTTCATTCTTACGTGAGTGAATCAACAAATTAAACACATAATGTATGCACGTATTTGATAAATTTATACAACCCCTCTTTCATCAAAAAGGCCGGGTATTTGGAGCTTTCGGTTAGACGTTGCAGATTTCTAAACTATAAAAAAAATTAGAGAAGAAATGAATGATTCATATTAATAGCAAGAATTGTTATGCTAATCGTGAGTTATTTGTGCTCTGTACTATTTTTTGCTTTCTACTGAATAGTCATTATCTTACTCCATGTTTCTCTTTCAAATCATTTGGAAAACAAAAATGAAGAAGCTGAATAAGGAGATAGGATCCGACATCTGCATTCTGACGTGTCAAATCAAAGTGACCATGGAAGTCCTGCCCAACTTAAAAACAAGCAGAGTGACAAAAGTTTCTCTGGAGGACGGTGCAGTCAGGAGAAGCCAGGCTGGGCTGCGCTAACAAATAGACCCCACTGTCTCAGTTGCTAACCTCAACAAAGATTTCTTTCTAGGCCAATCACAGGTCAGGGACCAGTCTCCCAACATCTTGCAACTCCACCATTTCAGCAGCCTTTGAGTCTAGCCACACGGAGCAGAAAATGAGAATATGTAGAAAGCACATTTGTGGGAGGCACAGATCACTTCTGTTCATATTCCCACTGGCCGGAATCCAGTCACAATTTCCCAAACTCACTGCAAGGAAGCCTAAGAAATACAGTTTTTCTGGGTGCCCAGGAAAAGAAAATGGACCGGTGAAGAGGTAGCCAGTCTTTGATACAAAGGGAAAGAACTTAGAACACGCTTTGTATGCAAGCAGTGTTGTATACTGTGATGAGGTTCCCGAGTGAACCCACCCAAAATGCAACTGAAAAACAGCGCTGATAGAGTAACACCCCAGCGACACGAACGTCACCTCTCTGGCCATCTTGTCTACCGAGGCCCAAGTTGAAAACTCATTAACATAATAGAGGTTCTGCATCCTGTACCTTCAGTCATCTTTTCTTCCACATTTACTGCACCTTCCTGCGCCAGGCGCTGATCTGGGCGCTGAAAAACGGAGATAAGATCTGGTCTTTGCTCCCAGTGGCGATGACAAAACCAACTCCCGTCAGACCGAGATAAGGGCCAAGGTGTTTTCAGAAATTGCACGTACATCGGTAGGGCTGGAACAGAGTGGGCAAGACAAGCGCAGCAAGGTCCATGGGACAAGACGCTGTGTGTCACGCTGACAATTTGGGCCTTAAATGGGAATCCACTGAAAGAAGTGCGGCAGTCACATGGGTACTTTTGAAAGACCACTCAGACCGCCTGCTGTATGGAAAATGAACTAGGAGGACACGGTGGAGAGGGATGTGGCCGCTAGGCAGCTGTCACTGTTTTGCCATCAAGGACGTTTTGATGTGGACACCTTTGTACATGGGGTATTTTCCATGGGGTGATTGTGAGGCAGAATGAAAAACAAATCATTAGACATTCTCTTTCTCTTTTCAGAATGAGAATTGCTTTGTTGCTTTTCCCTCTGATTATGTGCCCATTGTGAAATATTCAGACAACACGAGGAGGTAGAGAGGAAAAGTAAAAATCACTCATAACCCAGTGCCTGGTGAAGACCACTGTTGACCTATCCAGTGTATATATTTTTATTACTTTCCCCAAGCGCACTTTTTCTAATAGAAATGTGATAACACCATAAACACAGATATAACCTGCTTTCTTTGTTTAGCAAGCAATTCGGAACATTTTCTCAAAGCACTAAGTCTGCCTATCATAATTTTTAATGGCCACAGAGAATTCCATGGGTTGGATGTCTGTCTATGGTAGTGGCTAAGCTCCACATCTGAATTGTCTGGATTCTTTTTTTTTTTTAATATTTATTTTTGAGAGAGAGAGAGAGAGAGAGAGAGAGAGAGAGGGAGGCAGGGGCAGAGAAAGAGGGAGACACAGAATCCAAAACAGGCTCCAGGATCTGAGCTGTCAGCACAGAGCCCAATGTGGGGCTCAGGGTCACAGACCACAAGACCATGACCTGAGCCAAAGTCGGATGCTTCACCGACTGAGTCACCAGGGTGCCCTGAATTGTCTGGAATGCAATCCCGGCTCCAAGCTAAGGGTCGGCAAACGAAATCTGTAAAGGGCCAAATAGACGTTAGAGATTTTGTGGGCTATATGAATCAGGGTCCTCCAGAGAAAGAGAACCAACAAGATATACAGACAGATAGAGACGCAGAGATACAGATCTATGTAGATATCTACAGAAAGATAGATCTGTATCTCAATGTCTCTACCTATAGGTATCTATAACTTTGTGTCTATAGATAGATACTTCTATTTCTGTCCCTGTCTCCTTATCTATATATTTCTATATGAAGAAGAGAGATATTTTAAGGAATTAGACCACATGATGGTGAAGGTGCAGAATATACAGAGTGGACCAGCATGCTAGAAACCCAGGGAACTGTTGCAATCTGAAGGCTGTCTGCTGGCAGAATTCCCTCTTTCTCTATGAATTGATTGTAGGAGGCCTACCCATTCCACGAAGGGTAACCTGCTTTACTCAGAGTCTACCGATTTAACTGTCAATCTCATCCGAAAAATGCCTTCACGGAAACATCTAGAATAACGTCTGACCAAATATCTAGAGACCGTGGCCTACCCAAGGTGACACATACAATTAACCATCCCATGAGCCACGTGATTTCCGTGGCCATCTACTCACCTCTTTCATTGTGGTGTGAGGGCAGGTATATACCATACGTGAACAAAAGGGCATGGCTGTGTCTCAACAAAACTTTATTTACAGGAACAGGTGGCAGGCTGGCTTTGGCCCATGAGCTGTAGCTCGTTGAGTCCTACTCTTGGCTACTTTCTAACCGTGCAACCTTGGACGGGTCCTATCCGTCCTTTAAACCTCCGTTTTCTCATCTGTGGGAACCGGGGATGATCATAGTTCTGAATTCAAAGGACTCACGTGCGAATCAAGAGACAGTATCTGTAGAACACCTGGCCCGAGACCAGGCATGTGTTAAGTGCCCGACGAATCTTCCCCTCATTGTCATTTGTGCATGATCTACTGACAGAAGTTTTAAAACACCTTCATTAGGATATAATTGACATACAATAAACTGCGTATATTTAAAGTATACAACTTGAAGAGCTTTAATAGATCTATACGCTCACGAAACCATGACCACAGTCAAAGACGGTGAATCCGGCCATCACCCCAAAAGCTTCATCCGCCACTGGGACTCCTGCCTATGTGTTCAATTGCTTCCTTAGGATAAAATGCCACGTGTAGGATCCCTGATTTGTAGGGTACGTTCACTTCGTATTGTTACACATGTTGACAGGTTGCCTTTCAGAAAGGTACCGGTCGGCAATGACTCTCTCTCCTCGCTTATTTTCACTTGTTACGTTGACGCCGTTTCCGGATGGACCCAAGGTAAGGCCACGTGCTCAAGTCGCGAGTGTCGAGTGTGGGCTCGCATTTGACACATCCGGAGACGCTTACGCAGCAGGTGATGGGCACTAGATGACGACAACTGACATCCACGGAGGTGGTGCTCCCTTGCGGGAACAAGGTCTGAAATTCCAGCCCAGGCGCGTGATCCCACTGAAGGAGCATCCTCGCTCGGATTCTGCCAGACGCTGACTCGGCTGCAAAACCAGCCAGTCACGTGATCAGGAGCAGAGGCGCATCTAGCAGGGAACAAGCCTTCCTACCTCTTAAGGACTTGCTTGCTAATAACTGTTTGTACGCTTGCGGGAATTTGGAGAAGTGGGTTTAAAATTTAATTTCATAGTTGACCCACCGGCCGCTCCCAAGGTGGTGAGGACAGGTACGTACGGCCACCACCCAGCTTTAATATGTTCACTAAAGGACCTTGACATTTGCTGGGCTGCCCAATTGGTTAAGATCTGTTTGCAACATCTTTCTTGTCCCTGCCAGTCTGAAAGGGAGATTATGCCTTATTGTTTTCACTTGCATTTTTATTACTAGTTAGGTCGAGTGTCTTTCATATGGCTGGTGCCTTCTTTTGTGAATTACTTGTACATATCTTCTGACCATTTTTATACTATGGTGTTAAAAGCTTTCTTATCGGTGTGTAAGAGATCTTATTATATTAAGGACATTAGTCTTCTGTCATATGAGTTGCACATGTTTGCCCGTTTGTCAAATGTTTTAACATTGTTTATGGTGGTTTTTTTTTTTTTTTCTGAAGTAGCAAAGGTTACCAATATTTTTCTTTATGGTCTCTGGCTTTGGTGTCACGGCTTAGACGTTTCTCCCCCAAGAATATATAAATAATCACGTAAATTTTCTTCTAAGGGTGAGAAGGACTGTTTTACACATTCCTTGGGAAAAAACATGTAACAGCTGAAAGTTTAATGGTTTGTAAAAAGTAGTACTCAGAGGTTTAAAGTTGCCTTTCTGATGGGACGATAAAGTAGCAAAAATGGTTTTTGGCGTAATTTCTGAAGTTTGGCCTTCTTGCTTTGCAGACACTCCCTCTCTCTCCCTCCTTCTCTCTCTCTCTCTCCCTTCTAACTAATTCAAAGTAGAAGGGGAGGTAAATTGGGAAGCCACGGGAGGCAGAAGACTCAAAAATATAGACATAGAACCCTAACCTTCACCAATGAGACACATCTAGGCCAGCCGTTGAATCAGAAATCGGTGACCCTTTCGACCAAGTATTGGGCTGTAAAATAAAAAATACGTTTACAGGGGCGCCTGGGTGGCGCAGTCGGTTAAGCGTCCGACTTCAGCCAGGTCACGATCTCGCGGTCCGTGAGTTCGAGCCCCGCGTCGGGCTCTGGGCTGATGGCTCAGAGCCTGGAGCCTGTTTCCGATTCTGTGTCTCCCTCTCTCTCTGCCCCTCCCCCGTTCATGCTCTGTCTCTCTGTCCCAAAAATAAATAAACGTTGAAAAAAAATTAAAAAAAAAATACGTTTACAAATAACATAAACAAAATGTCTAGAGAGAGAGAGAGGTTGGTGGTCTAGAGAAGCCGACACTGCCCGAGTCACTGCGACAAGGTCGCAGCAGATAAACCCAGTTTCCAGAAGCATCAATGGCAGAGTCGCCAGCAGCTGTGCCCACGCCCGGCATGAGTGATGTGATCAGGGCTGCCTGTCCCCAGGAATGGCGGCGACGTGGCCTCCACCAGAGCAGTTCTACTGGGTGATTGCAGCCCCACTGCAAAGCATGTGAACCTTCTGATGTCTCTCCTGGCTGAAACTAACAAGAGGGGTGACGTTGTTTGCAACGAAGAAAACTGAAGGGTGTGGAAGCAAGGGCAGGAGTGGCTACGGAAAATAGAACCTCAGGGCGCTGGGTGCCTAGGTTGGTCTTGCTGGCCTGGTGGGCCTGGGGGCGGTGAGAATTCACCCAGCCTCGGCCCCTGTCAGGGGCTCTCACCTAGCGGTCCTTACTGGGCATTGATTACGAACAAGAGCTGGATTGGCTCTACCAAGCCATACCTCCCATCCCCCAAGACCAACCCACTCACGAGTAGTCGAATACTGTGAAACGCTCACCAGTCACATATTAGCGGGAAGGAGAAATCCCCGCCCTCTGTAGTGAAGCAGCGGCAGCCAGAGTCACTACAATCAGATATCCTTCTAACCAGCTTTTTAAAACATTTGACCATTGTGGTGACGTTACGCATCAGAACATTCTACGCGTACCAGAAAGTGACTCAGTGTTTATGACCGTCTTTGGCCTGAGATCCTGGAAGACATTCAGGGCTATTTGTATCCCGGGAACTGGGATTCTAACATGGAACTTGCTAAAACTTGCATACACACATATAATTAAGACATCTGGCTACATTATGTTGGAAATGTGGTTCTTTGAGCCTGAAAGCGTTCATTTAAATGTGGGCTGCACCAAGGTATAATTTTTTTAGAACACAAATCACAATCCAGTCTTAAAAGACAGTATATAAAAATGTGTAAAAATGTGTAAAAAACAATGGTCTTGCCTCGACAAGGAGACCCTCACCCCAAACTGCTAACGATAATACGTATTAGATGTTCGAGAAGCTCGTGAGATTATTTTCTGATAGAAACTGTTCAGCCCACCCTACCTCTAGGAAATTGACTTAAGGATGAGGTAATACTTTAAGTAAACAATTTAGGAAGTCGATCCAAATTGCTCAAAGTGCTTTGCAGACATGAGCTAATTCCGCCTTGTAAAGAAGCTTGTGTAATGGGATTCATGTCTATGGTTCCCTTTGAAACTGTTTCTGGCAGGTGGTGGTTTGCTGAGGGAGAGGTATCTGTGGTAAGGCACGGCCCTCGCCAACCTCAGGGCATCTTTAGGGAGCCCGAGACGATCCTCAACTTTTGTGGGCAGACTTCCTGATTATATCACAACACCTTCCTGCCTCCGTCTCGTGGGCCTTCAACTCGAGGAAACAGCTGTGGAGGGACGCGTATGGGGGAAAACACCTTGAGGGAAAGGAGGCTGGTGATTGCTATGGTTTAAAAAACACGCAAACAAACAATATCCTGAGACCACACAAACTTGAGCTATTTTGGCCATTACCTCCTCTGAAGCTCACAGCTCAGTCCCTCCCTGGGAATTGCTCTGTTGAGAGTCGCTTTCTCATCCAAAGCTGTGCCCGCTTCCTGGCCGCAGCCTGTATCCAACGCCTGGCCAATGAGGGGTAGGCCTGAGGGCCCTGTTCCCTCACCTCAATTTAGGAGGGCTCTGAAGGGCCACCCGAGGTCTACAACTCCCCATGGAGGTGGCTGAGGGGTCTGCATCACAGTTTAACTTCTCCCTCTGCCCGGCCCTGCTGCCCTCATTCCCCCCACAAGTGTATCTCCCTAGATAATTCCTCAGGGAAGTTCCGCTCCACTAATCTCCATCCTACAGCCTGTTTCCAGGGAACCTGACCTAAGACACACCCATTGGAAGGACAAGGTGCACGAGGAAGAGTCGAAAAGATAATCTTACGGGTCTAACTAATTCTTTTACATTTTTATTGCCTATAATTAACTCATCTCTGAGGGAGATACTGACTGGCCTTGAACTTTGACTCATGCTTACTGCAGGCCTGGCCTGGTGCCAGATAAAGGTTTCGTTCAGGATTTGCAATTATCGAACCACAGCAAAGCCAACAGGGTGAGGGTTGGACACTAAGGGTTGGGCGTGTATTAATTCCCGAGGGAATTAATGTCAATTCCGCTAGAAAAAAAAAAGAAGGAAAAGAAAGAGAAGTAGATCGTTGGATAAATCCATAACTACATGGTGAGCACCTACAGTATAAGCAATAGGTTACCAAGAAAGAGGGAAAAACAACACGCCTCCCCACCCGCCCCAGAAGCCCCCAGTCGAACTGGGAAAACAAGCAAATACACTATTAGAGAAAATGTGGTAGGTTGTAATGGGGGGAACGTAGGGTCCCATGACATAGCAAGAACACCTAACCCTGTCAAGTGTAGGGTTAGGACAGGAGAGAGAAGAAAAGAAGTGTCCACGTGGAACAAAAGAGACAAGTCACCGACAGGGAAAAAGAGGACTTCAAGAAAGCGAATCCAAGGAAATAGTAATCTACAAGGCAAAAGGAGGACTTTGCAGGAAGCCATTCTATTTATAAAGTTGCAAAACTGGAAATAACCCAAACGCTCAACAATAGGGGAAGGATAATAATAGAATATTGCAAAGTAGTCTAAATGGAAGTAATGCACATTCCACCCATTTGTGGAAATGTGACGTGAAGTAATATTAAATGAGTAACGCAGAAACGGTGCCCGCTCACTGGGCTCTGACTCTATGAAAATGTGTGCCTTGATAAACAATGACCAAGAAAACTCTGCGTACCAGAGGAACAAGAATTTAATGTGTCATGTGTCCTTTCTGCCCCTTTTCCCCTATTTGAGTGTGTCACCTTTCTGGCCTGATTTTTAAAAATATCCTCCTTTCCCCGTTATGAAAGCCTTATACATGCATGCACCAGCCTAGAAATATTTTGGAAGCCTTTTAGAAATATTCAGAAACTCCTGCTCTTAACTACAACGAGAAAAAATAGCAATATCACCCTGAGGAAAGACCAGCATTTTAGACTCTGTGGATCTTTGACTTGGAGTTGAACACTTTGAAATGACACAAAGGATATACGTATTTTAATAAACAAGAAAGTGACAACCTTTGTAGAAAGCCTCCTCGGTAACATATCAACAGCTTTTTTAAAAGTGTACATTCTTTGGGGCGCCTGGGTGGCGCAGTCGGTTAAGCGTCCGACTTCAGCCAGGTCACGATCTCGCGGTCCGGGAGTTCGAGCCCCGCGTCAGGCTCTGGGCTGATGGCTCGGAGCCTGGAGCCTGTTTCCGATTCTGTGTCTCCCTCTCTCTCTGCCCCTCCCCCGTTCATGCTGTGTCTCTCTCTGTCCCAAAAATAAATAAACGTTGAAAAAAAAATTAAAAAAAAATAAAAAATAAAAAATAAAAATAAAAGTGTACATTCTTCGATTCAGAAATTGCAATTCTAGGCTGTACCTAGTGCTGTGGTGGCAAATGTTCAACAACCAGATCTCTGGGGGAAAAGCCTTGGATCTGTAGTGCTTGCCAATTTCTATGGTGCAAATACCCCTCTCGTGGCCAATTCCAAATTACCAATGTGATGTCAAGAGATACGCACACATGCGTCCACACAAAGACTCGTACACAAATGTTCACAGCAGCATCATTCATAATGGCCAAAAGGTAGATGCAATCCAAATACTCATCAACTAGTCAATGAATAAGCGAATTGTGATGGGGCGCCTGGGTGGCGCAGTCGGTTAAGCGTCCGACTTCAGCCAGGTCACGATCTCGCGGTCCGTGAGTTCAAGCCCCGCGTCGGGCTCTGGGCGGATGGCTCGGAGCCTGGAGCCTGCTTCCGATTCTGTGTCTCCCTCTCTCTCTGCCCCTCCCCCGTTCATGCTCTGTCTCTCTCTGTCCCAAAAATAAATAAAAACGTTGAAGAAAAAGAATAAAATAAAATAAGCGAATTGTGATATTACAGCAGGATTCTCGCACAGAGAGACGGGACCGCGAGGCTCTCTTTGTCCAGGAAGCAGCTTCAGGAAGCAAAAAAGTCTGAGTCCCGGATGCAGCAGGGTGTAGCCTTTTACGCAATTTCTACCTCTTTGTCTCCCCTATACGGTGACACATGTCGTCTGAGTAGACACGGTCCAAGTCAGGGTTGTGTCGGAGTTACGCCATCGTGTATAGGAGCTGATGGGGCCAAGTGCACGTTGCCTTCCTTTGTTCTGAGAAGGCCTCCACCACGTTCCTTAGGGAGGGGCTCGACCACAATATATGCAATCAATGCAGTACTACTCAGCAACAAAAAGATAGGAACTATTGATGCAGGCAACAACCTGGATGAACACCGAATGGAAGAAAGAGGCAAAATAAAAGTACGTATCGTACGATTCCACTTACATACAATTCGACACAATGCAAATTATTGTGACAGAAAACCGATCAGTGTTTGTGTGGGGCGTGGGAAGGAGGCAGAGGGAGGGATTGCCAAAGAGCAAGAGAAAACTTTTGGAGGTGACGCCTCTGTTCATTATCTTGCCTGTGGTGACAGTTTCCTGGGGCTACACCGATGTCAAAATTGAACCATCAATCCACTTGAAACGGATGCAGTTTGGGGCGCCTGGGTGGCGCAGTCGGTTGAGCGTCCGACTTCAGCCAGGTCACGATCTCGCGGTCCGGGTGTTCGAGCCCCGCGTCGGGCTCTGGGCTGATGGCTCGGAGCCTGGAGCCTGTTTCCGATTCTGTGTCTCCCTCTCTCTCTGCCCCTCCCCCGTTCATGCTCTGTCTCTCTCTGTCCCCAAAATAAATAAACGTTGAAAAGAAAAAAAAAAAACAAAAAACAGATGCAGTTTACTGCATGTCAGTTATACCACAATAAAACTGGTTCAAGGAAAAAGACCACTCAGGGTCTTCTGTACTCCTATCCCTTGCGATCTCCTTAAACTTCTCATGTGCCCAGCCTAACTTCCAATGGCTAACACCCCCATCTTTGTGGGAAGTCTGCCCTCGGGCTGCCTGAACCCACATTGTTCTACAAGCTAGGTGAAAGTGCCCAGGAGTTAGCGACTCCCTCCTCTCCCGCCTCTTTGCCCCCAGTACCCTGGGCAGCCTTTAATGGCTGACAAGTACAAGGGCGTAAATGCCCAGCACCCTTGAGCCATGGCCAGGATAATTCTGAGGTGGATTGTTAATACTGGTGGGATTAAATTCTAGAACCTCCTCACGGTAGCTGGCCTCATAATGACCCCAATGACGGGCTGTCTTCTATTCCCTTTATCACTTCTCCACTGCCCTACCCGGGTCCATGCACCCAAATAAATTACATGCACTCCAGTCCTTATCCCAAGGCCAGCTTCTGGGAAAGCCCAATTTAGACAGGGTCAAAGGTCTCGTGAGGATTTCCCCCTGGAAACTAGAGGAAGATTGATTTGAGGATTTGAGTTTGAAGGACCTTTGAAGATCCCTTTGAGTTAAAGCACAGTTGCTAAAGCTAACGTCTGGCACAAAAACGTTTTCGCAACAATGGATGGGTAACAAAAACAAAGCATTAAAGGGAGGTCATTGTGATCTCTCTTATGTTTCTGAAAGATAATACTGGAAGAGGTAGAGAAATTCTAGGAAGAGGAACCACTGATTTAGAATATCAAGATATTTGGGGGCGCCTGGCTGGCTCAGTCACTGGAGTATGCGACTCTCGATCTCAGGGTTGCGGGTTCGAGCCCCACTTTGGGTGCAGAGATTACTTTAAGATAAGATTTTTTTTTTTAAGATACTTATGTAAGTTAGGTTTGGAAAAAAAATAAGTGGCTTTCAAGGTCCTTCTCCCCAAACGAATACCTGCAACTAACATTCGTTCTTATCAGGCCCCTTGTCTCAGCCAGAAACTGCTCCAAGGGGTGGGGGAATAGGGCATTGAAGAAGACACATAATATCTTTGCTTTCATAGCACACGTGATCTAACAAAGGAAGACAGGCAATAAATAATAATAATAATAATATTAACGCAATATTAATACAATATACAAGACAGGCAATAATAAATAATAATAATAAATAACCGCAAAAAATATCAGAGAGTGATCGATTATTTGCAGAGAATTAAAATCGGGTGAAATGAAGGTAAGGGCTGATGGTGTGCCTGCTTTAGGTTTGACAATATCATACATTTGATTGTTGTTGTGCAAACATCTCCCTCATGGGAAGAGTACTTCCCCTCTCCAGTGATGTTGGCCGTGTGAAGCGATCTGAACCATGTGGAGGGAGCAGCGTGTGAGTTCTGAGTTGGGGCCGTGGAGGCTTGAGGGTTTTCAACTGCTCACCTGGGAGGCAATGTGGACCGCAGCCCGAGACAGCGCGGACGGCTGCCCCAATCGCCACACGGGCCTGCGAAGCAGAGATTCATGCTTGTGCCTTTTGAGGTGGTCTGTGACCGATCGTCACAGTCAGGGAAGCTTCTCTGAGGAGGTGACGTTTCAGCTGAGATCTGAATGGTAAGAAGCCAGTCCCGTGATGGCTGTTCCAGGCAGGGAGAACATCCAACGTGGGTAAAAAGATGCAAAGGTGGGCACCAGCTTGGCATGCTCAGGGACTTGGAAGGCCACGTGTGAGGCTGGACCGTGCAAGTGGTGGAGTGGAGGGAGGGTGGCACGAGACGAGAATGAAGGGGAATCAAGCACAGGCCAGAGGGACCTGCAAACTGGAATAAGGAATTCGGTTCTCCTTACAGGTGCAGAGGAAAGCGCCGAAGGATGTAAGCAATGATTTTTAAAAGATCACGCGGGCTGGTGTGGTGGGTGGAGAATTTGCATACCTTTCTGCTAAACCAGGATGCAGTCTCGGAACCTCCCTCAACACAGGGTTCCTGAACTACGAAACAGTTACGATCTTTATGCCAACTTAAATTTAGGGGTTGATAGACAACTAGATACAATCCATACATAAAATAGCTTAGGTACCATTTCACGCGTACGTAACAAAGTACCCCAAAACTCAATGGCTCAAAACAACAACCACCATTCACTGACTCACACATCTGCAATTTGGCCAGGACTTGATGGGGAAAGCTCATCTCTGTTCCGTGTGGAATCAGCTGGGGGGGCTCCACCGGGGGTTGGAGGATCCATTTCCACGGTGGCCCCATTCACAGAGCCGGCAAGTTGGGGCTAACTGTTGGCCGGGGGCCTTTGTTGTCTTCCACCTAAGACTCTCCAGGTGGCCACTTGGACTTTGTCACAGCTTGGTGGCTGGGTTCTAAGAGCAAGCTTTATAAGGGGACAAGCCCCAGTGTGTAAATGCGTATCAAGCCTCTGCGTGCGTCACACTTGCGAGTTTCCCACTGGCCACATGTAGTCACAGGCCAACCCCAGAGGCAAAGTTGGGGGTGGGGAATATCCAAGGGCATGAATACTGGGTGGGTGCAATCTCTCGGGGGTCAATGATGTCACAAAACGAAAGCCAGACCAAATCAAACTTCAAATGAATCGGTTTTTTGAGAGAGAGAGAGAAAGGGTGCAAGTAAGCAAGGGGCAGAGAGAGAGAGAGAGACAGAGGGAGAGAGAGGTGGGGCTCACCCAGAGCGGGACTCATGTTCACCCAAAGCAGGACTCGAACTCACGACCATCAGATCATGACCTGAGCCAAAGTCAGACGCTTACCAGACTGAGCCACCCAGGCTCCCATAAGTGAACTTTTAAAAGGAACCCACAGATGGGGTGCCTCGGTGGCTCGGTCCATTAAGCATCTGACTCTTGATTTCGCCTCTGGTCATGACCTTACAGTTTGTGAGTTCGAGCCCTGAGTCGAGCCCTGAGTCGAGCCCAGCCTTGGGATCCCTGCTTGGGATTCTCAATACCTCGCTCTCTGCCCCTCCCTCACTCCCTCTCTCCCTCTTTCTCAAAATAAAGAAATGAACTTTAAAAAAATAATAAAATAAAATAAACCCACTGGTTTTCACACTTGCTCTAATAGTCAAGGGGAAGGTTTGTGGTACAAAAAAACAGGTTCATTTTTCAAAATCTCTTTGCTATAAATAACTGCCTAGTCTTCTTTTCAGCACCTATGGCATTCACCTTTTTTTATATGTATCTCATTCATGGTTGCAAATACATAAAAATGTAAATCCTTAACATGATATAAAAAGACAACAGGTCATAACTTCTCATTTGCAGAAAGTTAGAAAGCACGAAGGGAGGAAAGAACAACAAAAAAAAGACGTAGTTCTTAACAGCGTTCCAAGGCAGAATATCAGACAGCGGGGGGATTTTTCCTCCTCTTCTCGTGGAAGTTTCACAATTCAGTAAATGCAGACTAGATAGCGATCCAGCGCCTCTGCAAGCTTATAATGCGATCCTTTGTGGCGTTCAAAGGGAACACACTGGTCACCCTTGCTTCCCTTCCGTCCTCCTTCTGCACGTGTCTGTCTGCAGTCACCGCGGCTTTGCCGTACCTGACGCAGCTCCTTTCACCTGCCAGAACCACGCTTGACACGCGGAAGACCAAGGACCGTAGTGCGTTCCATTCTCAACCCCTGGAGGACCGGCGGATTGGCTTTAATCTTGCACGACACCAAGGATTTCTACGGAGTCTGAGCGGACAAAGAGGGAGCTTTTCTGTAACCGTGCCCTGCCACTATTTTGACCATGAGCCGTTAACAGGAGACGAGCGAAGTCAAGGCCGGCCAACCCCGCGTGGTGAGTCAAGCCCCACTCTCGCTCTCACGCTCCTCCTGGAAGAAAGTAAAGTTGGGACGGTGAACATCGATTTCCTCTGACTCAACTGACCAGGGTCTAGGACCTATCTCTTCAACATGTCTGCAATATTCCCTGAGGAAAATAAGCGGCAACAACTGCAGGGAGTACAAGTTAGGTCGGGGGTCCCTGGAATCTGATACCTTGAATTGATTTTGTATTTTTGTTAATCAAAGCATAATTTGCATATCGTAAAAGGACAGATTTTAAATATACAGCTTGATGAGGCTTTAACACCATAATAACTGCCATCCTCATTAAATCGATGAATGTTTCCCTCATCCTGAAAAGTTCTCTTACGCTCCTTGCTAGTCAACCCCCCTGCCAAAGACAACCACTTCCTAACTTTTATAGCCATAGCTTAGTTTGGCCAGCTCTCGAACGTCACCTGAGTCGAAATATCTAGTATTTTGCGTGTCTTAGACTTCTTTTGCTCAACACAGTCTGTTAGAGAGTCATACGTATTGTTGAGTGCATCTGTGGCTCGTTCCTTTTTATCGTTCAGTATTATATAATTGTATGAATATACCACAATTTACTTATCCATTCACTTACTGATGGACATTTGAGTTATTTCCGGGGTGAGGATATTATGAATGAAGCTGCCAGGAACATTCTTTTGTCATTCTTTTTTTTCTTAGATATTACTGCTTTCTTTTTTTGTTTTTTTTAAGTTTATTTTTATCCATATTGACACAGAGAGAGAGAGAGAGCACAAGCTGGGGAGGGGCAGAGAGAGCAGGAGAGAGAGAATCCCAAGCAGGTTCCGTGCTGTCAGTGCAGAGCCTGATATCAGGCTCGGACTCCCAAACGGGGAGATCACGGCCCGGGCCAAAGTCAGGAATCCGATGCTTGGGGCGCTTGCGTGGCTCAGTCATTTAAGCGTCCAACTCTTGGCTTCTGCTCAGGTCATGATCTCACGGTTTGTGGGTTCAAGCCCCACATTGGGCTCTGTGCTGACAGTGCAGAGCCTGCTTGGGATTCTCTCTCTCTCTCCCTCCCCTGCTCTTGCTCCGTCTCTCTCTTTCTGTCAAAATCAATCAATAAACGTAAGAAAGAAAAAAAAGCCAGACACTTAACTGACCGAGCCACCTAGGCTCCCCCTACGGTCCTTCCAGTGTACGTGTGTTCTATTTCACATCCTACATACTTAGGAGTAGAATTTCTGAGTCGTGGGATAGGTCCCCACGTAACTTTATAAGAAACCGCCATACCATTTTCCAAAGCGGTTGTACCACTTCATGTCCTCACCGCTTACTCACCAATACTTGGCGTTGTGTTTTAATAATTCTAACGCTAAAATAGGGGGCACCCTAGGTGGCTCAGTCGGCTGAGCATCCGACTTCGGCTCAGGTTATGATCTCTCAGTTCAGGAGTTCAAGCCCCGCATCGGGCTGTCAGCCTGCCAGCACAGAGCCCACTTCAGATCCCCTGTCTCCCTCTCACTCTGCCCCTCCCCCGCTCTCTCATGCACGCTCTCTCGCTCGCTCTCAAAAATAAATAAACATAAAAAAAAAAAATAAAGCTAAAATAGCATCTCGTTGATGACACACTGGACCGTTACCTTGAAAATCTGGGGAGCCCGAAAGTTGGAAGTAGAAAAATGTCAGCCCAAGCCCTTCCCGGTCAACGCGGATGTAGGTGCAGATGTACGGCCACACTCAACTCCCACTCTGCCTGGGTAAGCATGCACCTGGCGTTTCAGAAGCAAAGGGCTCTGAAAAGTTCACATCGCACTATATTCAGTAGAACTGAGCTACCTTCCATCTTCCATTGCCCCTTTCCCTCTAAATCTCAACGCGAATATTCAACCAAATATATGACGGGTAACTGATACCTACTCTGACCGAAACGGGCTGAAATCGCACTTTCCACGTATTGCCTCTTCCACCCAAAACCACGTTCAAATTCACCGCTGACATGAAACCCATGGATTTATTCCCACAGGAAAGCCGAAGGCTAAGTTGTAAACCCTAAAAGACAGCCGTCCTGAAACGACTTTGTACCTTCACCGGCCAGCGCTCCCGAGTACTCATCTATAAAACGGGTGTGCCCAACCTGGGAGTCGTGGTATCGGCCGAGAATGGATTAATTATGAAGAAAAAAAAAAAAAAAACCTTCAAACTTTCTGGAAAAAGGTTTCCTACAAAATACGAGATTTTTCTTTCTTTTGCTTCGCAACTATGCTTTACTTTGGGTTTAACGAAGAGGAAAAGATAATGATAAAAAGGCAAAGGCAGGGTCCCGTGGCTTTGGTCTTTCCTTGTTATTTTATATTTTGTCCTTTCTGTCTGGCTGTGTCTACTCCTACGTCACGCCCGTGGACTGACCTTCACTTCCCTCAAGTGGGACAGACAGCAGCTCTCTTTAGGATAATATCTTCTTTGCAGAATAGATCCCAAAGGGTCCCTGAGCTGAATAAATAAGCAATGAAAAAGAGATCGCACGAGAGATGAAGAGGCAGAGAGAGAGAGGAGCGGTGCCCTCTCTTCAGCTGAGGTGTGACAAGCCTTGGGAACTAGAGCCTATGCACGTGGCACCGCGACAAGGGAAGAGCTCGGCGCTGGGGCCGCTGCTGTCCTGGTACATTACGAACGCCTTCCTCGGCAGAGCGGACGATACCAAGGCGCACAGCCTATCCCCCTACCGGGCCTCCCTGTGCATCCAGTCCCGATCAGCTACCTACCCCGGGAATTCATGACACCCCCGGGGGGCGAGTCCGGAGAGCTACGGGCCCAGGGCAAGGAGCTCAGGGTGCCGGTGGCCTCTATGCTAGAGAACTTGGGAAATAAAACTACGGAAACCATTTGGAGTGTTCGCCAAATGCTCTCGGGTCACCCCTCCCCAGGCATGTGATGAGGTGGCATTTCTCTGTCGCCTCTGAAACCAGAGCACGTGATGGTCTTTGGCCAGTGAAACGTAACCACAAGTGACACGTGTCACTCTAACAGCCCGTGTGCAATCCGCCATGTTTTGGTTCCACCACTGCGGTGACACCGCCGTCATCAGTCTGGATCTCTGCGTGGCAGTAACGAGCGGGTCCTGGTCACTGACGCGCCACGGAGACCTAGCGAAAGCAAGACCCTGTGCTTTCAGGACCCTGACGGTAGGTGCCTCCTTACGTTTTGTGTCCCAGGCACCTCTCGGGCCTCACTGGTCCTGAGCGAGAATATCGAGCTACCACGCTGAGATCGAGGGTGTAGCTCACGCTGCCTGATGAGACATCCCTGGTCGGGACTAGAAAGAGGAGAGAGACACTAGCACTGGGCCTGGGCTTTCTGTGACCTGGAGGCCCCAGCTCGAAAATCAGGTCTGTTTTTGCTCGTAAGTAAGCCTTGACGTTTGGGATAATACAATCACGTGAAGTAATCGGATTAAGTGAATTTACAGGGATTCCTGTATGGGATAGGCACGGCCAGGGGGAAGAAAAATGAGCGACTTAACGACATCATTGAAGATGGTCCCAGGGTAGATTGTACAGAAATAGAAACGAATAAGCAAACAGCCTGGTCCAGATTCAGATCAAATGCCTGCGGTGCTCTTCTCAGGACTCGTTAAAAGCAGTCAAATTCCAGGGCGCCTGGGCGGCTCAGTCGGTTAAGCGTCCGACTTTGGCTCAGGTCATGATCTCGTGGTTCCTGAGTTGGAGCCCCGCGTGGGGCTCTGTGCTGACAGCTCGGAGCCTGGAGGCCGCTTCGGATTCTGTGTCTCCCTCTCCCTCGGTCCCTTCCCCGCTCCCACCCTGTCCGTCCCTGTCTTTCAAAAATAAATACACATCTAAAAACAAAAGTAGTCAAAGCCCATTTATAACATGCACACGGATCTGCCACGACGTACCTGCTGGGGTCAAACCAGGCTCTTCACATACACAGCAACGGGGACGGGGTCCTTGCTTCTCCCCCAGCAGAGCCCGGGAAGCCTGCCATTCTCTCTGTTCCTGAGCTCCAGGCACCTGCCTAGAAGCTTCCATTTGCCTTCTAAATAATCACCTACTTAAGTACCACATGGTGACAACGTTGGGTTCTTTGGACTCACAAAACTGTGATGAGCTCTCAGGCCTTTTCTAAAACATCAAAGTAACGTCCCCGTGCTGTGCACCTTTAGATGCGTCAGGATTAGGGTGACTGGCATTGCAAGTGGCCTTAGGGGGGAGACGGCTCAGGTGTCTGGAGAGTGGGCCTAATGAGGCCACGGCGGAGCGCCAGTCCAGGTGGGTCAGTTAGCTTCACACAGAGAAAACCCTTCGCAGCCACAAACTACACCCACGATTGCGGTCTCGGGGCAAATTCGGTCAAATAAGCCACAAAGGAGCCTGGATAAGCAATGCCTACAGCTCTCCACAGCCCATCGTTGCTAACGGAAAAAATGAGTCCTCGCCCTCCTCGCACTGGTTACGTCACCTCTCCAGGGTCCCGGCCACTGACACGCTACCTTTCATAGACGATCTTCTCTAAAACACGACTACTTTACAACAGGATAAACACCCACGAGGGAGCTTCACTTCGGCACAGGTCCCGGACAACTTTTTTTTTTTTTTAAGTTTATTATCTTAATTTAGCCCCCTCGCCTGAGCTTCGAACCCAGCGGCCGCCGTCCTCCAGTGCCTCTTGGATGTCCCAGAACTCGCAGAGCTCGGTTAAAACCCACGTCGCCACCTTCTTCGCCGTCCTCCTTGGTCTCCGGCATTCGCCCAGGTCGAGAAGGGTGAGCCCAAGCCTGACGGCTGGGCGTCCGGTTCCTCTCTTTCCCTCGTTACCTGCGTCCATCTTCCAGGGCTATTGATTTTCCACCTCAGTGACATTCGTGTCCCATCCTTCCTCTCCATTTCCCTCGCCTCTGTGCCACCCCGTGCCTCCCCTCCCCCCCCCCACGACCCGGAGACCCTACGGAAGATGCCTGGCTGTCGGAGACAAAAATCCGATTTGGACATTCGTCTGTTCTGAAAAGAACCTTCAGTTCTGCTGGGGTGTTTTTACTCATCAGCTCAAACATCACCTCTCGGAGGGCATTCCTGAACTTCCTTCATCCTTTTCCTTGCTGTGTGGAGCCATTATACTGACCCATATGTTTCTGACCCTGGGTTTCAGTTCTCTTCGGTTACAACTCAACCCCGGTCGCTGGCGAAACATAGCGGTTTAAAACGACAACCATTTTATTATTATTATTCATTTTATTATTATTATTATTGTCATTATTATTCAGCTGGGGCCGTAGTCATCTGGAATACCTAAAATGTCTCGCTCATGGCTGCCAGTTGAGGTTGGCCGTTGGCTGGGAACTCAGCCTCTTTTCCCCTCCTTGTTGCCGCTTCACGTCGTTTGGTCTTTTCACGACATGGTGGCTGGATTCAGAGGGAGACTGGAATTCAGAGGAGGAGGGCGAAACTTCTGAGCGGAAAGAAGACAATTCTCCCCATCCTCTTGGAAGTCCCAGAATGCTGCTTCTAACACGTTCCATCGGCCAAGGTAGTCACTGGCAGCAAAAATAAGTGTCAACTCTAAATGAGGAGCAGCGCTCTGGAACTGGGAGGGAAGGAACCGTTGGAGCCATGTTTGGAGACTAGCTACCACATTCTGTTGGTTTGAGTTCGTTCTATCTTTAAAATTCTGAAAGCCCCTTAAGGACAGTCACTATGTTTTAATAATCTCTCTACCCACAATTCTTTGCACAGATCCTAGAACATGGCACTTAGAAACTTAATACACATCTGCTGACTGTATCAATCCTATTAAATCAGATTAAATCAGCCCATGGCTTTGAGCACCTGGCCTGTGCTATTCTATCTTGTTGGGTGCTCTGGAGGTGAAGAAAGGGCATCTGCCCTCCGACAGGTTATAAGTCAGGGGACTTGCACCAAAGGGACACAACAGAAAAGGAGACGATTAAGAGTTCAACACAATTAAAGACAAGCCATCGAGGGGTGGCCCGTGATTGACTGCCATGCTGATTGCGTGGGCACCAAACCCTATAGATCTTCAGAGAAGTCCGTGTTCACTTCAGACAGAAGAGATTTTAGGTAGGACACGGGGTTGAATCTGAGTGTGAATGTCAAGCTAGGACCTGCGATGCAAAACATCACAGAAGCAATTATACAGAAATGGGACCACACAAGTTGTTATTACTTAGTACGCTAACACACACACACACACACACACACACACACACGCCGGTAAATGTTTTTCAGAAGAATTCTTGCTACAATCACACTCTAATAAGTACATAAATAACACTGGCCAACAATGTGAGTTCTAAATAATTTTTTTTTAAATAAGAGAGGGGTGCCTGGGTGGCTCAGTCGGTTAAGTGTCCGACTCTTGATTTCGGCTCAGGTCACGATCTCGCGGTTTGTGGGATCAAGTCCTGCTTAGGATTCTCTCTCTCCCTCTCTTACTGCCCCTCTCTCTCTCTCTCTCTCTTTCTCAAAATAAAATAAACATTAAAAAATAAAATAAGAGAAATGGATACAACATGCATGGCAGAAAATTTTGCTCACTGGATATCACATGTTTTCCCTACATTTCCCAGCCTCCTTGAAGTTGGTTTGGGCTGAAGTGAATATGGTTTCTGCTCCAGGGCAATAAAAGAGTGAGTGGGAGGTCTCCATGCTTCTTGTTTCCCTCCGTGCAGTTTGAAGTGAAGAATTCTGGGAAGGTGCAAGTAAAGGGTGGAATTTAGCCTGCATTGGTAAGTTAACCATTGGCGAAGAGTCACGAAAGAGAGTCACTTCACCTGCTTCGGGCTGTGATGTGAGCAAAAAATACATATTGCCTTCAGCCATTGAGTTTTTTAGGTCTGGTTTGTTACTACAACATAGCTTTCCCTATCCTGACTATTACACCTTGTGTTTTCTCTGAAGGAATGGAAGGTCACAAAATAAAAATTATTCATCTCCTATTTAGAAAAGATAACAAGCAAAGAAAACTTTTAAAATCTCCTTTTGGGGGCGCCTGGGTGGCTCAGTCGGTTGAGCGTCCGACTTCAGCTCAGGTCACGATCTCACGGTCCGTGAGTTCGAGCCCCGCGTCAGGCTCTGGGCTGATGGCTCAGAGCCTGGAGCCTGCTTCCGATTCCGTGTCTCCCTCTCTCTCTGCCCCTCCCCCGTTCATGCTCTGTCTCTCTCTGTCTCAAAAATAAATAAACATTAAAAAAAATTTTTTTAAATCTCCTTTTGGCTATCTGCAATTGAGGGTTACACCTTCCTGTCTGGGAGTAAATGATTAAGAGGTAGCTAATTAAACAGTCAGCATCTATAATCCCTTGCATACATTCACTGGACCCACCCATGCACTGCTGTGCAGAGCAGTCTGAAACAGCTCTGATCAGGAGAAGGTGAGCAAGGAAGGACAAGGGTTCACTTGAAATAAACAGTTAATCCTCAAACCTTACTAACTCAACATCTTCCCTAACCAGACTTTAAAAAAAAAAATTTTTTTTTAACGTTTATTTATTATTGAGAGACAGAGAGACACAGAGCATGAGTGGGGGAGGGGCAGAGAGAGAGGGAGACAAGGAATCCGAAGCAGGCTCCAGGCTCCCAGCCGTCAGCACAGAGCCCGACGCGGGGCTCGAACTCACAAACCGCGAGATCATGACCTGAGCTGAAGTCGGACGCTTCACCGACTGAGCCACCCAGGCGCCCCCCTAACCAGACTTTTTTTTTTCAACAGTTTTTTAAATGCTTGTTTATTTATTTGGGGAGAGAGAGAGAGAGAAAGTGGGGGGTGGGGAGGTCAGGGAGCTAGGAGAGAGAGAATCCCAAGCAGGCTCTGCGTTGTCAGCACAGAGCCCGACGCAGGGCTTGATCCCACAAACCTCAAGATCATGATCTGAGCCAAAATCAAGAATCAAAGGGTTCAGGGAGCCACTTAACCACTGTGCCGCCCCCCGCCCAACCAGACTTTTTAACATGGCTACCGACAAGTAGAAAATGACTCTCTCTGCTTCCTCTTTCCTGTTTCTCTAACAGGCCTCCTTGTTTTTTTTTTTAATTTTTTTTTTTTAACGTTTATTTATTTTTGAGACAGAGAGAGACAGAGCATGAACGGGGGAGGGTCAGAGAGAGAGAGGGAGACACAGAATCTGAAACAGGCTCCGGGCTCCGAGCTGTCAGCCCAGAGCCCGACGCGGGGCTCGAACTCACGGACCGTGAGATCGTGACCTGAGCCGAAGTCGGCCGCTTAACCGACTGAGCCACCCAGGCGCCCCTCTAACAGGTCTCCTAATTCGGTGAGGGGTAACCAAAAGATCAATCACCTAAGGAAACAAGGGGGCCAGGAGCTAGAGAAATCCACAGGCTACACAACTGGAGGCTGAATCCCCGGGTGGCAGCTTCACCTGGGCTACTGTTTTGTTGCTTGAGACTGTTGTCGATGAGGGACTTCATTTCTTCTTGATTTCTATTTAGTCTCTGTGTTCCATTGATTCTCTGGGCCGAAGCAATGTAGCGCTGCATACTGGATTGTGGGTCCTCATGAATTTCTTAGGCTGTGCATTAAACCTGACCCAAAGAACACCTGTTCTTTCGAGTAAATTCCTCCGAGCTGAGCAATGTTTGCAGAAAGCCCCTCCTGAGAACGGTCCCTACTTCATCCGGGGAGCTAGAGCTACAAAGAGGTAATAGGTTTGCCTCTTCCTGATCTTCCCTAAAGAGAGAGAGCCAAGAAAGCAAGTATCCCAAACTCCCTCTCCTCCTGCCTTCCCGTCTCCTGCCAGGGCCACCCATTGGCTGAGCTCAACCAGGGGCCCGAGGGCCAGGGCCCCGTGGATGCCATCCATACAAGCCGGGCTCCAGAGCTCAGAGGAAGATGGAGAAGGGCAGAAAAGAGCACTGGAGAAGCACGTGGAGAATATGTAGCACGCTGAATAAAACCGAAAGGTGACAACTTCAGAGCAAATTTACATTTAGCTGAACTACTGTCAGTCATCAGCTGACACACACCGGGACGCACGACAGGCGTGTTTAAGTGGAGCGGCCTCTGCTTTGCCTCTCAAGGTTGCGATCTCCCTCTCCGCCCACCCCGCATCAGAACAGTGAAGAAGTGGAGACCAGAAGGAGCACTCCCCCTCTCCAGAACACAACGCGGGCGGGTGTCGGACGTCGCATCGGTACCCAACCAAACAGGAGCCCTCACCGAACTTTGCCATGCCCTTCGGTTGAGCCAGCCGGGTGCGCGAGAGCTTCCCTACTTCCGATCACCAGCTGGAAGGAAGCTTCTCTGGAAAACAGAGTTCATGGCCCAGTCCCAAGTATTCTACACCCTCAGTATCTGTGGGTCCCAACACCCTTTTCAGGGCTGTGACTTAGGAAGCGTGAAAGCGCTGATGATGGGATCCTTTCCCCTGGCTGCAAAAGCTCACGCCCCTACCTCCTTCCAGGGTTAATTTTAGCCAGATCATGCCTCTCGGCCTGTCAGATCCCCTCAAGTCTCTGCTGACTACTTCCCCTGCCTGGAAGCTTTCAACACTCCCCTGGTTCTCAGCCGCTCTGGTTCCGTACAGACCTTTACTGCTCACGCTTCCTTCTCTGCCCTCCCCAACATGCCCTGGGCCAGCCTCAGCCCCGCAGGGATTCCAGTGCTCCCTGGATGAGGTCCCTCCCGTGGCCCACTCTCTATACGTGCTACCTTCCTCCACTGGTTTGCTTGGGCTCCCTGTTTTCCCAGAGTTACACTCGGCCTCCTTCTCCTCAGAGATGCTCTCACTCCATATCCCACTCAGGGATGCTAGGCCTTCAGGTCCTCAATACATTTCGGGATTCACAGCTCTGGTGAGCACCCCCCGAAAGTGCTTACCCTACTAAGTAAGACAGCTCCTGTGGGGTTGGTTATGTTCCCAGTGGGGTGGGGATGACAGTGGGGAATGTTAAAGGATAATTAAAGAAAAAGAAACTGAAATCTCTCGCAAACATGAGATACTACAGGTCAAAGATTTTATTGAACTCATTAATTAATGAGAAAACCAGTAAGATGTTAGCAATGATTCAAAGGAGAAGAGCCATATTTGGCTAGGCAGGAAATAAGGAATGTTGAGATAAATGCACCCAAGTGATGCAAAATGAGCCCCGAATAAGTTGCATTCCGCTCAACACAACTCACTTGCGTTTCTTTTCTTTTTTTAATTTTTTTAATGTTTATTCATTTCTGAGAGAGAGACAGAGTGTTAGCAGGGGAGAGGCAGAGAGAGAGGGAGACACAGATTCTGAAGCAGGCTCCAGGCTCCAAGCGGTCAGCACAGAGCCCGACGCAGGGCTCGAACTCACGAACCGAAAGATGGTGACCTGAGCCGGACCCAGACGCTTACACCGACTGAACCACCCAGGCACCCCCAGAACTGGAAGTTTGAAATGTGACACCGGAAACCATAAAAATCCCAGAGGGGAGCAGAGGCAGTAATTTTTTCTGACGTTGGGCATAGCAACATTTTTCCTGATATGTCTCTCGAGGCAAGGGAAACCAGAACAAAAACAATCAGGATTACATCGAAATAAAAAAGCAGAGCAAAGGAAACAATCAGCAAAACTAAAAGACAACCTACTAAGCGAGAGAAGATACTCGCAAATGACATATCTGATAAAGGGTCAGTATCCAAAATATGTAAAGATATATAACTCAACACCAAAAAACCCCAAATAATCCAATTAAGAAACAGGCAGAATACATAGACAGACATTTTTCTCAAGACAGACAGATGGCCAACAAAAACATGAAAAGATGCTCAACATCGCTGACCATCAGGGACATGCAAATCAAAACTACAGTGAGGTATCACCTCACCCCTGTCAGCAAGGCTAAAATCAACGACACAAGAAACAACAAGTGTTGGTGAGGATGTGGAGAAAGGGGAACCCTCTTGCACTGTTGGTGGGAATGCTGACTGGGGTAGCCCCTCTGGAAAATAGTACAGAGATCCCTCAAAAAGTGAAACATAGAACTACCCTATGATCCAGCAATTGCACTACTAGATATTTACCCAAAGAATACCAAAATACGAATTCAAAGGGATACATGAGCCCCAATGTTTCCACGTTTAGAGCAGCATTATCTACAACAGCCAAATTACGGAAACAGCGTAGGTCCGTTGATTGAGGAATGGATAAAGAAGATGTCATATATGTTTACATATATGTATATAAGTATTTGAAATATTACTCAGCCATAAAAAAAGAATGAAATCTTGCCATTCGCAACAACATGGATGGATCTAGAGGGTATTATGCTAAGCAAACTAAGCCAGTCAGAGGAAGACGAATGCCGTATTATTTCACTCATATGTGGAATTTAGGAAACAAAGCAAACGAACAAAGAAAAAAATAGACAAACCCCAAAAATCAGACTTGTAACTATAGAGAACTGATAGTTACCAATGGGGAGGTGCCGGGTGGGGGGAAATGGGCGAAACAGGGGAAGGGGGTTAAGAGTACATTTACGATGAGCACTGAGTACTGCACAGAATTGTGGAATCACTATATTGGATACCTGAAACGAATATAACACTGTATGGTAGCCATACTGGAATTCCAATTTTTAAAAAGAAAAGAGGAAGAAAAGAGAAAAAGAAGATATACAAACGGCCAATAAGGACATACAAAGATGCTCAACACGCTTAGTCATTAGAGAAATGCGAATCAAAGCCACAATGTGATATTACTTTGCAGTAACAGACAATAACACTGTTGGAAACTTCACACATCATTGGTGAGAATGTAAAATGGTGCAGCCGCTTTGGAAAAGATGTGGCCGTTCCTCAAAATATTAAACACAGACTTGTCATATGACCTAGCAATTCCCTCCTAGGCATAGTCTCAAGAGAATAAAAATATGTCTACGCAAATACCTGCACACAAATATTCATAGCAACACTATTCATAATAACCACAAAATGGAAAAAAAAAAACCCAAATGTCCATCAACTGATGAAAGGATAAAGAAAATGTGACATATCCATGTTATGGAACACTATTCAGCAATGAAAAAAGGAAGATTAGAGACATTCTGCTAAATACAGAAATCAGACACAAAAGTCCACATACTGTAGGATTCCCTTTATTTGAAATATCCCAAATAGGCAAATCTGTAGAGACAGAAGAGAGATCAGTGGTAGCCAGGTCTGGGGAGTAACAGCTTATGGGTAGGGAATTTTCATTTTGGAGTGATGAAACTGTGAAATTAGATTGTGGTGATGGCTGCCTAACGCCATGAACATCCTATAAACCGGGTAATCACTTTCAAAAGGTCGAGTTTATAGTACGTGAATTGCATCTCAAGAGTTATTTTATGAATGTGTGCAAAATACGGGTAAAAAAAAAAATCCGGTGGTTTTTTTTTTTTTCGTGAGATATATTCACAAACCACAGCAATATATTAAAATATATTAAATATATATTTTAACAAGAGTTATATTTTTATTTTTAGTTTTTTTAGGATTTATGGCTTTATTTTTTTATATATGATTTACTGTCAAATTCGTTTCCAGACAACACCCGGTGCTCATCCCAGCAGATGCCCTCCTCCATGCCCATGACCCACTTTCCCGTCTCCCCCCCGCCCCCCATCAACCGTCAGTTTGTTCTCAGTATTTCAGAGTCACTTAGGGTTTGCCTGCTTCCCTCTCGTTAACTTTTTTTTTTTTTTTTAACAGCTTCAAGACACTCAGCGCGCAGGCGCCTGGACCTCGGCACGCGCAGGCGCCTGGACCTCGGCACGCGCAGGCGCCTGGACCTCGGCACGGATGGAACGTTGAACGCGGCGCCCCGCCCACCACCCCCTCCCTCGCCTTCGTGACCACGCCCCTTCACGTAACGGATTCGCGTAACGGATTCAAATCCCCACCTCCGGAGTAACGGACCTCATTCCAGCCGCATCTCGGAGACTGCCGCCGGGCCTGCCTGGTCGGCTACTCTGAAAAAGCGCCGGAGACCCGCCGCCACCGCCTTCGGCCTTGCCGCCCTCGCTTCTGAGCCGCCTTCGCCTTGGTGCCAGCGCCGCCAGCCATGGCCACCGCTCCGTTCTCTCAAGTGCGCCAGAACTACCACCTCGAATGCGAGGCCGCCATCAACAGCCAGATCAACCTGGAGCTCTACGCCTCCTACGTGTACCTGTCGATGGCCTTCTACTTCGACCGCGCCGACGTGGCCCTGGAGAATTTCTCCAAGTTCTTCCTGCGCCGGTCCCACGAGGAGAGCCAGCATGCCGAGAAGCTGATGCAGCTGCAGAACCAGCGTGGGGGCCGCCTCCGCCTCCACGACATCATGAAGCCTGACCGCGACAACTGGGAGAACGGCCTCAACGCCATGGAGTGCGCCTTTCACCTGGAGAAGAGCGTGAACCAGAGCCTGCTCGACCTGCACCAGCTGGCCACCGACAAGAACGACGCCCATCTGTGCAGCTTCCTGGAGACCAACTACCTGCCCAAGCAAGTCAAGGTCATCAAAGAGCTGGGGGGCTACATCACCAGCCTGAGCAAGATGGGGGCCCCCGGAAACCGGCATGGCAGAGTACCTCTTTGACAAGCTCACCCTGGGCAACAGCGACAAGAACTGAGTTGGGACTGCCTTCCCATAGCCACAGGGTGCATGGTGACTTCCCCTGGTCACCATGCCGAGCATGCATTTTGCAGTATTGCGCTTGCAAAACGTTCCAGTTTCTTCTTCCAGTTTTCCATAAATAAATAAAGTTATTTTGTTTCAATAAAGTTATTTGGTTCCTAAAGAAATAAAGGTCTCTGGGTGATTCGTGTGCAAATCTCTTACCTTGTAAGTTTTTAAACAGGTATCCAGGAGTCTCTCCACCCACCCAGCCCCATCCGTATGCAGCTCAGGATCTCCAGAAATGGAGGGAGAAGACATTCTGTGGGACCCTAGAAAAGACAAACCAATCCTCTGATCAATGGTTCTGAGGATGGGGTGGGGTGGGGTGGAGTGGAGGGGGGTGGGGTAGGGTGGGACGGAGGGGGGTGGAGGGCAGGGGAGGGGGGTGGAGGGGAGGGGAGGGGGGGTGGAGGGGAGGGGAGGGGGGGAGGGGAGGGGAGGGGGGTGGAGGGGAGGGGAGGGGGGTGGAGGGGAGGGGAGGGGAGGGGGGTGGAGGGGAGGGGAGGGGAGGGGGGTGGAGGGGAGGGGAGGGGAGGGGGGTGGAGGGGAGGGGAGGGGAGGGGTGGAGGGGAGAGGAGGGGAGGGGAGAGGAGGGGGGGAGGGGAGGGGTGGGGGTGGGGTGGAGGGGAGGGGGTGGGGTGGAGTGGAGTGGGGTGAGGTAAGGTGGTCTGGGTGGTCTGGGACCCTGGTGTCGGGTGGGTGCATATGTAGGATAAAAATATAAAAGGGGAGGGTGGGTGATGGGTATTGAGGAGGGCACCTCTTGGGATGAGCCCATTTGTATGGAAACCCATTTGACAATAAATTTCATAGTAAAAAAATTAAACTTAAATAAAATTTAAAAAATAAATAAAAATAAAAATATAAAAGAACATGGTCTAGAATTCCTCATAGTAGTTGTCTCTGGGAACGAGGTAGAGGGAATGGGATTGCGCGTGGATCCACTCTAGGCTGCAGTGATTATGGGAAATGACCCTTAGGCCGCCTCCCTCAAGGACAGGGGTGTGACAAACTAAAACAACAATGGCGCTTTGCAAGTCCAAGTCCTTTTATTTAACATTGGCGTATTTTATTTTTATAGGACCCTCGGGAAGTAAGAAGGGCAGGTGTCACGAGCAAGTCTTAACCAGCGAGAAAAAGGGAGGCCGCACAAATACATTACGGACTGTGGACACGAACATCGATTTTCCGATGCCGTGTTCCATTGTTGTTTTTTTTTTTCCTCTTGCCCCACAGGTATATCAATGGGTTAAGCAAGACTGTGTGGGTAGACTGGAAATCCAGCCAGATAACCGGACCCGGAAGGCAGGGAAATCCCCAACGCTCTTAAAAGACAGCCCTGATCACTCTAGTCTCTCCCCTAATTACAGGTATGCCTTGCAGCCTCGGGGTGGGGACAGCCTCTAAACCTCAGCCAAACCCTTCCCCTATGCCAGGAGTCCTTAGAACCAGTGACAGAATTTATAAGGGCTAGAGCTAGTCGGCACCTGTACACCTGACTCCCTCCGTTCAGGCAGCAACCAGCCACGGCGTTACCTGAATTGGCACCGAGCACCTAGGAAGACCTCAGGACTGGAAATCCCCAGGGCATACTCTCCATCCAGATGGCTTCACTCTGAGTGGCTTCTGCACAGGCACCATAGGATTTTTTTTTTTTAATGTTTGTTTATTTTTTGAGAGTGGGAGAGGGAGAGAGACAGAGCGTGAGCAGGGGAGGGGGTCAAAGAGAGAGGGAGACACAGAATCCGAAGCAGGCGCCAGGCTCCGAGCTGTCGGCACAGAGCCCGGTGCGGGGCTCGAACCCACGAACCTCGAGATCATGATCTGAGCCACAGTCAGACACTTGACCAACTGAGCCACGCAGGCGCCCCTGGGCACAATAGGTTTTAAAGGGGAGGCTGCAAAACATACCGGTTCGGCCTGCACATCCAGCTCAGCTGCACAGAGATAGCCTGAATCCTAGCCACACACAGGGTACCCGACTGTACGTGCCGAACCATGGCCCGTTGTGGTCTCTTCCCTGGGATGTAAAGCTGACCCCAGTCTGGTTCTGTCTTGGCCGCTGGGCGCCCCCTTTATCCCATCCTTCCCTTTGCTGTGATTCAGAGGGACTCCCCGAGATAATGCGGAGAAGTCCGCTTAGACCTACATCCTCTTATTGTATCCGGAAACCAAGGATTTCCTCGCCCCCGAGACTCAAAGAGAATTGTGATTACACTCCAGCACCTATTACAAGTCACTGCTCGTGCTGTAGCATTTCACAGCTTTTCTTTAAGCATCCCGGGCGGGGAAGTCTAGAAACGGTGGCAGCTCAATTGTTGCCCTCCTTCTTGTTCTGCGGGACGAGAGGAATTTTCGAAATGCCCTCCTTTAGGTTCCATTTTGGGGTCCACGAGCAGCCTTGTGAACACGTGGGGCGGTGGCAGAACGATGTGAGAATTCCCGCGACGGCCACCGAAGTTTCCGAGGGTCTTCTTCTCCCGTCCGGTGCCGTCGCGTTTTCCCGCCCTCCTCTGCCACGTGCCCCTCAGAAGGGGTGAGCGCCCTTCAAACACCACACTGGTGGGTGCACCCCCTTCCTGCGTCCTCACAGCCTTCCAACCCCCCGATCGCCTGACCTTCAGGACGTCTGAGTGACTCATGACTCGGTCTTTTCCAGGCCTGGAAAATACCACCCCGAGGCACACAGCTGGACGCGTGTCAGCCGTTGGCCGTTGTCGTTGTCAGTCTGTTGCTTTAAGGAATGATGTCGGAAATTAGCGCTGTTGCTACGGGTACCGGGGTCGCAGGCAATGATCCCACCAGGACAGACTGGGGGGAAGATGATAAAACTGATAACTTCATCTCAGGCTCAAACACGCATTCAAATTAACCATGTTGAATAATTTACCTCTGCGGATGAAAGTCCTCACTGTATCACAAAAGAAAACCTGATAGCTTCATCTCAGGCTCAAACACGGATTCAAATTAACCGCGTTCAAAGTCCTCACTGTATCACAAAAGAAAACTTCTTAATAGACTGTTGTCACTGACAACTTGTACTTCATTTTCCAGAAAAAGGAAAAAGTAGGTTTTTTTCCCCCCTCGGAAACGTGTGACAAGAAGTACCAAGCACCCGCTAATTGCTTCTGACTCCTTTAAAATGATGAACGTTGTTATCACACATCGTTTGCTTGCAGTCCTGAGTTCAGATTCAGAGGGATACTGATGGAGAATCTGCTTCAGCAAGGCTGAGGTGAAGGGTAAAATGAGGGTCGTTAGCAAAGTGTTAGAACACCGAGAAGGTCAAGAAAAAATGACGCCTCGACTGACTAGTCAAGGAGGATCGAAGAGTGGCGTATGTTACGGTGAGAAAGCAAAAGAGTGGCTAACCTGTTTTTAAGAATCGTATGTAAGTTTGCGGGCGCCCGGGTGGCTTAGTCCGTTAAGCGTCCAACTCTTGGTTTCAGCTCAGGTCACGATCTCATGGCTCCATGGGTTCGAGCCCCGCATCGAGCCCCGCTCTGCGCTCACAGAGCCTGCTTAGGATTCTCTCTCTCCCTCTCTCTCTCTGCCTCTCTGCCCCTCCCCCTCCCACTTGCGCTGCCTCTGTCTCTCTCAAAATAAATAAATAAGCTTTAAAAAAAAGAATCCTATATAAGTTTGGATTGGGTTCGGTTATGAGTAACAAAGCTCACAAAAGCAGTAGCTTTAAAAAGATAGGGTTTCTCCCCTGTATGTGAAACAAGTATGGAGGAGAATAGTTCGGGCTGCCGCGGGAGCTCCTTCCAGATATGATTTCACTGATTCCAAGCGGTACATTTTTTCACATCTTCGACATCGGGATGCATCTTACGATCGCTGTTGGCCATAGCTGTCATTGCCTCAGCAGGCACATCAAGATTCGACCGAGTGGCATTATTGGCCAGGAACAAAACCCTGGGGGCATTTTGTCCTCCAAAAGAGGACTTTTGAGAAACGCTGCACTCTCGATGGCACAGGGGATGACAGCAAGAGCCATCAACGATGCAGAGTACAAAAGCAATTTAGAAGAGTTCAGATTTGGTTTTTTTAAATGATTTTTTAAGTTTTTTTAATGTCTATTTATTTTTGAGAGAGAGAGAGAGAGAGAGCAGGGGAGGGGCAGAGAGAGAGAAGGAAAGAGAGAATCCCACGCAGCCTTTGTGCTGTCACTACAGAGCCGGACGTGGGGCTCGAACCCGAGAACCGTGAGATCAGGACCTGAGCTGAAGTCAGCCGATTAACCCACTGAGCCACCCAGGTGCCCCTAAAATATTTTATGCTTTATTCCAACTTTATTGAGATGTTATTGACATATGGCATTGTATAAGTTTAAGACATACGACATGACGACTTGATAGGCGGATGTAATGTGAAATGACCACCACAATAAGGGTAGGTGACACCTTCATCACCTCACATAGTTTCCCTTTTGTGTGTACGCATGAGTGATCCAGTGACAAAAAGATATGTGTCTAAGTCAATGTACAAGAGAACTTCTAATAAGTATAATTTGAAAAACCTAAGGCAAATCTAATGGAGGGAAAAAAAATTGCATCCGAATGTGATAGCATTTTCTTTCCTTGTTTATGGTGCACAAAATAATGGTGTGCCTTACAATTGAGACGTGTGATTTGATACAATGTATTTGTCTGTTGCTCTCTGGGACAGAGCTTGCTTCCAGGGTTGTTTATCTCACATTCCAATATGACTAACAGAGCTCCAAGCATGACATCAGCACACCAGGAAGAAGACATTTATCTGATCTGTTCGTGGCAGCAAAGGGAGCGTGGCCTTCCGGGAAAGGAGGTCCGAGAAAAAGAAAATGCCCCACTTACCCAAGAGGCTAGGAAGAGAAGTGGGGACCTTGAAGGTGTCAGGAAGACGGAGAACCCAATCATAATCATTACAGCCCAACTCATAATGGTGTTACGGTTGGCAGAAAGGCACGCTCTGTCCCAGAAGATTTCACATATAAAAACGTGATAGGTCCAGGGGCGCCTGGGTGACTCCATAGGTTAAGCGTCCGACTCCAGATTTGGGCTCAGGTCATAACATCATAGTTCTGAGTTCAGGCCCCACATGGGGCTCCGCCTGCTTGGGATTCTCTCTCTCTCCCTCTCTCTGCCCCTCCCCAGCTCTGTCTCTCTCCCTCGAAGGAACTAAATAAACTTAAAAGAAGAAAACATGATAGGTCCACACTGAACGAAGCAACTTTAATACCAAAACAAGGTCTGCTTTTTTCCCTCCACTTGTTCTGCAAAGTATGTGAATGTGTATGGAAAATGGAGAACAAAGAAATGAAGGAAAAGAGTGCCCTGTTGATTAAAAAGCCATATATGGGTCATTCTCTGGGAGACGGTTAGCTTTACGCGGAACCTCGCGAGACGGGGGAGAGCTGGCCTGACAGATGTCAAGAAGAGAGTGTACGACGTGAGACCAGTCTTCCGAATCTGGGCCTGACTGACGAGGACGAAGGCCAGAGAGAGAGTCCAGTCCGCCTGGTGTGAAGGGAAGAAGTATACAACTCAAGGTGAGCTGATAAAAGACGAAGCATTCGGGACGGCTGAAGGCCAAGCATGAAGTTTTTAGGTTTAACGAAAAGGCCATTTGAGGCAGCCACAGATTTGGATCTGGGCTTCAGGAGGGGGTTGCTAAATCCCTTCTTGGAGAAATCCTGGGCTAATGAGGGTGCCCAGCGACAGACGCTTGGGATGAATATTAAAACGTGAAACCTAATGATCTTGCGTTTGAAGAGGCAGAGAGAATATTCTCTCTGATGAGGCGGGCGACATCAAAACGTTCTGTATAGGGGCGCCGGGGTGGCTCAGTCGGCTGAGCGACCGACTTCGGCTCAGGTCACGATCTCGCGGTGCGTGAGTTCGAGCCCCGCGTCGGGCTCTGGGCTGACGGCTCGGGGCCTGGAGGCTGCTTCGGATTCTGTGTCTCCCTCTCTCTCTGCCCCTCCCCCACTCATGCTCTGTCTCTCTCACTCTCAAAAATAAATAAATAAACGTTAAGAAAAGAAAAAGTTCTGTATAAGGCCTTGCTGCCCGTTCGCCTTTCATACCAGAGTTTCGCTATGGTTCCAATTTGCCGCTTCGGAAGAGTCCAAGTCCAGACGTCAGAACGTCAGAAGTGCCGGGGGAGCATCCAAGCCTCCCGTGGTGCCGGCACAAGCGTCTCAGCGCAACATCGAAGAAAGGCGGGCCCCGCACCCTTGCTCCCAGAGAAAGAACATCACACCCTGCTCGGGCCCGTCGGGCCGCTCTTAAAAAGCCATTCGCTGTTTGTGTCAGACGCGTGGAAGAAGGAAGTTTTATCAGCCACCCCCGAGGTTTACCAGATGCCGGCACACCTTCTCCCGCCGCGCCGTTCCCAGGGAACGCGTGCGTGTCCAGATGGAATCCAGCAACGACGGGGAGGCTGGACGGCGGGCACTCACCCGTGTGCCTCTCCAACGAGCAACACGTGACCACCGTCGCCCGACTTCCACATCTCTCCGGGCAGATGTGAAAAGGGGTCCCCTGGAAACTCCCCAGCCTCCAAAACTGACGCCTTACCAGGACGGTCCGCCTCGCCCTGGCAAGGTCTAACCTCAAGCGGTCTTCACCTCCGCTTCTGTCTGTCGCCACGAGAACCGGACTGCCCAGCCCTTTCCCGAAACACGCCTCTACCTTCACGCTCTAATCCCCACGAGGCTGGCCACTTCCCCTGTCCGTCCCCTTCTCTCACCCTCCCCCAACTCTTGAAAGCCTTCCCCTGAGCTGTTTGGAACTCAGGGGCCATTATTAGCACAATCTCCTACATTCGCAACCTCTTGTCTGAACGCTGTCTTCTTCACCTTCTTGCTCCGTGGGGAATCGGCAATGCCCCTAAGGACACTCCTTCTGGTGCAGCCCCACTGAGTCATAGCCATCCCCCGCCCCCCACAGTACCGCTGGGCCTGAAAGTAAGACAGGTGTCCTCCTGCTTCCTTGTTCACACTTCCAGGCCATTCTTCCTCTTGGCCCTCTGCCCTTAAATGCCCCCAGCTTAGAATCGAATGCCACCACATAATGGCCCGACACGATCCTTTCTTGTTACAGTTACCTAGGGACCCCCACCCGACATTTCTTGACTCTCTTAGCTCCTGGCCAACGGCAACCTTCCCCAGTATTAGCGCTGGCCTAATTCCTGGTGATTTCAATATCCACACAGATGATCCTGCCACAACCTGGCCTCTTACTTTCTTGCTGTTTCTCCTCCCACCATCTTGTCCTATCTATTCGGCCACTTATTGCTATAGTCATATCATAAACCTTGTCATCCGCAATAACTAGTCTCTTTTCATAATCTCTAATTCACGTACCAGACTCTCTGACCACCACTTCCTCTTTTTCTAGTTCATTCTCCCTAGTGTCCTGATGCCAAAAACAAAACAAAACAAAACAAAAATCCTTTAACCCCTCTTGGAAATCCTATCAATTGGTCCAACGACCTTTTCACTTCATCTGAACTCCTTGATCTCCTGTGTTTTCTGAGGTTGCAGCCCATGGTAAATGACGATCATGATTCCCTTGTAGACATGTCCACCCCACCTGATCCCTCTGGCACTGTTGTACTTGCTTGGCAAAAATCCCTACCCTGATTATATTCATTTCTCCCCTAGACCACACCTGCACCCATGTAACCGAATGTGGCTAGAAAAAAGCCCAACCAGACTGACTGAACGTCCTCAAACTCAATGAGTAGGACTCTTAAGTGGTCCCTTAGTAACACCAGCCATCCATACTGTATGTCCCTATTCTACCAACTCTACCAGTTATGGAAAAAGGACGGGACCTTTTTCCATAATGCTCCTCTGTATCTGTTAACCTTGGCTATACAGCAAGCCATCCCAGTAAATAGCGTCTTAAGGCGCTAATCATTTTATTTGCTCCTCTGCTACATTTGTTTGGGGTCACTCACGTGGCTGTGGTCACCTAGTGACTTGAATGCGGCTGGCTGGTCTAAGACGGCAGTTGGCACTTGCTAGTGGATGGGTCACATGTCCCCAGGAGGCTAGCCTGAGCAGCCTCAAGTGGCGGTGGCAGTTCCTAGAAAGAGGCATTTTGTAAGCCACTGCTTGTATCATATTTGCCAATGTCCAGTTAGCTACAGAAAATCACATGGCAAGCCCAGAATCAGTGGAGGAGAGGAATGTCAAGGGTCTTGGGCGCCGGGAGCTGTTACTGGAACAATCTACTACTCTCTCCAGCCTCTAACCACTCACACGTCCTCCCAAACCTCACTCTTGGCTGGTAACCGTGCTTCCTATTTCACTGAACAAATACAAAGTATAAGGACGTCTGAAGACTCCCATCTGCCACCATACCTCCCACCCACCAGCATGTGGGCCCATTTACTCTACTGTCTCTCCTGCTACCAGATGAACTCTCCATGCCCCTATCTAAGGTTAACCCCTAGAGCCCATCTCTTCTTGTCCACTCAAAGACTTTCCTTCTGTGTCTCATCTGGAGGTACTCAGGCTGATGCAGTAATCCGGTGGCTTTAATGGACATCGTGGTCTAGGACGGCCTCACTCCCTTTTCTTTTCTTTTTTTTTTTTTTTTTAACATTTATCTATTTTTGAGACCGAGAGAGACAGAGCATGAACGGGGGAAGGTCAGAGAGAAAGGGAGACACAGAATCGGAAACAGGCTCCAGGCTCTGTGCTGTCGGCACAGAGCCCGACGCGGGGCTCGAACTCACGGACCGCGAGATCGTGACCTGAGCCGAAGTCGACGCTTAACTGACTGAGCCACCCACGCGCCCCCCTCACTCCCTTTTCTACATCATCACTTGCTCTCTCTTCACTGGATCATTCTCTTCAGAACAAAACCATGATATCTTTTATCTTACTCTAAAATATCCCTCTAATTACCCTCTGGCTACTGATTGGTTTCTCTGTTCTACTTCATGGCTAAATTCCTTGAAAGTGCTCTCCATACTCACAATCTCTTCCCAAACCCATGCCCATCAGGCTTACGTGTCCATAACTCCACCAAAACGGACTTTGTCGTAGTCTCTAATTTCCTCTATACCGATAAATCCAAGGGTTAATTCTCAGCCCTCATCCTCCTTGAACACTTTCTTGAGTTGACCTTCAGGCTATTTCACTCTCCTGGTTTTCTTTATACTTCTCTGGCCTCTCCTTCTCGGTCACCTGCTCCTTTAGTGATCAATTCCTCTTCATCATCTCCCTGATATCTTAGAATTGGAACGTCCCAAGGCTCGCTTCCTAAGGCTTTTCTCTTCACTGTGTACATGCACTCCTTTGGCAATAGCATCATTTTCATGAATATGAAATGTCCTCTCTGTGCTGATGATTCAAAATGTGTACCTCCAATCTAATCTTCTTTTTTGAACTTTAGACCCGGGTACACAAATACCTACTCAAACGCCTAACAGGCATCTTAAATTTGACGTGCTGCATAGAACTCCTCATACTTCGCCCCAGAACTTCTCTACCTACAATTTTCTTCATCTCAAATTAATGGCAATTTCCAATTTTTTAGGACAAAAGCCGTGATGTGATCTTTAATTGCCTTCTGTCTCCTATAGTCCACATCCAAATTATTAGTGCCTCTCATGAAAAATATACCCAAATTCGGATCCCTCTTGCAACCTTTAGGGTTACTACCCATCTCCAGCCTACCAAACCTCCCACCCAGGTGACTGCAATAGGCTAAGTGACCTCCCTGCCTCTGCCCTTGTACTCTACAGTCTATTTTCAACACAGCAGCTAGACTGAGCTTTTAAAAACATAAGTCAAATCAGGGGCGCCTGGGTGGCTCAGTCGGTTGAGCGTCCGACTTCGGCTCAGGTCACGATCTCGCGGTCCGTGAGTTTGAGCCCCGCGTCGGGTTGTGTGCTGACAGCACAGAGCCCGGAGCCTGTTTCGGATTCTGTGTCTCCCTCTCTCTCTGCCCCTCCCCCGATCATGCTCTGTTCTCCCTGCCTCTCAAAAATGAATAAACGTTAAAACAAATTAAAAACATAAGTCAAATCACGTCGCTCCTCTGCTACGGTGGCCCTCACAGCCCTTACAATCTGCCTGTCCTATCCCTCTATTCTGTTCCTTCTGCACTTATTTTTTATTGCTCGCCTCCTTGCTCACTTGGCTCCAGTGACATTGCTCCCTTTATCATTTCTAGGGTGACCCAAGCATACTCCTTTGTTAGGGTTTTGTATCTGGTGTTCTCTGTCTGGAACACTGTAGCAGTTAGCTTTTGCTGTGTAACAAACCAATCCAAAACATAATGGCTTAAAATAACAATGGTTGCCTCTCATGGTTCTCTGGGTTGACTGGACAGTTTTTGCCTAGGCCAGCTTGGCTAAGACGAGATCGTCTAGGAGAGGACTTGGCAGGCTATAGGCTGCCAGCCAAATCTGGCCTGCCACCACCTCTTTTTGTAAATCACGTTACGCTGGAGCACAACCATGCCTCTATGTTTACGTATCATCTGTGACTGCTTCCATAGTATAATAGGAGTGGCTTGATGTTAATGGGGCAATATTAACCCCCTTAGCCATATGTTTCTCATCATCCATCAGGGTAGCCCAGGTTTGTTTACATATGGTGGTCACAAGAGTTTCTGAGATCAATTGGATCACATTTGATATTGTCCCATAGGTCAAAGAAGAACACGTGGCTAAGCCTAGAATCAATGTGGAAGGGCCTACCCAAAGATGTGGCTATAGGAATGGGAATTTTTGTGGCCACTTTTGCAAACAATGTACCGTCAGTATTATTCCTCCTTCCTGAATTGTTGCCTCACCTCCTTCAACCCCATGCGCCGCTATCACTTGTCTAGTGAGCCTTCCTTGAACTCCCCTTCTCTATTTCCTATGCCCCTCTTTCTGTTTAATGTCCCTCTGTAACAACTATCACTTTCTTACCTTACTTATTTGTTCTGTTCATTGTCTGTCTTCTCCTTCTAGAATATAAAATTCATGAAGGCAGGGATTTTTAGCTGTTTTGCCCACGGTTTTATTTTAGATGCTTAGACTACTGCCTAGAACAGAGGAGATCGTCAGAAAATGTTTGACCGAATGAGTGAATGATCTGGTGCTCTTTAGGATCTGAAGCAGGAAAAGTCCTTGCCAGCCACGGCGGCATTATTGATGTTTCGGTCTACAGCCCACCAGTTGTTCTTCTTAGGGAAGCAGTGCTAGCATTATGACGGAATAATGTATATTAAGCACCGTGAAAACACCAAGAGTGTAAGAACAGAATTACTATTGCTTCGCTTTTCATTCCTTAGATAAGTTTGGTCTTAAGTCACTCAACAGGTAACAGTCCCTAGTTATTATATTAAAGCCTCTTAGTGAAGGGCAGGGCACTGCAATGATCTATTTTGGCAGAGTAATTTCTTGGAGGAGAGGTTATTCCTAAGACGATGCGCCGGCCGCATTGAATATACCCCATACGCAACCACGTTGGGATTTTTTTCTGCCTGCAGCATTAAGTTCTCCCAAATTAGTATCCCTTTTGCCTTTGAAGCATTATACACTCTTTACGGGTTTAGCTACATCTTGAAAGAGCATGACTTAGAAAAGGGTGACATGAGGGATGGGGGTATCTAGGCAGGAGCCAGAATGCGAAGCATTTTCAGGAACAAGTTGTGGAGCAATTTGGCTGGGACAGAGGAGCCATATGATGCCATATAATACAGCAGGAGTGTGGCAAATGCATGGGAAGTGCCATGTTTTGAATTATCATACAGCATGATCAAGCCCCGGGTCCACCAGATGTCCAAAGGAATACATGAAACCGGAATAGTTTGGCAATATGGGAACTTTCCTTATGCATATGTGTGTTACTGAATTACATATACTTTCTTTTTCATTCTAAATTCGGCATAGTTTTACGAAACTGAAACCACCGTGGCAGTAGATTTTTTTATGTCAATAGTTTCATCAAGAGCAGAATTCTGGCTTGTGGGATTGTTGATCCGCTATTATTTATCTACCACACCACTTCCTCGGTGGTTATTTATACCTCATCTACAGCTCCCAGACATTAAAATGAAAGGTCTTGAAACTTACGGGAGAAGTTTAGAGGGAGAGCTCTCTATATCTTGTGAAATAGACAAGGTCACTGCTTAGTCAACCTTTCTTACAAAAGAGTTCAGTGATAACAGCCAAATTAGAGCCCTGGTCAACCGCAGCTGATGATGGGCTCTGTTGATGGGTGCCCTTGGCTAGACCTGAAAGTGATGTCCTGAAAAATGATTACACTTCTACTCAATAAGCCAAAGATGTATCCATTAAAAGCTGAGCAGGAAGGGGGAATGAAAGTTTAAACATAGCCTCTTGATCAGTTCACATATTTGACCTCTTACTCTCAGCCATGATCTCTAGTGTATCTATCATAGTTGTTCACGTGCGGGGGGTGATTCCAGTGCAGTTTTAGATACACAGCGTTTTTTATTATTGAGGTCCTTATAACCTTAGAAAGATATATTTATGTATGTAAACCAACGAATAATTCTTAAAAAGCCAAGGAGAGAATACTAGAACTATATGCTATTCATTCATTGAATAATTATTTATGAGGGCTTCATTATGGTCAAGTACTGTGCCAGGTGGTAGGCGTTCTACCCTCAAGACGTTCATATTTAAGTTGGAGAGACCAACATAAAAACCGATATGTGAGTGCTATGTTCGAATTACGGACCCACAGAGAAATGGAACGTTATCTTGCCTTGGGAGTGGTGGGTATCCTGGAAGCTTCCTCGGGCACGATGATACCTGAACAGGATTTTGAAGACTGAATAGGAGATGTTGAAGAGAAGAAACAGGGGAATACATCGCAGATAGAGAGAGTGGTGTGGGCCACATCGACCTTCCCACGTTTAGGGTAAAAGTGGAGAAGCGTAAGGCAGAGGGTAAGGAAAGAGAAAAGATACTGGAAAAGAACCAGGAGAGATCAGAGAAAATCTGTCAGTTCAGCCAGTTAAGAAGAGAGGAGAGAGTGGTGTTGAGAGATATGGAAGATGAGAAATTGTAGTTCTTGGTGACCAGATGGGCAGGAAAGGAAAGGAAAGGATTTTGAAGGATAGTGTTTGGATTTCTAGCTCTGGGCATCTGGATACAGGGTAACATCATTGTTAGAAAGAGGGGACCGAAGAGGGGTATGGGGCTGTTGGGACAAAGTAGGGACTCTTCCCAAGTTCAAGATGCCATGGGACATGTAGGTGGAGCTGAAAATGGAATGAAATGTAGCAATTATACATTTAGACTACATGGAACGAAAGGTGAGGGGTAAATGTTCCAATACCTAATTCCCTTCTGCCTTTGTATATCCTGGCTCCTTTCCTGCAGGAAATCTCCAACCAAATGATAGGAAGATAAAGAGAAAAGGCTTTGTGGATGGTGTGGAAGGTGAATGGGAACTGGAAGAAAGGCAGGGATGTGAACAAGCAGAAGAGAAGAAAAGTCAGTTCAGGGAGGGAACGCAGAATCAACGAAGGTAGAACACTGGTACCAAGCAAGGCAAGGGCAGAAGGTTCAAGATGTAGAGAAGAGGAAAATGAACATTACCAAGAGGATGGCACTGGATTTCCTAATAAATTGATTCTCTGGATGGATGCTGGGAAGTTTAGACTTTAAGCATTCAGCAATTAAAAGCCATGGTAGGTGTCCGAACAGAGGAGGAACACGATATGATTCATATTTTAGGAATATGGTCTGGAAATAACATCCAGGAGAAAAAGGAGGCTTAAGTGGAGGCAAAGAGATCTGGCCAACAGATGACTGGGATCTCCCAGCACCTCCAGCTTCTCTGTAGGGGGAAGAAGAGGTTCCAGGGCTTCTGCTGGCACAACTGTCCCGTCAGGAATACGGCAGCCTTTGCATGACTGGGATTGAAAAAGGTCATGCTATATACTCCTTGCAAGGGGAGCGGACCACAGCCTCTTTGAAGAAGCAGGAAGAGACTCATGAGTATTTCTTCCTTTAGAGAAATACAGAAGCAAACAAAAATCAAGATTGCAGTAATGACTATTTTTACCCAATTACACATGCATTACTAAGTGTCACAAATCCCATGAGCTGGAAGGCGTGATTTTCTGAGTCGGCTGCTGTGTTGAGATGAGAGGAATTGCTCACTGTTGATAACACTGTTGGATGTTGCTAATGTAATTACAGTTTCCCAGACTGGTCTCAAAAATTAAGGTTCATGTATTTTCGATTTCCCTTTTCATTTTGGAAAGATAATAATAATAAAAATGCACAAACTTGCTTGGTTTGACTTTACACCCAGTTTTTGTGACATTTTTATTGTGTCTTATATGGAATGGATTGATTTTTTTTCCCAACTTGTCTTTGAAAATGTCATTTACACAAAGAGATTGAATGCACTTAATTTGTTTAGTCTCCCGAAGTGATGCTTCTAAGTGGGCCATGATCATTCAGTAAATATATCGTGTGAAGGAGGATGGTATGAACAACCGAAAGAATTATTCATAGTGCGTGGGGAACAAAAATGGATGAAAGGAAGCTAGAGCGCAAATTGGACTGTAACGACAGAATAAAGACGGATCTAGAGTAGTCACATTCGTGGTTCTATTAAAACACAGAGTTAATTTAGAGAATTTCTACGTGTCTTTAGAGCTTTATTGTTGCTGTTATGGTTGCTACTGAAGTACATACAGGAGTGGCTCAACATAACTAACGTACATTTCTCGTCCATGCCTCTTTGAGCATCGACGGTTGAACTTAACGGAATTTCAGAGAATTACAAAAGACGATGATAGGATTTAAAATGTTTCCCATTTCCTGTCCCTTACCAGTGTTCCTATTCTAACACAGCCCCCACGTTGGGATCTTAAACTTCCTAATTCATTATAATTACGTGTGTCGCAACGACTGATAACCATAAATCCAGCAAGTTTTAAAATACTCCGTAAAGGACATGTAAATGATCAGAGAAGTAACTGTTTTAAGCGGCATTTTTAGGCATGTAAAATCCATGAACGATCTGAGAAGCCATATACATGGACCACGTGTTCGGCATCTACAAAGTGTTCTCGCGTATAGTATCTCACGGAAACCTGTCACTTTTATTTGAAGCAGGCCTTTAGGGTAGCATGGTCCAAGGGGCTACGTTAAAAATGGTAACTAACTATGTGGCCTTCACCGTGGGAACTCCTTCCCCCCCCCCTCACGTCATCTTAGGGTACCAACGTTCCATGGAACGGACCTTGGAGACTTGGGAGAGAGAAATCTGAGGATAAGGACTTCTTCAGATCTTTTCCTTTAATACAAACTAACCAATCACCCTAAGTAATGTTTTCCAATCATGCACTGCATAGGGAGGGGAGGCTGAATAGAGTTCAGAGTCAGACTTCCTGGGTTCGGATCTACCTGCTGGCTGACCCTGGACAAATTAATAAATCTCTCTGTGCCTCAGTACCCTTCCCTATAAAATAGGAGTAATAATTGTCTTGCCTCGCAGGGCTGTTGTATCTGTAAAATACCTCACATGCAGAGTGCAGAGTAAAAACTCAATAAAGGTTAAAGAATAATGACAGATAAGAACCCGACACCTAGCATTCTATCCTTTGCATAAAGTACTTCCAATTATACTGAATGGACACCTCGGGTTTCTACATAATAAGAAGAAATTCATTATCCATAGTGTAACTCAGAGCCCTCTACAGTCCTACCGAAAATAAATTTCTCTATGCAAGTTCTTGACATACACATAAAAACTGGCTTATTGGCTCTTGCGAGAGAATTTTATGGACCGTAATGCAGCTTTCTCAAACCGACAAAAGCACCCATGTTCCCAAGGCGAGTGAGCCTCCTCGGCGATAGCATAACGTCCAGATCTCTAGGGTGGAAACACATCCATTGACAAATGGAGCGATCTAGAATGTCGAAGGACATGAAAATCCACGTTATACGAAAAACCATCCAAGGAACAGGGATTGTAGCCTCTAGAAAAGAAGAGCATAGAAACTGCCCAGAAACATCAAAGAGCTGTCGCAAGTAAGAAGAACTGGACTAGTTCAGGAAGTCAGCGGCAGCAGGGGATGAACACTATGGATCATTTTGCACAAAATATCGGGCAGTGAAACGGGCTGCTTTCCGAAAGAGCAAGTACCCCATAACTAAAATGTATTTATGCCAAGTTTGGACAACCGACTTAAGGAAATGATGAAGACAAGATTCCATCTTTGTTTGGGAAACAAGAACGACTACTTCCGTATCCTGGAACCTAAGATCTCTTTTAATTCTAGTTTAACAGCCTTCTTGGGAGGCATGCTTCCGCCAAGAAACGGAGATACGGTCAGCATCCTCTGTGCCACCGTGACCAGGATATTTTCACCAAGAGGCTAATTAGAGCTTCTGAGAGAATTGGATAAGATTTTAAACTTCTAGTGCTTAAGTTCACATTTGCCATTGTTTTAGTTTGGCCCTGCGCTAACCGGAAAAGAGGTGCCGTCGAAAGGAAATGAATGCATCCACAAGGCCTAAAAATCCCTGGAGGAGGAGACATTTGCCATCTGTCTGCATCATTTTATCTCATTTGATCCCTCAGCAGGGCCGGTAAGACCATTATTTCCATTGTACAGATGAGCTTCTGATGGTTAAGTGGCAGAGTTGAGACAGGAGCGCAGACCTTCGGACTCCAAATCCAGTGCTCCTTCGACGTGCCCCGCTCACTCACTGCTTCCCGTTGTTGAGTCCACGTACATCGGAAGACCAAAAGCAGAGACAGACAGAAAAAAAAAAAAACAAACAAGCCTCTCCAATTAAATTCAGTAATGAAGGAAAAGAGAAACCAAGTAAATGCTCTGCCAGAAAGAAACCTCACAAGAAAATATGGGAGCTGGAAATTCAATTAGAGAAAATTGTAGATAGATTCTTAAGAATAAAACGCAGAGGGATTAATTAAAGAAATAACATTAGTTAACGAAAAGGGTCAAGGTTTAGAATCAATATATTCTTGGAGTTGGAAGCAAGACCTGTCTGAGATCTGAGAAACTACGAGAGAGTGGAGAATTAGGAAAGGGACGCAGACAAAGTGAATGAACGGGGCGAACGAAAAGCAAGGATCCTCAAGAACAACATAAAAATGAGCAGAGCTGCAGCAGCCAACGGAACAGTAGGGCCAGCAAGACAGGCAGGAGGAGAGGTTAAGCAAAAGGACACCCGAAGCTGGCAAAAGCACGATTAAACACAAATAAAATGCAAGACGCAAAAAGGCAGGCACGGAAGCCGGAACCTGAAGCGAGAACAATAGATCTGTGTTTGCACACTGTTTTTCTACGGGGGTAAATGCTATTTTCCTTTTCTTTCGGCCGATTTTCTTCCCACTCTGCCGCCCTCTGAGCTCTCCAAAAGGGAAATGCAGAGGGTGTGAAGGGGATGAAAAGTCAAGCTGCATATTTTTAATGTGTTTCCAAATGTCACTGAGAAAGCTACCGCAGCCTACTTGGTATGTAACGTGTATTTTAAAACCGCTAAACCGTGATAGCCAGGATGATGGCACTAGCTAGCATCAGGGAGGGGAGAGCCATGAGTCAGATTTGAAAAATATTAAATAGTGGCCGTTAGCTTCTCAAATGTTGGGTCTCCAATAGCATTATGAGTCCGCGTTTAAAACCGCGTCGTGTTGTTCGAAACCGATCCGTTGAAAAAGAACTTTTAGACCCTTGGATAAAAAAAAAAAAAAACAAAAAAAAACAAAAAAACAAAGTACCCTATAACTAAAGTACAATATTATCATATATATTAGAATGAGCAGAACGGTGCTTTTGAACCTGCCTCAGCGTATCATCCAAACACCCGCAGACTGCCAGAGAGAAATACTGATGTCGTGAATCAGGCAACTTGACCTGCCCTTGGCCACCCCATCAAATACGTGCTCCAGAAGCAGCTCGCCCCCCAGGAGCAATGTCCTCAGAGAATGTCCGGGACAAAGGAACTTCTTTCCCTCATCGACATCAGGGATGTTCTCCGCTGACAAAGGGTGAGTGTGGATATAAAGTGGACAGAGGAGGGGGAAGGGAGCGAAAAGGGATACGAGAAAAGCTAGTACAGGCTTCAAAAATGTTACCACCTATGTAGCCTTGAGCAACTTCCTTAAACTCTCTAACGCCTCAGTTTCCTTATCTGTTAAATGGGGGATGAGAATAGTATTTACCTCAGAGTTATGGCAAGAATTAAATAGCACGTCATCGCGCAACGCGTTTAGCCCAAAGCCTAGCATCGTGTACACGAAGTGCTCCATAAATGTAGATAATGTGATTAATACCATTCTTCTGCATCCGCATTTGTCTTCACGCATTCTTTACTTTATTCAATCAACGTTTGTTGAACCCCTAGTATATGCCAGGCACGGTGCTGGGTACCGGGGATGAGCATCTGTGTTCAGTGAGCCATCTCTCTGCCCTTGCAGCCTTTACAGTGCAGTAGAAAAGACATCATGCGAAACGTGACTACCGCATTAACTGTTTAATTACATGCGTCATAAATGCTATGCGAGAAACGTCCAGGATGCCAGGAAGTTTTGAGCGAACTCTGAAGGATGAATAAAAACTGACCTCTCAAGGGCAGGGGCAAAGCTTGAAGCAGAAAGACGGAAGAGCACTGCAAAGAGAGGGAACGGTATATACGAGGGCTCAGAAGCAGGACTTCTAGAAAGCAGGTAACTGAGAGTTTTTGTTGCTTCCTCTACCCGTGACCTTACTGTAATGTAACCAAGCCAACCTCGCCGGCAAGCGGGAAGAAAAAGGATAGTTCCCAGTCGCTTACTCCTTGCTGGAAAGAACAGCCTGAACAAATCGGAGGGAAGCCTCGGCTTGCCCAGCCTATATGCCAAACTCCATTTTGTCAGCGGGAGGGAAGCGACAAAAGTCCATTCTGGAACCCAAAGCCTGAATCTAGCCTGTGGGTTAAAATACACATGGGGGTTGGGGCGCCTGGGTGGCGCAGTCGGTTGAGCGTCCGACTTCAGCTCAGGTCACGATCTCGCGGTCCGGGTCACGATCTCGGGGTCCATGAGTTCGAGCCCCGCGTCGGGCTCTGGGCGGATGGCTCGGAGCCTGGAGCCTGTTTCCGATTCCGTGTCTCCCTCTCTCTCTGCCCCTCGCCCGTTCATGCTCTGTCTCTCTCTGTCCCCAAAATAAATAAAACGTTGAAAAAAAAATTAAAAAAAAAATACACATGGGGGTTTACGGTTTAATTTTGCATGTAGTTCTGGGCCACGTCTGAAAGTTCACAGATGAAAAGCATAGAAATGCAAGCGTGACACTGACTACTGAAATGTCTCCCATGCCAGAGGGAACCAAAAAAACACATGGGGCTTGTGAGCCAAGCCCACCTTGCGCTGTGGGAGTTAACGCTGCTAGTGTGTGTATATTATAGACTTCATCTTTAAGGCTCCAAGATTTGGTCATAAAATCTCTCCCCAGCCGAAACGTGGCATATAAATAAGGTCTCTGCTTGAGGGTTGAATTGTTCTGTTGCTCTTTGAAAGCTGTCCTTTCACCAGATACAGCTCTGGGTGACTTTTTCACCACCCACTTTTAACTCTTCCTAGTTAGGACAAGCCACTACCAAAGTCACCTCATCCTTGCTGCCTACAACTGAGAAGTGGGCAGAACATTAGACCTTTCTGCAACGTGGCCAGAAAAAGAGGCATGTGTACAATGGGAAGAAGGCTATATGGCGACCAGAGAATGATTCCAACACGAAATTCCTTTTAAAACTCTATTCCCACTCAGTGTTTCCGGAGGATGGTAAAGCTCTGGTGACAACACGACACCTATCCAGTTCTAGAAAGCAAAAAACACAACCTAGTAACTGTCTGAAGGAAAATTCAGTATCAAGCATCAATCTCTCCAAAGTATAGCTCGTCTCCAATGAAATCGCCATGAAAACCAATAGCAGGAGGGTTCTTTTTTTCTCTCATTTTGCCGACTGAATGGGCCGTGGACTCGGTGATTGGGGCTGCAATTTTGTTGCCGCTAATTTTTTCTTAACTTTCAATTTTGAAATAATTAGAGATTCACAGGAAGTTGCAAAAATAGTACAACACAATGTGCCCATCACGGGGCTTCCCCTTGTGGTGACATCTTACAAGGCTATCACGCATCGTCAAAACTGGGCGATGAACTGGCGTAAGTTATCAGACCACAGATCTGACTCTGATTTCACCAGTTTCTGCCTGCAATCCTTTTTCTATGTCTGTGTAGAGCTCCATGGCATTTTGTCACACGTAGGAACGTGCGACATCACCACCACAAAGGAACTCCCTTGAGCTGTCTCATTTTTTTAGTCACACCTCCTTCCTTCCTTCCCCTTCCCTCACCCCTGGAAACCGCCTGTCTGTTCTCCATCTCTAATTTTGCCATTACAAATGTTATGTAACATTGAGGAGGTTACATAAGTGAAACCATAAAATGTAAGGCTTTTTGAGACTAGCCTTTTTCACTGAGCGCTATGATCTGAATGTTGTGCCCCAACTCCACCATATTCTCACGCTGAAATCCTAGCCCCCAGAGATAAGGCTGTTAGGAAGTGTTTGGGAGGTGCTTAGATCATGCCGGTAGGGCTGTTGTGAACAGGATTCATGCTTTCATAAAAGAGATCTCACGGGGCGCCTGGGTGGCTCAGTTGGTGAAGCGTCTGACTTCGGCTCAGGTCGTGATCTCACGGATTGTGGGTTCGAGGCCCACGTCGGGTTCTGTGCTGACAGCTCAGAGCCTGGAGCCTATTTCAGATTCTGTGTCTCCCTCTCTCTCTGCCCCTCCCCTGCTCACACACACACTCTCTCTCTCTCTCAAAAAATAAATAAACATTAAAAATAATTTTTTTAAAAGACCTCACTAAGGTCCCTTGCCCCTTCCTTCACGGCAAGATGGTTCAGGCTATGAACACAGAAAGGGACCTTCACCAGAATGAGATCGCGCTGGCCCCTTGATCTTGGACTTCCCAGTTTCCAGAACTGTGGTAAGTAAACTTCTGTTGTTCATAAGCTACTTAGCTTGTGGTATTTTGTTACAGGAGCCCAAGTGGATTGAGACACTGGACACAACTCCCCTAAAATCCATCCAAGTTATTCTATCAATAGTCGATTCCTTTTTATTGCTGACTAGTATTCCATTGGATTGGATGTACCATAATGTGTTCAACCATTCACTTGGTGAAGGACGTTTGGGCTGTTTCCAGTTTGGGGCTACAAATAAAGCTTCCATGAGTACTCACGTATATGTTTTTACGTAAACGTAAGTTTTCATTTCTCTAAGATAAATGCCCAGGTGTGTGATGATTGCCATACTGCTTTCTAGATGATTGTACAACTTTACATTTCCGCCAATTATGAAAGATCCAGCGTCTCAGCATTCTTCTTTTGTTTTGGGTTTTGGGTTGTTTGTTTGTTTGTTTTTTAGGATTTTATTTTTCAGTAATCTCTACACCCAAAATGGGGCTCAAACTCACAACCCTGAGATCAAGAGTGGCACACTCCACCGACTGAGCCAGCCAGGGGCCCCTATATCTCTGCGTTCTTGCCAGAATCTGGTACGATGGGTAATGTTCGTTTTCGCCCTTCTACTGTAGTGGGATCTCCTCGTGATTTTACTTTGCCTTCCTCTAACGGCCAGTGATGTCGACTAACTCTTCAGGCGCTTCGCCACCCGTTTATCTTCTTTGCTGAAATTTCTGTTCAAGTCTTTTGTCCATTTTCTAATTGGACGGTTTGTTTCCTTACCGTTGAATTGAGAGAATTCTTCATATACTGTGGATGTGAGTTTTTTGTAGCACATGTGATTTGCAAATATTCTCTGTCTTTTCGTTCTTCTAAGAGGGGCTTTTGTAAAGCAAAAGGTTTTCATTTGACGAAGTCCAACGTGTCCATTTTTTTCTTTCGTGGCGCATGCTTTTGGTATCACAGGGGGACTAAACTCTTCTTCAGCGGATTGAAAGGCCACCATTCGTGATAATGAACACCGGGTATCATGCACTTGCCAGGAACCGGGAACTGGGTTAAGCCCTTCATAAGCATCGCCTACCTTAATCTTCACCTCAGCCCTGTGGAGTCCACACGATTAGCCGCATTATGACAAATGAGGTGACGGAATCTTAGCTGGGTCAGTCAACTTGCTGAAGCTCATACAGTGAGGAAGTAGTCAAGACTGGCTTCAAACTCAGGTACGTCTGACTCCAAAGTACATGGTAAAATGGACTTAGGAAGAAAGACTGGGGAATGTTAACTGAGAGAGGATTTCCTCAGGACTTGGGGTGGGATACAGGAGGTGGGAAGGGTCATAAGGGAAAGACTGGACTTAACCCATCCAGCAAAACGGTGTGAAGAAGGAGCAGTTCCTGGCAAGCAGCAGTGACGAACGGCACGTCGGCACTGACCGGGGGTAGAAAACACCAGTGACATCCCAAGTTCGAGTCAGCACTTTCGCATATGAGCACGAACACAGGCGTCCTTTCCACCGGCAGACGTTTTGCCCCCCATCAGATATATAAGAAAATGGTCTTGCCCAGCATGAAGGAGGACAATGCAATGCTTTCCCCCTCCATCTCGACCTTGGAACGAACGGACGACAGCCAAGGAGTTCCCTGGGGAATGTAGGGGGGCTTCTCCGGAAGTTGTTTGCATATTGTGGTGAAGAGGATGAGAGAGGAGTTGGTATCGGGGGGTCTGGAGCCGGAGGGGCGGGCGAACCACGAAGAACGCGCATGTGGCCGTGCTCTTGAACCCAGGAATCGAAGCGACTTGGCTCCAAAAGCCAATAAACTGTGGCATTTGCATTAATTTCACTGAGCAGGGGAGCACGCACTTGCACTATCAGCTGAGAGATGTGAAATTTAGCTGACCTATGCTCCCTCTCAGTGACTGGAGTCGGAAGCTGCCCGACGATGCAAGATCATCTCGAGAGGGCAGTGGTTCTCAAAGTGCAGCCCCGGGACGGCAGTGGCAGCCTCACACTGAGGTTGTTAGAAATGCCAGTTCTCAGACCCCACCCCACATCTACTGACTCCAAAACTCTGGGGATGGCCCCAGAAATCTGTGCATCTAAAAGCCTTCCGGGTGACCGTGGGGGTTTTTTTGTTATTTTTTTTTTTTAATGTTTCCTTCTTTATTTTGAGAGAGAATGAGACAGAAAGAGAGCACGGGGAAGGGGCCGAGAGAGAATCCCAAGCCGGCTCCACGCTGTCAGCGTGGAGCCCAACTCGGGCCGGGCCTCAATCGCACGACCACGAAATCACGACCTGAGCCGATATCAAGAGTCGGAAACTTAACCCACTAAGCCACCCAGCACCCCCCCCCCCCACCACCAGGCAATTCTCATACAGGATAAAGTTTGAGCACAGAAGGGAAGCAGAAGGAGGTTTATAATGTGTATCACAACTAGTTTCAGCTGCATATAAAATGTAAAACTCAAAATATTAGTGGCGAAACACAGCGGATTTATTCTTTTATGTCGAAAAAGTCTGCAGGTTGGCCACCCTCAGCCCTGCCTCTCGCCCCGAAGGGTGCGTCACAGTCCAAGACGACCAGTCAAGCTCTAGCACTCGCATGTCACGTTCAGAGGAACAGGAAGGAACAACAGAAAAAAGACGGAAGGGGAAACCCTCCCAAATTAGGCCGTGACCTTGAAGCAGAAATCCCAGGGGACATTTCCGTTTACATTTAATCGCCCAGAACTTAGTTACATGGCCGCGACTATGCGCAAAAGAGGCTGGAAAACGCGGCCTTCAATCAGATTCAGGGCAGTGTTTGAACCCCTTGAAGGCAACAAGGGTTCTTTTCTAAAGGAAAAGGGAGAAGGCGACATGACACCCGTGAGCCTTTGCCACAGACCCCTCGGAGGCAGCTGGCAGAATCCTGGAAACTTGGAAAACATCTTGGAATCAGCCAAATCTTCACATTTCTACACTAATCTGTTTAAGGCAGTAAGTATTTTGGCCTTTTAGTAGGAAGGCCCTGGTCGCAGATAATAAATATTAGGATCTTCAAATATGTTGAAGGAGAGAGGTTGTTGGTGGTGTCGTAAGATGCCAGCCCAGGGTTCTAAGAAAGTTTCACGGCAAACATCCTTTATTTAATTATGATAGAAGCAAGTGGTTGGCTTCCCCCAAAGAGAAGTTATTCAAACGAGCTTTTCTAAACTATTTTTACAAAAGAAAGTCCCAGGGGCACCTGAGTGGCTCAATCTGTTAAGGGTCCGCCTCTTGATTTTGGCCCAAGTTGTGATCTCACTATTCGTGCAATTGAGCCCCGTGTCGGGCTCTGATTGCACAGAGCCTGCTTGGGACTCTCTCTCTCTGTCTCTCTCTCTCTCTCTCTCTCTCTCTCTTTCTGCCCTTCCCTGTGTGCTTTCTTGCTCTGTCTCTCAAAATAAATAAACTTCTAACAAGAAAGAAAGAAAGAAAGAAAGAAAGAAAGAAAGAAAGAAAGAAAGGAAGGAAGGAAGGAAGGAAGGAAGGAAGGAAGGAAGGAAGGAAGGAAGGAAGAAAGAAAGAAAGAAAGAAAAAGAAAACCCCAGCCCTCACTCGGAAAAATGTACAATAACTTGTCCTGCACAGAACGTGGCCCCTAAGCTTTGTTTTCCCCAGAACGGGGGTGGAAAGTGGACGCCCAGCCAAAACAGGTGAGGCACACCAAAGAATCAGTGGTCAGCAACATCTCTTAAGTTCTCAAACCTCAGGTATTTCTTCAAACTCGTTAAAAATGCAAATTCCCCAGCCCTAAGCCAAAAGATTCTAATGCTACAGAACAGAAATAGCATCGGTGAATTTGTGGGTTTATTTCAAGTACCCCAGCTGATTCAGACGGACCTTTGACAAACTCTAAACACAAGTCCCCAAATGCACACGATACCACAGCAGGCAACGTACGGAACAAATTCATTCAAAAGCTGACGCGTGCACCTTCCCCAACGTACAGCAAAGTTAAAACAGCTGGTTGATTTGATGAAAAAGATCAGATCAGCTGTTTGATAGCAGTGTTGAGTAACTTTAGTTAAAACGGGCAAATCAGGAAATTCTCCCCGCCCTGAGCCCACCATTAACGGATGGCTGCTCAAACAGCAGGAAGGACAGTGACAGCGGTGCCACCGGAGATAAGGGCTGCCCCAAGTGCCACCAGGGGTCCTCCGTTGCCCTGGGCCCTGGTGCTTTCAGCCTTAGAGAACAATGAAGTTTCCAGCTGTAACCAAGTTCTAATTTTACTGTGAGGTCCTGGGACAGGTGCGTGTCGCTGGGTACTGGGAGCCTCGAACCTCGGGAGAAACGGCCAAGAGGTGAAGTCCGGAGAGCCAAAAGGAATACTGGGGAGGAGAGGGAGGGACCGAGCGGGGAAGAGAGGGTCCCTCTGGCACAAAGCTGCTCAGTCTTCAACACACAAACGCTGGCCGACACAGGCGCACACACGTGCACGACCCCTCGTTACTTTTCCGCTACCACCTATCCGGACCAGCGGCTGTTAAGCCCTGCGCTGCTCACACGAGTCAGAAGAGTAGATGTTCGAGTCTAGCCAAGATTAGGAGGTGTGCTTTGTATCACTCCAGCTTGCAGCTACGATTTCACCGCAGCCACAATGACAGATGAGCGGAAAACACCCCACCCTACGCCCCACGGTGGTTAATATAGGAGATGGGCTGCAAACACCATAAGAACGGAGTAAAGGCACACGTTTTAAAAAGGATGCTGGTCGTTCGGGTTAAAAAAGGAAAAAGGCACCTTTTCCTTTTCAAAAACAAGAAAGAAGGAACCAGCAGAGAAAACCATGAAATCTACAAAGACAGAAGCCACGAAGGAAAAAGGAGACACAGCGGACCGAGACACAACGGGGGAAGCAGCATAAAAAATAGGAGAGAACGTGCCAAAATGAAAAAACCTTAAGAAACCGGCCATTTGATCATCATTTTGACGCAGAGACTTCAAGAGGATGTCTCGCGGTATCTGGAAATAACCCACTACGTGCCACGTTTTAGATCCTTCCTTGGAATTGTTAGAAGAAACTGTGTGGTGGGCTTCTCTCCACATTGACACGACGGACTCGGATGAGGCGAAGTCGTAACAGAGAATCATTGTACGTTTTGTCCCTGTCTGGGGACATACAGACAATAGTGCTGACACTGGAAGTTCACAGCAATTTGGAAAAGACTGGAGGGGTTGAGGCATGACCAGCCCTTCTGCGCCTCTTGTGCATATAGTTGGTCTCTAATGACAACAGCTGTTGCCTACCAAGCCTGTCACTCTTTCCAGTCATGATTCTTAGGCTTCTGAAGAATCTGATATCTTCTCCCCCTCAAACAGAGCTACGTGCTTTCTTTTTTCTTTTTTTTTTTTTAACGTTTATTTATTTTTGCGAGAGACAGAGTGGGAGCAGGGGAGGGGCAGAGAGAGAGAGAGAAGGAGACCCAGAATCCGAAGCAGGCTCCGGGCTCCGAGCCGTCAGCAGCGGAGCCCGACGCGGGGCTCGAACTCACAGACCGCGAGATCACGACCCGGGCCGAAGTCGGACACTCAACAGACTGAGCCCCCCGCAGGTGCCCCAGAGCTATGTGCTTTCTGAAGTGCTGATGCACATTTGACCATCATTTCTCAGGTATGGGCATTGACAGTGCAAGTCTGCCCAGCATAGTGGACACAATTTCTCCCCCTCGCGTTGATGTTCCTCATCATCAGGTCCTACAGCCTGTCAGGATGAAGAGATCAAAAAATAACACTCCCGGCCACCAGGCTAGGCTATTCATTTAATCTTCACTCCAGCCCTCTGGGCGGGGGTGGGGGGGTGTCTTTCTTATTACCCTATTTCGCGGACGACAAGACAAAGTCTCGGAGAAATTAATAACTGTCCCAATGCTATGAACTCGTGGATCTGGAAAGCCAACCACAGGAATTTTAATGTCCGCTGGAGCATAAAAATGTACCACGCTAGGAACACCCAGTGTCATAAGCCAGTGCAGACTCAGAACCTCAGGTGGATCCCTGGAATTTGAATTTTAACGAGTGCCAGGAAATGACTCTGATTCTCATTAAATTTGGGAACCACGTGATATAAGAAGCAAAAAAAAAAAAAAAAAATGCTGAGATACCGAGCATATGCTTTTAGAGCTAACAGTATAACAGAGAGTTTCTCTGTGTTTTTTTTTTTTTATACTTCAGGCTGCCGTGTGGGGCAAGGATGCTGGTTAAGCTGTTTAGATTCTGTGAGCCACTTTGCTTATCTGTAAAATGGGAACCGTGGTTTCCATCCCACATGATTGCAGCGAGGATAACGCACGTGAGAACACTTGGCAAGTTCCAAAGAGCTGTGTGCTTGATCGCAAAAATGGCCCCAAATCATCCCCCAACCCCTAGATCCACACACGTGCAGTATTAATGTCGCAGCTCTCCCCATCACGGCGTGTTCTAGTCCTTGAATGTGGGCCATGTGATTTGCTCTTGCCAATGGGACAATAGCCAACATGACTCGGACAGACGCTTTTGGTCCCCGCACGTTGAGGTTTGCCCTATTGCTACGCTTGGGACCCTAAGGCTACCTTGTGACTGACTGTCAACTCGCCTTCTGGAAGTTAAGAGACCACAGGAAGAAGGACTGTAGTCAGTCAGCTACCGGCCAATAGACAGTCAACAGCCAGGCACAGACATGAGGCCATCCTGGATCACCCAGCCACCTGCGAACTTTCCAGCTAACCGTGTACTCAGGAAGAAAACCCACAGAAATCAGTAGAGCCAGCCTAGACCAGAAGAACTGCCCCGGAAGCCCACCAAATTGGGAGCTAAATAAATGATCGTGGGGGCGCCTGGGTGGCTCAGTCGGCTGATCGTTGGACTCTGGGTTTTGGCTCAGGTCACGATCCCAGGGTCATGGGATTGAGCCCCACATCAGGTTCCATGCCTTAAGCGGAACCTGCTTAAGATTCTCTCTCTCTCTCTCTCTCTCTCTCTCTCCCTCCCTCCCCCTCTGCCCCTCTCCCCTACTTGCACTCTCTCTTAGATTGATAGATAGATAGAATAAAATGATGGTCAGAGCCATCAAGTTTTGGAAAAGCTTGTTACACGGCAAAAGCTTTCTAATACAGGCTCTATGCATATGCTACCAGTTGGGTTGTTTCGTGTTCAGAGCATGGCTTCTGTAGTTTACTAAGATGCTGCCCAGAAGGGCTTTGCACAGATGGGCAGACATCATTGTGCTGATCTTCAGGCAAGGTCTTTTATCACGTGGGTACGATGTCCCGCACAAATTATCTGACAGTCTCTCCTGACAAAGCACACTCTGGACGCGGCAAGGGACTGAGATGAAGGAACCCCTCCCTACCTCCCTCTCGGTGGTTCGGGAAAGGCAGTTCAGCTGCCTGGTGCGGGAGGACATAGAACCTAAATCTTGCCCAAGCCGAAAAGCTTCCCGGAGGATCAGAAACGTCCTGAAGCCTGAACCGAGCACCCTCACTGCCGTACGAAGTGTTACTGTGCAGAATATATTAGATAAACCTGTAATGGTGAACAGGCCAGGATTGCACTACCCACCCAGGCTCACTCCGGGAGTCTTTATACTGTGATTAAATGCCTTTGATAGGCATTTTCAAAGCGTGGTTTTCCCCTTGCTGAACATTTTGGCGAGAGAAGACTCATCATCTGTAAACATTATCTGAGGAGCCTCATTCAGTGGAACAAGGTACAAGGTTTTCTATCAACTTCATATTCTGCAACCTGAAAAGTAAGTATAAAACGGAGAATTTTTTAAATCTCCCTTTCCTTCCCCCCGGGAGATTTAGAGATCATGCAATGAATGAATACAGCCGTTTTAGCATTCATCTGACACAGCAAATTGCAACTCACTCTGGGAGTAACTATTTGCAAGGCTGATGCATCACATTCACATCACATACTCATTCTGAGCTCCCCCCCCCCCATGCACACTTTATTAGATGGTTATGGTGTTATTGTTGGTTGAGGATAACCACATAACCCACTTTCTTAAATCCTTCTCCAAGCTGTATTGAATCAGGGGGACGTCTCAGAACACCACTGAGTAACCCAAAATAAGTCTCGGGCTCCTTCTGCTTTTTATACACAGGCTGGAATATGTTCATTTGCATGGAAGAATTTCAAATGCCTTTTTTAAAGCCTAACAGATTTCTCTGGATATAATTTGGAATCTCAAGCTCATTCAAGAAAACCAAAATTTGTCCAAATAAATGATCACCATGAAGTCAATTAATATGAGTTCTAGAACCAGGATCTAACTGAAATTTTTCTCACACCAAATCAAATGCCACTGAACCGTAGTTGGTTAACTATGAGCTTTTATTTGGCCAATAGATAATAAAAAGTGACCGAAGTTGTGTCGGAAATACTTAGGAGCTGGATACACTTCGTGGCTGAAAGTGATCCAGGCACCAAATGACGAAGGAAATGAATAACCACTAGAGAAAAAAGAAAAAAGGAAACCATCGCATGAACACAAGAGAAGAGAGAGGCGTGCCGACGATAACCGAAGCAGGAGCGTGGACAAGGTCTCCCCAGGGCATCTATGGAGTAGCAATACAAGACTGCCAAGGACCAAACTCCAGGGAGCACCAATACTAAAAGTATAGGCTGAGCCTGAGCCTGAGAGGGAGTGGCCAGAAAGGCGGGAGGAGAAGCTGGAGTGGCCCGTATCACCGAACTCAAGGAAACGAGTGTTTCAACACAAGGAGGATGCCAAGAGAGCAAGTAAGAACTGAGGAGAAGGGACTTCATTGGGTTCCCCAACACGAGAAGTTACTGGTGACTCTGGCCCGAGCAGTTTTTGTGGCGTGGTGAGGGCAGAAGGGAGACCATAGTGAGTCGAGGAGGCTATGGCAGGTATTAAATGAAGACAGCAAGTGTGGACAATCCTTTTAGGAAAGTTAGCCCTCAAGTGTGTGGGAGGGAATGGGGAAAAGAAGAGGACGGAGAACATGGAATGAGAAGGGGTTATTAAGAGGAGAAAGGTTTGGGGAGCCTAGGAGGCTCAGTCAGTTAAGCGTCCCACTTGAGTTCAGGTCATGATCTCACGGTTCATGAGTTCGAGCCCTGCGTCGGGCTCTGAGCTGACAGCTCGGAACCTGGAGCCTGCTTCCGATTTTGTGTCTCCCTCTCTCCCTGCCCCTCCCTCACTCATGCTCTGTCTCTTTGTATCAAATATAAACAGTAAAAAAAACTTTTTTAAAAAGATTCTCTCTACCTCGCTCATGTGCACGCTTGCTCGCTCTCTCTCTCTCTCTCTCTCTCACACACACACACACACACACACACACACACACACACACACAAAAGTAGAAGGGCTTAAGTGTTTTTAAAGGTTGATAGCAAGGAGGGACATCTCTTCCATCCTTACAGGTGGAATGAGAGAGAAGGGGGCAGTTACAGAGATATGTGTAAGTCTGGTGGGCAGAAATTTTGTGCGCTCCTACCTGGTGACCTTTTTTCTCAGTGAACTAGGAACCAGGGTATCTCTGCAGAGACTGAGGGGTGAGGGAGAGACCAGAGATAAGGTGAGAGTGAAGGTTTCAAACAGTCACAGCAGAGACTGAGAAGGACGGAGTCGACTATGGAAACACGGAGGGACTTCTAGGTGCCACGGAGGGCAGTCTTGGGTGAACTCACGAGTCACGGACTAATGGTCGTACCAGTGGCGAGATTTTGCCCAGAAGCGCTCAACTGTTTAGATGTAAGCAAACAGCAGAAGTTGGGTCCGTGCGAGAATAGGGTTTTGGCACATGGATTTGATAGAAGGGATAGAACAAAGACGTTACGAATCCTGGCAGGGGAGAGGTTAGAGTGACAGACCGCCAGATGCACGCAAAGCAAGAAAGGGAAGATAAGAGGGAGCCAGTATCACGCAGGGAGAAATAAGTGGGTCAAGCGAGGATGGCTCCCTTGAGGTTGACCAACAGGGGTAGAGGGAGCAACTGAGGGAGGCAGCGGGAGGGGACGTTTAGGAGACTGTGGTCAGAGTGGACGATGCGAACGAAGGACACCAGAAGTGGGTGCGGTTCTCAGAGTGACAAGTTCTACAACAAGGCCATGGAACGCATGACTGGAGGGGAGTGTAGGCAAAGGTCAGAGAAGAAGATACGCACCTTGAAAGCCTAGGGGTGGCTTGTTATCTACACAGGCCATGGAGCTCAGAGGATGATGGCAGGGCTGGGGTGTAGAGGAATCAATGGACAGTCACTGACTGAGGGAGAGTGACCAGCGAGCCGGACGCTGACAGAGATGAGGACATTGAGAGAATGGCAGTTACCCCACCTGAGTCTCAGAAGCCCCGAGGGTGGAAAATGGTCTGGAAGAAGCACGAAGAGCCAGGCGAGGACCCGCCCCCCCCCCTTTCAACCTGACACCCTGTGAATGAGAGCTGGGGGACCACCGCCTGAAAGACCCACAGGGGACGAGGCTTCAGTTAGGACTGAGGGAGAGCGAGCGAGGATGTGGGCAAGCAGAGCACGGGATCCGAGTTGCAAGCTTCCCGGGGCAGAGGGGACGGCGTGAGCGGACAGGAAAGGTAAGTGGAAGGAGTCGCATATCGTAGCAAATAGGGACCAGAGAAAACCGGCAGAGGGGCTTTGACCGTCTACAAAGTTTTCAAAGAATTTACCCCAACTTTCTTTGGTGGCTGAGGAGAAGGGGTAGGGCTGGCTCTCCCGGAACCCGGGCATCACACATATGAACTCTAAGGTCACGCGGGAAGAGCATTTAGTTCGAAGCACATGAAATCGCTACTATTCAAATCGCTACCCAAATGATAACGGCACAGGCTTCAACTTCTGAGTATCTGCCTCCCGGGGGCACCTGGGTGGCTCAGGTGGTTAAGTGTCCGACTCGTGATTTCGGCTGAGGCCATGATCTCATGGTTCGTGAGATCGAGCCCCACATGGGACTCGGTGCTGACAGCTCAGAGCCTGCTTCGGATTCTCTGTCTCCCTCTCTCTCTCTGCCCCTCCCCCACTCATGTGCAGGTGCGGGAGCGCTCACGGTCTCTCTCTCTCTCTCTCTCTCTCTCTCTCTCTCTCGCTCTCTCCCCCCATCAGAACAAATAAATAAACATTAAAAAAAAGAGAGTATCCGCACACAAAAGGGAATGACACTTTCAGCAGTGGCCTGGGACGAATGCGCTCCTCCCTTCTGTTAACGTGAGATCCCATCGGTGGAGCTCCAAGGGCAGGTGGGGCACGAGAGGAACGCCCGCTTCCCAAGGACAGACCTCAGGCTGGCTCGGGACCACTTGGCGTCCAGAGAGGAGACAGGGATCCAGCGGTGGGGGCGAGACCGAACAAGAGGGCTGCGTGGGACCTGAGGACAGAGGTGGAGGAAATGAGAGCAGGTATGAATAGCAGCAAAGAAACAAGGTGACAGGTGGCTGGAGGGAACGAGATCAAAGGAAGAAACAGCAAAGGAGAAACAAGGGTAAAAACCTCAGAAGGTGCCTACTATCAGAAACAGCATCTCCTTTTCCCCAGGAAAGGAAGTGCCGCCTCCCCCAAAACCAATTATAGTGGCGGACAGGAAAGGCACGGTGCTCAATAAGGAGAGAAAAATGACTGTAAAGCAGTTTGCAAGAATAAAGAGTTATATAAAGTCCCAATAATAATAAATCACCTTGCCCGAGGTATGAAAACCTTAAAAAAAAAACCCGAAAAATCAAAACGTGGAGAAGCAGAAGGCCTCGATGAGCTTCCAGAAGGTTTGTATGCTTGCTTGCAATTCCTCCCCCTCAATATCTCCAGCCGGGCTCCGTAAGAGCAGACCTCAATCAGGTTTTCAGGTGAAAAGGAGCCGAGACCCCATTGAAAGCTGGCACCCCCAACCCGCCTGTGCGCCCCCCCCTCCATGTTCATCGGAGGAGGGCAGAGACTCTGGGGGAACCTCTTTACTGACTCTGGCATCTGCCTTCTGGAATACTCCTGCATCTGTTTTGTGAAGGTTTTCTTTCCTTCTTTTTGTTATATAAAACAAGATTGGAAAAAATAAGCTTCGAAAGAAAGAAAGAAAGAAAGAAAGAAAGAAAGAAAGAAAGAAAAGGAAGGAAGAAAGAAAAGGAAGAAAGGAAGAAAGGAAGGAAGGAAGGAAGGAAGGAAGGAAGGAAGGAAGGAAGAAAGAAAGAAAGAAAGAAAGAAAGAAAGAAAGAAAGAAAAAGAAAGAAACAGAAAAAGGAAGAAACAAAGAAAAATAGGTCTTTCTGACTTCTCGGTACTGGAGCTCTGTTCTTTATATATCTCCTTGTTCCATTGTTAAATAAACCCACATATTTAAGGGTGACACATTCTCCTAACTAGTGCCTTGTCAGGCCCATGTGCCTTGCTAAAAATGGACCTTGATGACTGCTGTTTCCATTTTTTTTTAAGAAATAATTTGATTATTTTTATCCTGCTTCTCTCGATCACCACTCACAAGGAAATGGTTATTTTTTTTTTTTGCAAAAACCATTTTTAAACACGCCAAGAGCTCCAACACGTACAGACAGAAAATGTTCTTCAACACATGTGTATAAGTCACACACACATACTCCTCGCCTTGTGAAAATTAGCTTTAAATTTGGAGTCAACGCTCTTCTGCAGTAAAACTATTTTCTGTTCAACCTCTTACAATATTATGTGCATCCCTACATCTTACTTTGTGCAGACCTGAATATCTCCCAGAAAATGGATAATTTAATAAAAGTGGGTGATATGAATCACCCAGGGACAATCTGAATTATTATCTGCAGATAATTCATTATGCACATATTTCTCGCGAGATTCTTAAATCAGCAGGGCTTCTTAAGCCGAGACTTTCAAATTTTGTCTGTAATAACTGGAGACTTGACCCATAAATCAGCAAATAGGCCAGCAGGCTCGCCACATGCTTCACATTTCTTCTTGGGAGGAAAAGGCACTTAATTACCCGGAGGTCACAGAAGGAAAAAATGGACATGAAAGTTGTTAGGGGTTTTATAGCAAAGTACCACCAATTTCAGCAGTGTCTTCAAAAAGGGAGCTTGTGAAAAGAAGCCAGTGAAAATGCTTGAAATCAACCTAGGCGACTCATGCAGAGGAAGATGTTTTGAATGTTTACAAGAACCATCTCAGCAACCAGCACTGCCTCCCGTTAGCAAGAAGACGCTTGTCCGGCATTTGACTCTTTTGTTTCATGTTACCCATTTCGCAGATTAAATTTCTAATATGGAAGGCATGGGAACCTAGGACTTATTTTCATCAATGTATGGAATGTTTTTTTTTTTTAATTTTTTTTTCCAACGTTTTTTAATTTATTTTTGGGACAGAGAGAGACAGAGCATGAACGGGGGAGGGGCAGAGAGAGAGGGAGACACAGAATCGGAAACAGGCTCCAGGCTCCGAGCCATCAGCCCAGAGCCCGACGCGGGGCTCGGACTCACGGACCGCGAGATCGTGACCTGGCTGAAGTCGGACGCTGAACCGACTGCGCCACCCAGGCGCCCCAATGTATGGAATGTTAATGAAAGGATCAAGTTCATCCTTTACTTCTAGGATCTTACCTCACCCCCGCTTCACGTTCTACAACCTCTCAGTTACGATTCTGCCCTCTTCCTATTCTTCAGTTCTTTCTTCCTTCCACCCACCCCCCCCCCCCCGCCCCATGGTAAAAAGCCACACTCCATAAAGGACCCCATATTGATATCATAGTGCCGTGTGACGATGGTGCAAAACTCTGTGGGACGTAGCCCCAGGAGACTTGGGTTCAAATCCTAATGCCCACTAGCACTGGGCTCCCTGACGGGTTCGCTCGTCCCCCAGCTGCTATCACTGTAGGCAGCTACCCGCTCATGGCTGTCTTCTTCTCCAGGAAACTGCTCTCGGACAAGTGGGGGTCCCTTGTCCCAGGACATTAAGGCCCCCTCCCCTCCCAGGGGCAGCCACTAGCCAATGAGTGATGCCACAAGAGCACCAAAGGCCGACTATCTCAAGGGAGGACCAGCTCGTGGTGCTTCGTGTGCCCCTGGGGCTCCTGTGGATGAGGCAGAAATCAGCCTCTAGTCCAGACCACGTCCTTGTTGGGCTCTCTTCCTCTGCCCTTTTCCACTTCCCTTCTCCCCTTCGAAGAGCGCTTGCTCAATAAGCCACTCGAACAAGACCCCCCCGCTTCAGGCTCTGCTTCTAGGGAACCCGACCTAAGATGCACTTGGACCCTGGACACTCACTTGACATGTCCGTTAGCAGGTCCCTCACACGCGAGACGACGATAATAAAACACACCTCACGGGAATGTCGCACCGGTTACATGAGAAAACCTGGGCAAAAACCCTCGCTCACCTACAGCGCTATTTGAGTTTAAAGGATTATTGTGACCTCATGTAAATATCGGGCTATGTGTAAATTACCCTGCCCACAGGGGGAGCGGACCTTAATCAAAGAGCTTCCTCGCTTGGCCTCCAGTCCCTCTCTTGCTCCACTAGGTCTCCGGGGCTGGCTCCTAGCCCTCTGCCCAGCCTCTCAGTCCAGGCAGCACATGCAGCCAGGGAGAAGCACGGGCCACCTCGTTCAATTCCAAGTTTATGCTGAGGTTCCCCAGATCCCGAAGACTCCAAGCACTAAATCTCCAGCTTTGATCCCTCTCGAGGACACCGGATTCACAGCCCCTAGTGTCTATTTAACAACTCCGTGGGGCTCTGCGACAGACACCTGACGTGACGTGACCAAAACACGACCCTTGGATGGCCGCCTCTCAGTCGGCTTTCCCACCACTGCCCGCCTTCCCCATCTCAGTACACAGCTGCCTTAGAGAGAACTGCTTAAGTCAAAACTCTAGGAATTAGACCTGATTGGTTTTTTTTTATTCTCTCAGCCTTTCTATCCAATCTGTCAGTAAGCTCTGCCAACTCCTCCTGCAAATCCCACTTCCCTCCATGTCCGTCACCAGTGACAAAATCCAGGTCACCATCATCCTACTTGAACCACTGCACCCTGACAAATTCACTCTCCTTTAAAATATCAAGGTCGGGCGCCTGAGTGGTTCCGTCGGTTAAGGGTCCAACTCTTGGTTTCGGCTCAGGTCATGATCTCACGGTTCATGGGATAGAGCCCCCCATCAGGATCTGTGCTGATAGCGCAAAGCCTGCTTGGGATTCTCTCTCTCCCTCTCTCTCTGCCCCTTTCCTGCTCTCTTGTTCTCTCTCAAAATAAATAAATAAACATTAAAAAAAATAAAAATAACATATCAAGGTCATGTCACCGACCTAGCTTAAAACCTTCAAATGGTTTCCCGCCGTTCTTAGAGCAAGCTCTATCTCTCTCTCCCTCTCCCTCCTCTCTCTCTTTCCCCGTTCCTTTCCTTCCTTCTCCCGCCTGATACACACCACACACACACACACACACACACACACTATATACCAGCCGCATGGCTTTCTTCTTGTTCTTTGAAAATGTCAACATCATTCTTGCCTCAGGGAATTTACATTTGCTCTACCTTCAGCCAGAAATGTCCCTCCCTAAACTTCCGTGGCAGTCTCCTTTTTGTCATTCTACGTTTGTTTTTCTCTTCCAATTTAAAGTAGTTACCCAGGCATACTCACTCTAGCACATGACTCTGTTTTAATTCTCTGGAAATCCCTTCTCACTCTTTCTTGTTGACTTGTCCATTTGTGTACTACCCATCTTCCTCGCTACTCTAAGGTAGTTTGGGATCTTGTTTATTTCGTTCACAGCTATATCCCCTATTTCCCAGGGCCCTAAAACACTGGCTGATACATAGTAAGTGATCACTAAATACAGTTTTTAGATGACAGATTCATGGATGAATGAATAAACGGAGCACTGGCCCCAAGCTCAGGTTCTAGCTCAGCTATACCATTTACTAGCCGTGAGACCTTGGGCAAGTTAAGGGACCCTTTCAAGGGCACTGTGGATGGGGTTTGCCAGGCTGGTGCTGAAGGGGAACACGTAACAGGTTTTAACCTCCCAGAGTGTAGTGGGGCCTTAAAACCTCCTTCCTGGGTCCTAGACTCACTCTGCAGTACATATGGTAAAAGCTCACTCATGGGGTAGGGTGACCAATCGCTCCGTTTGCCCAGGCAGGACTGAGGGTTTCGGGGCACACAAGAGTTTCAATACTAAAACTGAGACAGTTCTAGCCAAAGTGGGCCAGCTCATCACCTCCTGTGAGGCCTAACACCTTCAAGGCCTTGAAGCCCCGTGGAGGAAGTTCAGTAAGGAAAGCAGGGCCTGAGTGGTGAGAGGGGGTGGTGAGGAACCTGACAGGCTATGGTGCTGATTATGAAACGTCCTTGGACAGGTTTGGATCCTGTTGAGTTTTATTATTATTGTTATTGTTCTACTTTTTAATTTGAAAAAGTCGCGACTAGACAAATCAACAAGAGTCCAAATAACTTGCTTTATTATTCTCTCTCTCTCTTTCCTTTTTTTCTGGACCATTTGAAAGCAGACTCCAGCTGTATGCTTCGTAACCCTTTAATATTTCGGTGTGGCTATCCTTAGAACAAGGAGAAGCTCTTATATGACCATAATTCAAATTTAAGAAAGTTAACGTTGACACGATACTTTTATTTAATCAACAGTCTATATTCCAAACGCATAAACTGTCCCCAAAAGAAAACTTCCACTCCAGGATCCAGTCCAGGATCCCATATCGCATTTAATTTTCATCTGTTTTTATCCTCCTATTCCTCGTCTTTGGTAATACTGACATTTTTTTTGTTTTTTTTTTTTAGAGAACCTGCCAATTATTTTATAGAATGTCCTTCAGTTGGGATCTTCCTTATTTTCAGAATGGGAATAATAATATCCACCTCACAGGATTAAATGAGATTCTTTCCTAATCTTAGTTTACAGAATAAATAAGATGGAATTTGAGATATGCCTAGCATGTGACAAGAGCTCCATAAATAATGGATATTAGGGTAACATGGAAGAAAGGAAAAAAATGGACTTTGCTAGACATTTCTTTGTGGAAGGGTTTTGGGTTTAAAAAGTATATAAAAGGGAATCACTGGAAATGAAGATAATGTTATAAAGTAGAGGCCTACTTTCATAATGTATCAGCTTTTTCATTTTTATTAATTTATTTAGCAAACATTTATTGAATCCCTAGAACGTGTCTGGAAACCTCAGGCAAATTTCTTCTCTCATCTACAAGCTTATGGTTTCCTCTGCACATGAGGATTATTAATAATATTTTCAAATAATTTCTGAAAAGACCAGATAAGAAGAATATAGATCTTCAGACAGTTTCAAAACTTGAAAGGTCTATACACATATAAATAGACGCTCATATTCTTTTTTTTTTTTTTTTTTTTTTTTTAGTACTTATTTATATGGGAGAGAGGCAGAACGTAAGCAGGAGAGGATCAGAGAGAGAGGGAGACACAGAATCCGAAGGACGCCTAGGCTTTGAGCTGTCAGCACAGAGCCCGATGCGGGCTCGAGCTCACAAACCGTGAGATCATGACCTAAGCCGAAGTCGGACCCTGAACCCAGTGAGCCACCCAGGTGCCCCAATGTTCATATTCTTGATAATGATATTCAGTATCAGGACCCTTCAGGTTGAACTTGAGAAGCAAGTGACCAAACACCCTAGATTAGGATGACAAAAACTGTTTTTAAAAATAGACACACGTCAGGGCGCCTGGGTGGCTCAGTCGATTCAGCGTCCGACTTCAGCACAGGTCACGATATCGCGGTCCGTGAGTTCAAGCCCCACGACGGGCCGCGTTGACGGCTCGGAGCCTGGAACCTGCTTCGGATTCTTTGTCTCCCTCTCTCTCTGCCCCTCCCCGGCTCATGCTCTGTCTCTCTCACTCTCAAAAATGAATAGATGTTAAAAAAAAATGTTTTTTAAATAGACACATGTCCATGATGTTTGTGCTGAACTAAAACTGTGTTGCACCCCCACTGAACCAACGACCATGGGAACAGAAAGTGGGTGTGCAAGGGTAGATGGGAAGCAGAGGAGGACCACCTGACACCATGGAATTGTTCAAAGTCAAGGCGCGGCTACAGAGGAACGATTTGGATTTGGGCACGTCACAGTCAAGGCTATATAGCGAACACAGAAGACGACAGCAGTGACTCAGTAGCACTTGAACTCGATCCAACACGTGTTTCATAGACAATGCTTTCTCAAAACACCTTGCTGTTCACTTGCAGACCATACATCTGTCTCTGCAAGACCCCAAGGCTTTTTCTTCCCTGGAAGTCAAGGAAACCAGTCATGGGACTCTCCTTCCACCCTACCCAGCATTTCAAGTCAGAAAGACCAGGGTTCAAATTCAAACTTTCCAACTGACTCTCCGTGTGAATTTGGGAAACGTGCTTTACTTGTCCAACTATATGTTCTCATCCGTAGAAATAGTGATTACTTTACAGATTTGCTATCAAGTAACTCTTAAAGTGTGTTCCCAAATCAGCAGCTGAAGCATCACCTGGGCACGTGTCTGAGATGCAGATTCTCAGGCCTCACCTGAGAGCCACCGAATCAAGAATTCTGAGGGCAGGGCCCAGCCATCTGCATTTTAACAAGCCCTCCAGGCGATTCCACCGGGCTAAAGTTTGAGAACCGTTGTTGTAATGGCTTGAACGATGTGATGTATATAAGTAACTGGCACAAGGCCAAGCAGCCACATCACAGAGTAACTGCACAGTAAGTTTTACTCCCTCCTCCGCCTCCCCCACCGCCCACAACTCTCCCAACACACGGAAGTGTGGATGCGTGCGTGCGCGCGCGCACACACACATGCGCGCGCGTGTCGATAATTGCTTGGAATACTGTACGTGAAAACACTATCGTTTCAAAATTACATACATTAAGAGCTGGAAGTATACCTGTAAACCTTCATATGGCCGGGGGCGCCTGGCTGGCTCAGTCAGTGCAGCATGGTACTCTTGATCTTGGGGTTGAGAGTTCAAGCCCCACACTGGGCACAGAGATAACTTAAAAAAAAAACCAACAAAACAAAACAAAAACTTCATATGATGGAATGTAATGCCATGGTTCTCACATCTTGCCTACATGAAACTGGGAGGAAAGTTCATCAATAAATATCTATTACATGGTTATCATTTGTCCAACTCTGAATGCTACAGAGAATATTAGAAAAGCAGAAAAAATAGTTCCTGACTTCAAAGAGCTTAGTGGAGAAAAAAATGAAGGTACTGTTAAAAAAACAAAACTCACCGAGTAAATGTGAAGATGTAATTGGCTTTATTAAGCAATTCCTGAATCGGGGAGCGTCCCATCCAGCAGGCAGAGGGGAGCTGCAAGGAGCTGTAAAAAATGGAAGAGGTTTATAGGAAGGAGGAGGCAGGGGGTAAGGAGGTTTTGCGAATCATGAAAAGAAAGGACTGTGTCAGGCAAGGCCACTTGCCCTTAGGTGGAAAAGCTGGGGGTCTTATCGTGCAGATTACCTCATCCTCCTTTTGGGGAATGGAGAGGCCCTGTGTGACAGATGACCCCACGGGTGCTGACCCGAAAATTCTTGACTGGCCAGTAAAAACGACATTTCTAGGGGAGGTCAAAACCACCTAAGTACCCTAATTAGGTTAGGTATTGAGCCCCCCCCCCCGCCCCCGCCCGTTGGTGATGTGGTCTAGCTTAAGTGACTCCATTTTGGGTCTGTGCTTTCGTTTTTGACAGTAATTAATACTGACGGACACCCGTGTGACAGAAACTGTTTGGGGAGGAAATTATCTTGACGAATCCGGAGACTCCACGAACATCAGCAGACAAGCTACACCAAGGGATCAGGAACAAAAAGGCTTGGGTGCCTAGCTGGCTCACTCGTTTTAAGAGTCCGACTCTTGATTGAGGCTCAGGTCATGATCTTGCAGTTCCTGAGTTTGAGCCCCACGTCGGGCCCCGTGCTGACGGAGTGGAGGCTTCTTGGGATTCCCTCTCCCTCTCTCTCTGCCCCTCCCCTCTCTCAAAATAAATAAATAAGCATTAAAAAAAAAAAAAAAGAAACAGAAAGGCTCACAGATCAAATTTCAGCCCTCGAATCACATAGTTCGAGTTGACTTAGAAAAAGAGAGAAGGGAAAGAAACGGAGTGGTTGACACATTTGGGATCAGGTACACGTGGGATAGAAGGACCACGACGCCTGAAACATGAGTTACGCCAAATGTGTACGACCTGTATCCCACTGTCACATCACCTACTGGTGACGTGGTTATAAAGATCAGAGTTAAAAATGAACAAGGAGACTCAGCAAGTGGAGATGACCTGGAGACAAGGCACCGGGGTGGCTCAGCTGGTTAAGCGTTTGGCTCTTGATCTGGGCTCAGCTCATGATCTCACAGTTCGTGAGTTCCAACCACTGCCAGACTCTGTGCTAACAGAGCAGAGCCTGCTTGGGAGTCTCTCCCTCTCTCTGCCCCTCCCCAGCCCTCTCCCTCGCAAAATAAATAATTTTTTAAAAAAAAGAAATCACCTGGAGGTAATATATTCTTGCTCTATCGGTGAGAAAGAGGGACAAGTATGCCTGGCCACTGTTATAATTTGCCACTCTGCTGTTTTTGTCTGTGTGTCTCAAACAGAGGACATGTGGGGCCAGAACGGGAGTCACTAATGGGTAGCTGACTTAAGAAATCTACAATTCCTGTGGGTATTTAGTCTGACTGGGTCCTTCTTGTTGATGTTCAATATATATGCTCTACTTGCCTTACCATGGCTAATATGTCTCAATCTTTTAGCAATCTCTAGCCTCTCTATTTATGTCACCTATTGCCTTTATTTCTGTTGTTCTCTGTAGAGTATAAGTAAATATTCTTAAATAATAAAGGAAACACATAATTTAGGTACTACGTAGGAGGAAGTTTCCACATATCTCATTTAATTCTTATAGCTTATTTAATGAGGTAAAAAAAAAAAAAAGGACGTATGTTGGAGCACTGATTCATACGAGAAGAGCACAATGGTCTATATAATGAGTCAATGGCTTGGTGACATGGAGGGCACATTCTAGGGATTCTAATACGGAAAGCTGGGCTTAGTCGGTGAGGGATTCATGGAAGAGTCGTTCCTCCACCAGGGCTTGAAGAATGTGAGGAAAAAAAGAGTGGGGAAATATAAACAGAGATCACTGACAGGAGAACAGACCCCACATTAGGCAGCCACAAAGTTGCAGCCAGCTACGAGAAGGAACTGACAGAGAAAGCCAAAATGCTCACAAGACAAAGTTGAACTTGCTTCCAAAAGATGAAGCATTTTTTGAAGATCCTCTCCCAGTAGTAAAATAATGGGGGTACAGCCCCTGTGGTGGATTGCGTCACTGCGCACAATGTTTGCTGCTGCTCCCTGTTTAGGATTCTACGTCCCCGCCCTGCTGGTGTCGGCCTTGGCCAATAGTCTTGCTTGGACTAATGAAAGTGATTAGAAGTGATGTGCCCACTGCTGAAGACAGGTTTAAGAACTAGAGTGTTGGGGCACCTGGGTGGCTCAGTCGGTTAAGCGGCCGACTTCGGCTCGGGTCACGATCTCGCGGTCCGTGAGTTCGAGCCCCGCGTCGGGCTCTGTGCTGACGGCTCAGAGCCTGGAGCCTGTTTCCGATTCTGTGTCTCCCTCTCTCTGACCCTCCCCCGTTCATGCTCTGTCTCTCTCTGTCTCAGGAATAAACATTAAGAAAAAAAATTTTTTTAAAGAACGTATTAATTCTAATGGACTTGAATTGAGCAATATGTTTACACTATGGTAAAAATATGTTTACACAATATGGTTCTGGAATGAAAATAAACTGGAGGCTACGGTCAGCCCAAAGTAGACAAGAAGCACAAGTAAAAAAAAAAAATTTGTAAGCCACTGAGATTTGCAGGGTTCTTGTTACTATATTATAACTGAGCTCACTGATACAGCTTCCAGTCAGCATTGTTTTGGAACTTTTAGCCAATACAGTAAGAGCAAAAAACAAAATGGTTTTGGATCGATAAGGAAAAACAAAATTCTTTCGATATGTGATTATAACTTCCGATGCAGAAAAATCGAGAGAATTTACGGATAAATTATTAGAATTAATAAGACGGGCTGGCAATCCGGAGCAGAAAAAAGATACTGGTGTGAGTGTTCGCCGAGGGTAAAAAAGATTAAATGGGGGTGGGGGGGGGTGGGGGTAAAAATAGCCTGGGTGAATGAAGACGTGAAAGGGGAAAATGTACGCAGTGGGGAAGTGAGAGAGACAGGATACATTATTAGGAGCGAACATGGTAGAAAGAACGGCTCAGTTGGGGAAAAAATAAAAGACGGATTGGCGAGATTTCTGAATATGAACACAAAATACGAAAACCAATCGATTTTCTACGCCCCAGGAAAAAAGTACTTAGAAAATACAACTTTTTAAAAAATTGCCATTTAAAATGAGCAGTATAGACAAATGTTTCCAGGAATAAATCTAGCAACAGATGAGTATGTTCCTTATGGGAAAATTAGAATCCTAGATAGAAAGACAAAGATGACTTAAATAAATGGAGAAATAGAGCAAATTCTTGTTTTGGAAGATTCAGCATTGTAAAGATGTCAACTCTTCCCAGGCGAATCCATACAGTCAATGCTCTTTTAATCAAAGGCTCAGTGGGGTTAGGGTGGAATTTGACAAGCTGATTCTAAAATTACATAGAAGAGAATAGGACCAACAATAACCACAGCACTCCTGAAAAAGAAAAATAAGGTGGAAAGACATACCCTAGGAGCCATCAAGTCTTATTTAATGGCTGTAATATTTAAGACAGGGTGCTCCTGACAAATGGACGTGGACGTCTCACCAAAGAGGAAATAAAAATGGCCATAACACGCAAAGATGCTAAAATCACTAATCATTCAGGGAAACACAAATGGACCCTACAAAATACCATTTTGCCCAGGCTAGAATGGCAAGATTGAAGTCAGGTAATAACAAGGGTGGACAAAAAATGTAAAACAACACGCGCTTTCAGCCGCTGTTGCTAGAAGCTCATCGATTTTGGAAAAGCGAAGTTGAACGCGTACATATCTATGACCCAGTAGTTCGCACTTGTAGATACGTAAGCTAGAGAACTTCTTGCACATGTGCGAGGAGGTATAGAAGGAATGCTTACAGCAGTCTTCACCCTGACAACAATATGCTGAAAATAACCAACTCTCCATCACAAGTAACAAGATCATCAGACTGAGACATTCATCCCCCGGAATGAGCTGCAACAGTGGACGCGAATGAACTACAGCCACATGCGTCAACATGAATGAGACTCAGAGACACAAAGTTCAGTGAAAAGGCCAGGTCACTACAGAATCCATCCAGCTTAAATCCAATTGTCTACTGGTCTAACCGGGGAAGACTAAGCAGTGTATCATTAACAGATATATTCACACCGAGTTAAGAAAACCCCTGAAGCAAATGAGCTGATTGGCAATCTCAAATCCAGGCTACTGTTCACGTGGAAGGTGAGCAACATGACCTTCTAAGGGGGCTTCTAAGGTGGTGGCGATGTTCTATTTTTGAAGCTGGGTGGTAGGTCCAGGAATGCGCGCTTGATTATTATTATTTAATTTGCACATATACATTTTACACCGTTACATGTGTAGTTTACATGTATGGTATAGGTCACACTATGTAGAAATTACAAAACACATAAAAACAGACAATTTTAAAGGGCGGGGTAAAAGAAACTAAATATTCTTTTAACTAATGGTATCAAAAATATACTTCTAGTGAACTGTAGTTTGGTTTCATGTTCTGAACACTTAGCTTTTAAAGTCTTGCTAATCACGATAGCTTCACGTTAGCTAATTTCGGAAGACTCGTATATACTCAGGGTGACGTATATTGTTAACGATAGCGGGTGTCTATTAATTTTTCAAATGGTCTTCTCTAATAATCTCAGATTTGGGGATAACTACTTGTTAGGTTTCATAAAAGTGTCACCTTTTTACCTCACAATATGGGCGATGAAAACCTAGTTCGAACGAGGAGGACGGTCAGCTCCTAAGTTTACTGGTATTAGTCTTGGTGTTTTCATCCATCTGAGGATTCTTTGTAAGAATCTCTTGAGGTCCCTATCAGTGCCTCAAGAGTTTATTTAAACTTCTTAATACAATCTCTAAATCCTCTCAAGCACGAAATCCTCTCAATTACGAAAACTGGTCATTGTTTCTACTAACTACTGCTGTAAACTATGCCCGAGTACAGGAGCTTAAAACAATAATTCAGTATTATTCAATATTAACATTTTGTCAGTCAGCAATTTGGACAAGGCACAGTGAGAACAACTCATCTCAGCTTCATGATGCTGGGGACGTCATCTGGGATGAGTTGACTGGGAGACAGAACACCGGGGCCACCAGCCATCTCCCCACACGGCCTGTCCATTTGCATAGCTTGCGCTTCCTCCCGGCATGGTTGCCCAAGGTTCTAAAAGTGCAATGCAGAAGCGCTTAGTCTCTTCGTACGCTAGCCCCACAACTGGCACAGAGTCACTTCTATCATACACTGTTGGTCAAGTAAGTCACTAAGCTTGGATTCAAGTGGGAGTACAGTTAGATTCCATCTTTCAGAAGCAGAAAAGAATCGGCAATCACATTTAGTTCCATAGAAACACAGCACCAAAAGGGCGCCACCATAAACCCTCCTCACTGGAGAACTGCACATCTTCTCCCAGAAGAGACGGGAAGGTCTCATACACTGACCCACTAAAGAAACTAGGGTCAGTCAGTTATCAGCAAAACCTGTCTCCTTTCTTTTTTGACCAAAATAAACACAATTAGACATTCCTGCATCCCTGTGAGGGGTCCCCACTGCTTTCTAAGGATAGGCAGGCATTGTGGACGCTTGGAAGAGACAAGGATCGCACTGAACGGAGAGATGTGAATTGGTGATTTGCTACGGCTCCACAACCCATGCAGCTGGGCTGCAGAAACTTGAACATTTGAAGTAAGAGCTCTCAATTGGTTTCCAAATGCCAGTCTCTTGTTTTCGGCACAGAGCTGGCCTGGCTTAGAGACATGAACTGACTGCTAGGTGCGGCTTTGGCAGTCCTGCTGCCCGCTCTGACAGGTGGATGGGTTCCTTTCACGGAGCCAGAGGCCCCACAGCTGCTAATAGTAATTATACTTGTCAGCAATGCATTCCCCTCAGGAAACTCCTGCTGCTTCATTAGGGCTAATTGCCAATAGGCAGTGCAGTTTCCTAGAAGAGGAGGGGACATAAACCCCCAGGGAGTTGACAGAACAGCTGTGTGAGCTCAGAGACGCCAGATGTGGCCATGGGCCATTACAGTGTAGCTGAGGGCTGCTGAATTCATCCAACCCAGTCCTGGAAGCAGAAGAAAAGGAAGAATTTGGTGAGGCAGGCTAAACTCCTCTCCATCTGTACTGTCTTACCAGCTTTTGTGAAAAACAGGAACACACCTCGCTAGACTTCTGACTTTAACGATCAAGACACAACACCTCTATTCTGAACAAACATATCTTACCTTTCGCTGGGGGACTGAAGGCTTCTCCTATAACCAGTTTCATTCATTTATCCATTCAGTACATATTTATATACCTCCTATGTGTCTGGATCGACGCCTGCACTCAGGGTACAAGACGAAGTGCTCTCTGTCTGACGGGAGACAGATCGTATCTAGAGCCTTGCAAGTTAAATTAAGGGCTGTGGCTTTATATTAATATGAAATGAAAAGCCACTGAAGCAGAGAAGCGCCGTGATCTTACGTCTCAAAGTATCAGTCTGTTGACTCTGTTGACAGTGACTGCAACGGAGTGAAGGTAGAGGCAAGAACACCCATAGGGAGGCAATGGCAATGAACCAGGTGAGAGGCGATTGGGGCTCAGAGCATCGTGGTTATGGGGAGGTAATCAGAAGGAAGGGGATTGTGAATATATGTGGAAGGTAGAATCAACATAATTTCCTGATGGACTGAATACGGAGGGTAAAAAGGAAGAATATAGATGGCTCCAAAGATCTGGGGCTAAGTAACTCCCCAAAGGATGGAGTTGCCATCAACTGAGATGGAAACACCAGCAGTAGAGCGGGAGGAAACCAGGAGTTCCATTCGGAATGGTGACTTTGAAAGATCTGATGTCCAAATGGAGATGTCAAATAAGCAGCCACATGAGCATGCCTCGAGTTGAGGAGAGGGGTCTGGGCTGCAGGTAAATTTGGGGTCACTGGGACACGGACAGAACGTCAACTATTTCAAAATCAAATGAGTTCACCAAAGAAGCGGGCGTAGACAGAGGAAAGATAACGACTGAAAATGGAGCTCGGGAAAGGAGGACCTGGCAAAAGATACTGAGAAAAAACAACCAGGGCGGGAGGAGGAACCCCAAGGGCGCAGGGTTTCAGGAGCCACATGGAGGAAGTGCAATTAATGGATGAGGGGTATTCGGCTCTGTCTCATAATGCTCACAGGCCGGGTAACAGGAGACCTGAGAGGTGACCATTGCACTGGTTTAGAGAAAACTCTCAGCACTTAAAATGAAATTTTTAGGAGCACCGGGGTGGCTCAGCCAATTGAGTATCTGAGTCTTGATGTCAGCTCAGGTCAGGATCCCAAGGTCCTGGGATCGAGCCCCCCCATCAGGCTCCACACTCGGCGTTGAGCCTGCTTGAGATGCTCTCTGTCCCTCTGCCCCTCTCCCCGGCTCAGGCTCTCTCTCTCTAAAAAGAAAATAATCATAAAAAATAATAAATAAAATACAATGACATTTTTAACAGTTCTGTCTCGGGCTTTAAGATCAGTAAAGATGTTTGCAATGCTGACTCCCGAGGGAATATGTCTCCCCCATACAAGGTAACCTGGTTCTGTTTTTCAGGTTTTTAAAAATGCTAAACAATAAAAGTAAAAGCTTCCTTTAATTAGGAGGGGAGCTAAGGTACAGCTGAGGCACGAGCTGGGTTGCACATAGTAGTTGAATAAGGAGAATGGCCCACTTGTCCAGCTTCTGATACAAATTTGATCATATATCCTTCTAACAGTTCACCTTCTTCCTGTAGCCCATACCTCCTCACATTTGCACCACGTCTCTCTCAGCACCTCCCCAATGGTTTCCATCTGTCTCAGAACATCCAAGGCCTCCTTAATCCAAAGTTGAACTCGGATTATCACTGAATCCACGTCAAGTGGAGAGGGTGCTGGCTGAGAGTATGGATTCCCAAACTATGCTGCCTGAGTTCAAATCCCAGCTCTACGTGTGTACTAGTCAGTTACCACTGGGTTACGCTGCCTAACAAACAAATGTTGATTACAGCAACAAATACATATTTCTCCTTCATCCGACGTGTAAGTAGCCATAGGTAAGCTGCCTTGAGCATGATCCTGACTCTGGGTCATGATAGGCTCTGTACCATGTGCCTTCTTGACTGAAGGAGGGATCTTGATTTGAGAAATACATGTTCTAGCGGAAGACAGCGGAGACTAAACTATACTCTGCAAACATTCTTAAAGCTTCTGCTTGGATGTCACATCCACTCATATTTTTTTTTACTAAATAAAGGAAGTCACGTGGTATGGTTTCTACCAGCAATTCCTTCCTTTTCTGTATGCATATGCTGCTATGTCCATCAAAAAGTGGGGCCTGTTTCCCTTCCTCTTGAATCTGGACTGGCCTTGTGAACTCGCTTGGACCAACAGAATGTGGCAGGAAGGGTCACTTGAGGATTTTTTTTTTATTTTAGTATTATTTTTAATTCTATTTTTTTTTAAATTTACATCCAAATTAGTTAGCATATGGTGCAACAATGATTTCAGGAGTAGATCCCTTAATGCCCCTTACCCATTTAGCCCACCCCCCCCACACCCCCTCCAGGAACCCTCTGTTTGTTCTCCGTATTTATGAGTCTCTTATGTTTTGTCCCCCTTCCTATTTTTTATATTATTTTTGTTTCCCTTCCCTTATGTTCATCTGTTTTGTCTCTTAAAGTCCTCCTATGAGTGAAGTCATAGGATTTTTGTCTTTCTCTCACTAATTTCACTTAGCATAGTACCCTCCAGTTCCATCCACGTAGCTGCAAATGGCAAGATTTCATTCTTTTTCATTGCCGAGTAATACTCCATTGTGTATATATACCACATCTTCTTTACCCATTCATCCATCGATGGACATTTGGGCTCTTTCCATACTTTGGCTATTGTGGATAGTGCTGCTACAAACGTAGGGGTGCACGTGTCCCTTCGAAACAGCACACCTGTATCCCTTGGATAAATGCCTAGTAGTGTAACTGCTGGGTCGTAGGGTAGTTCTATTTTTAATTTTTCGAGGAACCTCCATACTGTTTTCCAGAGTGGCTGCACCAGCCTGCATGCCCATCACTTGAGGATTTTTTAAGCCCAGCTCTTAAGAAGGCTGGCAGCTTCAACTTCCTGTGCCCTAGGGCACAAGTTGGAAGAAAATCCAGACTGGACAACAGAGTGAATAGAATCCATGTGAAGGGGAGTCCTGAAGGATAAGAGACCATCCTGGCCTCAGCTAGATCCCAGCTGAGGTGGGTACATGAAGAGACCCTAAGTGAGACCAGCAGAGGAAACTCCAGCTAAGCGCCAGCAAAACCACAGAATCATGAGGACTAATCAGGTCGTGTCTTAAGCCACTAACTTCTGGGGTAGTCCGTGTTGCGAGAACAGGTGAGTGAAGGGCAGGGGTCAAGTCCCCAGTCAACAGAGCAAGAAGGAGGTGTGTGGAGAGGAAAGTGAATATGTCCGACGAAGAGTACAGTTTAGCGCAGCCCTTCAGGAGCGCTGTGAACTATTTCAATGCTCTGTGCGTCACCTGCTCCTCTGTAAATGGGAGTGATTTCTTTACTGCAACCCTCTCATTGTATTGCGAGTGTTAAAGGATAAGGGTTAAATAAATAAAGGCATGTGACACATTCAGACTTGGCACAAAAGTTAGATATGTTCTGTTCGACCCCTAGTAAGCCTCTGTTTCTTGCCTTTGTGGTCCCCATAAGGTGCCAGTGGGAACCTGGGACCCTCACCCTCGTCCAGATCTCTGCCAGCCACAGCCGGTTCTCAAGGAAACGCAATACCACTCGAGTTAGTTATTGAGCTCTAACCAAGTTTACATTCACGCACTCCGTTACTGTCCCTAAAGCCCCTTTTCTACGTAAGGGAAGCTGTCGGAGCTGGATCACATACACTGTGTCCGAGACAACCTCCCATCCACCCAGATGTAGGGCCTGGTACTGGACCCCAATCACCCATCAAGGGTTCGTCTCTGTGATGGTCCCTTTGGGGATTTCCATGTCCCTCCCACTGACAAACCTCCACGGGGACTATTTCAAACCATGGAAGAAATAAGACAGAAGTCACAGTCTCTTTTCTCCCAGAAGGTTCTTCGGTCCCTGAGGACATTTGCCCACCTCCTGCCCAGAACCAGCTCTGTGCCGTACTGAGTACTGGGAGATAGTGCCTTTACCAGGACCTAAAGGGATATCGGTAGTTACTTTTTGGTAGAGAAATTGCGCCTGTTTTTTTTTTTTTCCTTCTTATTTCAATCTCTTCCTTTCTCTTTCTCCCTCAGAAAATTCTGTGTAGCTTTCTATTGTTTTTTTTTTTTACTGTAGGAATGTATTATTTATAACTAGAAAACGATAAATCAAAGGAGAAAAGAATGTGAGCGCTTTTGAAAAAAAATCCCCCCAGTGGTGTCTCAATATTTGAACATGCAACTCTATTAAATTATGCAAACTTAAGGTTGCTTATCAAATTCCCTGTAATTCATGACATGTTAAATTGATGTTGGAGTCTTGACCTACTGAAATTGAATCAAGGCCTATACATACACACACATACACACACACACACACACACACACACACACACACACCAAATACTTCTTACAGTCTAAAGGGATGCTTATCAGCATCTCTGAATCTATCCTGATAGTCACTGTATTTTATGTGCAGAACAAATCTTCCCCTCTAATACTTAGGCCCAGGGCAGAACGGAGCCACCCATATCAACGCCTGGTTCTCTTGCTCTTTGAAGACTTAGCCTTAAATACGGCCAGCTGTTTTAAAAGGTAAGGTTTGTCTTATTCAAGTAATATATGACGGAGCCAACCGATCAAAAGATGTTACCATTGAAAAGAGAGTCTGTTACTCACAGATCCCCGGAAGAAGGGGCACGCCACACCGCGCAGGGTCGCACAGGCAGGAGGCAGAAAGAGTAAAGAGACAATGTGGGTAGAAGCCTTTACTGTGGTTTTCGCTGCAAGGACAGGATAAACAGGTTTAGGGTTGCCTGGTTTGGATAATCTCTGCAGCGTGGTCTGGGGCCGTCCTGAGTTGTCTGATTGGGCCCCGGGGTGATGAGGACCTGGGAATATCAGCCCGGAATGGAAGAGCCAGATGGAAGAGGCGGACGAGGTATGGGGTCTGGATTTGTTCGTTTGCATATGAAAGGCACACTCCAGGTCGAACTGTCTGTTTTCTCCAGGAATCAGCCAACCCTGGGAGGGACCATCCCTTTCGGGTCAGCTGTCCCCCACCCCCACCCCAGCCCCTGATTCCACAGCATCGAGAATAGAGACAAAAGAAAGAAAAAGAAGAGAGAAACTATCACTAATACATGAGCCTTGATTAGGAACCATCCTGATGCATCAGGCGAGTTTCTATGTCCCTGTTCCTCATTGAAAGGAAGGGGGCTAGAGGGGGCCACAGTCCAAATCTGTCCACCGAAAGCACAGGCTCACAAGGCTCTCAAGTCAGAGGGCCCCTTTCCATATAGTCCCGGTTTGGGTGTTGTTTTAAAGAAATTTGTTTCTCTTTCTGAATTAACAACTGATCTAGATGCACACAGTACTAATTAATACTTAAATATTTGTTAAATAATTTAACTAATGAATGAGTGCAGAAAAGAGGACATCTGGGGAAAAGAGTACATGAGTACAGGTGTCTAATTCTCTCTCCATTGTTTATGATCCTTGGAATTTTACCAACCAAATTTAAAATGGAAGAACACTGTTTGCTAAAATTAGTACTGATTCCCTTCCCTGGGCCAGGACTAATTTTTTTTTTTTTTTAACAGCTTTGCTGACAGATGACTTACATACTAGAAATTTCACTGATTTAAATGCACTAATTCAGTGGTTCTCAGTATATTCACAATTGTACACCATTCATCACGAGCATCCCAAGAGATTCTTAGAAGTATTTGCTAAAAGAACTGAGACTTTCTTCCAATTCAGAGGGAGGGGGTCCAACGTCAACCTAGCATGTTGTGAATTACAGGGAATTTGAAAAGCAACCTTAAGTTAACATAACTGGTGTTGCATGTTTAAATACTGAGACATCGTTGGGGACATTTTTTTTTTAAGCCTCACATTTTTTATCCTTCGATTGTTTTTTAGTTACAAACAATACATTCTTATAGTATGACATGAAAAGTTATACAAAATATTCTGAGGGAGGGAGAAGGAGAGAGGAGGGGGGGAAAAGCCAGGTGAAGTTTCTCTATCAAGGGGTCACTACCGTTAGCATTTTAGGTCCTGCCGAAAGCTCTGTCTCCCAGTACTCACTACGACACAGAGCTGGTTCTGGGCAGGAGGTGGGTAAATGTCCTCAGGGACCAAAGAATCTTCCGGGAGAAAAGAGACCGTGAGCTCTGTCTTACTTCTTTCAGGGCTTGAAATCCTCCCAATGGAATTCTGTCAGGACGAAGGACCGCATTTTAGGAAAATTAGAGGTGGAGGGAGGTGCATTCGAGGAAGATTAGTAAGAGAAATCTACAACTTTACGAGAAGTAAATGAGGGATGATTATATATGTATTTCCCATAAACGTTGAGGGAAAGCTTGGGGAATAGGTTAAAAAGAAAGGCAATGTACGAATTGAAATGCTCACATATTACCAGTGGGAATATAAAATGGTACAGCCACTACCGAAAAGTCTGGTGGTTCCTTGAAAAACTGAACACAGAACTGTCAAATGACCCAACAAAGCCACATCTAGGTATACACCTCCAAAGAACTAACAACAGGTGTCCAAACAAAAACTGGTACTTGAAGGTTCGGGCAACGCTATTCACACTAGCCAAAAGGTAGGACCAATCCACGTAAATGGGCATCTCCTACAAATAGAATAGTACAAGATGTGGTCTTTTATGATTGAGGGGTTTTTTTTTTTTTCATTTATTATAATATTTTCAAGGTCCACGTTGTAGCACGTGTCAGAGCTTCAGTGCTTTTCGTGACTGGATAATACTATGTGGTACGTATATACTACATTTCGTTTATCCAATCATCTCCTGATGGTCTTGGGTTGTTTATACCTCCTGACTAAACACATTTATACGAAATGTCCAGAATGGGCAGACCACGGAGAGACAAAGCTGATTAGTAACTGCCAGAGGCTGGAGAGTGAAGGGGCCAGGGGCAAGTCGGGGTGGGAAGTGACTTCCCGTGGGCACAAGGTTTGCTTCAGAGGCGAGGAAAATGTTCTGCAATTAGATTACGGTGCTTTCATGGGGAATATATATATCTATTTCTCTTACTAACCCTCCCTCTAATGCATCTTCTTTCCCCTCTATTTTCCCTAAAACACAGTCTTAAAGAATGAAAGGAGAGGGGAGAAAGAAAGGAATAAGGAAGCAGGGGAATACTGGAGCAGGAACCACAGCAATTCCCACCCTACACAGTTTGGGTTCCTCTGACGACAGAACTTGAGGTAGGGATGCAGGTCATTTGTTTGGGAGTGGATCCCAAAACGGAGGAGCGAAAGTTAAGGGAGAGTGCGCGAGGGAAGGAGAACTGGCCGCTGTCAAGGTGCTTTACGCAGCTTACAGTGACTCGATTCCCTGAAGGCCACCAAACGGCCCATAGAAGACCTTCCAGAATCGTCCACCTGACAAGCTGGAGTATTTATCCACGGGCTCTTGTACCCCAGGGCTTGATGGTGGCCCCAGGAAGTCCTTCAGTGGGCATTCAGCATGTCCCTGGTATCGCGGAAGGCCTGGGGCAGAAGGGAAGGAGAAGTAAGAGGTGTGTCGGTGGCACAATGGAGCCATGTGCGACATGCCCTCTCTCACTTACTACAGGATTCTTTTAAAATTACTTTTGCTGGGGCACCTGGGTGGCTCAGTCAGTTGGGGATCCGACTTCAGCTCAGGCCATGAGCTCACGGTTCATGAGTTCAAGCCCCGCCTCGGGCTCTGTGCTGACAGCTCAGAGCCTGGAGCCTGCTTCAGATTCTCTCTCTCTCTCTCTCTCTCTCTCTCTCTCTCTCTGCGCCCCTCTCCCACTCACTCTGTCTGTCTGTCTCTCTCAAAGATAAACAAACATTAAAATTGTTACTAAAAGATTGTTTTTGCTGGAATAGAATTTCTATGCAACACAGAGGACAGATCATAATAAGACACAATGGTGAATTGTGACAAATGTATATGCCTGTGAACACACCGCCTCATTTAAGATATGGAACCTTCCCATTATCCCCAAAAGTCCCTTGTGCCCCTTGTAGCCAGTCCCTGCCCATGACCTCCCCCAACCCAGTCCCCATCCCAGCCAACAACTGTTCCGATTTCTGTCACCACGGATTAGGTTCAAATGTTCGAGAACTGCACATAAATTGAATCATATATACTAGGTACTCTTGATTCTGGTTTCTTTTGCTCAAAGACACATTCTTTTTTTTTTTTTAATTTCAGGAGAACTTAGTGATTTGTCATTTACATATGATACCCAGTGCTCATGCCAACAAGTGGCCTCCTTAATGCCTATCACCCATTTAGCCCATCACCCCACCGCCCTCCCTTCCAGCAACCCTCAGTTTGTTTTCTGTATTTAAGAGTCTGTTATGGTTGCCTCCCTCTCTGTTTTTATCTTATTTTTCCTCCCCCTGTGTGCCTGTTTTGTTTCTTAAATTCCACGTGTGAGTGAGATCATGACATTTGTCTTTGTCTGACTGACTTATTTCGCTTAGCATAATACGCTCTAGTTCCCTCCACGTTGTTGCAAATGGCAAGATTTCATTCTTTTTGATGGCTGAGTAATATTCCATTGTATATACACCACATCTTCTTTATCCTCAGTTGATGGACATCTGGCTGTTTCCATAATTTGGCTATCGTTGATAGTGCTGCTATAAACACTGGGGTGCATGTGCCCCTTCAAGTCAGCATGTTTTGCATCTTTTGGATAAACATCTAGTAGTGCAATTGCTGGGTCATAGGATAGCTCTATTTTTAATTTTTTGAGGAACCTCCATACTGTTTTCCAAAGTGGCTGCACTAGTTTGCATTCCCACCAGCAATGGGGTCCCCTCTTTCCGCATCCTCACCAACATCCGTTGTTTCCTGAGTTGTTCATTTTAGCCATTCTGACCGGCGGGGGGTGGTATCTCATTGTGGTTTTGATTTGTATTTCCCTGATGATGCATGGTGTTGAGCATCTTCTCATGTGTCAGTTGGCCATCTGGATGTTTTCTTTGGAAAAGTGTCTGTTCATGTCTTTTGCCGATTTACTCACTGGATTATTTGTTTTTTGGGTGTTGAGTTTGATAAGTTCTTCATAGATTTTGGATACCAACCCTTTATCTGATATGCCATTTGCAAAAATCTTCTCCCATTCTGTTGTTTAGTTTTGTTGTCAACAAAACACTCTTGAGAATCACTCCTAATGTTGCCTGATCAGGAGCTTATTCCTTTTCACTGCTGATAATGTCAAATGATACACCACAGATACACCACAATCTGTTTATTCATTATCCCACTGATGGAAATTTGGATCATCGCCAGGTTTTGGCTAAGATGAGGAAGACTTATGAACATTCTTATATAATCTTTTGTGGCAATTTTTATACATTTCTTAGGTTTTTAAAAATTCCTTTTGAATACAGGGAGTTGTCTTGTTATGTAGTTACTCTCGTTGCTTCCTAAATTTCAGTGGAAGACAGAGAAGGGGCCAGGAAGAGGCAAAGGAAAAAGTCAGGCTCTGCTGTGTTTCCCAGAAGGGCCATCACATCCCATGGCCAATCGGACATTTGTTATAAGGAATGTATTTAATATATGCATTTAATCCTGTTGTATGAGAAGTAGTCAGAATACTTCTTTAAAAGTATGCCCTTACTATCAAAAAATATGAGCAACAGATATCCCTGAGTCCCGCTATACCTTTAACATACACTCAAGATATCCAGGGTTTGAGGTTCCTATTTTCTTCACTTCTGTAAAATTTGAATTTCCTATGAGTATGCCTTATTTTATAATCAGAAAAACAATAAAGGTTCTTGAAGTCTGTTCGATGTGGGTGAATCTCTAAGAACATGCCTCCTCTCCCTCAAAATCACCATTATGATGGAATTTAATGATATCCAACACTATATATATGTATATATATATATATACATATATATAGTATGTATTGTGTGTGTGTGTGTATATATATATATATATATTCATAAATAAAGAGAAAATATTACACATTTGACAGAAAAAAGTCTTGAACAGCCTGGAGCTGAGAAGTTATCAAATTATGGCCCCATTACCCTCTCCCACAAGAAATGACTAAAATATACCAAATAAGATCAGCATAATAAAGAAAGTACAAACAGTAAAGATTTTTAAGTGTAAGAATCAAAATACTGTTTTACTCAACAGATGAAGTCAGAGAATCGAAAAGTACAGACCATTAAAGATCCGAGTGATTTCTCAGCAGACATTTTGTTCTTGGGTGTTCTCTTAACCCCGGCCCTGCCTTCTAGGTGGTCCGTAGGGTCTTGCCAGGAATCCCCTCCAGGCCCGGGCTCTCCTTACACTGCCCGAAGACTCTGTTCCTCCCCCTCAAGTCCCCACTGTTTCACCTCCTAGCCTTGTCACCTCCATTAAAACCCTCTTTCCTGTGCCACACGCACTGAGTTCTCCCAACTGCCAAGTTTATGAGTTATTAACCCCCCTGGGAGACAGACAAAGACCCTTCTTCTCTCTGCAGGAAGCGCATACATTTCAGCAGTAGCCTTCCAGCAGCATCTCCCCTGCCTCCGTGGTCTAACCTAAAATGCTAGCGTGGGCGGTGGGGGTCCCACGCCCTCTAGGAAGAGGGTGCTGATGGCAGCGCTATTTAAGGGCCAGGCAGAGCTTCCAGTGACAGCATGCAGACGACCACCTCCTCTGCTCATGGCATGTCCTGCCTCTACTATTCACCCTCAAGGATGGAGCTCCTACGGCAGATAATCAGGAAGAGCCATTTTTTAGCTGCTGCTGGCGCACAGCTGAGAGTTGACTCGGTTCTCGCTATGGAGCCGGGATGTGTCATGCTTGGAAAAGCTATTGGCGCAGGGGGTGATCTCATTAAAATCATAAAATAAACTAAAGCAATCAACACTGCATCCTTGGAAAGCTGGAAGAAGGCAGGAGCTCAGAAATTGCTGGTAGGCAAAAAGATCCTTTTTCACAAGGCTGGGGGGGGGGGTGGAGATTCCAGCTCCAATTCTTGTACTTAGGTGTCTGAATGCATGCGTACCCGTCTAAGCACATACCTTGCTTTTTTGGCACTCACGCATACAAGATAATCGGCCTTGATACGTTAAAAAGTCAGCATCACCCAGCAATTTCCATCTTTGGTATATACCCAAGAGAAAAACGTAATGTATTTTCATGAAGAGACACGGATAGGAAGTTTCATAACAGTGCTAGTCATAATAGCCTCACACTGGAAACCACAAAACAATCAGCAATAGGAGAATGGATAAATAATGCAGCGACGAGAATGAACGATCTTCAACTTTGCACAGAATACGGCTGGAGCGTCATACAGGCCTCATGCTTAGTGACGGAAGCCAGGCGCAAGGGAGCACAGTACAGGAGGACATTCACGTACAGCATACACAGGCCGGTTTAGTATGATTTTAGGACTCAAGACGGTGGTTACCCATGGAGGCACGTGGTGACCATGCAGGAGGCACAAGGGAGCTCATGTTCTGTTTTGTTTTGTTTTGATCTGGGTGCTGGTTTCGTGGGAGCAACCTGCTTTGAAATCTCACTGATGTGCACCTTTGTACGTATATTATAATGTAATAAAAATTCATTTGACAAGCATAAGGCTTCAGTTAGGCACGATGAACACGCTCTACAGATCTGCTATGCAACACTGTACCAACAGTCCACAATAACGTATCCCGCTTAAAAATCGTAACATATACGTACGTATAAAACGTACGTATACGTTTTATATGTGTACGTATACGTACGTTTTATAACATAATAAAAATTCATTTGACAAGCATAAGGCTTCAGTTAGGCAAGATGAACACGCTCTACAGATCTGCTATGCAACACTGTACCAACAGTCCACAATAACGTATCCCGCGCTTAAAAATCTGTTAGGAGGGGAGGTCGCGTGTTAAGCGCACCTGCCGGAGTAAAAAGTTTTTAAATGTGGTTTGGTCATTAGACAAAATTCTCAGCATCAGACTGTGACAGATGCCCAGTGACTGTAAATTGCAGGGAAGGAAACCTAGAGTAGCAGCCAATGGTCGAGTGGTATAAGGTATGTTCTGTGGCTCGTATCTATTCAGGAAAGAACTTGCAAAAGTAGAGGAAAGGAAGTGTGTCAAGTTTTACTAGGGCCCTTCTTGGAAAAACCACAATATACCAATACCAATACCAAAAATGTCTCCCATCAACAGACTTAACCAGCAAAAAAGAAGGTCACGCGTCACTGCGGGACGCAACCGACCCGTGGAATTTCTTCCCTCCACTGACAGCCGCAAACAGTATCAGTATGTTCTTATTCGAAGAAGCAATGAGAATCTAAAAGCAATTGCTTTCCCTTGTTTTTCATGTTGATAACTGGCTCCAGATCCTCAGACTGGAACAGCACAACGTGTCTGAGGTCTGTGGGTAGGATCCTTGAGCCCAAAAGGAACGGCCCGGAGCAAAGACAAAGGATGGTGAGGGTGGTTGCTGGAAAGCGGTCTGGCGCTGCCTCCAAGTGAGAACGCTGGACGGAGGCTTGAAGGCAAGCAGACGCCGGCAACGGACTGGGGGAGCGAGATAGGGACTTTGGGGAAAGAGGACTAGGAAGCCAGCAACTTACCAAATTCTCCTGTTAGGCAGGCCCTGGCACCGACTCCCTGTGGGGGCCACGTCCGTTGCTCGACACCCAGTCAGCCAACATGCCGGTCCAGACACGTACAGGTGAAAGTCCTCAAACGCTAGGGCCAGAGGAGACGGGCAGGCATTCAGAGAACCATACACGAAGAAGACAATTGAGCATCATCTCATACCCGCACAGCAGAAAACTCTCTGATGCGGGGCGCCTGGATGCCTCGGTCGGTTAAGCGTCCGGCTCGTGATTTGGGCTCAGGTCGTGATCTCACAGTTCGTGGGTTCAAGCCTGCCTGAGATTCTCTGTCTCTCCCTCGCTCTCTGCCCCTCCACCACTTGTGCTGCCTCTCTCTCAAAATAAATAACTTTGTAAAAAAGAATCCTAAAAAAAAAAACTCTGATGAAACTGTGACAAGGATAATGAGGCTCCGTTGAGTTAGTTTTTCCTCCCAAGAACAAAGAATTCCTTTGGGATAAGCTGGGTACCTTTGTAATCCACCGATCTCCTTACTCCCAAGGTCCCTTTCCCCCACAGCATTGTCTCTCATGCTTTCAGGCTCCACAGATGCCCTGGAGATCTTGGCAAAATGCAGATTCTGATTTGTGGCTCTGGACCGGGGCCTAAGATTCTGCATTTCTAGCAAATTCCCAAGTGACCAAGGGATGCTGATGCTACGGGTCCGAAGATCACAAGTTGAGCAGCAAGATCCCAAAACAGGGATTTTTTTTTTTTTTTTAATGATCATAGAAGCCTGACAGAAGGCTCTTACCAATATTTTCCAATTGTATTTGAATATACACTAATAGTCTCTGGAAGATACAAAGACACTATCGACAGTGACGGTGGGGCGTGGACACTGGCTGACGGAGAACAGAGGTGGGAGAAATACCGTTGCCTATATACGATCTGTACTTTGTGATTCATGCGCCACGTGAAGATATAGCCACCCCAGAAATTAAATAAATACATTTACAGCAGGGAGGGGGAAAAAAAACACACCAAGGATTCATTTACTACATCTGGTTTGTTCCTGGGGAGTAAAGCGGGCACCCGTATCATCCGTCTCAATGTTTTGATTCATTCCGTAACGTGGTAAAAGCAAAGCCTGCGCCATTGTGTGGAGAAAGAATTAGCATCCAGGAAGCACTAGGCTTGATCACAAGGGTCCCTCGTCTTGTCCTGCGGGCACTGAGAGTGAGTGCTGTCACCAAGATGTGGGGCGGTTTCAGTGACCAATAACTAAATGGCAGGCTGCATATTTCAACGCAAGCACATATCTAAGATATAATTCATTGGTAAGATAAAGAAGCCCGTTAAGGTCGCAGCTCCATCCAAGTCACGGATTTTCCGGCGTTAAGCGTCACCAAAGCCAAGCTGTTAGGATCAGGCACAGGACTGACACGCACACGGCACTGAAGCCTGAGTGGGAAACTGAACACTCGGTTGGAGGGGGGCGTATGTCCTTTAATCAAACCACTGATTTCCAAATACATTTTGGACAGCGATTTCTTCAACTTATGACGTACTCGTAAGCAGAGAACTTGACTAAAAAGAGTGTTAAGGGGGCCGGATATTTACTGGTAAGCTTTTTAATGAAGGACGCTTTGCAAAGAGAAGTGCACAAATCAGAAGTATGTACGGATTGGTGGAATTGGTAAAGGAATCAAGAAACAGAACATGTTCAGAACAGCAGAAAGCACTCGTTGTGTTTCCTTCCAGTCCTTAACCCCCACCCCAAGGTAGCCTCTATTTTGACTTCTAATAGCACAGTAGTCATGTCTGGTTTTGAATGGGACAGAACGGAATCACACCATTTTACTTGTAAGATTTCAATTAGCACCCTCGCGATCCCCTGTTCTAATCACCAAGTGGTACGTCTTTGTCTCTACGCTCAGAAAGGGGTGGCCGTGCGTATCGGGCTGATTAACTCAGCGATCAGAGTACATCCATAAACCACTGTGTGCTATTTTTTTTTTTCCAAAGGACTGCATGAGGGAACGTCATGCCCCCGAATTACAATACCTCTCTATAAAAGGACACATCCCAGGACAGCATCTTTATCTCCATTCTCTTTCCAAGTCATCAATTTTAAATTACCAACTGACCCAGAGGCACTGCAGCTTCCAGGTCCGCAATCTCTTCTGAGTCAGGAAGGAGAGCGGAGAGGATAAATCTTCCGCCTGTCAACAAACCCTGAAACAACAATACCCCTGTTAGCCTCGTTAGGAAGAAATTCCATCCTCTGATACTCTGGGGAGGAGAGAGGCTGCAGCTGCGGAAATTCGATTATCTCCTCCGCCGGTGCAAGATGGGGCAAGACCAGGGGTGACTTCGTTTCGGATTTAGTGGGTGACTAAGTGGGGTGCTTGAGGGAGGACTTTGGGGTGCGGGCGCTCTGGGCAGGGAAGATATATAAAGTGGCACAAAGAAGAATTCAGAAGAAAACGCTATACACGTACTTGATCAAGATGTTGACACAACACAGACTCGGAAATCTATGTAGCATGGGTGTCAGGAATCAGGGCTATTTATGAGCACGCAAAGGATATTGGCTACCGAAAGGAGAGCGGCACTCTTACTCTGCCACTTTTTCCCTCAGAAAATCTCTCGGGCTGAAGCCTACCTCACTCCGTGTCAAACCCAGCAAGACTGAGGAGGGAATAACAGCCATGGGGAGGAACCTGAAGAACAAAAGCCCATTTTATGATCGCGGGAGAGATGAAAGCTTCCTTCGTGGTCCAGAACAAAACCGTCACGGCTCTAGAATGTAAGGGTTTAAGACAAAATGGTCACCCACGTCAAGTCCCGTTACAACATCCAGATGCACGTTACAGAGCCCGACGTCTTGATTAGGTGGCACGTGCCATCTTCTGTGAGGTCACGAGAACCTACTGGAGGCCGAGGCAACTCGCAAGGCTTTCAGTCGGCAAACCTTCACAGTTGGCATGAAATGAGATGCGTTCCCTGATCTTAGGAAACTCACCCCAGGGTCGCGATGAGCATCGCCTGGGAGTGGAGTTGAACTGTGGACGCCCGAGCCCCTCCCCACTCCGGAATCAGGACCTGCACTGGGACAAGATTCCCAGGTGGTTTACACCCACATGTACATGGGAGACGCTTTGAGCCTAAATGAACTCTAGTTCAGTTATTCTCGACCCTGGCCACACGTCAGAACATCCTGGAGGATCTGAAAAGTCCTGCTTCCCCCTAGAGCAGTGTGTCGCAAGAGGAACCTGGGTCCACAACGTGCGGGGGGAACAGTGTTGGTGTATTCCAGGATCCGCAGGTAGAGCCGAGTGGTAAGGGCGGCAGGAAAGGCTGTTCCAGGGCGACGTTCAGGTCACTGGAACCAGTAAGGGTTTTATTTGATGGGGAGCCACTGGCGGGTTTTGAACTGGTACTAGCTTGTAAGCCTTCAGGATATGAAAAAACTCAAGCCCTGACCCCATTAAAAAGCAAAAGAAAACCCCTACATATTAACTTAGCGTGGTTAGTCTATGAATGGAGGGTAGAAACCCAAACTTGGTCAGCATGGCAGAAATCGCAGAGAAAAATGAATTAAGGAAACCCACAGGCTGAAGTCCTTACCTGGTGTTGCAAAACAGTCGATCAGCTGGCAGCGTGGGAGGCAGCGGCAGCGGGAGCAGGAGAGAGGAGAGGGAGAGAGATTTGGGGACCGGGAGCGGGAGCGAGCGTGCCAGAGAGAGCGCCCCTCCGTGGATAGGAGGTTATTTACAAGAGAGCATAATAGATCGGACGCTTCCCAGGCTGCTTCTGGGGCGGCGCCCTCCTCCGCCTCCAACACTTCCTTTTCTGCCAGACCTCCAACACTACATCCGTTTTTGCCAGACCCTCGCTAATGTTCCCCTGAGAGAAGTCACTAACCTCAGTTACGTGAGCTCTGGTAGAGTCTGTGTGCATGGCTCCTGTCCTCATCCTGAAATGGGCCAGCCTCCCTTCTCCCTCCAAATCCCGAAAGTCATGATTCTGCCGGGGGGGGGGGGGGTGATGACGGAGCAGAGTCAAAAGAAGCGAGAGATGGAGAAGAGCAGGGTGCGAAGTCTGGGAGATGACTCCCGGAGACCGTTGGTGAAATCCACCAAAGACAGCAAATAGCCTCCAACCCACTTCTCCCCACTTCATAGATTTGGGAAACCGAAACCCAGCAAAGTGACGCATCTTGTTTGTTTGTTTGTTTGTTCATTTATGGTCAGAAATGTAGAGGTAGTTTGTGGCCAAATCCAGTGTGGAACCCGGGCACTCAATGCACCTGCCTGCCTCTGAGGAGTGCCAAACGCCCTCTTCAGGAGTGACGTTTGCCCCCAGAGAGCCTGACACCCTCCTGCCGTCTGAGCTAGAGTCTGGATGTCTGCCCTTGTCGCTGTCCTTGGAGCTTCTGTGACTAATCCCAAAGATTCTCAGTGGAGTCAGGACAAATCCAAGAAATCTATGGAAATGTCAGAGGACCCTCAGAGGCTGTGGAGTATAGGGAACTCTTAACTGGTGGAGAAAGTCCCAGAACTTCCCCAGCTTCAAGGACCTGAGTCATTTCAGCAGGCCAGCAGGAAACCCCAAGGAACCAGAATTTATAAGACGCTTCACGGAGGTGGCTGCCAGCCCAAGAAGGTGCCCTAGGGCTTGGCACGATCACATGTTACCTACGGCAACCCTGTACCCCATAAACAAGCCCCAGCACTCAGCATGTCGCCCAGCAGGCTTCACAGACTTGTAAATAACGGCTCCCACAGTCAGGCACATTCTGGCAAGAGCAGCGCGATTGGCTCCCCGAGGCAGGAACCACTCGGGGCCCACCACCCGGGCACCTACTCTAGCTCGTGCTGCATACAAGCCACTCTCAAATGTGGCAGCTTAAAATAATAAGCGTTTATTAATTCTCCTGATTCTCTGGAGCAGCAGAGAGGTTCTTGCGCCCTGGCCTGCCTAGGGTGGTCTCACTCCCGTGTCTGCCAGTTGGCAGGGTGGCTGGCCTCAGGGCCACAGCTGGGATGGTTTGTCTGCCCCATCAAGTCCAGCGGGCTAGCCTAGGCTTCTGCGCACGGCGGGCTCAGATTTGCGAAGAGCACCCAGAGAGGGCGGACTCCAGAGGGAGGCCGGAGGCTCTTGAAGATTCCGTTGGTGTCATATCCGCTACCTTCCTTCAGCCAAGTCCAGATTGAGGGGGTGGGAAACTCTCTTGCTGGGAGAAGCAGCGAAGTTAACCGCTGTAGAGAGAGAACGTACAGAGATGGGAGGAGTTTGGGGCCTTCTCTGCAATCGATCCCACTGTCTGCGGCAGAAGAAATACTCTCTAGAAGCGCTTTCTTCGAAGTCCCGTGTGCGTAAACCTTCCCATGAACGACACACGGCTTCTCTTTCTTGTTTCCCGGTCGCTTGCTTTGCCCCTGCAGTGACTGGGTCCTACAGAGGCATCACAATATTCCAGCATGAGAACATTCTAAAAAAACTAGCTAGTGGCGTTCCATATTATCTCCTGATTTATATATTGCATCCACATGCGAGTTATTTTTATCCTCGGGGTCGTTCGTGCGTACAGCAAGTGAAATGTTTTAAAACGCATTGTTTTTCTATTAAAGATATTTTACGGGACACTTTTACTCAGAGAGCCCGCTTTGTGGGCAGCGGCTTTCTGCCCAATGGCAACGCTACGAATTATATTTAGCAAATCAGCATGCTGTAAGACAGCAGCAGACTACGTTAGAAATAGAATGCTTGGCCGGTTGTTTATTGCTTGTATCATATATTTTTCATATATCAACGGGTGGATGTTTAAAGGTCAGGATTGCATTTACACTTGAGTTGTCTAAAATAAGAAAGCCGTAACCGGGAAACTCAACGATCTGTTTTCCCGCTCATGCTCCGTTTTCTCTCGGGCCACGTCCTCCGGTGCTCGGATAACACACAACCTAGCATGCATCCTGGGCTATGGGAGCCAAAGAGGCTGCACTGGTTTGTTTTTGTTTTTGTTTTTGTTTTAACGTGGCAAGTTCCTAAGAATAATTGGGTTTTCATTAGTGCCGGTGACAATCGATGTATTTAAATTTGGGAAGACCCTGACCTCGGTGTTCCTCCTTTCTGTATATGTCTAGAATTTTATGAAATAGCTCAGTCAAATGCAGCCCATCTATTCCAGTCCTAAAGAGAACAGAGAAAAACCACCAGGGATCTCTTCCAAATGCTGATCTCCTCTTACAAGTAGCTCTCTAGGGAGTATGTAAATTCACCCTTCTATCGCCCAAAAGTATCCATGGGGCGCCTGGGTGGCTCAGTCGGTTGGGCGTCTGACTTCGGCTCAGGTCATGATCTCACAATCCGTGGGTTCGAGCCCCGCGTCGGGTTCTGTGCTGACAGCTCAGAGCCTGGAGCCGGCTTTGGATTCACACCCTGCCTCTTTCTCTCTCAAAAATAAAAATGAAAAAAAATTAAACATGTTCTCTTTTGAGCGTAAATATGTCATTGATGCTATAATACAAGGGTTGCCCAACTTTTTCCACAGAGGGCCAGATGACACACATTTTAGGCTTTTCAGGCCATCCGGTCTGTCACAACTCCTCGGCTGTGCTCTTGTAGCAGGAAAGCCGCATGGACAATCTGTAAGCACAGGGAGGCTGTGTTCCACTAACACTTTATTTATGGACACCGAATTCTGAATTTCATCTAATTTTCAGCCGTCACGAAATATTATTCTTTAAAAAAAAAATTTGCAACCATCTGCAAATGTCAAAACCATCGGTAGCCCTTGGGTTGTACAGAAACAGGCTGCATGGTTTACCAACTCCTGACCTAGTGCATTAATTAACGGAGCAATCATCTGACAAAGGAAGCAGGGATTTCAGACTGGAGCTCTCCCAACTCCGTTTTGGCATGTCTATTTTCTCTATAAATACATTTCTATGTGAAAGCTGATTTCTTGAAAAAATGTTAAGCGACTCTGCTTTTATATACAACTGCAGGGAAGAATTGCTTCGTTGTGCTTCTGTATATTTTTTTAGGTAAAGATAAAAGCCATTTGATAGCAAATGAGTTTTCCCCTTCTTTATTTGCGCATAATTTTGTGGGTTTAGGTCTTTCCTTTTTGCTTATTTATTCCTGGCAGAGCTTCAGATGTCTTTGTCTGAGTGACGTGACAATGATCTGTGAATTGGCAACATGCGTAATAAATCACTAAGTTGTGGAACAAACTCATTCTGATAATGGCAGCTCATTCCTCCGTCTCAGAATCAGCACATTCCGTCCCGCGAGACCTTCCATTATGCATTGTAGTCCCAGCCCTGGATTGTCTTTGATTATGGTATATCATAAAGACCTGTGTCCAATCTGCTCCTTTTTGATTTTCCAATTTAGATCTCAAGAAGTGAATAAAATCAATGTCAGCATTTTGACAGTGGCCGTACTTCAGACTTGGTTCAGCATTTTTTATAACTTCTGTTGCTCCGTATTCTGATGATACGCAGAGAATGTTTCAGGGTTTGCATTTCATCTCATTGGATTGACTGTTTTCTGTCTGAGAGAGAGGAGGCTGAATGCCTCCACAACCAGATAAAACTGCCCCCCAGCTCATCTCAGTCGAGATGAATTAAACTGGACTGATGAATCTTTTAATGCTATTTGCCATCCGGTGCCTTCTGACTTTTTGGTAAAAACATCGTTCTGGATTTAGTCAGCAGCAGCTTTCACTTTTTAGGTGGCTGTTTGAATACTACAGCTATTTTTATTTCCTTCCCCCATAGTCAAGGCGATATGACATCGGTGCCTTCCGAGCGGTTAAAGGCTCCCTTGAGGTTCTTTCGAGGCACGTCCGCTAAGGTACCATTCACATCCTCCTTCGTTCCTGCGTCACCACCTAAAGACATCGCACAAATCTCTAGTTTTCAGCGTAAACCTTTCCCTTCTTCAGGTTAGCCACGAATTCAATTCAATCCAGTGATTGCTGGAGACGTAACTGGGCACCGGGTTGGGAGCTATGTATTGTGAAAGGTGCAGATGGGAGTGGGAAGGTGTCCAATCTCAAGGCGTTTATGCTTGTCCTGAGGAACAAGAGCTCAAACACCAATAACAACCCAATGGAATCGAATGTGTGAGCAGGGTCTTAGGCGGAGGGCTCTAGATAACAGAGAGATTACTCACTGCAGGGCTCATAGCATCAATTTTGAGTGTCCTGGGCTGTTCATATTAAACTACTGCTATCATTATCTACTGTGGTCTGATAAATGAGTCAGCCTCTTTCTGCTGTGCGATCAAACTAGGAAACTTTTTTTTAAATTTTTGAATGTTTATTTTTGAGAGAGAGAAAGGTGGGGGGGGAGGGGGCACAGAGAGAGGGAGACAGAATTCAAAGCAGGCTCCGGGCTCTGCACTGTCAGCACAGATCCCAATGTGGAGTTCGAACCCACAAACCAAACCGTGAGATCATCACCCGAGCCGAAGACAGATGCCCAACTTACTGAGCCACCCAGGTGCCCCTGAAACTTTAAACCGTGAAATTAAAACTGGTAGTCTCATGGCGCCCGGGTGGCTCAGTTGGTTGGGCGTCCGACTCCGGCTCAGGTCACGATCTTGCAATTCGTGAGTTCGAGCCCCGCGTCGGGCTCTGTGCTGACAGCTCGGAGCCTAGAGCCTGCTTCGGATTCTGTCTCCCTCTCTCTCTGTTCCTCCCCGCTCACACTCTGTCTCTCAAAAATGAATAAAGATCAAAAAAAAATTTTTTTAAGGTATTCTCTACACCTACCAAATGTCCTCAGTACTCAGCATTCTTGCAGGGGGAAAAAGAAGGGCTAAAAACTGACATTGTTTGAGACAGGACCGATTTTCTGTTTTCACTTTACCATTTAGGGCAGGGCAAAAGTTTGCTCCTGAATTGCACAAAAAGTAAATCCTCCGGCAGGTTAAGCCTCGTCTAGGAAAGCGGAGGGACAGTTATTAAGGATCAGAGGTAGGATGAAGTAACGGGGCTAAGAAGGGAGTAAGCTGAGGTGACGTCACGGTAAGCAGTAGTGGGCCGGAACACAGGTATAAACATCCACCGAAAAGCTGATCCAGAGACCCCCAAGGGCAGACATTCGAAGAGACTGATGGAAAAAAGCAACGCACCAGAGAATCAAATCAAAGATGAGGAAGGACCTTGGTACACAGAATCAAAGGCTTGTCCTCACCTGGAACTTTTTACTCTCCCGTGAAACCCTGGACCAAACCCCTGGGCTGTCTGGAAGGGCTGATGATTATTAACATCGGACTCCAGAGAAGAGAAAATTAAGAGGATGATAGTTTCCCAAAGTTTCGCTTCGCCTCTTTGAGCCTATCACCACAAAGATATTTTTTAAAGACAGCCGTTATCTGTCTGGGTGGCTCAGTAGGTTAAGCATCCAACTTCGGCTCAGGTCATGGTCTCACAGTTCATGGGTTGGAGCCCTTCATCGGGCTCGCACTGACAGCTCAGAGCCTGGAGCCTGCTTCAGATTCTTTCTCTCCCTCTCTCTCAGCCTCTCCCCCACTCGTGCTCTCTCTCTCTCTCTCAAAAATAAACATTAAAGGGGCGCCTGGGTGGCTCAGTCGGTTAAGCGTCCGACTTCAGCCAGGTCACGATCTTGCGGTCCGTGAGTTCGAGCCCCGCGTCAGGCTCTGGGCTGATGGCTCAGAGCCTGGAGCCTGTTTCCGATTCTGTGTCTCCCTCTCTCTCTGCCCCTCCCCCGTTCATGCTCTGTCTCTCTCTGTCCCAAAAATAAATTAAAAAAAAAAAAAAAAAAAACAAAGATATTTTTTAAAGACAGCCGTTATCTGTCTGGATGGCTCAGTAGGTTAAGCATCCAACTTCGGCTCAGGTCATGGTCTCACAGTTCATGGGTTGGAGCCCTTCATCGGGCTCGCACTGACAGCTCAGAGCCTGGAGCCTGCTTCAGATTCTTTCTCTCCCTCTCTCTCAGCCTCTCCCCCACTCGTGCTCTCTCTCTCTCTCTCAAAAATAAACATTAAAGGGGCGCCTGGGTGGCTCAGTCGGTTAAGCGTCCGACTTCAGCTCAGGTCACGATCTCGCGGTCCGTGAGTTCGAGCCCCGCGTCGGGCTCTGGGCTGATGGCCCGGAGCCTGGAGCCTGCTTCCGATTCTGTGTCTCCCTCTCTCTCTGCCCCTCCCCCGTTCATGCTCTGTCCCTCTCTGTCCCAAAAATAAATAAACGTTAAAAAAATAATAAAATAAACATTAAAAAATTATAAAGAAATAAATAAAAACAGACATTATCATTAATTAGCAGTGAATTTAGCCAACTATGAGGTTTAGCTTTTTGCAGCCAACTTCAGCTAAGGATAGATCCTGATACTCCTGAGAAGGGTCACGGGAATGCAGTGGAATTCAAGAGCTTCAAGCTTTTAGTGCTCACCCTACAACGACCTCAACGGCCAATACGGAACTCGAAATCAGTACACATTTCCTTCTTCTCCCTTTGCAGGCCGGCACTGTTCGTCTTCCTTAAAAAGGACTTCATGTGAGAGGTCTCTGGTGAAAGGTAGGGCTCTGAGAAGTGCAGGTGCTGTTGGAACCGAGCCCACCCCCAGCAGCTCAGCCACAGAGGGTTGTGTCTACAGATCACAGCGAAATCGGAGAGAGAGGGAGTTGGCCCCGTGGACAGATCTAATGCACCGGCAGCTGTGAGTTCATTGTTTAAACACTTGCTGTTCCTCCATGGTGATTTTTTTTCCCCCCAGAAACCAGCTCAAACCAACATATGACCCTTTTGTATAATCTATATAGACTGTCGGTTTACGGCAGAGCACTTGAAATTGAAAATACAAAAGCTTTCTTTGAGTGTTAGAACAAAACAGCTTCTGACTTGCTCTGAAAATGCACATTGTGGAGATCCTTATCTGGAGGGGCCTTTGATTTCCGGCCAAGTTTAGAGGAGGATGGTCTAATAATAACACAGCAAAGCAGTTTGAGTAGTAAATTCACATAGAGGTTTTCAGAGAACGTGAAGATAAAATCCGAAAGAGAAATTCTCAAAACAGCCCCCAAACCAATAAATTCCACTCCTTCACCTCCCCCAGCATAAAAATGAAAAAGCACAAAAGAATAAGCCTTTTTGTATTAGCAAGAGTAGGCTGTTTTCACACTCTCTCTTCTTTTTTTTAAATTTTTTTTTCAACGTTTTTTTATTTATTTTTGGGACAGAGAGAGACAGAGCATGAACGGGGGAGGGGCAGAGAGAGAGGGAGACACAGAATCGGAAACAGGCTCCAGGCTCCGAGCCATCAGCCCAGAGCCCGACGCGGGGCTCGGACTCACGGACTGCGAGATCGTGACCTGGCTGAAGTCGGACGCTTAACCGACTGCGCCACCCAGGCGCCCCTCTTCTTTTTTTAATAACACTTCCCGGCTAGTTTTGATCACTAAAAAAAAAAAAAAAAAAAAAAAAAAAATACTGATCGTAGAAAATTGGAAAATACCCATAATTCCCCCACTCTAAGTAACCGTTCTTTCCATAGACACCCATCCTGTATTTTTTTTTTTTAATGAAAGTTTTACCACGCTGCGTGTACAATTTTGTAGGAGTAAGTTATTCCTGAAAAGGTAGCGACGGTCAGGTAGATCTTCTAGAAACAGCAACTGTAAAGGTTCGCTGACAACAGTTTTCACTTGTCTGGTATACTTTGTCCCATGGCTTTGGCCAAATGCAGTGCATCTTACAGGATCACAAGAGACAGTGGCACTTCAACAAACTAAGGAGGAAGAGTCAAGTTAGAAGCACAGAGAATAAGGATGGAATCAAAAGCTGCTCTTGGCCTCTTGACACTTCCTCTAGGTTAATTACAAAGAATTTCACGAGCCTCTCATTTCATCCTATTCTACCACCAAACCCATCTAACTCCCACTCATCTGGGCCCCCAAATGATCATGAATGCAATTGGACAGGTGCTCTAGAAGACGGCTAAATCCACGCCAAATTTCGATGGCACGTGACTGTCTGTACGTGTGCACACACTCAGTCCTACCGATCGCCCCCAAAATTTTCTCTTTCTCACGAAGGGCAACACGAAGTAATCATGTATTAGTTATAAAGGCTACCATTTAGGGGCACCTGGGTGACTTAGTCGGTTAAGCATCTGACTTTGGCTCAGGTCATGATCTCATGCTTCGTGAGTTCGAGCCCTGCGTCGGGCTTGCAGCAAAACCTGCTTCAGATCCTCTGTCCCCTCTCTGTCCGGCCCTCCCCCACTGACGCTCTCTCTCTCAAATATGAATTTTTTTTTAAGCTACCATTTACTAAGTACTAGCACTCGCGTCCCCTTACCATACTCTCCGGCGCATTCTTTCCCATAACATTTAGCACCCTTTAAAGACCTTATACTGGGGCGCCTGGGTGGCGCAGTCGGTTAAGCGTCCGACTTCAGCCAGGTCACGATCTCGCGGTCCGTGAGTTCGAGCCCCGCGTCGGGCTCTGGGCTGATGGCTCGGAGCCTGGAGCCTGTTTCCGATTCTGTGTCTCCCTCTCTCTCTGCCCCTCCCCCGTTCATGCTCTGTCTCTCTCTGTCCCAAAAATAAATAAAAAACGTTGAAAAAAAATTAAAAAAAAAAAAGACCTTATACTTTACTTGTTTGGTTGTTTTTTCTATCTCTCCCATGCCATTGTCTGTTTTGTTCATTGACGGAACCCAAGATCCTCAGTTTCTGACACACGGTAGGGGCTCGGGAAATACTTGTTTACTGAACAAACGCGTGAACGCTTTGCTTCGTCTTCACAACAACCCTATGAGATTGATGCTGTGAGTTCCGTTTTAAAGAGGAGGTTGCAAAAATATGCCTGTGGTCACGTAGGTAGTAAGTAATAAAATTTTGGTTTTGAGATCAAATCTCTCTAGACTCCAAATCTTGTACTTTGTTTGTTTGTCTGTTTAAGAGAGAGTGCGAGCGGGAGAGAGGGGCAGAGGAGGAGAGACAGAGAGACTCTTAAGCAGGCTCCACACGCAGCTTGGAGCCCGATGCGGGGCTCGATCCCACAACCCCGAGATCATAACCTGAGCCAAAATCAAGAGTCAGGCGCTCAACCGACTGAGCCACCCAGGCGCCCCAGAATCTCGGACTTTAAACAGTGATCCCCAGACCACTGCTGTTCCATGAATTGTTACCGTCGAGGTCAGCGAAATTAAGAGTGAATGTTTGGGAACTTCTAGAACAGCCTGACATTGCCACAACAGCTAAGAGTCTATTGGTGGACTCGTCTCATGGACCAGGGCGCAGTCCTACACAGTAGGAGCACATTACAATAGGTCACGTTTTAGGATTGTTCTGTCACCTGTCACTCTGCAGTGAATACAAATCAGAGGCAATTTAGGAATTTATTTCTTTTCGCAATTTTTCATTTTTACAACATTTTAACTTTTAGAGATTCACATTATTAACTAAATTAAGGAAGTAAAATTTAGCGCTGAATTGCATTTGACAAAACAAGCTTCACTGGGACATTTTTGTGAAGCGGATAAACCATTTCTGATTGCAGCAGGAGTAGTAAACCAGATGATGCTAATCAAAGTTGAGCCCTGAAAAAGGAAGGCCGAGGGGAATTTGTACTGGTTTTATTCACAAGTATTTTCCTTCAAGTGGTGAGTTCAGTTTTGTAGCCGTAACTGATGATAACGTGCTTCAAGCCAAGTGTGCTAGTTGTAGAGATTTTCTAGCTAAAAAAGGCAATAAAAATTTCAAAATGTAAGCAGCCTTTATAGGCCAGACCTAAAGAAATAAGTTGAAAATAAAGAAAAAAAATCTTTGAGACAAAAAGAGTACTTTAAATAAAAAGTCGGGGCGCCTGGGTGGCTCAGTCGGTTGAGCGTCCGACTTCGGCTCAGGTCACGATCTCGCGGTCTGTGGGTTCGAGCCCCGCGTCGGGCTCTGGGCTGACGGCTCGGAACCTGGAGCCTGCTTCCGATTCTGTGTCTCCCTCTCTCTCTGCCCCTCCCCCGTTCATGCTCTGTCTCTCTCTGTCTCAAAAATAAATAAAACGTCAAAAAAAATTTATAAATAAAAAGTCAACAGAAGCAGACACTCGATTTTTCACATAAAAACACGGGTGCCCTGCAGGCTTCCTAAAGAGCAGCGCTTCAGCCCGCAAGGCCCACAGATTTATATACAATCACCACGGCATCGGAGAAAGACACAACAAAGACATTCGCTTAGAAACGTTGGGAGAATTGGTGGCAAAAAAAAAGGTAGCTCAGGTATCATTTTCCAACAACAGGAACCGGCTAGCTCATAAAAGAGTGACCCCGAGAAGACAAAAAGCTTGCGAAGTGTTTTCCACTGCAACTTGGTATCATCAGCGAATAATTACTACGGCAACTTTTAGCATGTGTACCATTGCAATATGATGGAAACCTTAAGGAGGAATTGTTTTCTCAACCCCACTGCTGAAAATACAACTAGCAATGCGCCGTATAAAACTGGGAAGGTAAATGTTTCGTCTGACAAAACGTTGCCGATGAATGTCGTGGAAAGTTGAGGTTTCAAGTAAAAGGATTCTGTGTCTCCCTCGCCCTCTGCCTGTAACCCACTCGCATTCTGTCTCTGTCTCTCTCAAAAATAAACATTAAAAAAAAATTCTTTTTTAAAGAACGTAAGGGGCACCTGAGTCACTCAGTCAGTTAACCAGCCAACTCTTGATTTCCGCTCGGGTCTTGATCTCACGAGCCCCACATTGGGCTCTGTGCTCACAGCGTGGAGGCTGCTTCGGATCCTCTGTCTCCCTCTCTCTACCCCTCCCCACCCTCTGCTCTCTCTCAAAAATAAATAAACATTAAGCAAATAACTAAGATCTTAAATTCAATTCTAGTTTACAAGATTAATTGTTAGAACTGGCTGCTGATGAAAGATTGCAGAGGAATTTGAAAATACAGCATTGCTTCGTGCATTCCAGATAAAAGTTAAAAACAAATATCCCCAGCTTGCTGACACTGCCTTAAAATACCTTGTTCCATTTCCCTCAACACTCTTACTTAAGACTGAGGTCTCGGGGTACCTGGGGGGCTCAGTCGGTTAAGCGTCTGACTTCAGCTCAGGTCACCATCTCACAGTCCGTGAGTTCGAGCCCCGGGTTGGGCTTTGTGCTGACAGCTTCGAATTCTGTGTGTGTGTGTGTGTGTGTGTGTGTGTGTGTGTGTGTGTGTCTCTCTCTACCCCTCCCCTGCTCATGCTCTGTTTCTGTCTCATTCATAAATAAATAAATAAATAAGTAAGTAAGCATTTTTAAAAAAACGACTGAGGTCTCTACTATGAGTGTTGTTAAAACAAAACACAGAAACATTTTAGATATGCATTATGCTCTGGGAGTAGTCATGTCTAGATTAGTTAACGAGCAAGAAGTGTGCCTGTTTGTTATGTGGGCACCACAAATATTGATATATACAATGCTTGTTTAAAAATGCGCATAGGCATTTAACATAAGGAATTGCTACTTTGCTCAACTTTTGTTTCGCTGTGATTGTGGAATAACAAGAAGTTATGTCTAATGGTGATTATATTAATAGCCTATACGCACATTTTCATAAACAACATACATAGCGTCTGTGATTCTTTTCTATGTTTTATTTGCTTTGATTCTATTTATTGAAATGTAATTTGACGTCTGTTGAATCTAATAAAACATTTTAGACTTGAATTTTATGTCTTTGGGTCTTTTTCTTTTATTTTTCTAGTATTTTGGTTTTACGGCATTTTTACACAAGTGTTGCTTTACTGTGGGCTGGAAAACGTTTCAAGCATCAAATCCTTTCCCACAGATAGCCCTAACTGCCTCCACTCAGGGGCCATGCTGGCCTACCAGGGAATCTGCATCCATTTCAGTCCTTTATTTTATTTTTTTGAAGGGTATTCATTTTTGAGAGAGAGAGACGGAGTGTGAGCAGGGGAGGGGCAGAGAGAGGGAGACAGAGAATCCGAAGCAGGCTCCAGGTTCCGAGCCGTCAGCACAGAGCCCGACGCGGGGCTCGAACTCACGAACTGTGAGATCATGACCTGAGTCGAAGTCAGACGCTTAACCGACTGAGCCACCCAGGGGCCCCCATCTCAGTCCTTTAGAACTGGCCTGGTCCCTCCCACTCATTCCTTGAACGTCCTTGAGATTTTGGATCAAAGGATTTAACACGAATTGTTCCCTGGCAACCATGCACTCAGGTCCCTTCATCTAGACTCAACCTCCTGAGCCCTCTGGAACCCCTGAGTCTTATCCGAGGACCCCAAAGCAGAAGGAAGCATGACAGAGTCCTTCAGGCTATTGAGAACGCTGATGGACATCTCTTTCCTTGTGGTCCCTCAAGCACGTAGATGTCATGTGTTGAGCCAAGGCAGAGGAGGGAGATTGAAAATCAAGCTGACAAGGAGAAACATAATCAGAATAGAGCAGAGCCTAATTATTAATGACAAGGAAGTTTGCCACCAGGAAAACAAGAGGGGGCCAGCAATCTGCTGGGCCTTAAAGCCAAGCTTGGCTTCTGTTCCCACATACCCCTTGGAAGGAGGCCTTCAGCATGCCCTTGTCTCCTTGGAGAAATGCTCAGAGACTTGGTAGTAGGTTGTCTACACTCCAGACAACCTGCACACAAAAATTATCAACAACTGCACACACGAGTGATCTCAATTCTGTATGACTGGGCACCTCTTATGAACGGAGCACTTCACAGAAATCATCTCTTCGATCCTGACAACAATCCCATGAGCTAAATATTCTTAGCCATGTTTTACAGATGAGACAAATGAAGCTCCAAGACTTTAAACGAGTTGTTTCCCCCGCAACCCACCTGCTTTTCTCTATGTCATCGTCCCACCCTGGCTGCCCCCGCCACCATTTGCCGGAACTCTACCCATCTTTCCTGACCCAGCCCCAACCTGTGGTTCTCAGCTTGGGCTCTATCCCAGAATCACCTAAAGGGTTATTATTATCTGGGTCCCATTCCCAGGGAGTCTGGGTTAACGGATCTGGGATGTGGCCAATTAAATCATTGTTACTTCGCTTTCAAAAATTCTAAATAATTCTAACGTGCACCCAAAGTAGAACACTACTGGCCCAGACAGTATCCAAAGCTGAGTTAGATGCCCCTTTTCTGTAGGCCCACACCACCTTGTTTTTATTTAGTCATTCACTCATTTATTTACTTTTCTTACCTGTTAGCAAATGTAACTTTGCAGTATTTGTATTGCCTGTTGCCCCCTGTAGATTTGAAACCACTGGAGACAGAGACTTCCATATTCACTTCTGTTCATTCATTCGTCCACTAACTTAGCCGGTACTCGTGAAGGGCCTACTGTGAGTCAGGCTCTGGCTAGCGGTCAGGAACACAAAAGTGAACAAGGTGCCCCACGCCCTCAGCCTTCGGCGAAGGAAACAGAAAATGCAAAGACGATGGGCGTGTTCTTGTGTATGCAATCGAAGGATGCATGTGGGGTAAAGGTCTCAAGAGAGCTAAGAACCCTCTGGGCGAGAGATTCTTGGGCCCCAGCTGTCTCGAGCAGGACTGGCTGCACATTTACCTGGCCCGGTACAAAAAGGAAAGCGCAAAGCCCCTTGTTCAAAAGGCAGGCAAAAGCTGCCGTCAAGGGTACTGAAATATAAAGCTTGCTTTTTTTTCCCACCTTCTCCCTGACTGGTCACAGTGTTGTTTATTAGCTATCACACGCCATTCTAAAAGAGAGAAAATTTAACTTTAAATTATTGGCATGAATTTTACCATTCATCTTTATGTCATGCAACGCCAGGTTGAAATGCAACTATGAGAGCTTTTAACTCATATGACGGATGCTCAAATTGCACAGTTACTGCTTTATAAAAAGCGTATGCATTTGTATTTCATTCTCACTAGAACAATGGAAAGCCTGCACAAAAATAACTCGGCTGTTTCTGTTTCACTTCTTGACGAGTGCGCATTCTACCAACACACTCTTTGCCTTCAGTGTCCTGATACGCAAGGAAGGAGAGGAACAGAAATTGTGCATTAACCTATTTCCCTCTTTCCTTCTGCGTCTTCCTTTTCAGCAAAAGTGCCTGACGAATACAGGAAAGTAAATGAGTAAGAAAGGATGTGATAGGGTTTCTGGCCCATCCGTGCTTTCTTAGAATTCTTTCTGCCCTCAAAGCAAGTTCTAGTGCAAATGGGAAACGCGGCCTTTCCGGGTTGTTTGCTGTCACTGTCCCCATCATAAACGGAGCACACTTATTTGTACTGGTGTTCGGTCTCCTAAAACCCCCGACACGTGTGGGCCCACCAGACTTCTGGGCTCACGGGGCCCCCTACACGCTAAAGGAGTAGCAACGAGCACCAGACGGGCAGCTAACAGGAAACGTACGGGGCCTCCTCTGCCCGTGTGCGTGCCCGCGGTCCCGTCAGACTTCCTCTACAAAACACGAGTTCAAAGACAAAATCATGAATCATTTCAAGACAGTAACAGCAGAGCATGAAATCATGGGTGGGCCTTTCCGAGCACAGGGCCCCGCAGAACTCCACAGGTGGCACACCCGTGAACCTGGCCCTGACTCAGGGTTTGGCCTAGAAGGGTGCGAGAAGAGGCTCCCAGTGGCCACAAGCTCTCCCGTGGCCTGATCTCAGCGGGCATACTGTTTTGGTCCCAGGGACTCCTCACCCTCTGAGGAGGGCTGTGCTCAAAAAACGACCCAAGTGGGACCCTGTGTAGGCAGATCCCAGGGCAGGACCCCCGTCCCTTGTGCCCAGTTCTAAAGGCGAGACAGACGGGGACTTCTACTCCAAGAGGAAAGACGGTAGGAGTGACAGGTCTGGGAAGAATAAAAGAGTTCCTGTACATTCAACCAAGCGTAATGAACAGACCCCAGTACACATTTATGACTAAATGAACGAAATGCACATACAGCAAACCAGCGGTTGGGTGTGCGATGAACAGACGAGGGCATGTGTTTTAATGAAACGGGACCTGACTTACATGGGGAACGCAGGCCTACATTCCAAGCCAACTCTTCCGCTGTTCATTCAACTGTGATTTTACACATGCCCTGATTGTGTACCATTCATCCAATGCTATCACGCCGCACAAAGAACCACCAAAGCCATCATCTTCCGTCTTCCTCTTCATATATAAATGATTTTTTTGATTACCCAAACTAACAAAATACTGAGCTCCGGGCTTTCTTGCCTCAATTATGTTTTTCGTCATTATATTCCTTCTTCAACCTTGAGATTTACTTTTCTTAAATTGCATTCCTCACATCTGGGATACAAACCATTCTGTTGATACAGCAAATGCATATGATAAGGGAAATGTGCATCTGTTTTAATTCTCTGAAACCCAGGCAAGATTGGACCAAACAAATCACTAGGCCATTCAAAACTCCACTTTTTTCGTTCAGTATATTCATACGGAGCTGGTACGAAGGCAACGCTATGGAAGAAAATGTGGCTCACCTATTTTTTTTTTTTTTTCTTGATGAGCAAGGCTGAAAGTTTTGGATTCTACTGTATGCTTTTTTCAGGGTGACTAGGACAATGAATCTGCGTAAAATGTCCCAGCACCAAAAAAGAAAAATTCATACATTCACTGAAAGAAAATAACCCGCTAAAAGGAAATAACGCACTAACATAGGTCTAATAGGTTCAAAAAATATTACCTCTAGTCTCCCTTTTGGTTTTGAATTTTGTGTTTTCAGCGAGTACTTTGTACTTGGTCTCAAAAATCTCAATGCACGACTACGACTACCTAACCTTTATAAAGAAGAAAAACTTTTCCCGATACACTTTGAAACCTTCAGAAATTCTCCCTTCACTTTTGTGACTGAATTCTCTCAACCCTGGGCTTTTTTCTTCAAAAAGGTGGGCCTTGTTCACATATGTAATTTCCATTAACTTCAACAATTCTCAGGCCAGCTAATCAAGAGAAATAATCTAGATTTTAAAAGGCTGTGCTGGGGGCGCCTGGGTGGCGCGGTCGGTTAAACGTCCGACTTCAGCCAGGTCACGATCTCGCGGTCCGTGAGTTCGAGCCCCGCGTCGGGCTCTGGGCTGACCGCTCAGAGCCTGGAGCCTGTTTCCGATTCTGTGTCTCCCTCTCTCTCTGCCCCTCCCCCGTTCATGCTCTGTCTCTCTCTGTCCCAAAAATAAATAAACGTTGAAAAAAAAAAATTTAAAAATAAAAAATAAAAAAAAAATAAAAGGCTGTGCTAATTGCTCCAATTCCTTTTATTCACTCAACCCTCCTATATTTCACCCTTCCTTAAAAGAGAATGGTAATGTTTCTTTAGGAATCAATAAAACTCTCTCAGAGCCATTGAAGCTTCCAGAAAAGGCTGTCGGGTAAAATTCTCATTTTTATCTTAAGTTCCTTCCATATTCATTGATCCTACTGGCTCAAAGACACAAAAATAAGACTGGCTCTGAAAAAATGAAATACAGCCAGCAGAGCACAAAGTAATTAGTTAGACATCTCTAGTTCAAGTGGTTGGCCAGGTTTTGATGTATAGGAGGCACTCGGTCATGATGTGTTGATTGTTTGATTGATGTTGAAGAGGCAAGCACCTGAGGGGAAATTTGAAAAATTCCTTATCATTATGTCCTTTCCAACTGTGTGAAAAGCATGATTTTCTATAAATCGTTCTCAGAATAGGTTGTGTCATTTTCATGTTTCAGAGAAAGGCAATTTGGACCAGTTCTCCAGCAATTTGTGATGAAAATTTGACTGATGACAAAACAGTTCAACAGCAAATAGCATTCACAAACATTTAGTGAGAAGTAGCTATGGGCCATCCACTTACTAGGTACCAGACATATGAGGACAAAGGACACCTAAGATTGAGTCCTTGACATGTATGTATGTATGTATTTAGAGAGAGACAGAAAAAAAATCCCAAGCAGGTTCTGCGCTGACGGCTCATGAACCATGAGATCGTGACCTGAGCCAAAATCTAGAGTCAGACTCTTAACCAAATGAGCCACCCAGGCGCCCCTGAGTCCTTGGCTTCTTCTTCTTTCTTTTAATGTTTATTTCTTTTTGGGAGAGTGAGAGCAGGGGAGGGGCAGAGAGAGGGGGAGACAGAGGATCCGAAGCGGGCTCCACACTGACAGCAGTAAGCCCGACGCGGGGCTCGAACTTACTAACCCCAAGATCATGACATGAGCCAAGTTGGACGCTCAACCTACTGAGCCACCGAGGTGCCCCGAGTCCCTGACTTCTAAAAGTTCAGAGTGAAATGGGGGAAACAGTAGTATAAATAATTGTCATCAAACATGCAGAGTTATAATACAGATATGTGCAGAGTAGGACAGGGACATAGAGACCCAACAGCAGTTGTTGGGGATTCAGTAGAGTGGTTAAGAGCAGAGGCTTTGGAGTTAAACTGGGCTTGAATCCTGGATCTGTGATTCGCTGTGTGACTTTGCAAATTACTCTCCTCTGGGTCACAGTTTTCTCCTCTGTTACAGTGACAACAATTGTACCTATTTTACAGGGTCGTTGCAAAGAGTAAATGAGTAACTAAGAACACAGTGTCTGCAACGTAGTGCTCAATAAATGTAGTCACTATTAATGTGACCAGATTATACGTAAAAGGGAGCCTGAAGCTTGACGTACAAAAGTGGATGGAGAATTATAGGGTTCATGTTATAGGCATGTTTGGAGAATCCCGAGCAACAATATGGCTGGAGAACAGATTAACAAAAGAAAAATGTGAGAAGAACACATGATGCTCTGGAACGTGACATACACGAACCTTAGCTCTGCTATTTATTCACTAGCTGGGTGTCTGAGCAAGTCGATCGGGCATGAAAGCGTACGTGTGCAATACCTGAGAACGAGTATTCCTGTGGACGCATGGGAGAAAAATGGCTTGACATTGGCACTCAATGTCTGGCCGAGTTGAGATTGTGGAAGGCTCGTATGTGACGTGCATTACTCACCTATTGCTACAATAACGCTGTGTAACGAATAAGACCCCAAATCTTACTGGCTTACAATAACAAACATTTATCTTTTAACTCACAGGTGGGTCAGTTGAGGTTTGGTTGATTTGGGTTGATTTTTGCTGGGCCTACACAAGTTCAGCCAGGGTTGGCTACAGGGTGCAGACCAGTTCTGCTCCACAGGTCTCATTCTAGGACCTGTACCCACCTGTACACAGCACGTATTTCTAGACATGCATTCCTCATGACAATAACTAAAACGGGACAGGAGGATCTAAAGCATATAAGCACATTTAAAGTCTTCTCATATTACGTCAGCCAAGATTCCATTGACCAATGCAAGTCACATGGGATGGGAAAGTGTACTGTGTTCACCTTACATAAAGATTTGCAGTCACACAGCAAAGGGCACGGAAATATAATTCTATTGTAGGGACAGTGAAGAGTGAGGAACAATAATCCGATCTACATGGTTAGGGGTTTTCATTCACTCTACAGATTAAATGATACATGGACGACATTATATTAAGAAAATGACATAATTATGGGGCACCTGGGTGGCTCAGTCGGTTAAGCGTCCGACTTCAGCTCAGGTCATGATCTCACGGTTCTTGAGTTCGAGCCGCGCGTTGGGCTCTGTGCTGACAGCTCAGAGCTTGGAGCCCGTTTCAGATTCTGTGTCTCCCTCTCTCTCTGCCCCTCCCCCACTCGCACTCTGTTTCTCTCTCTCTCAAAAATAAATAAACATTAAGAAAACCTTAGGGGAGCCTGGGTGGCTCAGTCACTTAAGCGTCCGATTTCGGCTCAGGGCATGATCTCACGGTTCGTGAGTTTGAACCTGTGTCGGGTTCTGTGCTGACAGCTCAGAGCCTGGACCCTGCTTTGGAATCTGTCTCTCTCTCTCTCTCTCTCTCTCTCTCTGCCCCCACCCCCCCGCTCCCTCGCGTGCTCTCTCTCTCTCTCTCTCCCAAAACTAAATAAACATTAAAAAAAAACTTTTTTTTTAAGAAATCAAGTGACATAATTAGATCTCAATTTTGGAAAGTTCATCCTGGTGACTATGTGGAAGATGAATGGGGTGGGGAACAACTTGGAGGCATTTGGACCAGTGCTTCTGATCCACGGGCCGGACAAGACATGGTTAAGATATGGGATTGCATGAAGAGGATAAATGTGAAAAATACTAATGAGTTAGGATTAGCAAGACTTGGTGACTAACTGAATGTACGATGAGGGGGAGTGGGCAGGGTTGTGAGAAAAAAGGTAGAAATGAGTCAGCGGTTCTTAAGTTATTAGACAAGTAGGAGGATGGTATTGAGATAGGGAGGGTGTCAGAATAGCATTTTTTTCTGAGGAAAAAGACATAGGAAGATAGTGAATCTAATTTTGAAAAGGAGGGTGGCCTTCTAATGTGTCAACCTGCCTCGGCTAATCCTTCTTTCCCAGAATTCCTTTCTCTAAATGTTTTTGGGTAGGACTGGTCTTAGGCGACATTTGGGGCGAGATTCACAAGGTTGGCGCGGGGACACCAGGGGATGTTGCAGTTCGGGCACACTGTCACTTATCTGTTGGCTCATCTGGTCATGCGGGTCAGCAGCTGCTCCCCCCGTTCACCTTCTCCGCTTTCGGCTCCTCTGACTGCTGGACCAGGGTAATGACCAGCCCCAGAGCAAAGATGCTCTCTTCTCCTGTAGGACCCCTACATCATCCAAGTCACAGGCACAGGCCACGAGAGACTGACAGGGGCTCCAGTCCTTTCTCATGGATTCCTATTTGTCCTTGATCCACCCCAATTTATAGCTACCTTCCCTTCCCAGTTGCCCACCCTGCTGACTTGAAGCTAATCTAGTGTGGAGACCACAGCCTTACAGAAATAATTTACCAACTTCTATAACTACAAAAGGTCAAGTCCCAGCGCGCCTGGGTGGCTCAGTTGGTTGAGCGTCCGACTTCGGCTCAGGTCATGATCTCACGGTCTATGAGTTCGAGCCCCTCATCGGGCTCTGTGCTGACAGCTCAGAGCCTGGAGCCTGCTTCGGATTCTGGGTCTCCCTCTCTCTGACCCTCCCCTGTTCATGCTCTGTCTCTCTCTGTCTCAAAAATAAATACACATTAAAGAAAAAAAAAAAGACAAAAACAAAAGGTCAAGTCCCTATAGGAAATCACATATATGTGCGATCACATGCGTGTGTGATCACATATATGTGACTTCCTAGTGCTTCTAGCTCTGCTAAAACCCTGACTGATACAGAAAGGTGAAGTCTGAGATACATGTGGTAGGTCTGTGCCGAAATAAGAAACATGGTCTACACTTAAGAAAGGGAGCAAGAATGTAGATTTGATACTATTGGCTAGGACGTGGGAGTTAGTGACACAGGAAGCGATGCAGTTCATTAGAGGCTGTTCAGAGTAAAAAGAGGGAACACCTGAAGGCAAAATGATGGGCAATTCCAATATCCAAAGATCTGGAGGAGAGGGAAGAGTCAGGAAAATGCAAGCAACAACCAAAGGGATAACGAGGAAACCAGATGCAAGGGGTGTTCTGGAAGCCACAGGATGAAGTATTTAAGAAGAAGAATGGGGGAGCCACTGGGGGCCCCAGTTCTGCACAAAGGTCAAAGAGAATGAAGGGAGGATAACAGGCCGCTGACTTGGAGAAGTAGAAGGGCTACTGCAGGTGGAACAGAGTTTGAGATGGAATCTGCTCTCAAAAGCTTAGCGGGAAATCAAGGAACGGAACAGGAAAAGGCGTCTGTTTTTCAGGTTTTGGAGGGATAGGGACAATGGCAAGACCTTCCTTAGAATGACAGCAATGCAAACGTACTTCTACTCAGAGGGGAGGAAGCAAACAGAAGATTAGGGTTTGAGAGAGAATGAGAGTAATGGGTGTGGCGGGTGCCATGGCCCCTGATGGGAGGAAGTGCCTGTGTGGAGACATCAACCTTGATCAAAGCCCTTGGAGACGGTGCCTCCTCCAAGGCAGGCAGGAAGGAGGGAAGGAGAAGGTTGACAATGTATGGAAATCGCTGGCTGGGCATTACCTTCTTAGGAAACCGGGAAACCATACCTTAGACGTTGGGGAGACGGGAGCACAGGAAGGGTTTTCTGAAGATTCTGGGAAGCCAAAAAAGCAAAATAAATGCTCTCTGTGACTCCTCGGCTAAAAGGGAGGACGATTTCAAGCAAGCAGTAAATGTCTCAGGTAATCATTAAGAAGATAAACAGTAATTAAGTAGAAGGATCTCTCAGCAACGTGAGGTTCCACATTAAGATTGGAGCGTAAAAGTGTAGAATGAATTAGTTTGTTCACTTATTTAACAAATATTTATTAAATGCCACGTGCCAGCTGCTGTAGTGGCGGCGTGGAACGCGGTGGGGAACGTGAAAATAATTAATGGAGGCATTATGGAGACGATAAGATGATGATGAACGTTTTGGGGGAAAACGTAGCAGGCCTAGGGGCTTGAGAGGGAAGGCAATAAGGATTGCCAAGTTGAGATGCGATTTTAAGGGAATGCCTCTCGGAGGAAGCGACATGTGAACAGAGCCCTGAAAGTAGCGAGGGAGAGGGCTGGATCCACTGTCCCCCAAAAGGTGTTTCTGGCATAGGTAGCAGCAAGAGCCACGTCCCTGAGGGAGAAATCACCCCCCCCCACCCCCGCGCAGGAGTGTTTGAAGAACACCCAAATGGTGAATGTGAGCGCAGCAGTTGGTGTGGAGAGGGAGGGGGGAAATGGTAGGAGATAAGGTCATGAGGTGAGTGAGCCGAGATAATATAGGGTCTGGTAAGCCACGGTAAGAAGACTACATGTTAGTTTCAGCGGGAGGAAACCTGTGGGGGAATCTGGAGCAGGAGAGTGGCGCAATGTGCTGATGGGCCCGAGGCGGGGCTCGAACTCACACTCCGTGAGGTCAGGACCCGAGCTGGAGTGGGATGCTTAAGCGACTGAGCCACCCAGGCGCCCCCTGCGAGAAGTTGTCTTAACGAGGGCAGTTATCACAAAACACCATAGATGGGCGGCTTCAACCATACACATTTATCTCTCACAGTTCTGGAGGCTGGGAAGTTCGATATGGGTGGAGGGGCTGGCAGATTCAGTTCTTGGTGGGGGCCTTCTCTTGGCTGACGGTCCACCATCTCACTGTGTGCTCACGTGGCCTCTTCTTTGTAAAAGCAGAACCCTCTGGTGTCTCTTCCTCTTCTTATAAAGACACTAATCCCATTATAAGGACTGTAGTCTCATGATCTCATCCAAACACAATTTCCTCCCAAAGGCTCTACTTTCTTTTTTTGTTTGTTTGTTTTTATTAAAAACTTTTTAACGTTTATTTATTTTTGAGACAGAGAGAGACAGAGCATGAACGGGGGAGGGGCAGAGAGAGAGGGAGACACAGAATCTGAAGCAGGCTCCAGGCTCTGAGCTGTCAGCACACAGCCCGACGCGGGGCTCGAACTCACGGACCGCGAGATCACGACCTGAGCCGAAGTCGGTCGCTTAACCGACTGAGCCACCCAGGTGCCCCCAAAGGCTCTACTTTCTAATGCTATCACTTTGGGGGTTAGGGCTTCAGCATTTGAACTTTGGGGAGATACAACCATTCAGCCCATAAGATAAGTGGTCAGATTATGGACATAATTTGATGGAGTAGACATGAAAGTTAAGAAAAAAGTTATCGGGGCGCCTGGGTGGCGCAGTCGGTTAAGCGTCCGACTTCAGCCAGGTCACGATCTCGCGGTCCACGAGTTCGAGCCCCGCGTCGGGCTCTGGGCTGATGGCTCAGAGCCTGGAGCCTGTTTCCGATTCTGTGTCTCCCTCTCTCTCTGCCCCTCCCCCGTTCATGCTCTGTCTCTCTCTGTCCCAAAAATAAAATAAACGTTGAAAAAAAAAAAAAAAAAAGAAAATAATGACATATCTTTTAAAAAAAAAAAAAAAAAGAAAAAAGTTATCAAAGATAACTGCTGGGTTTTTGGCATGAGCAAATGGGAGAATTATAGGAGTAGTATACTGGAACATGTTTGACAAATGACACTCTGGGGGCGGGGCCGGTGGCGGGGGGGGGGGGGGAGTCCTGATGATGTGTAGCATTTGCCAGTGTTCATAGTGTGAGTATTTCCTTCATGGCTGATGTCAAGCTATTGATGTGTCCTAACTGAATACAGAGGTGAAAAGATACGCTAACTTTTGAACACAGTACTCTGACAACATATCTGTAATTTAAAGACCAAAAGAACTCCAAACAAATCTTGAACTTTCATTCGTGGGTTTTACTTTGTTTTTCTTAATGGTGTCGGTTTGCAACTCTGAAATTCTTTCATGTGTGTTATAGGCTTGAGCAAATGAGTAAATATACTGATGATAGTGGGAGCCAGGTTTCTCACTGTTGGAGAAGGGAGATGTAAACATGGACTGAGTAAAGACTAGAAAGAATATTTTGACAGTGAGTTGGAATTAACCACAATTCTTTTGTAGGTCTGTCCACCGTATGGGAAGCAAAACACGACAAGAGCAACGAGACAACCTAGCGCCAAATCTTAATTTCCCATTAAATACCATTTCCACTAAAAGGAGTCAAGGGTCGGGGCGCCTGGGTGGCTCAGTCGGTTAAACATCTGACTTCAGCTAGGTCATGATCTCATGGTTCGTGAGTTCAAGTACCACGTCAGGCTCTGTGCTGACAGCTCAGAGCCCGGAGCCTGCTTCGGATTCTCTGTCTCCCTCTCTCTGTGTCCCTCCCCCGCTCACGCTCTGTCTCAAAAATAAATGAACACTAAAAATTTTTTTTAAAAAAAGGAGTCAAGGGTCGTTGGACAAAGGACTGATTTCAGGGCTAGGATATACAAAGTATAAGATGCAAATGAAACATTATTTTGTGTGTGTGTGCCAGAAAATTTAAAAAGTACTCAGAAAATTACAGTGTGTAACAAAAGTACCCAGTAGTCATCCTTAAGAGGATTCCACTGGCTAAATGTAGAACACTTTAATGTCAAAATATTTCAAAATAGCAGTGAATTATAACCCACTGAATAGAACAAAAAAATCTATGATTCGGTATTGATGATAGAAAGAATGAATGAAAGAAAGAAAGAAAGAAAGAAAGAAAGAAAGAAAGAAAGAAAAGAAAGATAGAAAAAGCTCCTTCTTACATACTAATGCTACCTAATAAATCTAGAAGGAATAATGACTTCAAAAACCATCATTCGCACCAAGAATGGAACTGACATCATGTGTCTCTTGACATCATGCACCAAGAAGGATACAGTATCGTGTATGCAGTGTTTCTACCAAAAAAATGCGTAACTGAATCCAATCATAAGGAAGCATCAGATAGACCCAAACTGAGGGACATTCTATAAAATATCTGGCTTTTCCTTTTCAAAAATGTCAAGGTGATGATAATCAGAGAAAGGCTGAGAAAGCATTCCAGGATAAAAGTAACTAAAAAGAGGGGCGCCCGGGCGGCGCAGTCGGTTAAGCGTCCGACTTCAGCCAGGTCACCATCTCGCGGTCCGTGAGTCTGAGCCCCGCGTCGGGCCCTGGGCTGATGGCTCGGAGCCTGGAGCCTGTTTCCGATTCTGTGTCTCCCTCTCTCTCTGCCCCTCCCCCGTTCATGCTCTGTCTCTCTCTGTCCCAAAAATAAAATAAAAACGTTGAAAAAAAATTTTTTTAAAAAGTAACTAAAAAGATATGAAAATGAAATGAATTGGATCCTAAAGTAGACAAAGAAATGCCATAAAAGTCACTACTGGAGGAATGGGCGATAATTGAATGAAGTGTGCTGGTTAGATGACAGAATTGTATTATCATGATTGTTGATCATTATAACATGATTATGCAAGTGAACGTCCTTATCCCTAGGAAAGACACACTGCTGAAGTATTTAGGGGTAAAGGGGCATGCCATCTGCAATTTACTCTCTATTGACTCAAGATAAATATCACAAAAGGAGAAGAGAGAGACAGAGGAGACAGAGACAGGAAAAGGAGGGGAAGGACGAGGAGGAGACAAAATAATGACGAAGCCACGGCAAACTATTAGTAAACCGAGGGAAGGATATGTGGGAGTTTTTTGTTCTACTCTTTCAGCTTTTCCATAAGTTTTAAATTGTTCTATTATGTTTCTAAGTTTATTTGTACCTATTTTTGAGAGACAGAGAGCAGGTGGGGGAGGGGCAGAGAGAGAGGGAGACAGAATCCCAAGGGGGCTCCACACCGTCAGCACAGAGCATGATGCAGGGCTTGAAGTCACAAACCGTGAGATCTTGACCTGAGCTGAGATCAAGAGTTGGACGCTTAACCAACTGGGTCACCCAGGTGCCCCCCAAATTATTTTAAAATAAAAAGTGAAAAGACCAGAGAGAGACCAACTATGTGAAAAGCTGCTTGCAAACTGACCTTGGGGTTTAGCACGATGGAGGTCCTAAGCAACCATGACTGGAGAGGTTTCAGCAGAGTGCCAGGGAAGAACCCATAAGTGGAACGTGTTGGTGACAGAACGAGAGGTTAAGAAAGCAGAATCAAGGAAGAAACAACGCCTTCAGGGACTTTTGGTTAGCCGAAGGGGCATATGTGGTTAAGAGAAGGCTGTTGTTCTGTTTCTTAATACGAAACATCGTAAATATGTGATGGGTACATTTTCACGACGGTGCAGTTGGAAAAGAGAATGGGGTGATACATGACAAGGGGATGAATGACGGCAGAAAATTGCTGCAGGAGGCACAAGGGGATGGGACCCGGCGATAAGCAGACCCCTCGGCTCCAGTAGGAGCTCAGACGTTTCCTCGACGGTAGACAAGGAACACATGGGTAACGCCACAGTGACGACAAGTGGCGCAAAGAGGAAGCCACCCCCTTCACTTCTAATACTTCACCGCAATTTGACTCGAAAGACCCAGGTGAAAATGAGGCAGGAAGGGGTACCGAACAGTTGAGAAGAAAGAGCGGAGCATGTATCAGTTCCCTCAGAGAAAGCGGAAGTGACTTCACTACCGAATGTATTAAGATTGCTCGGCGGTGCTGAGAGTTCACCTCAGAATTTTCTTGTCATAAATTTACAGTAGCAACTCAGCGGAACTTCCACACCCGGTAAGGAGACCGAAGTGATTCAGAGCAAGGTTCCAGCCGGGCAACATATTTTTTCAATCTCCTTAAAAACATCAAGTACAAGATAGTAACGCGAGGCCGATGTGGGAGGACATCCGGGGAGGTGACCGCAGCGTCCTGACCAGGCAGCTGAGAGAACAAGTGGTGGTCTGATAGATTCTCAGGGCTGGGAAGATGAAAGTCAGGGTCCAGGGGCTGCCAAGGGTAGGGACCCTAGTAAGCCACTCTAGGAGTCAGAGGAAGCCAGAAGCAAACCTACCATGAACTCGTAGCCCAGACCCGAGTCATCTGAGAGGATCAGAAAATTCTCTGGGGGGAATATTAGGTTTTCAAAGACGACCTGAAGCACACAGACAAGCCTTCCATGACCTAACCCCCACTGACCTTTCCAACAATCTCTTCTCGACCTTCCCCTTTCCAGGTCCCATCACTGCTGCCTATCCAATCTTCATTGGACTCTTGTAGGGTTTTTTTTAATGTTTTTTTAAATGTATTTGTGAGAGGAAAGAGACCGCATGAGCGGGAGAAGGGCAGAGAGAGACGGAGACAGAGAATCCCAAGCAGGCTTCGCGCTGTGAGTGCAGAGTCCCACGCAGGGCTCGAACGCACGAACCGTGTCCTGAGCCGAAACCAAGAGTTGGATGCTCAACTGACTGGGCCACCCGGGCGCTCCATGGCCTCTTGTAGTTTTTATTCTGCTTGACACATCTTCTCGTTATCTGCCTTGACTTATGTCCTTTCCGTTGTCCGGGATTTCCTTCCCACAGCCTTAAAAAAATTTTTTTAATGGTTTTATTTATTTTTGAAGGAGAGAGAGGCAGAGCATGAGTGGGGGAGGGGCAGAGAGAGAGAGAGAGACACAGAATCGGAAGCAGGCTCCAGGCTCCAAGCTGTCAGCACAGATCCTGATGTGGGGCTCGAACTCACGAACTGTGAGATCACGACCTGAGCCGAAGTCGGACGCTTAACCGACTGAGCCACCCAGGTGCCCCTTCCCACAACTTTCTTTTAAATTGATATGTAATTGTCATTTAACATTATATTAGTTTCAGGCATATAACACAATTTTTTGATACTTGTATATATTGAGAAGTGATCACCACAATGAGTCTAGCTAACATCCTTCGCCACAAAGAGTTACACAATTGTTTTTCTTGGGACGAGGACCTTCAAGATATACTTTCTTAGCAACATTCAAATATGGAGTATCATTGGGGCGCCTGGGTGGCGCAGTCGGTTAAGCGTCCGACTTCAGCCAGGTCACGATCTTGCGGTCTGTGAGTTCGAGCCCCGCGTCGGGCTCTGGGCTGATGGCTCGGAGCCTGGAGCCTGTTTCCGATTCTGTGTCTCCCTCTCTCTCTGCCCCTCCCCCGTTCATGCTCTGTCTCTCTCTGTCCCAAAAATAAATAAACGTTGAAAAAAAAATATGGAGTATCATTAACTATTGTCACCATGCTGTATATTACATTCTCGTGACTTCTTTTATAACCAGAAGTTCGTATCTTTTCTGACCACTTTCACCCACCCCTTTGTTGAAAACGTTTAAGAGCGCAAGGAGTCCAAGGCCTCCCAAAGATATGGCTTCCATCTCTCCATCCAAGGCAGCTGCCCCAGTCTCCCACCTCTCAGACAGCTGTCTTCTTCACCGTTGCCACCCACGAAAGCCAAGTTCTTTTACCAAGTCCACGTACTCTAGTAAATTGTCCCGGCCCCAAAGTCAGAATTGATCTGCACCGTCCCTGTTAGTTCATTCGTCGGTTCTCTGATTCTAACACCTTCTGGGGCGTATCGTAGTTGTGCGACGCTCACTCCCTGCTATTTGGTGAGTCTAGAGAGGGCAGACCCCGCGCCTGGCCCGTCTGTGTTCTCCGCATCGTCGGCCTTGCTGCCTGCACAGAGTAGGCGCCATAAATGTTCCCTGACTTGAACCGTGACAGCCGGACCAATGTCAAAGCTGAGGTTAAAAGCTACGGATTCTCTCTTCCGGTTTCCAGGTCTAATCAGGTAACGTTCCCCGGTTTTACCCAACTTTGAAAAAGTTACTTTCAAGGTCAGGAAGGAGGGAATATTCTGCCCGTCCTCTTTTATGAGCAGACACAAAGATTAGGTTTGCTTTTTCCTTTTTAGTTCTCCTAACATTGAGCTGATTGATGGAAGGTAGAGAAAAGTAATAAACCTTTATTCACAGAACTACAAAGCCCTCTCAGGCTGCTACCTCCTTCCGTCTCTGGAGACAGATGGGGCCGTTGCTATTACGAAGTATACAGCAGAGGGGTATTTTTCCAGTGATCCCTCTGGTACTCATCTACATCTTGACTACTTCTTGATGAAGATATCACCCTCTAGACAGAACCTGTCACCGAGACAAGCAGGCCACGTACACGCTTAACTGTTCGGTTTCTTAAAGAGAAGAGCAGCTTACGAGGAAGAATTGCTCCTTTCAGTGCAATGATTCGCCAGCCGTAGAGAGGAAGCGTCCTAGGTCACCAGTAGAACTTTCAGCAATAAATTGGTCATACGGTCCCACGCCACGCCACGCCACTCTCCTGTCCTTTATTTCAGCAAGTGACGAGTGGCCGGGGCCCAGCTGGCTGCGAGGGAAGCCGTGTGTACAGGTAACCAAGCCAGCTGTCAGTGCTGGGCGAGGCCGTAAGGGCCTCCAAGTGCAAACACGGCACTCCTGCCGGCTGCGGACGGGCCCTGGGACAGGTGGCTCTCACCGCAGGCCAAGCCTTGGTAGAACTGCGCGGCTTCAGGCAACAGAGCGTCACTTCTCACTCTTCGGTGGGCTGGCGGGGCGGCTCTTTTTGCCCGGGGCCGCTGCCCTGACCCCTGTGGAGGGCCAGCTGGTGGCTCAGCAGGAGAAAGGCAGCCCAGGACGGCCTCGCTCACACGTCTGGCAAGCGGCCGCGCGCCGGCCTGGACGAGGGAGAGGACGTGGCCACGCGTGTGCCTCTCATCGCCCAGCGGGCCAGCTCGGGCTGGCTCACGTGGCGGGATGGGGGGCTCCAAGAGCGGCCAGAGGGTGAGTCCTAGCACGTGGCCTTTCAAACCTCTGCTTGGGTCAGGGTCCCGGGACACAGGCCAGCCCAGATGGAGGAATCGGAGAAATAAAGGGCACCCTCGAATGGGAGGGCGTGCAAGGCCGCGTCCAACAGGGGCACGCACACGCGGCTCCACAGGCAGGCCCCAGCCTCCGCTGCGGGTGCGGCTCTCAGCCTCGTGCAGCAAGGGAGAGGACGGCAGAGAGGATTACCCAGGGCTCTTGACGAGCGAGTCAAGAGAGGCGAGGGGGAGGCTAAGGGAAGTCTCCCTGAGCTGCTCTCCAGCTCCCGTCTTGATCGAACGTGCACGCGTAGAGAAACATCGCGCGGTACGTCAGTGGGCTACCTGCCGGTAAGAACGTATAGAAAACGTGCGGGAAAACAACACGGCCTAAGGAACGTATGAACAAAGGCAGGACCGAACCCCTAGAGGGACGTTAACCGGGTAAGCGAGGCATGGCTGCTGTGTTCAGCAAGGCCAGAAAGCAGTGTGCTGCTTTGCAAGGCGATCCCTGTCATCTCCTAACCCACGACATAGCTATTTGACTGCCCACACCCCGCTCCACTTTCCTGCGTGGATTAGCTCTCCTTTGTCACTCTCCGGGAAGGTAGCAGCACAGAGCGGAGGGACTGAAGAAAGAGGTGGGACCGACTGCTTCTCTGGAGCCCTTTCCCAGGGGCTCCGCGCTGCGTTGGCTGCGCGCCGCCTCGGGAGGCGGTCAAAGCAGACACCTGGCAAGAAGAGATAAAGAGCACGCTGGAAGGGCAAAGGCCCCATCCGGGTCTACCTGTCTGGAGACAGAATCGGGGAGGGAGGGTGCCCATTTCCCGAGGAGTGACCTGCTGAACGGGTGAGAAGGGAGACGGGGAGGGTCCAGGCGGGAGGGGCGGGGCTACGAGAGGTTCTTCTGAGCTTGGCCTTCCTCCCTCCCTCGGACACGGACACGGCAGGGTCAAGATCGCGCTGAGGCCACACTTCCTGGAAGAGCGGGCAGCGTAGTTTGAAAAGTAGATGATTGCACACAAAACTTCATTTTAGAAAAAAGGGCTTTAAGATTTTACATGTAACCTTTTGTTTCAAGGTGGTTTCGAGGAACAGAAGAATTGCAAGAACGTGCGTCGTGCATAGAACACGTGACCCTTCGGGCACCTGCACGGCTCACTGGGTTGGGCTTCCGACTCTTGATTGGGGCTCAGGTCTTGATCTCATGGTCATGAGATCAAGCCCCAAGTGAGGCTCCTCGCTGGGTGTGGAGCCTGCTTAAGATGATCTCTCTCTCCCTCTGCCGGTCTCCCCCATGCTCTCTCTAAAATACAAATTAAAAAACACAAAAAAGAAAGAACGGGTGACCCTTTATCCAGAGTCATTTACTGTTAACAGCTTGCGTCATTTGCTTTATCATTTGTGCTCTCATTGTGTGTGTGTGTGTGTGTGTGTGTGTGTCTCCATTACTCTCAAATGATTTGGTATATATGTGTATATGGAGATCTTCCTGAACTTACGGTGGGCTTACATCTCGATAAACCTGTTCTCAGATTAAAATATCATAAGTCGGGCGCCTGGGTGGCTCAGTTGGTTAAGCGGCCGACTTCGGCTCAGGTCACGATCTCGGGGTCCGTGAGTTCGAGCCCGGCATCGGGCTCTGTGCTGACAGCTCAGAGCCTGGAGCCTGTTTCGGATTCTGTGTCTCCCTCTCTCTGACCCTCCCCTGTTCATGCTCTGTCTCTCCCTGTCTCAAAAATAAATAAAACGTTAAAAAATTTTTTTTTAAATATCATAAGTCAAAACTGCGTTTACTACACCGGACCTATTGACCATGACAACTCAGCCGAGCCCAACTTAAACCCGTTGAGAACGCTTAACATTAGTCTACAGCTGGGCGAAATAATCTGACACCAAGTTATTTTATAATGAAGTGTCGAACATCCCGTGTAACATCCTGAATTCTGTACTGAAAGTGAAAACCAAAATGGTTCTAAGCGCACTGCTCGTTGGTCCTCATGAATTCGTGGCTGCTGTTGTCCAGCACCACGAGAGAGTATCATCCTGAATATTGCCAGCCTGGAAAAGATCCAAACTCAAAAATCAAAGTACACTTTCTGCTGAACGCATATTGCTTTTTCACCATCGTAAAGTTGAAAAACCCTAAGCGGGACCACCACAAGTTGCTGACTGTATATATATGGACTATAGTGTGTGCATACACACACACACACACACACACACACACACACACACAGTAAAACTTTGGATTTCGAGTAACTTGTTCTGTGAGTGCTCCGCAAGACGAGCAAACATTTCTAATCAATTTTAACTTCATAAACGAGCGATATCTTGCGATGCGAGTAGTACGTGATGCCCTATGTCACGTGATCACAACTGAGCCAATGGATCGTCTCTCTCTCTCTCTCTCTCTCTCTGGGATTGTGGGTGATCATCAATGCAATGTCACAATGCGAAATGCTCAAAAGGAGGTAAAAGCAAGTGTCATTGGATAGGCTCCTTGCTAAAGTTGCACAAAAACAAAAAGATTCCATTGAGCCAACAGATAGCAGTGATTCCCTTCGTGATAGTGAAAGTGGTCCTGCACAGTAACCCTCCTCTCTCTTGTCACCCTCACACCAGCCATGAAGGTTTTCAAAAGGTAAGTGCAGGTTAATTTTTTTCTTTGTATTTTGTATTTTCTTTACTATTTTTATTATATTACAGTATTATAATCATTTTTATATGAATATTTTTGGGTTGTGGAACGAATCATCTGAGTTTCCATTACGTCTTATGGGGAAATTCGCTTTGATATACAAGCACTTTGGGTTACATAATTCGTTTCTGGAATGAATCATGCTCTCAAATCAAGATTTTACTATATACATATACATATATATGCATATATGTATACATATATGTATATACACATACATATATGTATACATATATGTATACACATATATACATATATGTATATATGCATATATACATATATACATACATATGTGTGTATGTATACATATATATACATATATGTATATGCATATATATACATATATACATACATATGTATATATATGTATATGTGTGTGTGTGTGTATATATATATATATATATAAAACCATTTGAAAGTATATTGCATACATTGTGGCTCTATACATGAAACACTTTAGTATACGTGTTCTAAGTATGAATTCCCAAAGAAAATATCCTTTAAAATTCCAAGAACAGGGACACCTGGGTGGCTCAGTCAGTTAAACTCTGACTCTTTGATTTCAGCTCAGGCCATGATCTCGGGGTTCATGGGGTGGAGCCCCGCTTCAGGTTCTGTACTTACAGCTCATAGCCTACGTGAGACTCTATCTCCCTCTCTCTCTGCCCCTGCCCACCCCTCTCGAAATAAACAAATAAACATTAAAAAAAACTAAAATTCCAGGGGCACCTGGGTGGTTCAGTCGGTTGAGCCTCCGACTTCAGCTCAGGTCATGATCTCGAGGTTCACGAGTTCGAGCCCCATATCGGGCTCTGTGCTGACAGCTCAGAGCCTGGAGCCTGCTTCGGATTCTGTGTCTCCCTCTCTCTCTCTGCCTCTCCCCTACTCTCGCTCTGTCTCTGTCTCTCTCTCTCTCAAAAAGAAATAAACATTTAAAAAATTTTTATTTTTATTTATTTTTTTTTTAATTTTTTTTTTCAACGTTTATTTATTTTGGGACAGAGAGAGACAGAGCGTGAACGGGGGAAGGGCAGAGAGAGAGGGAGACACAGAATCGGAAACGGGCTCCAGGCTCCGAGCCATCAGCCCAGAGCCCGACGCGGGGCTCGAACTCACGGACCGCGAGATCGTGACCTGGCTGAAGTCGGACGCTTAACCGACTGCGCCACCCAGGCGCCCCTAAAAAATTTTTAAATAAAACTCCAAGAACAAACGTTGAAAAGGGGCCCCTCCAACTAGCTGGTTGGGACCCCAGAGCAGTGCACCACGGTGCTGGCCTGGGTAAAGCCCTCACCCACGTGCCCTCCCCTGCTCCGGGCATGGCAGCCCTCCTCTGTTCCCTCTAGGAAGTGCGACGTGGGGGGAAGAGAGAAGCAAGCATGAGAAATAGGACAGGCCGGGGCAGCTGGCCTCAAGAGAAGTGAGGAAAGAGCCAGACAGTCCTGATCGCTTCTGGGAAATCAAACAACTAGAGGAGAGGAGGGAGGAAGAACACTTAAAGTTGTTTTTTATTTCAAACAGGGATGGGGAGGAAGGGAAGCACTATGCTGAAAGGGAACACATGGGCTTTTCTTCCCTCCTGCTATTTTATCTTATTTTTATTTTACTTTATTTTATTTATTTTTATTTTAAATTTTATTTAAATTTTATTTATTTTAATTCATTTAATTTAAATTCATTCCTGTTAGTTAACACATGGTGTAGTAACGGTTTCAGCAGTAGCATTCGGTGATTCGTCACTTACATACAACACCCAGCGCTCATCCTAAATGCCCTCCTTCGTCCCCGTCACCCATCTAGCCCATTCCCCACCCACCTCCCTCCATCAACCCTCAGTTTGTCCTCTATTCTTTTTTTTTTTTCAACGTTTATTTATTTTTGGGACAGAGAGAGACAGAGCATGAACGGGGGAGGGGCAGAGAGAGAGGGAGACACAGAATCGGAAACAGGCTCCAGGCTCTGAGCCATCAGCCCAGAGCCCGACGCGGGGCTCGAACTCATGGACCGCGAGATCGTGACCTGGCTGAAGTCGGACGCTTAACCGACTGCGCCACACAGGCGCCCCTGTCCTCTATTCTTAAGAGTCTCTTATGGTTTGCCTCCCTCCCTGTTTTTATCTTATTTTATTTTCCCTTCCCTTCCCCGACGTTCATCTGTTGTGTTTCTTAAATTGCACATCTGAGGGAAATCATATGGTATTTGTCTTTCTCTGATTGACTTCTTTCACTTAGCATGATACTCTCTAGTTCCATCCACGGGAACACACGGGCTTTGGGAAGATGTGGACAGACATCCCAAAGACACCCTTTCTCTATTTGTTTCATTTGCGTAGGACTGCCTTTCAGGGAAGTCTTGGGAGGCCTTGAACACCACAGGCATCTCAGTGGTGACACAATGAAACGGTAGGTCTTTTCTCCTGGAAACACCCTAACATCATTTTCCTCGTTTGGAGCGCTCACGTCTTCATTACTGTCCTAACGTGAGAAGCAACCCGCTCTGGCCCCAGCTCGGAGGTTGTTGACTGCAGGTTGCCGGCCTCTTGTGACCAGGAAGGACCCTCCCAGCTCCTGGCTCTGCCTGGCTTCGCTCTGACTCCAGGGAGGAGAGGGGAGCCTGGAGGCAGCAGCGGATGCTAGGTGTCTAATCACGGGCTTCCCGGGAATATTGGACAATCTGCTTCTTTACCCAAACCGCCATTTACCTGGAGAAACTTCCGACGGCCCAGAACAAACCATGGAGGCCACGTTTGGGCCCACCCTCCAGTCCCTTGTTTCCAGGATGTGGGTAATGTTGTATGGATAAGGCTTTCCAGTTTCTCAGATGAAAGGTGCAAAAACAGATGGCAGGCGAGATACGTTTCGAGAAGCCTCTCACCAGCCCGTGGGGGGGGAAGAGCGAATGGAAATAACATATGCCAAAGAAATTTGTAAACTCTAAGGGAGTCCGTACAGATGCAACATTATTTTGTGGGAGGGGGGAATCAGCAACCATGTGGCCTCCATGACAGTCTCTTGGACACTCGCAACTTCTCCAAGCTTCAGTCTCCCCATCTGGGAATAGCGGTACGTCCCACAAACAGGTATCGCCAGAATTACATGAGTCCGTAGGTACAGGGCTTACCTTTTACTGTGCAGGACTGACAGCTATTAAAGTTTCAATAAATTTAGCCATTATTATTATTATTTGACTGTATTACTATTATTACTATTCATATTACTATTATTAATTATTATTCTCTAGGAGATATAGTCCTATCATCAGTTTTATGGCACGGCAGGAGAATCTTTCCCTAAGTTGAAATTCTAGGGGCGCCTGGGTGGCGCAGTCGGTTAAGCGTCCGACTTCAGCCAGGTCACGATCTCGCGTTCCGTGAGTTCGAGCCCCGCGTCAGGCTCTGGGCTGATGGCTCAGAGCCTGGAGCCTGTTTCTGATTCTGTGTCTCCCTCTCTCTCTGCCCCTCCCCCGTTCATGCTCTGTCTCTCTCTGTCCCAAAAATAAATAAACGTTGAAAAAAAAAAAATTAAAAAAAAAAAAAAGAAATTCTACTTCACGGTTGATAAAGGTCCTTCAAGTGCAGGTAGATCCCATTTAAGTAAGGCAGCACCTCAAATTCCTCATAAAGTTCTCTCCATACAGACGGAGCCATAGCTCTTCCAAGGGGAAAGATATATTTGAGTGGTCACTTGGTATGAACATAACATAGAAGGGATCTAAGTGGACTTGGGAGAGTTGACAGGATGGACTTTAAAGCCCACTCAGGCCTAAAATTCCACGTCACACGACTCTAGGACCTGCATCATCGCCCGCAATTTGATGAACACAGGGAAACGGCAGAAGAGCCCAGAGACACGTCACAGCACAAGGCCGTGGTCAACCCCGTGCCACACGCTGGAGGGGAACACTCCATCCTTTCGTCCTCCGAGACAGGCACTCGGGTCCCTCCCAGTCACACAACGAGACTCTCAGAATGGCACAGAGGCTACCAGGGAGGGTAATCTCCCTCCCGGTGCCGTGTGCCAAGAATGCGTTCCAAGTGGAGAAAAGATTGGCATCGAGTTGAAGTAAATCAACATAGTAAGACTCGGCGGGATGGCTTGAAAAAGGAAAACAGACCTAAGTAAATAATTGACTGTAAACACTGGCAAGGATGATTTAGATGTCAGTCTGGTTTTTGCATGATCTAAATAATATCAATTCTTAGTGTTTTGGCAGAAAACAAGGCAAATAAGATCACATGATTTGTTTGTCAATTCTGACAGCAATAGAGTTCATAGAACCCTGTGATTCGTGTGCATAGGAACAAACCATATATGTTTGTATTGGGACATAGAAGCTACGTACCCTCACTTCTTAGTTATAGAAGGGTAGAATAACAAGTTGGTGAATTAACGGTAGTAAATCATAATAACGGGCCATAAGTTGTTAAGAATGATTTATCATTATAAATCACCAATACTTTGATATATAGGATACTTATAGTTTGGAATTACGTGACAAAAATAGATTAACACCCAAATCCCTCATGTTCGTTGAGCACTTCTCGAACACCAAATGCTATGCAAAATGATTTTCATGCATTATCTCCTTTAATTCTTGAGACAGATAGTGTCTAATCCCATTTTACAGATGATACTATGGTTCTTACATAAATTGTTTTCTTCCCTTTCATATCATTTGTCACAATTTATAATCACACGCTTATTTACTTGGGTATCGGATTAGTGTGAAACATGCAATTACAACGTATGCTTCTTGACTACAGCAACTGTCACTGGTTTGCTAAGCTTTCCTTAGCAAAGGGCTCTGCACACAGCAACAAATATTTGTTGACTAAAGTGATGAATCTCGGAGAGTTAAGAAGCTTGCTCATGGCCACTCAGTTTTGGGAAACCGTGTTTTGGGAACTATTAACTTTTGGATATTCCATACATACTACATTGGGTCTGCTGAAAATACGGAACTGAGACGGCCATCTTAAAACCATAAAACGTCACAAGTGATATCATGGCTGAATAAGATGTCCTTCGTTCATATTCCCACTTTAACAACAACAATTTGGAATCCTTCCACGGACGAAAGGGCCTTTGTGGGAGCTGTGTGATTCGGCACGGTGTGCCAAGGGACTCGGGAGAAGTATCACCCATCCATGCATCACGTAATGAGTACACAGACCTTGGTCTCAGCTGTGGACTCTGCAGGGGCCCATGAACTCGTTCCATCTTGGCCATGGTCCAGAAGCCCTTGGAGAACACAGTCTCAGATAATCACTCACGGACAAGAGAGCCTTTGTGCAAGTTCAGGTTTCCAGAAGAGACTTTCCAGCACACCATTGGAGAAAAAAAAATACGACTTTGGACACATTGGAGAGGGCAAAAGGAATAGTTTGACTTTACCCGTGTCCCCCTTCTCCAGGTGGCAGAGCTCAGAGCCAGGTTTAAAATGTTTATTTATTTTTGAGAGAGAGAGAGAGAGAGAGAGAACAAGCACACAAACAGGGGAGGGGCAGAGAGAGAGAGAGAGAGATGGAGACACAGAATCTGAAGTAGGCTCCAAGCTCCAAGCTGTCAGCACAGAGCCCAACGCAGGGCTCGAACCCACGAACCATGAGATCATGACCTGAGCCGAAGCGGACACTCAACCGACTGAGCCACACAGGCGCCCCTCGGGTGGCATAGCTCAATACCAAGGAGACCTTCCCAATCCGTGATTTCTCCCACGGGGAGTATGTGAATAAGTACCCAGTTTCTCCAACTATGCAGGATGCTGCCAAAGAGACGTATTCTTCTCCCACGCCCCATCCAGAGCACAGAATTGTGACCTGCGTGGCTGGGGGCGGGAATAGACTGGGAGAGCAGCTGACAAGACACTCAGAGGGCATTAAAGGATGCAGATCTTAATCACTCCATCAAGGCTTCCGTCCAGAAGCCCACCCATGTGCAGCTCAGAACACTTCACCCACAGATCCCTGCAATGAGCCCTGTGCTCTGTGCCTTATCCCCATGCACCCCCACCCTGTGACCAGCTCCCTCTCCATGCTTCTGATGATCTAAAGCAAGCTTTGCAGATGGCTAGTGAGCACGTGCAAGAAAGCCTGCCTAAATGTGTGGGCAGAGAGAGCCCACAAACTTGAGCTTTAGCACTGTCCCTGGGAAGGCAAAAGGGAGGCTAGCAGCGCACAAGCCTGGCACTTTGCAAGATCAAGAGAAGGCACCCAAGCTTAAGAATTCTGCCAAACACGGGGCGCCTTGGTGGCTCAGTCGGTTGAGCGTCTGACTTCGGCTCAGGTCATGATCTCGCGGTCCGTGAGTTCGGGCCCCACGTCGGGCTCTGTGCCGACAGCTCAGAGCCTGGAGCCTGCTTCAGATTCTGTGTCTCCCTCTCTCTCTGCCCCTCCCCCAACACACACACACACTCTTTCTCTCTCTCTCTCTAAAAAATAAACATTTGAATAAAAAAGAATTCTGCCAAACAAGGGAGCAAGAAACATGGAACAAATGTATCCATAGAAGGTCTGGGAAAGCCTCAGAACCTTGTCAGGGCTGAACGAAGGTGTTTTTCTTCTGAAAGCAGTTAGTAAAGACGAGAGGAGGCGACTCCCACTTCAAATGGGAAGACAGTGATGCAAGACTTGAAAGAACATGAAAAATCAGGGAAACATAGCACCACCAAAGGATCACAAAAATCTTCTAATAACCACCTTCAAAGACATGGAGATTTGTGCTTTACGTAATAAAGAAGGGAAAACGATTGATAAGATGGCATTGGTAAATCCGTACTTGTCAATAATTGCTCTAAAGGTAAGTGAATCAAATTATCCAATCAAAAGGTATAGAGTGGTTGGATGGATTAAAAAAAAAAAAAAAAACAAGACACAAGTACATACTTCCTTGTAGGAATGAGATGCACTTCAGCTTTAAGGATACACGGGTTCAAAGTGAAGGGATGGAAAATCATATTCGATGCAAGCGGAAACCAAGAGTGCAGGGGTAGCTTTACTCATACCAAACAAAATAGACTTTAAGCCAAAAATGGTAACAAGAGACAAAGAAAGTCATATTATAATGACAAAGGAGTGAATTCATCTAAAGGATATAACACTCATAAATATACATGAGCCCAACACCAGAGCACCTAAAGATATTAAACAAATACAAACCTATCTACATAGAGAAATAGACAACAATACAGGAAGAGTAGGAGACTTCCATACCCCACTTTCAACAATGAACAGATCACCCAGACGGAGAATCAATAAAGAAACATTGCAACTGAACTATACTTTAGACCCAATTGACCCAACGCACATGTACAGAATATTCCATCCATCAGCAGCAGAGTACACATTCTTCTCAAGTGCACATGGACCATCCTCCAAGATAGATCATAGGTTAGACCACAGAACGAGCCTTAGCAAATTTAAGGATATTAAAATCATGCCAAGTATCATTTCTGAACGCAATGATAGGAAACTAGAAGTCAAGAAGGAGAAAACTGCAAAATTCACAAATATTTGGATATTAAACAACACAGTCCTGAACAAGCAATGGCTCAAAGAAGAAATCAAAAGGGAAATAAAAAAAATATCTTGAAACAAATGAAAATAGAAATATGATATACCAAAACTTACAGGCGAGGCAAAAGCAGTTCTAAGACAGAATTTTAGAGGGGTAGCTGGCTGCTCAGTCAGTGGAGCACGTGACTATTGATATCAGGGTTGTAAGGTCAAGGTCCACCGGAGCTTTAAATTTTAAAACATAAAGAATTTTTTAAAAAACAAGAGGGAATTTTATAGTGATAAATGCCTACTTTAAGAGACAACACAGCTCTCAAACAACCTAACTTTATACCTCAAGAAGTAGAACGAAGAACAAACTAAGCTCAAAGCTAGCAGAAGGAAGGAAATAACAAGAACAGAAATAAAGGAAATGGAGGGCCACTTGGTGGCTCAGTCCGTTAAGTGTCTGACTCTTGATTTCAGCTCAGGTCATGACCTCAGAGTCGTGACAATGAGCCCCACATTGGGCTCCATGCTGAGCCTGGGGCCTGCTTAAGATTCTCTCTCTCCCTCTCTGCTTCTCCCCCTGCTCTCAAAAAATTAATAAAAATCTAAAAATTTAATTACATTAACATTGTATTTTTAAAAAATGAAATGGAGACCAGAAAGACAATAGAAAAGATCAACTAGACTAAGAAAAAGAGAAGACGCAAATCAAATCAAAAGTGACAAAAAAAACTGTTACCACAAAATGCAAAGCTTTATAAGAGACTCTTATGAATAATTACATGCCAACCAACTAAATAAGCAAGAAGGAAGGGATAAATTCCTAGAAACATACAACTTCCAAGACGAAATCATGAAGAAATAGAAAACATAAACAGAGCAAAATAATCAGGAAGGAAATTGAATCGATAACCAAAAATCTCCCAACAAAGAAAAGCCCAGGATCAAATGGTTTCCCTGGGGAATGACACCAAACATTTAAAGAAGAATGAATGCCATTCCTTCACAAACTCTTCCAAAAAGTGAAGAGGAATTTCCATTACCAAACTAATTTTGCAAGACCAACATTACTCTGATTCCAAAGCCAGATAAGGACACTCCAAGAAAACAGAACCACAGACCAGTATCTGATAAATATAGATGCAAACATTCTCACCAAAATATTGGGGGACTGTATATGCTAACTGATTGGATGTCAATTTAAAAAAATAAAATCAATAAAAAAAATAAAATTGTTAAAAGCATTAAAAGATAAAATTATTGGAAGCATTTAAAAAAACATATTAGGAGACCAAATTCAACAGCACAGGAAAAGGATCGCACATCACCGCCAAGTGGAATTCATCCCTGGGATGCAAAGGTGCTTCAAAGTATGCAAATCAATCAACACGATGCACCACACTAAAGGAGTCAAAGTTCAAAATCAACTATACTTGAATTAAAATAAAAACTTAATGAACAAGAAAAGGAGGGGTACCTGGGTGGCTCAGTCGGTTGAGCGTCCAACTTCAGCTCAGCTCTTGATCTCGCGGTTCGTGAGTTCGAGCCCCGCGTCGGGCTCTGTGCTGACAGCTCGGAGCCTGCTTCGGATTCTGTGTCTCCCTCTCCCTGTGTTCCTCCTCCGCTTACAGTCTCTCTCTCTCTCTCTCTCTCTCTCTCTCTCTCAAGAATAAACTTCAAAAAACTTAAAAAAAAACAAACAAGAAAACGAAAAGTTCTCAGCATCATCTCAATAGATGCACAAAAAAGCATTTAACAAAATCTAAGTTCTATTATGATAAAAATGCTTAACGAACTGGGTACAAAATGAAGTACCTCAACATAGTAAAGGCATATATGACAAGCCCACAGCTAAGGTCACACTCAATGGTGAAAGACTGAAAACTATTTTTTTAATTTATTTTTATTTTTTTTAATGTTTATTTGCTTTTGAGACAATGCGAGAGACAGAGTGCAAACAGCAGAAGGGCAGACAGAGGGAGACACAGAATCTGAAGCGGGCTCCAGGCTGTCAGCCCAGAGCCTGATGCGGGGCTCGAACTCACGAACCATGAGATCATGACCGGAGCCGAAGTCGGACGCTTCAATGACTGAGCCACCCAGGCGCCCCCAAACACTCTTTTTCTAAGATTGGGAACAAGATAAGGGGGCCCACTCTTACCTCTCCTATTCAACACAATACTGAAAGCCCTAATCAGAGCAATTAAGCAAGAAGAAATAAAAGGCATGCAAGTAAGAAAGAAAGAAAAATGGCTGTGTTTGCAAGAGATATGATCTTATATAGAGAAAATCGTTAAGACTCCACCAGGAAACAAAAACCAAAAAAAACGCCTGTTAGAACTAATGAGCTAATTCAGTGAAGTTGCTCGTAGAACATCCACATAGAGAAATCAGTTTCACGTCAAAACATGAACAGCCTACTATCTGAAAAAGAATTAACACAATCTCATTCATAAGAGTATCAAAAACAATAAAAATATTTACAAAGAAATTCAACCAAGGAGGTGAAAGATTTGTGCTCTGAAAACTAAGTCCTTGATGAAAGAAGTTGAAGAAGAAACAAACAAAAGGACAGATATTCTGTGCTCATGACTGGAAAAATTAACATTGTTAAAATGACCGTATTAGCCAAAAAATATCTCCAGCCTCAACGTCATTATCTATCAAAAGTGCACTGGCATTTTTCACGGAAATAGAGAAGGCAATTCTAAGATTCATAGGGAACCCAAGAAGATTCCAAGTAGGCAAAGCAATCCCAAGAAAAAAAATAAAGCTGGAGGCATCACACTTCCTGACCATCAAGTACAAAAGTATAATTATCAACAGTATGGTACTGGCATAAAAATAGACACTTAAGCCAATGGAACGTAATCAAGAGCCCAGAAATGAACCCAAGCATATATGGACAATTCGTATCTGAAAAGGGAACCAAGAACATTCAATGGAGAAAGGATAGTCTCCTCGATAAGTGGTGTTGGGGAAAGTGGATAATCACACAAAAAGAATGAAAATGGAGTCCCATTTTACACCACCCCCAGAAGTTGACTCAAAATGAAGACTTAGACTTAAGACTTGAAACCATACAACTCCTAGAAGGAAAAAATAGGGGAAAATCTCATTGGAATTGGTCTCGGCAGCTTTTTTTTTTTTTTAATGTTTATTTTTGAGAGAGAGACAGAGCACGAGCGGAGGAGTGGCAGAGAGAGGGAGACACAGAATCTCAAGCAGGCTCCCAGCTCTGAGCGGTCAGCAGAGAGCCCGATGCGGGGCTCGAACTCATGAACTGTGAGATCGTGACCTGAGCCGGAGTCGGGCGCTCAACCGACCGAGCCACCCAGGTGCCCCATTGGCAGCAATATTTTGCAAAGGAGCACAGTCAACCAAAGCAAAAATAAATCAGTAGGCCTATAATCAACAAAATGAGAAGGCAACCCCCAGAATGGGAGAAAATACTTGCCAACAACATATCTGATAAAGGGCTGACGTCCAAAATATGTAAGGAATTCATACGACTCAAAAGCAAGCAGAAAACAAAACAAGAACAAACAATCCCATTGAAAACCGGCCAGAGGCACCGAAGAGACATTTTTCCAAGGAAGAGATACACGTCCAACAGATATACGGAAAGATGCGCCACACCACTAATCATCAGGGAGGTGCAAATCAAAACCACCAGGAGACTGTCACCTCACGCCCGTTAGAGTGGCAATTATCAGAAAGACAAGAGACAACAAGCGTTGGCAAGGATATGGGGAAACACGAAGTCCTGGGCAGAAATGGAAATTAACGCAGCCACCGTGGAAAACGGTATGGAGGTGCCTCAAAAAACTAAAAAGACTATTACACGTGATCCAGCAATCCCTCCTTTGAGTGCATATCCAAAGGAAATAAAATCAGGGTCTCAAAGAGATACCTGCACCCCCACGTTCGGGGCAGCATCGTTTACGAAGAGCTGAGAGATGTAAACAAGCTAGTTGTCCTTCTGCGGATGAGTGAAGAAGAGGGCAGCACGCGTATCCAACGGATAATTATTCGGCCACGAGAATATACGCAGTTCTCCCATGTGCAACAACACGGTTGATTCTTCAGAGCCGTACGAACAAAATCCCGTATGCCATCGCTCATGGCTGAAATCCGAAAAGGTCGTCCTCAGAGAAGCCGAGGGTGGGATGCCGGTGTGCCGGGGGCAGGTCCGGGCCAGGGCGGTGAAGGTGTCAGCCAAGGGTACCAACTGTCAATTATGAGATGAACACGTTCTAAGGAGCTAACGTACAGCCTGGGGACTGCAGTTAACGATACCGTATCACATAGTTAAAAGTTGCTGAGAATAAATCTTACATGTTCTCACCCCAGAAAGGAAAGCAATGATAATTGTGCGAGGTGAACTAACCCTACCGTGGTAATCATTTCAGAATACGGAAGCCTATCGAGTCGACACGTTGTGCGCCTTAAACTTACACGACGCTCTGTCAATTATATCTCAACAAAGCCGGAATGAAAACCGTAGGGGGTCAAACAGAAGGAAAAGCTCCAATGATTATAGAGTTGCTGGCTCCAAAGTCCTTGAGATCCCGGATGAAGGCAAGCAACCGCCTACATTCAGACTTTCTGCTTTGAGGGAAACAAAATACGCTCTATTTGTATTTAAGCTGCTGTAAGGTGGGTTTTCCTCTACTTGCAGCTTAAAGGGCTGGTGATAGAGCCCCCTGCCCCCGTGAGAGCCGCAGTTGTTCAGCGGCTCATGGGGAGAGTTTAAAAAAAATTTTTTTTTTTAATATTTATTATGTCTGAGAGAGAGAGAGAGCCAAAGACCAAGCAGGGAAGGGGCAGAGAGAGAGAGGGAGGCCCAGAATCGGAAGCACAGAGCCCGACGCGGGGCTCGAACTCACAGACCGCGAGATCATGACCTGAGGCGCAGTCGGCCGCCCATCCGACTGAGCCACCCAGGCGCCCCGAGAGTTTTGAACAACGATACCACAGACGTCCTATGCGGTCAGGAAAAAAGGCTGTTTTGCATGGCAGTCGGGGAACTGGAGGGCCTTTGGCTCTTGGTGGTTCTAAGAATGGGAGGCAGAGAGGGAGGAAGGAAGAGATGGGGATATTTCAGAGCAAAGTCGAGGGCTCAGCTCTAAGGACCATGAGACTTGGGACTCCCAGATCTATTCTAAACTCTCTGAGGGCGACACTAGACTGACAAAGTGTTTACTCAACACGGAAGCCCTGAGGCCTGTGGAGAAAACGCAAACAGAAGGGGACACAGAATGTACCTGGAGATGAGGCATTTGCTTTCAAGATGAGCGGCCTGAGTGACGCGGGTGCCAGCTGGGGTTGAGCCAGGGAGGCCTGGGGTCCTGACACAGGTCGGCGGTAGGAAGGGGAGCGAGCGCTTAGCCAGGCAAGCAGGTTTCCCGCGGCACCTGAGACCCACGAAGCCTTCTGGATCATTTGCCCGCAAGGCGTGGCCCCGTGCGTGTGCACGTCACACGGAGGACTGCCCGCACCTGGGACTCGTACAGCTTCTCAGCCATCTGGGGCCCAGAAAGTGGTGGACGCTCCCTCCCGATCTGGTCACCCCGATGAACTGCAGAGAGCAGGGGGGACAGTCATTTCAGCGGCAAGGTGATGCCGCACAGACATTTTCTAACATGCGAAAAAGGATGTAGGGTTCAGTTATGCAACCAACAGCAGCCACAGATGATTGTAACTCTTTGGTGAAGTTTTGGAGTCCTATCCTGCTGTCACTTGTGTCACTTGAACTTGGGATTTGTGTCGGCAGAAGGTAAACTCGTGATTGCTTCTGCCTCCTGTATTTATCAGAACGGGGGGGGGGGGGGTGTTCAGGGCCCCTCCTCCGTTTCTACGGTTAGTAGCGTGCTGATTCCATCGCACCAACCGAGCCCCCCAGACTCAGAATGCCGCAGGTTGAAGGAAGACTTTAAAGGTAATCCCCCGGGCTTTCAGGTGAATCAACTAGGGCCCAGGTTGTTAAAGCTAATTGGAACGGAGACCAATAAGATGCCTCTAGAAGGCCGCGCTCTTGTCCTCGTGCAGCTCTCCGGGTAGGAAAGGATCCCTGCTCAGTGTTTTCTGAAAGGCCCCCTAGACAGAAGACACGAACAGACATTTCTCCAGAGAAGACGTACAGAGGGCCAAGAGACACGTGAAAAAACGCCCCGCGTCGCTCAGCACTGGGGAAATGCAGATCAAGACTACCGAGAGATACCACCTGAGACCTGTCAGAATGGCTAAAATCAACAACACAGGAAACAAGTGTTTGGCGAGGATGCGGAGAAACGGGAACCCTCTTGCACTGTTGCCGGGAAAGCAAACTGGTGCAGCCACTGCGGAGAACAGTTAGGGGGTTCCTCAAAAGGTTAAAAATAGAACCACCTTGCGATTCGGTAATTGCACTACTGGGTATGTGCTCAAAGAACACAAAAACACCAACTCGAAGGGACATGTGAACGCCTATGTTTATTGCGCCATTCCTTACAACAGCCAGATAATGGAAGCCGCCCAAGTGCCCGTCAGGAGAGGAATGGATAGACAAGATGTGCTATATATAAATATAACGGAATATTACCCAGCCGTAAACAGAATGAAATCGTGCCATTTGCAACAACGTGATTGGAGCTGGAGAACATATGCTAAGCGAAATAAGCCAGTCAGAGAAAGACGAACACCGTATGACTCGACTCAGGTGTGGACTTTAAGAAACAAAACCCTGAGCAAAGGGGGGAAAGAGGAGGCAAACCAAAAAACAGGCTTTTAGCTGCAGAGAACAAACTGACGGTCAAAAGACAGGAGGTCACTGGGGGGGTGGGTGAAATGGACGATGGGGACGAAAAGAGTACACTTATCACTAGGAGCGCGGAGCCATAAATATATGGAATTGCTGAATCGCTATATTGTACACCTGAAACTACTATGACACCGTATGTCGACGGCACCGGAATTAAAATAAAATTTTAATAATTAATTAAAGGCCCCTAACAGGGTTGTGTCCACGGATGCGACGGATGGTTGTGGGAAGCTTTAGCGCCACACGGGACTGTCGGTACTCCGAGTGAGTGCAAGTGACCCCCTGGGGAGGCAGCAATGACAGAAATCAGTCAATTAGCTGAAAGAAAACGGACTGACAAAGCAGTCATTTGGAAAACCACTTAATTTCAGCCGCTGCCAACTTCAGATAAGAAGCATATACACAATCATCTAAGGCAGGAGTACCACTTAATATTTTTTCTAAGTGTTTAAATATCACCACTTATCGGTGATTACCTCTGCATATTTGTGAGAAAACAAATAAAATGAAGCGTATTACCGGGATATGAAGCCACATTTTGTTGTAAGGAATTTAAATAAATTTTATATTTTCGTCTGCCAATTATGTTCTTTCTTTCCCGTTTCTGAATGCAATTAATTAAAACAGTAATGGGTCTGTAATCAAAGTTTATATTCGTGTGTGGATTATTGACGTACTGAGAGAAAATGATTTCCCACCAAATACGTTTTCACTTAGCTAATTAAAGAATTTCCATCTTACACGAGAAGAAAAAGAGAGGTAGAAAACAACGTTGAGGTTTCTAAGGGGAGCAACTCAAAGGATGAATTCACATCATTAGAGATTCACTAGTAGTTGTAGGGGATTGTTTGCAAAAAGAATTGGAATAATTTCCTTCCTCTCTCCGTGCCCTCGACACTGACGCTTGGCTTGCCCACGTGGCTTGCTTTGCTAATGGAACGATAGCAAATGTGACACCAGCAAAGACTTGAAAAGTATTTGTGTGTTGTTCTCGGGTACTCTGTAACTAAAACCAAGCGAATGAGCCCAGGCTAGTCCGCTGAATAATGAGACCTGTGGTCAAACCATCCCCTGCCTCACGCGACATAGAGACATAAGCAGACACGTGAACGAAGTCACCCGCAATGAGCCAACCTCAGCCTAGGTTCCCCAGACCAGAAGGGCTACCAGCGAAATAATAGGAAATTATAAATATTTTCCATTATGAAAAATACCCTTGAGGGGCGCCTGGGTGGCGCAGTCGGTTAAGCGTCCGACTTCAGCCAGGTCACGATCTCGCGGTCCGTGAGTTCGAGCCCCGCGTCGGGCTCTGGGCTGATGGCTCAGAGCCTGGAGCCTGTTTCCGATTCTGTGTCTCCCTCTCTCTCTGCCCCTCCCCCGTTCATGCTCTGTCTCTCTCTGTCCCAAAAATAAATAAACGTTGAAAAAAAAAATTTTTTTAAAAAAAATACCCTTGAGGCCCTTTTTAAAAAGTTTTATTTAATTTCAGAGAGAGAGAGAGAGAGCCCGCGTGTGGGCTGGGGAGGGGCAGAGAGAAGGAGAGAGAGAATCCCAGGCAGGCTCTACGATCAGCACAGATGAACACAACTGTGTTCTCACAACTGTGAGATCATGACCTGAGTTGAAATCAAGATCAGACGCTTGACGGATTGAGCCGCCCGGGTAACCCCCTTTTAAGCTTTGAAAATTCTTTTAAGTGTCGTAAAAGGTATCACTCTTTAAACACTGCGTTTATAGAGAGAGAAAAAAGAAAAGATTAAACAACGGATAGCTGTATTTCTTTGTTCCATTCACAGTAAACTTTGCCGAAAGAATTGTGGATACTCATTATCTACACGTCCTTTTTTCTACTGAATATCCTTAATCTTTAATTGGATTTCTGCCTGCTCCACTCTCTCAAACCTGCTTCGAGAAAACCAAACTCCCCCCGCCTACCGCTCCGGCCCTTTTCACTCTCCTTTTCTGATTCTGCCTCTTCTTTCTGGTCTTTAACAGTGGAGCTTCTGGGCTTTTCTATGTTACACTACTTGCCTGCGTAACTCATCCTGTCCCATCGCATTAAATACTGCCTGTTCACTCGTCACTCTCACATTTGTATCAACAAACCTGTTCTCTCTTCTTTTTTTCTTTTAAGTTTAAGTGTTTATTTATTTAAGTAATCTCTACATCCAGCGCGGGACTCAAACTCACAACCCCAAGATCGAGTCCCACGCTCCACTGACTGAGCCAGCCAGGAACCCCCAAACCTGCCGTCTATTCTGAACGCCAGACTTCAAGAACCAACTACCTGCTAGATATCTCTACATGGGTAGCAAACTAACATGCCCATAATAGGTCTCTTTTTTTTTTAAGTTTATTTATTTTGAGAGAGACAGAGAGGGAGGGAGAGAACGAATAGGGGAGGGGCAGAGAGGAAGGGAGGGAGAGAGAGAATCCCAAGCAGGCTCCGCACCATCAGCACAGAGCCCGACTCGGGGCTCAGACTCACGAACCAGGAGATCGTGACCTCACCCGCAATCAAGAGTTGGACACTTAACCGACTGAGCCACCCGGGCACCCCATTTAATATCACAATTTTTAATTAAATTTTTTAATTTAATATATCAAAAGTGTATGAAATATATATGCTTTAAAAATGCAGGGACGCCTGGGTGGCGCAGTCGGTTAAGCGTCCGACTTCAGCCAGGTCACGATCTCGCGGTCCGTGAGTTCGAGCCCCGCGTCGGGCTCTGGGCTGATGGCTCGGAGCCTGGAGCCTGTTTCCGATTCTGTGTCTCCCTCTCTCTCCGCCCCTCCCCCGTTCACGCTCTGTCTCTCTCTGTCCCAAAAATAAATAAACATTGAAAAAAAAAAATGTAGTAGATGTGAGTCACGCTGCCCTCGAAACTCTATGGCGAGCGTCATCTGTCCTGGGGAATCTCAACACGACTTATGAAATGATGGCTATAAAATAAAATAACAGTGGCATTTTCCTAGACTTCCCATTATTTAGATACTACAAACAACAGATGTGGGCCAGTGTCTTCAGACATAGCGATAACAAGTACAGGATTTAGAGTTGTGCTGGATGTTTCCATTTGGCCATCCAGTCTACTCCCTACCTATCCATATTCTGCTCTGTGCCCCCGAAACTGAACAACGTCATCTTGAGATTGGAAGGTGGGAGGAGAGTAAGGACAGGATATTTACTCCTCTTCTGCTGGACTGTGAGTTGCCATATCCTTCTACCAAAGGCCATAAAAATTGTCTAGTGTCCCTTTCCATACAGCTATTCTCACCTGGTTCTGGTAATTCTTCCCTCCCTTTGCTCCCTCATGCTGTTGCCAGCCCTGGAGTATCACACCATCTCTTCTCTGAGCCCTGCCCCCACCTTGGTAAATGGCCCCTTTCTTTTCTTAATATATATATTTTTTTAATGTTTGTTTATTTTTGAGAGAGACAGAGTGTGAGAAGAAGGGCAGAGAGAGAGGGAGACACAGAATCCGAAGCGGGCTCCGGGCTCTGAGCTGCCAGCACAGAGCCCGATGTGGGGCTCGAACTCACAAACGGCGCGATCGTGACCCGAGCCCAAGTCGAGCGCTTAACGGACTGAGCCGCCCAGATGCCCATTAAATGGCCCTTTTATTAACTCACGTCAATTAACCGGCTGAAATGTGCCGTATGGTTTATGCTGGGACCCTGCATGATCCAGTATTTGGTACCAGAATTGGACCTAAGACACGGAACGCTAAAATGGCATTCTGGGATACGATGGATCACAGATTCGAAGTGTGCATAGAGACCTTCCTTGGGACGCTGGTAATCTTTATGGATTCAGCGACATCACAATAATTCAAATTATCACACAGTGTACATGAAAGGGCAAGGTTTTGTGAGAGCAAGTGACGGTGGAGTTTGATTGCCGTGCAATGATAGTGATTATATAATGATGGCGGAGGGTGCCTGGTGGCTTAGTCGGTTGAGCGTCTGACTTCAGCTCAGGTCACGATCTGGCGGTTTGTGAGTTCGAGCCCCGGAGCAGTGGTTTGGCACAGGCTGTCTGGAGAGAAGTCGCACGACCAAGCAATCGGCTGTATTTTTCTCTCGAAGGTCTGGCCAGTTTGTTAATACACCACCTTGCGTTCGCTTTCCCTCGGTCCTTGCTTCCGTGCCTTGCTTTCTTTCCCTTTTCCCTCATCGCTGCTGCCCTGGGATTTGACCTCTTGCTCAGGGTAACAGATCAGCCAGGTTTGCCTAGGGCTGCAGGGATGTGGGACAATCAGTGTTAAAACCTGGACAGTCACAGGCAAACTGCACTGTGAATAACGCACTTGGATTCAAGCGTTGAATCGGGCTCTCTTTTCTAAAGAATCCTAGGCACAACAACTGGGATCGGTGGGAGTGGCCCCCCAGAGTGGATTACAAGGCTGGATGGAAAAGAACCTAATGTCACTGAGGCACTCTCCTGTGGGAGGGAGGGAGAATGTAGGAACGGATCAATAGAAGTAACTGGAGAGCCTCGTCCCCCGGGAGGGCCCACAGGACACATCCTTCATTAAAGGAAGAAAGAAGGCACCAGCAGTAAGCGCAACACTTGCTTTGAGAAATTCAGTGTAGCCATTCTCTGTATACCAACCTTGAGAACAGGAGATACTGCCACGAAATCAGGCTTCCTGATATGAAAGGAAATGCCAGGAGTGGGCTCCCTGGCCGTCTGGTTTCCACCAGAATGGGGCCCCAACAGGAGACCAGTGAACTCAGGGGGTTTATTCACCCAGCGCCTCCCTGCGGGATTGCCACAGGCTAGCTGTGTCTCCACTGAAGGTCAAGGCAGTCCTCGCCACACAGCCTTTCTGCCTCGAGGGTCACTTCCTGCCCCTCCCCACCCCGTTAGTCCTCCGAGTCCCGTTACTAGTGGGCTCCCCAACACCCCTCTTTACTTCGTAAACAATGTCTTTCCTCAAATTGATTAATTTGACTGTACGATCTGTTTCCTGCCAGGGCCCCATATATGCTTAGAATATATTTGGGAGTTTTTCCCAGAAACCTCGGAGAGAGGAACTGGGTGGCTAGGGAAAAGAAATGGGAGGAAATTTTTCCAGTGTATACTTTTAAATTGATTCTTTTTGGGGCGCCTGGGTGGCTCAGTCGGTTAAGCGGCCGACTTCGGCTCAGGTCATGATCTCGCGGTCCGTGAGTTCGAGCCCCGCGTGGGGCTCTGTGCTGACTGCTCGGAGCCTGGAGCCTGTTTCGGATTCTGTCTCCCTCTCTCTGACCCTCCCCCGTTCATGCTGTCTCTGTCTCAAAAATAAATACACGTTAAAAAAAATTTTTTTAAATAAATTGATTCTTTTTATTTTAGAGAGCAAGCGTGCACACACAAATGGGGGAGAAAGGCAGAGGGGGAGAGAGAGAACCCCAAGCAGGCTCCACTTTCAACACGGAGCCTGATGTGGGGCCCGATCCCATGACCCTAGGATCATGTCCTGAGCCCAAATCAAGAATCAGACACTCACCCAGCTGAGCCACCCACATGCCACTACTTTTGAATTTAGAACTATGTAAATGCATTGCTTATTAAAAAGAATATTCCCCACTAATGTACTCTTTTCACTTTATTTTTAAAGTTGACTCATTTATTTTGAGAGAGAGAGATCACAAGTGGGGAAGGAGCGGGGGGTGGGGGGGGGGGGGAGAGAATCCCAAGCAGGCTCCACACCACCAGCGCGGTGCAGGGCTCAAACTCACAAACCGAAAGATCACGACATGAGCTGAAGTTGGACGCATAACTAATGAAGCCACCCAGGTGCTCCCACTTAATTTAATTTAATTTAATTTTACTTTATTTTATTTTATTTTATTTTATTTTACTTTAAGCTCTACGCCCAATCTGGGGCTTGAACTCACAACCCGGAGATCAGGAGTCCCAGGCTCTACCAACTGAGCCGGCCAGGTGCCACTCACGTACACTTTTAAAGCAATGTTAAGTCTGTGAGAGACAGAGGGGAGCCAACGTGGCAATTGATATCATAAGCCTTAAACCTGTGACACAGGATTTCTGCTTCTAGAAATTCATCCTCAAGAAAGAATTGAAGGTACATAACTTCACGTACAAGGAGGATTCACTGCAGCCTTTCCTTCTGCAAAAGAAAATTTACTGGCAATGTAAATGCTCAAGAGTAAGGGCATTTGGAGAAAAACTTAGGACAAACATCTCTGTGGCCATCAAAGGTTGTGCTTTTAGAAGAATTTTGAAGAACAGAGGAGAATCTCATTATACAATGTTACAGGGCAGAAATAGAATACAAATGATTGTGTATAATTTTGTAAAATGTGTGTGTGTGTGTGTGTGTGTGTGTGTGTGTGTGTATTATCTCTATTTCACCAATGGAGCCACCTAGGCAGAGAATAGTTAATACTTGTATGTGTTCAAGGTCACAGGGCTTATGAATTTGGATTTGGGGGGCTCTGAGTAACAGAATACCCAACTTAAAGGAACTTAAACGAGTCAAGTATTTACTCTCCTCACCAAGACATTTGAGGATGTGCATTTCTAGGGTTAGTCTGGCAGCTCAACTCTATCACTAAAGACCCATGTTCTTTCTATCATGCCAGTCTTGTCCCCTTCAGTGTCTGAGCTTTTGATCCTCAGGCTTGTCACCTTAGGTCACAAAATGACTGCTGCAGCTCCAAACGTCACATCATCCCAGGCAATGATCAAAGTAAGACGGCCTGAGAAGCCAACTAGGTTACATCAGGCTCTTTGTCTGGGTCTCACCCAAGATACAACCCGGGGTTTTTCCATAAGTGTACTGTTCTTGCTGAAACGACCTGATAGAAAACCAGAAATAGCGTCAACCTTTTTTTTTTTTTTTTTTTTTTTTTATATGAAGTTTATTGACAAAATTGGTTTCCATACAACACCCAGTGCTCATCCCAAAAGGTGCCCTCCTCAATACCCATCACCCACCCGCCCCTCCCTCCCACCCCCCATCAACCCTCAGTTTGTTCTCAGTTTTTAACAGTCTCTTATGCTTTGGCTCTCTCCCACTCTAACGTCCTTTTTTTTTTTTTTTTTTTTCCTTCCCCTCCCCCATGGGTTCCTGTTAAGTTTCTCAGGATCCACATAAGAGTGAAACCATATGGTATCTGTCTTTCTCTGTATGGCTTATTTCACTTAGCATCACACTCTCCAGTTCCATCCACGTTGCTACAAAAGGCCATATTTCATTTTTTCTCATTGCCACGTAGTATTCCATTGTGTATATAAACCACAATTTCTTTATCCATTCATCAGTTGATGGACATTTAGGCTCTTTCCATAATCTGGCTATTGTTGAGAGTGCTGCTATGAACATTGGGGTACAAGTGCCCCTATGCATCAGTACTCCTGTATCCCTTGGGTAGATTCCTAGCAGTGCTATTGCTGGGTCATAGGGTAGGTCTATTTTTAATTTTCTGAGGAACCTCCACACTGCTTTCCAGAGCGGCTGCACCAATTTGCATTCCCACCAACAGTGCAAGAGGGTTCCCGTTTCTCCACATCCTCTCCAGCATCTATAGTCTCCTGATTTGTTCATTTTGGCCACTCTGACTGGCGTGAGGTGATACCTGAGTGTGGTTTTGATTTGTATTTCCCTGATAAGGAGCGACGCTGAACATCTTTTCATGTGCCTGTTGGCCATCTGGATGTCTTCTTTAGAGAAGTGTCTATCAGCGTCAACCTTTTAATGGATTCTCTTCATCTGTAAAATGAGTAGGTTGGACTAGATAGTCTCTGAGGTCCCTTCTAGCTCGTCCAGACTCTGATGAGAAAAAAGCCTGGCAGGAAACCCACCAAATCATTAACTGTGGTGAATTTTGGATAGTGAGATTATGGAGAATTTTCATTATCTTTTTTACGATTTTCTTTCTTGCCAAATTTTGTAAGACTAGTATGTGTTATTTATGTGATGAGAAAATATATCATTTTTTAAAGATCGTAAGTGTTCTACACTAGAAAACTCTTTTAAACTAACTTCACAAACGTACTATGTGGGGTTTTTTTAAGTTTGTCCGCCAACAGTTCCGCCCGTTTTCATACGATCTATTCCCATACTTTGACCACGCTGTGTATACACGTAAATGTCATCTGCGGTTACAGATATGAGCCTCCTAGTGAAATAGTAGGATAGATCGTGGCAGACGGTAAGGAAGGGATCTCTTCTCAAATGAGCTCAATTGCCTTAAACAACTGAAATTCCTCCAAGAAAAGACACAAAATATGTGGGTAAACTCACGACGCATTTAACTACCTGCAAAACTTGGTTACCAATGACAGGAATGTGCAAGTAATCACAGATTTATTTACTTTGTTTCTCAGGGAAAGTGGGTGGTCTTTCAACAAATTCCAAAGGGCTTTGGGTCCACCTCACAAATTCCTTAACGTTCAGGAGACACGGACATGTTGAAAAAGAACAAGAAGGCGAGTTAATAAGTTTTTATTGGCAACAAGTATTGTCAGCTGAGTTTCCTATAGTGACAGGCTGACTTCATTCATTGTTGAGAAAATGTCTCCCAAATATCCACATCAGAAATACCGTAGTTTGTCTCCCGTCATTCTTTGAAGTAAAAATGGCGCTCCCTGAACAAAGCAGCCGATTCAATTTAGAACCCGAACAATCCCACAAGTCTTTTTCCTTGAGACAGCCCCCATCCTTTGGCACACTATCCGTTTCGTTACACGGACTATTAAAAAGGTATGTGTTCAAAAAAAAGACACACGTTGGAGGGTCGAAATCTAATAAAATTAACCATGTTTACTGCATATTCAAGGACCTTTGAGGTGGAACTGCCTTTTTTGGCAACGGAAGAATATAATGACTACGAGTACAGTTTGGTGTCAGTTCCTTAATTTGTGTTAAGAAGTCGGAAGTTTTGCCCACATTTGCTTTTGTACCATGGATGCACTGGCAACACAGAGAAAAGTACAAAGAAAGTCTTAGTGTTACTATTTTGACCCCATGGGCACCTGGAAAGTATCCTGGGGATTCCCAGGGGTCAGCGGACCACACTTTGAGAACCATTGCTTTTAATCATGGGCAGGTAAATTTTAATTTAAAGAATAACTAAATGGAAAAGGAAAATAAAATCAGCACATAAATAAATTATATTTGTGCGTTAATAAAGTTAACAAAAAGTAAGACTCTCAACCCTTAAATAAATATATTCTACATTATCAGGGATCTCTATAAGTTGCCTTTTTTTTTTTAAGACTTTATTTTTAAGTAATCTTTACACCCAGTTTGGGGCTCGAACTCAGCACCTCAAGATTAAGAGTCACCCAGTTCTTCTGACTGAGCGAACCAGGCACCCATCTACGAGTTAAGTCTTCAGTAATAACAAATGAAAAGATAATTTGGATTCTTACACATTTTTTCTAAAATTATTTATTTTTCTTACTAGGCAACATTCTATCACTCTACCAAATTTTCAAACACATTATTATGCTAGTTTGTTAGATTATCCTCCCTACCCCATCCCCACTCCATCCCGAATTTCGTGAGGTCGGGGACTATATGCCATTCATGACTGAAACTAACACTTGGCACACAGGAAGTGTTCCACAGATGTGTGTTTTACTCGGTGAACGTATTTATCAATCAGTCAAGAAACAAGATAAGTTTTTAAAATCGAAACCGTAGGGGCACCTGGCTGGTTCAGTTGGTAGAGCGTGTGACTGTTGATCTCGGGGTTATAAGTTTGAGCCCCATGTTGGGTGTAGAGATTCCTTACAAATAAAATCCTTAAAAAATAACTAAACCAAAAGTACGTATAAGCTAGTTGAAATAAGAAGCTAATGTAGCCTTTTCTTCAGAGGCCGGTACATTTTTAAAAAATCACCTGGGGCGCTGTGGTGGCTCAGTTAAGCTTCTACTTCCGCTCAGGTCATGATCTCGGGGTTCTTGAGTTCCAGCCCCTCATCGGACTCCGTGCTGACAGCTCAGAGCCTGGAGCCTGCTTCGGATGCTTTGCCTCCCTCTCTCTCTCTCTCTGCCCCTCCCCTGCTCGCACTCTGTCTCTCTCTGTCAAAAATAAATAAACACTTAAAAAAGAAATTGTTTTATCACCAAGACAACAAGGTGTGCACGCGTGCACGTGTGCGTGTGGAGAGGAATGTAGTAGAATTCTCAGTTCGGCAATGCTATCTATTCTAGATTTTTTTTCTTTGATTTTCTTTAGCAATTTTAAGACCTAGAGGTCACTGGTCCGATTCTACCAATTTACAGATAAGAAACAGATGCCCAGCGAGCTGAAGGTCACCCCGTAAGACAATATAATAACAAAGATGAGGCATTTCGTTGATATTTGGGTTCCCCTCCCAATGTCCCCCACCCCTGCACATTTTTTAAATGAGTGAAGATTCTGGGATTGTGTCTATTATGATCCCCAAAATAGTGAGCTTGCTTTTTCCAGATTGGCTTTGATTCATCATTAATGTTCAGCCAGCTGTTTATGAATGAGGCCATCTCCTTGATCGAATCCTCATTTGAATAATTTTGAAAACCAGTCATTTCAGGTGAAGATACAGCAACCAACAGCACGTAGCTTGCATGGTTGCAACTCTGACGGGGTTTCTAGGGCACAGATCGCTGCTTAAAGGAAAGAGATACCACAGTGGGACTTCATCACCTATTCATTTCACTTACACGGGTTAAACTACATTCGTTAAAAAAGAATGAAAGACAGAAATGATAATAAGTTAAATATTGCTTATGTGAATACATTTAAATGGAAACAAATTGGCATTTAAATATCAGCGCATTCCGACCGTTTCATTCCATGAGATATGAATCTGATGTTCTCTCAGTTGGTCTCTGGATGCAGCAGCTAAGAGAGGGTCATTCGCTCGTCGTTCAGTGAGGACTTACAAAGCGCCCGGACTGTTACGTCCCAGAGACACAACAGCGAGCAAGATAAGTCAGGTCGTTTGGAAAACGCTTGATGTGGGCTGGTTTGCCCGAGTTACTTTCTCAATGTCTCCTCTTCTGGCCTTGGATTTCCCGTGTGTGCCATGGCACTGAAAGTGTGGGTCTCTTGCAAATCCCCCCTCGACACGCCCCCCACTCTATTGTACTGTTATTTTGACATGTTGCCTGTTGACCTGTGATGAGGGGCAGGAGACGAGAGCATTCTCTACTGGTCTGACTAAGCATCGGTCTTAGGCAGAGTCTCTGAGTCTCACAAGAGCTCTGGACTCTCCAGCTGTAGTTTTGGCCTAATGTACATTCTTCTTTTTTGGTAAGTTTATTTACATATATATATATATATATATATATATATATATATATTTAGTAATCTCTACACCCAGTGTGGCGCTCGAACTCAGGACCCAGAAATCAAGAGTCACATGCTCTTCTGAGCCGGCCAGGCGCCCCTACCTAGCACATATTCTCGGTTTTCCTTCAGAGGTAGAGTTTCTTTTTTTTCTTCTGTCTTCTCAACTACGGTGGGTTTTCACCAGTGCCCTGAGCTAACTACTCGTGCTGTGTGCTCCCCTGGAAATGTAGGGTTTTTTCCATGGGGAAGTAGGAAAGACGGGCTGAGCAGAGCGTCAGCAATGGCTCCTGTGGCCAACGGTAAGCTTCTGCCAGCCAGCAGCCCGATGGGAAGTTTTGTCACAATTCTCCCTGAACTTCCCTAGGAGTGCGTGCTGGGGTTTGTGGAGGAAAATCCTGCAAGAGGGTGACGTCTTCAAACCAGCCCACACTTGGCCTCGAGCAGTTTCTTAAGAGCTGTTGGCGGAATCCTCTGGCCAGCTCGTATGGAGTCGGACGGCCTCGGCCCCAGGTAAGCCAACGCGCAGGTCCCATATATCCCTGCAAGAACTTGGCATCCTTCAGCTGTTGGGTTGGGTGGTTGTCCTATAACCTCAAGTCTTCTGGCTCATTCAAGAAAAACCACTAATTTCCACTTTGTCCAGGTTTTCACTGTTGGGTGGATGGGAGAGACCCTCATGCCAGCCGTCTCCATCTCTAAGCTAAAACCAGAAGTTCGTATCGGAGGATTTTAAGCAGTATAGTAATATGATTGAATTTACGTTGAAAGCTCACTGGCTCAGTACGTAGACCACGCGGCTCTTGATCTCAGGGTGATGAGTTCAAGCCCCACACTGGGTGTGCAGCTTACTATAAAAAAAAGGGGGGGTGGCTCACTATGGCCGTTATACGAATGGACTGTAGAAGTCTGGGGACAGGACAATAGAAAAGTAGAAAAGTAGAAAGCTGTTGCATTTGTTCAAGAAAAAATGTTGGGGGCTTGGTCTTGGCTGCTAGCAATAGAAACGGGAAGGGGTGGGTATTTCAGGACACGTTCTTGAGGTACAGTAGAAAAGATCGGAATCCACTCAGGAGACAAAAACCCCAAACCCAGACCAATCATTTGCAGAGGGAAAATTCAGTGTAAGTCATCATCCACTAGTAACAGGGGCTTAACTACGAAGAAGAGTGAAACTAAGTCTACGGGAACAGCAGTGGAGGAAGCAGCCACCGTCTCTAAGGCTTTGCGAAAGCAGCCAGGGAAGAAACAAACCGGGAGAAGGGCACCATTTCAGAGCTTCACAACCTTGTTGGAGAGGGTATGGTCCCTCTGATGACAGGGAAGCTCGCTGAGGTGGCCCAGGCCTGGGATGGCCAGCAAATCAGTTACCAGAGAAAGTCACCGCAAAGCTGCCTGCGGCGATGCTGGCCAAAACTCATCGGTGCTTGGATTTGGCGGCAAATTCGACCCTGCAATTCCATTCCAGGTATGTACTCGAGAGAAACAAGAAAACATATGTCTACAAAAAGGCATGGAAGAACTTTCTGGGATGATGGAAGTGTTCTCTAACTGGATCATGGTGGTGGTGACAGAGTACATCCGATTGTCAGGAATCACTGAACCCCGGCACCTAAACTCGGTGCTGGGGGAAGGAGGGGATATTGGAGATGAAAGACGAGAGAAGAAAGCGTGAAACAGTTGTTTCACGTTTGGAAAGTGAATTTACAAGAGCAATAGAGTAGGATCGGCCAGGAGTACTGAAGGCTTACTGGAGACGTAAAGCGAGAATCTTCAACAGAGGCTGTGGCATTTTCTCCAGCAAACTTCGGTTTCTCCACCACCGATGCAGAGTAGGACAATTGCCTCTGACCAGGGTTAGAATCTGGCTAGGCAAACATGATGAGGGGAAAAGGCACGAGGGGCTGGGGCGTTTGCAAGAGAGGAGTGATTCTGGTGACGATCCAATGGATTGGAAAACAAATATTTGAAGATACAGAGGGGCACCTGGGTCAATCAGTCGGTTAAGGATCCAACCCTTGATGTCGGCTCAGGTCATGATCTCACAGTTCCTGGGATGGAGCCCTGCTCTGAGCTCCGTGCTGACAGCACGGAGCCTGCTCGGGGTTCTCCCTCTCTCTCTCTCTCCCTGCCCCTCTCCTGCTCACTCTCCATCTCTCAATCTCTCTCTCTCTCTCTCTCAAAAATAAATTAATTAATTTAAAAAAATGAAGATACGGGATGGGTGCTTCACGTCACACGGCTGCAAACACCAGCCTTCTGTTGCTCAAAAGAAAATTAACAATCTCTCCCAAAATGTTTGCTTTGATTGTAAACGGTAACTGCCTAAGGGATGTCCAATGACAATTTTGACTTCACAAGGTTTCTTCCTCACACGGTAACTGAAAAATCTCACCCCAGAGAAGTAGATGGCTTCACTATATACCAGGAAGGCAGCAGTTACCGATTGCTTCTAACCAAACCTCCCTAAAACAAAGTGACTTAAAACAACAGCCATTTTATTTGCTTAGGATGCTGTAGGTCAGCAATCGGGACTGAGTTCAGCTTATGTAGTTCTTCTGCTGGAATCATCTCAAGCAGTTTTAGTTATCTGGTGGCTCAAATGGGACTGAATGGTCTAAGATGGCCTCACTCACATGTCGGCAGTTGATGTTGGCTATTCGCTGGTCCAAGATGGCCTCACTCACATGTCGGCAGTTGTTGGCTATTCGCTGGTCCTCTTGTCTCTAGATGACTGGCCTAGGCTTGTTCACATGAAAACTGGGTTCCAAAAGCAGCAAGAGAGGGGCACCTGAGTGACTAGTTCGGTCATGATCTCGTGGTCCATGAGGTCGAGCCCTGCGTCGGTCTCTGGGCGGACAGCTCAGAGCCTGGAGCCTGCTTTGGATTCCGTGTCTTCCTCTCCCTCTGCTCCTTCCCAGATCGCACTCTGTCTCTCTCTCTCAGTCTGTCTCTCTCAAAAATAAATAAACATTTAAAAAAAAATTTTTTTTAATTAAAGCAACAGGTTGGGAATGCACGCTGGTGCAGCCACTCTGGAAAACAGTATGGTTTCTCAAAAAATTGAAAATAGAACTACCCCACGACCCAGCAATGGCACTGCTAGGCATTTATCGACGAGATACAGGGGTGCTGTTTCGAAGGGACACATGCACCCCCATGTTTATAGCAGCACTATCGACAGGAGCCAAAGTATGGAAAGAGCCCAAATGTCCATCGATGGATGAATGGATAAAGAAGATGTGGTACATGTACGTATGCTAACTAATTTGGATGTAAATTTTAAAAAATTTAAAAAAATAAAAATAAATTAAAGCAACAAGAGACTAAGCAAATGCCAATGCACGAGCACTTTACTCGCTTCTGCTTGTGTCATATCCGCTAACATCCCATTGGTCAAAAGAAGTCACATGACAAAGCCTAGTGTCTGTGGAGAGGGTTGGGGACTACGTAAGGGCAGACAGGGACAGGTGATGCCTGGAGGGCCGTTAATTTAACCATCCATCAACCACAAGGAAATTAGGAGCAATGCTTTCCTCCTACAGCCAGTAAATAATAGCTTAAACTAAACAGAAAAGTGAACCAGTTCTGCTTCTGGAAAAACCATCATTTTCCTAAGAGCATCATAACCTAGTCTAGGACGTCCGCAATTTCTCTCAATGTCACAAAATTCTAGACAATCGATTTGAAAATCCATGTGTCATAGAACATTCTGGGAAGAGAGAAGTCATACAATTAGATGATGATAGTGTTTAGCAGCTTTGAAAACATGTTAACGTGGCCCTTAAGCTTTGAATGAGCGTATTTGTAGACAGGAGATTGAACCATATGACCTTTAATGTTCTTTTCCAGTACGGAGATTTTTATGATAAACCATTTAGTAATCAGTCTATTACAGCTCATTCCATCTTGGCTGAGAAAATGCCCTTTTTCCTTACAAGCTCACACAATACGCCCCTGCATAAGGCAGAGCTCAGAGACAAATGACAGTTCTGTTTCATAATATTTGTCTCCTGACAGAAGAGGACCGGCTCTTGAGTTATTGCCTCATTAGCGAAAATAAAAATCATTGACAACTCCCAGGGTTGTGGGAAAGGAAATATTGAAACTTTGATTTCCACGGGCTATTTCTGACTTTCATTTTTCTTCGAACACCAGACACTTGGCTTTTCTCTGCCCCGTGTTCCTAAATTAGTGGAAAGGCTCTAGAAGGAAATGTTGAAGGTCAGCAGTGGGAAAAAAAATTAGGCATGGGCGGAGAAGAACAAATAAGTAATCAGTAGCATGTTTCATGACGATTAGAAGTGAAAATACAGTTTTCCTTGTTCTCTAACCACTGAGCCACCCAGGCGCCTCTGAACCGTATACGTTTAAAAGGATGGGCATTGGGGCGTGTGAATCGTATCGCCACTTTAAATACATGTGACGAGGGGCGCCTGGCTGGCGCAGTCGGTTAAGCGTCCGACTTCAGCCAGGTCACGATCTCGCGGTCCGTGAGTTCGAGCCCCGCGTCGGGCTCTGGGCTGATGGCTCGGAGCCTGGAGCCTGTTTCCGATTCTGTGTCTCCCTCTCTCTCTGCCCCTCGCCCGTTCATGCTCTGTCTCTCTCTGTCCCAAAAATAAATAAATGTTGAAAAAAAAAATAAATAAATACATGTGACGAAAAAATATACTAGATGTAGGTAGGTAAGTGGACCGGGAGACGGGTAGTGGAGCTTCCTTCCTTGCTTCCTTCCCCCTCCCCCCCACCCTCCCCTCCCCCTTATTTCGTGTGACATCACACAAAGAGAGCTCGGCGGATCCAGAATTAGATCCCCAAGTTTTTCACTTGCGCTGCTGGCACAGCAAAGCTTGTGGGCAACTTATAATTGCCTGCGTGCCCTAAGGTTATGGATCAATCACTCAGACCGCCAGTCCTGCCAGCCCGCGCGCCCGGGAAGAGTCACAGAGGCTTGGGATCTTATTTTTCGCTAAGGCAAGATGGCTCATCGTTAGATTTGGAGGAAACACACAGGGAAAGGAAGAAAAACGCTATTATTGAGCGGACTTAGTGAGGAACATCACTTATACTTGACAGTAGCATGTTTTTAATAATGAGACCAGCAGGGAAAAGACAGAGAGGAGGAAAGGACTTACAAGGAGAGTTCTGCTCAGTGAGCCAACTCGGCTGGTGTCGAAGCGGGCCCAAAAGTCCACGAGGGGAAAGACTCTTACATTTTGAAAATGCAGCATTTACGTTTGTTTTCGGGGGGGGGGGGGAAGGCTTGAGAGTCAACCCCACCCAATGACGTTACCTCACGTCAACTTCATTTATGCTTGCCAGCAAAAATGTCTTTGTTACACACATTTGAAATCTTTTTTTTTTTTTTTAACTGAGCTTGTTTTTCTTATGATTTTTTTAAAATTTGTTTAGGGGCGCGCCTGGGTGGCTCAGTCGGTTAACCGGCCGACCTCGGCTCAGGTCACGATCTCGCGGTCCGTGAGTTCGAACCCCGCGTCGGGCTCTGTGCTGACAGCTGGGAGCCTGGAGCCTGTTTCGGATTCTGTGTCTCCCTCTCTCTCTGAATTCCCCCGTTCATGCTCTGTCTCTCTCTGTCTCAAAAAGAAATAAAAACATTAAAAATTTTTTTCTTAAAAAAGAGATGGTCCTGAGACTATCAGACAAGCATTTGAGAAAAAGGAAAGCAGGAGTCCTATATAAATCCAGACACAAAAATAAATTCCACATATCACCATTTAGCTAAATGTTAAAAATATAGAAAATGAAGAGAATTTGAACGAATATTTAAATAATTTGGGAGGGCACAAAAAGCACTTATCAAGAAAGCACAGGAAGAAAGCCATAATAAATTTAACTAAGATATTTTACTTGCCAAAGCATCAATATCTTTTAGAAACTCTATCAATAAAATTAAAGCACATTGTTAAACTGGTTAAATATTTGCAACATATATGGCCAAAAAAAGCTGATACCCTTAATATCGGAAGAGCTCTTAGCTATCAGTAAGAGATAAACACCCCAGTTAAAAATGAGCAATTTCCGGGGGCCTGGGTGGCGCAGTCGGTTGAGCGTCTGACTTCAGCCAGGTCACGATCTCGCGGTCCGTGAGTTCGAGCCCCGCGTCGGGCTCTGGGCTGATGGCTCCGAGCCTGGAGCCTGTTTCCGATTCTGTGTCTCCCTCTCTCTCTGCCCCTCCCCCGTTCATGCTCTGTCTCTCTCTGTCCCAAAAATAAATAAACGTTGAAAAAAAAAATTAAAAAAAAAAATGAGCAATTTCCAAAAGGAAACCTGTAAATCCCAGTAAACCTCACAATCAAAGATAGGGCAATTGGAAACATTAATGAGATACCAAGTATCACCCTTCAAATTAGTGAAGTAAAAAGAAAACGAATGAAGTAAAAAGAATGGTGTCACAAACATTGGTAAGAATATAGGAAAATAAACGTTCTCATACACAGCTGGCCAGGCGGGGCCAAATTCACGCTTTCTAGTGGGCAATTGGTAACTTGCATCAAAAAATGTTAAAAGCCTGCCTATCTTCTGAACTCATTTCTGCAAATCAGCTTAAGGACAAAACCACAGATATATCCAAAGTTACATGTGACACCATTTCATCACAGTGAAATTTTGGAAATTAACCAGATGTCGTAAAATAAGAATTGTTCAGAAATCACAACACATACAAAGGAAAATACCATGCCAGGGATAAAACCGTATCATAACAGATATTTCTAGACCTGAGGAAAGATATGCTATTTATACGAAAAGGAAAAAAGAGCAGGCGCTCAGTCAATAGATGCACTGTATGCCCTGGGGCGGTGGCAGGATTCACTCCAAAATTTCCACGGCATGCGGTGGCCCTGGTACCTTATTTCCGGGTCTTGGCCTATCACCTGATAACCACGAGATACTGAGATGCGTGACGGTGATGTCATCACCTACACTGAACACAGTGACGTCCCAATTCAGGCTCCTCCTCCAGAGTGCGGAATGGACCATCTAGAATCACTGCGACATAGTTCTAGGTTGTCATGGTAGTGAGATAAATCCCAGTCTCTGGCCCAGGGGAAATCTGGCTTCAATAAACGTGAGAGTAGTAACGGCTTATCATTCTCCCAGCGGCACCCCCTCTCTGCCCCCAAAACCCCCGTTCCCTTTATTCTGCTTTTTTTCTTCTCCGTGTGCATCATTTCCTAATACTTTCTATCGTTTGCCTGCTTATTATTTTTATTATCTGTCTCCCCCTGCTGGTGTGAAGGCAGAAATTCTTGTCTGTTTATTCATTACTATGTACACCCAGCACCTAGAACATGTACCCGGTCCACGGCAGGACCTCGATAAATACTAAGTACAGAAATGAATGAGTGAATGAGTGAGTGAAGGAAAGGAAGCTCACATTTACTGCGTGTATTCCAGACAACAGGCGCCTTAATAAAATACGTAACAGAGCGGGTGCTGGCTCACCATCTCGGCCTCGCCCGTGGTGGTCAGGGCGCTGGGTAAGACTTGATTAGTGGTTCGTGAGACAAATGTCTCTTTTAATGCGAACTCCCCACCGATTGTCCCTGGGCGATGCTGCCCACTGAATGCACAGCAAGGCCCCCGAAGGGACAAAGCTGGGGACACCTCTCTCATTCACTGTATTCTAGATTTAAAGCTGATGCGCACTACTGATCCGGAGTCCCGCACCGGGGAGCAGACGAGTGACATCAAATTAGGTCTCGGGGTACCCGGGTGGCTCAGTCGGTTCACTTACACATGTAAGTTTCGGTTCAGGTCACACTCTCACAGCTTCGTGGACATGAGCCCCACGTCGGGCTCTGCGCTGACAGTGTGGAGCCTGCTTGGGATTCTCTCTCTCCCTCTCTGCCCCTCCTCCATTCGTGCTGTCTCTGTCTCTGTCAAAATAAATACACAAACTTAAAAAAAATTACGTCTCGGGGCGGCTGGGCGGCTCAGGCTGTTCAGCGTCTGACTTCGGCTCAGGTCATGATCTCGCGGTTCGTGGGTTCGAGACCCGCAACGAGCTGTCTGCTCTCAGCATGGAGCCTGGAGGCTGCTTCGGACTCTGTGCCTCCCTCTGTCTCTGCCCTCCCCTGCTCACGCTGTCTCTCCCTCACACAAAAGTAAATAAACATTAAAAAAACTTTTTTTAAATTATGTCTCCATAAGGAGAACAGTTTCAATCCTGAGCAGATATTCATAACGGTGGTCATTTCCAATGAATTTTTTTAAATCCGCTTTTTTTGGCCTCGCTGCTTAGAATGCCTCTTTTGCTTTGCGTATTCAAATTCACCATTCTCAGAAGGATCACGCTTTTGCCCTAGAAAGACTAGTTCTCTGAATCATACCTCATAATCACACTCATTGTATTTTCCTACTGAGCCAGATGAGCTTTGTCCTTGTTTAGGTAAAAGCGAAGTTTAAGGGGCGCCTGGGTGGCGCAGTCGGGGGCGCCTGGGTGGCGCAGTCAGTTAAGCGTCCGACTTCAGCCAGGTCACGATCTCGCGGTCCGTGAGTTCGAGCCCCGCGTCAGGCTCTGGGCTGATGGCTCGGAGCCTGGAGCCTGTTTCCGATTCTGTGTCTCCCTCTCTCTCTGCCCCTCCCCCGTTCATGCTCTGTCTCTCTCTGTCCCAAAAATAAATAAACGTTGAAAAAAAAAAAAAAAAAAAAAAAAAGCGAAGTTTAAGAATGTATGTCCTGCCCTTCTCTCCCCATATTATCTGTCATAGCTACTGGCTTTTGCCTGTTTTGCTGATCATTAGTTTGAACGCGCCTGCAAGGAATAAAGGCTTCGTTTTCACGCGGTAACAAAAGAAAAAAGATGTCTCCTCCCACAAGCACAAAACAGCCAGGTTTTACAACGTGAACAGGAACTTCAACATTATTACCAGGTCCTGACACGCAGATCATTCTTTTAGAATTGCAGTTTTTCCTGTCCAAATTATACTCGAAAAACCACCGGCTTCCTAGAATAAACTCTACATAATGTCCAGCTCAGGCCCCCCCCTCAAGAACAGAAAGAATATGGCTTCATAGTTCTCCCTTGAAAGGCAATGCAGCCTAGTTGATAAGAGATCAGAGCAGACCCGGGAAAACCTGATTGTATTTATGACTCTACGTCTTAAATACTGCACTTTTTTTTTTTCTTCTCCTCTCTTTGCCTCTTTTCTCCCCTCTCCCCTCCTCCCGGCTCCTTGTCTCTTCTCTCTCCCTCCCCAACCCCTTTCTCTCTCTCCCTCTCAATCTCTCTCTCCCTCTCTCCTTCTAGAATGAACCATTTGTTACAAGTAAATTTATACTAGCAACCACAATACCAAGTGATGACAAGAATGAGACTTATATAAGATGTGAGAGCAGCTTTACTCCTAATATCCGAAAACTAGAAACTACACTTACGTCCATCAACACATGAATAGATACACAAAATGTGCCGTGTTCATACAACGGATCGCCGCCCAGCGATAAACACGAATGATACGAACTGCTCACACTAACACTAAGCTGGACGAATCTCACCAACACTGTGCTGAGTGAAAGAAGGTAGACACAAAGGAGCACATACTCTACAGTTTCCATTTGTATAAAGTTTTAGAACACAGAGGGGCGCCTGGGTGGCGCAGTCGGTTAAGCGTCCGACTTCAGCCAGGTCACGATCTTGCGGTCCGTGAGTTCGAGCCCCGCGTCGGGCTCTGTGCTGATGGCTCGGAGCCTGGAGCCTGTTTCCGATTCTGTGTCTCCCTCTCTCTCTGCCCCTCCCCCGTTCATGCTCTGTCTCTCTCTGTCCCAAAAATAAATAAACGTTGAAAAAAAAAAATTAAAAAAAAAAAAAAAAAAAAAACACAGAGAACTAATCTATGGTTACAGAAAAAAGTTCGGGGCGCCCGGGGGGCTCAGTCGGTTAAGCGTCCGACCTTCGATTTTGGCTCAGGTCATTGTCACACGGTCGCGAGTTCAAGCCCTGCGTGGAGCTCAGTGCGGAGCACAGAGCCTGCTTGGGATTCTCTCGGTCTCCCTCTCTCTCTGCCCCTCCCTTGCTTGTGCTCTTTCTCTGTCAAAAAAAATAAACTAGGGGCGCCTGGGTGGCGCAGTCGGTTAAGCTTCCGACTTCAGCCAGGTCACGATCTCGCGGTCCGGGAGTTCGAGCCCCGCGTCGGGCTCTGGGCTGATGGCTCGGAGCCTGGAGCCTGTTTCCGATTCTGTGTCTCCCTCTCTCTCTGCCCCTCCCCCATTCATGCTCTGTCTCTCTCTGTCCCCAAAATAAATAAACGTTGAAAAAAAAAAAATTTAAAAAAAAAAAAAAATAAACTAAAAAAAAAAACAAAAAACAGTTCATTTGTTCCCTGGGGCAACAGGGATAGCGGTGTGGTGAAGGGGGTTGACTTCAAGGGGAATAAGGAAACTTTCTGGTGTCGTGAAAATGTTTTAGATCTTTATTGATGTAGAAGTTTCAGGGCTGTTAGTATTTGTCAATATTCATCAGACTACTTACTTTGTACCTACGCATTTTATTGTGCGTAAATTGTATCTCGATAAGGTTGGCTGAAAAATTCACGCTGGGTTCTGGGCAAGAGTTTAGAAAAAAAGAAAATGTTGCCCAGAGTACGCAGCGGATCCCACATCAGCCTGCCTGTAAGTTCACATATTGGTAGTTTAGAGGAAGTCGCTGAATCAGTGAGGTCATGGGTATGTGGATAAAACTCGGGCGATCCGCCCCATCAAGTTCAACAGACAATTACTGACTGCTTGAATCTGAAGGATAACGTGTTGGGCATTACTAGAGATATAAAGATGAATTCAAAATCCCCACTCTCAAGTTCCTGCTAACCCTTTTGGGCCTGGGGGGGGGGCGGTGGTGGCTAGTGGTGATTTAAAACAAAAAACAAAAAAAACCAAGGACAGGTACTCAACCAACTATTATGAAATAAATAATAAAAGAGTACCCTAGGATCAAACTTACTTACTGCATACTTAGTCAAATCCACGGAAATGTCACAATCTATCGGATGTCTTCGTTATTTATGGTCCCTAAATCCTCCGGGAAGAATTTTGGGAAGTACTTTGCAGCCCAAGAACGGATTAGTGCTGGGCGTAAGACTCTTTCAGAAAGAATCTGCTACAGGGTTGCCTTCTTTCCCCCAGAAAAAAAAAAAAAAAAAAAATGTCCAGGAAAGTAGAAAAGCCTAAGAGGGTGGTGAGCCAAAGGATCGCACCTAATTCGAGACGTAGGAGTAAGAATGAAGGAAGATAGTCGGTAAGATGAAACGGAACATACAATGGAATACTACTTGGCAATGAGAAAGAATAAAATCTGGCCTTTTGCAGCAACGTGGATGGAACTGGAGGGGATTATGCCAAGTGAAATAAGTGAGGCAGAGAAAGACAGATGCCATGTTTTCACTCTTATGTGGATCCTGAGAAACTTAACAGAAGACCATGGGGGAGGGGAAGGGGGGGGATTTACAGAGAGGGAAGGAAGCAAACCATAAGAGACTCTTAAAGACTGAGAATAAACTGAGGGTGGATGGGGGGTGGAGGGGGAGAGGGGAAAGTGGCTGATGGGCCTGGAGGAGGGCACCTGTTGGGATGAGCCCTGGGTGTCGTATGGAAACCAATCTGACCATAAATTTCATATTAAAAAAAAAAAGGGCAAAGCGAATGGCCATGTGCCGCTAAAATTCTTGCAGGGGGAAAAAAAAAAGATTATACGGAACAGCTTGCCATGGTCTTCGTCTAGGTCTTTGTTAAGTGGAGTCGTCAAAGTGGAAATGCCAATGTATTCCGAGTAGGTGATCTCAGTGGCTTCACGCGGTCACAGGTGTCTTTCTTCTTCCCTGCAAGGGCTAGTGGACATTCTTGTCGGAGCAGCTCTCCTGGACGGCTGTCCTCCAAATGATGACTCAGGGACTCGGTGCTTTCTTTCTGTGGCTTCGGTACCCCTGGGGCCATCTAGCCAACAGCTGACGAGAGGTACACATAGACCATTATGTGGAATGATACGTAGGTTATGCCTAGAAGCGGCATACATCCACTCTGCCCGAATTCCACGGACCAGAACTCAGTTACGGCCTCGCTCGTAGATGCAAGAGTGGCTGAGAAATTCGGTTTAGCTGTGTGCCCAGCCTAGAGAAGGGCCAGATTGGTGAACGCCAGCCGTCTTGGGCCCAGCAAGGCTACCTATGGTGCAACTGGCCAACTGTTAATGTTCAACGGTCAATTACTCAGCGGCAGCTGAAAGAGAACATATAAAGCGGGGACTGCAGATGGGGAAGGTAGGATGTATCGTCCTCTTCAGAAAGTGCTGTGTTCCTCATTGGGAATAGGGGAGCAAATCAACAGTTGAAACTAAAAAAGCAGCCCTATACCACAAATGCAAGGTTACCCAAGAGCCAGAGAAGACAAAATAGCGGAGGTCCGGGGTGAGAATCACGCTACCGAAGACGTGATAAAATGCCCCTCTGCTCGGAGTCCCCCCCACACCCCCCCTCTTGGAGTAGATGCGCTGCTCAGAGCAGCAAGGGTTTGGATTGGATCGACCAGACTGAATTCTCAGGAGATAGAGCTCCAGGAAGTTAGCCGGGAGCTCTAGCCAGGTATCACAGACATTATTAGTCAGGCTCTTGTTTTTTCCCTTTGTCTACGGAGGCTAAAAAATGAAGGACGCTTGCTCAAAAAGTTAAACATGGAAGTAAGCACCCTACGATCCAGCCATCCTACTTCTGAGGATACACCCAAAAAGAATTAAAAGCAGGGACTCAAACAGATAGATTTGCACACCCGTGCTCATAGCAGCTTTGTTCACAACAGCCAAAAGGTGGAATCGACCCAAACATCCATCAACAGATTTAATGGATAAACGAAATGTGATATACACAAGCGGTCCCTGGCTGGCTCAGTCAGTGGAGCAAGTCGACTCCTGATCTTGGGGTTGTGAGTATTTGAGCCTCACGCTGGGCATAAAGCTTACTTAAATAACCAAATAAATAAAAATTTGACATCCACATACAATGGAATACCACTCAGCCTTAAAAAAGAAGGAAATTCTGACATATGCTACAACACGGATGCACCCTGAATGCAGTATACTAAGTAAATAAGCCAGATACGGGGGAAAAAAATTGTATGATTTCACTTGTACGAGGTATCGGGGATAAGCAAATTCATAAAGGTAGAAAGTAGAATAGAGGTGACCAAGGGTAGGGGGTGGTGGTTATTGTTTTATGGGTACAGAGTTTCCGTGTGGGATGATGAAAAAGTTCTGGAAATGGAAAGTGGTGATGGCTGTTGTGAATGCACGTAACGCCACCGAGCTGTCCACCTAAAAACGGTTAAAAGGGTAAATTTCATGTTACGTATATTTTACCACAATAAAAAAATGATCCCCCCAAAAGTGAAAGGCACAGGCTTTCTATTAGAGACGCAAATAACGGCACCAAACGCCAGACACAGGGTCGCCTGGGTGGCTCAGTCAGTTGAGCATCCAACTTCGGCGCGGGTCACGATCTCACGGTTTTTGAGTTTGGCTCTACCTTGGGCTCGCTGCTGTCCACACAGAGCCCACTTCGGATCCTCTGTCCCCCTCTCTGTCTGCCCCTCCTGCACTCTCACGCTCCCTCTCTCTCAAAAATAAGGAAATATTAAAAAAGAGAGAGAGAGACAGAGCCAGATAGAGAAGGATTCCAGTTGGTAAATCAGGATGGGGACGGGGATGGGAAGAATCAAGTAAGACTTCACGGAAGAAACCTCTATCAGCTGGGCCGTGGAGAATTTCAAGCTGGAGATTAGAAGGAAGAGGATAGAGGGCGGATATATTCCAGGCCGTGAGCAAGGGCAGCAGTCAGAGAAGCATGTAGCATACCTAAGAAATGGTGATCAGTTGTTTGTTTACTCATTGCATCTCCTATTTTCCCCTGCTGGGGGCGCTGATACTCCTCCTTGGGGCTGTGTTAGGCAAGAGCTAGTTGCTCAACACTCCCTAGAGTGCATGCACCGCCGAAATCTCCCCCTGAGCTTACCTTGAAGAGGCATAAGCCTCAGCTCCGTGCAGAGGAACGTTTCCACTTGAATCGTACTAAAGAAGTGTACATACTTATGTAATATACAAGGAGAGGGAGTCATTGTGTTCTGAGGAATTTCATGCACAGAATCTGTTTACATATCGTCAGAGGCATGGATGGATAATACTTCCGAGATGGGAACTACAGTGTTCTCTCCCCCATGCTTCCTTCTTTGTTTCTCCCTGCTCAAGCAGGTGGAAGAGGGTGTCCAAGGTGCCTCAAGGGAAAGACGCAACAGGGCTGTGCGTGGCTCTGTCTTCTGTGTTGCACTTGAGGTATTTTTGACATATAACACCGGATTCGTTTCAGACGCGGGGTTTAGATCCTTGCGAAAGTTAGGCATGGCTCTTTTCTTTTCTCCGGACCCGACGTTGTTTTGAGCCTCTTTAAAATCAACAAGATAGAAGTTTCTGAACACCAGTGGTCCGCTTCGCTTATTTGTGCTTGTGGGATTGATTTTAACTTCATTCCCTGCGCCAGACCATTCCAGAAGGGATGTCAAGTAGTGTGTTAGCTGCACGGCTTCAAGCCTTCTGCTGCAGACGGACCTCGTCTTCCGACTTGTGAACTGCTCTGCCTCACAAGCTGCTTCGGTTTACCTGATCTGAGGAGTGGACTGACCTCACTCTACAGCCAAGCCCTGGAGGCCTGCCAGCTTGCCTTTTTGAAGGGAGGGAGATCTTCCGACAGTTTTGTTACTTGTCCTGGGGCAGCACTAAAGAGCTGGGGAGACAGCCAAGCTGACCTTCATACCTTATCCAGAGGCAATCTCTCTCTAGGAACTGCATCAAACAAGAGGTGAAGGGGCGCCTGGGTGGCGCAGTCGGTTAAGCGTCCGACTTCAGCCAGGTCACGATCTCGCGGTCCGTGAGTTCGAGCCCCGCGTCGGGCTCTGGGCTGATGGCTCAGAGCCTGGAGCCTGTTTCCGATTCTGTGTCTCCCTCTCTCTCTGCCCCTCGCCCGTTCATGCTCTGTCTCTCTCTGTCCCAAAAATAAATAAACGTTGGAAAAAAAAAATTAAAAAAAAAAAAGAGGTGAATATAATTTCTCAAAACAAAGTCCGAAGAGCACGCAACTCTTGATGTCAGGATCATGAGTTCGAGCAGCATGTTGGGTATAGAGATTACTTTTTTTTTTTAAGTTTACTTCTTTTGAGAGAGAGAGAGAGAGAGAGAGAGCGCATGCACAAGAGCAGGGGAGGGGCAGAGAGATAGGAAGAGAGAGAGTGAATCCCAAGCAGGCTTCGCACTGTCAGCCCAGAACCACATGAGGGGCTCAAACCATGAGAGAATGATCTACGCTGAAACTAAGAGTCGAATGCTTAACCAACTGAGCCACCCAGGCATCTATAGAGATTACTTTAAAATTTTTTTTTTAATTTTTTAAATGTTTATTTATTTGTTTTGAGAGAGAGTGAGAACTGAGGAGGGGCAGAGGGAGGGGGAAGAGAGAATCCCAAGCAGGCTCCACGCTGTCAGCACAGAGCCAGACACGGGCCTCGAACTCACTAACCGTGAGATGGTGACCTGCGCTGGGATCGAGAGTTGGATGCTTAATCGAGAGAGCCATCCGGGAGCCCCTTAAATAAATTTTTAAAAAATTATCTGTGACCTACTTCAGACCTATTGAATCAGGACTTTGGGAGGCAGAAAAGTGTTTATTTGGTCCGTAAGGGGGTGTGAATGAGAACGCTCATCAAAGAGCTGTTTGCCATGGAAGGATTTGGAAAAACAATGTATCAGCCGTGATACCTTGGATAAGCAAAATGTGTGCAGTCATACTGCAGTGAGAAACAAGCAAGGAACGGGATGTACCACAGAGCAAGGTGACAAGGGTAGAAAAACAAAGAGTTGAACAAAAATTGCAAGAGACCTGATGTGGAGCACAGTAACATTTTGTACATTTAAAACGAGTATGTTTCGGCGTCGGGCTGCAGGAGAAGATGGCGGTCTCGCCAGGAGTTAAAGTTCCTCGTAATTTTCACTTGTTGGAAGAAATCGAAGAAGGACAGAAAGGAGTAGGCGATGGTACGGTTAGCTGGGGCCTTGAAGATGATGAAGATATGACACTTACAAGGTGGACAGGCATGATTACTGGGCCATCAAGGACAAATTATGAAAACAGAATATATAACCTGAAAGTAGAACGTGGACCTAAATACCCAGAAGTTCCTCCATCACTTAGATTTGTAACCAAAATTAATATGAATGGAATTAATAATTCCAGTGGCATGGTGGATGCACGGAGCATACCAGTGTTAGCAAAATAGCCACCAGAAGGACAAACATACAACAATTAATTTTAGTGGATCTCAAACGTGTCTTAAATCAACAGCCCTTCTACTCATGTTCATGTCTTGATTAAATATCACAACGCAAAATAGCCACACATTAAGTAAAAGAATTCCAGCTGGTAAACATGACCTGGACATTTGTAAGAATATATTTAATATATGTACACCATTATGTTTTCAGCTTACAGGAGGAAAAATGCAGCACCATTTTTTTTCTCTTGTTAAGGCACTGTCATTTAAGCATAAACGTGGAGTACTCAAAATAGAATTCAGGTTTACGAGATGAAAGCACGGAGAGAAGAGTCAGACGCTGTGGAAGCATGTATGTTTCTGAAAAGTCAAAAAATCTCTAGAAGGAAAAACCGAAATGGCATGCTTTATCCATCTTGCTTAGCGAAAGAGCTTCAAGTTGAAATTGTCTAAAGCGGCAGGTAGGATGAATCTTGTCACAAATTGTGTTAATTTTTGAAGCGGTGTGGGTGCTGACTGCGAGAAATATGAAAAATAAGTTCAGGGTTGTTTTGATACCTGTATTTATGATAAAAAAAAAATGTCGTGGGGGAGGCCGATGAGTATCTGTTAAAAGCCGTTCCTGTGGGTTACATGTAACAGACATGGTAAATATTTGTTTACAGTCTTTGTTTGACAAACCATGCATTTAAGTGAAATCAAAAAAAAAGGAATCAGGTGTATGGATATGTGATTTTGAGATTAAAGTTAGTCTTAAAATGTAAATAAAATGTGGAACGTGTCCTCAGGAAAAAAAAAAGGAGTATGTTTCTAAACACGCTATTCCTTTTCAAATAAAGATCCACGAATACAGAGGGGAGCAGAGTTGAAGTGGAATGGCAGTGAGGATCAGGGGCAAAGGGGGGGGGGGGGGAATTGGTAAATAGTAAGAAGACAGACAGGCACGCATCAAAGGGAAGAACTTTGCCCAGACAGACGTCAACGTGCTTTGAACTGAGGAACAAGATTCACTCAACTCCAACACGAGGTCCACTAGCTGGCGGGGTGTGGAGAAATCTCTGCAGATGGGCCCAGGGAATCCGTTGAAAACGAGACCCCCAGATGAGTCCGCTGCATATACCACTGACGTCTTTAATACCAAAGCATCTTTATTTTTTAGCACTTCCTCGATTGGGTCGCTACTTAACTCTCCAGTCACCCTGGCTTCCGTGTTGCGATCCAGTAATAAAACAAATGTCATGATGTGTCCCACCCATAGATCTTTACGCATCCTGTGCCGCCTGTCTGGAACGCCCTTTTTCTTTTTCTTTTCTTTCTTTTTTTTTTTTAAGTAATCTGTATGCTCCACATGGGGACACAGGGCTAGAAGTCACAGCCCCAGGATGCAGGGTCAGACGCTCTGCCGACTAAAGCAGCCGGGCGCCCCTGGAACACTCTCTTTATCTTTCTTCACCTGGCTAATTCTTATTTATTCCTTTCAACTCAGGCCGGGTGCCATCTCCTCGGGAAAGGCTTTCTTACCCCTCTGGCTGGGTTAAGCTGATCCCCCGGCGTTGATAGCACTGGGTTACGAGGCCGCTCGTCGTACGTTATGCTGAAATCCTTGATTCGTGTGTTTTGAAACCTCTCCAGCCCAAGGACTCGCTCTTACTACCTTTTGGACCTCAGTCCTGGGAATATCGTGCCTGCAATTCAATAGGTTTTCACATGCAGTAGCGTGTAGCCAGCCCCAGGAATATTATTTCCGTATTCGTTCACTTACACAAGACGTTGTTCAAAAAGGACTTAAGGCAGCCCTTGACCACTAAACTTGAGAGAAAGCGAAGGTGGAATTTCACCGGGACAGGCACCAGCAAGAGCAGCCCTCTGCGGCTACAAGGACCCATCACGGCCACCTGTCCGGACAGACCAAGATCCCGGCAGGAGCCCAGCGTTCTGGCTGGGGCTGCTTGGCAAAACATCTCCATCCCTGCCTGCGACTGCCATCTCCAGGGGACTGCTTGCTTTTCACCCAGCTGCAGGACTCCAGCTGCCAGGAGAAAAGTCAGTCACAGCTCTGGATTACCTTCACCTTCATCATTCAGGGAAAGAGAGCTCGTTCTTCCCCCTGGTCCTTTAGGGCTCGGAGAGAGACGTCGCACAGCCCTGTGCGTTTCGGTCAGGTACTGAATCTATAGCCTCACAAGAAAACTCCAGAATAGAGGCTGCCTTTACAAAATCAGGGAGTCACGTGACGGATTGGTGCAGAAAATCGGAAAGTTCATTAAAGGATTCACAAACCCTCCACGGAGAAAACATTTGCAGTTATAGTCAGGCTCCCCTCCCACAGAAAGGAAAATAAATGTTTTATTTAAATCAATGTTACAAAAGAGTTACAAAAAAAAAAAAAAAAGCTGAAACACTGAGTCTAAAACGAATTTCTTTCGTATTTCCAGCATATTTTTTAGTCTTATATCAGGACGTTTCTAAAAGAATCATCACAAAGTACAGGTTATTTTTTTTAACAGACAAAATTATACTTGCTTAATGATAGGAAAACATGGTTCGGTAAAATCTAAATTCAATTGGCTAAAACAACCTTTCCTGTAATCTGTAAGGTACTGTCTCAGAACGAATCAAATAATCAAGGGGAAAAAAATAGTCAAGGGACAAAATTGGAATACTCACTAAAGCAGGGTTTCTCAGCCTCAACACTAGGGACATTTGGGGTGGGTACGTTCTTTCTTGCGGGGTGTGGGGGGCTGTTCCCTGTATTGTAGGCTGTTTAGCGGCATCCCTGGCCTCTGCCCACCAAACGTCCACCCACCCTCAGTCATTGACAATCAAAATAGCCTCCGGGTGAGGGAGGGAAGCAGAATCACGCCCCCCCCCCACCCCATCCAGAACCACTGCACTGCGGGAGACACAAAGCCATTCACAGGTAAGCTACAGAGAAGAGTCTGTTAATTAGAACCTGACACAGAATACACAAGCCTTTCCCCCCCGCCGGGGCCAAACCCCAAGGATTACACTTCCTTAATTCAAAGGTGTCAAACTTGCCAATACTATATTTGGGAGCGGATCCTTTTCTTAATCCGCTTTGGCATTTCAAATCTTGGCATTTCAAACTCTAGCCAAGATCTATCTGATAGAAGAGGTCAACAAAGGAGCCACGTCGACTTCGGTGAACAGGCTTAACCATTCTTGATAAGACCTAATTAGAAATTTATAATGTAGCACCTGTTTATTAAGTGCTTGCAAAAGATGTCCCCGCAAAAGATGTCCCTGTCCTAATCCGCAGAAGCTGCCAAGCAAAAGGAACTTTGCAGATGTGATTACGTTAAGGATCTTGAGGTGGAAGGGTGTCTGATGGGCTCAGTCGGGAGAGCAGGCCACCCCTGATCTCAAGGTAGTAAATGCAAGCCCCACGGTGGGTGTAGAGATTACTTAAAAAAAAAAAATACAGTCTTGGGGCGCCTGGGTGGCTCAGTCAGTCAAGCGTCCGCTTTAGCTCAGGTCATGATCTTGCAGTTTGTGGGTTCGAGCCCCGCGTCAGGCTCTGTCCCAACAGCTTGGAGGCTGCTTCGGATTCTGTGTCTCCCTCTCCCTGCCCCTCCCCCCCACCATGCTCTGTCTCTCTCTCAAAAATAAATAGAGATTAAAAATTGTTTTTAGGGGCGCCTGGGTGGCGCAGTCGGTTAAGCGTCCGACTTCAGCCCAGGTCACGATCTTGCGGTCCGTGAGTTCGAGCCCCGCGTCGGGCTCTGGGCTGATGGCTCGGAGCCTGGAGCCTGTTTCCGATTCTGTGTCTCCCTCTCTCTCTGCCCCTCGCCCGTTCGTGCTCTGTCTCTCTCTGTCCCAAAAATAAATAAACGTTGAAAAAAAAATTTTTTTTTTAAAAATTGTTTTTAAATAAAGAATCAAAAATTTAAAAATAAATAAAGTCTTTACAGGAAAAAAATCTTGAGATGGAGAGATTATCCAGCACTATCCAGGCAGGCTCAAGGTAATGTAAGGGTCCTTGTAAGGGAAAGAGGGAGGAGGTCCCTATAAGGGAAAGGGAAGTCATGCGATGCCAGAAAAGAGAGGATTGCTGGCTTTGAAGACAGAAGAAGCGGCCAGGAGCCAAGGAATGCAGGCAACCTCTAGAAACTAAAAAGGCAAGGAATAGATTCTCTCCTAAAGCCTCCAAAAGGAATGAGACCCTGACCCCCAGACCTGCAAGAAATAAACATATATTTAAGCCACTAAACGTGTGCTCATTTATTACAGCAGCAAAGAAAACTGACGTGGTGAAAATCCAGCAGGAATATTATGACCTGGGAAGCCAGGAGAGGAAGGCCACTTCGTAGTTTCAATAAGCATAATTTTTTGCCTTTCTTTTTTAAAATTAGAGAGCGCGTACGCAAGAGCAGGGAGGAGAGGGGCGGGGGGAGAGAGAGAGACAGAGAGAAAATCGTAAGCAGGCTCTGCACTCAGCACGGAGCCTAATGTGGGGCTCAGTCCCACAATCCAGGGATCGTGACCTGAGCCAAAATCGTGAGTCAGACACTCACCCAGGGGCCCCAAGAACAATGAATATTTTAAACCATAATTGAAGATCTCAGACAACACAACAATGCGTTATCTCTCCCTAATTATAGCCAGGAAGTAGACGGCTCTTAGATGTCAGACACCCATCTAAGTGTATTAAGATGGATTAATTCATTTAATCATCATAACAACACTGTGATGAAAATGTTTTTATGATTTCCATTTTTCAAATAAGAAAACCAAGATCCGGACAGGTTACGTCTCAAGCTCACAAAGCTACGAAATGGCAGCACCGGGCTTCAAATCCAGGCATACCGGCTCCAAAATCCAGATGAATGTGGCCCAGAGTGTTACAGGAGGGTGGCGGAGACACGGGTCCCTGTCTCACCGAGTCGAAGAATGAATCTCGCACACGACAGCGAGTGAGCAACGCGATAGAGTTCGAGGGAAAGGGTAAAGTTTTCCAGAGTGAGAGGGGACCCGAGTGGGTGGCCACAGACAGTTTCTGCCCGGGGCTTTTTCTTGGGACCTGATCAGAAAGTTTGTGAGACTTCATGCACGGCATCTAGCCCAGACAGGTCCTCTCCTTCCCCTCCCAGGTGTACCTGCGGTCTGCCTCCCTGAAGGTCCCTCATTTATCCCTGCCTCATGTTACCCCTTTGCCTACTCAAGAACAGTTCCATGAAGTTCAGGGATGGAACGTTACAAAACAAATCCCTGTACTTCTTCACCCAGAGAGGGTGCTTGACCAGAAGCACTGTGGTACCTAGGTTTCCTAGGTTTCCTAGGGACGTCTGCTGTGCCCTCCTGCCACATTTATTTAATCTATGTTTTTCGTAATCTCTACACCCCAAGCGGGGCTTGAACTCATGACCCCAAGAGATCAAGAGTCGCACGCTCTCCCCACTGAGGCAACCAGCCAGGCAGCCCCCTGCCCCCTCACTTAGAGGGAAGGATCTCCAATTTCCTTAGCGATCACCCCCTCCCACACCACCTACGGTCTCTCTGTGGAGTGTCGATCAAGATGGCCTGCCCTTGTTCTGGCCAATTTGATACAAGCCAGACCAATACGATCCCCTCCCCGCTCTGGAATTTGGAAGGATTCGCCTTAATTCCTGCCGCCTGATTCCTCGAGTGCCCCCGGTTCCCGTCTTTTCTAAGGCTTGCCAGTTCAGCCTTTTTTCTGGTTCGGTGGGCCACGTCGTACCTTCCCAATGAAGGCCTTTATCATGTAAGCGGACGGGAGTCAGTTACTTTCCCTCCAAAGAAGAAAGTCTACCTGAAACTGAGCATGCAAGAGATTTATTTGTGAAGAACCCTTAGTGGCAAGTGCCTTCCCTGGCACATGAAAAGAGCTGGCACACTCCTCCCCTGGCCCTAGAGCAGGCGGGCCGCAGGAAGCTACGAGAACAGGGAGAGCTCGCGTCGAAGGAGGCTGAAGACTGCAGGGCTGTGCAAATACAATACAGCTATGGTCCGATAATCACTCAGAGGCGGTTCCAGAAGTAGACCACTTTTCCTTCGCAATTGCCGTGGCGTAGGCTACGTATCTAGAGCGAACTATGCGCAGTGATTGGACCATCCCAGCATCCACTAGTGTGGACACAAATAAGGGATGCGATGGGGCGCCTGGGTGGCGCAGTCGGGTAAGCGTCCGACTTCAGCCAGGTCACGATCTCGCGGTCCGGGAGTTCGAGCCCCGCGTCGGGCTCTGGGCTGACGGCTCGGAGCCTGGAGCCTGTTTCCGATTCTGTGTCTCCCTCTCTCTCTGCCCCTCCCCCGTTCGTGCTCTGTCTCTCTCTGTCCCAAAAAAAATAAATAAACGTTGAAAAAAAAAAATTTATAAAAAAAAAAAACAAACAAATAAGGGATGCGCTGAACCTAGACACGGGAGGGGAGGGGAGGGGAGGACCTCGCTGGCGTAATTAATCCTTTTCTTGCCTTCACGCTGCTGTCGGGAGCTCATCTCGATCCCGTGGACACTAGGCGACCACGGCAGTCAAGATGCTGTTGACAGAGTTGACAAATCAAATAAGGTTTCCTTCCAACAAAATGCTACCGTAATCACGATCTCCCCCCGTTGGTGAGTTCAAGCCCCACTTCGGGCTCTGTGCTGACAGCTCAGGGCCCGGAGCCTGCTTCAGATGCTGTGTCTCCCTCGCTCTCTCTGCCCCTCCCCTGCTCACGCTCTGTCTCTCTCTCAATCGCAAAAATAAATACCCATTAAAAATTTTTTTTAAAACACTACCTTAAGAGGGCTTATTTCTTTCAGGGTTGCCATGTAAAAGTAGGACACGAATAAAACTTCTTTTGGATCCCCTAGGCTTCGGCAACCCTATGCATCATCACAATCTAAAAATGTTTCACCGGGATGCATTTTCCCTCTGCGGTACCCTATCACAGGTACAGCTCCAAAACCACAGCCTCCAAGCCCTCAACGTTAGGATAAAAACCTGGATATCAGCAGCAGCCTCGCTGACCTGATTTGAACAGGTCTTAAAGTCACTTTCAGTTTCAAAACTTTTTTAATTACACAAAGCTACATTTTTCCAATAAATGAAATGTCAAACATTTTGAGATTGCCTGAGGCGGACTTTTTTAAGTATTGTGGGTTGTTTTTTTGTTTTTTTTTTTTTTTTTAACTTTCCTTTCGTGACTGACTCAGGGACATTAAAGGCCTTATGTATATTGTCATCACCCCCTCATCTTTTTCAACAATTTTGTCCTAGATTCGGTCTATAGAAGACAAGTTTTACTGTCCCTGTTTAAGAATGTCACGAAGAAGTCATTCTACTTCTCTGAGACGGCTAACTCCACGATCAGTAGGTCCTATGGAAAGAAAATCTCCCCGTTTAGTCTTTTGACTGAAACTCGTGCATTTTTTTTTACATTGATTTTTGAGAGACAGAAAGAGACAGAGCACAAGTGGGGGAGGGGCAGAGAGAGAAGGAGGCACAGAATCCCAAGCAGGCTCCGGGCTCCGAGCTGTCAGCACAGAGCCCGAAGCGGGGCTTGAACTCACAAACCGTGAGATCAGGACCTGAGCCAACTGAGCCCCCCAGGCACCTGTGAAACTCGTGCATTTGTAAGGGCATTAAGAGGGCAAGAGCAAATTAAGAATGCATTCAGATTTCGGTATTTGTTGTTACAAAAATAGATGGCACTGGGTCTAGATTCATCAGTCATCTGGGGTTGGTTTGTTTGGTGAGAAACCTAGCACTGGAAGTTTGTACCTCTTGCCCCCTTTCTTTCAATTCCTGCATTTCCCACCACCTGCCTCTGGTAACAAGTCTGATCTCTTTTTCTACGAGGTGTTGTGTTTGTTTTTGGGTTTTTTTATAGTTAATAAGCTATATATATATATATATATTTTTTTAAGTTTATTTATTTTGAAAGAGAGCAAGCATGAGCAGGGGAGAGTCAGAGAGAGAGAGGGAGAGAGCATCCCAAGCAGGTTCCGTGCTGTCCGCGCAGAGCCCAATGCGGGGCTCGATCTCATGAACCGTGGGATCATGACCTGACCCGGAACCAAGAGTGGGAGGCTTAACCCACTGAGCCACCCAGGTGTCCCTCAACGAGTTTTTTCGTTTTTTTTTTTTTTTCAAATACCATGTGTAAGTGAGATCACAGTATTTGTCTTTCTCTGTCTGACTTATTTCACTTAGCATAATGCCCTCAAGGACCATCCATGCCGTTGCAAACGTCGGGATGGCTGAATGATGTATGTATCCCTATCTCACATTTTGCTGATCCATTCCTCCATCGATGGACCTCTAGGTTGCTTTCATGACGTGGCTATCGTAAATAACGGCGCTGTGAATCTGGGGCTGCAGATATCTCTTTAACGTGGTGTTTTCATTTTCTTTTTTTTTTTTTTTTAATTTTTTTTTTCAACGTTTATTTATTTTTGGGACAGAGAGAGACAGAGCATGAACGGGGGAGGGGCAGAGAGAGAGGGAGACACAGAATCGGAAGCAGGCTCCAGGCTCCGAGCCATCAGCCCAGAGCCTGACGCGGGGCTCGAACTCACGGACCGCGAGATCGTGACCTGGCTGAAGTCGGACGCTTAACCGACTGCGCCACCCAGGCGCCCCAAGTGTTTTCATTTTCTTTGTCTATATTCCCGGAAGCGGAATTGCTGGCTCGACACTCATCAGATTTGACTTCTCTTCAAAGCATAGCCACGAATTAGCTATGTATCAGGATAGACTGCAAAAAACCCCTGACCGTCGCTTTTTCCCGTTTCAGCTTCAACCATCACAAATCGCCCCGCCCTTAAAGTCGTAGCTGTTCTCAAGATTCGCTTTGGCTACGAGACGGCAACTGAAGTGACCTCATGTGAGTTGTAAGTCTTGCTGCTGTTGGAAGGGGACACCACTAAGTGAAGAGACCTGGACCAGTTTACTGGAGGTGAAGAGGCCGTGTAGACAGGCCATCTAGCTACGCCGGCTATTCCAGCCAGGGTTCCAGGTACAGCAGGGAGCCCAGTCCAGAAAAGCCATCGCGCTGAAGAGCCAAATAAATGGCTACTTGGAGCCACTAAGATTTAGGGTACTTGCGGTGCAGCCAAAGCTCACTGACACCACGGCCCTTAGGACACGTAAGCACTCTGTAACGCCGTAAAATGAGGGGACTGAGGGAGCGCTAGAATTTTCTTCTTGTAGAAACATTCTTAGAGATATACATACCACCCTCTTTGCTCCTGAGCACCCAAGTGGAAGGAAGCTAAAAATGAGATTGACCCAATTGGGGGTCGCCTGGGTAGCTCAGCCGGTTGAGCGTTCCACTCCGGATTTCGGCTCAGGTCAGGATCCCAGGGTTGTGAGATCGAGCCCCACATCGGGCTCGGTGCTGAACGTGGGGTCAACTTGGGATGCTCTCTCTCCCTCTCTCTCTCTCTCTCATCCTGTGCCCCGTTCCCCACTCTTTCACTATCTCTCTATCTCTCTCTCGTGCGCGCTCTCTCTTTCAAAAAAAAAAAAAGATCGACCCAGGTCTGTACAAGGATTCAAGATGTATAGCAAAGAATAGTATGTGAAAATGTTTGTAAACATTAAAACTGTACAAAATCCAGCTGTCATTATAATTACACACACGTGAGGAGTGCAACGTAGCCTAAGGAAAATACAGGAAGAGCAGCACAAAAGTGTCCAAGGCAGCCTGACGTTTGTCACGTGAGGAAGGAATGAATGGTTATTGAGCACCTGCAATGCCCCTAGTTAATTACATACATTAGCTCATTTAACCCGCAAAATGACCCTATTAAGTAATGTCATTATCAATCCACCTTACAGATGAGAAAACTAACGCTAGAAGATGGTAAATAATTGGACTAAATTCAAAGAGAGTAAGATATAATAACAAGGGTATAGACGAAGGTCTTTGGACTTCAAAGCCTAAAGCACGTCTTTGCTTCCACCACTTTACCCGTTACCATCCAGCAGAAATGAACATAAGTTAGGTATCGTGAAACATTTTTCTTCCTCTTTCTTTTCACACCTATACATACAAAAGGCATAAAAGGATTATCTATGCAGTCAAGGTCTTATTGTCCCAAAAAATCTTCTGTTAATCTGGGGGCATTTTTTTCCTATCTATTTTCTCTATCCTGGGTTTTTCTTTAATCAAGAAAAACCACACTTTTATTATGTTTTTTTTTTTAAATCACGCATGTAATACGTGAACACATGTTTATTATACAATGTCAAAGAGGGGTGCCTGGCTGGCTCAATTCGTAGATCGCGTGATTCTTGATCTTGGAGTCATGAGTCCCAGACCCACGAGGGGTGTACAATTTACTTTAAAAATATATATATGAGCACATATTTGTTATAAATAGTCAAAGAGAGGTGCCTTCCTGGCTCGGTTGGTGGACCATGCAACTCGTGATCCCGGGGTTGTGAGTTTGAGCTCCTCGTTGTTTGTAGGGATTGCTTAAAAAACTTAAAATTTTAAAAGAAAAGTCAAAGAATCAAAGGCTTACAAGGTTCTTTTAAAAAGATCAATATGGTGTGTACTCTTCTAAACACATAGTTCACACACGATTCTATTGCATTATAATAAGTTATTTATTACTTATATGCAGATATTATATATTTTTGTTTGACATATATGGGATAATTCTAGATATATTTGTTGCACCTTTTTCTTTCACTTAACATTATGCCTTGGAGATTTTTGCATATTGGGGCATATAGATCTGGCACATTTCTTTTTAAGCTTATTTATTTATTTTGAGAGAGTCCCAGAAAGGGAGGGGCAGACTGAGAGAGAAAGAATCCCAAGCAGGGGTGGAGCCCGACTCGGGAGCTCAATCTCACAAAGAGCGAGATCATGACCCGAGCCGAAATCAAGAGTGGGAAGCTTAACCAACTAAGCCACGCAGGTGCCCCAGATCTGCCACATTTTTAAAAACTATGCAAATAGTGCATGTACCATGTTATTTTTAACCCTTCTCTTATCCATAGCCACTTAGACTGTTTTTAAATTTTTACTGCAACATAATCATGTGCATACTTTTTTTTTAAAGTGCCTCAGCAAATGTAATTACACATAGAGTATTATAAATGTGAGAGCATTTTTTTTTAAGTTTATTTTTATTTACTTTGAGAGAAATAGAGAGTAAGCTGGGGATGGGCAGAGAGAGGGAGGGGGGGACAGAATCCCAAGCAGGCTCTGTGCTGATAGCGCAGAGCCCTACGTGGGACTCGAACTCACTAACCGTGAGATCACGACCTGAGCCGAAGTCAAGAGTCGGATGCTTAACCGCATGAGTCACCCAGACACCCGGAGATCACTTCTATTTATAGATATGGACGTAGTTTTAATTTTCAAAATTACTCCCAAAGTGACTATCCAAAAAAAAAAAAAAAATGCAATTCCGAAGAGGGTATAGAGGTTCATTTCCACCACCCTAGTGAATACTAGATATTTTACATATTTTTCCCTAATCTTCTTAGAAACAGATTATTATAGCTTATTTTACATTTCCCTGATTTCAAAAAAGCATTAGTCCTCACGTTTATTGGACATTGAATTTTCTTCTTCAATAAATGAATATTTCCTGTAATCAATTTTAATTGCATTGTTTTCCTTTTGCGCGCGCGCGCGCACACACACACACACACACACACAATGGGTATTAATCCTTTCATATATGTATTTTTTTTAACGTTTATTTATTTTTGAGACAGAGAGAGAGACAGAACATGAATGGGGGAGGAGCAGAGAGAGAGGGAGACACAGAATCGGAAACAGGCTCCAGGCTCTGAGCCATCAGCCCAGAGCCCGACGCGCGGCTCGAACTCACGGACCGCGAGATCGTGACCTGAGCTGAAGTCGGACGCTCAACCGACTGAGCCACCCAGGCGCCCCATCCTATATGTATTTAAAATACACTCCCATCCTGTCACTTAACTTTTATCTCGGTTTATGGTATATTTCAATGTTCAAAACTGTGACATTTGCATCTATTCAAATATGTCAATATTTTCCCTTCTTGGATTCCAGGCTTTTAAAAATACTTTTCCCCACTTCTACTACTTCCACAGCTATTCTAACCTTTAGCCATTTAATTCATCTGCAATTTATTTCGTATTTGACCTAGAAGGGTTTTACTTTGGCTGTCAATGCCCAAGTATTTTTACTATTTTGGCTTTAGAACGTGTTTTATGTCTGGCAGAGCAAGTCCTTCTTCATTATCCCTACTTTCCAAAAACTTCTTTGTTATTCTTGTACATTATCTCTTTTACATTAAATTCAGAACCACCTTATCAAGATTCTAATTAACATTGCGTTAAATTTATGCGTTAATTCTGGGGGGAAATGACAGTTCTATGTGGTAGGCAGATTAATGTCCCCCCAAAGATGTCCATGTCTTAATGCTGGAGCCTATTAATATGTTATATTACATGGCAAAGGGGAATTAAAGTTGTAGGTGGAAATGAAGGTCGCTAATCAGCTGACCTAAAGATAGATTTTGCTGAATTATCTGGGTAGGGCAAAAGTAATCGTTAAGGGTCCTTAAAAGTCAAAGAGGAAGGCAGAAAACCAGAGTCAGAGGGAGCTAGGACTTTGGAAGAAGCGTCAGAAAGGTGCGATGTTGCTGGTTTTGAAGATGGAGGAAGGAGACCGTGAGCAAACGAATGCAGTGGCCTCTAGAAGCTGAAAAAGGCAAGGAAATGGATTGTCTCCCGGAGCCTCTAAAAAGGAATATAGCTCTGCTGACACCTTTATTTTAGCCCAGTGAAGGCCAAGTTGAATTTCTAAACAGTAGAGCTATAAAGAAATAAACCAATGTTGTTTTAAGCCGCTACAGTTGTAGCAATTTCAGGGGTGCCTGGCTGGCTCGGTCAGAAGAGCACACAACTCTTGATCTCAGGGTCATGAGTTTGAGCCCCATGTTGGGTGTAGAGCATACTAAAAAAAATAATAATAATAAAATAAAGTTTTAAAATAAATAAAAATAAAGGCTTAGTAATTTTCTTGCAGTAGCAACAGAAATTAATACACTCTACATTATTGCACTTTCTAGAACAGTTGGGATATTTGATTGCAAGCAACAGAAACAGACTCCAGCTAGGGGTGCCCGGGTGGCTCCGTCCGTTCAGCGTCCAACTCTTGATCTCGGTTCAGGTCATGATCTCACCGTTTGTGGGTGTGAGCCCCACATCGGGCTCTGCGCTGACCATGCAGAGCCTGCTTGGGATTCTGTCTCCCTCTCTCTCTCTGCCCCTCCCCTGCTCGTGCTCTGTCTCTCTCTCTCTCTCTCTCTCTCCTGCTCTTGCTCTCAAAATAAATGTAAAAACTTAAAAAAAAAAAAAAAAGATTCTGGCTAACTTAAATCCAAAAGGAATATATTGAAATGATAGTAGAGATCTTCCAGAACTCAGAACACTTAGGAAACACCAAGGTCTGGAAGGAAAGCAAACACGAAGAGAGGCCGGAGAATAAGACGCATAACTTCAGTTTTTGTGCCGCTCGGTGCTCAACTGAAAAATCAGAAACCATCCTGGACGCTCAAGCAGAGGGAATTTAACACAAGGAATTTCTTCCAAGGGTGTCGGAAGGGCTGAAAGAGCAAACGGAAGGAGGAGGCCAGAGAAAAAGGGCGAGGCAGGAACTGTGCATAGAGCGTTAGTCAGAGATCAGTACTACAGGCTGGGGCCCAAGAGCCTGCGGTCACCGTCGAGCTTCTGAAGACTGTATTGCCACTGCCATTGAAACTGCACTTCGGGGGCGCCGGGGTGGCTGGGTCCTTTCAGGGTCTGCCTCTCGGCCTCGGCTCAGGTCACGATCTCAGGGTTGCGAGTTCAAGCCCCGCGTTGGGCTCCACGCTGGGGGTGAAACCTACTTAAGAAAGAAACCACGGAAAAGAAACTGCACTATGGCTGAGCAGGAAACCAGTTTCCCACACTCGCACTAATGCCCAGGGCCTTCTCCGGCTCCTCTCAGTTCTTTTCTCCGGTGGTGCTCTTGTCAGAGACTTCCTCCAAAAGTGGGAGAAAGGACTCGTCCGCTGCCTTTAAAATTTCCGCCATGATTTCCCATCAGCAAAACACAACAGAAAGCCAGCCAAGCAGGCAGTTTGGGGAACGTAGTTTGTAGGGTTTTAATCCCAGCAGGAATAGGGTTAGCCTGCTACTTTTTTTTCTTTTTCAGTTTTTATTTATTTATTTATTTTGAGAGAGAGAGACAGAGCGTGAGCAGGGGAGAGGCAGAGAGAGAGAGGGAGAGAGAGAATCCCAAGCAGGCTCTGCGCTCAAACTCACAAACCACGAGATCACGACCTGAGCTGAAACCGAGAATGAGACACTCAACGAACTGAGTCATCCAGGTGCCCCTGGCCTGTTAGCTTTCTAGTGCTGTGTGACAACTTAGCACAAATGTAGCACCTTAAAGCAACCTACGTTTGTCCTCTCACGATTTCCCTGGGTCAGAAGACTGGGCCGGCGTAACTGGCTCCTGTCCTAAGGGTCTCACAAAACTTCGATCAAGGTATTGGCCAGGGTTGCATGATCATCTGGGTCTCCGGGTCCTTGTCCAAGATCACTTGGTTGTTGGCAAAATTCAGCATTTTGCGTCGGTAGGGCTGAGGTCCCTGCCTTGTTGGTGGCTGTTGGTCACGGGCTGCTCTCACCTCCTAGTGTTTTTTGCTATGTGGCTCCCTCACGATACAGCAGGTTGCTTCATTATTCTATTGGCTGGGAGCAAGTCACAGATTCCACCCACACTCAAAGGAAAGTGATTATTCAAGGGCATGACTCATCGGACGGTCACCTTAGGGTGTGTCAGCGCAGAGTCTGACTCGGAGTTCGGTCTCACAACCTGGGAGATCATGACCTGAGCTGAAACCAAGAGTCCCATGCTCACCCGACCGAGCCCCCCCGGGCGCCCCATGTTGCTGAACTCTGATGACCACTATGCCTGTGAATAATTTCTAGTTTTCTGAATCTTCCTCTATCTCTCCATTTATATTCAGATCTTCTTCTAGAACATAATGTAAAGTACTGTAGTGTTTCATTCATAAAAGACTTGTAAGTTTTCGTTTTTTTAAGTGGACTCCTTTTAACACTTTATTTTAAGGTAATCTCTACACCCAACCTGAGACTCGGACTTACAGCCCCGAGATCAACAGTCGCACGCTCTACCGAGCCAGCCCGCGCCCCCCCCACCTTGGCGAGACTCTTTTAATTAGTCCAGAATTTCAGTTGCAAATGACAGGAACCAAAGCAGATGAGCTAAAAGAAAAAATAAACTATATTGGCCCATTTATTGGGAACACCAGGGATGGAGCTCATTGAGAGACTCCAAGAACTCTTGACAGAAAGAAGGGCAGGAGTGAGAGACAGAAGTAGACACAGAGACAGAGACAGAGACAGAGGTAACGATGGAGAGGAAAATACAGACAGAGAGACAGATGCCGTCTACAACCCTCCAAGAGCAGAAAATCTTTTTTTCCGTGAGATAGGGAAATCTGTGACCTAACTGCACAAAGGTAGTACGTATGAAACTCACAGTCCCCAAATGTGAGTGTGGAAACATGTGACTTCTAAATATAATGTGCAAATATCCTGCTGGAAGTTAGATAACTCATTAATTACATAGGAAACTTTTTCACTGTTGCAGTCATCACTATAGAAATCCTGTAAATAATCAATGTGTTTCAAATACATCTTGTCTAAAATCGTTACACTTTCAAAGGACTTTCAAATAACTAAACGAAACTTCCTTTCTTTCTCCTTAACTAGATTTAATTTAGCTATGGAGCCCCCAAGGCAGTCAGCAGCAGAAAGCGTCATCTTGCCCAATCCAAGGTAATTCAGCCATTTCCAGATGGACACTCACATCCCCTTTCTCCTCAGAAATAAGCTAGGTTCTTCCTGGGTGACTCACTACAGACCAGGCTTCAATATGAACAGGGTTTCCAAATACGCAGGTCCTGCCTTTTACCAGAATGAATTGGAATTTATCGTGCTCGCCTGGCCTTTGTCATTCAGTTCCGGCATTCATTGCTAAAGCCCAGAATCTCATCATGGCCTCTGACGACCCAAACATAATCCTTATCCTTCGCCATCTTGACCCCAGACTCCTCAGGCCCACTAGTGCGCTCCCAGACTTTCCGAGGTTAGGAACACTCAGCCGCTCTCCTCACAACGGGCAGGGCCCCTGTGAGGCCGACATCAGGTACATCCGCCCGGGGGACCTGTGTCACCATCAGTATCCTCTGCTCTGGTGCCTTGCTAAACGAGAGGCTACTCAAAGGTTTGCAGTCTCCAGGCCACAGTTGACATGGGTGACATATTTTCTTTCACCCTCACATCCCATCACAGGCATGTATCCCTTCTTCCCACCCCAGACCCATCCCAGAGATTGAGAGCCAGGCCCCACTGTCCCTTACGGACTCAGTTATCTCTAACCCCCTCATTTTCTCTCCAAATGACACTCCTCCCTCAACCGAATGGGATTTCTACCCGGTCTGGGGCGGGAATTACTCTCACAGCATTCTGCATTCTTACCCTGTTGTTTATAATCGTCCTGTTCTACGTACTTGAACGTGTTTGTAATCTACATGTTCTTAGGAAGTCACAAAAAGAGTAAAATGAAAAACTGCTCCGAAAATTCTAAAGCTCTTTAAAAACGTTAAGACGACATTTCGGGGCACCCGGGTGGCTCGGTCGGTTAAGCGGCCAACTCCTGATTTGGGCTCAGGTTACGATCTCCCAGTTCGTGCGCTCAAGCCCCACGTTGGGCCCTGTGCTCTGTCTCCCTCTCTCTCTCTGGTCCTCTCTCTCCCAAAATAAATAAATAAACATTTAAATAAATAAAAATAAAAATATGAGATGACATTTCAACTAATGTCTGCATAATAAATAATAACTCCTTAGTTTGAACGCAGTATTTATTCAACCTTATGGGGTTAAAAAAAGAAAGAACAAAGCAGTCACAATTGATCTTCTAAAAATCTGAATTTACAAAGTTTTGGACATGCTACCCTTTAACAAAACACCTTATTTTCCTAGGGCATGACTCCCTTTTGCAGAAATTTGCACTACCTATAACAGCAGCTAATTTTTCTCTCTCTCTCTCAAAAATAAATAAACATTAAAAAAAATTTTTTTTTAGATACAGAAAAGGGGCGCCTGGGTGGCTCAGTCGGTTAGGCGTCCGGCTTCGGCTCAGGTCACGATCTCACGGCTCGTGAGTTCGAGCCCCACATCGGGCTCTTCACTGACAGCTCAGAGCCTGGAGCCTGCTTCCGATTCTGTGTCTCCCTCTGTCTCTGCCCCTCCCCCGCTCACACTGTGTGTGTGTGTGTGTGTGTGTGTGTGTCTGTGTGTCTGTGTATGTGTGTGTCCCTCAAAAATAAACGTTAAAACATTTTTTTAAAAATAGCAGCTGATTTTTTTTTCTAGGTATCAAAACTAGACTTAGGCTTCATTTTTCTTCTTATGTCACACACAGTTAATTATAAGATGACTTCCCCAAAAAACATCGACCACACTATTAATATTCACGCCACAGTCAGCCCCAACAGCCCATAGTCTTGAATTAAAGTAAAGAACATGTGTGACATTCAACTTGAAATCAGAAAAAAAGTGTCAGGGAAGCGTAAGAGATTCTACCGGTTGGCAGAACTTTGTGTAACCTTGCTCACTCTTGAGCGTGTATCAGGCTATCCCTAGGGTGGTTGGACTTACAGTGCTTGATATTTTATGCTTCGTCCTTCTACGTTGACAATTTTACCCTGATTCCAACTGGTTTTTAAAAATCATATGCAGCCTCGGAGCACGTGGGTGGTTCAGTCGGTTAAGCGTCTGATTCTTGATTTTGGCTTTGGTCATGATCTCCCAGTTCATGAGATGAGGCCCCTCATTGGACTCTTTGCTGACAGCACGGAGCCTGCCTGGCATTCTCACTCTCACTCTCTCCCTCTCTCTCCCCTTCTCCCATTTGCGCTCTCTCTCTCTCTCTCTCTCTCTCTCTCTCTCTCTCAAAATAAACAAACATTTTAAAAAAGTGGTCCCATTGGGGATTGAGGATGCTGACGAATATATCCAGCACTCCTATTCCCCACCCCTTGGTTGAGAGTTGCCCCTAGGACCACCAACTATCCTGTACAGGTTGAGCCTGCACAGAGCTGAGCAAGTTTTGCTGTGCCAGGGAAAGCCCTTGACAAAAAACCCAGATATATATCTGTTCCCACTAGCGGTGGGAAGCTAGTTGCTTGTTTGCAATGTCCATAGCTTCAAGTGACTCAGGCAAACCAGGAGGATATGGGGCAGAATATCAATGGCATTTATTATATTAGATACTCTCTCTTTACCCTAATGACCCTTGGAACTGTTCCAAAGTCTCCAAGCAAATCTCTCATCACTTTCACAATCTCCAAACTTACGTTTCTCCGTAATACAGGAAAGCTATAGTTAACAATGCTTTTCTCCTGGTAGACACCATATCTGAGTTACCGGAAAAGTGTTGGTCTTTCTATCCAAGCTCTTCATGAAGAAATGTGGCTTTAGAGACGCAAAGACAGGGGGAATAACCTTCCAGCCATAGTGGAATGACTGGGGCTCAACATACCCTCCCCCACCGTAAACAACTACAAAACTGGTCAAAATACAGGAGACACTAATTTTTGGACACTGGGAAGCAGGCAGTACACAGCCATAAGGACCTAAGATGAACAGGGACGCTTGGCTGGCTCAGTCGGAACAGCGTGCAACTCTTGACCTTGGGGTCGTGAGTGAGTTCGAGCCCCACAGAGGGTGTAGAGATTACTCAAATGTCAAAAACTTTTAATAAAACAGAAGTGAGCAATTCCCAGACTGGGATGCGGATTCCCAAGCATAGCAGGGAGGTGTTGCTAAAGAGACAGATAGTGTTCAGGAAGATGCAGACGGTCATAACTTGTGGGGCAGAGTATCAGGGAAGAGGGAGATGTGTAGAGGAATCGCTCCAAAATCAAACTTCGGGGGGCCATTGAATCGGGCGCTGAACACTAAGTTACACGCGGTTAGGGTGAAAATACTTGATGTCGGGCAAAGGGAGAAATTGGAGCTGTAATCTGAATAATTCCCAGAGATCACACAGGACTGAGATGTTTAAATGCTGACCAGCTAAAGAAATTTCCCGTGGAATATCCACGGCTTAAGTGCAGAGCTCAGAAGAGCATACTTTAGCAGAGAGAGTAAACTAGCCCTAGAGTAAAGGCTATTCGAAATTCACCCACGTAAAACTGCAAATAAGCCTCATGAGGATCAGAGAGAGAGAATCCCAAGCAGGCTCCACACTCAGTACGAAGCCCAGCGTGGGGCTGAATCCCACGGCTCTGGGCTCACGACCTGAGCAGAAATCAAGAGTCAGATGCGGGGCGCCTGGGTGGCGCAGTCGGTTAAGCGTCCGACTTCAGCCAGGTCACGATCTCGCGGTCCGGGAGTTCGAGCCCCGCGTCAGGCTCTGGGCTGATGGCTCAGAGCCTGGAGCCTGTTTCCGATTCTGTGTCTCCCTCTCTCTCTGCCCCTCCCCCATTCATGCTCTGTCTCTCTCTGTCCCAAAAATAAATAAACGTTGGAAAAAAAAAAAATTTAAAAAAAAAAAAAAAAAGAGTCAGATGCTCAACTGACTCAGCTGCCCAGACGCCCCCCGCCCCCACCAACACTTTTATTTGTTTTTATTTTAATTCCAGTTAGTTCTACCCAACAGTTTCTTTAATTTACATCCAAGTTAGTTAGCATATGGTGCCACAATGATTTCAGGAGTAGATTCCTTCATGCCCCTGACCCATTTAGCCCATCCCCCCCCCACACACACCCCCTCCGTGAACCCTCAGTTTGTTCTCTGTATTTAAGAGTCTCTTATGTTTTGTCCCCCTCCCTGTTTTTATATTATTTGTGTTTCCTTTCCCTGGTCTTCAACTGTTCTGTGTCTTAAGGTCTACATCAGTGAAGTCATATGATGTTTGTCTTTCTCCGACTGACTAATTTCACTTAGCATAATACCCTCCAGTTCCATCCACGTAATTGCAAATGGCAAGATTTCATTTTTTTTGATGGCCAAGTAATACTCCATTGTATATGCATGCCACGTCTTCTTTATCCATTCATCCGTCGATGGACATTTGACACCCAATACTTTTTTAAAGAAAGGCAAGACCTAGCACTCCACAATGTAAAAACCGCAATGTTCAGCATTCGATCAAAAATGACTACAGATACAAAGAAGCAGGACAATATGATCCATAATCAGGAAAAGAAAGCAGTCGCCAGAAACAGAATCAGAAATGACAGCGATGATGGGTTTAGTGGAAAGGACTCTAAAAAGCTAGTATGGGGCACCTGACTGGCTCAACTCAGTTAAGCATGTGACGCTTGATCTCAGAATTGTGAATTCAAGTCCCATGTTGGGCATGGAGACTACTTAAAACAAATAAAAAATAAAAAGATTATAAAAAACCTTAAAAAATTAAAACAAAAGATAAAAGCACAGAAACCTTTAACAAAATAAATAAAACAGCTACTACAACTATGTTCAAGTATTTAAAGGAAAACATGAGGCTAGTGGGAAAGAAATGAAAGACAAGACAAATAACCAAACAGAACTTCAATAAATGAAAAGTACACTCTCTGAAAGGAAACATTATAAGGTACGGAAAAGAAACTCAATAGGACAAAATAAGCTAAACCCATTTTACAAAAGCACTAGGTCCTTGGAAGAGAGTACTAAGGGATTCTCATAGAATGCAACATTGAGAGACATAAAATGTATCAAAGAGAAATATATAACGATTCCTACAACTCAACAACGACAATAAACAACCCAATTCAAAAATGGGCAAAGGGCTTTATAGACATGTCCCCAAAGATACACAGATGGCCAAAAAATACAGGAAAGGATGGTCAACATCATTAGTCATTAGGAAATCAAAACTACAAGGAGCTAGTACTTTGTTTATTATCAAAACACAAGCAAACAAACGAACCAACCAAACCTTGAAAATAGGTTTTGCTGAGAATGTGGAGAAATTGGAACCCTTGTGTGTTACTGGTAGGAAAGAAAAATAGTAGAGCAGTTCCTCAAAAAGTTAAATGTAGAATGATTGAACCATTCCTCTTCCGGGCGTACACTGTTAAGAAACGAAAACAGGAACTCAGATACTTGAAACTTGAAAACAGTTGGCTAAGTGAAAAAAGCCAGAACCAGAAAAACAATTATTGTATGATTCGACTTACATGAAGTATCTAGTATCAGGCAAATTCATAGAGACAGAAAGTAGAACGGAAGCGACCAGGAGCTGTGAGGAGGGAGTCATGGGAAGTTGTTATTTAACGGTACAGAGTTTCTGTTTGGGATGATGAACAAGTTCTGGAAATAGGGAGTGGTGATGGTTACACAACGTTAGGAATGCACTTCGTGCCACTGAATGGTACACTGAAAAGTAGTTAAATAGTAATTTTATATTATGTGTATTTTATCACACTAAAAAAGAGCAGGGATAAATAATAAAGAAATAAGAGACATGGAAGATACACTACGAAGTTCCATATATTTCTGAGAGGGTTAGAGAAGAGAGAGAAGTAGCAAAAAAAAAAAAAAAGGCAATATTTGAAGAAATAACATTTGAGAATTTTCCTGTATTAAAAAATTGGAGGGGGGGGTGCCTGGGTGGCTCCGTTGGTTAAATGTCCGACTTCGGCTCAGGTCATGATCTCACAGTCCCTGAGTTCGAGCCCCGCGTCGGTCTCTGTGCTGACAGCTCAGAGCCTGGAGCCTGCTTCAGATTCTGTGTCTCCCTCTGTCTCTGCCCTCCCCTGCTCATGCTTTCTCTCTCCCTCAAAAATAAACATTAAAAAAAAAAATTAAAAAAAAAATTGGAGGGGTTGGGGCACCTGGGTGGCTGAGTCTGTTGAGCGTCTGACTTCAGCTCAGGTCATGACCTCGCACTCCGTGAGTTCGAGCCCCGCGTTAGGCTCTGTGCAGGCAGCTCGGAGCCTGGAGCCTGCTTCCGATTCTGTGTCTCCCTCTCTCTCTCCCCCTCCCCTGCTCACCTCTCTCACTCTCAAAAATGAATAAATGTTAAAAAAAAAAAAATTGGAGGGGCATCTGGATGGCTCAGCGGATGGAGCATGTGACTCTTGATCTGGGGGTTGTAGGTTCAAGACCCACACTGGATGTAAAGATTACTTAAAAAACATGAAAAAAATTTTTAAGTTTGTTTATTTTGAGAGAGAGTGCACACGCAAGCAGGGGAGGGGCAGGGAGAGAATTCCAAGCAGGCCCTGTGCTACCAGCACAGAGTCCGACATAGGGCTCGAACTCACAGTGAGATCATGACCGGAGTTAAAATCAAGAGTCAGATGCTTCACCGACTGAAGCATCCAGATGCCCCGTTAAGAGAGGAGATCTCGAATGTTCTCCCCACAAAAACAAAATGGTAATTACGTGATGGGATGGAGGTGTTAGCTAACCCTATCGTGGTGACCATTTTGCAAACTGTAAGCATATTAAATCAACATGTTGTACACCTTAAATTTATGCAATGTTGTATGTCCATCATGTCTCAATAAAGCTGGGGGTAGGGAAAGGGGGGATAACAAAAGCTTTCCACATGACCTTCCAAAGATCCAATCTCTCTTTCCATTTTCAAGGTCCTTATGATCTCTGTGATCTTCTACTAGAACTGCTGTATCCAATCAGAAGATAAAGACAGAGCATGTGGATAAGACATACCAACTCTTAACTGCCTCGTATCAGAAGTGACACATCACTCCAAATTATGCTCTCTCTCTCTGTCTCTCTCAAAAATAAATAAGCATTAAAATGATTTTGAAGATAAAATAAATAAATATAATTAACAAAAAAAGGGGGAAAAACCAAAATAATTAGTTTCATATAATTCAAATAAATTCCCGGGCACCTGGATGGCTCAGTCATTAAGCATCTGACTTCGGCTCAGGTCGTGATCATGAGTTTGACTCCCTCCTCCGGTGAGCACGAGTCCCATATCCCATATCCCTATCCCATATCGGGTGAACTCAAGCCCCGCTTCAGGTAACACGAGCCCCGCTTGAAGCGAGCCCTACTTCTCTCTCCCTCTCTTCCTCTCTCTACCCCCCCCACCCCTCCTGGGATTCTCTCTGCCTCTCTCACTTGTGCCCTCTCTCAAAAAAAAAAAAAAAAAAAATCCCAACATGTTTATTGCTGTTATCACAGGGAGTTTGATTGATTTAGCTTGTGTTTCTCTCATTTGTTTTGCTTTTGCAGAACGTAGAAAGCTTGATTCCAAAATTGTCACGGCAGTACACAGGACCAAAACTTATTAAGCTCATTTATTTTCAGAGAGAGAGAGAGAGAGAGCACATGCGCAGAAGCAAGCAGGGGAGGGGCAGAGAGAATCCCAAGCAGGTTCCACATTGTCAGCACAGAGCCCCAGCAGGGCTCAGCCCATGAGCCTGAGGTCATAACGTGAGCTGAAATCAAGAGTTGGACACTCAATCTACTGTGCCACCCAGGTGCCCCCACAGCCATTTTGAAGGAGACCATCAGGGAAGGGAGATCTCCCTTATGAGATATCCCTCCTCATTATAAAGCTATATAAACTATGAGATTGGGACACTGGGACAGAAATAGACTCAGCAATTCCACTGATAGGAATATAGTGTAAAAGTAATAATACACAATTGGCTGCAAAGAGATGCTAAAGAATTTTTAGCATAAAAATTGCACTGTTTGTAATCGTATAAAATCAGAAATAATCTACATGCACATCAATAGTTGAATAAATACTTTGTAGTACATGAAGAAGTAAAATGCTAATATATTAACTTTTCAAATGACCCAGAGCTACATATATCAATGTGTAACTTTTTTTTTTTTTTTTTTTAAAGTAGGCTCTACACCCAGCACAGGTCTTGAAGTCACAAACCCCAGGTCAAGAGTTGCAGCTTGAAAACCCCAGGTCTATCGACTGAGCTGGCCGGACGTCTCAATATGTGTAACTCTTAAAACCACACTATCAATAGAAAAAAAGAAGTTGCAGGATCCATATTTTATAATAACACGTAACGAGACTTCTTAAGATGCAAACAAAACCACATATTATATTCATATAACATATACTATATATATTATTTATGCAGATACATATGTGGAGTTATAATATTTATATTTTATATACGTATTTAATAGATCTCTCTGCTAAAGAGAACATCTTGGCAAATTTGGGATAGTGGTAACCTTACGGAGGGAGAGAGGAATGGCTTTGAGGGGTCAAAACAGAGGGCTTCATCTATTCCTGAAATGTTTCATCACTTAGAATGTATCCGAAGCAAATATAGAAAAATGTTAATGTATCAAGTGTCAGGTAGAAAAGTATTTATTTTATTTTCCATAACTTTGTATGCTTGCGATACTTCATAATAGAGTATTTCTAGCACCTAGCAATAGTCCGTTAACATTTTCTACCACAAACTCCCAGACATCTTTTATTATGCGTGTGTGTGGGGGGGGGGGGGTGAGTGTGCAAATACTTAAGCTCAGATCTTAAACGATATTGAGGGGTGTCTGGGTGGCTCAGTCAGTTAAGCATCCAACTTTGGCTCAGGTCATGATCTCAGTTTCTGTTCCCCTTGCCCTCTGCCTGCCTCTCTGTCTCTGTCTCTCTTTCTCAAAAATAAATAAATAAAATATTAAAGAAATATATACATTAAACAATATCGAGTTTGTGGACTTCATACTGCTTTATTACATGTTACTTTCACTCAACAGCGTCACGAATATTTTTGTTAATGAATATATATTTAGAATATCTTGATGGTTTATTATATATTTCATTATACATTTGTATCATGATTTTTAACCAATCTTATATTGTCAAGTCTGATTCCAATATTTCATTTCCATAACCTAAACTACAATAAATATTTTATTCTCTGTTCAATTACATGATTATATTCTTACAAGAAATTCCTTCAAGTGGAGATGATTAGATAAAAGAAATGCACTTTTGAAAGCTCCAAAATATATTGCCAAGTAGCCCTTCTGAAAGCATATCCCAATTTAAAGTTCAAGTGTGACTGAGATTTCATTTTTTTTTTTCTATTTTAGCCTTTACCGGTTTCAGTAATCTTTATTTATGGATCTTTGGAATGCCTAAACGTCCCCACTGACAGAGGGCTTCCAGGATTATTTCTCTATGAGCTGGTTGTCCTAAGAGAGGTGTGTTTGCTTAAATGTAGAGTTTCTCAACAGACTACCTACAATTAAAAATTGCATTTTGCTGAGTCATAGGAAATGTGACAAATCTTGAATAGATATTGCCTATCCCCCTTGAGGCCAATGCTATCCTTTGTATTATAGGTACTTTGAACTCTGTAAAGTATACAGTTTTCTTTTACTTCAACTGGTGACTTGACTTGTCCTGAAATCTAATTAGTCTAATTGGATGGGGAGATTAAAAGGTCAAAAAAAGTAACCCAGACCAAGAGGTTTTTTATTCCATTGGCAATTTCCTGCTGTTTCTTGAAATTGCCCTGCGTGCCTGAGTGACAATTCTCCTTTCGTTTCTAACCACAGACCATTGAAAATTAAAATCATGTTCCAGGTTTTGGTAAATGTGGGCCTCACCCTTCCAGTTTCTGGTTTGACAAGTACTTTAAAGACGCAACAAAACAAAACAAAACCTTAACCAAGTTAATGTGGTGCCAGGTGAAATGAGATACAGAAGAAGTCACCTTGGACGATCTTATTAAAGTTAACCCTTACTACAAACTTATTACCTAAGTAATGGCTTCAGCAAAATACTAAGTTGTAAACTGTTTGAAGTAAAAAAAAAAAACAACGTGTAAGTATGTCCTTGTATGATCACTCTAGGTTAGACCTCTAGAAGCAGTAATGGACATACTTTAGAGGACGCAATGAACCTATGTTAGATCTGGTGAATAAGATTAAAGAAGCATGCTCAGATTTCAGTTGACATGCAGAAAACTTTCTTGACTCAGCTTTAATAATTCAAGGACCGCGTCCTATAATTTTATTAAGGTTTCTTAAATTGCATCCCTGGGTAAGACTTCTTTGTGTAATATCAGATCATTTTTACGGGCAATCTTCTAGTTCCAAACTACAAACCTATTGGTCTGCTTATCACTCAATTGAAATCCTAGATCTGCTCCTACTTGACAAATTTTATGTATAAGATTGTTCAGACAATATGTTACACGGGCATGAATGGCTACTGATATACTCTTTCATAACTTTTGGAATCATCTGTTAAGAATGACAAGTTACGGGTCAGTTTAATTTCATTGACTCCTCCTTGCCTATTGACTGTCAGTTATGAATGGCAACTCTCTCATCTCAGTAGGGATGCCCGATTATTCATACTTACTAGGGCCCCTGCCTCAACACCACTGTAAGAATTAGGGTCTGTTCAAATGGCCTCCTGATAGCTAAGCTGATAATTGAAACCATTTAACCTTCATTTATTTTTGAGACCGAGTGAGACAGAGCATGTGGGGGGGGGAGGGGCAGAAAAGGAGGGAGACACAGAAGAATCATGCCCTCTCACTTTTTAAGTCCCACTGGAGAATAGAAAGATTTGTTATCTTTGATTGCTGACGTGAGTTTGCAGCAATATCAATAGGCAATTAGTTGTAATCTAGTTATCAGAAATACTTCTTGAGATCAGTTAGTCTAAAACACCATCATTTGGGGCAAATGATCCTGTATCACTATTAAGACTGGCTATTAGGGATGGCAAGTCAAAAAACATTAGCTTCACTGCAAATGAAGTTTATTTCTCTCTCATATGCTGAAGTATAGGGTTTACCTCCCACACTCCACAGCGCACATCTTACCTTGGCCTCCTTCTAACTAGCCACTTTCTTCCCATCCTTCCCAATCGGCATAATGTCACCGATGCAATGAATCAACGTGATACTCTGTGGAACTGCGTAGATCTCTTTGAACTCTGTGGTAACAGGGTATGGGGAAGTTAACATAGCCTTGTGGCAAAACGCTAAATGTATATGGGAAAGACAAGAACACATTTGCCAAATCAAGGGCTGTCTATCATGTACCTGAAACCATGTTAACCTGCTCTAATATGGACACCACGTCTGGCATGGCAACTGTGACTGGGCCTATCATGCAACAGTCCACGATCATTTTTCAGGATCCGTCCATTTTCTGCAGGGGCCAGACCACCAAATTAAAAGGATTCATGAGCTCTTTCTAGGTCCTTAAGCATAGCAATAATCACCATCCCCTGGGATACTATTTTGTTTTTGAGTTACTACCTTGGCTGCTGGGGTGAGGGGGAGGGAGTATAGGGTAGAGGAGGGATGGTGTTTCATCCATTTGGCCTTCCCTGGGATGATAGCTCTCACACCCGACCAGCACCAATGTGGGGATTAAATCAACTGCAGAAGTACGTCCATCCTGATTATGCATTCAAGGACTAGGAAAATTACTAATGGGTGCATCCATAAAGAAAGTAGAGACATTGTAGAGACATTGTAAGCTAGACTTTGGCCCCCATAGGTCTAACGAGAGGCCTGATGATGTTCTGAGTCTCTGTATATCAATGTCAACTAGGAGTCTATGTCCAATCATCTTCAAAACGTCTGCATATTTCCCTTTCCTAACTGAAGGTATGCAAAAATAATTTTCCCTCTAGTCTTCTAGGTTGTTGGCTTAGACGCCCGCCCTGCAATAAAACACAGTTTCACAGAAGAAAAACAAATAGAAGTTTAGTAATGGGGAGGCCCCTGGCTGGCTCGGTCAGTACAGCATGCAACTCTTGATCTTGTGACGGTGAGTTTGAGCCCCACGTTGGGTGTAGAGATTAAAAAGATGGGAATGTAAGCTGGTGCAGCCACTCTGGAAAACAGTATGGAGGTTCCTCAAAAAACTAAAAATAGAACTACCCTACGACCCAACAATGGCACTACTAGGCATTTATCCACGGGATACAGGGGTGCTGTTTCGAAGGGACACGTGCACCCCCATGTTTATAGCAGCACTAGCAACAATAGCCAAAGTATGGAAAGAGCCCAAATGTCCATCAATGGATGAATGGATAAAGAAGATGTGGTGTGTGTGTGTGTGTGTGTGTGTGTGTGTGTGTGTATACATACAGTGGAGTATTACTCGGCAATGAAAAAGAATGAAATCTTGCCATTTGCAACTACGCGGATGGAACTGGAGGGCATTATGCTAAGTGAAATGAGTCAGTCAGAGAAAGACAACAATCCTATGACTTCACTCATATGAGGACTTTAAGAGACAAAACAGATGAACACAAGGAAAGGGAAACAAAAAGAATATAAAAACAGGGAGGGGGGCAAAACAGAAGAGACTCATAAATATGGAGAACAAACGGAGGATTCCTGGAGGGGTTGTGGGAGGGGGGATGGGCTAAAGGGGTCAGGGGCCAAGAAGGAATCTACTCCTGAAATCATCGTTGCACTAGATGCTAACTAATTTGGATGTAAATTCAAAAAAAATCAAAAATCAAACAAGTTAAAAAAAAAAGAATATGTCTACTAACATGTATACGTCTTGTATATACGGGAGATACCGAGGAAAAGTGAGTAACTCTATAATAGGGCCCAAACCACCACTTTGAACACCATCTTCAGTCAAAGACAAAAGATGTTGCGGGGAAAGGGGGGAAAGGGACAGGTCAGTTATGGGAGGTTACCAGGAAAAGCACAGTAATCAAGGGTGTGGTTGCCATGCAAATTTAAGTCTTTGCCTTCTCCATTGATAAAGAGTTTCTAGAAATTTAGTTATTCTTTCCGTCCGGGTACAGGGAGGGAGACACCCTTCCACATGCCGATTCCCCTTATAAACGTGAATGTCGTCTATCAAAGGGTAACTTCCACGCAGTTTTCAGAGCTTTTCCTGTGTCTGCAGTTTCTTTTTTTTTTTTTTTAATTTTTTTTTTTTAACATTTATTTATTTTTGAGACAGAGAGAGACAGAGCATGAACGGGGGAGGGGCAGAGAGAGAGGGAGACACAGAATCGGAAGCAGGCTCCAGGCTCTGAGCCATCAGCCCAGAGCCCGATGCGGGGCTCGAACTCACGGACTGCGAGATCGTGACCTGAGCTGAAGTCGGACGCTCAACCGACTGAGCCACCCAGGCGCCCCTGCAGTTTCTTAAAAATAAACAGCCCCAGATAATCCTTAGGCCAAAAAGACGATATTTTGGGATGGCAAACGCTGCTCGACTTCGCAAGGATACGGTTACCTGAGTGAACAACAGCTGGTTCCTTCGGGAAAACACGGGGGGAATCGTAGTTGTATTTGCCTGGTGTTGTGGGTTCCTTCCACCTGGGGACCTCAAGACGCGGCCACCTCTTAACTCAATACATTCCACTACTCTTGGAGCGACCGTCTTAAGCCTTCTGCGCCTCCAACTTTGCTTCCTTTGGGTTATACAGTTGCCCCCCCACCCCCCCCCCACCCCCCCACCCCCCGTATCCGCGGGTTTGCTTTCCGCAGTTTCCGTTATCAGCGGTCAACCCGCAGTCTGGAAGCAGGTGACCCCCTCCTCGGAGAGTCAGTAGTAGCCAAACGCTAGGTCACAACGCCTGTATCACTCACGGCACCTCAGCTCAGCGGGCAGGTACCTCTTACCGTCTCGCATCATCACAAGAAAGGTTAAGTACGATACGGTAAGATATTTGCCGCGAGAGGGACGGAGACCATAGTCACCTAACTTTTGTTACCGTACATGGTTACGGTTGTCCCAGTTTACCAGGAGTTGTTGCTGTTAGCCTCTCAGTGCGCCTAATTTATAAATTACATTTGACCACAGATATATGCGTAGAGGGAACGGCAAGGCATATACAGGGTTCAGAACAGTCCACGGTTTCAGGGGGTTTGGAGCAAGCGTATCCTCTGCAGATAAGGGAGGACTATTGTATATATCAAGCAGCATCCTTGCACGCCCATTGGTTTTCCCCTCGGCAGCTACAGTTTAGCCCCTGGGGAGCTGTAGTTTTATGACCATCTTCCCACTTCTCTCCTAGCTAAAGCCCCTTGGCTGCTACCCCATCCTTTCTGGTCATGATAATTGCGCTGCCATAGCTCCTGGTGGTTAAACACCACCATCTGGCCTCCATTGCTTTTGAGCCCCATTTTATCACCTCCCTTACCCATCAACAAGCCAAACTTTTTGACGGTCTCTCTGAATCAACCTTACAGTGGAAGCCTCCACTAAATGTCTCAGTGAGGCCGATAGCCAGCTCCCTGGCACATTTATGATGGTCTTGGTGAATGCCGTGTCCTCTGGATTTTTCCATGGGGCACGATCCACTGGTGAGTCATTTGGTCTCATATAATATATGCATTCCTGTCCGCCCACCTCCCTCAGGCTCTTGATTCCTCGCTCTATTGTTTTTTGTGACCATTTAGGCATTTCAGCTTTGCTCAGCTTGGGCTACCACTCTCTCCAGGCGTCTAGAAACGGCCCTATCAGAGATTTTGGCCCACCTCCAGGGTCCTTGCCAGGGTGTCCCAAGAGAGTGCCAGCAAGTCCGTAACTCTCCCCTGTTCAGTCCTAGTTTTCAGGTCCATTGATCAATCACCTCGAAACCCAGTCCGCTGTTTCTCCCACAGCTCTTGCTGGCACATGCTGGGCAGGTCTTGTGGTTCCACTGGGGTATGGCCCCTTTCCCCCTTTATCAAGCCCAGCTCTGCCCCAGCTGAGTTATGCTGCTACATGATTCTAGTTATTGGCCTGACAACAAAGAGATAAAGTTGGGCAGATCCTGGTGGGGGAGGGGGTGGGGGGGCACGCTGCTGTCTCTTCGGGGAGAAGACACTGGAGATGGGGAGCATTCTAGCTCTTAATAGGGAGGAGTGGGCCGCCTTTGAAGGCTCTCAGGGTTCCAAGGAGCCTCGCGTTGAGGAACAAAATTCAACTGAATAAATTTTAAAGATCTTAATTGGCTTTATTTAGCAATTTGTGAGTTGGGCAGCATTCAGTCTAGCGAAGAGAAAGGAGCTCCCAAGAGTTGTACAATTCAAGAGGGTCTTGTAGACCAACAGAAGAGGGACAAGGAAGTTATGCTGGGCATTTGCTGATTGGTTGAAGGAGGGTTACTTTCCTCATCTGGAGCAAAGGCAAGTCTTTGGAGCCGGGTCAGCTAAAGTGTGCTGAGCAGCCTAAGTGCTGATTGGTTGACCCAGGCCTTCCTTTTCTGGGAAAGCCAAGCATAGAAATTTAGTATGGTTTTGGTGAGCACTCACGGGGCTTAGCATGAGTGACTGCAACGTGGGCCTAATCTAGTTCCTTTAACACTGGGAAGTCAGAGTCAGGGGCATCCGCCTACATGTCCTCATGCTATGTAGCAGAGTCCCAGGTTGCCCCAAAGAGGGCTCTGACCTTGTCATAACAGACCAGTCCCACATTCGATCAGCTTTGAAGGCCAATGAATGTAACTATTTAATCTTGAGTTTTGCCTTCAGCTTCTGTCGGCTCTCCCACTGCAGGAGATAAGAGCCTCTTTGTAAATTACCAACGAGGACTTCTGGCCTTGGCACCTGGTTTTCAATGGTTTATTGACAGCGCTGGGTTTTTCATGATCTCTCTGTAGGGGATTATAGAATTTAGCAGCAACCAGACAATTCCATTGTTCTCCTATGCATTGCCACCTCCGCCCACTCTCCCAGCCTCCACCCCCACACCTCCAGACTCTTCCATTCCGTGCACTAGCCTGAGCATTCCCTGCCAGGGGAACCTTCTCCCAAGTCACCCCCAGTGTACATTTTAGCAATCAGCCACAACGGTCCCCATGTCCTATATGCTACCCAGGATGGGGACTTCGTTGCCAGGTAGGTGGGGAGTGACGGTCACACACCTCCGCCTTCCCTGTGTCCTTACCAGCTGGGTCCGTGCAAATGCTCTGGGCAGCAAACAATGGGACCGGGCAGAGAGTGACATGAGCGAAGAGTGAAACGTTCGTTGGAGGAGTTCAACACGTGGGAAAAACGAAGGCAGAGGAAGCAAAATCAAGAGAGACAGGCTTTAAACTGGGTTGCAGGTCTGACCCGTGTGAAAAAATGGAGGAGAAAGAATCGAGCAGGGACAGCTTCAGACCTTAGTGCAGATCTGATGAAGTCTCCAAAGGAGGTCTGAGCAAAGATTGCCCGTTAGCGAACACCTAGGCTCAGCAGAAATGGCCAGGCCTTTAGACCCGCATTATGCTCGGTCACTGGCTAGGGCTTGGCCCAGAAGAGCGCGACCTCACGGTTCTGTGCAGAGGCAGGTTGCGAGGGCGCCGCACTTGGATGCTGTCAGCTAAGGGAAAGTTCCTTCTTGAAGGAAGGGGCGAGGGGTACATCTTGTTTGCCAGAGCAGGCAACAACGACAGAGGATCCTCCTCGTTCCCACCGGTAATCTGAATACCTTCCATACTAAACAGGAAAGTCATAGAGACTTTTATTCTTGTAGTTTCTGTTGAAAGAGAACCGTCTCGCCTACAACCTCCACTGACAGAAAAGTAGACAAAAAGTCTAATCAGTCCCATTTATTAAGCACCTGCTTTTTTAGCTACTAAACAAGGTGCGTGGCATAAATTATCATTAACCTCTACCTTATTTATTGTCCAAGAGTAACCCTAGTCTCCAAAGATAGGCCATCCCTCGCTATTGGCAAAACTGAATAGAAAAAAGCTGCCACCTTCCCCGACTGAGGTTCAGACTCATTCTTGTCCCCTTTCTCCCACCACTTTCTTTTTTGAATTCCAAACTTGCGTGCGCCTCTGGCTGACACCTGTACCTGGTTTTATCTGTGGGTTTCTTCCACTTGGACCCCCCCCCCCTTAGATTTGTTGCTCATTTTCACTCGGTTTCCCTTCCAGGCTTCCATCCCTCAGATACAGTGATCCAGGCTTTGGTCCATTTCCTGACCCATACCCTACCCTGCCACCCTCTGGTTTCTGTCCCAGTCATGCATATAAAAGACACTCAACTCCATCATCTGCAGGGTCATCCCTGCTTGGTCTCCATTAGCTGGGGAGGAAGAAAAAAAATAAGATAATCAGGCAAGATAGATATTTATCATCTCAGTTTTACAGATAAAGAAACTATGAGTCCCAAACTGAATTTGGGTAATTGCTCAAAAGCCAGAATACTGTGCAGCGAGGTGTCTTAACTATTGTTAAGGCATATTATTTAAAACTTAAGAAATAAGGGGTAAAGTTGAGTTGCGTCAGGGAGCAAGAATCCCTATCCCCTTCAAGGGTCCTTCTAGTTGGACTAAGAATCAAACTGACATGAGACAGATTAACAAAAGAAAACCAAATTTAATAGTATATACGGGGAATCCACACAGACATAGAAATTCCCAAGAAAGGCGGGCAAAATAAGGTATATATGTCATCTTGAACTAAGGAGGAAGGAGGTAGGGGTCTAGGACTTTACAGAAAAGAAATGCAATTCACAGGCCATTAGAAGAGCAAATGTTTGGGAATTAGAGGTCTGCCCTGCCATACAGATGGGTCACTCAGATAAAGTTTATTTCTGATAATAACCCTTATTCTGGGAAAGATCCCCAATTTGAGAAACAGATCTTTTTTTTTTTTTTAATGTTTATTTATTTTTGACAGAGAGAGAGACAGAGCATGAGCGGGGGAGAGGCAGAGAGAGAGGGGGACACAGAATCCGAAGCAGGCTCCGGGCTCCGAGCTGTCAGCACAGAGCCCGACGCGGGGCTCGAACCCACGAACCGTGAGATCATGACCTGAGCTGAAGTCGGTACACTTAACCGACTGGGCCACCCGGGCACCCCTCAGAATAATCTTCATGCCACAAAAATGAACTACTGGGACCTCATCAAAATAAAAAGCTTCTGCACAGTGAAGGAAACAATCAGCGAAACTAAAAGGCAACCGACAGAATGGGAGAAGATATTTGCAAGCAACATATCAGATAAAGGGTTAGTATCCAAAATCTGTAAAGAACTTATGAAACTCGACACCCAAAAAACAAATAATCCAGTGAAGAAATGGACAAAAGACACGAGTGGACACTTGGCCAAAGACATTCAGATGGCCAACTGACGCATGAAAAAATGCTCGACATCACTCATCATCAGGGAAATACAAATCAAAACCACATTGAGATACCACCTCACACCTGTCAGAGTGGCTAACATTTAACAACTCAGGCAACAACAAATGTTGGCCAGGATACGGAGAAAGAGCATCTCTTGTGCATTGTTGGTGGGAATGCAAACTGGTGCGGCCACTCCGGAAAAGAGCATGGAGGTTCCTCAAAAAATTGAAAATAGAACTACCTTACAACCCAGCAATTGCACTACTAGGTATTTATCCAAGGGATACAGATGTGCTCTCTCGAAGGGGCACACGCACCCCAATGTTTATAGCAGCACTATCAACAACAGCCAAAGTATGGAAAGAGCCCAAATGTCCACGGATGGATGAATGGATAAAGAAGATGTGGTATATATAAACAATGGAGTATTACTTGACAATCAAAAAGAATAAAATCTTTCTGGAGGGTATTATGCTAAGCAAAATTAGTCAGAGAGAGACAAATATCATATGGCTTCACTCATAGGAGGACTTTAAGATTCAAAACAGATGAACCTAAGGGAAGGGAAGCAAAAATAATACAAATACAAGGAGGAGGACAAAACATAAGAAAATATTGGGAACAACAGAGGGCTACTGGAGGCGTTGTTGGGGGGGCGCTAAATGGATAAGGGGCATTAAGGAATCTACTTCTGAAATCAATGTGGCACTATATGCTAACTTGGATGTAAATTTAAAAAATTTTAAATTTAAAAAGAAAAAGAATAATCTTCGTGCCAAAGTGGCCTATTATGGGGTCTCCTGGCCTTGGCTTCTAAAGTTGCACTTCTTTTCAAAGCCATCTTGGGATGTTGACAGGGTACCCAAGGATTATTTAATTATCTAGGGAACATATATCCGTGTGTAACTGCCACTTACTATTACGGGCTCAGACTCAGAAGTTATATGGTAATTCTTCTGTCCAATAGAAAATATAGCCCCAAAGTTAGTTTCATTGCCCTTTGGACATTAGTCAGTTTTGTCTCTGACTTAGTCAATTTATTTCAAACTGCCTTTCCTAGTGGACTTTATTTTTTTTTTATTTTTTTTAACGTTAATTTATTTTTGAGACAGAGAGAGACAGAGCATGAACGGGGGAGGGTCAGAGAGAGGGAGACACAGAATCCGAAACAGGCTCCGGGCTCTGAGCTGTCAGCACAGAGCCCGACGCGGGGCTCGAACTCACGGACTGCGAGATCATGACCTGAGCCGAAGTCGGCCACTTAACCGACTGAGCCACCCAGGCGCCCCCCTAGTGGACTTTAAATATGCCAGTCCTCAAAATGCTTTTTGAGCCAGCATTACCACCTTACTGATGCCCTCATTAACAAATTGAATACAACCTTTGACATACACCCATTCTGTATTTGAATGAGCACCATGTTTTTAACTTTTGAAAATCACTTTTTTTAAAATTTTTTTAATGCTTCCTTATTTATTTTTTGAAGGAGAGAGAGAGACAGAGCATGAGCAGGAGAGGAGCAGAGAGAGAGAGGGAGACAAATTCGAAGCAGACTCCAGGCTCTATGCTGTCAGCACAGAGCCCGACGCGGGGCTCGAACCCACGAACCGTGAGATCATGACCTGGGCCGAAGTCGGACACTCAACCGACGGAGCCACCCAGGCGCCCCTGTAAATCACTTTTTGACACTATGGTGTTTGACTTCAAAGTCCTTGGTCTTTCCTGATACTGGATGACCTTTCAAGATGGGCATGCTGATATATATTGGAACAGGAATAAACTTGTGACTCCCTGAGGTTTTTGTCTAGAATTGGGACAGATAGCTTGGGCTAGTTATCTCTCCCCATGTCAAAGTTAGGCCCCCATCTTGGGCCAGGTGTTTGAGACGAGTTTTCTTCTTGTAGAAACTTGTGGTAAAAGGGATAGCCTGGGAACACTGACCATGAGAGCTCTCTAAAAAAATTGTTTCTGAAATTTGTAAAATCTTGCAACACAGCCTATGTCATTGAAGCAGAGGCTTAAATTCTTCTTTGAGGGTCCTTTTGCATTTGGAAGTCCCGGGGATACCTAAAAGTGAAGCCAAGGTCCTATTCCAGAATGGACCTTGAGGAGCTAATCTCATCTGTAAAATGTAAAAAATTGTCTTCGTTGTGGGCAGGGCGACATGCCGAGAGTTTACATTGCTTTACATCAAGGTAACTATTGTTGCCCGGTAAGATGCTGTAGCCCCTTCTACTCCTAACAAATAGAAATGCTAGATAAGATATGGAAAAAAAATGTTTTTAAACCATAGATGAGGTCGAGAGCAAATCTGCAGGTGTCACAAGAACAAGGAATTTTAGAATCAAAGCAGTGAGAAAGAACTGAAAGCAGGAAGTTGGAGGACTGAGCCTGGAGACACAAGTCAGAGTCTGAACCGAACAGAACACTGGAATCCAGGCTAAAGGAACAAGTCAAATCAGGAAACCAGACCTGGGCTGTCTAAATAAAGGCGAGCACTAGGAAGGTGTTTCCATGTCCTCAGAGAGTAGACGCAGAGGATATCCACGCCGGGTGCCCGTGTCGGGCCACTAGAGAAAATAGAGCTACCTGCAAAAAACTGGAACCCCAAGCATGATCACCGCCCAGGCTGGTGAAAGTTTGCGCTACTTTAGAGTCGGAGTTTCCTCTGCTGGGAAATTTACTTGAAACTAATCTTGAATCTATGAATTTTACAAGCCCAGGGTAGAGGCAAATGTCCAGCCATCCAACTGAGAGACTTCCTCAACCCAGGGCACAGTGAGGACTCTCTTGGAAGATAATTCCTGCTGAAACTGAGCTCACGGCAAAAAAAACTACAAAGCAGATGAGGACGCTCTCTGCCCTGTATGTCTGCCCTGAGTAATGCTATTAATCAGAGAATCTATTGCAAGGAGCCACAGAGAAATCTAATAGGTATGGAGGAACTATTCTCTCCTTTTCCCTTAGTTTTATTTTTCTTAAGTTCATTCATTTATTTTGAGAGAGAGAGAGCTAGCACACCAGCAGGGGAAGGGCAGGGAGAGAGGGAGAAAGAGACGATCCCAAGCAGGCTCTGCACTGTCAGAGCAGAGCCCGACGTGGGGCCAAACTCTCTTTATGCCTCGTATCAATTTTTTCTCCAGAATCTAATTTGATATTAATAAACCACTCCAGGGGCGCCTGGGTGGCGCAGTCGGTTAAGCGTCCGACTTCAGCCAGGTCACGATCTCGCGGTCCGTGAGTTCGGGCCCGCGTCAGGCTCTGGGCTGATGGCTCGGAGCCTGGAGCCTGTTTCCGATTCTGTGTCTCCCTCTCTCTCTGCCCCTCCCCCATTCATGCTCTGTCTCCCTCTGTCCCAAAAATAAATAAAAAATGTTGAAAAAAAAATTAAAAAAATAAACCACTCCAGCTTTATTTATTTTTTTAAATATTTATTTATTTATTTATTTATTTAGAGAGAGCGCGAAAGGGAGGGGTGGAGAGAGAGAATCCCAAGCCGAGAGACAAGGATTCGAGCGCAAATAATTCACTTGAACAGTACAGAAACCCCCTGGGAGGCTGGGGCGTGACGCAAGGAAGGCGAAGCAGGTAAGGTGCCTTTTTTTTTAAATTTTTTTTTTTTCAACGTTTATTTATTTTTGGGACAGAGAGAGACAGAGCATGAACGAGGGAGGGGCAGAGAGAGAGAGGGAGACACAGAATGGGAAACAGGCTCCAGGCTCTGAGCCATCAGCCCAGAGCCTGACGCGGGGCTCGAACTCCCGGACCGCGAGATCGTGACCTGGCTGAAGTCGGCCGCTTAACCGACTGCGCCACCCAGGCGCCCCAGGTAAGGTGCCTTTTTAAGCCGACTACTGGAGGGGCCACCTGCAGCTTAACCCAGGAGGCAACTCAGAGAAATAGTATAAAACATATATCCCCGAAATTGTCCCACCCAAGGCGGGACACAGCTGGGGTATTAATAATGAGACCGAATTTACAACGGGGGATAACAATTGTGAGAATTTTGACTAAGGACTGTTCTCAGAGAGTTGATTCCCTGGCACTTCTGTCCCGCTGTATCAAGCACAATAGTTCCAGGGACGAAAACCCTTTACACACAGAGAGGCAGTTACTGGCCAGTGGGGTCAGAGAGACCACACTGAGACGATTAAGATGGGAGGGCTGTGGATGGGGCACTGAGAGTGTCAGGTCTGAGCAACTTTCGACACGTTTCTGCCTTTTCATTTTCCTTGCCTGGGTAGGTACACATTTCTAAAGTTTCTTTTTTTCTCTCTGCCTCTCCTCTAGTCTAGTCCTGGGAAGCCTTTGTATGGCTTTAGGTTGTTTTGACTGATCGGGTCTTTTCCAGATCTTTCTGGGTCTACCCTGAAGCCTTCAGGGCCTTGGCTTTTGACACCCGAACCACTCAGGGTTTTGTAATCCAAAAACCGTTTCTCTCATGAATCTCAGCTCAGAGACTTCAAAAGCCTATTTGGTACCACAACAATAAATGATTCTCCTTTCTTTCTCCTTTTGTAGGAATGCTGACAAGAGTGACTCCATCTTTGGCCCTCCATCTTGCTCATGTTCAGTCAATGACCTGTCTTGGGGCTATGTGTTCTGGGTCCCTCGGAGATCAGCGTACATAGCTTAAAAATGCCCACCAAGGCTGCGATAGGGGGAGGCTTCTTTCGGCCTCCCCTGAATCTGTTAGAGATAACATAGTATTTCCCACTCCCAACGCACAGGTGGTGCCACAAGATGTAATTAAAAATTAGCTATCAAGGGGCACCTGGGTGGCTCAGTCGGTTAAGTCTCGGACTCCGGCTCAGGTCATGATCTCGCGGTCCAGGAGTTGGAACCCCGTGTCGGGCTCTGCGCTGTGGAGCCTGATTCTGATTCTCTGTCTCCCTCTCTCTCCGCCCCTCCCCTGCTTGCCCTCTGTCTCTCTCTCAAACGTAAATAAAAACAAAAAAAATTTGTTAAGCCAGCTGTCAATTAGGTGCATGAGAACCCTTTGATCTCACCACAGTGCCGCTTTCTGTGTGTCCCCTTGTTCGATAAAATCTGTGAACTAGTGTCCAAACTTTGTAGACAATAACCGTGCAGGCGCCGTAAACCGTCCTCCCCCCAGTGCCCTTTTGGAAAATTCTGGGGAGGGGCAATTGAGTGGCTCATTCGGTTGAATGTCCAAGTCTTGATTTCGGCTCAGGTCGTGATCTTCCGGTCCGTGAGATGGAGCCTCGCGTCAATTAAAAAATAAAAATAAAAAAATCTTGTGTGATAGGACTGTCTCTTTTTCACAGTGAGCTCCTTAGACCACACTGGATAGTTTATGCTAACAAGATGAATCAGGGCGGAGGTAGGTTAAGACTTTAAAGACTTACCCATGTGATAGGAGGCGGGGTGGAGACTGAATTTGACCACAGATCAATCCATCACACCACCATAATTAAATCCCAATAAAAAGTCGGAACAAAGCTCGGGTGAACTTCCCGGATGGACAACAGACATGGAAGAGCGTCAACAATGCCCTGTGCGCGTTGCCGCACGTCTATGTCAGAAGGGCAAAGCGGGTCGAGAAAAAGGGAAGTTTTGGATCTGGAGCACTTTGGGCCCCTCCCAGCCTGTGCCCTACGCATCTCTGACTGATTTCAATGTATCCTTTTCCCGTGATACATGTAACTGCGGGTATAATAGGTTTTAATGGGTTCTGTGCGTCTTTCCAGGGAATTATCCAACCTGAATGTGGTTCCTCAAAATATTCGATCCAGGAATTCCACTTCTGGGTATATATCTAAAAGAAATGGCTGGCTCAGTTGGTAAAGCATTGCAACTCTTGATCTCAGGGTTCTGAGTTCAAGCCCCAGGTTGGGCATGGAGCCTACTTACAAACCATTTTTAATTTAAAAGGAATAAATCACTACGTCAAAGAGCTATCTGTACCCCCATATTCACTGCAGCATTATTTACGACAGCCAAGACAAGTAAACAACCTAAGTGCACATCAATGGATGGATGAAGAAAATGCGCGCGCGCGCGCACACACAGTGCCCCAATAAAACTGAAAAAAAGGAAAGAAAGAAAGAAAGAAAGAAAGAGAAAGGGAAAGAAAGAAAGAAAGAAAGAAACTCCTTGAAGTAGATGCCGGAAGTCTTGGACAGATGTGGCAGTCTGGAGTGATAAGAAAAAAGGGCTCAGAAAGAAAGGCAGATAAAATTAAACTTCCTCACAACTTGCATCCCACTGACAAATACTTGAGATAGGCAGAGCGTGACATTCCTCAAGGAATTCACAACTGCCTTAAGGTTAATGTTTTGCTAGAGGCAAATCCAGAAGCCTGTAAGTCTCCTTTAACCTATGGAAATCCTTTGGAAACTTCCTGTATCTGTGCCCCTCCCAACTTACAAGTATACAAACAATTGCTCATCACAACCCCGGTGCAACTCTTCCTGCCCCAGGGTTCTCTCCCAGTGCTTTAATAAAACCATTTTTGCACGGAAAACGTCTCAAGAATTCTGCCTTGACCCGTTCACTCCTGACCTCATATCACGTCATGGAGAACTGTACCCTTAAACTTGCAGTTTGACTAACTACATGGAGGCCACTAAACTTCATTTCATTGTACATGGTTGTTCTGTTGTCAAAGGCCGAGTTTCCCTTAAGGTACAGCGATCCCCTGCTTTTGTGCCCTGTGTGGGTCACAGAATTTGCAGAAGTGAGAACCTCTATTATCTAGTGTCTATGTCCACCTTTCACCAACCCTTTTGGGTATTTCTGCACCCCTGCCCCCGCACCAAGATTCTGCCACACCGCTGTCCTCTTTTTCTCCTTGACATCGAAAGTACGCATAGTGACAGTGTTTATAATAGCCCCAGACTGGAAACAATCCAAATGGCCATCACAAGTAGAATGGATAGAGGTGCCTGGGTGGCTCAGTCAGTTCGTCGTCTGACTCTTGATCTCTTCTCAGGTAATCTCCCGGTTCATGAGTTCGAGCCCCTCATGAGGCTCTGTGCTGAGAGCGCGGAGCCTGCTTGGAATTCTCTCTCCCTCCCTCTCTGCCCCTACCCAACTTGTGCTCTCTCACTCCCAAAATAAATAAATAAACTGAAAAACATTGTTTAAGCAGAATGGATTGAAAACAAGTAGAATCGTAAGTAAATTGCGGTATAGCCATCCAATGGGCTATTACACAGCGACAAAAGTGAACAAACTAAGTGACACACCGCATGGATGAATCTCATAAACCTGCTGTTCAGTGAAGGAAACTAGTATCAATTGTAAAAACAGGTAAAACTAATCTAAATTATTTTCAGTAAGGATAATAGTTGAAGAACAGTGGAATATGCCACCCCAAAATATGTCTCTCTGGCACAAGAATTATTTTGAGGTGGCGTATTTTCGAGAAAAAGTAGACACTGGAGAAGCTCTAAAACCAAAGTAGAATTTACTCTTTTGTGAGAAAAATTTACATTTAGAAAGATAATCTCCGTTTGCAAGGAAAGGTAGGATGACTTTCGATTGCAAGAACCTCATCAGTGGAAAAGGCAAGGCCTTAAATCTGTACGACAATCTGTGTTTTTCTGGGTAGTTTCCTTATCAGGCCTCCTCCAGCCTCCAAAGTCTTTCTTTTGTCTTTAGCTGACCTGGCTACTTAAGGTGGCATCTTCGGCCATTTTCAGGGAGTTTCACTCCCTTTTCTGGGTCGCTCCCATGTATAGGGGAGGCGTCCGTATGGTTAAACTTCTGTTTTTCTCCTGCTAATCTGCCTTTTATTTACAGGTGGTCTCAGCCAAGAGCTCAGAAGGAGCTCAGAAGGGTAGAGGGAAAATTACCCCCCCTCTTCCCTTACGTGGTTATACAAGGAGGGAGGTAGTTAGTGAAAGGATGCAGAAGGGGGCTTCTAGGATTCTGGAAACATTCTCTTTCTACATCTGGATACTACGTACGTACTTCCGTGTGGGCGCACACTTGGTGAGATTTTGTAGATCTACGTACTTGGGATTTGTACATGACACGTATGTTGCATTTGAATTAGAAAGTTTACATTAACAGGATAGACGAATTAATATGGGAGAAGAATGGGTGGTACAGGTGGTGGGGATTAAAGAGTGCACCTGTCATGATGAGCCCTTGGTGACCTCTGCAATAGTTTAATCACTGTGTCGTCCGCATTAAAACTAACAGTGCATGCTAACTATGCTGGAATCAAAAATTTTTAACAAGTTTACATTAATGGGCTATTCTGCTCTCCTTTTGCCCTAGGGACACGTCCCTTCAGTGAACTCAGGGTTTAGAAAAAATTCCAGGTTGGGAGGTGTGCCTCGCATAGGACTTCTGCCCAGGGTGACCAACTTATCCCGGTTTGCCTGGGACTTTCCTGGTTTTTGTACTGAGAGTTCTGCATGCCAGGAATTCCCCCTCCCCACATCCTGGGCAAACTGGGACAGCTGGTCACCCTTTCTGCCTATAAATATAATTGGAGGAAGGAATTATCAACTAAACTAACTAAAAAAAATTGACTAACTTTCTGGAATGGGGGGGGGAGGGGGGAGAAGACCGTACATTAAAATCTCCAAAAATTATCCTCCCACAATGCTTATTGTTGACTCTTCACCACAATCGACAAAACCTTTCTAGGTGACGCACTCTGTAACTTTGAAAAGTCACAAGCTACATTAACCTAAAAGCTCAAGTCACACGCACACACACAGAACCATCTGAACCTAGATCCAGAGGGAGCCATTCAGTTGGAAAGTTTACTTTTAAAAAGGTCAAGTTATTCTCCCCGAAGTTCCTGTAGACAAGTGATTTTAGAGATAGAGGCCCCTTGAGATCTAAAGGAAATGCTATTATAATATAAATAAACCTCATGCAACCCAGCTGTGACATTTGATACCAAAGAGAATATGACCGAAAACACACAGCACCACTCTGGCTTTTCTCAAACAGAAAGGGAATTGTCAGAGGCAACTATAACTTGCAAGGACAAAACCCAAAACATGTGAGTTTCCATTTAGAGTATGAAGGCTAAAGATAGAGGTGGGGTGGTCGGGGTGGGCTGCAGGATAGCCAGCAAACAAATATTTCGTTCAGTCTCGACTGAACGTGTCCAAAATGGGAAGCCAGAGAAGGAAAGACCTAGTTTAAATGAACGCCTCAGTCAATTCAGTCCCTTAAACAAAATGTTGTTCCTTTAAAGTCTTTAATTTTTAATGTTTATTTATTTTAAGAGAGAGTGGGGGGAGGGCAGAGAGAGAGAGAGAGAGAGGGAGAGAGAGAGAATCTCAAGCAGGCTCTGCCCTGTCAGCACAGAGCCCGATGCGAAGCTCGATCCCACAAACCAGGAGAACCACAGGATTGTGACCCGAGCCAAAACCAAGAATCAAGGTTTAACTGACTGAGCCACCCAGGCGCCTCCCTTTAATATCTTCTATTACATAGTGATTAAATGGGCTCCTACACAGCTCTGATTAAAAACACTTAATGGTTCCCTCCAAAATTGCTTTGGAGAGAGCAAAAGAGTTCAAAAGGACTTCCCTACAAGGGCAGAGGGAAATGTGCACCTTCAATCCACAATTTGGAAAATGTCAGGCTTTAGATTACTTTTGGAAGTTTACAGAATAAATTCAAGAACCCTGATACTGAGTGAGGTGATCTTTAAACGGTCCACATACACATTTAGCCTTTAAAACCATCCTTTTATTTTAAAGGTAATCTGTACACCCAGTGTGGGGCTCAGACCCATGATCCCAAGATCAAGAGTCACGTTCTACCAAGCGAGCCAGCCAGATGACCCTAAAACTATCCTTTTAACATAGGTGATTACCAACGTTCTTCAGTTGAATGTACTTGTTTAGGAAGCGTAAACTCTTTGAATAGCATGTTTTATAAGCATTAGCTTTTATAAAATATCTCCTTTTCAGAGGCAGTAGTTAAACTTTTGCCTTCATGACTTTTGGACAGACTGTGTACTTCAACTTTGTACATGCACAGCTTAGTATTCAGCTATAGCCCTCAAAGGGATCCCTATGCAGGTTTTGGGATCTTTTTCCATCTAGTCCCCTCACCCTCCAGTACTTTGTGCGGCATACACACCTCTCTTCACTGGACAGTCTTTCTGGACTTCACGGGTGAAGGGGTGCAGGATTTGCCACCCCAAAAGAAGCCTCTTCGGCGTATTGATGATTTGGGGCTGAGTATTTTTGAGAGACTTCAGACACAAGAGAATCCCTAAAAACAGAGACGTTTGCCCTTTCGGGCGTTTTTGGTTTGTTTTTAAAGATTTTTAAGCACTCTCTACACCCGACGTGAGGCTCCCGAACTCACAACCCTGAGATCAAGAGTCACACAGTCCACCGACTGAGCCCTCCAGGTGCCCCAGAAGCTGCTCTTTTGTAAAAGACATTTACGTTTATAAGGGAAATCTGTCCCTGTGTCTCCCTCTCTGTACCAGGAAAAGAATGTCTCTAAATCTCTAGAAATAGATCAATGGAGAAGGCAAAGACTTAAAATCTGTAGAACAACCATAACCTTGTTTATGGTGCTGTCCTGGTAACCTCCCCAGAACTGACTCCCCAGACTAACATCTTTCCTTTTTTAATTAAACTGTACCCCAACCTGGGTCTTGACCTCAGGACTCCAAGATCAAGAGTCACATGCTTTACCAACGAGCCACCCAAGAGCCCCATCTTCTTTTTTCTTTAGCTGGAGATGGTTATTTAAGCGGGTAGCTTGGGCCATTTTGGAGAGTTACTCAGTTTTCCTGGGCCTCTCCCGTCTATACAGGAGATATACATGCCATTGAAATTGTTTTTCTTCTGTTAATCTTTTATTATGGTGGGGGGGCAGTCTCAGTCAAGAACGTGGAAGGATAGAGGTAAAATTATTTTTCCTCACCTACATGGGCAGTGATGTGCATTGAGACAGTTTGCTTGGCCTTGTGTCCGCTCAGGAAGACTCCTCTCAGCCTTTTCCACATGTGACTAATTCTTCCCTCCAAATGGGTTCTCTGGCAAAAGCCATAGCTTAACCCAATTGCAGGGAGCACCATTCACATACATGATCCAAGGGGAGCCAGTCAACCAGAGTTGTGTGGTGTCTAAGCCCTGTCCCTCCCTCTGTTCTATTTTTGTTCACATGAAACGAGGATTGGTCATTTGTTTGCATTGCCGTTAAAGCCGTAAAAGTTTCTATGCTTTTTGGATTGTTTGCCTCATCAGTAAAAAGATTTTCAATCACAATCTCCAATATACGTAGACACCTTTATTTAAGAAATATTTACATGTGTCAACACACACACACAATTTTCATTCAGTTTAAAACATAAACTACGTATGTATAGAACTTCAGATAATTTTTGAGATCATCACACTGCATGAAAACCAAGATCCAAATATGCTATCTACAGGAAATGCACTTCGATTTTAAAAATGCACATAGGTTAAAAGTCAAAGCATGGGAAACTATATACCATGCCAACACTAATCAAAATAAAGCTGGAGGGGCACCTGGGTGGCTCAATCGATTAAGCATCTGACTCTTGGTTTCAGCTCAGGTCATGATCTCACGGGATTCTCTTTCTCTCTCCCTCTGCCCCTCTCCCCTGCTCAAACATGTGCACGCACTGTCTCTCAAAATACATATATGTACATACCCCTCTCAATAATTAATAGAACAAGTAAACAGAAAATCAGCAAGTACGTGGAGAGGTGAACTTACCAACTCCTATGACCTCATTAACATTTATAAAATATTCCCTCCACCGAGAGCAGAGTATGCAATCTTGTCAAGTATATGTGGAATATTTACCAAGATAAATCACAGTGTGGGCCATGAAGCAAGTCTCAATAAATTAAAGATTCAAATTATGCAAAGTGTGTTACAGGACCACAATGGAATTAAATTAGAAATCAAACAGAAAGATCTCTGGAAAATTCCCAAATAACACAACTCTGAATAGTCCACAGACAAAGAAGAAATCAAGAAAAATTAGATAAGTGTTCTGAACTGTATGAAAATGGAACAGGACATATTAAAATTTGCTGGATGTACCTTAAACAGTGCTTAGAGGGAAGAAGGTTCTGGCAAAAGAAGAAAAGTCTGAACTCAACGGCCTCAATTTCCATGATTAGCTGGGAAGTTAAAGGACTGTAACAAGCCATTTGTACAGAGATTCATTCTCTGTATATGAATTCTCTTCCCCTGGATTCTTTTTCGAGATTCTTATTTTTGGCCTCTTTTAGTGACCAAAGAGGACAGAGGCCACACCTCTTCTATCACTGCCCTCTTGGCTAGGAAGAAGCCCCCCCACCACTACTTCCACCCCCTTAGAAGCCTAGATTCAGGCTCTGAAGAACACATGGAAAAAGCCACGTGTGTCCAGGCAAAAACAGTGCTCACTCCGCACTAGTGATATAACTACATCCCCTGGGCCAAGATGTCCACACAGAGGTTTGGGGACCAAAGCACTGCGGAGTGTATACTAATCTGCTTGGGCTGCCTTAAAAAAACACCATAGGGGGGTGCCTGGGTGGCTTGGTCGGTTGAGCGTCCGACTTCGGCTCAGGTCATGATCTCGCGGTCTATGAGTTCGAGCCCCGCATCAGGCTCTGTGCTGACCGCTCAGAGCCTGGAGCCTGTTTCAGATTCTGTGTCTCCCTCTCTCTCTGCCCCTCCCCCGTTCATGCTCTGTCTCTCTCTGTCTCAAAAATAAATAAACGTTTAAAAAAAAAAAAAAAAAAACAACACCATAGGCTGGGTGATTTAAAAAGCAGAAATATATTTGCTCACAATTTTGGTGGGAAGTCCAAGATCAAGGTACCCGCCAACTCAGTTCCTGGTGAGGTCTCTTCTTGATTGCAGATGGCCAAATTCTATGTCCTCACACAGCCTTTCCTCAGTGCATATGCACAGAGCCCAAAAGAGCTCTCACTTCTCGCCCTGATAAAGCCACCAATTCCATCATGAGGGCCTCCCTCTCATGACCTCACCTAACCCAACTTCCTCTCAAAGGTCCTGTCTCCAAAAACCATCACATTAGGGCTTCAATATATGAATAGGAGGGAGGCACAAATCTTCAGCCCCTAATAGAGTTCCTACTAAATAGCTCTCCCAGGAATCCATAATGTGGCAGGTTGCTTGGGGAGAACAATGGAACTTGGCTTCCAATTATCATTATTTTCTTCTAGAAGACCCAGCAAATATTATATATCCTTTCGGACACTTGAAGACGAAAGAAGTCCTCTATTAACTCAGGGCACATAATGAAATTACAACATCAGTACAATATCCTTAACAAAAAGAACGAGAGATATGCTGCAGAAGGGGGTTGAGGGGCGGAGAGAGAACTGCAGAGCAGCTGGATGCCAGGAACAAAAGAAGGCCTTCTAACCCACCGTGACCTTGATTGTCAAAGACCTTCAGGTCTTGGCTCTACCAGTCATCAGCCCCGGGGACCTTGGACAAGTTACATCTTGGAAGCTCAATTTCCACATTTGTAAAATGAGAACAGTAATAAAAACCACTCTCAACTTTGTTGTGAGACCAGGAGACTCTAGGAAGAACACTTGAAAATCTGTATTTCGCGGGGCACCTGGGTGGCTCAGTCGGTTAAGCGTCCGACTTCGGCTCAGGTCACGATCTCACGGTCCGTGAGTTCGAGCCCCGCGTCGGGCTCTGTGCTGACAGCTCAGAGCCTGGAGCCTGCTTCTGATTCTGTGTCTCCCTCTCTCTCTGACCCTCCCCCGTTCATGCTCTGTCTCTCTGTGTCTCAAAAATAAACAAATATTTTTAAAAAAACTTTTTTAAAGAAAATATTTATTTCAATACTATGTTGCCAATCATTTGGGTCAATGTCTTCTCGGCCATTATCTTTCACCAGAGGCACATCTGAAACACTGTCGTATCACATAATTGTGTTCCCACACTTTGTGCCCCTCTTCCTCTCTCCTGGTATGAATATTTAGAGACATCAAATTGAGGTTAAATATCTTCTCACCCAGTCTGAATGCTTTCATGAATTTTAATAGTCTGAATTATGTAATGCCACCATGCCTTCTCCTTGTAAGGAATCGCAAAGATCCAGCTCTATTCAACTACTTTGGTTGAAGATTTTCCAGTGTACTTTAGCATTATGAAAAAGGAAAACCCATTAATTTATTAAACCCAATAGCTATTTATTGAGTGCCCACCAAGTGCTGCTCTATGTGCCAGCTGTATCGCAGGGAACAAAATAGATCAACTCCCTTACATTTCACACCAGCATAAACAACTATAATGATACAAACTTCTCAAAGTCTCTTGACTTGGTTCAGAACTTCTGTTTAGAACGGCCACCGTCTCCATTCCCAGATAAAATTGGTATTTAATTTGTATTTTGACAGTGCAAACTAATGAAGCTATCTTTAGTGTTAGAGATGAAGGAATCTAGAGTAGATTTATTAGATGAAATGAACATCCAGAAAATGACATCTAAAGAAAATGAACATGCTGGGAAGAGGAAGAAAAATCTCTTTGTGACAATCATTCATTTTTCATTCTCTTTAAAGGTTTACTTTACATTTTAAGAAGGGAGGAAACATCATGAAGCATTTAGAATATATTACAAGCTACAGATCCGCATGAAATATACCTAAAAGAGAATAAAAGAATTTCAGAAGTATCTTAAGCAATATGACAACCATGTCGAAAAATTAGAACAGTACCTGGGTTTTCTCAACTTTCGTTTTTGAAGTCGCTGTGTAGCTGTTTTACCAGGCTTTCAAAGTCAAGTTTTTGACAGGCCCCAGAAAATCAGCCTCATTGTGAGTTATAACATAATCTTTGAGCGTTTATATCAATCAGACCAAAACTAGCTGCAGCTTTGCGGGGTGAGGGCATGGGGTGAGGCTGTCTGGGTTGTTGTTTTTTTTTCTTTTTTCCCAGAGTGAGTCCTCTGACACTGTACGATATGGCAATCTGAGGGAGCCAGTTTTCTATTTCACTGGCCCCATGCCTCCTACAAGTTGCTGACTCACTTGACGGAGTGGAATTAAGAACCTGTCTGAATCAATAGGCACTTGTGGCAGAGGGCTAGTTCTCCCCCCAACATCCATGTTCTCTTTCTTCTAAGGAAAAAGAAATTTTAGCTAGGCACAGCAATAACAAAGGTCAGCAAGATCTTGGAAAGCAGCTCACAGGCCTCAGAAGAATAGCATTGGGATAAGTAAGAAACATTTATAAGGTTGAACAGCTTCCGTCCGCTACATCTTGCTACTTGTAGGAAAATCCTACCAGAGGGAAGGGACCCAGTCAGAGCTAGGCAGACCCCGGGGGGGGGCAAACCGCCACCACTAGCTGCACAGGTGTGGAACTGGGGTGGCTGTGGGAGGGCACCCAGGGGTGCAGGGCATAGGAGAGAGCCTTGGGCAGTTGCGCATCTCGGTCAAGTTCCTGGGGTCTGTGAGCCCTTCAACTCCTGGACCCTGCAGCTTCCTGCCTCCTTCCTCTGGAGGAGTTCGTGGCCAAGACAGACTCTTGCTGCCCTGAGGCTGACCCCCTGGGATGGGTTTTTTCTGGATGTAATTGACAAGCAGCAAATAGACCAGAAGCCTATTAAATGTTAGCATCTGAAAGCCAAAGAAACCAAGCGCAGGGTCTGCAAATGCCTGTGATGATTAGATCCTGCACAGGAAAGGAAAAATCATTTTCCCTTTATCCTTTTAGGTTCTTGGCCGAGACCCCCCCTCCCCCTAATAAAATACAGATTAATAGGATAAGAACAAACAGAAGTTTGATGACATACATACCTCCTGTCTACACGGCAGAGACCCAGGAAGATGGATTAACTCCCAGAAATGGCTGCAGCCATCCTTTAAATACCAGTTTCAGCAAAAGACAAACTATGTTGGGGGTGGGGAGTCGGTGATGGGAGGCCAGCAGGCAAAGCACGGTAAACAAGGGCGTAGTTGTTATGCAGATTTAAATCCCTGCCTTTTCCATTGAGGACAGTTTCTAGAGACTTAAGAGTTCACCACCAGCTCCTGGTAAAAGAGGGAGACACCCTCACACTTGCAGATTCCCCTTATACCTGGAACTGTCTCTTACCAAAGGGTAACTTCTACTTCGTTTTCGGAGCTTCTCCTATGTCTGCAGTGTCTTAAAAATAATCAGCCCCAAATAATCCTTATGCCAAAGCGGTATGCTTTGGGGTGGCAAATTCTGCTCACCTTCAAGCAGTGTTCGGACCCCCAAACTGCTCACCAAAGAACAGACAGCGAAAACTGATCAATCCCCAAGAAAGGCCCACTGCAAATGTGGCCATGATAATCAATGGAAATGAACCTTCTGGAGGGCCATAGAGGACAGTGGACAAGGGCTTTCTTTAAGGGAACAGAGTTAAGGGCGATCAGATGAGCTAACTAAGGAGTTTGACCCAAGGCTAGGACAAGGAGCTTTTGCATTTCCAAGCCAGTCGCACTCAATAACTGCCCTGAACCTGATGTGGGGAACAAAGGCAAGAAGGAAATGGCAGACAGTTAAATTTCCTTATAACCTGCAGCCCATCGACAAATACTTGAGGCAGGCAAAGGAAAACGTTTCTCCAGGAACTCCTACCGTCTTAATGTGAACGCTTTGCTAGAGGGGAAAAAAAAAAAAAAAAGCTTAGCTTGATAATAGCTAGGCCTCCAGTATCTGGTGAATCTTCTTTAACATAAGAAAATCCCTTTGGAAACTTCCCCTCGACTTCATCTCTCCCAACTCCCAAGTATATAAGTCTCACCTCCTGGTCCCAGGGCAGCCCTTCCAGCCCACAGGTCCCGTCCTGGTGCTTTAAAAAAAATCAACTTTTTTGCACCAAAGGCATCTCAAGAATTCTTTCTTGGCCTGCGGCTTCGAACCCCACCCATCACTCCAAAAATCCCCTCAAATTGATGACTGCTGGGGGTTTCTACCTCTCTCTTTCCAGCATCACTGTTTCTGTTCTTGTTACCTTGCCCCTGATCCACCAGTATGCTGTGGATGGACACACTGCTTGTCTTATTTTTTACAGATCGCAGCATCACAAGAAGATACATTTGAACCTAACACAGGGGATCACACATTCCTCAGAGATCCTGAACATCGAAATGTATGTAGTGTAGGGAAGGAAAAATAATTCTCTCTCTACTCTCCTAGATTCTCGGCTGAGACCCGCCTCCAACCCATCATAAAAGGGAGATTAACAGGAGAAAAACAAACAGAAGTTTAATAACATGTGTATCTCCCGTACACCTGGGAGAGACCCAGGAAAACTGAGTAAGTCCCTGAAACGGCCCAAGCCACCCCCTTAAATACCTTCAGATAAAGATAAAAGAAAGGCATTAGGGGAGAGGGGAGCCATTTATGGGAAGTGAGGAGGAAAAGCCCAGCAAACAAGGATAAGGTCGTTACAGCTGAAGTCTCAGGTTTCAGTTATCCCCCTCTTCCGGGTACTAGGGAGAGAGGCTTACAGATGGAGATTTCCTTTATAAATGTAAATGTCCCTTACAAAAGAGTAACTTCTACTGGGTTTCAGAGCTTCTCCTGTGTCTGGGGTTTCTTAAAACTAACTAGCTCTCAAGATGGTCCATATAACGAAGAGGAATATTTTTAGGGTGCCATAATCTGCCCCCCTTTAGTAGAAATGGGATTGTACTGGTGAGTCTGCAATGGGCATGTTCTGTGTGTGGGAAGAAGGGTACACAGAGATGTTCGTGTGTCCAGAAAATCAGAATGCCAGAGGCCACCGGTTTCCCCCCAAATCTGTTTGCCCCCTCCTCTGATCGTAATATAATTTTGAGCTGAGTACGTCGCCTCTCAAATACGAACTTCATTTCTCAGTCTTGTTTGTCGTTAGATGCGGTCATGAAACTAAGCTCTGGCCAATGAGATGTGAGTAGCGGGATGTGGGCAACTTCCAGGTGATGCCCTTAAAGGGAGGACACAGGTCCTTCCCTGTTCTGCTTCCCATTAGTTGGAAGATGGAGGCTGTAGAGAGCCATCTGGGGTCAGGAGACGGTGGCAGCACTTTACAGATGGCAGAACAAGATAGAAGGAATCTGGTTTTCTGATACTATAAAGTACCGCCCTGGCCTAGACTTGTACAGAAGAGATGTCACTTCTCTGTTATACATAGTCAAACTTATCAAATTACTAATATGCTAATATACTAATATGCTAATATATCATAATCCAGCTCTAGAAACCCAGAATGGAGTCTTTTTCAGCTTTGTGTAACAAGGACAACTTTTGTAGCTTCAAGCAACATGAAATGTAACAATGTGACAAAGAATTCCCAGCTATACCATGTTAAGAAGTCATTCAAAAAAAGTTTTTTGAGAAGTCACGCAAATTTATAAGAAAGACACCTAAACCCCGTAGTTAGGAGAATGAACAGTCAACTGAGTCTTGAGGAAATACACACGGGAAAGGAAAGTCACATAGAAAACGTTTATCCTATATAGACATCAAACAGATGAAAATTCAACTCATCTACAGATTTCATGTTGTACCTAGTACTTGTATCAGCTCGGGTTTATTGAGGACTTCTTTCATGCTAGGTACTGTGCTACGTGCATTAGATCATTTAATCTTCACGACATTTTATATATGAAGAAGTCACACTTGAAGAGTTTAAGCAACTCACCCAAGGTCACATAATTAGGAAATGCTTAGAGCAGGATTTCAAAGCCAGGCATGTCTGACATTAGAGTCAGTACCTCAACCACTAAACTATATTGTCTCCATGCCAAAAGAACATTTATAATGATGACAACGTACAATACCTGGCAAGACTAGCAAAGTAGTTTACTCATTCAATACTGTCCAGTTTGCTCTCAGACACCCTACCGCCCTGCTCGTGCTCTGTTCTGTATCATAGGAAACCCAAGTTCCCCGACTCCTTTATTCTCTGACTTCTGGGTCATTTTGCCCGGTGGACAATATCTGCAGAAGACTGGAGAGTGAGAACCAAGAGTTCAAAGGACTTTTCCCCCTGTCTCTGCTGCTTGTAGCATTTCTTCCATGAACCCAGCACTGCTAGACCAAACCTCCCCTGAAGGTTCAAGCTACTACTGGACAGTTCTGACCGGACATACCTAGCTGTGGTTCTAGCTCCCCTTCCGCTGGCCCTGGTTTCTGAGCTTTCGCAATACTACCCCATCCACGTGGCCGTCCAGCCCTCGGGGGTGGCTGCATCTTTCTGCTGCTGCCGATCTCTGAGCTCATTTACCATTGACTTTTCAGCTTCTCCATTACTTGTAAAGTCACTTTCCTCTTTTATTTTCCTTCTGTCAAAAGTACTAGAGGGGTCTTTGTGGGGTTTTGCTGGAACCTGACCTAATATACAGACGACACACACCTTTAGGGAATAAGAGCAATCTTGATGACCGATCATACATGTTGACCCAGTTTCCTGCCCTTAAAAATGTAGCCCAGGGGCGCCTGGGTGGCTCAGTCGGTTGAGCGTCCGACTTCGGCTCGGGTCACGATCTTGCGGTCCGTGAGTTCGAGCCCCGCGTCAGGCTCTGGGCTGATGGCCCAGAGCCTGGAGCCTGCTTCCGATTCTGTGTCTCCCTCTCTCTCTGCCCCTCCCCTGTTCATGCTCTGTCTCTCTCTGTCTCAAAAATAAATAAATGTTAAAAAAAATTAAAAAAAAAATAAAATAAAGTAGCCTAAAGAAATAATTTCATAGAAACAGTAACAAAAAGGTGCTCACAGATGTCCATTTCAGCATTATTTATAATGGCAGAACCCTGGAAACCACCTAAATGTTCAATATGAGGAAAATGGACTAAAAAATTGGAATCTGTAACACAATGGAATAATATGCAGCCATTATAATCATTGCATCAGTCAGCTTTTGCCACATTATGCCGCAGTAACAGATGATCCCCAGATGTCTAATTTATCGCAGGTTTCTCACTCAGGTACCTATTCTGGGCAGGCTAGCTGCAGCTCTGTTTAACCCCAGGTCCCAGTTGGAAGGACCAGCCTCATGTTGGTCTCCGGGCAGGAGAAAAAAAAGCAAGGACGGGGTAATAGAATAGCTCTTAAAGCGTAAGCTCAAATGTGGAACATGGCATTTCTGCTCAAATCCCACTCTCCAAAGCAAGTCATAATGACGAAGCTTAATATCAACGAGGCAGGGACACCCCACTTCAGCTCAGGTCACGATCTCACGGTTCATGGGTTCGAGCCCCACGTTGGGCTCCGTGCTGAGAGCTCCAAGCCTGCTTCAGGTTCTCCGTCTCCCTGTCTCTCTCTGTCCCTCCCCGCCCTCTCTTTCCCTCGAAAATAAATAAATAAACATTGAAAAAAATACAGCAAGACAGATACTGCTCCGACATGGAGGCCTGCCAGGAACTGGCCCCGTAGAAAAAGACCCAGAGGACGGGGGGGGGGGGGGGGGGGGGGGGGGGGGGGGCAACAAATACGTTTGAACAATAAACTAATCTACGACGATAATGAAGGCTATGAAGAAAAATGGAAAATGTTTAACATAATAAGCAAAATTTACAAAAACGTTTTACATACACTATTGGGGTACGGTCTGCTAGCTGTCCATCACAATCCATTCTAACCTGTTTCTTGGGCATATGGAGTTGGATGTAATCATGTGATTAAGTTCTTTTTTTTTTTTTTAATTTTTTAATGTGTCTGTCTTTCTTTCTTTCTTTCTTTCTTCCTTTCTTTCTTGGAGAGAGGGAGAGAGAGTGTGAGCAGGGGAGGGGCAGAGAGAAGAAGACACAGAATCTGAAGCAGGCCCCAGGCTCCGAGCTGTCAGCGCAGAGCCCGACGCGGGGCTCGAACTCAGGAACCGTGAGATCCTCACCTGAGCCGAAGTTGGACGCTCAACCGGGTGAGCCACCCAGGTGCCCCCAGATGACTAAATTCTAATCAACGACACTATCTGCCTGGAAGCGCCATCGGAGTACATAGGTTATGAGTTCTGTCCCGTAGGACTACCCTTCCTGCCTTTAGACACCAATCACACAGGTCCACGTTGTCATCTGCGCTTCTGACCAACCAGCTATAGATCAGAGGTTCCTATGACTCCCGTCTCCAGTTCAATTAATTTGCTAGAGTCACTCACAGAATTTAGGAAAACAGTTTACTTACTGGATTACCAGGTTGTTATAAAAGGCTATAACTCAGGAACAGCCAGACGGCAGAGCTGTGTAGGGTCCTCTGTGTCCAGCATCCCGCACAGGCTCCCACCCAACCTGGGTGTTCAGTACATTTCTGCTGAAAAAGGAAAGAGCTCACTCGTCACCTGGTTATTGTCACCCCCATTTTAGAGCTGAGGAGCCCCGGGGGGGGGGTGGGGCCGCTCCCCCCTCAACACCACAGTCCGCCATCCTTGAAGACAAGTTCGAGCTTCTCCTGGAATCTCCCCCTGGGTGTGGGGAGGGGCTGGCCGCACCCCCTCGGCACCCCAAACCTGGGTGTGGGGAAGAGGCATGGGTGGAGCTTCTACGCCCTCTCTGGAATGCAACTCATGGGGCACCTCCACAGATTCACCAACTTGGAGGTTCTCTAAGCCTGTCTTTTGGGGTTTTGGGGAGGGTTCATTAAATAGACATGATTGATGACATTATTGGTCACTGGAGGCACCTGGGTGGCTCAGTTGGTTAAGCATCTGTCTTCGGCTCAGGTCATGATCTCACAGTTTGTGAGTTCAAGCCCCACTTTGGGTGTAGCAGAAGCCCCGCTTTCTTCGGCTCAGGTCATGATCTCACAGTTTGTGAGTTCAAGCCCCACTTTGGGTGTAGCAGAAGCCCCGCTTTCTTTGGCTCAGGTCATGATCTCACAGTTTGTGAGTTCAAGCCCCACTTTGGGTGTAGCACAAGCCCCGCTTCAGGGGAGCCCCAGTTCTTTCTCTCTCCCCCTCTCTCCCTTTGCCCCTCTCTCACTTGCATTCATTCTCTCTCTAAAAAAAAAAAAAAAAAAAAAAAAAAAACTTTGGCCATTGATGATTAATTCAACCTCCAGCCCCTCTCTCCTCCCCAGAGTTTTGGGGGTGGGGTTGAAAGTACCCTTTATTTATTTATTTTTTTTTTTGAAAGTACCCTTTAATCACGAGGTCGGTTCCCTTGGCAACCAGCTCCTATCCTTAGGGGTTTTCCAAAAGTTACCTTTATACACAGACTCAGGTGTGGTTGAAAGGAGCTTGTTATGAATAACAAAAGGCACTTTTATAGCTCTTATCACTTAGGAATTCCAAGGGTTTTAGATCTTTATGCCAGGAATGGGGACCGAGACCAAATATGTATTTCTTATTATAAATCAAAATATAAGGAGGATCTAGTCACATGCACCCTGATTTATCATCTCCTAGCTGTTACCCCCCACATCTCTAGACTCATGACAATGGGTCAGAAAATTATAGAATCAGAAGTTTAAAAAGAATTCCTGTGATGTCACTACTCTCTGATCGGGAGGATGAGATTTGAGAATAAACAGGATACCAAAAAGAGAAGTTTTAGAGACTATACATAATTTTTCCCTGGTAAAATTGAAATAATAATAAGCTTTAATTTTGAGTATTTATTATTTCACTTATGATAACTGAACATATATTTAATCGTTACATTTCTTAAAGTTTATTTATTTATTTTGAGAAAGTGTAAGTGGGGGAGAAGCAGAGAGAGAGGGAGAGAGGATCCCAAGCAGGCTCCGCGCTATCAGCGCAGAGCCCAACTGTGGGGCTCGAACCCAGGAACCGTGAGATCATGACCGGAGCCAACATTCAGAGTCGGGCGCTTAACCAACTGAGCCACCCAGGTGCCCTGTTTATTCCTTTTCATGATGAGTTTACACAAGACCTCCTTGGGAACACTCTCCCCAGACAATCGTCTCTTTCCCATAACTTTTCCCACTCCCCACTATGCCAAACACTTCCTTTTAACCATAGTTTCTAGAACATCAAATGTATAAATTATAGCTTCATTTGTTTCATTCTATTATGCTCATTTGTTCCTGTGACATTTTTCTCCAATAGACCTTGAGGCCAAGGACTTTGTCTTAGTCATCTCTGTAGCCTCAGAATCTGGCTTGATAAATATATGTGGAACGATGAATAAATTCTTAAGATGTGAGCAAATGACACTTGCTGTTTCTGGTGTTCCTGGCAGAGAGCTTATGGCATTTGGGAAGGAAAGGATCAAAGTCCCATATTGACTGGTCCGGTTACCTATTACCTCAGGCAATTCTCTTAACCTCAATTTTCATTTTCAATTTTCTTTGTACTTCTCCATCTGTGCTACCAAGGGCAGTCTGGCCCAAAATGTGCTACTCTGGCATATTGATTATTTTGAATTAAAGTCAGGGTGCCTGGTTGGCTCAGTTGGTAGAGCATGTGACTCTTGATCTCAGGGTCCTGAGTTTGAGGACCACGTTGGGTACACAGATTACTTTGAAATATTTGGAAAAAAAAATGATGAATTGAAGTTACTTAAGAAGCAACCAGTGCATGGGAATGCAAGCTGGTGCACCCACTCTGGAACACAGTATGGAGGTTCCTCAAAAAACTAAAAATAGAACTGCCCTACGACCCAGCAATTACACTACTAGGCATTTATCCATGGGATACACGTGTGCTGTTTCGAAGGGACACATGCACCCCCATGTTTATAGCAGCACTAGCAACAATAGCCCAAGTATGGAAAGAGCCCAAATGTCCATCGGTGGATGAATGTGGTATATATATACAATGGAGTATTACTCGGCAATCAAAAAGAATGAAATCTTGCCATTTGCAACCACGTGGATGGAACTGGAGGGCATTATGCTAAGTGAAATGAGTCAGTCAGAGAAAGACAACAATCCTATGACTTCACTCATATGAGGACTTTAAGAGACAAAACAGATGAACACAAGGGAAGGGAAACCCAAATAATATAAAAAGAGGGAGGGGGACACAACAGAAGAGACTCATAAATATGGAGAACAAACGGAGGGTTCCTGGAGGGGGTGTGGGAGGGGGGATGGGCTAAATGGGTCAGGGGCCAAGAAGGAATCTACTCCTGAAATCATTGTTGCACTATATGCTACCTAATTTGGATGCAAATTTTAAAAAATTAAAAATAAATGAAAAAATAAAAAGAAACAACCAGTGCAAGAACACCCTGACCTTTGCTGCCAGAAAGCAGAAAATAAATTTCCCATGAGAAAGGAACCCTCCCTGTACCAGGAGGTAAAGAGACAACCTTATCACCAGAGATAGGGAATTCACAGCCAAGAAGGCTGTCTAAAGGAACTCTGTTACTTTTTCAAAAAAAAAAAAAATTTTTTTTTAATGTTTATTTATTTTTGAGACAGAAAGAGACAGAGCACAAGCAGGAGAGGAGCAGAGAGAGAGGGAGACACAGAATCCGAAGGGGGCTCCAGGCTCTGAGCTGTCATCACAGAGACTGATGAGGGGCTCGAACTCACAGACCAGGAGATCATGACCTGAGCCAAAGTCAGATGCTCAACCGACTGAGCCACCCGGGCATCCCAGGAACTGTGTTACTTTTACTCATATTCTACCCCAGCCCAAAATCTGCTTAGAATTCCTTACGAATTGAACCTCACAAACATAAGTTTTCTTTGTCCTGTCAATTCCTCACAAAGTTATTATTTTCTTGTTTAAAAAGCATAAAACTGGGGCCACCTGGCTGGCTCAGTCTGAAGAGCATGTGACTCTTGATCTCAGGGTCCTGTGTTTGAGCCCCACGTGAGGTGCAAGATTACTTAAATAAATAAAGCTTTTTTAAAAAATGTATTAAAAACTGCCTGCCTTGTTCATTCTTTTTAGGTCTCAATTTTATTATTCGTCCTCGATGTACACATCATTAAACATTTTTTTTTCTCCCGTTAATCCGTCTCGTGTATTCTTAGGCCAGCTAGAAGAATCTTTTTTTTTTTTTTTTGTTTTCTTTTTTTTATTTTATTTATTTTTTTTTATATGAAGTTTATTGACAAATTGGTTTATTTTATTTATTTTTTTTTTATATGAAGTTTATTGACAAATTGGTTTGAATCTTGAAGGTTAGAATAAAATGATTCCTCCCCTCCACATGTTTACTATGAAAAGGCAATTCTGTGCTTCAGAAAGACCTCAAGACCATCTGGGGAAAACAGTGACTAAAACAGAAGCCACTTTTTATATGTATTGAGGGGTTGGCTCTAGTCTTCCCAAGAGCAAGGAAGATTCTCAGGTACAATATTTTATAAAGTATATTAATCCAGAAATCATCAACTTTTTTGGTGAGGAGGGGTTTAAATCTTGCCTCTGCCCAAAGTCACTGTGCCCCTTGAGTTCTCCAGGTTTGCTTCCTTTTGTAGAGTTACTTGTAATTTAACAGATGCTCATGGAGCACTTAGTCTTGAGCACTTATATATTGAGACCCAAAGATACTCGGAAAAGATAGAATTCATTTTATTAACACAGAATATAAGTATTTTCAGTCAACTGGCCTTCCCCATCTCAACGATGGTCTTGCGTGCTCCACCCATTCATTTCTTATGCTCATTCTTTCGTGGTCTATCGATTTAGAATCTTTTGCTTGCAAGCAACGGAAAGTTGATCTTCAGCGGGCTTACGCAGAAAGGAAAACGTATTGATCCGTCTAACTGAATGGCATAGGGGATAGGGCTGGTTTTAAGTACTGTGTGATACAAGAGTTCAAATTATATCCCCCAGACCTACTTCCTTTCTGTCTCTCTCTTCACCTCTCAAGTCACTTCTTTTGGGTTGTTACCCTTCCGTAGTTCCGGACAGGAGTTCCGTCCGTAGTCATGAGATGGGTGTTGTAGCTCCCCACCTTCCATCCTCTAGAAGAAGCAGGAAAGTCTTTCCCAGATGCCTCAGCAAAAGCCTCACAGCGGCATCAGGGTTGCTCTGCGTAAGTCATGTGCCACCCCCGAAAGGTGGTGGCCAAAGGATTATGAGGCTCTGATTGGTCAGAAGTGAATCATATGATGACCCTTCGAGCTGGAGGTGGAGGAACTTCATTAGAGGCACACGCACTAATAAAAGGGAGTAGTCTCTTCCATCCCTCACCACGGGAAATCTGGGACAATTATTAGAAGGGTTTGCAAGTGCTTGACAATAAAACCAACTCAGTCAAATACACATGGGTTTACTGTACAGACGGCATAGATTGGCTTCTCTCGAGAGACGTCTTGAGATGAATACCTGAGTGCGGGAGGTTCAGTGAGAAACTCTCTTAGAAAATACACCAGTGAGGAAGGCAAAACAAAAGGGGACAGGGGGAGACACTGATCCGCGACGACGATGCAACCAAGACCTCAGCCTACCTCACGTGGAGCTCTGAAACTGGAATGGTCTTTCAGAGTTGTCCCAAATGAATGAAAGGTTGCCAGGCCTTTGCATTTCTACATCAGCCAGTCATCGGCCCGTGGGCCACCCACCGGGAAAGCACGTAACTTTTGCGCCGCAGATCCCTGAAGCAAAGGCAATTCCCGGTGAGCTACACGGATGTCACTTGTCACGGATGTCACAGGCCCAGAGACTTGGGGATAGGCGCATGGCTCTGAAGAGGGGATCTCAGTGGAGCACTACAGTGTCCACTATAAATGCTGTCTACCATTGCTATGATCTTAGGTCACTCTATATGCACTTTTCCTAATTTCCCTCCTCACTCAGTCTCTTCTGCCTGCGTGGCCAAAAATGGTATTTAACGCTCCTGTCTTCTCCTACCACTGTTATCTGCCACCCACTGTATCTGTGCAAATCTACCTTGCTGGCTCGTTAGAGAAGAGATTCAAAAAAAATTTTTCTTTTTAATGTTTATTTATTTTTGAGACAGAGAGAGACAGAGCATGAATGGGGGAGGGTCAGAGAGAGAGGGAGACACAGAATCCGAAGCAGGCTCCAGGCTCCAAGCCATCAGCACAGAGCCCGATGCGGGGCTCGAACTCATGGACCGTGAGATCATGACCTGAGCCGAAGTCGGACGCTTAACGGACTGAGCCACCCAGGCGCCCCAGAGAAGAGATTTTTATTTATTTACTTACTTATTTTATTTCATTTTTTTCTTAATGTTTATTTTTGAGAGAGAGAGAGAGAGAACGAGTGGGGGAGGGACAGAGAGAGAGAGAGAGAGAGAGAGAGAGAGGAGGCTCAGAATCTAAGCAGGTTCCAGGCTCTGAGCTGTCAGCACAGGGCCCGACGTGGGGCTTGAACTCACAAACCGTGAGATCGTGAGTTGAACCAGAGTCAGATGCTCCACCAAATGAGCCACCCAGGCGCCCCTTGTTTACTTATTTTAAACTACTTTTTTTTTTTTTTAAGTAATCTCTATGGCCAACACAGAGCTGGAACTCACAACCCCAGAGACCAAGAGTTGCATGCTCTACTGACAGTCAGCCAGGCACCCCCACAGAGATTTTTAAAAGAAATCTATCTGTGATTCCCTCAACTTGAGAGTGAAGCAAGGTGGGCAACTGTCAGCCTGTGCATTAGGATTCTCTCAGAGCATTGTGGAGATTATCTAGCATCAAGGAAAGATAGGTTGAGAGTCACAGTGAATTTATTTAGAAGTAAATACCGAGTGTATTTTCTATTTGAAATGGACTCTTTTGGAAAAGGAATTAGAGCTTACTTTGTACTGGTCAAAAGAACTATACCCTTAAATGTTTTTATTCCTAGTGTCATTATTTTTTTGAGGGGAGGCAGACAGAGAGGGAATCTTTTTTTTCTCACTTTATTGTTTTTAAATGTCCTTTTAAATGTTTCTTCATTTATTTTTGAGAGAGAGAGCAAGATTGAGCGTGAGTGCAGGGGAGGGGCAGAGAGAGAGAGAGGGAGAGAGAGAACCCCTAACGGGTTTTGCGCTGTCAGCACAGAGTCCGACGTGGGGCTCCAAACCACCAACTATGAGATCGTGACCTGGGCTGAGATGAAGGGTCAGACGCCTAACCAACCGAGCCATCCAGGTCCCTATTCCTAGTATTAATTAACCTTTGACTTTAGACGAGAAAAAGACGTTGAGCCTATTTGAATTAAGCTACATTAAGAGAAGCAGGTTTCCACTCCTGAGATGACAGCCTTGGTAGAGATGAGCCAGCAGGGAATTGGCCATTGGATGGGGCATAGGTGGTTAGGAATGGGGACTAGCAAGCAAAGGGATGGACGTGAAAGGGTTGATCCTGGTCAACAGCTGGCATCGCAGAGATCGGTGTATTCTGTCCATCCAGTTCAGGAGATGGCCTGAGACCAATCCTATTTGTCTGGCCCGTTCTAAAAAGAGTTC